>NC_086121.1:21804373-23123556 GCF_963921235.1 Mobula hypostoma | reverse complement strand
GGACCAGAGGACACAGATAGAGTGGATGTGGAGAGGATGTTTCCAGTAGTGGGGGAGTCTAGGACCAGAGGACACAGATAGAGTGGATGTGGAGAGGATGTTTCCAGTAGTGGGGGAGTCTAGGGCCAGAGGACACAGGTAGAGTGGATGTGGAGAGGATGTTTCCAGTAGTGGGGGAGTCTCGGACCAGAGGACACAGATAGAGTGGATGTGGAGAGGATGTTTCCAGTAGTGGGGGAGTCTCGGACCAGAGGACACAGGTAGAGTGGATGTGGAGAGGATGTTTCCAGTAGTGGGGGAGTCTCGGACCAGAGGACACAGATAGAGTGGATGTGGAGAGGATGTTTCCTGTAGTGGGGGAGTCTCGGACCAGAGGACACAGATAGAGTGGATGTGGAGAGGATGTTTCCAGTAGTGGGGGAGTCTCGGACCAGAGGACACAGGTAGAGTGAATGTGGAGAGGATGTTTCCAGTAGTGGGGGAGTCTAGGGCCAGAGGACACAGATAGAGTGGATGTGGAGAGGATGTTTCCAGTAGTGGGGGAGTCTCGGACCAGAGGACACAGATAGAGTGGATGTGGAGAGGATGTTTCCAGTAGTGGGGGAGTCTCTGGACCAGAGGACACAGATAGAGTGGATGTGGAGAGGATGTTTCCAGTAGTGGGGGAGTCTAGGACCAGAGGACACAGATAGAGTGGATGTGGAGAGGATGTTTCCAGTAGTGGGGGAGTCTCGGACCAGAGGACACAGATAGAGTGGATGTGGAGAGGATGTTTCCAGTAGTGGGGGAGTCTAGGGCCAGAGGACACAGATAGAGTGGATGTGGAGAGGATGTTTCCAGTAGTGGGGGAGTCTCGGACCAGAGGACACAGATAGAGTGGATGTGGAGAGGATGTTTCCAGTAGTGGGGGAGTCTTGGACCAGAGGACACAGATAGAGTGGATGTGGAGAGGATGTTTCCAGTAGTGGGGGAGTCTAGGACCAGAGGACACAGGTAGAGTGGATGTGGAGAGGATGTTTCCAGTAGTGGGGGAGTCTAGGACCAGAGGACACAGATAGAGTGGATGTGGAGAGGATGTTTCCTGTAGTGGGGAGTCTCGGACCAGAGGACACAGACAGAGTGGATGTGGAGAGGATGTTTCCTGTAGTGGGGGAGTCTAGGACCAGAGGACACAGCTAGAGTGGATGTGGAGAGGATGTTTCCTGTAGTGGGGGAGTCTAGGACCAGAGGACACAGGTAGAGTGGATGTGGAGAGGATGTTTCCAGTAGTGGGGGGAGTCTAGGACCAGAGGACACAGGTAGAGTGGATGTGGAGAGGATGTTTCCAGTAGTGGGGGAGTCTAGGACCAGAGGACACAGATAGAGTGGATGTGGAGAGGATGTTTCCTGTAGTGGGGGAGTCTAGGACCAGAGGACACAGATAGAGTGGATGTGGAGAGGATGTTTCCTGTAGTGGGGGAGTCTAGGACCAGAGGACACAGATAGAGTGGATGTGGAGAGGATGTTTCCAGTAGTGGGGGAGTCTAGGACCAGAGGACACAGATAGAGTGGATGTGGAGAGGATGTTTCCAGTAGTGGGGGGAGTCTAGGACCAGAGGACACAGATAGAGTGGATGTGGAGAGGATGTTTCCTGTAGTGGGGGGAGTCTAGGGCCAGAGGACACAGATAGAGTGGATGTGGAGAGGATGTTTCCTATGGTGGGGGGAGTCTAGGGCCAGAGGACACAGATAGAGTGGATGTGGAGAGGATGTTTCCAGTAGTGGGGGAGTCTCGGACCAGAGGACACAGATAGAGTGGATGTGGAGAGGATGTTTCCAGTAGTGGGGGAGTCTAGGACCAGAGGACACAGATAGAGTGGATGTGGAGAGGATGTTTCCAGTAGTGGGGGAGTCTCGGACCAGAGGACACAGATAGAGTGGATGTGGAGAGGATGTTTCCAGTAGTGGGGGAGTCTGGACCAGAGGACACAGATAGAGTGGATGTGGAGAGGATGTTTCCAGTAGTGGGGGAGTCTAGGGCCAGAGGACACAGATAGAGTGGATGTGGAGAGGATGTTTCCAGTAGTGGGGGAGTCTAGGACCAGAGGACACAGGTAGAGTGGATGTGGAGAGGATGTTTCCAGTAGTGGGGGAGTCTAGGACCAGAGGACACAGATAGAGTGGATGTGGAGAGGATGTTTCCAGTAGTGGGGGAGTCTCGGACCAGAGGACACAGATAGAGTGGATGTGGAGAGGATGTTTCCAGTAGTGGGGGAGTCTGGACCAGAGGACACAGATAGAGTGGATGTGGAGAGGATGTTTCCAGTAGTGGGGGAGTCTCGGACCAGAGGACACAGATAGAGTGGATGTGGAGAGGATGTTTCCAGTAGTGGGGGAGTCTAGGGCCAGAGGACACAGATAGAGTGGATGTGGAGAGGATGTTTCCAGTAGTGGGGGAGTCTAGGACCAGAGGACACAGGTAGAGTGGATGTGGAGAGGATGTTTCCAGTAGTGGGGGAGTCTAGGACCAGAGGACACAGATAGAGTGGATGTGGAGAGGATGTTTCCAGTAGTGGGGGAGTCTAGGACCAGAGGACACAGATAGAGTGGATGTGGAGAGGATGTTTCCAGTAGTGGGGGAGTCTAGGACCAGAGGACACAGATAGAGTGGATGTGGAGAGGATGTTTCCAGTAGTGGGGGAGTCTAGGACCAGAGGACACAGATAGAGTGGATGTGGAGAGGATGTTTCCAGTAGTGGGGGAGTCTAGGACCAGAGGACACAGATAGAGTGGATGTGGAGAGGATGTTTCCAGTAGTGGGGGAGTCTCGGACCAGAGGACACAGGTAGAGTGGATGTGGAGAGGATGTTTCCAGTAGTGGGGGAGTCTCGGACCAGAGGACACAGATAGAGTGGATGTGGAGAGGATGTTTCCAGTAGTGGGGGAGTCTCGGACCAGAGGACACAGATAGAGTGGATGTGGAGAGGATGTTTCCAATAGTGGGGGAGTCTAGGACCAGAGGACACAGATAGAGTGGATGTGGAGAGGATGTTTCCAGTAGTGGGGGAGTCTCGGACCAGAGGACACAGATAGAGTGGATGTGGAGAGGATGTTTCCTATACTGGGAGAGTCTCGGACCAGAGGACACAGATAGGGTGGATGTGGAGAGGATGTTTCCTGTAGTAGGGGAGCCTAGGACCAGAGGACACAGATAGAGTGGATGTGGAGAGGATGTTTCCAGTAGTGGGGGAGTCTCGGACCAGAGGACACAGATAGAGTGGATGTGGAGAGGATGTTTCCAGTAGTGGGGGAGTCTAGGACCAGAGGACACAGATAGAGTGGATGTGGAGAGGATGTTTCCAGTAGTGGGGGAGTCTCGGACCAGAGGACACAGGTAGAGTGGATGTGGAGAGGATGTTTCCTATAGTGGGGGAGTCTAGGACCAGAGGACACAGATAGAGTGGATGTGGAGAGGATGTTTCCAGTAGTGGGGGAGTCTAGGGCCAGAGGACTCAGATAGAGTGGATGTGGAGAGGATGTTTCCAGTAGTGGGGGAGTCTCGGACCAGAGGACACAGATAGAGTGGATGTGGAGAGGATGTTTCCAGTAGTGGGGGAGTCTCGGACCAGAGGACACAGATAGAGTGGATGTGGAGAGGATGTTTCCAGTAGTGGGGGAGTCTTGGACCAGAGGACACAGATAGAGTGGATGTGGAGAGGATGTTTCCTATAGTGGGGGAGTCTAGGACCAGAGGACACAGGTAGAGTGGATGTGGAGAGGATGTTTCCAGTAGTGGGGGAGTCTAGGACCAGAGGACACAGATAGAGTGGATGTGGAGAGGATGTTTCCAGTAGTGGGGGAGTCTAGGGCCAGAGGACACAGATAGAGTGGATGTGGAGAGGATGTTTCCAGTAGTGGGGGAGTCTAGGGCCAGAGGACACAGATAGAGTGGATGTGGAGAGGATGTTTCCAGTAGTGGGGGAGTCTCGGACCAGAGGACACAGATAGAGTGGATGTGGAGAGGATGTTTCCAGTAGTGGGGGAGTCTCGGACCAGAGGACACAGATAGAGTGGATGTGGAGAGGATGTTTCCAGTAGTGGGGGAGTCTAGGGCCAGAGGACACAGATAGAGTGGATGTGGAGAGGATGTTTCCAGTAGTGGGGGAGTCTAGGACCAGAGGACACAGATAGAGTGGATGTGGAGAGGATGTTTCCAGTAGTGGGGGAGTCTCGGACCAGAGGACACAGATAGAGTGGATGTGGAGAGGATGTTTCCAGTAGTGGGGGAGTCTAGGACCAGAGGACACAGATAGAGTGGATGTGGAGAGGATGTTTCCAGTAGTGGGGGAGTCTAGGACCAGAGGACACAGATAGAGTGGATGTGGAGAGGATGTTTCCAGTAGTGGGGGAGTCTAGGACCAGAGGACACAGGTAGAGTGGATGTGGAGAGGATGTTTCCAGTAGTGGGGGAGTCTAGGACCAGAGGACACAGGTAGAGTGGATGTGGAGAGGATGTTTCCAGTAGTGGGGGAGTCTAGGACCAGAGGACACAGATAGAGTGGATGTGGAGAGGATGTTTCCTATAGTGGGGGAGTCTAGGACCAGAGGACACAGATAGAGTGGATGTGGAGAGGATGTTTCCAGTAGTGGGGGAGTCTAGGACCAGAGGACACAGTTAGAGTGGATGTGGAGAGGATGTTTCCAGTAGTGGGGGAGTCTAGGACCAGAGGACACAGATAGAGTGGATGTGGAGAGGATGTTTCCAGTAGTGGGGGAGTCTAGGGCCAGAGGACACAGATAGAGTGGATGTGGAGAGGATGTTTCCAGTAGTGGGGGAGTCTAGGACCAGAGGACACAGATAGAGTGGATGTGGAGAGGATGTTTCCAGTAGTGGGGGAGTCTAGGACCAGAGGACACAGATAGAGTGAATGTGGAGAGGATGTTTCCTATAGTGGGGGAGTCTAGGACCAGAGGACACAGATAGAGTGGATGTGGAGAGGATGTTTCCAGTAGTGGGGGAGTCTAGGACCAGAGGACACAGATAGAGTGGATGTGGAGAGGATGTTTCCAGTAGTGGGGGAGTCTCGGACCAGAGGACACAGATAGAGTGGATATGGAGAGGATGTTTCCTGTAGTGGGCGAGTCTCGGACCAGAGGACACAGATAGAGTGGATGTGGAGAGGATGTTTCCAGTAGTGGGGGAGTCTAGGACCAGAGGACACAGATAGAGTGGATGTGGAGAGGATGTTTCCAGTAGTGGGGGAGTCTCGGACCAGAGGACACAGATAGAGTGGATGTGGAGAGGATGTTTCCTATAGTGGGGGAGTCTAGGACCAGAGGACACAGATAGAGTGGATGTGGAGAGGATGTTTCCTATAGTGGGGGAGTCTAGGACCAGAGGACACAGATAGAGTGGATGTGGAGAGGATGTTTCCAGTAGTGGGGGAGTCTAGGACCAGAGGACACAGATAGAGTGGATGTGGAGAGGATGTTTCCAGTAGTGGGGGAGTCTAGGACCAGAGGACACAGATAGAGTGGATGTGGAGAGGATGTTTCCAGTAGTGGGGGAGTCTAGGACCAGAGGACACAGATAGAGTGGATGTGGAGAGGATGTTTCCAGTAGTGGGGGAGTCTAGGACCAGAGGACACAGATAGAGTGAATGTGGAGAGGATGTTTCCTATAGTGGGGGAGTCTAGGACCAGAGGACACAGATAGAGTGGATGTGGAGAGGATGTTTCCAGTAGTGGGGGAGTCTAGGACCAGAGGACACAGATAGAGTGGATGTGGAGAGGATGTTTCCAGTAGTGGGGGAGTCTCGGACCAGAGGACACAGATAGAGTGGATATGGAGAGGATGTTTCCTGTAGTGGGCGAGTCTAGGACCAGAGGACACAGATAGAGTGGATGTGGAGAGGATGTTTCCAGTAGTGGGGGAGTCTAGGGCCAGAGGACACAGATAGAGTGGATGTGGAGAGGATGTTTCCAGTAGTGGGGGAGTCTAGGACCAGAGGACACAGATAGAGTGGATGTGGAGAGGATGTTTCCAGTAGTGGGGGAGTCTCGGACCAGAGGACACAGGTAGAGTGGATGTGGAGAGGATGTTTCCAGTAGTGGGGGAGTCTCGGACCAGAGGACACAGATAGAGTGGATGTGGAGAGGATGTTTCCAGTAGTGGGGGAGTCTAGGGCCAGAGGACACAGATAGAGTGGATGTGGAGAGGATGTTTCCAGTAGTGGGGGAGTCTAGGGCCAGAGGACACAGGTAGAGTGGATGTGGAGAGGATGTTTCCAGTAGTGGGGGAGTCTAGGACCAGAGGACACAGATAGAGTGGATGTGGAGAGGATGTTTCCTATAGTGGGGGAGTCTAGGGCCAGAGGACACAGGTAGAGTGGATGTGGAGAGGATGTTTCCAGTAGTGGGGGAGTCTAGGACCAGAGGACACAGATAGAGTGGATGTGGAGAGGATGTTTCCAGTAGTGGGGGAGTCTAGGGCCAGAGGACACAGATAGAGTGGATGTGGAGAGGATGTTTCCAGTAGTGGGGGAGTCTAGGACCAGAGGACACAGATAGAGTGGATGTGGAGAGGATGTTTCCTATAGTGGGGGAGTCTAGGACCAGAGGACACAGGTAGAGTGGATGTGGAGAGGATGTTTCCAGTAGTGGGGGAGTCTAGGACCAGAGGACACAGATAGAGTGGATGTGGAGAGGATGTTTCCAGTAGTGGGGGGAGTCTCGGACCAGAGGACACAGGTAGAGTGGATGTGGAGAGGATGTTTCCAGTAGTGGGGGAGTCTAGGACCAGAGGACACAGATAGAGTGGATGTGGAGAGGATGTTTCCAGTAGTGGGGGAGTCTAGGACCAGAGGACACAGATAGAGTGGATGTGGAGAGGATGTTTCCTGTAGTGGGGGAGTCTAGGACCAGAGGACACAGATAGAGTGGATGTGGAGAGGATGTTTCCAGTAGTGGGGGAGTCTAGGACCAGAGGACACAGATAGAGTGGATGTGGAGAGGATGTTTCCAGTAGTGGGGGAGTCTCGGACCAGAGGACACAGATAGAGTGGATGTGGAGAGGATGTTTCCAGTAGTGGGGGAGTCTCGGACCAGAGGACACAGATAGAGTGGATGTGGAGAGGATGTTTCCAGTAGTGGGGGAGTCTAGGGCCAGAGGACACAGATAGAGTGGATGTGGAGAGGATGTTTCCAGTAGTGGGGGAGTCTAGGGCCAGAGGACACAGATAGAGTGGATGTGGAGAGGATGTTTCCAGTAGTGGGGGAGTCTAGGACCAGAGGACACAGGTAGAGTGGATGTGGAGAGGATGTTTCCAGTAGTGGGGGAGTCTAGGACCAGAGGACACAGGTAGAGTGGATGTGGAGAGGATGTTTCCAGTAGTGGGGGAGTCTCGGACCAGAGGACACAGATAGAGTGGATGTGGAGAGGATGTTTCCTATAGTGGGGGAGTCTCGGACCAGAGGACACAGATAGAGTGGATGTGGAGAGGATGTTTCCAGTAGTGGGGGAGTCTCGGACCAGAGGACACAGATAGAGTGGATGTGGAGAGGATGTTTCCAGTAGTGGGGGAGTCTCGGACCAGAGGACACAGATAGAGTGGATGTGGAGAGGATGTTTCCAGTAGTGGGGGAGTCTAGGGCCAGAGGACACAGATAGAGTGGATGTGGAGAGGATGTTTCCAGTAGTGGGGGAGTCTAGGGCCAGAGGACACAGATAGAGTGGATGTGGAGAGGATGTTTCCAGTAGTGGGGGAGTCTCGGACCAGAGGACACAGATAGAGTGGATGTGGAGAGGATGTTTCCAGTAGTGGGGGAGTCTCGGACCAGAGGACACAGATAGAGTGGATGTGGAGAGGATGTTTCCAGTAGTGGGGGAGTCTAGGGCCAGAGGACACAGGTAGAGTGGATGTGGAGAGGATGTTTCCAGTAGTGGGGGAGTCTCGGACCAGAGGACACAGATAGAGTGGATGTGGAGAGGATGTTTCCAGTAGTGGGGGAGTCTCGGACCAGAGGACACAGATAGAGTGGATGTGGAGAGGATGTTTCCAGTAGTGGGGGAGTCTAGGACCAGAGGACACAGGTAGAGTGGATGTGGAGAGGATGTTTCCAGTAGTGGGGGAGTCTAGGGCCAGAGGACACAGGTAGAGTGGATGTGGAGAGGATGTTTCCAGTAGTGGGGGAGTCTCGGACCAGAGGACACAGATAGAGTGGATGTGGAGAGGATGTTTCCAGTAGTGGGGGAGTCTAGGGCCAGAGGACACAGATAGAGTGGATGTGGAGAGGATGTTTCCAGTAGTGGGGGAGTCTCGGACCAGAGGACACAGATAGAGTGGATGTGGAGAGGATGTTTCCAGTAGTGGGGGAGTCTAGGACCAGAGGACACAGATAGAGTGGATGTGGAGACGATGTTTCCAGTAGTGGGGGAGTCTCGGACCAGAGGACACAGGTAGAGTGGATGTGGAGAGGATGTTTCCAGTAGTGGGGGAGTCTCGGACCAGAGGACACAGATAGAGTGGATGTGGAGAGGATGTTTCCTATGGTGGGGGGAGTCTCGGACCAGAGGACACAGGTAGAGTGGATGTGGAGAGGATGTTTCCAGTAGTGGGGGAGTCTAGGACCAGAGGACACAGATAGAGTGGATGTGGAGAGGATGTTTCCAGTAGTGGGGGAGTCTAGGACCAGAGGACACAGGTAGAGTGAATGTGGAGAGGATGTTTCCAGTAGTGGGGGAGTCTAGGGCCAGAGGACACAGATAGAGTGGATGTGGAGAGGATGTTTCCAGTAGTGGGGGAGTCTAGGGCCAGAGGACACAGATAGAGTGGATGTGGAGAGGATGTTTCCAGTAGTGGGGGAGTCTAGGGCCAGAGGACACAGATAGAGTGGATGTGGAGAGGATGTTTCCAGTAGTGGGGGAGTCTAGGGCCAGAGGACACAGATAGAGTGGATGTGGAGAGGATGTTTCCAGTAGTGGGGGAGTCTAGGGCCAGAGGACACAGATAGAGTGGATGTGGAGAGGATGTTTCCAGTAGTGGGGGAGTCTAGGGCCAGAGGACACAGATAGAGTGAATGTGGAGAGGATGTTTCCAGTAGTGGGGGAGTCTAGGGCCAGAGGACACAGGTAGAGTGAATGTGGAGAGGATGTTTCCAGTAGTGGGGGAGTCTAGGCCAGAGGACACAGATAGAGTGAATGTGGAGAGGATGTTTCCAGTAGTGGGGGAGTCTAGGGCCAGAGGACACAGATAGAGTGGATGTGGAGAGGATGTTTCCAGTAGTGGGGGAGTCTAGGACCAGAGGACACAGGTAGAGTGGATGTGGAGAGGATGTTTCCTGTAGTGGGGGAGTCTGGACCAGAGGACACAGATAGAGTGGATGTGGAGAGGATGTTTCCAGTAGTGGGGGGAGTCTCGGACCAGAGGACACAGATAGAGTGGATGTGGAGAGGATGTTTCCAGTAGTGGGGGGAGTCTAGGGCCAGAGGACACAGATAGAGTGGATGTGGAGAGGATGTTTCCAGTAGTGGGGGAGTCTAGGACCAGAGGACACAGATAGAGTGGATGTGGAGAGGATGTTTCCAGTAGTGGGGGAGTCTCGGACCAGAGGACACAGATAGAGTGGATGTGGAGAGGATGTTTCCAGTAGTGGGGGGAGTCTCGGACCAGAGGACACAGATAGAGTGGATGTGGAGAGGATGTTTCCTGTAGTGGGGGAGTCTAGGACCAGAGGACACAGATAGAGTGGATGTGGAGAGGATGTTTCCAGTAGTGGGGGAGTCTAGGGCCAGAGGACACAGATAGAGTGGATGTGGAGAGGATGTTTCCAGTAGTGGGGGAGTCTAGGACCAGAGGACACAGATAGAGTGGATGTGGAGAGGATGTTTCCAGTAGTGGGGGAGTCTCGGACCAGAGGACACAGATAGAGTGGATGTGGAGAGGATGTTTCCAGTAGTGGGGGAGTCTCGGACCAGAGGACACAGATAGAGTGGATGTGGAGAGGATGTTTCCAGTAGTGGGGGAGTCTCGGACCAGAGGACACAGATAGAGTGGATGTGGAGAGGATGTTTCCAGTAGTGGGGGAGTCTAGGGCCAGAGGACACAGATAGAGTGAATGTGGAGAGGATGTTTCCAGTAGTGGGGGAGTCTAGGGCCAGAGGACACAGATAGAGTGGATGTGGAGAGGATGTTTCCAGTAGTGGGGGAGTCTCGGACCAGAGGACACAGATAGAGTGGATGTGGAGAGGATGTTTCCAGTAGTGGGGGAGTCTCGGACCAGAGGACACAGATAGAGTGGATGTGGAGAGGATGTTTCCAGTAGTGGGGGAGTCTAGGGCCAGAGGACACAGATAGAGTGGATGTGGAGAGGATGTTTCCAGTAGTGGGGGAGTCTCGGACCAGAGGACACAGGATAGAGTGGATGTGGAGAGGATGTTTCCAGTAGTGGGGGAGTCTCGGACCAGAGGACACAGATAGAGTGGATGTGGAGAGGATGTTTCCAGTAGTGGGGGAGTCTCGGACCAGAGGACACAGATAGAGTGGATGTGGAGAGGATGTTTCCAGTAGTGGGGGAGTCTCGGACCAGAGGACACAGATAGAGTGGATGTGGAGAGGATGTTTCCAGTAGTGGGGGAGTCTAGGACCAGAGGACACAGGTAGAGTGGATGTGGAGAGGATGTTTCCAGTAGTGGGGGAGTCTAGGACCAGAGGACACAGATAGAGTGGATGTGGAGAGGATGTTTCCAGTAGTGGGGGAGTCTCGGACCAGAGGACACAGATAGAGTGGATGTGGAGAGGATGTTTCCAGTAGTGGGGGAGTCTCGGACCAGAGGACACAGATAGAGTGGATGTGGAGAGGATGTTTCCAGTAGTGGGGGAGTCTCGGACCAGAGGACACAGATAGAGTGGATGTGGAGAGGATGTTTCCAGTAGTGGGGGAGTCTCGGACCAGAGGACACAGATAGAGTGGATGTGGAGAGGATGTTTCCAGTAGTGGGGGAGTCTAGGGCCAGAGGACACAGATAGAGTGGATGTGGAGAGGATGTTTCCAGTAGTGGGGGAGTCTCGGACCAGAGGACACAGATAGAGTGGATGTGGAGAGGATGTTTCCAGTAGTGGGGGAGTCTCGGACCAGAGGACACAGATAGAGTGGATGTGGAGAGGATGTTTCCAGTAGTGGGGGAGTCTCGGACCAGAGGACACAGATAGAGTGGATGTGGAGAGGATGTTTCCAGTAGTGGGGGAGTCTCGGACCAGAGGACACAGATAGAGTGGATGTGGAGAGGATGTTTCCAGTAGTGGGGGAGTCTCGGACCAGAGGACACAGATAGAGTGGATGTGGAGAGGATGTTTCCAGTAGTGGGGGAGTCTCGGACCAGAGGACACAGATAGAGTGGATGTGGAGAGGATGTTTCCTGTAGTGGGGGAGTCTCGGACCAGAGGACACAGATAGAGTGGATGTGGAGAGGATGTTTCCAGTAGTGGGGGGAGTCTAGGACCAGAGGACACAGATAGAGTGGATGTGGAGAGGATGTTTCCAGTAGTGGGGGAGTCTAGGGCCAGAGGACACAGATAGAGTGGATGTGGAGAGGATGTTTCCTGTAGTGGGGGGAGTCTAGGACCAGAGGACACAGATAGAGTGGATGTGGAGAGGATGTTTCCTGTAGTGGGGGGAGTCTAGGGCCAGAGGACACAGATAGAGTGGATGTGGAGAGGATGTTTCCAGTAGTGGGGGAGTCTCGGACCAGAGGACACAGATAGAGTGGATGTGGAGAGGATGTTTCCTGTAGTGGGGGGAGTCTAGGACCAGAGGACACAGATAGAGTGGATGTGGAGAGGATGTTTCCTGTAGTGGGGGGAGTCTAGGGCCAGAGGACACAGATAGAGTGGATGTGGAGAGGATGTTTCCTATGGTGGGGGGAGTCTAGGGCCAGAGGACACAGATAGAGTGGATGTGGAGAGGATGTTTCCAGTAGTGGGGGAGTCTCGGACCAGAGGACACAGATAGAGTGGATGTGGAGAGGATGTTTCCAGTAGTGGGGGAGTCTCGGACCAGAGGACACAGATAGAGTGGATGTGGAGAGGATGTTTCCAGTAGTGGGGGAGTCTCGGACCAGAGGACACAGATAGAGTGGATGTGGAGAGGATGTTTCCAGTAGTGGGGGAGTCTCGGACCAGAGGACACAGATAGAGTGGATGTGGAGAGGATGTTTCCAGTAGTGGGGGAGTCTAGGGCCAGAGGACACAGATAGAGTGGATGTGGAGAGGATGTTTCCAGTAGTGGGGGAGTCTAGGACCAGAGGACACAGGTAGAGTGGATGTGGAGAGGATGTTTCCAGTAGTGGGGGAGTCTAGGACCAGAGGACACAGATAGAGTGGATGTGGAGAGGATGTTTCCAGTAGTGGGGGAGTCTCGGACCAGAGGACACAGATAGAGTGGATGTGGAGAGGATGTTTCCAGTAGTGGGGGAGTCTAGGACCAGAGGACACAGATAGAGTGGATGTGGAGAGGATGTTTCCAGTAGTGGGGGAGTCTGGACCAGAGGACACAGATAGAGTGGATGTGGAGAGGATGTTTCCAGTAGTGGGGGAGTCTAGGGCCAGAGGACACAGATAGAGTGGATGTGGAGAGGATGTTTCCAGTAGTGGGGGAGTCTAGGACCAGAGGACACAGGTAGAGTGGATGTGGAGAGGATGTTTCCAGTAGTGGGGGAGTCTAGGACCAGAGGACACAGATAGAGTGGATGTGGAGAGGATGTTTCCAGTAGTGGGGGAGTCTAGGACCAGAGGACACAGATAGAGTGGATGTGGAGAGGATGTTTCCAGTAGTGGGGGAGTCTAGGACCAGAGGACACAGATAGAGTGGATGTGGAGAGGATGTTTCCAGTAGTGGGGGAGTCTAGGACCAGAGGACACAGATAGAGTGGATGTGGAGAGGATGTTTCCAGTAGTGGGGGAGTCTAGGACCAGAGGACACAGATAGAGTGGATGTGGAGAGGATGTTTCCAGTAGTGGGGGAGTCTCGGACCAGAGGACACAGGTAGAGTGGATGTGGAGAGGATGTTTCCAGTAGTGGGGGAGTCTCGGACCAGAGGACACAGATAGAGTGGATGTGGAGAGGATGTTTCCAGTAGTGGGGGAGTCTCGGACCAGAGGACACAGGTAGAGTGGATGTGGAGAGGATGTTTCCAGTAGTGGGGGAGTCTCGGACCAGAGGACACAGATAGAGTGGATGTGGAGAGGATGTTTCCAGTAGTGGGGGAGTCTCGGACCAGAGGACACAGATAGAGTGGATGTGGAGAGGATGTTTCCTATAGTGGGGGAGTCTCGGACCAGAGGACACAGATAGAGTGGATGTGGAGAGGATGTTTCCAGTAGTGGGGGAGTCTCGGACCAGAGGACACAGATAGAGTGGATGTGGAGAGGATGTTTCCAGTAGTGGGGGAGTCTCGGACCAGAGGACACAGATAGAGTGGATGTGGAGAGGATGTTTCCAGTAGTGGGGGAGTCTCGGACCAGAGGACACAGATAGAGTGGATGTGGAGAGGATGTTTCCAGTAGTGGGGGAGTCTCGGACCAGAGGACACAGGTAGAGTGGATGTGGAGAGGATGTTTCCAGTAGTGGGGGAGTCTAGGGCCAGAGGACACAGATAGAGTGGATGTGGAGAGGATGTTTCCAGTAGTGGGGGAGTCTAGGGCCAGAGGACACAGATAGAGTGGATGTGGAGAGGATGTTTCCAGTAGTGGGGGAGTCTCGGACCAGAGGACACAGATAGAGTGGATGTGGAGAGGATGTTTCCAGTAGTGGGGGAGTCTAGGACCAGAGGACACAGATAGAGTGGATGTGGAGAGGATGTTTCCAGTAGTGGGGGAGTCTCGGACCAGAGGACACAGATAGAGTGGATGTGGAGAGGATGTTTCCAGTAGTGGGGGAGTCTCGGACCAGAGGACACAGGTAGAGTGGATGTGGAGAGGATGTTTCCAGTAGTGGGGGAGTCTAGGGCCAGAGGACACAGATAGAGTGGATGTGGAGAGGATGTTTCCAGTAGTGGGGGAGTCTAGGGCCAGAGGACACAGATAGAGTGGATGTGGAGAGGATGTTTCCAGTAGTGGGGGAGTCTAGGGCCAGAGGACACAGATAGAGTGGATGTGGAGAGGATGTTTCCAGTAGTGGGGGAGTCTCGGACCAGAGGACACAGATAGAGTGGATGTGGAGAGGATGTTTCCAGTAGTGGGGGAGTCTCGGACCAGAGGACACAGATAGAGTGGATGTGGAGAGGATGTTTCCAGTAGTGGGGGAGTCTAGGGCCAGAGGACACAGATAGAGTGGATGTGGAGAGGATGTTTCCAGTAGTGGGGGAGTCTAGGACCAGAGGACACAGGTAGAGTGGATGTGGAGAGGATGTTTCCAGTAGTGGGGGAGTCTCGGACCAGAGGACACAGATAGAGTGGATGTGGAGAGGATGTTTCCAGTAGTGGGGGAGTCTCGGACCAGAGGACACAGATAGAGTGGATGTGGAGAGGATGTTTCCAGTAGTGGGGGAGTCTAGGACCAGAGGACACAGGTAGAGTGGATGTGGAGAGGATGTTTCCAGTAGTGGGGGAGTCTCGGACCAGAGGACACAGGTAGAGTGGATGTGGAGAGGATGTTTCCAGTAGTGGGGGAGTCTCGGACCAGAGGACACAGGTAGAGTGGATGTGGAGAGGATGTTTCCAGTAGTGGGGGAGTCTCGGACCAGAGGACACAGATAGAGTGGATGTGGAGAGGATGTTTCCTGTAGTGGGGGAGTCTAGGACCAGAGGACACAGATAGAGTGGATGTGGAGAGGATGTTTCCTGTAGTGGGGGAGTCTAGGACCAGAGGACACAGGTAGAGTGGATGTGGAGAGGATGTTTCCAGTAGTGGGGGAGTCTAGGACCAGAGGACACAGATAGAGTGGATGTGGAGAGGATGTTTCCAGTAGTGGGGGAGTCTAGGACCAGAGGACACAGATAGAGTGGATGTGGAGAGGATGTTTCCAGTAGTGGGGGAGTCTAGGACCAGAGGACACAGATAGAGTGGATGTGGAGAGGATGTTTCCAGTAGTGGGGGAGTCTAGGACCAGAGGACACAGATAGAGTGGATGTGGAGAGGATGTTTCCTATAGTGGGGGAGTCTAGGACCAGAGGACACAGATAGAGTGGATGTGGAGAGGATGTTTCCAGTAGTGGGGGAGTCTAGGACCAGAGGACACAGATAGAGTGGATGTGGAGAGGATGTTTCCAGTAGTGGGGGAGTCTCGGACCAGAGGACACAGATAGAGTGGATATGGAGAGGATGTTTCCTGTAGTGGGCGAGTCTCGGACCAGAGGACACAGATAGAGTGGATGTGGAGAGGATGTTTCCAGTAGTGGGGGAGTCTAGGACCAGAGGACACAGATAGAGTGGATGTGGAGAGGATGTTTCCAGTAGTGGGGGAGTCTCGGACCAGAGGACACAGATAGAGTGGATGTGGAGAGGATGTTTCCAGTAGTGGGGGAGTCTAGGACCAGAGGACACAGATAGAGTGGATGTGGAGAGGATGTTTCCAGTAGTGGGGGAGTCTAGGACCAGAGGACACAGATAGAGTGAATGTGGAGAGGATGTTTCCTATAGTGGGGGAGTCTAGGACCAGAGGACACAGATAGAGTGGATGTGGAGAGGATGTTTCCAGTAGTGGGGGAGTCTAGGACCAGAGGACACAGATAGAGTGGATGTGGAGAGGATGTTTCCAGTAGTGGGGGAGTCTCGGACCAGAGGACACAGATAGAGTGGATATGGAGAGGATGTTTCCTGTAGTGGGCGAGTCTCGGACCAGAGGACACAGATAGAGTGGATGTGGAGAGGATGTTTCCAGTAGTGGGGGAGTCTAGGACCAGAGGACACAGATAGAGTGGATGTGGAGAGGATGTTTCCAGTAGTGGGGGAGTCTCGGACCAGAGGACACAGATAGAGTGGATGTGGAGAGGATGTTTCCTATAGTGGGGGAGTCTAGGACCAGAGGACACAGATAGAGTGGATGTGGAGAGGATGTTTCCTATAGTGGGGGAGTCTAGGACCAGAGGACACAGATAGAGTGGATGTGGAGAGGATGTTTCCAGTAGTGGGGGAGTCTAGGACCAGAGGACACAGATAGAGTGGATGTGGAGAGGATGTTTCCAGTAGTGGGGGAGTCTAGGACCAGAGGACACAGATAGAGTGGATGTGGAGAGGATGTTTCCAGTAGTGGGGGAGTCTAGGACCAGAGGACACAGATAGAGTGGATGTGGAGAGGATGTTTCCAGTAGTGGGGGAGTCTAGGACCAGAGGACACAGATAGAGTGAATGTGGAGAGGATGTTTCCTATAGTGGGGGAGTCTAGGACCAGAGGACACAGATAGAGTGGATGTGGAGAGGATGTTTCCAGTAGTGGGGGAGTCTAGGACCAGAGGACACAGATAGAGTGGATGTGGAGAGGATGTTTCCAGTAGTGGGGGAGTCTCGGACCAGAGGACACAGATAGAGTGGATATGGAGAGGATGTTTCCTGTAGTGGGCGAGTCTAGGACCAGAGGACACAGATAGAGTGGATGTGGAGAGGATGTTTCCAGTAGTGGGGGAGTCTAGGGCCAGAGGACACAGATAGAGTGGATGTGGAGAGGATGTTTCCAGTAGTGGGGGAGTCTAGGACCAGAGGACACAGATAGAGTGGATGTGGAGAGGATGTTTCCAGTAGTGGGGGAGTCTCGGACCAGAGGACACAGGTAGAGTGGATGTGGAGAGGATGTTTCCAGTAGTGGGGGAGTCTAGGACCAGAGGACACAGATAGAGTGGATGTGGAGAGGATGTTTCCAGTAGTGGGGGAGTCTAGGGCCAGAGGACACAGATAGAGTGGATGTGGAGAGGATGTTTCCAGTAGTGGGGGAGTCTCGGACCAGAGGACACAGGTAGAGTGGATGTGGAGAGGATGTTTCCTATAGTGGGGGAGTCTAGGACCAGAGGACACAGATAGAGTGGATGTGGAGAGGATGTTTCCTATAGTGGGGGAGTCTAGGGCCAGAGGACACAGGTAGAGTGGATGTGGAGAGGATGTTTCCAGTAGTGGGGGAGTCTAGGACCAGAGGACACAGATAGAGTGGATGTGGAGAGGATGTTTCCAGTAGTGGGGGAGTCTAGGGCCAGAGGACACAGGTAGAGTGGATGTGGAGAGGATGTTTCCAGTAGTGGGGGAGTCTAGGACCAGAGGACACAGATAGAGTGGATGTGGAGAGGATGTTTCCTATAGTGGGGGAGTCTAGGGCCAGAGGACACAGGTAGAGTGGATGTGGAGAGGATGTTTCCAGTAGTGGGGGAGTCTAGGACCAGAGGACACAGATAGAGTGGATGTGGAGAGGATGTTTCCAGTAGTGGGGGAGTCTCGGACCAGAGGACACAGATAGAGTGGATGTGGAGAGGATGTTTCCAGTAGTGGGGGAGTCTCGGACCAGAGGACACAGATAGAGTGGATGTGGAGAGGATGTTTCCAGTAGTGGGGGAGTCTCGGACCAGAGGACACAGATAGAGTGGATGTGGAGAGGATGTTTCCTGTAGTGGGGGAGTCTAGGACCAGAGGACACAGATAGAGTGGATGTGGAGAGGATGTTTCCAGTAGTGGGGGAGTCTCGGACCAGAGGACACAGATAGAGTGGATGTGGAGAGGATGTTTCCAGTAGTGGGGGAGTCTGGACCAGAGGACACAGATAGAGTGGATGTGGAGAGGATGTTTCCAGTAGTGGGGGAGTCTCGGACCAGAGGACACAGATAGAGTGGATGTGGAGAGGATGTTTCCAGTAGTGGGGGAGTCTAGGGCCAGAGGACACAGATAGAGTGGATGTGGAGAGGATGTTTCCAGTAGTGGGGGAGTCTAGGGCCAGAGGACACAGATAGAGTGGATGTGGAGAGGATGTTTCCAGTAGTGGGGGAGTCTAGGACCAGAGGACACAGGTAGAGTGGATGTGGAGAGGATGTTTCCAGTAGTGGGGGAGTCTAGGACCAGAGGACACAGGTAGAGTGGATGTGGAGAGGATGTTTCCAGTAGTGGGGGAGTCTCGGACCAGAGGACACAGATAGAGTGGATGTGGAGAGGATGTTTCCTATAGTGGGGGAGTCTCGGACCAGAGGACACAGATAGAGTGGATGTGGAGAGGATGTTTCCAGTAGTGGGGGAGTCTCGGACCAGAGGACACAGATAGAGTGGATGTGGAGAGGATGTTTCCAGTAGTGGGGGAGTCTCGGACCAGAGGACACAGATAGAGTGGATGTGGAGAGGATGTTTCCAGTAGTGGGGGAGTCTAGGGCCAGAGGACACAGATAGAGTGGATGTGGAGAGGATGTTTCCAGTAGTGGGGGAGTCTAGGGCCAGAGGACACAGATAGAGTGGATGTGGAGAGGATGTTTCCAGTAGTGGGGGAGTCTAGGACCAGAGGACACAGGTAGAGTGGATGTGGAGAGGATGTTTCCAGTAGTGGGGGAGTCTAGGACCAGAGGACACAGGTAGAGTGGATGTGGAGAGGATGTTTCCAGTAGTGGGGGAGTCTCGGACCAGAGGACACAGATAGAGTGGATGTGGAGAGGATGTTTCCTATAGTGGGGGAGTCTCGGACCAGAGGACACAGATAGAGTGGATGTGGAGAGGATGTTTCCAGTAGTGGGGGAGTCTCGGACCAGAGGACACAGATAGAGTGGATGTGGAGAGGATGTTTCCAGTAGTGGGGGAGTCTCGGACCAGAGGACACAGGTAGAGTGGATGTGGAGAGGATGTTTCCAGTAGTGGGGGAGTCTCGGACCAGAGGACACAGATAGAGTGGATGTGGAGAGGATGTTTCCAGTAGTGGGGGAGTCTCGGACCAGAGGACACAGATAGAGTGGATGTGGAGAGGATGTTTCCAGTAGTGGGGGAGTCTCGGACCAGAGGACACAGATAGAGTGGATGTGGAGAGGATGTTTCCAGTAGTGGGGGAGTCTCGGACCAGAGGACACAGATAGAGTGGATGTGGAGAGGATGTTTCCAGTAGTGGGGGAGTCTCGGACCAGAGGACACAGATAGAGTGGATGTGGAGAGGATGTTTCCAGTAGTGGGGGAGTCTCGGACCAGAGGACACAGATAGAGTGGATGTGGAGAGGATGTTTCCTATAGTGGGGGAGTCTCGGACCAGAGGACACAGATAGAGTGGATGTGGAGAGGATGTTTCCAGTAGTGGGGGAGTCTCGGACCAGAGGACACAGATAGAGTGGATGTGGAGAGGATGTTTCCAGTAGTGGGGGAGTCTCGGACCAGAGGACACAGGTAGAGTGGATGTGGAGAGGATGTTTCCAGTAGTGGGGGAGTCTCGGACCAGAGGACACAGATAGAGTGGATGTGGAGAGGATGTTTCCAGTAGTGGGGGAGTCTCGGACCAGAGGACACAGATAGAGTGGATGTGGAGAGGATGTTTCCAGTAGTGGGGGAGTCTCGGACCAGAGGACACAGATAGAGTGGATGTGGAGAGGATGTTTCCAGTAGTGGGGGAGTCTCGGACCAGAGGACACAGATAGAGTGGATGTGGAGAGGATGTTTCCAGTAGTGGGGGAGTCTCGGACCAGAGGACACAGATAGAGTGGATGTGGAGAGGATGTTTCCAGTAGTGGGGGAGTCTCGGACCAGAGGACACAGGTAGAGTGGATGTGGAGAGGATGTTTCCAGTAGTGGGGGAGTCTCGGACCAGAGGACACAGGTAGAGTGGATGTGGAGAGGATGTTTCCAGTAGTGGGGGAGTCTAGGACCAGAGGACACAGATAGAGTGGATGTGGAGAGGATGTTTCCAGTAGTGGGGGAGTCTCGGACCAGAGGACACAGGTAGAGTGGATGTGGAGAGGATGTTTCCAGTAGTGGGGGAGTCTCGGACCAGAGGACACAGGTAGAGTGGATGTGGAGAGGATGTTTCCAGTAGTGGGGGAGTCTCGGACCAGAGGACACAGATAGAGTGGATGTGGAGAGGATGTTTCCAGTAGTGGGGGAGTCTCGGACCAGAGGACACAGATAGAGTGGATGTGGAGAGGATGTTTCCAGTAGTGGGGGGAGTCTCGGACCAGAGGACACAGGTAGAGTGGATGTGGAGAGGATGTTTCCAGTAGTGGGGGAGTCTAGGGCCAGAGGACACAGATAGAGTGGATGTGGAGAGGATGTTTCCAGTAGTGGGGGAGTCTCGGACCAGAGGACACAGGTAGAGTGGATGTGGAGAGGATGTTTCCAGTAGTGGGGGAGTCTCGGACCAGAGGACACAGATAGAGTGGATGTGGAGAGGATGTTTCCAGTAGTGGGGGAGTCTCGGACCAGAGGACACAGATAGAGTGGATGTGGAGAGGATGTTTCCAGTAGTGGGGGGAGTCTCGGACCAGAGGACACAGGTAGAGTGGATGTGGAGAGGATGTTTCCAGTAGTGGGGGAGTCTAGGGCCAGAGGACACAGATAGAGTGGATGTGGAGAGGATGTTTCCAGTAGTGGGGGAGTCTCGGACCAGAGGACACAGATAGAGTGGATGTGGAGAGGATGTTTCCAGTAGTGGGGGAGTCTCGGACCAGAGGACACAGATAGAGTGGATGTGGAGAGGATGTTTCCAGTAGTGGGGGAGTCTCGGACCAGAGGACACAGATAGAGTGGATGTGGAGAGGATGTTTCCAGTAGTGGGGGAGTCTCGGACCAGAGGACACAGATAGAGTGGATGTGGAGAGGATGTTTCCAGTAGTGGGGGAGTCTCGGACCAGAGGACACAGATAGAGTGGATGTGGAGAGGATGTTTCCAGTAGTGGGGGAGTCTAGGACCAGAGGACACAGATAGAGTGGATGTGGAGAGGATGTTTCCAGTAGTGGGGGAGTCTCGGACCAGAGGACACAGATAGAGTGGATGTGGAGAGGATGTTTCCAGTAGTGGGGGAGTCTAGGACCAGAGGACACAGATAGAGTGGATGTGGAGAGGATGTTTCCAGTAGTGGGGGAGTCTCGGACCAGAGGACACAGATAGAGTGGATGTGGAGAGGATGTTTCCAGTAGTGGGGGAGTCTCGGACCAGAGGACACAGATAGAGTGGATGTGGAGAGGATGTTTCCAGTAGTGGGGGAGTCTCGGACCAGAGGACACAGATAGAGTGGATGTGGAGAGGATGTTTCCAGTAGTGGGGGAGTCTCGGACCAGAGGACACAGATAGAGTGGATGTGGAGAGGATGTTTCCAGTAGTGGGGGAGTCTAGGACCAGAGGACACAGATAGAGTGGATGTGGAGAGGATGTTTCCAGTAGTGGGGGAGTCTAGGACCAGAGGACACAGATAGAGTGGATGTGGAGAGGATGTTTCCAGTAGTGGGGGAGTCTAGGACCAGAGGACACAGATAGAGTGGATGTGGAGAGGATGTTTCCAGTAGTGGGGGAGTCTAGGACCAGAGGACACAGATAGAGTGGATGTGGAGAGGATGTTTCCAGTAGTGGGGGAGTCTCGGACCAGAGGACACAGATAGAGTGGATGTGGAGAGGATGTTTCCAGTAGTGGGGGAGTCTAGGACCAGAGGACACAGATAGAGTGGATGTGGAGAGGATGTTTCCAGTAGTGGGGGAGTCTCGGACCAGAGGACACAGGTAGAGTGGATGTGGAGAGGATGTTTCCAGTAGTGGGGGAGTCTAGGGCCAGAGGACACAGGTAGAGTGGATGTGGAGAGGATGTTTCCAGTAGTGGGGGAGTCTCGGACCAGAGGACACAGATAGAGTGGATGTGGAGAGGATGTTTCCAGTAGTGGGGGAGTCTCGGACCAGAGGACACAGATAGAGTGGATGTGGAGAGGATGTTTCCAGTAGTGGGGGAGTCTCGGACCAGAGGACACAGATAGAGTGGATGTGGAGAGGATGTTTCCAGTAGTGGGGGAGTCTCGGACCAGAGGACACAGATAGAGTGGATGTGGAGAGGATGTTTCCAGTAGTGGGGGAGTCTCGGACCAGAGGACACAGATAGAGTGGATGTGGAGAGGATGTTTCCAGTAGTGGGGGAGTCTCGGACCAGAGGACACAGATAGAGTGGATGTGGAGAGGATGTTTCCAGTAGTGGGGGAGTCTCGGACCAGAGGACACAGATAGAGTGGATGTGGAGAGGATGTTTCCAGTAGTGGGGGAGTCTAGGACCAGAGAACACAGATAGAGTGGATGTGGAGAGGATGTTTCCAGTAGTGGGGGAGTCTAGGACCAGAGGACACAGATAGAGTGGATGTGGAGAGGATGTTTCCAGTAGTGGGGGAGTCTAGGACCAGAGGACACAGATAGAGTGGATGTGGAGAGGATGTTTCCAGTAGTGGGGGAGTCTAGGACCAGAGGACACAGGTAGAGTGGATGTGGAGAGGATGTTTCCAGTAGTGGGGGAGTCTCGGACCAGAGTACACAGATAGAGTGGATGTGGAGAGGATGTTTCCAGTAGTGGGGGAGTCTCGGACCAGAGGACACAGATAGAGTGGATGTGGAGAGGATGTTTCCAGTAGTGGGGGAGTCTCGGACCAGAGGACACAGATAGAGTGGATGTGGAGAGGATGTTTCCAGTAGTGGGGGAGTCTCGGACCAGAGGACACAGATAGAGTGGATGTGGAGAGGATGTTTCCAGTAGTGGGGGAGTCTAGGACCAGAGGACACAGATAGAGTGGATGTGGAGAGGATGTTTCCAGTAGTGGGGGAGTCTCGGACCAGAGGACACAGATAGAGTGGATGTGGAGAGGATGTTTCCAGTAGTGGGGGAGTCTCGGACCAGAGGACACAGATAGAGTGGATGTGGAGAGGATGTTTCCAGTAGTGGGGGAGTCTCGGACCAGAGGACACAGATAGAGTGGATGTGGAGAGGATGTTTCCAGTAGTGGGGGAGTCTAGGGCCAGAGGACACAGATAGAGTGGATGTGGAGAGGATGTTTCCAGTAGTGGGGGAGTCTAGGGCCAGAGGACACAGATAGAGTGGATGTGGAGAGGATGTTTCCAGTAGTGGGGGAGTCTAGGACCAGAGGACACAGGTAGAGTGGATGTGGAGAGGATGTTTCCAGTAGTGGGGGAGTCTAGGACCAGAGGACACAGGTAGAGTGGATGTGGAGAGGATGTTTCCAGTAGTGGGGGAGTCTCGGACCAGAGGACACAGATAGAGTGGATGTGGAGAGGATGTTTCCAGTAGTGGGGGAGTCTCGGACCAGAGGACACAGATAGAGTGGATGTGGAGAGGATGTTTCCAGTAGTGGGGGAGTCTCGGACCAGAGGACACAGATAGAGTGGATGTGGAGAGGATGTTTCCAGTAGTGGGGGAGTCTCGGACCAGAGGACACAGATAGAGTGGATGTGGAGAGGATGTTTCCAGTAGTGGGGGAGTCTAGGGCCAGAGGACACAGATAGAGTGGATGTGGAGAGGATGTTTCCAGTAGTGGGGGAGTCTAGGGCCAGAGGACACAGATAGAGTGGATGTGGAGAGGATGTTTCCAGTAGTGGGGGAGTCTAGGACCAGAGGACACAGGTAGAGTGGATGTGGAGAGGATGTTTCCAGTAGTGGGGGAGTCTAGGACCAGAGGACACAGGTAGAGTGGATGTGGAGAGGATGTTTCCAGTAGTGGGGGAGTCTCGGACCAGAGGACACAGATAGAGTGGATGTGGAGAGGATGTTTCCATAGTGGGGGAGTCTCGGACCAGAGGACACAGATAGAGTGGATGTGGAGAGGATGTTTCCAGTAGTGGGGGAGTCTCGGACCAGAGGACACAGATAGAGTGGATGTGGAGAGGATGTTTCCAGTAGTGGGGGAGTCTCGGACCAGAGGACACAGGTAGAGTGGATGTGGAGAGGATGTTTCCAGTAGTGGGGGAGTCTCGGACCAGAGGACACAGATAGAGTGGATGTGGAGAGGATGTTTCCAGTAGTGGGGGAGTCTCGGACCAGAGGACACAGATAGAGTGGATGTGGAGAGGATGTTTCCAGTAGTGGGGGAGTCTCGGACCAGAGGACACAGATAGAGTGGATGTGGAGAGGATGTTTCCAGTAGTGGGGGAGTCTCGGACCAGAGGACACAGATAGAGTGGATGTGGAGAGGATGTTTCCAGTAGTGGGGGAGTCTCGGACCAGAGGACACAGATAGAGTGGATGTGGAGAGGATGTTTCCAGTAGTGGGGGAGTCTCGGACCAGAGGACACAGATAGAGTGGATGTGGAGAGGATGTTTCCAGTAGTGGGGGAGTCTCGGACCAGAGGACACAGATAGAGTGGATGTGGAGAGGATGTTTCCAGTAGTGGGGGAGTCTCGGACCAGAGGACACAGATAGAGTGGATGTGGAGAGGATGTTTCCAGTAGTGGGGGAGTCTCGGACCAGAGGACACAGGTAGAGTGGATGTGGAGAGGATGTTTCCAGTAGTGGGGGAGTCTCGGACCAGAGGACACAGATAGAGTGGATGTGGAGAGGATGTTTCCAGTAGTGGGGGAGTCTCGGACCAGAGGACACAGATAGAGTGGATGTGGAGAGGATGTTTCCAGTAGTGGGGGAGTCTCGGACCAGAGGACACAGATAGAGTGGATGTGGAGAGGATGTTTCCAGTAGTGGGGGAGTCTCGGACCAGAGGACACAGATAGAGTGGATGTGGAGAGGATGTTTCCAGTAGTGGGGGAGTCTCGGACCAGAGGACACAGATAGAGTGGATGTGGAGAGGATGTTTCCAGTAGTGGGGGAGTCTCGGACCAGAGGACACAGGTAGAGTGGATGTGGAGAGGATGTTTCCAGTAGTGGGGGAGTCTCGGACCAGAGGACACAGGTAGAGTGGATGTGGAGAGGATGTTTCCAGTAGTGGGGGAGTCTAGGACCAGAGGACACAGATAGAGTGGATGTGGAGAGGATGTTTCCAGTAGTGGGGGAGTCTCGGACCAGAGGACACAGGTAGAGTGGATGTGGAGAGGATGTTTCCAGTAGTGGGGGAGTCTCGGACCAGAGGACACAGGTAGAGTGGATGTGGAGAGGATGTTTCCAGTAGTGGGGGAGTCTCGGACCAGAGGACACAGATAGAGTGGATGTGGAGAGGATGTTTCCAGTAGTGGGGGAGTCTCGGACCAGAGGACACAGATAGAGTGGATGTGGAGAGGATGTTTCCAGTAGTGGGGGGAGTCTCGGACCAGAGGACACAGGTAGAGTGGATGTGGAGAGGATGTTTCCAGTAGTGGGGGAGTCTAGGGCCAGAGGACACAGATAGAGTGGATGTGGAGAGGATGTTTCCAGTAGTGGGGGAGTCTCGGACCAGAGGACACAGGTAGAGTGGATGTGGAGAGGATGTTTCCAGTAGTGGGGGAGTCTCGGACCAGAGGACACAGATAGAGTGGATGTGGAGAGGATGTTTCCAGTAGTGGGGGAGTCTCGGACCAGAGGACACAGATAGAGTGGATGTGGAGAGGATGTTTCCAGTAGTGGGGGGAGTCTCGGACCAGAGGACACAGGTAGAGTGGATGTGGAGAGGATGTTTCCAGTAGTGGGGGAGTCTAGGGCCAGAGGACACAGATAGAGTGGATGTGGAGAGGATGTTTCCAGTAGTGGGGGAGTCTCGGACCAGAGGACACAGATAGAGTGGATGTGGAGAGGATGTTTCCAGTAGTGGGGGAGTCTCGGACCAGAGGACACAGATAGAGTGGATGTGGAGAGGATGTTTCCAGTAGTGGGGGAGTCTCGGACCAGAGGACACAGATAGAGTGGATGTGGAGAGGATGTTTCCAGTAGTGGGGGAGTCTCGGACCAGAGGACACAGATAGAGTGGATGTGGAGAGGATGTTTCCAGTAGTGGGGGAGTCTCGGACCAGAGGACACAGATAGAGTGGATGTGGAGAGGATGTTTCCAGTAGTGGGGGAGTCTAGGACCAGAGGACACAGATAGAGTGGATGTGGAGAGGATGTTTCCAGTAGTGGGGGAGTCTCGGACCAGAGGACACAGATAGAGTGGATGTGGAGAGGATGTTTCCAGTAGTGGGGGAGTCTAGGACCAGAGGACACAGATAGAGTGGATGTGGAGAGGATGTTTCCAGTAGTGGGGGAGTCTCGGACCAGAGGACACAGATAGAGTGGATGTGGAGAGGATGTTTCCAGTAGTGGGGGAGTCTCGGACCAGAGGACACAGATAGAGTGGATGTGGAGAGGATGTTTCCAGTAGTGGGGGAGTCTCGGACCAGAGGACACAGATAGAGTGGATGTGGAGAGGATGTTTCCAGTAGTGGGGGAGTCTCGGACCAGAGGACACAGATAGAGTGGATGTGGAGAGGATGTTTCCAGTAGTGGGGGAGTCTAGGACCAGAGGACACAGATAGAGTGGATGTGGAGAGGATGTTTCCAGTAGTGGGGGAGTCTAGGACCAGAGGACACAGATAGAGTGGATGTGGAGAGGATGTTTCCAGTAGTGGGGGAGTCTAGGACCAGAGGACACAGATAGAGTGGATGTGGAGAGGATGTTTCCAGTAGTGGGGGAGTCTAGGACCAGAGGACACAGATAGAGTGGATGTGGAGAGGATGTTTCCAGTAGTGGGGGAGTCTCGGACCAGAGGACACAGATAGAGTGGATGTGGAGAGGATGTTTCCAGTAGTGGGGGAGTCTAGGACCAGAGGACACAGATAGAGTGGATGTGGAGAGGATGTTTCCAGTAGTGGGGGAGTCTCGGACCAGAGGACACAGGTAGAGTGGATGTGGAGAGGATGTTTCCAGTAGTGGGGGAGTCTAGGGCCAGAGGACACAGGTAGAGTGGATGTGGAGAGGATGTTTCCAGTAGTGGGGGAGTCTCGGACCAGAGGACACAGATAGAGTGGATGTGGAGAGGATGTTTCCAGTAGTGGGGGAGTCTCGGACCAGAGGACACAGATAGAGTGGATGTGGAGAGGATGTTTCCAGTAGTGGGGGAGTCTCGGACCAGAGGACACAGATAGAGTGGATGTGGAGAGGATGTTTCCAGTAGTGGGGGAGTCTCGGACCAGAGGACACAGATAGAGTGGATGTGGAGAGGATGTTTCCAGTAGTGGGGGAGTCTCGGACCAGAGGACACAGATAGAGTGGATGTGGAGAGGATGTTTCCAGTAGTGGGGGAGTCTCGGACCAGAGGACACAGATAGAGTGGATGTGGAGAGGATGTTTCCAGTAGTGGGGGAGTCTCGGACCAGAGGACACAGATAGAGTGGATGTGGAGAGGATGTTTCCAGTAGTGGGGGAGTCTAGGACCAGAGAACACAGATAGAGTGGATGTGGAGAGGATGTTTCCAGTAGTGGGGGAGTCTAGGACCAGAGGACACAGATAGAGTGGATGTGGAGAGGATGTTTCCAGTAGTGGGGGAGTCTAGGACCAGAGGACACAGATAGAGTGGATGTGGAGAGGATGTTTCCAGTAGTGGGGGAGTCTAGGACCAGAGGACACAGGTAGAGTGGATGTGGAGAGGATGTTTCCAGTAGTGGGGGAGTCTCGGACCAGAGTACACAGATAGAGTGGATGTGGAGAGGATGTTTCCAGTAGTGGGGGAGTCTCGGACCAGAGGACACAGATAGAGTGGATGTGGAGAGGATGTTTCCAGTAGTGGGGGAGTCTCGGACCAGAGGACACAGATAGAGTGGATGTGGAGAGGATGTTTCCAGTAGTGGGGGAGTCTCGGACCAGAGGACACAGATAGAGTGGATGTGGAGAGGATGTTTCCAGTAGTGGGGGAGTCTAGGACCAGAGGACACAGATAGAGTGGATGTGGAGAGGATGTTTCCAGTAGTGGGGGAGTCTCGGACCAGAGGACACAGATAGAGTGGATGTGGAGAGGATGTTTCCAGTAGTGGGGGAGTCTCGGACCAGAGGACACAGATAGAGTGGATGTGGAGAGGATGTTTCCAGTAGTGGGGGGAGTCTCGGACCAGAGGACACAGGTAGAGTGGATGTGGAGAGGATGTTTCCAGTAGTGGGGGAGTCTCGGACCAGAGGACACAGATAGAGTGGATGTGGAGAGGATGTTTCCAGTAGTGGGGGAGTCTCGGACCAGAGGACACAGATAGAGTGGATGTGGAGAGGATGTTTCCAGTAGTGGGGGAGTCTCGGACCAGAGGACACAGATAGAGTGGATGTGGAGAGGATGTTTCCAGTAGTGGGGGAGTCTCGGACCAGAGGACACAGATAGAGTGGATGTGGAGAGGATGTTTCCAGTAGTGGGGGAGTCTCGGACCAGAGGACACAGATAGAGTGGATGTGGAGAGGATGTTTCCAGTAGTGGGGGAGTCTCGGACCAGAGGACACAGATAGAGTGGATGTGGAGAGGATGTTTCCTATAGTGGGGGAGTCTCGGACCAGAGGACACAGATAGAGTGGATGTGGAGAGGATGTTTCCAGTAGTGGGGGAGTCTCGGACCAGAGGACACAGATAGAGTGGATGTGGAGAGGATGTTTCCAGTAGTGGGGGGAGTCTCGGACCAGAGGACACAGGTAGAGTGGATGTGGAGAGGATGTTTCCAGTAGTGGGGGAGTCTCGGACCAGAGGACACAGATAGAGTGGATGTGGAGAGGATGTTTCCAGTAGTGGGGGAGTCTCGGACCAGAGGACACAGATAGAGTGGATGTGGAGAGGATGTTTCCAGTAGTGGGGGAGTCTCGGACCAGAGGACACAGATAGAGTGGATGTGGAGAGGATGTTTCCAGTAGTGGGGGAGTCTCGGACCAGAGGACACAGATAGAGTGGATGTGGAGAGGATGTTTCCAGTAGTGGGGGAGTCTCGGACCAGAGGACACAGATAGAGTGGATGTGGAGAGGATGTTTCCAGTAGTGGGGGAGTCTCGGACCAGAGGACACAGATAGAGTGGATGTGGAGAGGATGTTTCCTATAGTGGGGGAGTCTCGGACCAGAGGACACAGATAGAGTGGATGTGGAGAGGATGTTTCCAGTAGTGGGGGAGTCTAGGGCCAGAGGACACAGATAGAGTGGATGTGGAGAGGATGTTTCCAGTAGTGGGGGAGTCTCGGACCAGAGGACACAGATAGAGTGGATGTGGAGAGGATGTTTCCAGTAGTGGGGGAGTCTCGGACCAGAGGACACAGATAGAGTGGATGTGGAGAGGATGTTTCCTATGGTGGGGGAGTCTCGGACCAGAGGACACAGATAGAGTGGATGTGGAGAGGATGTTTCCAGTAGTGGGGGAGTCTCGGACCAGAGGACACAGATAGAGTGGATGTGGAGAGGATGTTTCCAGTAGTGGGGGAGTCTCGGACCAGAGGACACAGATAGAGTGGATGTGGAGAGGATGTTTCCAGTAGTGGGGGAGTCTAGGGCCAGAGGACACAGATAGAGTGGATGTGGAGAGGATGTTTCCAGTAGTGGGGGAGTCTCGGACCAGAGGACACAGATAGAGTGGATGTGGAGAGGATGTTTCCAGTAGTGGGGGAGTCTAGGGCCAGAGGACACAGATAGAGTGGATGTGGAGAGGATGTTTCCTGTAGTGGGGGAGTCTCGGACCAGAGGGCACAGATAGAGTGGATGTGGAGAGGATGTTTCCAGTAGTGGGGGAGTCTCGGACCAGAGGACACAGATAGAGTGGATGTGGAGAGGATGTTTCCAGTAGTGGGGGAGTCTCGGACCAGAGGACACAGGTAGAGTGGATGTGGAGAGGATGTTTCCAGTAGTGGGGGAGTCTCGGACCAGAGGACACAGATAGAGTGGATGTGGAGAGGATGTTTCCAGTAGTGGGGGAGTCTCGGACCAGAGGACACAGATAGAGTGGATGTGGAGAGGATGTTTCCAGTAGTGGGGGAGTCTCGGACCAGAGGACACAGGTAGAGTGGATGTGGAGAGGATGTTTCCAGTAGTGGGGGAGTCTCGGACCAGAGGACACAGATAGAGTGGATGTGGAGAGGATGTTTCCAGTAGTGGGGGAGTCTCGGACCAGAGGACACAGATAGAGTGGATGTGGAGAGGATGTTTCCAGTAGTGGGGGAGTCTCGGACCAGAGGACACAGATAGAGTGGATGTGGAGAGGATGTTTCCAGTAGTGGGGGAGTCTCGGACCAGAGGACACAGATAGAGTGGATGTGGAGAGGATGTTTCCAGTAGTGGGGGAGTCTCGGACCAGAGGACACAGATAGAGTGGATGTGGAGAGGATGTTTCCAGTAGTGGGGGAGTCTCGGACCAGAGGACACAGATAGAGTGGATGTGGAGAGGATGTTTCCAGTAGTGGGGGAGTCTCGGACCAGAGGACACAGGTAGAGTGGATGTGGAGAGGATGTTTCCAGTAGTGGGGGAGTCTCGGACCAGAGGACACAGATAGAGTGGATGTGGAGAGGATGTTTCCAGTAGTGGGGGAGTCTCGGACCAGAGGACACAGATAGAGTGGATGTGGAGAGGATGTTTCCAGTAGTGGGGGAGTCTCGGACCAGAGGACACAGATAGAGTGGATGTGGAGAGGATGTTTCCAGTAGTGGGGGAGTCTCGGACCAGAGGACACAGATAGAGTGGATGTGGAGAGGATGTTTCCAGTAGTGGGGGAGTCTCGGACCAGAGGACACAGGTAGAGTGGATGTGGAGAGGATGTTTCCAGTAGTGGGGGAGTCTCGGACCAGAGGACACAGATAGAGTGGATGTGGAGAGGATGTTTCCAGTAGTGGGGGAGTCTCGGACCAGAGGACACAGATAGAGTGGATGTGGAGAGGATGTTTCCAGTAGTGGGGGAGTCTCGGACCAGAGGACACAGATAGAGTGGATGTGGAGAGGATGTTTCCAGTAGTGGGGGAGTCTAGGACCAGAGGACACAGATAGAGTGGATGTGGAGAGGATGTTTCCAGTAGTGGGGGAGTCTAGGACCAGAGGACACAGATAGAGTGGATGTGGAGAGGATGTTTCCAGTAGTGGGGGAGTCTAGGGCCAGAGGACACAGATAGAGTGGATGTGGAGAGGATGTTTCCAGTAGTGGGGGAGTCTAGGGCCAGAGGACACAGATAGAGTGGATGTGGAGAGGATGTTTCCAGTAGTGGGGGAGTCTAGGACCAGAGGACACAGATAGAGTGGATGTGGAGAGGATGTTTCCAGTAGTCGGGGAGTCTAGGGCCAGAGGACACAGATAGAGTGGATGTGGAGAGGATGTTTCCAGTAGTGGGGGAGTCTAGGACCAGAGGACACAGATAGAGTGGATGTGGAGAGGATGTTTCCTATAGTGGGGGAGTCTAGGACCAGAGGACACAGATAGAGTGGATGTGGAGAGGATGTTTCCAGTAGTGGGGGAGTCTAGGACCAGAGGACACAGATAGAGTGGATGTGGAGAGGATGTTTCCAGTAGTGGGGGAGTCTCGGACCAGAGGACACAGATAGAGTGGATGTGGAGAGGATGTTTCCAGTAGTGGGGGAGTCTAGGACCAGAGGACACAGATAGAGTGGATGTGGAGAGGATGTTTCCAGTAGTGGGGGAGTCTCGGACCAGAGGACACAGATAGAGTGGATGTGGAGAGGATGTTTCCAGTAGTGGGGGAGTCTCGGACCAGAGGACACAGGTAGAGTGGATGTGGAGAGGATGTTTCCAGTAGTGGGGGAGTCTCGGACCAGAGGACACAGATAGAGTGGATGTGGAGAGGATGTTTCCAGTAGTGGGGGAGTCTCGGACCAGAGGACACAGATAGAGTGGATGTGGAGAGGATGTTTCCTATGGTGGGGGGAGTCTCGGACCAGAGGACACAGATAGAGTGGATGTGGAGAGGATGTTTCCAGTAGTGGGGGAGTCTCGGACCAGAGGACACAGATAGAGTGGATGTGGAGAGGATGTTTCCAGTAGTGGGGGAGTCTCGGACCAGAGGACACAGATAGAGTGGATGTGGAGAGGATGTTTCCAGTAGTGGGGGAGTCTCGGACCAGAGGACACAGATAGAGTGGATGTGGAGAGGATGTTTCCAGTAGTGGGGGAGTCTCGGACCAGAGGACACAGATAGAGTGGATGTGGAGAGGATGTTTCCAGTAGTGGGGGAGTCTCGGACCAGAGGACACAGATAGAGTGGATGTGGAGAGGATGTTTCCAGTAGTGGGGGAGTCTCGGACCAGAGGACACAGATAGAGTGGATGTGGAGAGGATGTTTCCAGTAGTGGGGGAGTCTCGGACCAGAGGACACAGATAGAGTGGATGTGGAGAGGATGTTTCCAGTAGTGGGGGAGTCTCGGACCAGAGGACACAGGTAGAGTGGATGTGGAGAGGATGTTTCCAGTAGTGGGGGAGTCTCGGACCAGAGGACACAGATAGAGTGGATGTGGAGAGGATGTTTCCAGTAGTGGGGGAGTCTCGGACCAGAGGACACAGATAGAGTGGATGTGGAGAGGATGTTTCCAGTAGTGGGGGAGTCTAGGACCAGAGGACACAGATAGAGTGGATGTGGAGAGGATGTTTCCAGTAGTGGGGGAGTCTCGGACCAGAGGACACAGATAGAGTGGATGCGGAGAGGATGTTTCCAGTAGTGGGGGAGTCTAGGACCAGAGGACACAGATAGAGTGGATGTGGAGAGGATGTTTCCAGTAGTGGGGGAGTCTAGGACCAGAGGACACAGGTAGAGTGGATGTGGAGAGGATGTTTCCAGTAGTGGGGGAGTCTAGGACCAGAGGACACAGATAGAGTGGATGTGGAGAGGATGTTTCCAGTAGTGGGGGAGTCTCGGACCAGAGGACACAGATAGAGTGGATGTGGAGAGGATGTTTCCAGTAGTGGGGGAGTCTCGGACCAGAGGACACAGATAGAGTGGATGTGGAGAGGATGTTTCCAGTAGTGGGGGAGTCTCGGACCAGAGGACACAGATAGAGTGGATGTGGAGAGGATGTTTCCAGTAGTGGGGGAGTCTAGGACCAGAGGACACAGATAGAGTGGATGTGGAGAGGATGTTTCCAGTAGTGGGGGAGTCTAGGACCAGAGGACACAGGTAGAGTGGATGTGGAGAGGATGTTTCCAGTAGTGGGGGAGTCTCGGACCAGAGGACACAGATAGAGTGGATGTGGAGAGGATGTTTCCAGTAGTGGGGGAGTCTAGGACCAGAGGACACAGATAGAGTGGATGTGGAGAGGATGTTTCCAGTAGTGGGGGAGTCTAGGACCAGAGGACACAGATAGAGTGGATGTGGAGAGGATGTTTCCTATAGTGGGGGAGTCTAGGACCAGAGGACACAGATAGAGTGGATGTGGAGAGGATGTTTCCAGTAGTGGGGGAGTCTCGGACCAGAGGACACAGATAGAGTGGATGTGGAGAGGATGTTTCCTATAGTGGGGGAGTCTAGGACCAGAGGACACAGATAGAGTGGATGTGGAGAGGATGTTTCCAGTAGTGGGGGAGTCTAGGACCAGAGGACACAGATAGAGTGGATGTGGAGAGGATGTTTCCAGTAGTGGGGGAGTCTCGGACCAGAGGACACAGATAGAGTGGATGTGGAGAGGATGTTTCCAGTAGTGGGGGAGTCTGGGGCCAGAGGACACAGATAGAGTGGATGTGGAGAGGATGTTTCCAGTAGTGGGGGAGTCTCGGACCAGAGGACACAGATAGAGTGGATGTGGAGAGGATGTTTCCAGTAGTGGGGGAGTCTCGGACCAGAGGACACAGATAGAGTGGATGTGGAGAGGATATTTCCTATGGTGGGGGGAGTCTAGGACCAGAGGACACAGATAGAGTGGATGTGGAGAGGATGTTTCCAGTAGTGGGGGAGTCTCGGACCAGAGGACACAGATAGAGTGGATGTGGAGAGGATGTTTCCAGTAGTGGGGGAGTCTCGGACCAGAGGACACAGATAGAGTGGATGTGGAGAGGATGTTTCCAGTAGTGGGGGAGTCTCGGACCAGAGGACACAGATAGAGTGGATGTGGAGAGGATGTTTCCTGTAGTGGGGGAGTCTCGGACCAGAGGACACAGATAGAGTGGATGTGGAGAGGATGTTTCCAGTAGTGGGGGAGTCTCGGACCAGAGGACACAGATAGAGTGGATGTGGAGAGGATGTTTCCAGTAGTGGGGGAGTCTAGGGCCAGAGGACACAGATAGAGTGGATGTGGAGAGGATGTTTCCAGTAGTGGGGGAGTCTAGGGCCAGAGGACACAGATAGAGTGGATGTGGAGAGGATGTTTCCAGTAGTGGGGGAGTCTAGGACCAGAGGACACAGGTAGAGTGAATGTGGAGAGGATGTTTCCTATGGTGGGGGGAGTCTCGGACCAGAGGACACAGATAGAGTGGATGTGGAGAGGATGTTTCCAGTAGTGGGGGAGTCTAGGACCAGAGGACACAGGTAGAGTGGATGTGGAGAGGATGTTTCCAGTAGTGGGGGAGTCTCGGACCAGAGGACACAGATAGAGTGGATGTGGAGAGGATGTTTCCTGTAGTGGGGGAGTCTCGGACCAGAGGACACAGATAGAGTGGATGTGGAGAGGATGTTTCCAGTAGTGGGGGGAGTCTCGGACCAGAGGACACAGGTAGAGTGGATGTGGAGAGGATGTTTCCTGTAGTGGGGGAGTCTCGGACCAGAGGACACAGATAGAGTGGATGTGGAGAGGATGTTTCCAGTAGTGGGGGAGTCTCGGACCAGAGGACACAGATAGAGTGGATGTGGAGAGGATGTTTCCAGTAGTGGGGGAGTCTAGGGCCAGAGGACACAGATAGAGTGGATGTGGAGAGGATGTTTCCAGTAGTGGGGGAGTCTAGGGCCAGAGGACACAGATAGAGTGGATGTGGAGAGGATGTTTCCAGTAGTGGGGGAGTCTAGGACCAGAGGACACAGGTAGAGTGAATGTGGAGAGGATGTTTCCTATGGTGGGGGGAGTCTCGGACCAGAGGACACAGATAGAGTGGATGTGGAGAGGATGTTTCCAGTAGTGGGGGAGTCTCGGACCAGAGGACACAGATAGAGTGGATGTGGAGAGGATGTTTCCAGTAGTGGGGGAGTCTAGGGCCAGAGGACACAGATAGAGTGGATGTGGAGAGGATGTTTCCAGTAGTGGGGGAGTCTAGGGCCAGAGGACACAGATAGAGTGGATGTGGAGAGGATGTTTCCAGTAGTGGGGGAGTCTAGGACCAGAGGACACAGGTAGAGTGAATGTGGAGAGGATGTTTCCTATGGTGGGGGGAGTCTCGGACCAGAGGACACAGATAGAGTGGATGTGGAGAGGATGTTTCCTATGGTGGGGGGAGTCTAGGACCAGAGGACACAGGTAGAGTGGATGTGGAGAGGATGTTTCCAGTAGTGGGGGAGTCTAGGACCAGAGGACACAGAAAGAGTGGATGTGGAGAGGATGTTTCCTATGGTGGGGGGAGTCTCGGACCAGAGGACACAGATAGAGTGGATGTGGAGAGGATGTTTCCTATGGTGGGGGGAGTCTAGGACCAGAGGACACAGGTAGAGTGGATGTGGAGAGGATGTTTCCAGTAGTGGGGGAGTCTCGGACCAGAGGACACAGATAGAGTGGATGTGGAGAGGATGTTTCCAGTAGTGGGGGAGTCTCGGACCAGAGGACACAGATAGAGTGGATGTGGAGAGGATGTTTCCAGTAGTGGGGGAGTCTAGGACCAGAGGACACAGATAGAGTGGATGTGGAGAGGATGTTTCCAGTAGTGGGGGAGTCTAGGGCCAGAGGACACAGATAGAGTGGATGTGGAGAGGATGTTTCCAGTAGTGGGGGAGTCTAGGGCCAGAGGACACTGATAGAGTGGATGTGGAGAGGATGTTTCCTATGGTGGGGGGAGTCTAGGGCCAGAGGACACAGATAGAGTGGATGTGGAGAGGATGTTTCCAGTAGTGGGGGAGTCTCGGACCAGAGGACACAGATAGAGTGGATGTGGAGAGGATGTTTCCAGTAGTGGGGGAGTCTAGGGCCAGAGGACACAGATAGAGTGGATGTGGAGAGGATGTTTCCAGTAGTGGGGGAGTCTAGGGCCAGAGGACACAGATAGAGTGGATGTGGAGAGGATGTTTCCAGTAGTGGGGGAGTCTAGGGCCAGAGGACACAGATAGAGTGGATGTGGAGAGGATGTTTCCTATGGTGGGGGGAGTCTAGGGCCAGAGGACACAGATAGAGTGGATGTGGAGAGGATGTTTCCTATGGTGGGGGGAGTCTAGGGCCAGAGGACACAGATAGAGTGGATGTGGAGAGGATGTTTCCTATGGTGGGGGAGTCTAGGACCAGAGGACACAGATAGAGTGGATGTGGAGAGGATGTTTCCAGTAGTGGGGGAGTCTCGGACCAGAGGACACAGATAGAGTGGATGTGGAGAGGATGTTTCCTATGGTGGGGGGAGTCTCGGACCAGAGGACACAGATAGAGTGGATGTGGAGAGGATGTTTCCAGTAGTGGGGGAGTCTCGGACCAGAGGACACAGATAGAGTGGATGTGGAGAGGATGTTTCCAGTAGTGGGGGAGTCTCGGACCAGAGGACACAGATAGAGTGGATGTGGAGAGGATGTTTCCTATGGTGGGGGAGTCTCGGACCAGAGGACACAGATAGAGTGGATGTGGAGAGGATGTTTCCAGTAGTGGGGGAGTCTCGGACCAGAGGACACAGATAGAGTGGATGTGGAGAGGATGTTTCCAGTAGTGGGGGAGTCTCGGACCAGAGGACACAGATAGAGTGGATGTGGAGAGGATGTTTCCAGTAGTGGGGGAGTCTCGGACCAGAGGACACAGATAGAGTGGATGTGGAGAGGATGTTTCCAGTAGTGGGGGAGTCTAGGGCCAGAGGACACAGATAGAGTGGATGTGGAGAGGATGTTTCCAGTAGTGGGGGAGTCTCGGACCAGAGGACACAGATAGAGTGGATGTGGAGAGGATGTTTCCAGTAGTGGGGGAGTCTAGGGCCAGAGGACACAGGTAGAGTGGATGTGGAGAGGATGTTTCCAGTAGTGGGGGAGTCTCGGACCAGAGGACACAGATAGAGTGGATGTGGAGAGGATGTTTCCAGTAGTGGGGGAGTCTCGGACCAGAGGACACAGATAGAGTGGATGTGGAGAGGATGTTTCCAGTAGTGGGGGAGTCTCGGACCAGAGGACACAGATAGAGTGGATGTGGAGAGGATGTTTCCAGTAGTGGGGGAGTCTAGGGCCAGAGGACACAGGTAGAGTGGATGTGGAGAGGATGTTTCCAGTAGTGGGGGAGTCTCGGACCAGAGGACACAGATAGAGTGGATGTGGAGAGGATGTTTCCAGTAGTGGGGGAGTCTCGGACCAGAGGACACAGATAGAGTGGATGTGGAGAGGATGTTTCCAGTAGTGGGGGAGTCTCGGACCAGAGGACACAGATAGAGTGGATGTGGAGAGGATGTTTCCAGTAGTGGGGGAGTCTCGGACCAGAGGACACAGATAGAGTGGATGTGGAGAGGATGTTTCCAGTAGTGGGGGAGTCTAGGGCCAGAGGACACAGATAGAGTGGATGTGGAGAGGATGTTTCCAGTAGTGGGGGAGTCTCGGACCAGAGGACACAGATAGAGTGGATGTGGAGAGGATGTTTCCAGTAGTGGGGGAGTCTAGGACCAGAGGACACAGATAGAGTGGATGTGGAGAGGATGTTTCCAGTAGTGGGGGAGTCTCGGACCAGAGGACACAGGTAGAGTGGATGTGGAGAGGATGTTTCCTATGGTGGGGGGAGTCTAGGGCCAGAGGACACAGATAGAGTGGATGTGGAGAGGATGTTTCCAGTAGTGGGGGAGTCTCGGACCAGAGGACACAGATAGAGTGGATGTGGAGAGGATGTTTCCAGTAGTGGGGGAGTCTCGGACCAGAGGACACAGATAGAGTGGATGTGGAGAGGATGTTTCCAGTAGTGGGGGGAGTCTCGGACCAGAGGACACAGGTAGAGTGGATGTGGAGAGGATGTTTCCAGTAGTGGGGGAGTCTCGGACCAGAGGACACAGATAGAGTGGATGTGGAGAGGATGTTTCCTATAGTGGGGGAGTCTCGGACCAGAGGACACAGATAGAGTGGATGTGGAGAGGATGTTTCCAGTAGTGGGGGAGTCTCGGACCAGAGGACACAGATAGAGTGGATGTGGAGAGGATGTTTCCAGTAGTGGGGGAGTCTCGGACCAGAGGACACAGATAGAGTGGATGTGGAGAGGATGTTTCCAGTAGTGGGGGAGTCTCGGACCAGAGGACACAGATAGAGTGGATGTGGAGAGGATGTTTCCAGTAGTGGGGGAGTCTCGGACCAGAGGACACAGATAGAGTGGATGTGGAGAGGATGTTTCCAGTAGTGGGGGAGTCTAGGGCCAGAGGACACAGATAGAGTGGATGTGGAGAGGATGTTTCCAGTAGTGGGGGAGTCTCGGACCAGAGGACACAGATAGAGTGGATGTGGAGAGGATGTTTCCAGTAGTGGGGGAGTCTAGGGCCAGAGGACACAGGTAGAGTGGATGTGGAGAGGATGTTTCCAGTAGTGGGGGAGTCTCGGACCAGAGGACACAGATAGAGTGGATGTGGAGAGGATGTTTCCAGTAGTGGGGGAGTCTCGGACCAGAGGACACAGATAGAGTGGATGTGGAGAGGATGTTTCCAGTAGTGGGGGAGTCTCGGACCAGAGGACACAGATAGAGTGGATGTGGAGAGGATGTTTCCAGTAGTGGGAGAGTCTAGGGCCAGAGGACACAGGTAGAGTGGATGTGGAGAGGATGTTTCCAGTAGTGGGGGAGTCTCGGACCAGAGGACACAGATAGAGTGGATGTGGAGAGGATGTTTCCAGTAGTGGGGGAGTCTCGGACCAGAGGACACAGATAGAGTGGATGTGGAGAGGATGTTTCCAGTAGTGGGGGAGTCTCGGACCAGAGGACACAGATAGAGTGGATGTGGAGAGGATGTTTCCAGTAGTGGGGGAGTCTAGGGCCAGAGGACACAGATAGAGTGGATGTGGAGAGGATGTTTCCAGTAGTGGGGGAGTCTCGGACCAGAGGACACAGATAGAGTGGATGTGGAGAGGATGTTTCCAGTAGTGGGGGAGTCTAGGACCAGAGGACACAGATAGAGTGGATGTGGAGAGGATGTTTCCAGTAGTGGGGGAGTCTCGGACCAGAGGACACAGATAGAGTGGATGTGGAGAGGATGTTTCCAGTAGTGGGGGAGTCTCGGACCAGAGGACACAGATAGAGTGGATGTGGAGAGGATGTTTCCAGTAGTGGGGGAGTCTCGGACCAGAGGACACAGATAGAGTGGATGTGGAGAGGATGTTTCCTATAGTGGGGGAGTCTCGGACCAGAGGACACAGATAGAGTGGATGTGGAGAGGATGTTTCCAGTAGTGGGGGAGTCTCGGACCAGAGGACACAGATAGAGTGGATGTGGAGAGGATGTTTCCAGTAGTGGGGGAGTCTCGGACCAGAGGACACAGATAGAGTGGATGTGGAGAGGATGTTTCCAGTAGTGGGGGAGTCTCGGACCAGAGGACACAGATAGAGTGGATGTGGAGAGGATGTTTCCAGTAGTGGGGGAGTCTCGGACCAGAGGACACAGATAGAGTGGATGTGGAGAGGATGTTTCCAGTAGTGGGGGAGTCTAGGACCAGAGGACACAGATAGAGTGGATGTGGAGAGGATGTTTCCAGTAGTGGGGGAGTCTCGGACCAGAGGACACAGATAGAGTGGATGTGGAGAGGATGTTTCCTATGGTGGGGGAGTCTCGGACCAGAGGACACAGATAGAGTGGATGTGGAGAGGATGTTTCCAGTAGTGGGGGAGTCTAGGGCCAGAGGACACAGATAGAGTGGATGTGGAGAGGATGTTTCCAGTAGTGGGGGAGTCTAGGACCAGAGGACACAGATAGAGTGGATGTGGAGAGGATGTTTCCAGTAGTGGGGGAGTCTCGGACCAGAGGACACAGATAGAGTGGATGTGGAGAGGATGTTTCCTATAGTGGGGGAGTCTCGGACCAGAGGACACAGATAGAGTGGATGTGGAGAGGATGTTTCCAGTAGTGGGGGAGTCTAGGGCCAGAGGACACAGATAGAGTGGATGTGGAGAGGATGTTTCCAGTAGTGGGGGAGTCTCGGACCAGAGGACACAGATAGAGTGGATGTGGAGAGGATGTTTCCAGTAGTGGGGGAGTCTAGGACCAGAGGACACAGATAGAGTGGATGTGGAGAGGATGTTTCCAGTAGTGGGGGAGTCTCGGACCAGAGGACACAGATAGAGTGGATGTGGAGAGGATGTTTCCAGTAGTGGGGGAGTCTCGGACCAGAGGACACAGATAGAGTGGATGTGGAGAGGATGTTTCCAGTAGTGGGGGAGTCTCGGACCAGAGGACACAGATAGAGTGGATGTGGAGAGGATGTTTCCAGTAGTGGGGGAGTCTAGGGCCAGGGCACAGATAGAGTGGATGTGGAGAGGATGTTTCCAGTAGTGGGGGAGTCTAGGGCCAGAGGACACAGATAGAGTGGATGTGGAGAGGATGTTTCCAGTAGTGGGGGAGTCTCGGACCAGAGGACACAGATAGAGTGGATGTGGAGAGGATGTTTCCAGTAGTGGGGGAGTCTCGGACCAGAGGACACAGATAGAGTGGATGTGGAGAGGATGTTTCCAGTAGTGGGGGAGTCTAGGACCAGAGGACACAGATAGAGTGGATGTGGAGAGGATGTTTCCAGTAGTGGGGGAGTCTAGGACCAGAGGACACAGGTAGAGTGGATGTGGAGAGGATGTTTCCTATAGTGGGGGAGTCTAGGACCAGAGGACACAGATAGAGTGGATGTGGAGAGGATGTTTCCAGTAGTGGGGGAGTCTAGGGCCAGAGGACACAGATAGAGTGGATGTGGAGAGGATGTTTCCAGTAGTGGGGGAGTCTCGGACCAGAGGACACAGATAGAGTGGATGTGGAGAGGATGTTTCCAGTAGTGGGGGAGTCTCGGACCAGAGGACACAGATAGAGTGGATTTGGAGAGGATGTTTCCAGTAGTGGGGGAGTCTCGGACCAGAGGACACAGATAGAGTGGATGTGGAGAGGATGTTTCCAGTAGTGGGGGAGTCTCGGACCAGAGGACACAGATAGAGTGGATGTGGAGAGGATGTTTCCAGTAGTGGGGGAGTCTAGGGCCAGAGGACACAGATAGAGTGGATGTGGAGAGGATGTTTCCAGTAGTGGGGGAGTCTAGGACCAGAGGACACAGGTAGAGTGGATGTGGAGAGGATGTTTCCTATAGTGGGGGAGTCTAGGACCAGAGGACACAGATAGAGTGGATGTGGAGAGGATGTTTCCAGTAGTGGGGGAGTCTCGGACCAGAGGACACAGATAGAGTGGATGTGGAGAGGATGTTTCCAGTAGTGGGGGAGTCTCGGACCAGAGGACACAGATAGAGTGGATGTGGAGAGGATGTTTCCAGTAGTGGGGGAGTCTCGGACCAGAGGACACAGATAGAGTGGATGTGGAGAGGATGTTTCCAGTAGTGGGGGAGTCTAGGACCAGAGGACACAGATAGAGTGGATGTGGAGAGGATGTTTCCAGTAGTGGGGGAGTCTAGGGCCAGAGGGCACAGATAGAGTGGATGTGGAGAGGATGTTTCCAGTAGTGGGGGAGTCTAGGGCCAGAGGACACAGATAGAGTGGATGTGGAGAGGATGTTTCCAGTAGTGGGGGAGTCTAGGGCCAGAGGACACAGATAGAGTGGATGTGGAGAGGATGTTTCCAGTAGTGGGGGAGTCTAGGGCCAGAGGACACAGATAGAGTGGATGTGGAGAGGATGTTTCCAGTAGTGGGGGAGTCTAGGGCCAGAGGACACAGATAGAGTGGATGTGGAGAGGATGTTTCCAGTAGTGGGGGAGTCTCGGACCAGAGGACACAGATAGAGTGGATGTGGAGAGGATGTTTCCAGTAGTGGGGGAGTCTCGGACCAGAGGACACAGATAGAGTGGATGTGGAGAGGATGTTTCCAGTAGTGGGGGAGTCTCGGACCAGAGGACACAGATAGAGTGGATGTGGAGAGGATGTTTCCAGTAGTGGGGGAGTCTAGGGCCAGAGGACACAGATAGAGTGGATGTGGAGAGGATGTTTCCAGTAGTGGGGGAGTCTAGGACCAGAGGACACAGATAGAGTGGATGTGGAGAGGATGTTTCCTATAGTGGGGGAGTCTAGGACCAGAGGACACAGATAGAGTGGATGTGGAGAGGATGTTTCCAGTAGTGGGGGAGTCTCGGACCAGAGGACACAGATAGAGTGGATGTGGAGAGGATGTTTCCAGTAGTGGGGGAGTCTCGGACCAGAGGACACAGATAGAGTGGATGTGGAGAGGATGTTTCCAGTAGTGGGGGAGTCTCGGACCAGAGGACACAGATAGAGTGGATGTGGAGAGGATGTTTCCAGTAGTGGGGGAGTCTAGGACCAGAGGACACAGATAGAGTGGATGTGGAGAGGATGTTTCCAGTAGTGGGGGAGTCTGGGGCCAGAGGGCACAGATAGAGTGGATGTGGAGAGGATGTTTCCAGTAGTGGGGGAGTCTAGGGCCAGAGGACACAGATAGAGTGGATGTGGAGAGGATGTTTCCAGTAGTGGGGGAGTCTAGGGCCAGAGGGCACAGATAGAGTGGATGTGGAGAGGATGTTTCCAGTAGTGGGGGAGTCTAGGGCCAGAGGACACAGATAGAGTGGATGTGGAGAGGATGTTTCCAGTAGTGGGGGAGTCTAGGGCCAGAGGACACAGATAGAGTGGATGTGGAGAGGATGTTTCCAGTAGTGGGGGAGTCTCGGACCAGAGGACACAGATAGAGTGGATGTGGAGAGGATGTTTCCTATGGTGGGGGGAGTCTCGGACCAGAGGACACAGATAGAGTGGATGTGGAGAGGATGTTTCCAGTAGTGGGGGAGTCTCGGACCAGAGGACACAGATAGAGTGGATGTGGAGAGGATGTTTCCAGTAGTGGGGGAGTCTCGGACCAGAGGACACAGATAGAGTGGATGTGGAGAGGATGTTTCCTATGGTGGGGGGAGTCTCGGACCAGAGGACACAGATAGAGTGGATGTGGAGAGGATGTTTCCAGTAGTGGGGGAGTCTCGGACCAGAGGACACAGATAGAGTGGATGTGGAGAGGATGTTTCCAGTAGTGGGGGAGTCTCGGACCAGAGGACACAGATAGAGTGGATGTGGAGAGGATGTTTCCAGTAGTGGGGGAGTCTCGGACCAGAGGACACAGATAGAGTGGATGTGGAGAGGATGTTTCCAGTAGTGGGGGAGTCTAGGACCAGAGGACACAGATAGAGTGGATGTGGAGAGGATGTTTCCAGTAGTGGGGGAGTCTCGGACCAGAGGACACAGATAGAGTGGATGTGGAGAGGATGTTTCCTGTAGTGGGGGAGTCTAGGGCTAGAGGACACAGGTAGAGTGGATGTGGAGAGGATGTTTCCAGTAGTGGGGGAGTCTCGGACCAGAGGACACAGATAGAGTGGATGTGGAGAGGATGTTTCCAGTAGTGGGGGAGTCTAGGACCAGAGGACACAGATAGAGTGGATGTGGAGAGGATGTTTCCAGTAGTGGGGGAGTCTCGGACCAGAGGACACAGATAGAGTGGATGTGGAGAGGATGTTTCCAGTAGTGGGGGAGTCTAGGGCCAGAGGACACAGATAGAGTGGATGTGGAGAGGATGTTTCCAGTAGTGGGGGAGTCTCGGACCAGAGGACACAGATAGAGTGGATGTGGAGAGGATGTTTCCAGTAGTGGGGGAGTCTAGGGCCAGAGGGCACAGATAGAGTGGATGTGGAGAGGATGTTTCCAGTAGTGGGGGAGTCTCGGACCAGAGGACACAGGTAGAGTGGATGTGGAGAGGATGTTTCCTATGGTGGGGGGAGTCTAGGGCCAGAGGACACAGATAGAGTGGATGTGGAGAGGATGTTTCCAGTAGTGGGGGAGTCTCGGACCAGAGGACACAGATAGAGTGGATGTGGAGAGGATGTTTCCAGTAGTGGGGGAGTCTCGGACCAGAGGACACAGATAGAGTGGATGTGGAGAGGATGTTTCCAGTAGTCGGGGGAGTCTCGGACCAGAGGACACAGATAGAGTGGATGTGGAGAGGATGTTTCCAGTAGTGGGGGAGTCTCGGACCAGAGGACACAGATAGAGTGGATGTGGAGAGGATGTTTCCTATAGTGGGGGAGTCTCGGACCAGAGGGCACAGATAGAGTGGATGTGGAGAGGATGTTTCCAGTAGTGGGGGAGTCTCGGACCAGAGGACACAGATAGAGTGGATGTGGAGAGGATGTTTCCAGTAGTGGGGGAGTCTCGGACCAGAGGACACAGATAGAGTGGATGTGGAGAGGATGTTTCCAGTAGTGGGGGAGTCTTGGACCAGAGGACACAGATAGAGTGGATGTGGAGAGGATGTTTCCAGTAGTGGGGGAGTCTCGGACCAGAGGACACAGATAGAGTGGATGTGGAGAGGATGTTTCCAGTAGTGGGGGAGTCTAGGGCCAGAGGACACAGATAGAGTGGATGTGGAGAGGATGTTTCCAGTAGTGGGGGAGTCTCGGACCAGAGGACACAGATAGAGTGGATGTGGAGAGGATGTTTCCAGTAGTGGGGGAGTCTAGGGCCAGAGGACACAGGTAGAGTGGATGTGGAGAGGATGTTTCCAGTAGTGGGGGAGTCTCGGACCAGAGGACACAGATAGAGTGGATGTGGAGAGGATGTTTCCAGTAGTGGGGGAGTCTCGGACCAGAGGACACAGATAGAGTGGATGTGGAGAGGATGTTTCCAGTAGTGGGGGAGTCTCGGACCAGAGGACACAGATAGAGTGGATGTGGAGAGGATGTTTCCAGTAGTGGGAGAGTCTAGGGCCAGAGGACACAGGTAGAGTGGATGTGGAGAGGATGTTTCCAGTAGTGGGGGAGTCTCGGACCAGAGGACACAGATAGAGTGGATGTGGAGAGGATGTTTCCAGTAGTGGGGGAGTCTCGGACCAGAGGACACAGATAGAGTGGATGTGGAGAGGATGTTTCCAGTAGTGGGGGAGTCTCGGACCAGAGGACACAGATAGAGTGGATGTGGAGAGGATGTTTCCAGTAGTGGGGGAGTCTAGGGCCAGAGGACACAGATAGAGTGGATGTGGAGAGGATGTTTCCAGTAGTGGGGGAGTCTCGGACCAGAGGACACAGATAGAGTGGATGTGGAGAGGATGTTTCCAGTAGTGGGGGAGTCTAGGACCAGAGGACACAGATAGAGTGGATGTGGAGAGGATGTTTCCAGTAGTGGGGGAGTCTCGGACCAGAGGACACAGGTAGAGTGGATGTGGAGAGGATGTTTCCAGTAGTGGGGGAGTCTCGGACCAGAGGACACAGATAGAGTGGATGTGGAGAGGATGTTTCCAGTAGTGGGGGAGTCTCGGACCAGAGGACACAGATAGAGTGGATGTGGAGAGGATGTTTCCTATAGTGGGGGAGTCTCGGACCAGAGGACACAGATAGAGTGGATGTGGAGAGGATGTTTCCAGTAGTGGGGGAGTCTCGGACCAGAGGACACAGATAGAGTGGATGTGGAGAGGATGTTTCCAGTAGTGGGGGAGTCTCGGACCAGAGGACACAGATAGAGTGGATGTGGAGAGGATGTTTCCAGTAGTGGGGGAGTCTCGGACCAGAGGACACAGATAGAGTGGATGTGGAGAGGATGTTTCCAGTAGTGGGGGAGTCTCGGACCAGAGGACACAGATAGAGTGGATGTGGAGAGGATGTTTCCAGTAGTGGGGGAGTCTAGGACCAGAGGACACAGATAGAGTGGATGTGGAGAGGATGTTTCCAGTAGTGGGGGAGTCTCGGACCAGAGGACACAGATAGAGTGGATGTGGAGAGGATGTTTCCTATGGTGGGGGGAGTCTCGGACCAGAGGACACAGATAGAGTGGATGTGGAGAGGATGTTTCCAGTAGTGGGGGAGTCTAGGGCCAGAGGACACAGATAGAGTGGATGTGGAGAGGATGTTTCCAGTAGTGGGGGAGTCTAGGACCAGAGGACACAGATAGAGTGGATGTGGAGAGGATGTTTCCAGTAGTGGGGGAGTCTCGGACCAGAGGACACAGATAGAGTGGATGTGGAGAGGATGTTTCCTATAGTGGGGGAGTCTCGGACCAGAGGACACAGATAGAGTGGATGTGGAGAGGATGTTTCCAGTAGTGGGGGAGTCTAGGGCCAGAGGACACAGATAGAGTGGATGTGGAGAGGATGTTTCCAGTAGTGGGGGAGTCTCGGACCAGAGGACACAGATAGAGTGGATGTGGAGAGGATGTTTCCAGTAGTGGGGGAGTCTAGGACCAGAGGACACAGATAGAGTGGATGTGGAGAGGATGTTTCCAGTAGTGGGGGAGTCTCGGACCAGAGGACACAGATAGAGTGGATGTGGAGAGGATGTTTCCAGTAGTGGGGGAGTCTCGGACCAGAGGACACAGATAGAGTGGATGTGGAGAGGATGTTTCCAGTAGTGGGGGAGTCTCGGACCAGAGGACACAGATAGAGTGGATGTGGAGAGGATGTTTCCAGTAGTGGGGGAGTCTAGGGCCAGAGGGCACAGATAGAGTGGATGTGGAGAGGATGTTTCCAGTAGTGGGGGAGTCTAGGGCCAGAGGACACAGATAGAGTGGATGTGGAGAGGATGTTTCCAGTAGTGGGGGAGTCTCGGACCAGAGGACACAGATAGAGTGGATGTGGAGAGGATGTTTCCAGTAGTGGGGGAGTCTCGGACCAGAGGACACAGATAGAGTGGATGTGGAGAGGATGTTTCCAGTAGTGGGGGAGTCTAGGACCAGAGGACACAGATAGAGTGGATGTGGAGAGGATGTTTCCAGTAGTGGGGGAGTCTAGGACCAGAGGACACAGGTAGAGTGGATGTGGAGAGGATGTTTCCTATAGTGGGGGAGTCTAGGACCAGAGGACACAGATAGAGTGGATGTGGAGAGGATGTTTCCAGTAGTGGGGGAGTCTAGGGCCAGAGGACACAGATAGAGTGGATGTGGAGAGGATGTTTCCAGTAGTGGGGGAGTCTCGGACCAGAGGACACAGATAGAGTGGATGTGGAGAGGATGTTTCCAGTAGTGGGGGAGTCTCGGACCAGAGGACACAGATAGAGTGGATGTGGAGAGGATGTTTCCAGTAGTGGGGGAGTCTCGGACCAGAGGACACAGATAGAGTGGATGTGGAGAGGATGTTTCCAGTAGTGGGGGAGTCTCGGACCAGAGGACACAGATAGAGTGGATGTGGAGAGGATGTTTCCAGTAGTGGGGGAGTCTAGGGCCAGAGGACACAGATAGAGTGGATGTGGAGAGGATGTTTCCAGTAGTGGGGGAGTCTAGGACCAGAGGACACAGGTAGAGTGGATGTGGAGAGGATGTTTCCTATAGTGGGGGAGTCTAGGACCAGAGGACACAGATAGAGTGGATGTGGAGAGGATGTTTCCAGTAGTGGGGGAGTCTCGGACCAGAGGACACAGATAGAGTGGATGTGGAGAGGATGTTTCCAGTAGTGGGGGAGTCTCGGACCAGAGGACACAGATAGAGTGGATGTGGAGAGGATGTTTCCAGTAGTGGGGGAGTCTCGGACCAGAGGACACAGATAGAGTGGATGTGGAGAGGATGTTTCCAGTAGTGGGGGAGTCTAGGACCAGAGGACACAGATAGAGTGGATGTGGAGAGGATGTTTCCAGTAGTGGGGGAGTCTAGGGCCAGAGGGCACAGATAGAGTGGATGTGGAGAGGATGTTTCCAGTAGTGGGGGAGTCTAGGGCCAGAGGACACAGATAGAGTGGATGTGGAGAGGATGTTTCCAGTAGTGGGGGAGTCTAGGGCCAGAGGGCACAGATAGAGTGGATGTGGAGAGGATGTTTCCAGTAGTGGGGGAGTCTAGGGCCAGAGGACACAGATAGAGTGGATGTGGAGAGGATGTTTCCAGTAGTGGGGGAGTCTAGGGCCAGAGGACACAGATAGAGTGGATGTGGAGAGGATGTTTCCAGTAGTGGGGGAGTCTCGGACCAGAGGACACAGATAGAGTGGATGTGGAGAGGATGTTTCCAGTAGTGGGGGAGTCTCGGACCAGAGGACACAGATAGAGTGGATGTGGAGAGGATGTTTCCAGTAGTGGGGGAGTCTCGGACCAGAGGACACAGATAGAGTGGATGTGGAGAGGATGTTTCCAGTAGTGGGGGAGTCTAGGGCCAGAGGACACAGATAGAGTGGATGTGGAGAGGATGTTTCCAGTAGTGGGGGAGTCTAGGACCAGAGGACACAGGTAGAGTGGATGTGGAGAGGATGTTTCCTATAGTGGGGGAGTCTAGGACCAGAGGACACAGATAGAGTGGATGTGGAGAGGATGTTTCCAGTAGTGGGGGAGTCTCGGACCAGAGGACACAGATAGAGTGGATGTGGAGAGGATGTTTCCAGTAGTGGGGGAGTCTCGGACCAGAGGACACAGATAGAGTGGATGTGGAGAGGATGTTTCCAGTAGTGGGGGAGTCTCGGACCAGAGGACACAGATAGAGTGGATGTGGAGAGGATGTTTCCAGTAGTGGGGGAGTCTAGGACCAGAGGACACAGATAGAGTGGATGTGGAGAGGATGTTTCCAGTAGTGGGGGAGTCTAGGGCCAGAGGGCACAGATAGAGTGGATGTGGAGAGGATGTTTCCAGTAGTGGGGGAGTCTAGGGCCAGAGGACACAGATAGAGTGGATGTGGAGAGGATGTTTCCAGTAGTGGGGGAGTCTAGGGCCAGAGGGCACAGATAGAGTGGATGTGGAGAGGATGTTTCCAGTAGTGGGGGAGTCTAGGGCCAGAGGACACAGATAGAGTGGATGTGGAGAGGATGTTTCCAGTAGTGGGGGAGTCTAGGGCCAGAGGACACAGATAGAGTGGATGTGGAGAGGATGTTTCCAGTAGTGGGGGAGTCTAGGACCAGAGGACACAGGTAGAGTGAATGTGGAGAGGATGTTTCCTATGGTGGGGGGAGTCTCGGACCAGAGGACACAGATAGAGTGGATGTGGAGAGGATGTTTCCAGTAGTGGGGGAGTCTCGGACCAGAGGACACAGGTAGAGTGAATGTGGAGAGGATGTTTCCTATGGTGGGGGGAGTCTCGGACCAGAGGACACAGATAGAGTGGATGTGGAGAGGATGTTTCCAGTAGTGGGGGAGTCTCGGACCAGAGGACACAGGTAGAGTGGATGTGGAGAGGATGTTTCCAGTAGTGGGGGAGTCTAGGACCAGAGGACACAGATAGAGTGGATGTGGAGAGGATGTTTCCAGTAGTGGGGGAGTCTCGGACCAGAGGACACAGATAGAGTGGATGTGGAGAGGATGTTTCCAGTAGTGGGGGAGTCTCGGACCAGAGGACACAGATAGAGTGGATGTGGAGAGGATGTTTCCTATAGTGGGGGAGTCTCGGACCAGAGGACACAGATAGAGTGGATGTGGAGAGGATGTTTCCAGTAGTGGGGGAGTCTCGGACCAGAGGACACAGATAGAGTGGATGTGGAGAGGATGTTTCCAGTAGTGGGGGAGTCTCGGACCAGAGGACACAGATAGAGTGGATGTGGAGAGGATGTTTCCTATAGTGGGGGAGTCTCGGACCAGAGGACACAGATAGAGTGGATGTGGAGAGGATGTTTCCAGTAGTGGGGGAGTCTCGGACCAGAGGACACAGATAGAGTGGATGTGGAGAGGATGTTTCCAGTAGTGGGGGAGTCTCGGACCAGAGGACACAGATAGAGTGGATGTGGAGAGGATGTTTCCTATAGTGGGGGAGTCTCGGACCAGAGGACACAGATAGAGTGGATGTGGAGAGGATGTTTCCTATGGTGGGGGGAGTCTCGGACCAGAGGACACAGGTAGAGTGGATGTGGAGAGGATGTTTCCAGTAGTGGGGGAGTCTAGGACCAGAGGACACAGATAGAGTGGATGTGGAGAGGATGTTTCCAGTAGTGGGGGAGTCTAGGACCAGAGGACACAGATAGAGTGGATGTGGAGAGGATGTTTCCAGTAGTGGGGGAGTCTAGGGCCAGAGGACACAGATAGAGTGGATGTGGAGAGGATGTTTCCTATGGTGGGGGGAGTCTCGGACCAGAGGACACAGATAGAGTGGATGTGGAGAGGATGTTTCCAGTAGTGGGGGAGTCTAGGGCCAGAGGGCACAGTCTCAGAGTAGAAGGACATCTCTTCAGAACAGAGATGGGGAGGAATTTCTTTAGCCAGAGGGAGGGGGATCTGTGGAATTCATTGGCGCAGACAACTGTAGCATCAAAGGTTATGGGGAGAAGGCAGGTATGCCTGCTGCTGTACCTTGTAGTCTGATGGAGATATTGATGACTGCCTAATGCTTAAAGTATTAAAAGCATTCATCTGTTCCTGATGATTGTTAATTCATTTCCATTTCCTTTCCTGTCTCTGCAGATTTTCTAGTGTATAAATTAGAAGCTCAAGAGTCATTGAACAAAGAGAAGGTGAGTTCCCATTTTATTTATAAATGTACCTCTTCATCTCGAAGCTGAAACTCATCTCCTTTCAAAGCCTTCCTGTTTAAAGATGCAAATCCTTTACCGCCTAACCACTGACCTTGATTAATCTGATCTTCTCTCCTTGTCTTTTCATCCTCACTGTTACGGCTTTGCATACAGTGATGTGAGTTCTGCAAGACCTTCCTGGATGTGAGATTCGCTGTGAGCGGTTAACTGGGAGAGGAGTCGGGTGGGTGAGGTGTGTCTCACTCCCCTGCCACCCCGAATTTTACACCCTTGCTGGAGACTTCTGGTGTGGGGAAGTGCGAGGTCAGCGGCCTCCGTGGAAGGAATCAAAAAGCAGGTGTGAGGGTTCAGAAAGAGTCTGGACAGGGACGGCAGATGAGCGATCTGGGCATTGATGTTGATGATGCACAAAACATTAGTGTGCAGATGTGGCACGAAATTAAGAAGACAAATGGCATTATTGCCGGGGACTGGAGTTTAACAACAGAGAAATATTGTTACAAATATACGGGGTATTGGTGAGGCTGCATCTGCACTGCGTGCAGTTTGGATCCTCTTATCTAAGAAAGGATATGGTAGTCTTGGAAGCAGTCCAGAAGAGATTCAGTAGGCTAAGTCATAAGATGGGAGGGTTGTCCTTTCATGAAAGCATTGTTCGAAGAATTCAGATTCTGATTTATTTGTCGCATGTCTATCGAAAGCCACGGTGAAACGTGTCGTTTGCGTTAACAACCAACACACCCAAAGGTGTGCTGGGGGTAGCCCGCAAACGTTGCAACACCCTCTGGCACCAACGTAGCATGCCTGCAACGTGCGGCCGAACAACGCAAGCAGGAACGACAACACAAAAAGAAGACAACAGCAGCAATCAAACTCCTTTCCCACCCACTCACACACAGACAGGCCTCCAGCCTCAGGAAAAGCCTCCTCTGGGCCTCCAGACTCCAGACACTGTTTGGACTCGCAGACTTGGAAATATCAGCACTCTGACCTCTGGACCAGCTGACCCTGGCAGGGGCTAGGGCCTTTGAGCCTCTGACCGTACAAGCTGACCCAGGGGCCTGGGCCTTTGGGCTTCTGACCTCTGTACAAACTGACCCAGGGGCCTGGGCCTTTGGGCCTCTGACCTCTTTACAAGCTGACCCACGGGCCTGGGCTTTTAGGCCTCTGACCATACAAACTGACCCAGGGGCTTGGACCTTTCGGCCTTTACCTCTGGACCAGCTGACCCAGAGGCTTCGCCCTCCAGACCTCTAACTCCGTTCTCGCTGAGCTCTGGACTTCAACCTTTGGCTTTGCCCTCGACTCACCCATCACCCGCCAGCTCCTGCTTCTCCCGCCTCCTCACTCTGGTATCTGTTCCCCCTACTTCCCCGTTCCAGTCCCCGGACGGTCAGGGTGATGCATGTGAACAAGGGGTGATAAAACTGAAATCTTAAGGGAGAACGGTAGAGCAGCTGTGGGTCTGTTTACACCAGTGGGAGAGCCTCGAACAAGGGGACATGGTGACAAGATTAGGAGGTGGTCATCTAAAATTGAGCTGGTTAGAAACTGTCTCACAGAGGATGGTGAATCTCTGGAATTCTCTACCTGAGGTATTAGTGGAGGCTGGATGACTGGGGCTAGTTAAAGAGGAGGGAGATAAATATTTGAAATATTGGAGACTTGAGGGCCTTGAAGAACTGGGGCAAGAGGAGTTGAAACTTGAGGCAAATCAACCATGTTCGGACTTGAAGGACTAGGTGGCATCATCCTAATCCTGTCCTTGTGCTGTTGTTTATTTTATTTGGCCTCCCGGTTGTGCTTTCATTCCAGTTTGTGAAGTGTTTGCTTTATCCGCTCTGTGCCTTTGACATCCACTTGCTACAGAGGCAGAGCTGGGTGGACGTTGGGTTGGTGTTTTAGATCCGGCCAAACCGTAGGAGGAATTTCAGGTGGCGTGTCTGAAGCCCACCGTTAACTATTGAACTACTTGGTGGGAGGAGACCCTCACCAGAGACTTGGGAACAAAAGGCTGGGCTGCTGTGCCAGCTCAGTACCAAGAGAGGACTACACTGCCAGAGGTGCCACCTTTCAGATGATACCAAGTGTCCTGAGGGCTGATATAGCCACTTGAGATTGAAGACAGGACCGGGGTTGAGACGGTCAGGGAAGGCATGCTCAGTGCCTTGCTTGATTGATTATTCCAGACTGAGAATTTATATGTGCAGATCGACTGCTGCATTTCCCACACAGAGACTTACATCAAATGGTTATTTCAGTGACTGTGAAGTACTTTGTGTCTTGAAAGGCGCTGTGTAATTGCGAGTCTGCCTCTCTCTCTCTGCAGTGCCGGCGAGGGCTTGTTTACTTGAACGGTGGAGTTTATTGACCGTCTGTCGAGGGCCCGTGTGGTAACCTGACCTCAGGGTAGCTGCCCGCGCCCCCCCCCGACCTGGAGGGCATTTCATCGGCTCTCCAGAACTTTACAAGCTCCCTTCCGTTCCCATCGACTGCCAGCTCCCCGCTCGCTCTCCCGCGTCTCACTGAAGTAACTTCTATTTTAGGAAGACTCAATTGTTCCTTCAGAGCAGTCACATTAAAAGCTGCTTGGCTGCAGTCCAGTGCACTCCCTGGAGCAGGAAGGGATATATCCAGGCCCTTGGAGGAAATGTCCAGGGATTCTGATCCCCGGCCTGTTGAAAACTAACCGCAATTCAAAACGGTGAAGATTTGATGTTACCCGAACTGGGATTATTGATTTCTGTTTTGTTCTCTGTGTGATGTGCTTGTCACTGGTTGTTACTGTCTGTTTCTAAGCAATACTTCAGTCCGTTCCTGCCTGAGCCAGACACTCCAGAGGTAGTTAAAGGCAGACAACAGAAGAGATTCAAAGATGTATTAAAAGCCAACATGAAGAAATGTAACATCGACATCAACAATTGGGAAACCAATGCCAAGGACGGGAAACTCTGGTAAGCCATCATCCGAGAAGGAACAGCAACTTTCGAAGCCAACGGATGTGCAGAATTAGAAGAAAAGAGAAAATGGAAAGAGAGGCAGCGACAACTGAAGCCTGATCTGCCATCTGGAACTACAGGTTTCCCCCGCCATCCGAAGGTAGAGCGTTCCTATGAAACGGTTCGTAAGCTGAAATGTCATAACGCAAAGAAGCAATTACCATTTATTTATATGGGAAAATTTTGTGAGCATTCGCAGACCCAAAAATAACCTACCAAATCATGCCAAATAACACATAAAACCTAAAATAGCAGTAACATATAGTAAAAGCAGGAATGATATGATTAATACACAGACTATATAAAGTAGAAATACTTTTCCACAATCATTACTGCACTGTTCTCCGTAGCGAAAATCTCATGCAAGCACTCTTGGCAGAAAATCTCGCGCAACCGCTGTCCAGTAACCTTTAAGCTATGAAGCTGCCAAATCATACCAAGTAACACGTAAAAATACGCAGCCGATATAAAGTAGAAATAGTGTATGTACAGTGTAGTATCACTTACGGGAATCGGGAAGACAGCGAGCACACTGATGATGGTGTGTTAGGCTGAGTCGTCGCAGGCTGGGTGGTGCAGTGGCCCCCACCCTCCAGGCCACCAACCGATACATTGCCGCGAAGCACGCAGGGGTCCAGCAGTAGCCGGGACGCACCCAGCACATCTTTGAGAAAAAAGCCGAAATAAACATGCTAATTAATTCGGTGCCGCCCGACACGTAATTGTCGGCCCAGATCAGTGCCGATTGCCGATTGCTTCGCCTCTTATCTAGGCTGATATTTAAATGTGGGGCGGCGCCTATTTAATTAGAATGTTTATTTCGGCTTTTTTCTTAAAGATGTGCTGTGTGTCGCCTGGCTACTGCTGCATTCTCCGTGAATCGGTACAGTATCTGTCCGCGGCCTGAGTGTTGGGGTGGTGGGACATTGGGGTGTCATCTCGTCGTCTGTTTCCATTACAGCAGGCAGCTCATCTTCTCCTATGACTGCCCGCCTCGATGTCGAAGGTCGAGGTTCGTCGTCTGCTGTGGCTGATGTGGAAGGCTTGCTTGACTGCTGAGCCTCGCGCATTTTTCTATCATATAGTTCTTTGTAAGGACTCAAACCACCTTGTAAATATCCCCTAAACCGACGTACCCTTTCAAAATTAAAGTCATACTTTATCATTGCAGCGAAAATCTCACGCAGTGGCTTCACGTTCATTTCGCTACTGCATTCGGTTTCGATTGTTATCCTTTCCTCTTCCAATTGCATCAGCTCTTCATCTATCAGTTCTTGCTCATGGGATGCCAAAACCTCTTCAACATCATCTTCATCAGCTTCCACAAGTCAAACTCACTTTGTCCTTACTTCGTTCACCACGATCAACACTATGTCTAGTTTTACGCTAAATGTAACACCCTTACGAGCTCTTCCAGGCTTTTCCAACACCTCAGAACTCATCTTGCAAACGGCTGCTCAATGCAACGTGTTTCAGCAATGCCGTTCCGAATCCGGGGGAGAGCGGCTGCTCGGGGCGCGCGCTGCCTTTTATTGCGCGCTAATTTTTTCACGCACTGATTTTTTTATCGTGCGCTGATTTTTTTCATAACAGTGAAAACACCTTCTGAAAGCGAAAACAGGGTACTAGTGTAGGTCTTTCGTAACAGGTTTCGTAAAGCGAACATTGGAAAAGTGGGGGACACCTGTACCTGTCCCGAATGCGGAAGAACTTTCAAAGCCAAGATTGCCACTTGAGAGCCCATAAATAGGTCGACGGAACGAAGACCATCATCCTCGACTTCGAGGGATAGCCACGACGATGACGAGTTGTAAATCAAACATATTGCCACGTCTTTGGAACTGTACAGAAGCCAAGATGAGGAACTTCTTTTCCGAAAGGACGATGAGTTTTATGATTACATGACAGCTTCAGTTATTACCTGACATTACATTTTCATTTCCATGCTCAGCTTAAGTTCCCTACTTGTAGGGCATGGAATTTGAAAGGTATAGTCTGGACTGTCGGTCAACTGGTTACTCGTCAAGTAACGCAGCTGCTGTGTGGCCAGCGTTTAAACCCAGTTAGGACACTGGTTCCTTAGGACGGAGATGAGGAGAAACTGTTTTTCCCAGAGAGTGGTGAATCTGTGGAATTCTCTGCCAGGGAAGCAGTTGAGGCTTCTTCACTAAATATATTTAAGAAACAGTTAGATAGATTTTTACATAGTAAGGGAATTAAGGGTTATGGGGAAAAGGCAGGTAGATGGAGCTCAGTTTACGGACAGATCAGCCATGATCTTACTGAATGGCGGGGCAGGTTCGATGGGCCGGATGGCCTACTGCTGCTCCTATTTCTTAGGTTCTTATGATGCTCCATCAGTGCTTGACCACGTAGTTTGTCTGCCAAAGCTGATTATGTTATTTTTTTGGATAGATGCCAAGGAGTACAAGGCCAAAAATGCGATGTTAGCGTTTCATTTAAAGAGGACTAGAATATAAAAGCAAGGATGTAATGCCGGACTTTTATAAGGTGATGGTCCGACCACATTTAGAACTTTGCAGGTAGTTTTAGGCCCCGTATCTAAGAAAGGATGTGCTAGCATTGGAGATGGCCCTGAAGGCGTTTATGAAAATGATCCCAGGGACAGAATGATTATCAAATAAGGAGCGTTTGATGGCCCAGGGCCTGTGCTCGCTGGAGTTTAGAAGGATGACAAGGGGTCTCATTGAAACCTACCAAATCTTGAAAGGGCTGGATGGAGTGGACATGGAGAGGATATTTCCAGTAGTGGAAGTGTCTAGGACTAGAGGGCACAGTCTCAGAATAGAAGAACATCCCTTTAGAACAGAGATGGGAAGGAATTTCATTGCCTTAGACAGCTGTGGAGGCAAAGTCATTGGGTATGTTTAAAGTGGAGGTTGATATGTTCTTGGTTAGTAAAAGCATCAAAGGTTATGGAGAAAAGGCAGGAGAGTGGGTTTGAGAGAGATGATCAATCACCCAGGATCAAATAGCCTTACTCTTCTCCTACATGTTACGGTCTGGTGGCAGGGTGGAGATATGCCTCTACCAAAGGAGATGTAAGCCACTAGGCTGCAGGTCACCCTTGGGCAAGGTGTAGCACTCATTCAGGGTCATGTGAAGCCATGGGAGCAGGTGGTGGATGGTTATATGAGCAGTGGGTGCATAACACAAGTCCTGCTGATGCGACCACTGACGCCAGGCAGACAATCTCTGAAGAGTATTGATAATAGCTGGGGCCACCCATCTGGTAAAGACACTGCCCAGAAGAAGGCAATGGCAAACCACTTCTGTAGAAAAATATGCCAAGAACAATCATGGTCATGGAAAGACCGTGATCATCCACGTCATATGACACGGCACATGATGATGATGTCATATGGCATGGCTCATGATGATGATGTCATATGGCACAGCACATGATGATGACGATGATGATGTGTATGGTTTTATGGTCTATGATATTAATTGCCTTTATTCTTGTGGAATATGTTATCCCAGTACAAGAAAAACATTCCCAACAGGAACCTTTCTGTCACCCAGGGAACAGAATTAACACTAAGTAAACCAAGACCTCTTGGATCCAGTCCCTTCTTTTCATTCATGCTCCCACTGATCCAGATGTATCCAGAAGTCATAGGGTTCCCCCAGAACAACTTAATTAGCTCTAAATGATTGGCTCCCAAAATACTCTGGGCTCTATGTGGTTGAAGGACCAGAGAGTATCACTGAATGGATTGGAAGATGGAATAAAGAAATACCATTGGGTTTGGGGCTGCAGTACTGCAATTGGATTGGGATGGAAGCTGTTCCTGCGGTGGGGGCCGGAATACTGTTTTGGGATTGCACTGGTTTTAGCGGGGTGGAGGAACTGGGCTGGCATAGTTAGCTGCAGGTCCAGGCTGGGACTGCATGAGGGAGAGGTACTGAGAGTGTGTGTGCATCTTTGAGGTGGGTTGCCCATTTTATGCAGTTGCACCTGACCCCCGGCCCGTGTGTTCAGCCCCTCTGTGCCTTGAGCATTGGCTAATCTACTCTGGTGTGATTTTCTTGCAGCAAGATGCCATGAATCGATACGGCGCTCTCAGTTCCCAGCACAAGATCCTGAAGGTGGGTATGGCTGCCGGTACAGGAACCAGCAGTGGCTCCTCATGAGATTGCGGGGGGGAGGTAGTTAGTCTTTCTTTAAGTTATTAATGTTGGGAGGAGTTGGGCAGTCACAGTCCAGTTCCCAATAAATGGAGAGCCGATGAGAGTCGCAGACTCCGGGCACTCGCATCGCTGCAGCCTGGGCTCGATTCAAAATGTCTGGCCTTTTAGCTGATGCTATTCTGCAGGCCCAGTTGCCTGTTACCTGTTGTTGAAGGGCGAACTGGTGGGGACAGACAGTGGGACAATTCAGCAGTCTCACGGCACCATCAGAAGACCCTCTAGTCAGTGTCTCTCTTGTCACCAGCTCACGGGTTTTCTTGCTCGCTGATGATTTTCACTGTAATTTCGTGCTCTTGTCCTTACCGTAAGCCATTGATGCAGAATTAGACCACTCGACCCATTGAGTCTGCTCTATCATTCCATCATGGCTGATTTATTATCCCTCTCAACCCCATTCTCCTGCCTTCTCTCCATAACCTTTTGACACCCTGAATAATCAAGAACCTACTAACCTCTGCTGTAAATATATCCAGTGACTTGGCCTCTACAGCCGCCTGTGACAATGAACTTCACAAATTCACCACCTTTTAGCTTAAAAAAAATGCTCCTTATCGCTGTTCTGAAGGAACGTCCTTCTATTTTGAGGCTGTTTCTGCTGGTGGGAGAATCTAAAACTAGGGGAGACTTCCTCTCGCTTCCCCTGTGATTGTTCCTTCTCTGCCATCGCTGCATCTTCTCTGCAGAGGCATCGTAGAGCAGCCAGATCCCGTGCTGGCTCCTTGTCTAGCAAGGGCTGTGGCTTTGCCCAGACTGTTTCCCACCCACTCTCAACTGAGGCCCACCGTTAACATCCTGACCGAGAGCAAAATTTCGGGGCCCCCCCACTCCCCAAACACGGACTGGTCCTGTGGAGACCCCCTGACCTCTGTTGCCTGACGTCTGCGCTCCCTGTACGTGCAGTGAGGGGGTTGTGGGACGGTGAGGAGGAGGTGTGCGGCCCTGGACTGATGCACGCCGTCGCTCTCACAGAACCAGCACGACGAGGTGAGGAAGCAGCTCACAGAGCTGCAGCTCCAGCACAGCGGCCTGCAGCTGGAACACAGGAAGGCAGCCGAGGCCCACAGCCAGCAGTACCTGCAGTTTCGTCAGCAGAAGGAGCTGGAGATCAGCAGCCTACAAGGTGCACGCGCATGTGTGTCTGCGTCCGCATTCTGTGTGTGCGCACGCGCCGTAAATTCAGAGGCGCCCAGCACGTGGGCCCTTTAACACGCCACGTCCGTGTCAGACCTTTTGTCCGTCGTGTGTGTGTGTGTGTGTGTGTGTGAGACCGAGACAGAGTGCGTCTCAGCTCTAAGGTATGTGCTTTGTCGGTTTTTGTGTGTGTATTTACTCTTTCCCACCCTATCTCCATTTCATTGCAACTATGCTGTAGATCAGCGGTCCCCAACCACCGGGCCGTGAGGAAACGATACGAGTCAGCTGCACCTTTCCTCATTCCCTGTCACGCACTGTTGAACTTGAACATAGGGTTGCCAACTGTCCCGTATTTGCCGGGACATCCCGTATTTCGGGCTAAATTGGTTTGTCCTGTATTTCCCCCGCTAAGGTACAGCGTTCCTATGAAACCTTTCGTGCCGAAATGGCGTGAAGCGAAGAACCAATTACCATTAATTTATATGGGAAAATTTTTTCAGCGTTCCCAGACCCAAAAAGTAACCTAACAAATCATACCAAATAACACATAAAACCGAAAATCAATAACAGTAACATATAGTAAAAGCAGGAATGATATGATAAATACACAGCCTATATGAAGTAGAAATAATGTATGTACAGTATAGTCAGGAAGATGAAGGCAAAACCGATTTGTGGGGAAGAAAAATTGGCACGTCACACATGCACAGACAGGTGCCCGCGCAAGGCTTCATGGTCATGGTAGTCTTTCCTTGGGTAAAGTGTCCCGGGATTTGACTGCTACTTTTGTCCCTTATTTGGGAGTGAGAAAGTTGGCAACCCTAACTGTAAAAGGTGAGTTTAACCCTACGTGAACACCCCCTCCCCCGGTCAGCCGGTCCGCAAGAATATTGTCAATATTAAGCCAGTCCGCGATGCAAAAAAGGTTGGGGACCACTGCCGTGGAGATATTGCACAGATATCGGATCACAGACAGGAAGTATACATTGTGCAGAAGAGGATAAGAATAACTTTCAGCAGAATTCTTACTTTTACTATTCTATTAAATTCAGAGTTTGACACTGACCGTAACCTCTAGGCTGAAAGATCTTGGAAACCCATCCTAGTGATACTAAATCTGGCAAAGTAATGGAAACAATCTTCTCTGAACCAGTAACAAGGCACCGAAATGTGAAATAGAAGCACAGAAGCCTGCAGATATTCGGGAGGTCAGGCAGCGTCTTTAAAGAGAGAAGCAGAGTACTTCATTTATTTATTGAGATACAGAGTGGAGTAGGCCATTCTGGCCTTCGAGCCACTCCGCACAGCAATCCCCTGATTTAACCCCAGCCTAATCAGAGAACAATTTACAATGATCAGTTAACCTACCAGCTGGTATGTCTGCGGGCTGTGGGAGGAAACCAGAGCTCCTGGAGGAAACCCAGGTGGTCACGGGGAGAAGATATAAACTCTTCCAAGGCAGTGGCGGGAATTGAACCACTACGCCAACCACTACGCCACCGTGCAGCCCCAAGTTAACATTTTAGGTCAATTATCTTTCAACTAAGTGAAAGTTTGGTTTTGGAAGAAGTCATGCTAACACCAGGAGGTGTTGTGTAATGAGCCATTGTGTGTAATGGACCTGCTTTGTGTATGGAGTCGGTGGTGTTGAGTGCTTTCTCAGTGGATGGACGTGGTAAATCTTCTGATGAAGATTTAAGACATTAATCCAGTTCCTGTTTCCCTGATGCTGTCCGACCTGCTGAGAGTATTCCAACGTTTTCAGTTTTTATTTTGGCAACTGCACCTTGTTGATCTTGACCTTCTGCGGTCAGTTGGTGCTGACGTTGTTGTGGGAACCTGCTTGGACGGTGATCTGATGCGGCAGGTGCCCAGCACTTGGTGTTGGCATGAGGTCTGGTGCTTGCCTCTTCGAGGAAACAAGCCGTTGGTTAAGACTTGTGTACCAGGCAATACTCTGTCCATTTGAGCAAGGCATAGCAAACGCCAGATTTCCACGCACTCGTAACTTTATTATAGTCAGAGATTATTGGGGGGGGGGTGTGGGGAAAGACGAGCTGACCAGTAGGTGTTTGTTTGGTGGATGTTCAAGAAGGTTTGAGGGAAATGCTCAGTGCCTCCTTGAAGAAATTCCATGTCCCTACTGAACCTTGGGACTCCCAGGCTCACAATCACCCAAAGTGGTGAATGACCATGCGGGATGGTACTGAGAACTTTGGTTAAATGCATCAGCACGACACAGAAGCAAGTCGCCATGCAAATCACTCACATCATTAGGTGCCCACAGCCTCATTTGTGGAAGGGCCTTCAGTTCCCACATTGACTGTGTCCGTTACCTCGGACTCCATGATACCAGAGTGGGACTAAGTCATCCTTAGATCTGAGGGACTGTTGAAGGAGATGGTGATGATCAACGAGGCAACGTTGTGTATCGGCTGAGGGTATGGCCCAGATCACGTTGTATAAGAACAGGACAAGGGAAAAGTCATTTGGCTCCCTATGCCTGCTCAGCATTTCCATTAAAGATCACGACTGAACTTCTCCCCCTAACGCCATTTTCCTGCCTCATCCACAGAGCGTTGAGAATGGGGAATGAGCTGCCAAAGGAAGTGGTTGAGGCAGGTACAGGAATATCTTTCAGAAGCACTTGTCTGGGTAGATGGAGGTGCAAGGCTTAGAGGGATATGGGCGGAATGCAGGAAATTGGGGCTAACTGGGACTCGTTGGACCAAAGGACCTGTACTGTTCTGACTATCTCCATACCCTCAATTCTTCTGATGTGTCTTTGAATGAATCACTCATTGATTCCATTCAAAAGAGACATCTAAAGGATCTTTAAATATCTTTTTTTTAGTGGTATCACTGACTGATCCAAAGTAAAGAATTCCCGAGGGTCCATCACCCTCGTTGCAGTCTAAATTGCCTACCCCTCACTTGAAGACAGTGACCTATGATTCTACTTCTCTCAAGCTGGGGTGGGGGATAATCTTTTCCATATCTGCCCTTGTTGAACTTTGTGTGTTTACTGAGCTCAACTCTTATCCTTCAAAACTCCAGAAAACAGGCCCCGGCCTACTCAGTTTCTTCTCACTCAGCCCGGTGAATCTTCGCTGCACTCCCTCGCTGGCAAGTATGTCCTCCTGTTTAGAAAAGGAGGCCAGGATTGTACACAATACTCTAGCTGTGGTCTCAGCGTTAAGACGTATAATTTTGAGAAGGTATCTGTACCATTGTTCTCTAATCCCCTTGCAATAAAAACAGTCTTATCTACCGTTCTGGTTGCCTGTGGCGCTTGTGTGTAAGGTTGCTCCAATCCTTATGAGCAATAACATTTCCCAATTTCATCCATTTAAACTAAATGCTCAGCATTCCTATTTTTGTCTCTACTGAAGGCAATAAACTATATTTTAACACATTGTATTGTGTGTTGCTGCTCACTATTTCAGCTTGTCTCTATCCCCTTGACACCTCTGCTTCTCATCGTTACTTAGCTCTGTCACGTCAACGGTTTGCACTGAGCCACGTCATTGATATGGATTGTGAGCAGTTTGGAGCCAAGCACCAGTCCTGCAGTCTCCCATTTGTCACCATCTGTTGCCCTAAGATGGATCCTATAAGAGATTGTTTGGGATAAACAAACTCTCGATCCATAGTAGAATATTACCCCCAATCTCATACTTGTTCACCAACCTTGAAAGTATGATTGTATTAAAAAGCTTTCTCAAAAGCCAAATGCTCCACAAGCACTGGTTCTCCTTCATCTACTCAGCTTGATCTCTTACAGGGATCTAGTAAATTTGTCTTGACTTTGGCCAGCTTAGTGAATACACAAGATGTTTAAAAGACATTTGGATTATTACATGGATAGGAGAGAAATGAGCCAAACGTGGCCAAATGGGACTAGTTTAGGGGGCATCTTGGTAAGCAAGGACAACTTGAGCCAAAGTTGTTTTATGACTCGATGGCTGTTTGTGTACACAGACGCTATTGTGGAGTTGTGTATGGTTTCAGTGTGTACACAAGGTATTATGTACTGGCTCTGGTAGTCACCAAGCAGTGTTGTGTAATGGCTCAGTGTGGGGTTATGTATTAGCTCAATGTATGGACCAAAAATATTGATAGGGTTCTGTGTTCAACTCAAGATATAAAATCAGGCATTGCTAAAAGCTGGATGAATCAAAGCATTGGAGGAATTGTCTTTATGAAGTGTTCATATTTGAATTATCAGGATAGGAAAGGAATCACTTTCTCTTATCTTCCTCCTTTAATCTTCTTCTTAGCTATTTCTCAGTGTCTCTTTTCTCTTCCACTCAGGTACACACTTCCTCCCAGCTTTGCAGTTTTGATATTGAGTGTTCAGGTTAATTGGTCATTTCTTGATTAGGATTGGTTTTGTTCTCCAGTTCTGTAATTGCTGTGACTGAACCCTTTCTCCTTACAGAAAACATCCTAAAGCTGAAGCAGGAGAGCAGGCAGCTGCGCAAGGCCCACCAGGAGATGCACGACCAGCTGGCGAAAGCTCAGGTCAGCACCAGTGACTGGAAAAGCTTGCTTCGTCTTTACAGTCCCAGTTCCAATTCTCCAAGGGAGCCAACTTTTACTTGTGTCAGCTTGGTTGGAAGTTCAGGTGCATAATTCCCTCTCAGTGCCTGCCTGGGCTGTTAGAACAGCTAGAGCTGATGGCTTGGAAGGCTACAATAGCACTGAGACTTCCACTCATTTAATTCTGCTCCCAGAGAGTTTTTGCCTCATTGCAATGTCCAAATCTGTCATCAGAACTTGAGGAACTGCCACTGTTTCTAACTGCCCCACTTTGAGAATCCCTTCCTAATTGGACCTGTGTCCTTATTTGGCCCAAATTATTAGTCTTGTGTATGGTTTTTTCGCTCTAAATAAATAATTAGAAAGGTCTATGCCCAGAAAGAGACTCGGCGTTGAACCTTGCGAGGCACCCACTAGTCAGTTGTCCATCTCACGAAATATTTGGTCAATAATCTCGGTCGATCAGATCCCCTCAACAGGAGACTTGGACTCGATGCCTCTTCAAAAGATTCAATCAAAATAGTAGAACACCCACTTCCTGAAGCCATTCTAGCCAAAGAAGTCTTGTAAAATCCCAAACAATTCTTGATGACCTCTTGGAGAAGGAAGTCTGATTTACATGTTCCAGCTGTGAAGGAACCTATTTCAGCAGCTCTGAATGTGACCCCCTTGACCCCCTTTGCCACATTATCAGGGGTGTAAGGATCCCACTGTGAATGTTAGCGATGATCACATTGCGAGAACGACATTAAAGTACCGGTTCATTGGTGCCATCTTCCTTCATCTTTTTCTTTAATCGTGCTTCAAGTAAAATGCTGTGGAACTGGGGATGGTGGGCTTCTGCACCTTCTCACTTCAGGCAGATGTGGTGCCACAAGATCTCCCTGTCCCACATCTCTCCCTCTGAGTAGAGTGCTGGTTCAGAGACCCCCTCACCACCCCTCCCCCCGGGCAGAGGTTCAGTCCATTTTGGCCCTCTGGTACAGGTTGAATGAGGAAGTTGACTGACAAGGTTATAGTGCGTGCACCTGCTACAGAGGCAGCAATGAGGTTCCTCCACCAGATCGTTAATTACCTCTGGCTTCTGGATAGTGTGGAAATTCCGGAAGAGCCCTGGGGTTGGAGAGGAACACAGCAAAAGGATTGGTGGCCCTCGTGGCCTGTGTAGTAGCGAAGTGGCTGATTGATGAGCAGGATGTCTCGCTGTGGGAAGGTTGAATCATGTCACTGTGCGGTGATAGATAGAGTTCAGCCCACTCTCCAGGACTGTGCCCGGACTGAATAAGCAGGTTGCCGTCATTTTCCCATGCAGCCCGCTCTGCGGGACCGTGCCTGAGCTATTTTTAGCTGGCATTCCCGATGCGAAGTGTTCCCACACTTCACTGCCCTGCAGCTTCGCTGCCGGCTGCAAGCGTTTTGTTGCCCTGGCTGCGTTTAACTCCCTGCTGTCAGTGGTGTGGGCCTATGGCAGAACAGGGGAAGTGGTCAATCCTGGAAGCATCTTCCAGTAACAATTCACTGGCTTCAGGAGACCGGGTCTTGGGACAGATAGGAGGCTTCCCGGTGATCTGGGGAGTGGAATAGAAGGCTTTCCTTTGGTCGCAATTGTGGTTAGGCGGTCACTTCCTGAGCCCAGCACCACAGTCCAAGACTGTACACGTCCCGGCCACACCTCATCTGCCTTGTGGGGGTTGGGGGGGGGGCACGGTCCAGCCTCCACCTGGACAACCGGTTGTCTACAGACAACTCTGCTACAGAATGCCCCCAACCTGTTAATGGAGGATTGGAGACAAACACTGTGGCAGTAGAACCTGATGTCCTCCTGGTCCTTAAGTCCCACGGTAGCAGCTTTGAACAAGAGCAAAAACCTAACAGCTTTACGCAGAGATATGAGACACTTTAAATCTGGTGAATCTGTTCCCAAGGGGAATTATGGAACACTGAGCCAGGAAAATATAAGTAGTTTCTAAACAAAGTTCCTAGTTGTGTGGCCCAGAAGGGATGGGAAATCTTGAGCTCCTTTGAGACTTGGGGTTGGCTGGCACAGGGTTTGGGTACATTGCCTTTCCATGTGCTGGTTTTCCTCATTGTGTCCTGGTCGGCTGGGATAGTTGGTGTGTCCGTGCAGTATTTCACCAGGCGTCACGCTTACCGAACTTTGTCATTCAGTGGTAAACACTGACCTTCCTCTCACTCGCCTCTCTCTCTCTCTCTCTCTCTCTCTCTCTCTCTCTCTCTCCCTGTGTTGCACAATCCGAGTCTAATCCCTAACTGTGTGATTGTGTTTCTGTTTCCAGGGCCAGGTGCAAGAGTTCAGGCAGCTGAAGGAAGCTCTCAACGGAATGCCAAGTTTCAAAAACCCCGGACAAAAGCAAGAACAAAATCAGGCAGGGCATAGGCAGTCCTGGGGTCCTGCAAGCAGCCAGTCAAAGTTCACTGAGCAGAAGGTGCAGCTAATTTAAGGCAAAACATTTTGAGATTTTTCAGTCCAGATTTGTTAGTTAGTTTCTCGGTGATTCTAATTATTAAATTGTTTTCACTGGGATTCAGCTCATTAGGGAGATAAAGATGTATTTTGCGTAATCCCAGTAAAATCTATTGAAAACAAATTGACAGGAGAATTGTTTTTAACATACAGTAGTCTTGTTTAATATATCACCTTTTACGGTCTGGAGCATGGCCCTGCACTGCCCAGGGTTTCCCATTACAGTCTTAAGCAGTTTTGCTCTGCTCCTCTGGCAAAGGGTAGGGGACAGCCCAGAGCCGTGAATTGAGGTGGCTCCCAGGGCTGTGACCCGAGGGTTGGGCATCCACTCTGCCCCCTGCCCGCGAGGCACTGCCCTAGATCTAAGCGAGGTATGATCAAAGCCACTGCAGTCTTTTTGACTTGGAAAAATTTTAAAGTGAGCCCCTTGGGAAGAGGTTCGATTTTTCTCCCCTCTCCACCCCCCCCCCCAGAGTTTCTGGCCAATAGACAATAGACAATAGGTGCAGGAGTAGGCCATTCAGCCCTTCGAGCCAGCACCGCCATTCACTGTGATCATGGCTGATCATCCACAATCAGTACCTTTTTCCTGCCTTCTCCCCATGTCCCTTCACTCCGCTATCTTTAAGAGCTCTATCTAACTCTTTCTTGAAAGTATCCAGAGAATTGGCCTCCACTGCCTTCTGAGGCAGAGCATTCCACAGAACCACAACCCTCTGTGTGAAAAAGTTTTTCCTCAACTCTGTTCTAAATTGTCTACCCCTTATTCTTAAACGGTGGCCTCTGGTTCTGGACTCCCCCAACATCAGGAACATGTTTCCTGCCTCTAGCGTGTCCAATCCCTTAATAATCTTACATGTTTCAATCAGATCCCCTCTCATCCTTCTAAATTCCAGTGTGTACAAGCCCAGTCGCTCCAGTCTCTCAACATATGACAGATTAGGCCATTCGGGGAGGACGCTGAGACATCAGCTCAGGGGCAGTGTTCAGTGGTATCAGGCCCCGTGGTGGCTGGTATCCCATTTCCCTTCTCTCTGTAATGCCCTCACAGAGATTTGGAGTGTCCCTCAGAAGAGTCAGGTGTGACTGTCGGTACTATCTGACGGGCTGTATTTTGAGGCGCGTGCATTGAAGCATCAGACTACTGAGGCTGCTCGATTTCTAGAGTGAGGTCCCAGCTAACATCCTCTGGCTCTTTGACCATGCTGAACTTTGACACTAAGGTTGAGGATCCCACACCTGGGAAGGCTTCGCCCTCTCCCAGAAGCAAAGCTGCTGTTCCCCAACGGACTGGTACATTCCTGGGTCACTGACTCAATAAGTGATGTGACTTGGCTCTTTCTGGTTAGTTCTGTTTGCTCAGGCCCCAGACTTTGACCTGGAAAGATTTCAAACTGGGAAGGCCACGAGGCCACAAGACACAGGAGCAAATTAGGCCATTAGCCCACTCATGACTGATCTATCATCCCTCTCACCCCATTTTCCTGCCTCCTTCCCGTGACCTTTCATGGCCTGACTAATCAAGAACCTATCAACCTCCGCTTTAAATATACCTAATGATCTTACCTCCACAGCCGTCTGTGTCAGTGAAGCCCACACATTCACCACTCCCTGGCTAAAGAAATTCCTCCTCATCTCTGTTCGAGAGGGACGTCCCTTGCATTCTGAGGCTGTGCCCTCTGGTCCAGACACCTTGCGTTTCAGAGAAGAGCGTTATAGAATGAGAAGTGGAGGTAGAGGTGGGCCTTCCCGCCTCCCTCACTGCGTCCAGCCAGCAACGTCACAGTTGTTTGTGGACCCCAGCTCCATTTCCTTTGGCTTCTGGTTCTCAGCTTCAATGAGAAGCCACTGCAACTTTGTTGGAATTCCCGACCCCCACCATTCTCAGCCCCTACATTAGTGGGTGCAATGCTAATGGCTGCTTGGAGCTCGGTGGAGGAGAATGATCTGGCTACCTTGCTCCTCTCTCCAAATCCTCAATTGTTCCCATCTACCCGAGCTGCAGCTCAGCTCCCTGCGCGGTGCCCAAACTTTCTGAGTCGTGGAAGAGCTGGGTGCGGGGTTCCCTTGATCCTGAACCCAGTGCGAGTCCCCTTCCCACCTGTTCCCGCCTTGCCATCGAGCTGCAGGGCCCCGTCGCGGAGTAGTCACCGGCTCTCTTCCCGTTCCGCAGCCACCGCCATTGGCAAGGGGAGAACGTGCGGCGACTCCCAGGAGACTTGCGGAACAAGACACAGGGAGGGGCCCGGCCCGACCGAATGAGGGGCTGCAGGAAAGTCCCGCGCCGAAGGCCACCCCCGCCTGGGGGCTGAAAGACCAGCTGAGCCTCCCGGAGGCGGGAGCTAATCACGTGCCTCGGGTCACCAGGACAGCGAATAACCTGCACCCAGAGAACCAGGTGAGAACCTAGCCTGCCGTAGAGCAGGATTTGCGGTCTGTGCGTGACTGTCGTTGCTACTAGTAACCGGATGAAGAGGGCATGTGAAAGCTGAAGAAGGTGACCTCAAAACAGCAATTGATTTGCCAATTAGCTTGCAGGACCTGAAGCTGCTCTGTGCATTTAAAGAGTGCCGCGTACCAGACACTTGTGATCTGAGGTTGTGACCTTGGCAATTAGCTTGCAGACGTCTCACCGCCAGTCGAGGTGACACCCTTCGTGCGCAGTTGTTGGTGTTTCTCTCTGGGAATGCTCGGGTTTGTACAGGCCCCCGTTTGCTTGCCTCGGTCCTGATTGGCGACCCCTTCAGCTGACGTTTGAATTTTATTGGTCTGCGTTTCTTTGGCTCTCAGGGATTCGTAGATGGCGTCTATTTCGATAGGTTTGTTTAGGGGGCGATCAGAGAACCACGCTTCTACAAATTCTTGTGCCTGCTTCTTGTTTGGCCGCGCCAGAACCTCCTCGGTGTCCCAGTTAAAGTGAAGTCATTCTTGGTTCTCTTCTGATAACTCCGTAAGCAAACATTTTAAAACAGGCACAAAGAGGTCAGCTGAAGGGGTAACCAATCAGGACCAAGGCAAGCCAACGGGGGCCTATATAAATGAGAGCACTCCCAGAGAGAAACGCCAACAACTGCGCACCGAGGATGTCACCTCGACTGGCCGTGAAACGTCTGCAAGCTAATTGCCCAGGCTCGGCCAACACCCCAATGTCAAATGGCTCAACCTGAGTCACAAATATTCACCACCATCCTACACCTGCGATCTATTCCCAGGAATCGTCGGAGGGTATTTGGTGCTGGTTTATTATTGTCACATGTACCAAGAAGCAGTGAAAAGCTTGAAGTAAAACTGTTCGTACAGATCAAATCATTACACCGAGCATTGGTCTAGAATAAATTAAAGCAAAAGCATGCAGAATGAAGCGTAAAAGCTACAGGGAAAGCGCAGTGCAGGTAAACGATAAACTGCAAGGTCATAACGAGGCAGATTGTTGGGCCACGGGTCCAACTTGTCGTACAAGAGACCTGTTCAGGATCCTGATAACAATGGGGTAGAAGCTGTCGTTGAGCCGTGTGCTACATTCTTTCAGGCCTCTGTATCTCCTGCCCGATGGGAGAACTCGGTACCAGTGAGGCCGCACGTGGAGTACTGTGTGCAGTTCTGGTCTCCTTACTTAAGGAAGGATATACTGGCTTTGGAGGCAGTGCAGAGGAGGTTCATCGGTTTGATTCCAGGGATGAGAAGGTTAGACTATGAGGAGAGATTGAGTCGTCTGGGGCTGTCCTCGCTGGAATTCAGAATAATGAGAGGAGATCTTATAGAAACTTATAAAACTGTGAAAAGGATAGATAAGATAGAGGTAGGAAAGTTGTTGAATGGTAGGTGGGACTAGAATTAGGGGACATAGCCTCAAGATTCAGGGGAGTATTTTTAGGACAGAGATGAGGAGGAACTGCTTTTCCCAGAGAGTGGTGAATCTGTGGAATTCTCTGCCCAACGAAGCAGTGGAGGCTACCTCAGTAAATGTATTTAAAACAAGGTTGGATAGATTTTTGCATAGTAGGGGAATTAAAAGTCATGGGGAAACTGAATGGTGGAGCAGGCTCGACGGGCCAGATGGCCTACTCCTGCTCCTGTTTCTTACATTCTTAATTCTGTCAGTGCTCTATCTTCGAGTATTACGGACACTGGAAATCTGAAATCAAAAAAGAAATGCTGGGAGTATCAGTTAGCCCAGCTGGATGGGCAGAGGTTGTCTCCTTTGGATTCTGTCCATAATGGGCGCATGGTACCGGTGTTAAGTGAAGAGTTAACACAGAACTGGAATCCTCATGTAAACAAGCCCTGGAACCTTCCACTAAGGAACCTTTCCCTATGTGGTTTGCGCCGTTAAGCAGCTTCGCAGGCTCTGCTCCGCAGTGTCGTCTATGTCCTTTGTCGGAATGGTAAAGTGACTTCTACGTGACCGTTTGAATGTTGAGGGGGCTGAACTCGTCCCTAGCCTCCGCGGTCCGTGGCTGCGTGTCACAGCTGTGTGAGCTCTGGTAATCAGCTGTCAGGAGCCTCAGTAGGTAGTGAACTTCTCACAGCAGTCGCATTTTAACACAGTGGTTTTTACTGAGTGACATTTTAAATCCTGCACATTTTGCTGTTCACAGCGGTGAATGACACAACTGCGCGGATTAACGGTAAGTCGTGACATTTAGATTCGGTTTCTGATGCGTAGTAACTGCGGGCAGGAACACATTCACAATGTCATCAGGCGTGTGAAGAATGTGATATTTGTGACCGTGAGTTAGTGCAGGGGGTGCCCGGTCCAGTTTCAAGTTTGCCGAACTTCAGCAATTTGCTGGAAAGACCCAGCACGTCAGTCAGCATCTGCTGGGATAGAAAATCAGCCGGTTGCTTCTGTATCACCTCTATACTTCTCCAAGTAAGACCATAGGATACAGGAGCAGAATTAGGCCATTTGGCCCATCAAGTCTGCTCCACCATTTCATCACAGCTGATCCATTTTCCCTCTCAGCCCCAGTCTCCTGCCTTCCCCCACCCACTCCATGTCCCTTTCAAGCCCTGACCAATCAAGGATCTATCAACCTCTGCTTTAAAAGTACGTAAAGACTTGGCCTCCACAGCTGCCTGTGGCCACAAATTCCTCAGATTCACCACTCTCTGGCAAAAGAAATCTCTCCTCATCTCTGTTCTAAAAGGATGCCCCTCTATTCTGATGCCTGTGTCCTCTGGTCTTTGACTCTCGCACTATTTGAAACATCCTCTCCACATTCACTCTGTCAAGGCCTTTCAACATTCGAAAGGTTTCATTGAGATCCTCTGTAATTCATCTCAATTCCAGTGAATACAGGCCCAGAGCCTTCAATCTCTTTTCATATGACAAGCCATTCAAACCTGGAATCATTTTTGTGAACCTCCTTTGAACCCTCTCCAGTTTCAGCACATCCTGCCTAAGATAAGGGGCACAAAACTGCTCACAATACTCCAAGTGAGGCCTCACCAGTGCTTTATAAAGCCTCAACATTAAATCCTTGCTTTTATATTCTAGTCTTGAAATGAATGCTAACATTGCATTTGCCTTCTTCACCACTGACTCAGCCTGCAAATTAACCTCTAGGGAATCCTGCACAAGGACTCCCAAGTCCCTTTGCACCTCAGATTTTTAAATTATCTCTCCATTTAGCAAATAGTCTACCCTCTGATTTTTTTGTACCAAAGTGATAAAATAGAACAGGAATAAGGTGTAAACTTCACGCTGACAGTATCCGAGAACAGGACTGAACCTAGGCTGTGGGATATTTCTACCCTTTCAGTATTTAAGGCAGAGGCGGTGACTTTTATTTCTCTCCAAGGGCTGTGTGTCTTTGCTGGATTTTACTTTAAGCAGAGAAAGATTCTCGAAGAGTGCGGAAGTGAGTGGTTACCGCAGGTAGGTGGGAATACAACTGCCGAGGTTACAATCAGAGCAGCTCTGACTTTATTAAGCAACAGAGTGAACTGGAGGGGCTGAATGGCCTGGTTCTGCTCCTAATTTGTATCCCGTGTTTCCAGCGCTTGGAGTCTCCTGCTGCTTTTGTTGGTTTCACGTGGATTTGGAAGCTCCTAGGAACAAAGTGATGGCTGACGGAGCAACGACAGCCACTTTGGTACAATAATCTTTGAGAGTGCAGTCAGGCTTGATTTGGTACTCTGGTGTTGGGCGCTCTGTTGTAACATGAGCAAAGTTACCAGAGAGACACTGAAGCTAGTGGATACAGAAGTGTTTTATTCAACAAATTGGGGCACTCTTGGAGGAAGAAGCCTCTCGACCCAATATTACACGACATTTTTGTATGCTAAAGATCAAAGGTAACAGCAAGACAATGCTATAGCTACAATGTACCTACAATGCTTCCTTTGAGTTACGTATAATTTTCATACCCACACTCCGGACACCCAAAATGAATATTAATCAGCATTGTCTGGTTTTCAGTCAACTAGTATCCACAGCTCCAGGAAACTACCGCCCGGGGCTGCATTTTAAACTTAATCTACAATCCACGTTCAGGTCTAAAGATTGGTTGCTGCTGAAGGGTTTCGGCCCAAAACGTCGACTGCACTTTTTTCCACAGATGCTGCCTGGCCTGCTGAGTTCCTCCAGCATTTTGTGTGAGTTGCTGAAGTTCGTATTTGCTGTGTACCCTAAGTCCAGACTACGCCCCAACAAGTCTAAGGTGCTTGGTGATTGGCTTACTAACATCCTTGCTTTCTTTGTCCGTTGACCCAGGGTGTGAAGGCATTGGTCAATGGCCAGATCCGGACACTTGGTGGCGCCACTGAGCAAGACCGCCAGCTGGAGAGAGACGTGGCTGCCCAGCAACAAGAGCACCTCATGTCCAACAAGTTGCAGTCGGAGGGCCGTCCGGTCAATCGTCAATGGCCACCGAAAAGGTGGGTAACTGAGAAACGCTGATACAGGACTTGTGTTCTTGTTCGCACCCCCACCTTTATCTGCCAGGGCTGATGCAATTAGAGGTAGATTCATGCAGTCACTGATTGTGTTGGAGAAGGACGCAGTGGACAGTCTTTGGATGGGGTATTGAGTACCGGACTTGGGATGTTACGTTGAAGTTGGACAAGACATTGGTGAGGCCAGATTCAGAATATTGCATGCAGTTCTGGTCACCTACCTGCAGGAAAGACCTCAGAAAGATCTTGAAAGAGTTCAGGGAAAATTTACACGGATGCTGCCGGGACTTGGGGGCCTGACTACTAGGGAAAGGTTGATGGATTAGGACATTAATTCATGAGAACAAGAGGAGATTTGATAGAGGTATATAGAATTATGAGATGTATAGAAAGGGTGAATGCAAACGGGCTTTCTCCCCTTGGGTTGGGTGAAACTAGAACTGGAGATAGTAGGTTTAGGGTGAAAGGTGAAATATTTAAGGGGGACTCAAGGGAGAACTTCTTCAGTTGAAAGGGTGGTGCAAGTGTGGAAGGAGCTGCCAGCAGAAGTTCCATTGTAGCATTTAAGAGAACTTTGGATAGGTAAATGGACAAGAGAAGTATGGAGGTCTATGGTCTGCATGCAGATAGATAGGATTGTGCAGAAAACCATGCTGACACAGACCAGATGGGCCGAAGGGCTTGTTTTTGTGCTGTAGTGCCCCATGACTTTGAACATTAATTACTTAACCCATCCTAGCAGGAACCTGCCCCAACAACAACTCTCGTTAGTTTGACACCCTTTTGCTTTGAAGCTTTTGGCAAGGGTAGAGCTGAGGAAAGGATTGATACAAACAAATGGCCGCGTGACCAATAGAAACCAGAAGGACAAGCGGATGACGGTTCAGGAGACATTTCTGGAGCTTGGACCCTTTTACAGACGAAGGCATAAAAAAAGGCATCCGTTAGTCTTGCGAGACCATGGATCTGTGCCTGGAAAGTCTTCATTCTCCAGGGCGCAGGCCTGAGCAAGGTTGTATGGAAGACCAGCAGTTACCCATGCTGCAAGTCTCCCCTCTCCACGACACCAATGTTGTCCAAGGGAAGGGCATTAGGACCCATACAGCTTGGCACCAGTGTCGTCGCAGAGCAATGGGTGATTAAGTGCCTTGCTCAAGGACACAACACGTTGCCTCGGCTGGGGCTCGAACTCACGACCTTCAGGTAGCTAGTCCAATGCCTTAACCACTTGGCCATGTGCCCAAACAGAGCAGAGCAACTAGATTACAGGACTGGAGTAGCAGGGACATCCCAGTGGGCTGCAGAGCTTGAGAAGGTTACAGCGGAAGGGAGAAGCAAGACAACTGAGGGACTGGTAAACCTGTTAGGGAAACTTTCTATGAGCTGGTATGGTCCAGCAGGCAGACGGCAGAACCTGGTGTGAGTTAGCAGATAGCCAGCAGAGTGTTGGATAACCTTGTTAACTAGGAGAGTGACCACAGGAAAGTAAAGGTGGCCCAGTGATTCGATCAGCAGGCGAGCTGAGGCAGAGGGGAGCTGGGTAGCAGTGGGTATAACAACAGGCCTGTTGACGGTTGTGGGCAGTTGCTGGGGGAGAAGGTGGAGATGTTGACTAAAGAATGGAGTTCATGGTGGGGCAGTGTCACGTCTCGGTCCAGGGTGGTGGTGCTTCCTTCAGTCCCTGCAGATCTCGCAGATCATTGCGATCCCGATCCATGACTGCCTCTGGGTTAACTCGACAGATATTTGCTTTGTGGAGAACAAGTGTTCCCCAGGCTCGCTGGTAAACGCGTTACCCAGCTGTGGGAGGGAGTGAGTCTGGGGATGCCTGCTGAAGAGTGCATGCAAGGTGCATCTATCCTCTGCCCACGCACTTGGGCTCCAGAGTCAAAGAACTTGTGAGTAACACACACAGAGTGCTGGAGGAACTCAGCAGGCCAGGCAGCATCTGTGGAAAAGAGTAAGCGTTCCTGATGAAGGGCCGTGGACCAGTTATTCCTCTCCACAGACGCTGCCTGACCTGCTGAGTTCCTCCAGTGTTTTTTGTGGGTTAGTCTGGATTTCCAGCATCTGCACAATCCCTTGTGTTCAAATAATGTTTGGTCAGCTGTTGCCTGGATACTACAGGTAAATGCTGAGCTCCTGGTTATGGTAGCAGTGATGGAACAAATCATTGGTCAGTCTTTTCTGGAGGGAAGGAAGAGGGGATTTTAAAAGTGTTAATGAAAGGAAATACAGTACTGTGTAAGAGTTCGAGGCATTATATGTAGCTAGGGTGCCGAAGACTTTTTCTCAGCACTGTAGTAATTTTATGTATTGCACTGTACTGCTGCAAAAAAAAACACATTTCATGACATACGTGAGTGATGATAAACCTGATATGGGTCTCTACTGAGAGTGGGAAGGGGGCAGGAGAGGGGAATCATGGTTGGGAAAAGGGGAAGGGAGAGGGGTGGGAGCGGGAAGCACCAGAGAGACATTCTGTAATGGTCAGTAAACCGGTTGTTTGGAATCAAGTTACTTTACCTGATGTCTCAGGGCTGGGCGTATCTGCACCAGCATCACTCCACCCTCCCCTCACCCCCCACCCCCGGCAAGCCTCTGCCACCCGACCTACACCCCTCCCATGGTGCTCGAACTTCGCCAGTCCCAACATCCTTTGCTCCCGCCGGATTTACAAACTTGCTCTCCATGTTGACAAAGTTCAAAGTAAATTTATTATCAAAGTACATATACAACCCTAAGATTCATTTTCTTGCGGGCATACTCAATAAATCCATAATGGGATAATAACCATAATAGAATCAATGGGAGGCCGCACCAACTTGAGCGTTCAGCCACTCTGCAAAAGACAATAAACTGACCAAATACAAAAAGCAATATTAATAACAATAAATAAATAAATAAGCAATAAATATTGAGAACATGAGATGAAGTCCTTGAAAGTGAGTCCATAGGTTGGGGGGAATATTTTAATGATGAGACAAGTGAAGTTGAGTGAGGTTATCCCTTCTGGTTCAGGAGCCTGATGATTGAGGGGTAATAACTGTTCCTGAACCTGGTGGTGTGAGTCCTGAGGCTCCTGTACCACTTTTGTAATGGCAGCAGTGAGATGAGGGCATGCCCTGTGTGGTGGGGGTCCCTGATGATGGATGCTGCTTTCCTGCGATACCTTTCACGTAGATGTGCTCAATGGTGGGGATGGACTGGGCCATATTCACTACTTCTTGTAGGTTTTCCCATTCAAGCATTAGTTTTTCCATACCAGGCTGTGATGCAGCCAGTCAATATACTCTCCACCACACATCTATAGAAGTTTGTCAAAGTTTTAGAAGTCAGGACGAATCTTTGCAAACTCCTGAGGAAGTAGAGGCGCTGCTGTACTTCCCTCATATTTATACTGCGTGTGGGCCCAGGGCAAGTCTTCCAGAATAACAACACCGAGGAGTTTAAAGTTGCTGACCCTCTCCACCTCTGATCTTCCATTGAAGACTGGCCCATGGACCTTTGGTTTCAATAATCCTGAAGTCAATGATCAGCCCCTTGGTCTTGCTAACAATGAGTGAGCGTTTATTGTTGTGGCACCACTCAGCCAGATTTTCAATCTCCCTCCTATATGTTGATTCATCACCACCTTTGATTCGGCCTGTGGGAGTGGTGTCATCAGCAAACTTGACTATGGCATTGGAGCTATGCTTAGCCACACAGCCATAAGTGTAAAGCGAGTAGAGCAGGGGGCTAAGCTCACATCCCTGTGGTGCAACTGTGCAGATGTGATCGAGGAGATGTTATTGCCAATCTGAACAGACTGGGGTCTACAGGTGAGGAAATCGAGGATCTAATTGCACAAGGAGGTATTGAGGCCAAGGTCTTGAAGCTTAATGATTAGTTTTGAGGAGATGATAGTATTGAATGCCAGGCTGTAGTCAATAAAGAGCACCCTGGTGTATGTATCCTTGCTGTCTGGATGTTGCAGGAACCTGAAATTCTTTGGTGTTTGATTTGCTTTACTCTACTGACAGATGGGATGAGATCATTAACGATGTGAACAGAGTCATCCACTTCGAATCAGACAACCAGCTCGGGCAGCGTCCCGCTCCCCACCCGGAGAACAGCCAGGAGCCTCGGGCCACCCCTGCCAAGTCCACCAGCAGCCATTGGGGTGCCGGCCACGGGAATGCCAACTGGAGCGTGGATCGCGCCAGGGACGGGAAGGAGGAGCATGAGACGATGAGTAGGTCTTTAAACGTTTACTGCAGCTGCAGCCTCCCAGCAGAGCATTACCCTTGCAGATATTCAGGGAAATGCCAGCTTCTGTTGCGTTTCAGCTCACTGTATTTCTCTCTCACTTCCTTCCACCTTCACCTCTCTCTCCCCGAGCCAATGCAGCCAGCTGCTTTCCTTTAAATCCCACTATCCCACACCCAGCGGTGATAGGTCACGTCTCCTGTCTACTTCTCAAACTTCCCATAGCAGAGAAACCTACACTGAGAGATGTCCTAAGGAAGCAGCATCCGTCATCTGGGACCTCTACCACCCAGGATATGTCTTCTCACTGCTGCCATCAGCAAGAAGGTACAGGAGCTCTAGGACCCACACCACCATGTTCAGGAGCAATTATTACCCCTCAATCATCAGGCTCTTGAACCAGAGGGGATAACTTCACTCACCCCAACATTGAACTGATCCCACAACCTCTGAGCTCACTTTCAAGGCCTCTTCATCTCATGTTCTCGATATTTATTGCTTATTTATTTATTATTATTTCTTGTTTTTTTTTTAAACTCTTTCTTCTTGTATTTGCACAGTTTTGTTTTGTACACTGGCTGTTTGGTTCGGCCTTTCTCTGATTCTATCGTGTTTCTTGTGTTTACTGTGATTGCCCGCAAGAGAAGGAATCGCAGGGTTATATGTGGTGGCATGTACGAATGTACTTTGGTAATAAATTTATTTCGAACTTGAATCTTCTCCAGATGGAGCCAAGGAGCCCTGAAGCATGAAGCTGACCTCCAAAAGTGTCAATGTCACCCTCTCTGTCCTCAGCATTTTGCCTGCGGCATTGGTGCCTCTGAGCTGTCAGACATCTGCTTTAGATGAGTCATATGTTTATCAAGCTTTGGCTTGTGTATTTTGAGCTGAATTACTGACTGTGACAGTAAACAACATTTAATGTCACTGCTGGCTCCTGGGACAGACAGTGAACGTTAATACGTACAAAATCGGGCATCTGGCTGCACCTCAAGCCAGCAAGATCTTGACCTTGCCATCATGTTCTTCTGAGCCCCACCTCCCATTAATGGCCGTGTTCGTGAAAGAGTTTGTAGACTTTTCGGGTTCAGTCCTTTCGAGTAAAAAACGAGGTCGAGTTGAGTCCTGATCAAGATCTTTAGGAGGAATCTTTCCACTTGTACGAGGCCAAGACTTGGGATCGTAATTGTCGGAGAGGCAGGAATAAAGTGAGTTTAAAGAATTTACTTTATCACAGAGTTGCAAGAGAGTGGACCTGTCAGGGAGGTGAAGCCCAATGGCGCTAATTGAGTGTATCTGGTGCCTTCGGGTAAGGAATATTGGCCTGGCAGAGAACACTGTTGAGCTGTTTGACCTTACAGAGAACTTCAAAGGTTTTGCAGAGACGGTGTTGGTGGCATTTTTCCAGTGCCTTGAGATTCCTGTTGTTGCCCAGCTCTCGGAAGCACAAGGGAGGGAGGGGCTGAGAGTTCTGTGGTGTCGACCTTTCCTCAGTCAGCCGGTGGAGGTGCTGCCACGTTGAAGGGAGGGGCGTGTTTCGTCATTAAGTGTTTGTCTTCTCCGAGAGGTGGCTGTCCACGCCTCTTTGTCGTCCCAGGGTCTCGCTGTCTCTGCAGAGAATGTGTACTGCCAGCAACGGGTACTTGTGGGGCTTTGAAGGCAAGCACTCTGGGGATCTCCCTCCAGGCTCAGGCCTCCTGATGATTCCCACCCCAACCAACATTACTATATAATGAAACCTGGTTTCCTTATTTGTAAACGTTCCTAAAATATTCTTTATTTTGTCTGTGTCATAACCAATTTACTAACCTTAATGTATAGCAGCACGGTTTGGTATGTCGGGACACAAACACACTGTCTGGTTGGGGAGGGAGGAGCAGAAAGATCACCAGATGTTAATAAAGTTGTGGAGCAACACTCACAACACGCTGGAGGAACTCAGCAGGTCAGGCAGCATCCGTGGAAAAGATCGGTTGACCTTTCAGGCCGGAACCCTTCGTCAGGACTCCAGCCCGAAACGTCGACCGATCTTTTCCACGGATGCTGCCCGACCTGCTGAGTTCCTCCAGCGTGTTATGAGTGTTGCTTTGACCCCAGCATCTGCAGATTATTTTGTGTTTACAATAAAATTGTGGAATGGTGCAAAGATCCTTCAACCAGGTATCTATTCATGTTGGGAATAACTGTTATAGAATTAGTCTGATTCTTGGTGAGCGCACTTTAAGAGAAAGCATATTTCCCACAGAGCTGCCACTGATCCTCTTAAAGTTGATATTGAATGCTGTTCTAAAGACCTGATCATATAATCTGGTGCTCTACCACAGGAGTGCTGCTATGCTTGAGGTGATGTCTTTTGGTGAAGAAATTAATTCTTTGCCACTAGATGTTTGCAAAAGATCCATGCACTCCTTTGAAGGGGCTGCTTACGTTGCCACAGGTGGCTGTGGAGGCCAAGTCATTGGGTATATTTAAAGCGGAGGTTGATAGATTCTTGATTAGCTAGGGCGTGAACGGTTACGGGGAGAAGGCAGGAGAATGGGGTTGAGGGGGAAAATAAGTCAGCCATGATGCGTTGGCGGGGCAGACTCGATGGGCTGATTGGCCTCATTCTGCTCCTTTGTCCTGTGGTCCTCTTTGTAGTGATCTCCAGCTGCCAACAATATCGGGCCCATTGCAATGAGCCCACTCCTGCATTTAGCGTGACCCGTGGGTGTAAAATGCTGCATTTCGGAGAATGTGGACAACCAGTGTAATAAAACTGTTTCAGGAACTGTCACACCCTGCACGCCACACGGACTGAATCTGTTCCCTACTTCATGAACGAAGACAAGCTGATAACATAAGTGTTAAGAAGGGCTGCGTTGATGTCTTCCTGCTGAATTCACTCCTGCATCCATCGGTCTCTCGCCTCTCTCTGTCTCTGTTACTACTTCCTGTTTGTTCCCTCTGGGTACTGAAGGTTGTTCAGTCCATCGCACCCAGACCAGGCAGAAACGGACTTCAGGTTCGCCTCACTTCTCACCTCCCGTCCATAGGCAGGCTGCTTGAGGCTCCTTGCTCTCTCCTGCTTCCTCCCCTTCGGGTGCTTTTCTGTGTAAACACAAGAGGTTCAGCTGTTGCTGGAAATCCGGAGTAACACTCACAAAATGCTGGAGGAACTCAGCAGGTTCGGCAGCATCTGCGGAAAGGAATAAACAGGCAGTGTTTCAGGCTGAGCCCCTGCATCCTGACGAAGAGTCTCGGCCCAAAACACTGCCTGTTTATTCCTTTCCAAAGATGCTTCCTGACCTGCTGAGTTCCTCCAGCATTCTGTGAGTGTTACTCTGCCTCTCTCTCTTTTGGCCTCACTGTTGCATTGCAAGTTACCTGCGTTTCGTGAGCTGGTTGTTCTTGCTGTGATTTTACGGTTGAACTATTTACAATTTGGTCCTTTATTTTAAGACAATGGATTAAAGGAAGTGGAGAAAATGGACGCAGGGAAGCTGTTTGCACACGCCATGTCATCTCGGAGACAGTTGATTCCGCAGGAACCTCTGGTGAGTTCCTGGACTCTGCACACCATGTGGTTTCCAAAGTCGAGTTGGTCATATGCACAAGAACATGTGAGGATGGGAGGAGGAATGAAACACTTGCCTGAAGCTGCATCACGGGCACATAACATCAAATAAGCAGCGTTCACAAGAAAATCATAAATTAAACATGAATAACGCAGAGCTTTTGCAAAAAAAAACACGATTGGAACAAAAAACAAAGTCTGTAGTGGTACAAAGCGGCCATGGTATTGCTGTGCTGAGATAGTGATTAGGCTTGTGCAGGTTGTTTCAAGAACCGAATGGTTGAAGGGAAGTAGCTGGCCTTGAACCTGGTGTATGGGACTTCTGGCTTCTGTATCTCCTGCCTGACCGTGGCTGTGAGATGAGGGCATGGCCCTGATTGCGGGGATCTTCAATGACAGATGTTGCATCTGCTCCAAGATGTTTTGAAACAGGGTGAATATAGAGAACGTAATGGGAATGACCTTGGAAGCTGATATTCCCAGCTTCTGTTCAGAGTTGAGCTCTGTAACCAGTCCATGGACTAGGACAGACAAATTTCACAAAATGTTATTATTTCTGAACTTTTCAAAACAAAACCCAGATACCGATGCACAGGAAAGAAATAGGGTGCAAGAGAATGACATATTCCAGCTGTATCCCTTTCACCATCAACCCCAACCCATTCACCCTCGACCCCAACCCCTTCACCGCCGACCCCAACCCCTTCACCGCCGACCCCAACCCCTTCACCTTTGACCCCAACCCCTTCACCGCCGACCCCAACCCCTTCACCTTTGACCCCAACCCCTTCACCTTTGACCCCAACCCCTTCACCTTTGACCCCAACCCCTTCACCGCCGACCCCAACCCCTTCACCATCGACTCCAACCCCTTCACCGTTGAGCCCAATTCCTTCAGCGTCAACTTCAACCCTCTCACCATCGACCCCAACCCCTTCACCCTTGACCCAACCCTTTCACCGTTGACTCCAACCCTCTCATCCAGCCCTATTCTTCAGTAGTCCCACCATCCCTTCACTAGGTGGCGAGGGGAAAGAGAGAGAGAGGGAGAAAGAAAAGAGGAATTAGTTGGGTGAAAGGGGAGAGGGAGTACGAACGAGGACTTGAAGTGGGAGAGGGTTAAGTGGGAGTGAGAGGGGCGAAGGAGTGTACAGAAAAGGTTTAAAGTTTTGTGCTGTTGTTCCAGATTCCAGATATTGACCAGGACCCTGCTCAGGACCCCAACAACCAGGGAGAGGATGAGTTTGAGGAAGCTGAGCTGGAGAGGCCGGGCTTTGCAGCAAAGGCAACTGGGCTCGGTGCGCTGAAGGATCAGCTGCTGCTGAAGGCCGGTGCCAAGGTGAGGAAGGCGGGGGCGACGGTGCCGGACAGCCGTACAATGTGCCATCTCTCGGTGCCCAGTGTGGTCCTGGCGTTGCCACGCTTGCTGCAGTGTCTGGGTGTGCGCGATTATCCCAGGGGACTTCCGGGCTTCGCTGCCTGAATTTGACGTGGTGGGACTGGAGCCACTGCGGTGAAGAGGAGGGGAGGGAGCAGGTGTAGGGGGAAGCACACAGCTGTGTGCTGTGGCTCACGTTGCACGAGCAGCCAGGCAGACTGTTGGAGCTGCCTGCAGTCTCAGCACCTCACGCTGGTACATTGTCTGATCGGAGATAAGGGAGCACTTCATTACCAGTTGATTACTGCCGATCCGCTCTTGTCTGTCCTGAAAGCCTGTGACAGATACACATTACTGAGGCTAATGATGCATCAGTGCATCAGGAAAAGAGAATAACCGGGGGTGGGGGGGTGTTTTTGCTCTTTGAGCTAGTTCTTGCCACACTGACCCTCCCGGCTCAACACCTTCCGTGCCCAGGCCCCTCTTCCCCCCCCCCACCCTCCCTCCCATCTCCTCTCCCCCCCTTCCCTTCTCACTGCCCTTTTCTCTGGCTCTGTGCGGAGCTCTCCGCCTCACTCAGCCCTCCCACCCTCTTCCTGTTCTCCCAGTGGCTCCCCACCTTCCCACTGTCTCTTGGTTCTCACCTCATCTCCCACTCTCCCGACACCTCACTCCCCCATCACCTCTCTCCAGGTCCCTTCCTGCTCTTCACGTTCCTTTCTCTCTCCTCCTTTCCTCTTTTCACATTCACTAATTCTGGCTCCTTACCCCACCCAGTTATCCCTCTGCACCCTGTCCCTCGGCCGAGTGAGAATGTGATGGCACGGTAAGGATTAGGGCATTAATGGTCACAAATTCTCTTCAGTGTACTGCCCATGACGGGGTAAATCCGAAACTTTTAACTTCTTCTGTCCCTCCTCTAACTCCAGAACGTCGATGCAGCAAGTAGAGAAGGAGATAATGCAATGGACGAATACCAAGAAGACCAGGAGGCAGAAAATGTAAGTAGTGATTGTGTTTCACTAGGGGCCCAACTCCAACCGTTGTTTGCCTGGCTTCCAGTGTGTCTCAGGTGCCCCTTTGCCAAGCTGATCACCAAACCTCTGGTGTTACCACAGACCCACATCCTGGGCAGAAATGTTCCAGTCAGTTTTTTGCTTCAGAAACTACAGTGGTAGAGTTACTGCTTCACGGTTCCCACAATTCAGTTCTGGGATCCAGTGTGTTCATGTGGAGTCTGCTCTGGGATTGTGTGGCTTTAGCCTCCATTGCTCCAGATGGTCTGGGTTTCTCCCACATGCCGATGATGTGTGTGTGTGTGTGTGTTGGCAGGCTAATTTGTTACTGTAAACTACAGCCAGTGTACAGTGCCTATAAAAAGTATTCACCACCCCCCCCCCCCCACCGCCCGGAAGTCTTCATGTTTTTTTGTTGTACAACACTGAATCACGGAGGATTTGATTTGGCTTTTTTGACACTGATCAACAGAAAAAAAGACTCTTTCATGTCAAAGGTTCAAAGGTCGAATTTAATGTCAGAGAAATGTATACAATAGACATCCTGAAATGCTCTTTCTTCACAAACATCCACGAAAACAGGAGTGCCCCCAAGAATGAACGACAGTTAAACATGAGAACCCCAAAGTGCCCCCCCGATCCCTCCTCCCGTGTGTAAGCGGCAGCAAGCAACGATCCCCCCTCCCCCCCACCAGCGAAAAAAAAGCACATCAGTACCATCACCGAGCCCAAGCTTGTGCTAACTGATAGCAAAGACACAGACCAAAGTTACCCCATAGGCTTCACATTTCATCTGACAATCGACAAACCCCAGGCTCTCTCTCTCCCTGGCAAGGGAGAGGGAGGTGTCCCCCATTTTCACAGCGAGCGGGGGACATGACAACAACCTGCTGGTTTACGATGTTAGAAGTCTGTTTTGTTGCTTTTTTCGAGCTCTGTGTCTGAAGACCTTGGGTTTTTGGGCCCACAGTGAAAGATTTCCCAGCCTCCTCGACCACACACGAGTCTCCAGCCATGACACTGACCCTCGATCCGCCCGTCTCCAGAGCCCAAAGATCTTAGGCTTCCGAACACAATCGAAACTCTCAGGTCAAACCCTTGGCATGTCGAATAATGGCTAGTGGTGGAACCTGGAGAATGAGTCCCATTCCCGCAAAGAATTGAAGCCTGCATTGTAACTCCAGGTCAGGGTCTTCAAAAGAACCCAGAAAGGGAAAAATAGAGATATTAAAGACAGAAATAGAGCAGTTTCCGAAGATGCAGGCAAAGGAGCCGCCGTTTGTAATTGATTTAGTTGGTCTAAATTAATTACAAATATAAAACACAAAATAATTGTTTGCATACGTGTTCACCACCTTCAAGTCAGCAATTACAGCCTTGAGTCTGTGTGGGTTGGTCTCTATCAGCTTTGCACATCTGGACACTGCAAGTTTTCCCTATTCTTCTTTACAAAATTGAATGAGGATTTTGAGTGAACAGCCCTTTTCAAGTCCAGCCACAAATTCTCAGTTGGATTGAGGTCTGGACTCTGACGTGGCCACTCCAGGACATTAACTTTGTTGTTTTTAACTGTGTAGCTTTGGCTTTATGCTTGGGGTCATTGTCTTGCTGGAAAACAAATCTTCCCAGGTCGCAGTTCTCTTGCAGACTGCATCAGGTTTTCCTCCAGGATTTCCCTGTATTTTGCTCCATTCATTTTACCCTCTACCTTCACGAACCTTCCAGGGCCTGGTGCAGTGAAGCATTCCCACAGCATGATGCAGCCACCACCATGCTTCACAGTAGGGATGGTGTGTTTTTGATTTTGTGTGGTGTTGGCTCATGCCAAACATAGCATTTAGTCTGATGGCCAAAAAGCTCAATTTTGGTTTCATTAGACCATCAAACCTTCTTCCAGCTGACTTCAAAGTCCCCCATATGCCTCTGGCAAACTCTAACAGAGATTTCATGTGAGTTTTTTTTCAACAGTGGCTTTCTGTTTGCAATTCTCCCATAAAGCTGTGACTGGTGAAGCATCCGGGCAACAGTTGTTGTAAGCGCAACCTCTCCCATCTCAGCCACTGAAGCTTGTAACTCCTCCAGAGTTGTCATAGGTCTCTTGGTGGTCTTCCTCACTAGTCCCCTTCAGCTTTTGAGGATAGCCTGCTCTAGGCAGATTTGCAACTGTGCCATATTCTTTCCATTTCTTGATGATTGAATTAACTGTACTCCAAGGGATATTCAGTGACTTTGAAAATTTCTTGTATCCATCTCCTGACTTGTGCTTTCCAATTCCCTTTTCGTGGAGTTGCTTGAAGTGTTCTTTTGTGTCTTCATGGTGCAGTTTTTGCCAGGATACTGACTCACCAGCAGGTGCAATTTCCAGATAAAGGTGCATTTTCACTACAGTCAATTGAAACACCTTGACTGCACACAGGTCTCCAAAAGCATATCTCCATTTAACTAATTATGTGACTTCTAAAACCAATTAGCTGCACCATTGATGATTCTGTCTGTCATTTTAAACGGGGGGTGGGTCTGAATACTAATACAATTAATTATTTTGTATTTTATATTTGTAATTAATTTAGATCACTTTGTAGAGATCTGTTTTCACTTTGACAGAAAAGGGTCTTTTTTTGTTGATCAGTGTCAAAAAAAGCCAAATTAAATCCACTGTGATTCAGTGTTGTAAAAGAATAAAACATGAAAACTTTCAAGGGAGGTGAATACTTTTTATAGGCACTGCAGGTGGACAGGAAGGGAATTGGGAGAAGGTGGTGGGTATGTGAGAGGGAGTAGATGGCTGGGAGGTTAATGGGATTGCTCTGGGAATTGGTGGAGTCTGCACTAGCCACACCACCTCCCTCCACGTCATAAGGGAATGCGAAAAGTAAAAATCAGAGTCAACCAAGGGATAACATTTCCTTGATTTGATCACACCCAGTACGCATGATTTGTGAATGTGTAATGTAAATTAAGGCTGTATGTGTATTTGTTAACCAGAATGTGGAAAATGTTGACAATTTTTAATTTGCTCAAGATCAACCACAAATCTACAAACCTTGAAATTCCATCGGTTTATAATACCTCTTGAATTAGGGAGGGATAAAGACTTAGTAATCCCTCAATACTGTATAAAGCAGCTTTAACAGCAAAAACTGGCTTAACCCACCAGAAACAAGAGACATTAGGGCTGGTGAGCAAAAGGTTTCGTGAAGGAGACTGTTCTAAAGGAGAGACAGACGTAGAGAAGTCTGGGGGGATTCCAGAGAACAGAAGCCTTGAAAGTTGAAGACATGTGGAGTCTTTAAGTTTTTAGATGCTCAAGCGGTCAGATCTGGAGGAACATGGGTATCTTGGGAGGGCAAGGGGGTGAAGAGATGAGAGGGAGAACACTATAGGTGGGAGAGGTTTTATATATATGAGGAGTAAGGTCATGGATGGATTTGAAAACAGAGAAGAAGATTTATAAATTTTCACCTGAGCCACTGGAGGTCAGAGAGCACATGGAGATGGTGTTTAGAACCTGGTCAGGGAGCACATGGAGATGGTGTTTAGAACCTGGTCAGGGAGCACATGGAGATGGTGTTTAGAACCTGGTCAGGGAGCTCATGGAGATGGTGTTTAGAACCTGGTCAGGGAGCACATGGAGATGGTGTTTAGAACCTGGTCAGGGAGCACATGGAGATGGTGTTTAGAACCCGGTCAGGGAGCACATGGAGATGGTGTTTAGAACCCGGTCAGAGAGCACATGGAGATGGTGTTTAGAACCTGGTCAGGGAGCACATGGAGATGGTGTTTAGAACCTGGTCAGGGAGCACATGGAGATGGTGTTTAGAACCTGGTCAGGGAGCACATGGAGATGGTGTTTAGAACCTGGTCAGGGAGCACATGGAGATGGTGTTTAGAACCTGGTCAGGGAGCACATGGAGATGGTGTTTAGAACTTGGTCAGGGAGCACATGGTGTTTAGAACCTGGTCAGGGAGCACATGGAGATGGTGTTTAGAACCTGGTCAGGGAGCACATGGAGATGGTGTTTAGAACCTGGTCTGGCAGCACATGGAGATGGTGTTTAGAACCTGGTCAGAAGCAATGGGGACGGTGTATAGAACCTGGTCAGAGTGCACATGGAGATGGTGTTTAGAACCTGGTCAGGGAGCACATGGAGGTGATGTTTAGAACCTGGTCAGGGATCACATGGAGATGGTGTTTAGAACCTGGTCAGAGAGCACATGGAGATGGTGTTTAGAACCTGTTCAGAGAGCACATGGAAATGGTGTTTAGAACCTGGTCAGGGATCACATGGAGATGGTGTTTAGAACCTGGTCAGAGAGCACATGGAGATGGTGTTTAGAACCTGGTCAGAGAGCACATAGAGATGGTGTTTAGAACCTGGTCAGGGAGCACATGGAGGTGATGTTTAGAACCTGGTCAGGGATCACATGGAGATGGTGTTTAGAACCTGGTCAGAGAGCACATGGAGATAGTGATTAGAACCTGGTCAGGGAGCACATGGAGATGGTGTTTAGAACCTGTTCAGAGAGCACATGGAAATGGTGTTTAGATCCTGGTCAGGGAGCACATGGAGATGGTGTTTAGAACCTGGTCAGGGAGCACATGGAGATGGTGTTTAGAACCTGGTCAGGGAGCACATGGAGATGGTGTTTAGAACCTGGTCAGGGAGCACATGGAGATGGAGTTTAGAACCTGGTCAGGGAGCACATGGAGATGGTGTTTAGAGCCTGGAGCACATGGAGATGGTGTTTAGAACCTGGTCAGGGAGCACATGGAGATGGTGTTTAGAACCTGGTCCGGGAGCACTTGGAGATGGTGTTTAGAACTTGGTCAGGGAGCACATGGAGATGGTGTTTAGAACTTGGTCAGGGAGCACATGGAGATGGTGTTTAGATCCTGGTCTGAAGCAATGGGGATGGTGTCCAGCTCCTGGCTCTAGGCACATGGAGATTGTGTCCAGAACCTGATACAGGTTAGGGCTGTTGCTGGGAATAAAAGTGTTGAAAACTGACATGCTGGCTATCTGAGATTTGTAGTCTTGGGCAAATTCTACTTCAACTTGGGAAATACAATAATGAAAATGTTTAATGTGACATTAGTTGTGACTTAACGAAAATCTGGAAGATTTCACAAGGTGATTGACAAGTTGACAGGCTGGTGATACAAAGGACTTTTAGATGCTGGAATCTGGAGCAACGATCTGCTTCAGTCCTGATGTGGGGTTTTGACCTGAGATGTCGACAGTTCCCTTCTCCCGACTGATCTTGCCTGAGCTGCTGAGCTCCTCCAGGAGAGCTAGTCAAGTTTGTTATCTAATAAGGCTGAGTCACGTGAAATATTGTGGAAAGAAAAATAAAGAACAAGAGTCAACATTTAGTAGAAAGTCACTGAAGGCTGTGATTAAATACAGCAACCCTGGACTTCATAGAAAGGACCATCTGGAAGTTAGTGCTGTTCAGGATCATGGAAAGCAGACGCTATAAGGGGAATGATAACTGAACTGTAGATGTAGGAGTAACTTCGGATAACCGGATTTATTCCCACGGGAAGCTTAGAATAATCAAGCAGAACTTTGATAATTGAATAAGAAGTTGGCAAATTAGAGAAGCCAGTGGTTTTAAATTGTTGTAGGAAGAACTGTTGATTCAGAGAGCATTTGCTGTTTAGTGGTGTGAGCAGAGAGGTAAAACAGGATAACCCCCCACCCCCCAAAACTGATCCACGTGTCTAGGGAAGATGGAGTAAAGTGGTAAGCTTCGGGTTTGGCATTGCCAGCTGGGTCTGTTCATTGCAAACTTTAGGTCATTTGGGTCATTGCAAACTTTGGACTCTTACTTCCTCTAGTTTTGATTTCAAGGGTTGTTCTGGTGGTTGTGGCCCAGTGACGTGATGGCAAGAGGCGTAAGGTTTCCAGCAGAGTTGTCTCGCTGTCAGGGGTGAACTGCGTAGGGTGTGCGGTCCGTGAGCAGAAACCGTACGAGCCTCTGTGCTTCACACGGGTCGTTTTAGCATCAGTTTGGACGGGCACTTGGCGCTTGCACCGTCTGACATTGTGTGCTTTCCGCAACAGGAGGATATCGGAGCCGAGATGGATGATGAAGATCCTGACGCAGCTCGCAAAGATAACATTGAAGAAGACGCCAGAATTCAAGACGATGAAGCCAACAAGGAAGAAGAATATTGAATCCAGATATCGATGGAGCACTGTGGTATGATATGGAGCAGTTTCTCATTCCCAAAATGAGGAGACGGGGAGCTGAGTTATGGAATGAGAGCAGATCCTATCCTAGTGGAATTCTCTGAACTGCAAGACCGAGGCAGACGCTGATATCTGAACGTTAGATTTTCCATTTGACCTTCTACAAACAACTTGATCCCAACAAGTTTGTTTCAAAGCAGAATTTAAGTATCGACTGATGCTTGGCTTTGTCTAAATGTATTATTTGTCCAAAGGTAATGGACTGTGGTAATATTCAGCTCCAGGGGAATTTGAAGCTGGTCAGGAGGAAGCAGAAACATTCCATTAATGGTCCCACTTTGAATGAACCAGAAAGGACACCTAAACTGCTGGTTCAATGGGATAAAAGGGCATTGAAGTGATAAATAGTGTAAAATAAATTGCGTCCATTTTGCCTTGTGCACTAGAGCGCATATTGGATTTTTTTTACAGCATGATTTCTGGAAAATATATATTTTTCACATGTCAGCAATCTGATATTGAAAATGAGGAATCCCGTTGAATCTATAAAGAATGATCATTGACTGGAGATGGTGGAGAAGAGCAAAGCCTTGGAGGCTGTTATACAATACAGACTGACTCTTTCTCACATGCTGAATTTATTCTTTGCTTTTTTACAGTGTAGTGTTCAAAGTAAATTTATTATCAAAGTATATATATGTCACCATAAACAACCCTGAGATATGTTTTCTTGCGGGCATACTCAGTAAATTCAAGGACCATAATAGAATCAATGAAAGACCGCACCCAACAGGATGAACAATCAATGTGCAAAAGACAAAATACTGTTCAAAATACAAAAGAGAAAATAATAATAATGAGCAATAAATATCGAGAACATGAGATGAAGAGTTCTTGGAAGTGAGTTCATAAATTGTGGGAACTGTTCAGTGCTGGGGCAGGTGCAGTTGAGTCAAGTTACCTCCTCTGGATCAAGAGTCTGGTGGTTGAGGGTTAATAACTGTTCCAGAGCCTGGTGGTGTGAGTCCTCGCGCTCCTGTATCTTCTTCCTGATGGCAGCAGTGAGAAGAGAGCATGTCCTGTGTGGTGGGGGTCCCCGAAGGTGGACCCTGCTTTCCCGTGACAGCACTCCATGTAGGTGTGCTTAATGGTGGTGGGGGGCTTTTACCCCTGATGTACTGGGCGGCATTAGTGTTTCCATACCAGGCCGTGATACAACCAGTCACTATACTCTCCATCACACATCTGTAGAAATTTCAGCTTTAGGTGTCATGCCAAATATCCGCAAACTCCTCAGGAAGTAGAGGCACTGCCATTCTACCTTCTTCATTACACTTGCAGGACCTCCAAAATGATAACACTGGGGAATTTAAAGTTGCTGATATTCTGCACCTCTGATCCCCATATGAGAACTGCCTTGTGGACCTCTGGTTTCCTCTTCCTAAAATCAATAATCAGCCCCTTGGTCTTGCTAACATTGAGAAAGAGGTTGTTGTGACACCACTCAGCCAGATTTTCAATCTCCCTCCTCTATGCTGATTCGTCACCACCGTTGATTCGGCCAACGACAGCGGTGTCATCAGCAAACCTGAATTTGGCATTGGAGCTGTGCTTCGCCACACAGTCATAGTGAGTAGAGCAGGGGGCCTAAGCACAAAGCCTTGTGCCGATGGAGATGTTGCCAATCTGAACTGGGGTCTGCAAGTGAGGAGATCGAGGATCCAATTGCACAAGGAGGTATTGAGGCCCAGGTTTTGAGGTTTACTGATTTGGGAGGATGATAGTATAGAATGCTGAGCTGTAGTCGGTAAAGAGCATCCTGATGTATACATCTTTGCTGAACTGATGTACCAGGGTTGAGTGAAGAGCCAATGGAGATGCATCTGCTGTGGATCTGTTGTGCCAGGAGGCAAACTGGAGTGGATCCAAGTTGTGTCTCAGGCAGGAGTTGATTTTCTTCATCACCACCCTGTCACTGTGGATGTAAGTGCTGCTGGAGAGCAGCCACTGAGGCAGCTCACCACATAGTACGTTTAGCTGTGTCATCTGGGTCATCTGTGTCTATTTTGAGGAGAAGTTACAATAACCGGCCACCACTTTTTTTTCCGTTTTCTGTTCTGTAACCCCAGGTTTTGGATCATCGAATAACTGGTTCTGCTTGCATCACTATCACTTCAACTGATCGATACCTCCAGCTCCATGTGGACTGAAGCCAAAACAGCGGCCACCCTCAGCGGCTGCCTGGTGATTTCGGCAGTCCAGCAGAGCTGGTCAGCAGTGCTGACTCATCTCTCTGATGTAGCTGAAGGGCACGGTGGGTTCTGCCACACCCCTCTAGATGGATCTGTTTACCCATCTCTTCAATCCAATGAGATATTCATCAATAAGGCCATGTTTCAGTCTGCTTCCATACCAAGACTGGGCACGTGGCCAAGTGGTTAAGGCGTTCGTCTGGTGATCTGAAGGTCGCCAGTTCAAGCCTCAGCTGTGGCAGTGTGTTTGTGCCCTTGAGCAAGGCACTTAATCACACATTGCTCTAGTCTGTGTGAGGAGTGGCGCCCCACACAGACTTCCAATCTGTGCCTTGTAAGGCATGAAAATGCCTGACGCAGGCCTCCTAAGGTCTGAGTCGATGTTCCCTCCCTCCCCCTCCACACTAAGTGTTTTAACTGAAACATTTTAGTGTTTTTCTTTCTATAATGTTTAATCTTGTATGCATCATCTCCCAAGTGATGTGGAGCAAGAGTGTTAAAAGCCCGATACAGGTTACAGCAAGATCCCATTCCCGTGAACGGTTCATAACACAGACAGTTCACAAGCCAGAAATACGACCACGAGCCAAGTACCCACAGGGCAGAGGATGCCTGCAACTCCACAACGGCAGCGAGGGCAGCATGTGAGGGAAACGGCTGGCGTAACACTCTTACGGTGTCAGCAAGCTGGCTTCAACTCCGCCGCTGCCTGCAGGAAGAAGTTTGTACGTTCTCTCTCTGATCGCCGTGGGTCTCCCCCGGGTGCCCGGATTTCCTCCCACCTTCCAAAGACGTACGTGTTAAATGGTCACATGGGTGCAACTGGGAGGCACAGACTCGTTGGGCCGGAAGGGCCTGTTACTGTACTGTACCCCTAAATAAATTAGTAATTGGTTCGTATGTACGGTCTGTAAGTCTTGTGTTCTTAAGCTGAAGCTGACCTGTAATACGTTAACTTCTGTAGATCTGTAAGGTGGTGGGAGGCATATTACACTCTGTGTGTGTGTGTGTGTGTGTGTGTGTGTGTGTGTGTGTGTGTGTGTGTGGCGGGGGGGGGTCATTTCTAATATACAGTATAGTCAAAGCCAGGTATCTTCCACAGGTTTTCTGTGCAGACTGCCCCATATTAATACACAGTAATATTGCAGATTCCCAGTACTACAGTGTGTAATCTGAAATCGTTTATGTAGATTCTTCACAAAATCCAAATATTTTGATTTTGTACACTTGCAATAAAATGTCACTATAGGGTACGTTAGTATGTATATATGTGTGAGACGGCATGTGATTAAGAGAAGAGGAACTTACTGCATTTTTAATCATCTAATAACAATATTACGACAAAATAATGTGTGAGCTTCCTCACCCTGGGTGAGGATCAGCAAAACCTGGTCAACTACAGAATGCAAAGAGAGCAGGAAACAAAGAGCTCAGGAAGATGAGGGGAAAGAACTCAATAGATGATACAGGATTTTCTATGGGACATAAATATCGATACGGTGAATAGTTGGAGTAACAAGTTTATCGTGGAGATTGCTGAGTGGCACAGATACCAACATTGTCTCAGTTTTCACAGAGAGTGGGAATTGTGATTGTAGAGCTGTTAACAGGAATCATTATTCTGCAGAATTGGTTACTGCACAGAGGTAAAAAATATTAGCATTTGCTCCCAACTGACAATATTGAGCAGGCTGAACGCTGGAGAGGAACATTATTTGTAGGAAATTACGGGATAGCCTTCCTTGTTTCAATTGGTAGAGAAACTATCAGTTCTTAAGTCCTGATGAAGGGTCTCAGCCCAAAACATTGGCTCTTTATTCCTCTGTGAAGATGCTACCTGACCTGCTGAGTTCCTCCAGCATTTCGTGTGTATGTGTGTTGCTATCAGTTCTTATTATTTGAGGGTCAGTCGGCACATTTATCCAAAAGTGAAGCGATAAATAGTTTCTGTGTTCCTTCAAAGAGTTCTGAGAAGTGGATTGCCACTGGTTCTTCAACACAGGATGAAAGTTAGGGGACTGGGGCTTCATGGGTGGAGAGGGGTAGCCAGAAAGCTAATCAGACAAGAAAGCTAGAATGAGTGGATTCATCCAGTATTAGAATACTTACTGAGTTACTTGGGCCCTTGGCTCCTAAGTGGAGCATAGACCATTGATGGCCTCCCATCTCCATCGTCCTCTGAAGTCAATGGTCTGGTTGGAGTTCACCAATGTTTCTGTAATCCATTGTATCCACTGTACAGGGAATTGGCCCATACAGCTCCACCAGAGCCCCGTTAGCCAGCATTACCCGTTTCCACCTCTCAGGATGGGGATGTAGGGTTGGACTTTGAGAGGCCAGCATTAGTGTGTGTTACAAAAAACATAGCCTGTCTGCATTTGAGATTCATCAAATGGAGGGTTAATGTCTGTGTAGGAGCAAAGGGTTACATCAGTCACAGAGTGTGTTTATGTAGTATCATAGACTGGAGGACCCATACTCTGATGTACTGTTCAATGCTCTGAAGTTACGAAACTGGGGGTGCAGTAACAATGGAAGTATATTTGAAAAAGGTCACTGAAAAAGGATAATGAAACAAATACCAGAGCTTTGACAAAAGCCATAGAACCTCAAATGTTAATTGTTTCTAACTTTGCAGATGCTATCTGATCTGTTGACTGTTTCCAACATTTTCTGATTTGTCTTTCCCATTACACCGCTGATGTTTAGGGCAGCAATGAAGGTCCTCCTCATTTTCACTGCGGTCAGTCATGCAAGTCCCGGGTGGAGACTCAGGAATACCGTCACACCCTGATGTAGAAGGATTCTTCATTGCTGTTTCTGTAACAATTTTTGTTTGACCAGTCAGGGTTGTTAGCCCTGAGCTGAACCCCCGAACCTGGAGGACCGGTGGACCACTCCTAGTCTGGCCTCTACCCTTTGACCTGTTTGGCATGGGTGACCCTAGCAAGAGCCAAAGCCCTGACTCCAGCCAGCACAGCTCCCCGGGTCATTGAGGCACACAAGCCTCCAAACCCAACAACAAGGTTGAAGTCCTCTTGGAGGATTTTCTGTTTTACTTCCAAAGTAAACGAGTGCATTTTCAAGTAATTCTGTGCTCTCTGATGCAGTGCCAAACTGGTTTGATGTACAGATAAAGGCCATTAAAAGCTGCAGGAGAAATAGAAACAGGCCATATCAAATTGTTGTTTTCCAGCCTAAAGGCATTAAATACAAAAACAACTCCATCACGTGAAAGCTGAACGAGATCTTTTTAGTACTGTGCACAGTTTTGGGCATCTTGTAATAAAACAGTGTTAAGTTGATTCTTTTGGATAGTGGCAGTGGAGGAAAGGAATTTAAGAAGTTGTAACTTTTCCCCCCCAAGGCTTTCAAAATCAGCCCATAACAACAGCACCAGGACTTTCGTGTTCATCAGTGGATAGATGGGAGCAAATTTAATATGAGTGTCATTGGGATGTAGAATTTTCTGCATTTCCCAGATGCGGTGATGAAGCACATTTTGAGGTGGAATCATTCTTGACCCTGTTACTGAAACAAGAAATTCATTGCACTAAAATTAGCCAGACCTGAGCGAGGGGATTATTTCACTTAGCCTCGGGGCTGACAAGCTTCAACTATTTTATGCAGAGATGGCACAATGAATAGCTCCCAATCTGTTGTCCTTCAGGATTTATCAAAGAGACGGGTCTTAAATAGAACAGCAGTGATGTGTTCCGACCCCATCACCATCCTTTGAGGACAACTGTAGCCAAAGACAATTTATTAGTCTGCTCTGTAGCTCATAACAATCTCACTTTTCTGTACTGTAAGCCTTATTGTTGACGTGTGTGTGTGTGTGTGTGTGTGTGTATCTAACTCATTGAACCCCAGATAAAGACCATAAAATAAAGGAGCAGAATTACGCCATTTGGCCCTTCGAGTCTGCTCTGCCATTTCTTCATGGCTGATCCAATTTTCCCTCTCAACTCCAAACACCTGCCTTCCACACCACACCACCCCCCCCCCCGCCCGTATCCCTTCATGCCCTGACTAATCAAGAATCTATCAACTTCTCTCTTAAATATTCATAAAGACTTCACCTCCTCTACTGCCTTTGGCAAAGAATTCCACAGATTCCACTCTCTGGTTAAAGAAATTCCTCCTCATTTCCATTCTAAAAGGACACCCCTCTATTCTGAGGCTGTGTCCTCTGGTCTTAGACTGTCCCACCATAGGAAGCATCCTCTCCACATCCACTCTATCAAAGCCTTTCACCATTCGAGAGGCTTCAATGAGGTCACCCCTCATTCTTCTGAATTCTAGTGACTACAGGCCCAGAGCCATCAAACACTCATTCTAGCTATTCAAACCTGGAATCAGTTTTGTGAACCTTCTTTGAACCCTCTCCAGTGTCAGCACATCCTTTCTAAGGGACCCAAAACTGCTCACAATACTCCAAGTGAGGCCTCACCGGTGTTTTACAAAGCCTCAACATTACATCCTTGCTTTTATATTCTAGTCCTCTTGAAACGAATGCTAACATCGCATTGCCTTCCTCACCACAGGCTCAACCTGCAAATTAACTTTTAGGGAATCCTGCACTAGGATGTAAAGGTCTGGCTGATGAAATGTTAACTTTGTTCTGCCTCTGCAGATGCTGGCTGGCCTGCTGAGTATATAAACATTGCTCTGCCCCAGAAGGCTGTGGGGGCCAAGTCTCTGGATGCTTTCAAGAAAGAGATAGATAGAGCTCTTAAAGATAGTGGAATCAAGGGATATGGGGAGAAGGCAGGAACTGGATACTGATTGTGGATGATCAGCCATGATCACAGTGAATGGCGGTGCTGGCTCGAAGGGCCGAATGGCCTACTCCTGCACCTATTGTCTATTTACTGTTTATATTTCACATACCAATAACCACAGTATTTTTGTTTTGTTTAATTTGACACTGAAACTAAATTCTTAGTACAATGCGTGGTTGAATTTGCCTGTCACAGCAGCCAGAGTTTTTACCAGTTCTGTTGTTTTAGCTGGAGAATTGCTGGCAGCTTTCTTGTGAGAGCTGTGATTATTTTTCATCCAGCCAATCATTAAACGCCAGGGTTTTTGAAACCACAAACTGCCAGAACTTAGTATCAGGCGCTATCTGGTGAGATTCAAACAGCTCTCTGAAAATAGTATTTTCTTCATTAAGTTTTCTATTTTCCTGCAGCCCTGTTACAAATTCAGTCAGCAGCTTGTCGATTTATAATTCACAGTTATTTATGACATATTTACACGTCTCTGCTTTGCTATGCTCCCAGAGTTTGTCTTCACAGTCAGATGGGGTAAGGGGAAGTGGTGGATATGACAGACCTTCAGAGAGTGCAGGCTCTGGCGGGCTCCATCTTATTTAATCTACAGTTCAATGTCAGGACAATTGGAGCTACAGTTCAGACTGAAATGGCAAGATACCTGCAGCTGTTTAATGCAGTACTGAGTGAGGAAGCTTGCAACGTACGGACAGAAGATGAGATTGTTCCCAGGATAAATTTCGGATATTGATCATTGAACTGTTTGTGTACATAAATTCTATTGTATTTGTTAAATTTTCCTGTAAGTGCTGCGAGAAAATGGATCTCGAGGTAGCATAAGATGACATATGCATACTTTGATAATACATTTTACTCTGAGTTTGAAATAGGGGCGGCACAATAGCGTAGTGGTTAGCACGATGCTTTACAGTGGGTGACCCTGGTTCAATTCCCGCTGCTACCCTTAAGGAGTTTGGACGTTCTCCCCCTGACCACGTGGGTTTCCTCTGGGTGCTCTGGTTTCCTCCTACAATCCAAAGACATACCGGTTGGTAAATTGTCCCATGATTAGGTTAGGATTATGGCTGGGCAGTGTGGCTCGAAGGGCCTATTCCATGCTGCATCTCAATAATTAAATAGATAGATCCAAAATTCAATATCTACAGTATATTTTAAGTGGAATTTGCCAGCTGTTGGAACATTAAAAATTGCTTTAAAATGTAACTGAACTGGGAAGAGTCAATGGAGTCAGAACAAAACATATTTTACAACATACAAAAAGTAGACATTCTGCTTTGATTTTAGAAAGTGGAATAGAAAAAAATGTTCTGGGATGTTACCTATGTGAGCTTGACAAGATGCATGCAGAATTGATGTTTCCTCTGGTCAGGGCAACTAGAACCTGGGATCTCACAGTCTGAAAATAAGTGAAAAACTTTGGAATTCATTACCAAAGAGTGGCATGAAGGCTCCATCATTGAGTGTGTCCAGTGATACTGGGTTAATACAGCACAGATCAGACACTATTTTAAATATTCAGCAGTGGACCTGCTTAGGAACCCTGAATGGCATACTCTTGCTTCTATTTCTTACCTTCACAACACCTCTGGAGCTGTGTCTTTAAGTTTATGTTTAAAAGTACTAAATTGACTGACAGTAAAATGGTGGCCTCTTGCCCGAAGTCCCCAGTCGGTTTCACCCCAGACACCCCACTCCTTTCCTACAGCCCCGTAATGTTCTGGGGGGGGGGGGGCGGGGGTAACAAAAATGATGAAATGTTTGAAGAAGAAATACTTGTGTTTATTAGAATTATCCAGGAGGCCACAGGTGCTCTTATTACTTCGTGAGGAAATCTGCTCAGTAACTGAGGCTCAGTCCAGACATCCCCAGTAGCAAGAGCACTCGCCGAGCCAATTGCGTGCTGTTGGGGAAAAGTACCGTCTAACTGTACTTTTCCTTTTAATTAATTCACCGTTTAAATTCATACTCTGATCCTCAATCGTTTAAACTCTAATAGTCCACATTATCCAGACTTTTAAACAGTCTTAGAGACTCCTGTTTGGTTAACCTCACACTTGCTTTAGAGGCTGTGGGCTGAGTATCATCTGCGGTTGGGTGGGTTTCAGAGACCCTTGTGTGGCAGGAGAGGTCACGCCACCCAGGTGAGTGAGAGAGACAGGGAGGGGCACTGGGACTGGCTGCACGGGTCGGAGAAACTGTGTGTGACACTTGCACTGGGGGTGTGAGATAGAGACTTGGGGGAAGGGCGTCGGATGCAGGGAGTCAGGACGGGACAAACTCTCCCACGTAGTGATATGGCTCGTAGCTCGAATGGTCAGTTGTACATATTTTTTTTAATTTTCACGACTGACCACTGTGTAATAGGAGATCAGATGGGGCGGTGCGTGATCAATAAAACATTGGTAATCGAATATTGCTGTGAAAATGAGCCAGCTGTCAGGGAAGCGACTCCAGGCGCCGCTCGATAGGGAGGGCTCCTCGACGGGAGTGAGCACTACAGCCATTGTAGAGTCCGTTTGTTCTGCGTGCGGTCACCGCTTCCTCGCTGCGATCTTCCAGAGATCCGAGGCACTGCTGGCATTTAGGGGGGACGAGCCGTGGCACCCACCGACTGTAGGGGCGGCTCGGCAGGGTCGGCGTCCCTCGAAAACCGAGCAGCGGGGTCTGTACGCGCTGTTGAGCGCCGAGCCCACCGCGGCCTCAGCTTCAGCCCCAAGGACACAAAAGATGGACTGAAAGTCAAAGCCGGTGACATCACTGGCGGAGCCACCCTCCGCCAGCAGGAGAAGCGGCGGCTGCTCCGCGGGGGAAGAGCCCGGAGCCGGAGCAGAGAATGTGAGTGGTTCGGAACGGGGGGGGAAGAGACCTTCCCGGAGCCCACACTCGGTCAGGATGCGGCCGCCGCTGCCGCTGCTGCTGATGCTCTTGCTGTGCGGACGCAGCTCGGCCGGCGCTGGCGGCGGCTCCTGGAACTCCAGCGGCAGCGACGAGCAGGAGAAGGAGGGGGCGCTGGAGCCGGGAGCCCGGGAGAGAGGCGGCGGCGTCCCGGAGCCTGGGGAGGGGGCGCCGGAGCCGGGACCCCGGGAGCGAAGCGGCGGTGGAGAGGAGGCGCCGGTGCCGGGAGCCCGAGAGAGAGGGGGCGGCGGCGAGCCGGAGCCCGGGGAGGTGGGTAGCGGACTGGAGGAAGCCACCTGCGCCTACAAGGTGCTGCTGAACGGGAGGGGAGCCGAGCGGGTGTGTTTCAGGAGCACGGAGAGTGGTTTCAGCTGCGGCCCGGGCAGCTGCCGGCTCTACCGGTCGGGCCGCTCGCTGGTGGCCAACGTGCTGGCGAACAGCAGCGTCTTCCTGCAGTGGCGGCCGCCCCGCCTGCGGCACCTGCGCGGCTTCAGGCTGAACTGCAGCTGGAACGGCCTCTACACCCGCTTCCAGTGCGACAGCGTGCAGCTCGGCGTCGCCTGCCGAGACTACCTGCTCAGCAACGTGCACGACAGCGTGGACTACCGCATCTGCCTGCACACCCTCTACAACGACGCCAGCCAGCGCGACGAGGACTGTCTGCAGTTCAGGGCCGAGCCGGCCGGCATGCAGGACATTGTCATCGCCATGACGGCGGTCGGCGGCTCCATCTGCGTGATGCTGGTGATCATCTGCCTCCTAGTGGCCTACATCACCGAGAACATCATGCACCCCGCCTTGCCCAGGTCCTCCGCCAAGCGGGGCCACGGCGACCACAGGATGACCACATAGAACCGGGAGAGGGGAGCAGGAGGAGACGAGGGAACCGACAGCCTCTGCAGGCTGCGGGCGCCGGGATCTGGAGCAACAGACAAGATGCTGCAGGCATCATTCGTGGGGGGAAATGGACATTCGGACTGCTGAGGGGTCTCGACCCGACTCGACTGTCCACTGAGAGTCTTCTGGCAGCTCCCCGCGCCTCTGACGATGTGACTCCCTTACCCTGGTGCTGGATTCGGGGAGAAGGAGAAATGAGGCTGGACGACTATTCCCGTTTGTGTTGTAGATGCTGCTTCGGACTGAGTCGGGACTCGGGAGACGGAGGGGCTGAGTTGGACCAGGAGATCCCTGGCTGGGCGGCGACTCATCGGTCACTTCACCCTGAACTCCCCTCTGTGTCAGACGGTCACTTTGTTGCGAAATGGACCCGTCCCAGGACCTCTGACTGACTTAAGCACAAACAATAATGTTAGAAACCGTTTATCTCTCCAAATCAAAACGCGTGCTCGGTTTAATTTTTTTTAAAGGTTTATTTTGAATATTTAAGAGCGGAATTGTCTGTGTGTTTGTCGGTTGTAGGAAATTAAAACGCAAACGTTGAGTGTTACACGTTTGGTTTTATGCTGAGTGTCTCCGAGCGACCGCAGTTTGTACTTTCTGTTGGGACTTTCCTCGTCGTCTGGGATTAGGGAAAGGTGGTTTCGAGACGAGGTGGGGGGCGCGATTCCACGCCACCCGCATCCTGCGACTTGTGAAAGCGAGCGACTGGAGGGGAATGAGAATTAGGACAGCGAGGGGCTCGGACAGGAGGGCAGACTGACGGGGGGGGGGGGGTGTCAGCGAAACGAGAGGAAGAAAAGATCATTGGACACAGACTTAAGAACTAAACGGAGGAATGTTGGGGTGTTTATTGTGAGTTGGAAAATCCCAATAGCTTCGATGTAGTTGACTTTTTTTTAATTAGTGGGATTAACCCACTTCCTGAAATCAGTCAGAGCGAGAGAGAGAGAAAGAGAGGAGACACTTGGACAAGAAAGTCTGTAGATGCTGGAAATCCAAACAACGAACGAACACACTCACACTCACTCCCTCCCTCCCCGGTGGCCAAACATTTAACTCCGAATCCCATTCCCGTTCCGGCGTGTGGCTCCATGGCCTCCTCTTGTGCCAATCTGACGGCACCCTCAGGTTGAAGGGGCAACGCCTTGTATTCCATCCTGGTACCCTCCAACCTGATGGCATGAATATCGATTTCTCCTTCCGATTAACACCCCCCCCCATTCCCCTTTCTGACGTTTTACTACCTCTCACCTGGGTATGTTTCCCCTGGGTCCCTTTCTCGTTTGGTCCACTCTCCTCTCCTGTCCGTTTTCTCCTTCTCCAGGCCCTTGACCTTTCTCCCCTCCCTTGACCTTTCTCCCCTCCCCCACCCCCACCCCAAACCTGGCTTCACCTATCACCTTCCAGCTAGCCTCTCTTCTCCCTCCCACCACCCTCTGATTCAGGCATCGTCCCCCCTTCCTTTCCAGCCCTGATGAAGGGTCTGGTCCAGAAACATCGGCTCCAGAAACTCTCCTCCGTAGACGCTGCCCGACCCGCTGAGTGCCTCCAGCATTTTGTGGGGACACTGTGTGTTTTAGATGGACGGGGACAATCTCATTGTATCCTCTCAGTAAAAGAGAGCGAAGTTCAAAGCCGGGCTCCGTAAATCCCCTGACCGTATCACAGCAGAAAGGGCGGAGGTTGTGGAGGGATTCTCCACGGGCAGGGAGTGATCACTCAATTGGAAATATCCGGTAGACCCCCACCCCCACATAGCAACAGAGACCGAGGAACATCTGATAGACCCCCTTCCCCCCCCACCCCCACATAGCAACAGAGACCAAGGAACTGATCGTAAAGCAGATTTTGGAAAGGTTTTTTTTAAAAAAAAATAAAAAATAGGAGTGTTGTCATGGGGGGGGGGTTCAACTTCCCAAATACAGACTGGCACCTCCATAGTGCAAAAGATGTGAATGGTGGCAGAACGTTCAGGTGTGTCCGGGAAGGATTCTTGACTCAATATGTAGACAGACTGGAGGAAAGTTTTAAGGGAATGTCAGAGGTAAGTGTTTTTTTTACACGGTGATGGGTGTGTGGACAGGAATAGTGGTAGAGGCAGATTCTTTAAGGGCATTTAAGAAACTCTTAGATAGGCACACGGACTATGGATAAGTAGAGGGGAATGTATGGGAGGGAGAAAGTGGTTAGATTGCTCTTGAGTGTAATTAAAAGTTAGCACAACATTGCGGGCCGAAGGGCCTGTGCTGTGCTATGTAACCCTTTCTTGATGTGATCTAATGCAAATCTGCAGCCGTCCCTGAACCAGGGAAATTTGCTAGTGAAATACACTAGAGCAGAGGACACTGAACTTTGAAATAAAAACAAGATTAAAAGTATTAAGTTCCAATGAAACATTATCTCCATTCCTTTTCCCATGGCTGCCTGACCTACTGAGTATTTCCAGTATTTTCCATTTGTTATTAAACCTCAGATTTCCAGCATCTGCAGTGTTTGATTATTTTCACCCTGAACTTGACTTGTTTAATATGGAATGCATAGAAACATAGAAAACCTACAGCACAATACAGGCCCTTCGGCCCACAAAGCTGTGCCAAACATGTCCTTACCTTAGAAATTACCTGGGATACCTATAGCCCTCTATTTTTCTGAGCTCCATGTACCTGTCCTGGGGCCTCTTAAAAAGACCCTATGGTTTCTGCCTCCACCACTGTCGCTGGCAGCCCATTCCACGCACTCGCCATTCTCTGCGTTTTTAAAAAGAAACTTACCCCTGACGTCTCCTCTGTACCTACTTCCAAGCACCTTAAAACTGTGCCCTCTCATGCTAGTCATTTCAGCCCTGGGAAGAAGCCTCTGACTATCCACAATATCAATGCCTCTCATCATCTTATACACCTCTATCAGGTCAGCTCTCATCCTCCGTTGCTCCAAGGAGAAAAGGCTGAGTTCACTCAACCTGTTCTCATAAGGCATGCTCTCCAATCCAAGCAACATCCTTGTAAATGTCCCCTGCACCCTTTCTGTGGTTTCCACATCCTTCTTGTAGTGAGGCGAGCAGAACTGAACACAGTACTCCAAGTGGGTGCTTTATGGGACTGCACTTCCCTGCTCTCCTGGTAACAAGTTAGCCAATGGAATTTTAGCAGAAAAGGCAGGAAATGGGTCTGGAAAATTGTAACGGTGAGGAGGGAATGGATAAACTTGGGTTGCTTCCTTTGAGGTAGTGGATGCGGAGGGGAAGCCTTAACAGAGGTGGACAACATTTTGTGGCACTTGGAGACGGAATAGGAAAGGCTCATTTCTCTTAGGAGAAGGGTCAAAGACCAAAGATAGTGGATTTAAAGTAATTGATATACTGGAGGGAAGATGAGGAAGGAAGAGACCCCCAGGTATTATTAGGGGTCTGGAAGTCTGTACTTGAAGGATGGGAGAGACAAAAAATATAGAGGATATGTAGTTGCAGTACAGTGAGCAACAGGGCAACAGATTTAGTAAGAGAAGATGGAACTGGACTGGACTCTGTTTTCCAAACTGCTGATACAATGGACCAGTTGCTGTCCTTTTGTAAATTTTTCTATGGATCTCTGATTAAAGAATGTCTTGGGGAATGGGTTACCTAACGGGTGTGGAGGTTAGAAAGTGTGTGAATGACCCTCCCATTTATAACCCTCAGTAATCAGACTTGAAGCTGGTTCTAATATCCAAAGACGTGTCTAGATTTAGATATTATTGAGCATGTTTAAATAAATCAGCTTTTTATTTATTTCGCCATGAATGGAGAAGGCGGCAGATTGAACAGCTTCTGAATGGATTCAGTCCCGGTTCTAAACCATTGGAATTTTTGGGCTCAACCTATTGTTGAGACACTCTAGCATCAACTTCCCATTATAAAAGCTCATTCTGACTGTACTACGAATATGTGATTAATGATTTTTTAAAAAAGTAATCCCTGCAGAGGCTGAAGCAGGCAAAATGCCATTCTCGTAAGGACTGATTTGCTTAAAGACTGAAAATCACTTAAACATAATTACTATGTGGTCCTTTACAGTGACAATTAAAATAGTTTAGTGGACAGTATGCGGTCTGGATTTCCCAGCTACAAGGGAAAGAATGATACCATTCCAGCTAACTTGCCTGAACTAATTTAATTTTCTCACCATCGTGAAGATCCCAAGCTTTCCCAGCGACATCAAGAATTAAAATTGCCTCTTAATGCCATGATAGTTGTGAGTGAGACCATTAGAGTCATAGTTATGGAGTTATGAACTCAGAAACAGGCCCTTCAGCCCATCTACATGCTGAACTGATATTCTGCCCAGAGTCCTTTTGACCGGCACCTGAACCTTAACCCTCCATAAATACTTATCCAAACTTCAAATGTTGCAACTTCATTTTATAGTGCAGATGCCGCAAAAAATCAATCACATTGTGATGTGTTTACTCTGGTGACTAATGTTTGGTATGATGTTTATCATTTACATTTATGGCTGTGTTTAGAATTCCAATGGTCAGCTTTGCAGGCAGTACCAAGCAATCGGCTTCAGTGCGATTTCTAGGAGATGGCTCGGGGACTTATCAAAGGCAAAAACAAAACTCTGAATTAAGTAGAAAGAATATAAACACTGTGGGTGGTGTGAAATTCGCAAGAGTTCCAAGATTTATTGGCTTTAGCGACTAACCAATGAATTGGTTGTACAACGTAGCAATAAATCAGATCGTCAGTAATTCCCACTTTGAACTGTCAAACAGAGGGTTACTGACTTATTGTAAACAGGATTGACTTGTGTATGCCTCAGGAGTACTAGAGAAATGAGAGTCAAAAATCCCCGCACTATTTCTATTACGAGTGAGACTGAAAGCTGATAAATCCTGCCCCAGGTTGAAACACTCAGTCAGGCAGCATCTGTGGATGGAGAAAGTTTTGGGTCCAAAACCTTTTGTTGGAATTAAGGAAACAAACACAGTAGTTTTAAGTTGCAGAGAAAATGGATGTGGGAAGGGGGCAAAGGAAATATCTAGGATCTGTCTCTCAGCAGGTCAGGCAGCATCAGTATGAATGAATAAACAGTCAGTGTTTTGGGCCAAGACCCTTCAGGACCGGAAAGGAAGGGGAAGCCAGAATAAAAAGGTGGGGGAGAGGATAGAGTACAATCAAGAAGGTGATGGGTGAGGCCGGGTGGGTGGGGGAGTGGGGATGACGATAGAAGCTGGGAACTGATAGGTGAAAAAGGTAAAGGATTGGGGAAGAAGGAATCTGATAGGAGAGGAGAATGGGCCATGGGAGAAAGTGAAGGAGGAGGTGAAGAAAAGAGGTAAGTGGGGGGGGGGAGATGCCCAGAGTGGGGAATTGAAGAAGACAGAAGGAGGAAGGGGAAAAGTACCAGCAGTTGGAGAAATAGTTCATGCCATCAGGTTGGAGGCTGTCCAGACAGGATATAGAGTGTTGCTCCTCCAACCTGAGAGTGGCCTCATCATGGCAGTAGAGGAGGCCATGGACTTATATGTCAGAATGGGAATGAAGATTGGAATTAAAATGGTGGCCACCAGGAAATTCTGTTTTTTGTGATGGAGCAAACTTACTTGACCAAGTGGTCCTCCAATCCACATTGGGTCTCACCAGTGTCGAGGAGGCTGCTTTGGGAGAAGTACAACCTCCTAACTTGTGCTCCTTTCCCTCTCTCTGCCTATTATTCTAGCTTTCTCCCCTTTCCTTTCCAGTCCTGATGAAAGATCCCAGCCTGAAACATCGACTGTTTATTCATTTCCGTAGACCCTGCCTGACCTGCTGAGTTCCTCCAGCATTTTGCTCTGGATTTCCAGCATCTGCATAATCTGTTGTGTTTATCTATGTGAGGACATGGTTACACCAGGGTGAAGTTGTGGTCAGTGGGCATAACTTGTACGTTGCCCACACAAATTGCAGGCTTTCAGACATGTCTGCAGGGCAGACTGTGCAGAGGGAGAGAAAAAACTGGGCCAATATCACAGACTTTTTGGTGGGACGAGCCAGTTCAGGGATAAGCAAAGAAAATGAGTTACTGGAAGTTGAAGAATTCCATCCTGAGCCTGGCATGTTGGAATATTCCCAGTCTGTAGATAAAACAAGTTTGAGCACCAAGACTTCATTTTCTATTTTGGCACAGACATGGCAGGTACTGGGAGAAGGTTTTTAAATTTAATTTAATTTTATTTCGAGATACAGTGTGGAACAGGCCCTTCCAGCCATTTGAGCCATGACACCCAGCGACCCCCAATCTAACCCTGGCCTAATCACTGGATAATTTACAATGACCAACTAACCTTTTAACCGGTGAGTCTTTGGACTGAGGGAGAAAACTGGAGCACCCGGAGGAAAGCCATGCATTTCACAGTTAGTTATAAAACTCCTTACAGAGGACGCCAGGATTGAACTGCAAACTCCAACGCCATGAGCCGTAATATCATGGCGCTAACAACTAGGCTACCGCGTGACAATGGCAGGACCGTCCCGTGAGGTGAGACTGGGTCAACGAGTCCTATATTTATGAGCACTTCGGAAGATGAAAATCTCTCTGAACCATGCAAAACTCTGTTACGGTTAACACGCTGGAAGGGTTGCTCCCCACCCTTCCCCAGGCTGGAGATTGGGGAGTTGAGATGGAATGTCTAGCACTGGAAGTTTTTCGGGCTCAGATTATAGCAAAAAAAGCCAGCAATATCATGAAGGATCCTACCCTTCCTACCGCACGCCCCCCCCCCCCCACCACTCGATTGTTTGTCCCACTTCCATCATGGAAGGGGCTAGGCAGCATCCACACCAGGAGCACCAGGCTCAAAAATATTTATTTTCACCAAGCCATCAGGCCGATCAACACCCCCACCCCACCACCGCAACGTACACATCACCAAACGTCACCTTATGTACATGCAATCGGACAATGTACTGTATATACCAGTTACCTGTACATTGTGTTTCATAGGATTGCATTTATATTTGTTGTGGGATCTTTTTTCTTGTGTTTTTTTTATGCTGCTGCATCGGATCCGGAGTAACAAACATTTCCTTCTCCTTTGCACTGATGTACTGAAGCGTAACAGTAAACAACCGTTGAATCTTACAGGATAAGGCATGTAGGACTGAGATAAGAAGAATTTTTTTTCCACTCGGAGGGTGGCAAACGTATGGCATTCTCTACCACAGAAGGCAGTGAAGGCCAAGTCGTTGAATAGAAAGAGAGAATTTCGAGACAGAAAGCCACCTAGGGTATGGGGAGAGAGAAGGCATCGATATTGAGTTAGCACAGGGTTTCTAAACCTCTTTTGTTCCCCGCCCCCCCCACTGTGACAACACCCCTAATTTTTACACCCTTAACATTAACCAAGGGGTCAGTGAACCCCAGAGTTAGCAGATCATCCATGATTGTATTGAATTATGGAGAAGACTTGAGGAGTCAATGACATACTACTTTTTTTTGCATAGAAACAAATCCTTCGATGTTAAAAACATTTCACACACCCTCTCACTTCTACCTCTCTTTCACTGAATCTTCCTTCCCAATATATTTCTTTCTTTAGAACCATAGAACATTTCCAAAATGGAAAGAAGTCATTTAGCTATTGTACCTGTGCCAGTTTGGAGGAGAAAAAAAAAGTGCTTCAGGAAATTGGAGCTTGTATGCTGTTTGAAAATGCTATAATGCAGGAATCTATTTGGGTCAATTTGTCTGACCCAGCTTTCTGAAAAAAATCTTGCCATATAAATCCCATTTCCTTGCCTTTACCTACTTCTGAGAATTTTATTTTTCATGGATTGATTCTTTTGAAAAAGGAAGCTTATGGGTTCTTTTTTTCCAATAACATTTTGTCAAAACAAATCTTTGTGACTTTGGTGATTTATATCTGTAGTTATTCACAATATAAGCTATCTGGGCATGTGGCCAAGTGGTTGAGGTGTTCGTCTAGTGATCTGAAGGTCGCTAGTTTGAGCCCCAGCTGTGGCAGCGTGTTTGTGTCCTTGAGCAAGGCACTTAACCACACATTGCTCTAGTGTCTGTGTGAGGAGTGGTGCCCCACACAGATGTCCAAACTGTGCCTTGTAAGGCATGAAAATGCCCAATGCAGGCCTCTCATGTTCCCCCCAAGCGAAGGCTCCCGAGTTCGAACCCAGCCGGCTCCCTTGCATGCTTTCCATCTGTGCTGGGTTGAGCGTCAAGCTAGCAACTTGGCCTTGTAAAAATAAGAAAGCCTGCTAAAAAAAAAACACCATCATGACGGAATCCCGATGACTCCACTCGGAGTTAAGGGCTTAAAAAAATTCACAATTGTCAACAGCAAATCACTTTTTATTCCATAATGATGAACAAATCTCCCACCATTCTGATCTCCCGTATCAGACATGCTCTTAATTTTCCATTGTAGTCTTCTAAAGTCTGAAATAGCACTTAACGCTAATCTGACAGACAAGAAACCAGGTTCAAACTAACCATGTCAAAAAAAAAATCCTTCAGCTACCATAGTGACTAACACAAGGAATGGCCTCTGGGTAGAGAAGTGCATAGAAAGATGTAAATGTAGTGGTCATAGGGTCAGACAGCAGAGATACAGGCTCTTCAGCCCATCTGGTCAATGCAAACCAAGATACCAATCTAAGCTAGTCCTATTTCCCTACATTTGCCCCATATTTCTATAAAAAAATTCCTAACCATGTGCCCTTCAAAGTGCTTTTTAAATACTATTAATGTACCTGCCTCGATTATTTCCTTTGGCAGCATTTTCCACACGGAGGCCACCCTCTGAATGAAAAAGTTGCTTCTCGTGTTTTTATTAAATCGGCCCTCAAGTTTCAATTCAGTCTCTCCCTGCTCAGTCTAAGAGGGCACACCCTGGGTGTTGGGGGTCCTGAATGATGGATACCACCCTCCAGAAGCAGCACCTTTGGAAGATGTTCTTGATGGTTATAAACTTGGCTCCATCATGGGCACTGGTATCTAGGACACCTTCAAGGAGCAGTGCCTCAAAAAGGTGGTGTTCATCATTACGGACCCCCACCACCCAGGGCATGCCCTCTTCTCATTGTTACCATCAGGATGGAGGTACAGGAGCCTGAAGGCACAAACTCAATGATTCAGGAACAGCTTATACCCCTCTGCCATCAGATTTCTGAATGGACATTGAACCCAACGCAATACTACTTTTTAAATTTTTGCACTACTTAATTTAAAATATAAATATATTTACTCTAATTCATGATTATTTTCTATTATTATATATTGCATTGGCCTGCTGTCACAAAATCAAGTTTCACGACATATGCCAGTGATAGTAAACCTGATTGTGATGGTGGGGAGGCTTGTGTTAGCTGAGTTTACAACCGTCTGGATCTTCTTACGATCCCGCACATTGCCGCCTTCATACTAGAAGCAAGCATTCCTGAGCTGGACTGAAGTTGTTGTGGTTTCTCCAGGTTGAGCTGGAGTGGACCAAATGAGCACGCCGATGTTGACAGTATATGTGAGAGCAAACATTAGTGTAAATGAGAACATGGCCATAATTTGAAGTGCTAATTATTTGTAATATTGGACCAGATTCTGCAAGTACTAATGATGGCAAAACGGCAGCTGTTGTCCTAATTACTCCTTGAAATTAGCAGTAGTTTCTGGATTTTTCTATTTGCGAGTCCAATGTGGAAATAATTAAATTGGTGTCACTGAATTGGCTCCCTGTGTTTGCCCCCTACAGTCAAGGGAAATCACAACTTCACCTCAATTTCTGATAGCCTGGAATTCTTACATTTAGTAACCCAAGGTTTTAATGTCGTATTCAACCAGAATTACTGTTTAGTAATCTAGCAGCAAAACGATTTTTGAAATTGTATATTAATTCCCTGACACGAATGCTTCAAAATATAAGACAACTGACAATAAACTAACTTTTTGGATACTTTAACTACATTAATTAAAACGGATAATGTCAGAAACATTCAGCAGGCCTGGCAGCATCTGTGGAAAGAGAAGAGAGTTAATGTTTGAAGTCAAAGACTCATTATGCATACCTCAAACTTTATTTAAGGTTCCATATGTTGGTTAAAAAGTCCGTTTGAAAGCTCGCTGACAATACGTTAAGCTATAATCTTTCTGGAATGTTAAGTTAGTGCACTCATTGTGGAAGCTCTCTATTTTTAAGTCCCTATTTATGTTCTAATACAAAGCTTGCAATACTGCAAAATGGGTCAGATATTCTGCCAGATGGCATGCTGGTTTATACTTAATGACGGTACCTTCTGTGCAAATATTAAAAATCCAGCATCCTATCCTCTATTCACTATCGTGTGGTGGCTGTGTTCTCAGCAAGTCTGATATCTCCTCATCCTGGTCTGTAAATAGTGCAAAATATCATGTTATATCAGTCGAGCACCAACTTATAGTGAAGGTAAGACAAGACAGAAAATTAAGAGCGTAGATTTGAGAAGGCAGCAGGCGCTCTCATTCTCCTACAGAAGCTGACTATAGTCATCAAATCCCCCTTTAGGCCATAAAATATTGGCGCAGAATTAAACCATTTGGCCCATCAGCTTCACCATTCCGTCATAGCTGATTTGTTTTCCCTCTCAACCCCATTCTCCTGCCTTCTCCCCATAACCTTTGATGCCCTGAATAACCATGAATCTTTCATCCTTGGCTTTAAATATACTCTTGGCCTCCCCAGACGTCTGTGCTTATGAATTCCACAGGTTCAGCACCCTCTTGCTAGGGTAATTCCTTCAGTGGTGTCCTTCTATTCAGAGGCTGAGCCCTCTGGTCCTAGACTACCTCACCATAGGAAACATCCTCTCCACATCCACTCTATCTAGACCTTTCAATATTTGATAGGTTTCACCGCCTCGTTCTTCTAAACAGCAAGTACAGGCCCAGAGCCATTAAATGCTCCTCGTATGTTAACCCTTTCATTCCCTGAATTAACACACTGGAAGGCCAGATAATGTCTTTCCGATGACGCAAATGTAACAAGCCTGGTATTTTCTCTTTCACACATGGGGATAGGTTACATGTGGGGAATACAGGGCCCTAGTGGAGGACTTTGTCAAATGGTGCAAGCTGAATTGCCTGCAGCTCAACATCAGTAAGACAAAGGAGATGGTGATGGACTTTAGGAAGACTGAGCCTGCACTGTTCCCTGTTATTATTGATGGTGACGGCATGAATGTGGTGAGGATCTACAAGTACCTGGAGTGCACTTGGATAACAGACTTGAGTGGATCACCAACACAGAGGCTGTGTACAAGAAAGTCCAGAGTTGCCTCTTTTTCCTGAGGAGACTGAGGTCCTTTGGAGTATGCAGGCCTCTCCTTCACATGTTCTACCAGTCTGTTGTTGCCAGTACAAACTTCCAATGCGGTGGTGTGCTGGGGCAATGGCATCAACATGGGTGATGCCAACAGGCTCAATAAACTGATTAGAAAGGCTGGCTCTGTTATAGGAGTCAAACTGGACACACTGGAGGCTGTGGCAGAACAAAGGACCATATGGAAAATCCTGGCAATTCTGGATAGTGTTTCTCACCCTCTGCATGCCACCTTGGCTGAACAGAGAAGCACTTTTTGTAATAGATTAAGACAACTGCGCTACTCCAAAGAGCACTATGAGGTCATTCTAACCCTTGCCCATTAGGTTCCATAATAAGTCAACCTATAGCCCCTCCTGTTAAACGTTTGAGGTAGCTTATTTTTTATTCTATCTTAGTTCTCTTTTAATCTTTATATCTGTGCACTTGTAATGCTACTGAGACACTGTAATTTCCTTTGGGATCATTAAAAAATGAGATTAGAAAATAAATACCATTGTTATTTTCATGAATAAGTGATTCTCCAGTTAAACCATTACAGTGAATGAGGGAGCAGAAGGTAGATCTTAAAACTACAAGGGAAAATAATTTACATACAATTAAAAGTAAATTGTGCAGTTAAAAAAAAATCAAATGTCACACTGCCCAAAACATGGTACAGTGCGACTGCCAGCTTGTTATCTCAAGATTATATAGTAACTAAAATCAGACTCTCCTGGTTTGAAGACAAATATGCAGCATTCATCTTAATGACTGTTATGTTATTTCCTGAACGTCTGGGTTATACTCTCAGTGGCCACTTTATTAGGCACCTTCTGTATCTAATAAAGTGACCACGGATTGTATGTTCATGGTCTTCTGCTGCTGTAGCCCATCCACTTCAAGGTTCGATGTGCTGTTTATTCAGAGATGCTCTTCTGCACACCACCTTTGTAACGCAGGGTTATTTGAATTATTGTTGCCTTCCTGTCAGCTTAAATCAGTCCGGCTATTCTCCTCTGACCTCTCTCATTAACAAGGCATTTTCGCCCACAGAACTGCCACGATGTTTATTTTTAGTTTTCACACCATTCTCTGTAAATTCTACAGTCTGTTGTGCATGAAAATCGCAGAAGGTCAGCAGTTTCTGCAATACTCAAACCACCCCATCTGGCACCAACATGGTCAAAGTCACTGAGATCACATTTCTTCCTTATTCTGATGTTTGGTCTGAACAACAACTGAACCTCTTGACCATGTCATTTATGTATTGAGTTGCTGCCACATGAATTGGTTGATTAGATATTTAGATATATACAAAGTATTTCATCTGGGAATCAAAATATGACATCAAGCTCCTCTGGTAACCTAGATTATTTCAGAGAGAGAGAGAAAAAAAAGTTATGCTAACTCTAAATTGTCCATCCACCAGCCACTGTCTGGTGTCAGTTCCCTCAGATACCATTTGTGAGGAGTTCATCAAACATTTCATATCTGCCCTATTTCTACACCACCTCCCCCGCTTCTGATCCTTGCATCATCCTCACTTTCCCACCCCTCCTTTTGTGCTCTTGCTAATCCTGTCTCTACATCTCCACGTGCTCAGTAATGTATTGTCCTCTTGGCAACCCCAATACCCATGAATGAATCTTATGCTTTACATCAACCACCCTTGTCCCCTTGCTTGCTAAGATTATAAACCTGAGGCTGCCCTTCAGACTGTTCCCCTCTAATGCTTTCAGAGTTTGCTGCAGCTCTGCTACTGACGGATCGTGTGTGTGTGAAACTGTTAGGTGAACATTGGTTTTTGTTGAGCTGCAGATCATTTGGAGGGGGCTTTACTATTGCATGGTAGATGGTGGGTGCTGATGCTTCCCGCTGGAACAAATAGGGAGAGAGGGTGGGTTGATGCTTGTGAGGGTGGAGGGGGCTTTGGGGTTCCAAGGTTTTCTGCCATTCATTCTTTGTGGATGTCTGTGAAGAGTACAAATTGCAGGCTGTATACCATATACGTTCTCTGATATTAAATGGGAGCATTCAACCACTGAACTTTAAGTGTTCCAATCACTGCCTTACAGAGCAGTATACCTATCCACTCAGTCTCACTGTGTACATTTACTCTGCCTTACAGACCAGTACACCTATCCACTCAGAGAGTCTCACAGTGTGTACATTTCTACCAAAAAATGGTGTTTAGTGAGACAGTTCATCCCCTGGGCAGCATGCTCGCATAGTGATTAGCATAACGCCTTATAGCACCCTCTGTAAGAGCAGTGTTCAAGTATTCCCAAAGTGCTTTCACAGGCTGTGAAGTATTTGACATGTAGTCACTGCTATAAGGTAAGAAATGTAACAATCAATATTGTGGGTAGCAAGCTTCCAGCTACAATAATGATAATGATCAAATAATCTGATTTTGATCAAGATGATTGAGTGATAAACATTGGCCAACAACTTCCTTGCTCTTCAAAACAAGAGAAAATCTGCAGATGCCGGAAATCCGAGCAACACGCACAAACTGCTGGAGGAACTCAGCAAGCCAGGCAGCGTCTACGGGGAAAAGTACAGTCGACATGCCAACTGCCTGGCCTGCTGAGTTCCTCCAGCATTTTGTGTGTGTTCCTTGCTCTTCAAAGTACGCCAAAGGGACTCTTTGCATCCTCAGAGTGGATTTTAAAATTCTGTTTGAAACACATTGTGCAGGTTCTGCTTCTGTCTTGATACCACTACTATCAATATATAAATGCAATATCGGTAATGATAAAGCCTGGTTATAATCCAGTCTATTATGTTATTCCTCGGCAATCTTGCTGCTTCTTTAGCATTTTATTTGTGTTTTTTAACGAGGCTGAGTTGCTAGCTCGATGCTCAACCCGACACATATGGCGAGTATGCCAGATTTGAAGCTGGGACCACTCTCCGAGGAATCTGATGCTGACACCTCCACGCTACTGGCCAGCATAATACAATATAGATTACAAATTTATCATTCTCTCCATAGAAGTTCTTTGTAAATCCCCATGTATTTGGTCAGCATCCATTTCTATGGAAGTATAAAGTTTCTTATTTTCTTATATATTTCTGCTTGGAGACTGGAGAGCTATTCCTATGCTGGTCAAAGAGAGAGAGAGATGCAAATTTGGAAACGAGCATTCATTTTATATGCGTATGAATGCTGAAATGGGTCCAAGATTGTCAGCTGGAGCCAAGACAGATCTCTCAATCACCCAGGAGAGTGCAGTACTCAGACTGTGAATAGAATGCTCTGAATAATCTGTCCCTGCCCATCAAAATATATCCCAGTATAGATGAGAGCTCGCTGAATTATAAAATACCCTAATTACTGATATTGAGATCGCTCAAGAATCTATTTAAACACTGAACTTCCTGGTAATTATCCTCTTGGTCTTCCAGCGCCTGTCACTGAAATCTCATTCGTAGACTAATTGACCTGTATGTTGCAGTTAATGGTGGCTGTCTGACCAGTTATCTGCATGGTACACTGCAGCCCGAACACCTACTGCTGGTCAGCACGGCGCATTAATAAATCAGTAAAGTCTATCCGGAGGCATCTGGTTTATACTAATTTAAGCCCCATTTATTTTCAATGTCTTAATTAATGCTTGGGGAAATAAATCAAGCTAACAAAAATGAGAAAAGTATGATTTTGGCACTACTGCGCATAAGACTTCAACAAGTCAGGTACACCTTAGGGTCAGCACAGAATAAACATTTCCTTTACATTTGTTAATTATTCAGATCTTTGCACTACTTAATTGAATTTAACTATTGAATATATATATATTTACAATAATTCAAAGCACATTTATTCTCAAAGAATATATAAATTAAACACCTTGAGATTTGTTTGCTTACAGGCAGCCGCAGAGCACGAAACCCAAATAGCCCAATTAAAACACAGAAAGACTAAAATCCTCTGTGCAGAGAAAGAGAGAATTAAAAGACAAATCATGCAAACAATAGAATGTAATTCACATTTTTTTCTATTATTATGTATTTCACTGTACTGCTGCTGCAAAGTTAACAAATTTCACAACATATGTCAGTGATATTAAACCTGATTCTGACTCAAGGACAGAAAGACTTTTATATCCACACCACCACACGTCACCCCAAATTAATTTACACTGAATGAAGTGTAAGGGGTTTCTTCTTTTATGTTACTGTGTAGGCTAATTAAAATGGCTTCTTTGTTATGTTATTGGTAAGAGGGTGTTACGAACCAATTGGGATAGATGTTATTCTTTCTGTGTGTCTGTAAGTTATTGTGATGCACGGGTTTTTGGGCAGAAGGTGCGAGAGAGAGACAGAGGATGGACAAGGCTGTGAGTCGGCTAACGGGGTCAGACCCCGATCAGGAGTCCGAGGTCCAGGGTGTTCGGCGAGGAGAGGAGACGGGGACGGTCTCGTGTGGAGCGTCTGGTCGACCACCGTTGTCCCAGGCGGCAGGTCAAGGTGGTCCGAGGGGATCACAGGGTGAAGAAGGAGGGTCCCGAGCTCCAACTGTTTGTGCAGGAAGAGACTGAACTTTGATAAGTGTGGTGCCTTTTATTTTCCTTTTATATTTTATTCTCTATTAATTATATAGTTCCAGTAATTCATTTAATCGTATCTGGTGTATTGTCTGTTACTTGGGCGGGGCGGGGTACATCACACAGCATCCACACAAACTACCCAGTCTGGCGGGGCCAAGGGCTGTTTCCCTAGACGACAGTGAGCTGAGCGACCCTGAGGCTGGCCAGGGGGGCTACAGAGGTACCATTCAATGGACTCATAGTCGTGTAGGAAGCATGGCTACTAATTTACACACAAGTTCCCTCGGAGAACCAGGTGACAGCTGCCAGAGAGGAGTAGGATCATGAAATAAAATTTGGCATCTTATGAAGAGTTGCATTAAATTTATATTTTTATTATCAAAATCAACTTTATTCATAATTTTTAAAAAATCACAAGAATAAACTGTGCAATGACTCTTCATTCTTGCAAGCAGGTGTTTTCCACTGAGGTTAGGGGGGGCTACATTGTCATTGGTTAAGGGTGAAACGTGAAAAGTTTAAGAGGAAGACGAGGGAAAGGTTCTTCGTTCAGAGGGTTGCCAGACCGTGGAATCAGCTGCCAGTTGCAAGTGGTGCAGGCGAGCTCGACTTCAACATTGAAGAAAAGTTTGGATAGGTACATAGATGGTAAGGGTATGGAGGGCTATGGTGCTGGTGCAGGGAGATGGGAGTGGGCAGTTTAAATGGTTTGGCATGGACTGGATGGGCCAAAGGGCCTGTTTCTGTGCTGCATTTTTCTATGACTCTACTCACAGTCAATGCTTTCAGTACTGTTCTACTAGGTTCCGTAAAGCCGATAGGACTGTTGCCACTTGTGGCTCTCTGGGCAGGTACACTGCTACTATACATGAGGGGCTTCTGGCCCAACCAGGCCCCCTCCATCTCCAGTGGTAGAACAGCCCTATACTGTAGTTCCTCCCCACCAAGCAGTTGCAGTGAGAGCTGCATTAAATACCCATTATACACATGTGCTCATGCATGTGCTCCGATTTCCCCCCAGATTCCAAAGATGTACAGTTAGGTTTACGGTTAGTGAGTTGTGGGTGTGCTATGTTAACACTTGCTGACTGCCCAGGTGCAATCCTTCTTCCATGGCCTTCTGTCCTCTCCTATCAGATTTCCCCTTCTCAGCCCTTTATCTCTTTCACCAACCAACTTCACACCTCTCTTCCCCCCCCCCCACTTCCCGGTTCCACCTATCACCTACCGCCTTGTACTTCTTCCTCCCCCCCCCCGCCCCATCTTCTTACTCTGACTCCTCATCTTTCTTTTCCCCAGTCCTGATGAAGGTGCACGGCCAAAGCCACCAGCTGTTTTTTTAACTCTTTTCCATCGATGCTGCCCGGCCTGCTGAGTTCCTCCAGTATTTTGTGTATGTGCTGCTCGGATTTCCAGCACCTGCAGATTTCCCCGTGTTTGTGTCACTGTATGTTTTGGTGTACGTGTGCCAAATAAAGGTAATTTTTTAAAAAAAATAGCTATTGGGTGCTGAATTCCTGTTGGCATCCTCCACATCCCTTGTAGCCAGATAATCTGTTTGGTGACGTTGATTCAAGATCCGATGATGACCTGGATTAGGTTACTCCCACTGTTCCTTTTCAAAGCCAAAGGCATTGCAGGTAAAATTATTTTCCTTTCTCACCATCAATTGAAACTACTGAGTAATGAAGGTTGCCTTAACATTTCCAAGTGCCTTTGTGTCCCTGAGTGTTACTGAAAAGTGATTATTTCCAAACTGTAGGCTGGGATGGAGGAGATGAAAATGAGGAAAGTGAAGGGTTCTGGCACTGGAGTGGAAATTTTACCAGTCTGACCTTCCCTCCTCATGATCATCTTGTGATGGAACAGCTGCTTGAAAGGCTTGCCTTCCCAATGCCGGGTAAAGAGAAACGTGGACGTGTTCATGAGATACCCACTCCCTGATGCACTTGGTCCGAGTAAAAGGAAAATGGAGACATTAGAATAGCAAGGATTTAACTGTTTCGCTGATGAGCTGGGAGATGTCGCCCACTGGTGCCATCTTTAGCTCCGCCCACAATACCCTCCTCACCACTTGTTGGTGGTCACGCCAGTTCTTTCCTCCCAAACGTACATCTTTAAAACGTCACTGGGATCAGGTCACCCACTGGTTACTTAGTATAAGTTGGGCAAGTAGAGAGTAAACCATTGTGCCGCTGATTTACCTCACTATTTACTCAATTCTACATTCTTTAATTATGATTATGAGGACATGCAGTCCTCTTTTATTGTCATTTAATAATGCATGCATTAAGAAATGATACAATGTTCCTCCCGTGTGATATCAGAGAAACACAAGACAGACCAAGACTCAAAAACTGACAAAAACCACATAATTATAACATATAGTTACAACAGTGCAAGCAATACCATAATTTGATACAGAACAGACCATGGGCACGGTAAAAAAAAAAGTCTCAAAGTCTCTCGAAAGTCCCATTGTCTCACGCAGATGGTTGAAGGGAGAAACTCTCCCTGCCATGAGCTTCCAGCGCTGCAAACTTGCCGATGCAGCATCCTGGAAGCACCCGACCACAGTTCGACTCTGAGTCCGTCCAAAAACTTCGAGCCTCCGACCAGCCCTCCAACACCGAGCACTGAGCACCATCTCTGCCGAGCGCTTCGACCTCGGCCCTGGCAACAGGCAATAGGCAAAGCCGAGGATTTGGGGCCTTCTCCTCCAAAAATTCTCGATCGCACAGTCGCAACGGCAGCGAAGCAGGCATTTCAGAAGTTTCTCCAGATGTTCCTCCTTGCTTCTCACGTCTGTTTCCATCAAATCCAAATTGTGCACGGCATCCTACTTACAAATACCGATATCATTATATGCTTTATTGTAACTTGTAATTTTTTATACATTGCTCTTTACAACAAGTTTCACTGTATGTCAGTGATAATAAATCTGATTCTGATTATGTCTTGAAAAAGGTGGAAAGGCTTTGAGTATCACAGAATACCCAGTTACTGCCCTGCTGTTGTACCCCATTACACTGGACAATAATTTTTTTCAAAAGTTTTGCTTCCTCAGAATTTTTTTTTGTTTATGATAGACAACCTGAAGCTGAACACAAATATGATTTCAGACTTCTTGTATCACATAGGAATTTAGAAAAATAAGAGATTAACTTTTATTGAATACAATGAGTTTAAATGCATAATGGTGCTGGTGCTTTGCAATAGTTCAACTCAGCTAAGAATGTTTTGTTGATGATTTTCATTTGTACTCAGTGTCTGAGGTTTCTCACTCAGGTGTCCAACAATAATCAGCCAGCGTTGATGGATTCCTGTTGCCCTGATACCACTTCTCCATGTCTACAATGTCCTGGTGAAGTCATTCACCGTGCTCGTCACTGACAGCGTCAAGATTTGCAGGGAAGTTATCTGAAAGGGAATGCAGAAAATGAATTTTTAGTGACATGCTGCACTTCATGGTTTTGTCTGCTTGAAGCACGTTGTCAACCAGGGGCACCTGGTCTGGTGCTCTGGAATTGTCAAAAAAAAATTTTCAACATCCTTGAATGCCTTCCATGCGATTTTCTCCGGTCCCACTAAAAGTTCTTCAAATTGCCCGTCATTGATGACGTGATTGATGTGTGGACCAACAAAAATGCCTTCCTTAATGTTGGCATCAGTGATTCTGACTTGAATTATGAATTGAAATTACAATTATTGGCAATTCTTAAAAAATGCTGCATGATGGGGAAATTTCATGGTGATTTTCACGATCAGCAGCCCAAAATCCATAAGATACACCCAAAAGTATTCAGGAAGCAAAATGTTTGTCATCCAGTGTTATTCTATATTTCTAGTTAATGGTTATCCACAGAGATAGGAGACTTGGCAAAGATAATGCGTTTGACTGTCAAGAGTAGGTGATTAGACTTGGAAAGAACTCAGCAAATTTTGGAAGTCTGAAATCTGGTTAAAGATGGCGCAACCAAAGTGTGCGACTTGAAAGGCAACAAATTCGACAAAAAACATTACTTATAACATCTTTTCTGAAGCAAATTGTGGTGAACTCTCGCCGCAGACAGTGAGGAGGCAGGTTCGGGGGGGTGAGCTGTGCTGGGGCATTGCGAGGCGCTACGTGTTTGAGCCAGGGTTGCAGACAGAGTTGGTATCGCTGCCGGAGATGGAGTGAGTGATCTGGAGAGGAGTTGATGCGGAAAAGTCTGGATGCCCGTACGGCTAACCCAGGTGCCAGGTTGGATCACTTCAATCACCAAGCCGATTTGATGAGATCGAGAAGAGCTTCGGGCTGGGCGGCCCAGGGGTATTGTGGTGCCAGGGTCGGGGTCCTAGAGCTGCGCCCTACCAATTTAAACGCCGCTCCAGATAGGCTGGAAGCCCAGGGGTTGGGCTGATTTCACTCACTCTCCCATGAACGTTCATGCCTTTCTCCCTGGTACTGAGGCAGTGTACTGATCCGGACGATGTGCGATCTTGCCCCGTTAGTGTGTGGCTAGGAGTGAGCCCGGTCTGGCTGCTCTGGGAGTGGGTCTGGGGATCCAGCCTGGCTCGGAATGCTGTTGGCTGGCTTCCATTGTTTGCACAGTGTGTGTTTTTTCTCTCCCTCTCTTTCTCGGCGCAGCGGTTTTTGGTCTTGCTTCTTTTTAAAATTGGGTTATTCGGGTTTCTTCCTTAGTGGCTGCCTGTAAGCAGACAATTTTCAAGGTGTATAATTTACACATTTGTGGAGAGAGACAAGCACATCTCACACTCAGAGATTTAGGCTTTCTTGTTGGAGGTGACCATTGGTTGCCGCTTGTGTGAAATGTATGATGCTTTCCTTTTACTTATCAGTACACGCCTGACTGGTGGCTGATCCTACTGTTTGCAGGCACTTTCTGAGAGGCTACGAACAGAACTGAACACACCGCAAACATCTCCACCTTATGATGGAAGGAACATCCCTGATGAGAAGCAAGTGCAGATGGTTGGTCCTAGGATGCTGCCTAAGGAACTCCTGCAGCAACGTCAGCAGGCTAGAGTAGATCACTCAGTCGCCACAACCCTGTTCCTTTCTTTGTGAGGTAAAAGTGTGATCACTTGAGTATGATGTTCTCTGAAGGGATTGTCTATTATTGTGTCCTCAGGTAGCTGGAGAGGCCAATCCAGGATGTTAGGGTGGATTCCCTTAAGGATCAGATTAGATTAGATTCAACTTTATTGTCATTGTGCTGAGTACGGATGCAAAGCCAATGAAATGCAGTTAGCATCTGACCAGAAATGCAAAGAATAGTGTTATTTACAAAATAACTGTGAATAAAAAGTAAGTGCTACAACACACAAATATAAAAGTACTGAAACAGTACAATACGGATGCAATACTGCTTAGCGCTGTGATGTGAGGTTCAGCAGGGTCACAGCCTCAGGGAAGAAGCTCTTCCTGTGCCTGCTGGTGCGGGAGCGGAGGCTCCTGTAGCGCCTACCGGATGGGAGGAGAGCAAGAAGTCCATGGTTAGGGTGAGATGCATCCCTGATAATGCTTTTCACCCTGCCCAGGCAGCATTTATGGTAGATGTTCTCAATGGTGGGCAATTGGGTGCCAATAATCCGCTGGGCAGTTTTCACCACATGCTGGAGTGCTTTGTGGTCCGATACGGGACGATTGCCATACCACACTGAGATGCAGTTGGTGAGTATGCTCTCAATGGTACAGCAGTAACAGTCCGTCAGTATCCTGGGACAGAGGTGAGCTTTCTTGATACTCCGCAGGAACGCTGTTGTGCCTTTTTGATCAGAATGGAGGAGTTCAGGGACCAGGTGGGATCCTCGGAAACGTGGATACCAAGGAATTTGAAGCTTGATACATGCTCCACTACAGTTCTGTTGATGTAGATGGGGACGTGAGTGTGGCTCCTACCATGCCTGAAGTCCACAATGATCTCCTTGGTCTTCTGGGTGTTAAGGGCCAGATTGTTGTCAGCACACCACGCAGCCAGGTGCTGGACCTCGTCCCTGTAGGCCATCTCGTCATCCCCTCTGATCAGGCCAACCACTGTGGTGTCATCTGCGAACTTGATTATGGAGTTAGAACCATGTACAGGAATGCAGTCATAGGTGAAAAGGGAGTACAGAAGAGGGCTCAGCACACAGCCTTGAGGCACGCCGGTGTTCAGGGTGAGAGTGGAGGAGGAGAGATTGTCTATCTTAACTGATTGGGGTCTGTTAGTCAGAAAGTCCAAGGTCCAATTGCAGAGGGATGAGCTGATACCAAGCTGGCGAAGTTTGGCGATCAGCTTGGAGGGGATCACAGTATTGAATGCCGAACTAAAATCAATGAACAGCATTCTGATGTAAGAGTTGAGGCTGTCCAGGCTGGTCAGGGCAGAGTGAAGTGCTGTGGAGATGGCGTCCTCTGTTGACCTGTTGGTAAAGGAGAACACCAGTGTGTGATTTTGTGTTGTGTGGAGAGCCTGATGCACAGCAGCCACCTTGACAGATCGGGGTCAGGGTCCAGTGGCTTGGATTGCAAGATAACATTGCTGCAGCCTTCCTCTGCGTTCATTGCCATTGTGATGCGTCATCATCTTCTGCTGGCCCCACCACTGAGGTCCTGGTTGGACCGCTCTTTGTTTGGAACCTTCCCCCTTGACCTTACCGCCATGGTTGGCCATACCAGGAGCGAAATACCAAATAGCTGAAGTCCTGGTGACGCTGCTCCCAGGAACTCAAAAGCCTCACCGCCATAATGAGGAGATGATTCTCGGAGAAGATGTGAGGTACACTCCAGACACCGCAGGTTTTTCCCAATGACGCCCACTGACGTTATATTTTCCCTTTGCCGCCACACTCAAGTCAAATACTGCCCTGATAGAACATTGAGCTATACAGCACAGGAACCAGCTAAAAAGCAAATCAAAAAAACTCCCAAAAACTAATCCCTCCTACCTGCACAATGTCCATATCCCTCCATATTCATCATATTCATGCGCCTCTCTAAACGTCTCTTAAAGGCCTCTAGTGTATTTGCCTCTACCACCATCCCAGGCAGCGCATTCCAGGCATCCACCACTCTGAGTAAAAAACTTACCCCTCACATCCCCTTTGAACCTACCCCCTCGCACCCTCAATGTATACCCTCTGGTATCAAACATTTCTACCCTGGGGAAAAAGCTACTCCCTGTCTATATCGACGCCTCTCATAATCTTGTAAATGTCTATCAGATCTCCCTTCAGCCTCCGGTGCTCCAGAGAAAACAAGCCAAGTTTATCTGGCCTCTCATGATAGCACATGCCCTCTAAACCAGGCAGCATCTTGGTAAACTACTTCTGTACCCTCTTCAAAGCCTCAACATCCTTCCTATAGATGTCAAAGGAAATCTCTCTCAACCACCTTTTAGAATTCAGCTCCATGGTCTATCTTTGGGTCGAAGGTGGTGATGCGGTTTGATGTGAGTGGCGAACTCCAGTTTTTATTTTCTCTAAATATACATGATTTTGAATTATATGCTCAACCTTCATTGAAGACTGCACAAATTTGATTGGCAGTGGCACGCTGTTTTTTGTCACACTGTTTCACAGCAACTAGATGCCTTCTAGGATGTTTGTTCCAGCTGGAGTAAAGTTCTGCTACAAAAAGGGCTTTTGAATTCTGCCAATGGACAGTGAAATAGAGTCAAACATTATCAGTGGCTTCTGAGTACAACTTAAAAATGACTTCCTGGGATCTTTCATGAATGCTCCTGTTATTTGTTGATGTGACTTAAAAAAACTTCATGTCCAACAATATAAGAAGCTGCCATTTACAGCCCAGAAATGATATATACTGGGAGTTCTAACTTGTCTGAGCGAAGGACTTCATAATACTGTGGTGTAATGTGTTTTTAGTTGGGGATGCATCATCTGAAAATATTTTCGTGTTAAGTCTGCTGGTATAGTGTGGGTTAACATGATTCATTCAATACATTTTCTACTTGTATCTTTTACTGAGGTGCAAGACTGCTTTAGCAAGATATGGAAGTTCTTTAGAAAGTCAATTTTTTTTCTCAGTTTGATAATACTTAAAAGAATTCAGAAGTGAAAACAGTTTCAGTTTACCAAACGTTTAATGGAGCTCCTGATACGAGTCTGGCTCCTACAACTCTGCACTTGTTGCCAAATTTACCTTGAGCAGCACTGCCAAGTCTCCAGTCACTTCAGGGTGAAAGCCTCTCGCCATTGTTATAACTGAATAATGTTACTGACAGAATCTGAAACATTTAAGTAGCAAAGAATGATCAAACTGACACTTATCAAGCTAAAATTCGACTAAATATAGAAACAGCATACTTTGCCAAAACATAGGTCAAAAATGTGCTACATTCAGAAACTGCTAAAAATAATGTGCTTATATCAAGACCAAATGGACGATACAGAAATTGTTAGTGATATAATTTGAAGAGACTTGTCAGTGTATTTCTGGAGCAGTACCTTCCGGGATTTGTCAGCTGGATATTTATTGGCCGACCAGTAGGATTTCTTCAGCTGCTCCTTTCTTCTCTGTAATTCTCTCTTGCAGCCTCTAACTCAGACTCTCATGCAGATCTCCGGAACGCCATCCAATTCTGAAGTCCTGTGGCTGTAAGTGTTGTCACTGTTCAGCTTAACCCTGCCCCAGTGTTCTAGCCAGAAGTGCAAACTTGGCCATTTTTTTTTTAAGTATTCCTAACCCAGAAGCGCCCAGTGGGCAAACACTGCCCAAGTCAGATCGGGTAGCACGCCACAGACTGTGAAAACAATCGGGAACATTCCTGACCTACATATCGTCTTCCACCTCCTGCACCGGCAGCATTCCGTCAGAAGATCCACTTTGTTCATTGTCTGAGCTTCTGGGCAGAGATTGGTTCCAGTTTCCGACAGGTGAACCACCTCGATGGCCCAGAGGCCATGAAGTGTGGCAGGTCCTCTACTATGAGCAGAGAATAACATAGAAAAAGAAGCAGGAAAACATTCAGCCCCGACTGTTAGCTGCACCACTCATTAGCGTCAAAGCTGAACTTTTAACTGGAAAACATTACTTAAGTTTTCACAGTCCTTCTGGGGAGAGAATTCTGCAGTCTCAGCCATCATGGCGAGTGAAGTCACCTCTTCTCATTTCTATCCTGAATGGCTAGAACCTGTGACCCTAGCCAGGTATATATCATCTGTCCCGAGTCCATTACGATTTCCGTACCTTTCAAAGTCAAGGTAGAGTTTAATGTCAAATGCATAGGTGCAATGAAACCCTTACTCTCAGCAGCATCATAGGCATGTGGCATCATATAAGCAGCATTCGCAAAAGAAACAATAACCTGAACGATAGACCATTTTTACACAAACACAATCGGAACAGGGGAGAAAAAAACAAAGGAACACAGACAAAGTGCTGGAGGAACTCAGCAGGTCAGGCAGCACCTATGGAAAAGAGTGAACAGTCGACGTTTCGGGCTGAGACCCTTCAGATTACTGTACAATGTGATCACTCCTCATTCATCTAGGCAGAAGATCCCATAGCAGAGACATGACCTCTATTTGTATTGGAGACACAAGGTTTTATACCAGGGGTTGAGAATATGGTTTTAAATTCTACTGTTGGTTCTTCTGCCCGCTGGTTCTCCACCTGACTCACAAAGAAGGAATCCAAGTTGGGATCAACACACACAAAATGCTGGAGGAACTCCAGTAGGTAACATCTGTGGAAAAAGAGTGAACAGTCAAAGTTTCAGGCTGAGACCCTTCATCAGGACTGGAAAGGAAGAGGAGAAGTCAGTGTAAGAAGGTGGAGGGAGGGGAGGAAGAAGTACACGGTGGGAGGTGATGGGTGAAATCCGGAAGGGGGAGGGGGTGAAGTAAGGAGCTGGGAAGTTGATTGGTGAAAGAGATGCAGGGCTGGAGAAGGGAGAATCTAATAGGAGAGGGCAGAAGACCATGGAAGAAAGGGAAGGGGGAGGAGAACCAGGAGGAGGTGATGGGCAGGTAAGGAGAGAAGGTGAGAGAAACAGGAATGGGGAATAGTGAAATGGGGAGGGGAGTGGGGGGGAAGGCATTACCTGGAAGTTTGAGAAACGGATGTTCATGCCATCAGGTTGGAGGCTACCCAGACAGAATACAAGATGTTGCTCCTCCAACCTGAGTGTGGCCTCGTTGTGGCAGTAGAGGAGGCCATGGGCTGACATGTTGGAATGGGAATGGGAAATAGAATTGAAATGGGTGGCCACCAGGAGATCGTGGTTTTTCGGGCACTTTTTCCGTGCTTGGCAAAGTGGTCTCCCAATCTTTGTCGGGTCTCACCAATATATAGGAGGCCACACCAGGAGCACCGCATACAGTAGGTGACCCCAACACTTGCAGGTTTAGTGCTGAATGGTAGTGAGGGAGGAGGTGTAGGGGTAGGTGTGGCATTTTTTCCCCCTTGCAAGGATTAAGTACCAGAAGGGAGATTGGTGGGGTGGGACGAGCGGACAAGGGAGTCGCATAGGGAGCAATCCCTGCAGAAAGCGAGAAGTGGGGGAGAGGGAAAGACGTGCTTGGTGGAGGGATCCTGTTGGAGATGGTGGAAGTTATGGAGAATTATGTGCTGGACACAGAGGTAACTGGGGGTGGTAGGTGAGGACGAGAGGAACTCTATCCCTAGAGTGGTGGGGGAAGTGTGGGGTGAGGGCAGTGTTGATGGTGGAGGAAGGCAATCCCCTTCTTTGAAGAAGGAGGACATCTCAGTAGTTCTGGAGTGAACAGCCTCATCCTGAAACTGAGAGAAGCGGGTGGCACTTTGATGCAGGCTTGTCAGTTTGAGGGGGTCTCTAAATGAACCTCCAAGTCCATTCCACAAACCTAATATCATACCAATGCAGAAAGTGGTAACTGCCAGTATGGGCAAAAGATATATAGGCCTCATCAGAAGGGAAGACTGGAGCTCCTTTTTCCAAGGTAAGGGGAAGCCTCCTATCCTCTATCAGGGAATGGAAGTGTGGAAAAGTGAATTTAGATTTTCCGACTGAGCAGCTGGTATTATCCTGCAGTGGGCACGGGTGGATGCCGGGCTGCATCACAACAGACTAGGCTGCCTGATGTTATTATTCAACCTCTTGGATTCAGCCGGTAGCCTGGATATGAAGCAGCCCCAAGTTCCACACTTCTGCACTCCTGCATTGGTGAGGCTCGTGATAGCCTCAAGGCTTTGATGAATAAACACATAAGATAAAGAGCAGAATTAGGCCATCTGGCCCATCGAGTCAACTCTGCCATTTTATCATGACTGATCCATTTTTCCTCTCAGCCCCAATCTCCTGCCTTCTCCCCATACTCCTTCGTGCCCTGACTAATTAAGAATCAATCAACCTCTGCCTTAAATATTTGTAAAGACTTGGCCTCCACAGCTGCCTGTGGCAACAAATTCCACAGATTCACCACTCTCTGGCTAAAGAAATTCCTTTTTTAGAATGTCCCTCTATTCTGAGGCTGTATCCTCCGGTCTTAGACTCTCCCACCACAGGAAACACTCTCTCCAAATCCACTCTATTAAGGCCTTTCACCATTCAACAGGTTTTAATGAGGTCACCCCTCATTCTTCTGAATTCTAGTGAATACAGGCTCAGAGCCATCAAACACTCTTCATTTGACAAGCCCTTCAATCCTGAAATCATTTTTGTAAGTTCCCTTTGAACCCCCTCCAGTGTCAGCACCTCCTTTCTAAGGTTGTTGTTATTTTGTACGGCAAGGTGTTTTCTCTTCACACTTCTAATTGGCTTTTGTCGTCCCACTCCTCCAGCTCAAAGCCACGTCGATGGATCAAGGCATAGCCTTCTCAGATCTTGGTGAGGGGTCATGTTTGGACCAGGTGGAGGACATCCTAGGTTGGGACACCACAGGGGCAAGCTGGAGCTTGTCAGGCCTCCCATCGGTGTAGTGTTTGAACCGTTTTGGCATGTTGATTTCTGAGCCTATTTGCGGCTGTCCAGTTTTTTTGGTCGCTGTGGTAAAGCCCGGGAGGAGCGAGGTCAGGTCGCCGATCAGATCTGTGCCGGGGGGGGGGTGGGGTGTGTGTTGGTATGCCAGTATTGGAGCCATTCATAGGAGTTGAGGTTTCTCAAGCTGTAAAAGGATTTTCTAAGATGAGGACCCCAAACCCAAACAACTCCGAAAGGTCAGAGCACTCAGAGTGCATTTGGTCCCTCCTACCGCAAAGCCTGCAGGCACAGTGCGTGTGAGATACAAGGGGTTCACCGACAAAGAGAAACATTTATAGTAAAGGGTAGACAATTAGCTTTCTAGAGATGGAGGAAATCGGCAAACTGATGAAGAAACAATAAAATAAAGTGCATGGAAGATTGTTTTGGGACTGGACCTATTGAGTCTGGTGAATCAGAATGAGCCATTCATTATGCAATATAATTTCTCCCACTTGCTGCTATTTCCAATGTTTTCTGGAAAGAGACAATTTCAGGTTATTCAAGCGAATCTCTGTTTGTTCAGCCAAAGCTTTTCAATGTACCTGTGGTCTCCTGAGGCAGAGCTAATTCCATTAAAAGCTACCCTCTTCATTTCTCTTTTTCCACCTGAGGTCCTGCAGGCTTTCTTGTTTAAACTGGCGTCCTTTATAACAAAGGGTAGCTCGTTGGACCTGCGCCTGTGGCAGATCGTCTTCAGAGAACTGCATTCACGTTGCTTGGGAATAAATGGATTGTTAATCAGGGTTTGATTCCTTTCAAGCTGAGCAGGAGGTTACATCCCTCTGACATTGCCAGAATACTAACAAATTCAGCCTTTTCAATGTTGGTCAGATATTTCCAGACAAAGCTGATTCTGGTCCGATTTCTTTCATCGTGCAGGTAGATAGTAACTGGCAGTAAATCAGAATGAGAGAGGGCAGCATTCCGTTTAAAGTCCCATTGTTCAACTGCTTCTCAGTTTCACACAATCTCTGCACAAGCATTCTGTATCCTTTGCGATGGATATCGATGATGGGTCTTCGACCTGAACATTAACTCAACTTGTTCTTTCACGTATGCTCCCAGAACTGCTGGGTACTTCCTCCATTTTCTGCTTATTTATCTATCTATCTATTTATTTATTTATGTGTATTGATTGATTGATTGATTAATTGACATACAGTGTGGACCAGATCCTTTTGGCTGTTCCAGCCACAACCGCCCAGCATTTCCCTGATTTACTCCTAGACTAATCATGGGACAATTCACAATCACCAATTAACATATCAACCCTTGGACTGTGGAGGAGACTGGAAAACCCGGACGAAACCGACGTGGTCACACGGAGAACGTGCATACCCCTTACAGACAGTGACAGAAACTGAATCCGGGTCGCTGGTACTGTAAAGTGTTGTGCTAACCACTACACTAACGTGCTGATTTCCATAATTTTTTCTTACAATTTATTTTTTTTTCACTTCCAACGGACCTCTGGAATGTGATCCTACCCACTGTGAAATTTCAAACATTTTTTCTTAAACTGCCTTCCCCACGTTTTGCTACATCTGATGGCTTACTGAATAGTAACTTTGAAAGCTGAGTATTTCCTCATGTCTGTGACAACCACATCCCTCTAACTTTCTATATACTCTACGCAATCATTAATATGTCCATGACAAATAAAACTCTTACCCTTACAATCTTGATTTCAATTTATCTCACTCCCTGTTTTTGCTTTCCACTTGCTGGGTCAATTCTGTCACAGCTGAACCCACTTGACCAATTTCTCACCTTCAAGATTTATTGCCATTGTTCCCAATAAAACTATCAAAGCGCAGCACAAGTGTTGAATTATATTTTCCTTGTAGTTTAACTTTCCTATGCTTGCTAGTATTTATAAATAATCTCCTACATGCGTGTGGTTATTCAGTGAGCTTTCCAGTGATTAGAATATAGAACAGTACAGCTCAGTACAGTCTCATTTGTGGACTTTAGCCTTGTGGCACTCACACCTACTGTGATGGGAGGTTGGTCCTGACCAGAATCAACTCTTGCCTAGGCAAGGGTCTGGACCCGCTGCAATTTGCCTATCACCACAATAGGTCCACAGTGGATGCAATCCCACTGGCTGTCCCCTCAGCCTTGGATCACCTGCACCATGGTTGTACGGTACCTACATCAGCCTGCTGCTTGGTGATTCCATCTCAGCATTCGATTCCATCAGCAAACTCCAAATCCTGGGCCTGTGTAAATCTCTCTGCAAATGGATCCCTGACTCCCTCACCAGAACACAGTCAGTGCGAATCGGAAATAATGTGTCCTCCTCACTGACTATCAACACTGATGCACCCGAAATGCATGTTTAGCCCACTGTTCCACCCTGCCTACGCCCACAACGCTATGGCTAGCTCAAATACCATCTTTAAATTTGCCGATGACACAACTGTTGGCAGAATTTCAGATGGCGACGAGGAGCCATGCAGGAGCAAGGTAGATCAGCTGGTTGAGTGGTGTCACTGGAACAACCTGGCACTCAACATCAGTAAGTCCAAGGAATTGCTTATGGACTTCAGGAAGGAGAAGTTGTGGGAACACACACCAGTCCGCATCGAGGGGTCAGAAGTGGAAAGGGTGAGCAATTTCAAGTTGCTGGGTATCAACATCTCTGAAAATCTATCCTGGGTCCAACATACTGATGCAATTACAAAGAGCGGCTATATTTCATTAGGAGTTTGAGGAGACTAGGTATGTCACCAAGGACTCTCACAATGTTCTACAGATGTACTGTGGGGAGCATTCTAACTGGTTGCATCACCGTCTGGTCAGGAGGGGCCACTGCACAGGATTGGGAAAAGCTGCCAAAAGTTGTAAACTCAGTCAGTTCCATCATGGGCACTAGCCTCCACAGCGTCCAGGACATATTCAAAAGGCGATGTCTCAAGAAGGTAGCATTCATTATTAAGGACCCCCATCACCCAGGGCATGTTCTCTTCCCATTCCTACCATCAAGGAGGAGGTACACACTCAATCCTTCAGGAGCAGCTTCTTCCACTACGTCATCAGATTTCCGAATAAACAGTGAACCCATGAACACTACCTCACTATTTTTTCGCTCACTTTTTGCACTACCTACTTAATTGATTTTTAAATATATTTTGAAATCACAATGTATAGTTTTTTATTAATATTCATTGCAATATACTGCTGTGCAAAACAACAAATTTCATGACATAGGCCTGATTCCGAAAACCCCTTGGGCGGGTGTCACATTATTTGCATCTGGCTATCTTATTGGTTAACTGTTATCTCCAGTCCGGAATGAAAAAAACACGTCTACTTTTCAGACTTCTCTTTGTTTCTTTTGTCGCTCTTCTCCTTCTTCTTTGCTTTCCTAACACTTAATAAAACGCTGTAAGCAGCAAGTTTTATGCCTCGTTCTTGACTTCTGAAGGACCTTTGGATCACAAAAGCATCAACAGTGATGCAGCTGCTAGAGCTGATATCTCCAGCTTCAATGAACTAGGTTGAGTCCCATTCTCCAGCACTGTCTCTGTGGTGTTTGCACATTCTCCCTGTGACAGAACGTTTCTTCCCTATGTTTTCCAGTTCCCTCCCATATCAGGTGCTGGTTGATAGATTTTTTTAAATTTTATTTTTTTTAATTGCTCAGCATAACAAAACTTTCAATTTCCAGATGCACTTACATTTACATTTCTTCCCCTCACAGATATCACAGAGCACTTCCATCAAAATATAGGCATCACCACAACATCCTATACAAAAGCCCTTATTAGTTTCGCAGACAGGTTTACATCTATATACTGCAGAAAAGGTTGCCATGTTTTATGAGAACTATTTGTTTTTGAGTGTACCATACATGTCAAAAAGTCCAAAGGAATGTATTCCATGATTAATTTACGCCAACCAAAAAGTCCAGGGGCCTTATCAGATATCCAACAAAGTAAAATGTTCTTCCTCGCACAAAAGGTCAGGATGTTAAAAAGTTTTTTTCTGATGTGCATTAATAATAGGACTGCTGGGTAAGCCTAAGAGAAAAGACACTGGGTCCAGTTCAAGCTCCATCTTCAGAATCTTTTTCATTTCACCCAAAATATCCAGTATGCCTGAAGCTTGGGACAAGTCCGAAAACAGTGGGTGAAAGTTCCAGTATTTACTTTACATTTAGAACACATTGGAGAAACCCCCGTCTTAAATTTCGAGAGACGATCTGGAGTCAGATGGGCGGTTGATAGGTTAATAGGTAAGTTGCCCCGATGTGTCGGTGAAATTTGGTGGTGGAGGTGGGGGGGGGGTGGTTCAATGGGAATGTTGGAAGTATAAAATGGAATTAATGTAAATATGCCACAAACATAGAGTCTGGGCACTCTTGCAGGTGGGCAGCTGAAAGGGGTCAGCAATTACATTCATAAGAATGCACATTCCAGCTGACTAGAGTGTCCCTGTGGTTGTATTTGACTCCCTTTCGTTTTAGTCTTGACCGAAGCACAGTGACGACAACACTCCCTGCTGACCTTAGTCCACATTCTGGGGAAAAAAGGACTACAATATAGATTGCTTCTGTTAAAGAGTGGTATTAATTTAGTATTAAGTTACTGCTGCCAAGCTGGAGTGTCGGCATTTGATTTTTAGTTGGCCTAGCACTTAATCTCTTTTTGTTCTGCATGGATATTTTTTAAATTCAGCGAACTGCTCATCTGCTTCTGTGTCGCTCCCTCTGCACTTGGGGTGTCGCCGAGCTAAAAGGGCTGGTTTCCACAGTTTATGACTCTATGATTCTGTCATTTCTCTGACACGTACACAATTATGCCAACCCCATCAACAGCTTTTGTGTTTCAGTCTCTTTGGGGTGTGTTAACAGTGAGCACAAGAACAGTGGCCTTTGTGTGTTCAACAGAGCATAGAAACAGGGTGTGTTAAAGGGAGCTTGGGACCTGCACCCTAATGCAAAGCCAATGGGATTTCCAAACAGTGGGATAGTGGATTATCTAAGTTTTGTTATATTCAACTTTCTTTTGATATCTTTTCTCCTCAAATTTATTTTTCTCCTTATTTAAAGGATTATCAGGAGCTACGTACCATAGAATCAGAATCAGGTTTAATATCACCGACATGTGTTGTGATATTTGTTAACTTTGCAGCAGCAGTACAATGCTATACATGATAAATATAGAAAAAAAACTGAACTAGAGTAAGTATATGTATATATATTAAATAGTTCAGTTAAAATAAGTAGTGCAAAAACAGAAAATAACTTTTTAAAAAGTAGTGAGATTGTGTTCGTGGGTTAAATTTTCATTTAGGAATGAGATGGCAGAGGGGAAGAAGCTGATCCTGAATCGTTGAGTGTGTGCCTTCAGGCTTCTGTACCTTCTTCCTGACGGTTGAACCATGAGAAGAGGGCATGTGCTGGGTGGTGGGGGTCCTTAATAATAGATGCCGCCTTTTTGAGGCATTGCTCCTTGAAGATGTCTTGGAAACTATGGAGGCTAGTACCAATGATAGAACTAACTAATTTTACAACTTTCTGCAACTTACTTCAATCCTGTGCAGTAGACCGCACCCCTCTCCCATACCAGATGGTGATGCAGCCAGTCAGAATGTTTTCAAGTGTTTTAGCTGACAAACCAAATGTCCTCAAACTCCTAATGAAATATAGCCGCTGTCTTGCCTTCTTTATAGCTGCATCAGTATGTTGTATGATGGTTAGGTCCTCAGAGATCTTGACACCCAGGAACTTAAAATTGCTCACTCTCTCCACTTCTGATCCCTCTACGAGGATTGGTTTGTGTTCCTTTCTGAAGTCCACAATCAGCTCTTTGGTCTTGCTAACACTGAGTGCAAAGTTCTTGCTGTTTCACCACTCCACTAACGGGTATATCTCACTCCTGAGAGCCCTCTTGTCACCATCTGAGCTGCTGCCAACAACGGTTGTATCATCGGCAAATTTATAGATGGCATTTGAGCTACCTACATGCCTCGCCACACAGTAGAGAGAGTAGAGCAGTGGACCAAGCACACATCCCTGTGGCATGCCAGTGTTCATTGTTAGCTATTATCAGATAGACGAAAGCTCGTCATTATTTCTGATTACCAGAGTGAGACCTCTCGATAGCTTTTACCCCCAAAGTTATATTACAACTTAATTCCTCTAGATTTCTGGGCCAGTTATGGAAGCCAGATCAAGATTGCCTCTTGTAATTTCTTCAATGTTTGGCCTTTGTGAGTCCTAACTATGAATAACACTGCAGGCTGTAACACCTGGCTGTACGTTGATGAGAGCCAGAACTGGCAGGTTGATCCAGGCTGCACACCGCAAGGATAAACCATGTTGGATTTCAAGTCCACCCAGGCTCAACATAAGAAAACAATGTTTTCATTGTGAGCTGTTATGATTTGTGCCGCAAATCCTGAAGCAAATACATTAAAATTCAAAGAGAAATTGGATAAATGATCGAGGGAATGACAAATCCTATGTGGAAAGAGTAGGGGAGCTGAAATGATTGGATAGAACTGTCAATCCCTGTGGCAAAATTATGGGTGTACAATCAGTTCCTCAGTTTTACTAAAAATGTAACTTCATGAAGCCTTTCGAAATTACAGTGTCTGGAAAACATAATTATGTTGAAAATGATGACCCCAACAAGCATTCAGCAAGGTTTCAATTTATATCTTTTATGGTCGTGGAAGAGGAAATGTTACAAGTTTGCACTAGAAAAATACATTCAGAGCTTCACAAATGCCACAGAACCAAATGTCCGTGAAAAGGCTATTCATTCATTGAAACCTATCGAATGGTGAAAGGCCTTGGTAGAGTGGATGTGGAGAGGATGTTTCCTATGGTGGGGGAGTCTAGGATCAGAGGATGCAGCCTCAGAATAGAGGGGTGTCCTTTTAGAATGGAGATGAGGAGGAATTTCCTTTGCCAGAGAGTGGTGAATCTGTGGAATTTGTTGTCACGGGTGGCTGTGGGGACCAAGTCACTGGGTATATTTAAGGCAGAGGCTGATTGATTCTTGATTAGTTGGGGTGTGAAGGGATACAGGGAGAAGGCAGAAGACTGGGACTGAGAGCGAAAATGGATCAGCCATGATGAAATGGCAGAACAGATTCGATGGGCTAAATGGCCTAATTCTGCTCCTATATCTTATGGTCTTACCTCCGGTATGGTATTTAGTCTAATTTAGATTAAACGTTTGTACTAAAATCAAATGACCCAAAATCATGACATGATACAGATGGGGAGGTGATGGGTAACTCTGAAGGAGATTGCACCAGAATGCAAAAAGGTAAGAAAAGGAAGGACTTGCAGATCGAACAGGTATGTAGCCAGTGAACTTCAACGCAAGTCAATGTCAGGTGGAGCAGTCTGGTCCGAGAAGTAGAAACATCATTTAAAGCTGAGAAAATAAGAAACTGAAAGCTCAATGCAGACTTTGTCAGCCAAAAGGTCCATTCATGTGCTGTACTGTTCAATGTTATATATAACCTTAGCTTTGATTTGAGGTAACCAAAGGTCCGGGGAAAAAGATAAAATTGCACAATTAGATGTATTGTAAGGCACCTTCATCAGTATTCATCCTTCATAGGGAAATGAAGAGGGATTGTACAGGGGACTTGTGTCACCTCTGTAAATTTATACTCTTCAAACAAAAGTAATCAGAGGTTTGCTATTTCTTATCTTGTTCTTGATGCTGAAGGCAATTCTATTACCCTTCTTTGTTTTAACTTAATCAGTCTCTTTGGAGATCTAGCTGTCAGTGAAATAAAAATCTGTCTTTGTTTTTATTGTCATGCAAACAACCCTCCCTCCCCCTCTGCATTCCGCAGGGATCGCTCCCTACACAACTCCCTTGTCCATTCGTTCCCCCCCATCCCTCCCCACTGATCTCCCTCCTGGCACTTATCCGTGTAAGCGGAACAAGTGCTACACATGCCCTTACACTTCCTCCCTTACCACCATTCAGGGCCCCAAACAGTCCTTCCAGGTGAGGCATCACTTCACCTGTGAGTCGACTGGGGTGATATACTGCGTCCGGTGCTCCCGATGTGGCCTTTTATATATTGGTGAGACCCGACGCAGACTGGGAGACCGCTTTGCTGAACATCTACGCTCTGTCCGCCAGAGAAAGCAGGATCTCCCAGTGGCCACACATTTTAATTCCACATCCCATTCCCATTCTGACATGTCTATCCACGGCCTCCTCTACTGTAAAGATGAAGCCACACTCAGGTTGGAGGAACAACACCTTATATTCCGTCTGGGTAGCCTCCAACCTGATGGCATGAACATTGACTTCTCTAACTTCCGCTAGGCCCCACCTCCCCCTCGTACCCCATCTGTTACTCATTTTTATGCACACATTCTTTCTCTTACTCTCCTTTTTCTCCCTCTGTCCCTCTGAATATACCTCTTGCCCATCCTCTGGGTCACCCCCCCCCCGTCTTTCTTCCCGGACCTCCTGTCCCATGATCCTCTCGTATCCCCTTTTGCCTATCACCTGTCCAGCTCTCGGCTCTATCCCTCCCCCTCCTGTCTTCTCCTATCATTTTGCATCTCCCCCTCCCCCTCCAGCTTTCAAATCCCTTACTCACTCTTCCTTCAGTTAGTCCTGACGAAGGGTCTCGGCCTGAAACGTTGACTGCGCCTCTTCCTATAGATGCTGCTTGGCCTGCTGCGTTCACCAGCAACTTTGATGTGTGTTGCTTTGTTTTTATTGTCTTGCTTTTGCATAATCTGGTCAAATGGAGCGGAGAAGTATTTTCAGTGCTATTTCTCCAATGTACCAGGAGGGGGCAGTGGCAGGCTATCCTCTTAATAATGAATTCATCTAATATTGTTGGGCGACTTTTTTTATGTAGCAACAGGTAAAGTTAATCAGAGCTATCAGTTTCAAATGGATTGCCCCTCGGGGTGTTAACTTATGATTGCAAAAGAAACACGTTTTTCAAAATTCATCTTCTGCAAAGTAGCTTACATTGAAAGATGTGACACCAGAATCAAATTCTTGTTTACAAATCCCTGAGGCGGTGAACTGACTAAAGGTTTTATAACTTTTGGGTATATGTTGCTCTACTGCAATTGGGAAAGTCATTTTTTAAAAAGTATTTTGACTTTTCTCTTTCTTCTTAGAATTATATTTTCAGGGTTATCGAGAAACACTCAGTGGCCACTTTATTAAGTACATTTATACACTTGCTCATTACAGCAAATATCGAATCAGCCAATCATGTGGCAGAAATTCAGTGCCTAAAAGCATGCAGACATGGTCAAGAGGTTCAGTTGTTGTTCAGACCAAACATCAGGATGGGTAGGAAATGTGATCTAAGTGACTTTGACCATGGAATGATTGTTGGTATCAGATGGGGAGGTTTGAGTATCTCAGAAACTGCTGATCTCCTGGGATTTTCATGCACAACAATGGTGCAAAAAACAAAAAGCATCCAGTGAGCAGCAGTTCCTTGTCAATGAGAGAAGTCAGAGAAGAATGGCTAGACTGGTTCAAGCTGACAGTAACTCAGAAAACCGTGCATTACAACAGTAATGTGCAGAAGAACATCTCTGAATGCACAACACATCAAAGCTTGAAGTGGGTGGTCTACAGCAGCGGAAGACCACGAACATACGTTCAATGGCCACTTTATTAGGTACAGGAGGTGTGGTAGATGCGGGTTTAATTGTGACATTTAACAAGTTTATACAGGTACATGGATGAATGAGGGGTGGAGGACTATGATCTGGGTGCAGGCAGGTGGGACTAGGGAGAAAACCAGGATGACATGGATTAGATGGGCTGAAGGGCCTTTTCCTGTGTTGTAATACTCTGATTTTAACTCATTTTACTTAATGAGTAAAATACAGTTTGTTCTGCTTCTGAGACCTTTGAATAACAGTAGCTACTTATATGATCCCAACCCCTAACGTCTGGAGTTTATGAGTGAATTTTGAGAATTTGCATTTTAGATAACGTATTCTAACAATATTTCAAGTGTTTAGGGCAGATTTTAGAAAAACAGGGCATGAGTTAGATGACATAATATGGATCGGGAAACCACTCATTAATTCATAGACTTGCACAGCATGGAAGCTGGCTCTTCGGGCCCATCTCATCCATGCTAACCAAGATGCCTTCCTGACCTTCCTGTCACTTCTGTCTGCACTGGCACTCTCCCACAATAGCCTCTCCCTTCTTTTTATGGGCTCAAATAAAACTCACTCCGAATGAGACGTGTTCTTTCCAAATGGCTCACGCCCTGCAACAATGTCATTTGCTCACATGCTTATCAAGGTGTTTTCACCCACAGAACTGCCGCTCCCTAAATGTTTTTGTTTGTTTTTTGCACCCAACTTCAGCTCCTGACCAACAAGGTCAAGGAATTGGAGCTGGAGCTGGATACGCTCAGGATCATCTGGGAGGTTGAAAAACTTCACAGATGAAACTTTTACTCAGGTGGTCACACCTGGAGTACAGGCATCAGATAGCAGATGGGTGAGCACCAGGAGAGGTAAGGGGAGTACGCAGCCAGTGCAGGGTTCCCCTGTGTCCATTCCTCTCAGCAACAAGTAAACCTGTTTGGATACTGCTGGAGGAGATACTTAAAGTCCACAGCAGCAGCCCCCAGGCCAGTGACTCTGAGGCTCAGTGGAGAAGAGTAAAGTCAGGCAGAACGATAGCGATAGGAGGCTCAATAGTTAGGGGGACAGACAGGAGATTGTGTGGCTGTGAAAGGGACACCAGGATGGTGTGTAGTCAACTGTAAAGAGACAGTTAAGGGCAAGACCTTCAACAGTCAGGAGGTTATGTTGCAACTTTATAAAACTCTAGTTCGGCCACCCACAGCTGGAGTATTGCATACAGTTCTGTTTGCCCCACGTCATAGGAAGGATGTCAAGGATTTGGAGAGGTTACAGACGAGTTTTACAAAGATGCTGCTTGGATTAGAGGGCATGGCTATAATTAGAAGTTAGACAAGCCTTAGTTGTTTGTCAGCTGAGAGGAGATCCGGTAGAAGTTTGTAAAATTATACTGGACTACAAAGGTTTTGCTTCCTGAATGTACCTTATGAGTTGTGGGCTGCTGATCTTGAAAATCACAATGAAATTTCCCTATCCTGTACCATTTTTTTAAAAAATCACTGATATTTGTGATTTCAATTCATAATTCAAGTCAGAATAACCGATGCCAACATTAAGGAACACGGGGTCAGGAGTCTGCTTGCTGACTCCTGGATCTGCGCCAAAGGAAAGGGACAGTGAGGGATGATGCAACAGAGTTCTGCACACTTGTGGTTGAGATGGGGCGGAACAAGAGGTTCCTCATCACTGCCTTCCAGCATGGGCTGAGCACAGGGGTCCAGTATGAGATCGCAGTGCGTGACAAGCAAGGCAGCCTGGATGACCTGATAAATCCGGCCATTCGAATTGACAACTGGGCAACTGAGTGGCACAGAGGAAGAATGCCCCAAGCTTCCTACTCTTTAGATCACTGTCTGTCTTCACCCTCCCTGATCCCCAGTACACAGTCCATCGAGAAGTCTATGCAGGTGGAGCGCATGTACCTCTCTCAGGAGGAATGAGATCGGCGCAGGAATACAGGTTCCTGCCTCTACTGTGGCGATCCAGGACACTTCCGGGCATCATGTCCCACATGCCCAGTAAAAGAGGATGGCTGTCTGTATGAAGGGGAATTTTGGCAGGTCAATTCTCCCTGCAAGTATCTTCCCCTAATTGCGTAAAGCTCCCAGCTTCCTTGTCACAGGGGTCTTAGACCCACGAGCTTCAGGCATCTGTTGACTCCAGGGCAACTGGGAAACTCATGGACATCTCTCTGGTTCAAGGGTGGAGAGTTGCAACTCAGCAACTGAGTGAGAATAACAACGTAAAGGTTCTGGGTGGTAGTCCTCTGGGCACCGGTAAGCTTGACTTTTCCACAGACCCCCTCCAACTTGTGCAAGAAGGTAATCATAAGGGACAGATCTCCTTCTCCCCTGTTGATTTGTCAGCACTGCCACTCACACTCGGCCTTTACTGGCCATCTCGACACAATCATGGGGTTTGCAAAATTTTATTGCCACTTCATCAGAAACTTCAGTTCCTTCATGGCTCTCACTAAGAAGACCTCTGATAGATTCCGCTGGGCAAGCAAAACAGACTAAGCATTCTCAGAACTAAAGTGTTGCTTCACCCCTGCCCCATTGCTGTAACATCCAGATCCATTCCATCCATTCAATCGTCGAGGTCAATGCATCAGATGTTGGCATTGGAGCTGTACTCTCCCAATGCTCTTCTCCAATGTTGAGAACCAAGAACTTCTCCTGCTAAGGTGGTCCTGGAAGCATGGCCACTCTAGCTGGAGGGGGCAGAGCACCCCTTTCCAGTATGGACAGATCACAAGAACTCCTCATACATTCGGGACGCCAAGAGACTCAAGTCCCATCAAGCCCATTGGGCTCTCTTCTCCTCCTGGTTTAATTTCACCCTCACCTACCATTCTGGCAGCAAGAATACCAAGGCCAATGCTCTCACCCACCAGCTTAACATCTGATGACAAAGCCAATCCAGAGCTCATTCCTCCTTCATGCATTGCTGCTCTGGTGATTTGGGGAATAGGGGCACAGGTGAGGGCTGCCCAACAGTCGGATCCAGGCCCTTGTGGGGGATATCCCTGCCACTGTGTGCCCCAGAGTGTTGGAGTGGGTTCACTCTTCCCATCTGACTGGCCATCTGGGGATTCAACGGGCCCTGGGATTTATAGAGATTATTTTGGTGGCCATCTATGTCCCAAAATGTTCATGACTTTATCTCTGCCTGTCCCACTTGTGCTCAGAACAAGACATCACGCCAGCACCCTATGGGTCCATTCTACCCGCTATCTGTGCCTCACCGCCCCTGGTCCCACCACTTTGTGGGTTTCATCACTGGTCTGCCTCTGTCAGATGGAAACACTATTGTTCTAGAGGTTGTGAATCAGTCCTCTAAAGCTTCACACTTCATTGGTCTCTCCAATTTCCAGTCGGCTCATAAGACTGCCGGCCTCATGGTCCGGCATGTGTTCAGACTGTGTGGCCTCCCTCAGGACATAGAAGGCTTTCAGTTCTGTTTTGGGAGCCACGGCCAGCCTCTCATCAGTTGCTGGAGAGAACCCTGCACTGCCTTGTCTCTTCCAACCCCACAACCTGGAGCTCCCAACCAGTTTGGGCAGAGTTGTCTCCAGTCATTCTCCACTGGCATGTCCTCCTTTCAATGCCAGAATGGAATCCCGCCACCACTCTTCCCTGCCCAAGAGATTGACGTGGGAGTTCCTGCTCCAGAACAGTTGATCCAATGCTACAAACATGCGTGGAGACGGGCCAGGGCTTTACTGCTCCACACTCAGAAACAATATGTCTGGCAGGCTGATCAGCTCCACCGACTGGTGAAACCTCTCAATCCAGGGAGAGTCTGGCTTGCATCTAGCGATCTTCCTTTGAAAGCTGAGAGCCACAGGTTGGCACCATACTGTGCAAGACCATTCATAGTGGAGAAGGCTATCAACAAAGCCCCCTGTAGACTTCGCCTACCATCATCAATAAAGATTCACCCAGTTTTTCATGTTTTTCAGCTCAAGCCAATGACTTCTTACCCCTTGCTCCAGAGATGCCCTGCCCTGCTTGGTGGATGGGTTGCTAGTCTATTCTGTGTGGTTCCTGCTGGCATCTCACCTGGGGCAGGACAGGGTCCAGTATCTTGTGGATAGCTCTGAGGAATGCTCTTGGATTCCGGCCATGACATCCCGGACAAGTCTCTCTTATCCGGGACTTCCAGTGGGCATAGGTCTCCAGCACCTCGCGGGTAGCACCTAGGTTTCCTTGGCTACATAAATCTAGGGAAGACACTCTCAAGTCCCGCCAAACTCGTGAGATTGAGACGGCTCGTCCCACCCCTAACCCTGGTTTGTGTGGATGCTGGGTGTTACAAATTAGTGCCACAAAATGACAGACAGTGCCCTGCATATGATTAAAGGAATTATATTTACGAATCTTAACTTAACTAAAGGGTTAGTAATAACAAAAAGAAAAGGGCCCATTCTAATTAAACAGTCAAGTATGCACAAGTTTCATCGTGAATTTCTCTGTCACTCACGCGCTGAGCCCTTGGTCAATGTGACAGCACAGACCATCTTCCGAACGTCGCTCACAATCCATCTCAAACAAACGGGTCTCCCACCGGATCGTATGCTAGGGCCGGTTCTCCCCAGCGTCTTCTCTCTTCATCTCCTCTCAAACAAAGAGCCCAAGACCAGCCTTATAGTCCCTCACCAAGAAAACCTCCCGCTAATTGGATGGCGCCACATTCCACATCATCCCTTATCTTCAGCAATAACCCAAACAGGCTGCTAAATGAAATACCTACAGCATAACGGTAAGGATGTGAACCAGGGCGTTACATATTTAATCTCCTTCCTCTCGGTTCAGTCTTGTCAGGGTCTTGACCATAGCACAACAATGTCAATGCTTCCTGCTTACCTTTGTCCTCGTTCCGGGAAAGAAGACTACTGTTTAGATTGACGCTGCGAAGGAGTGGAATTTACTTAGTATTAAGTTACAGCTTTCAGTCCGGGAGTTTTACTTAACGGCCCTGTTGATTTAGCATTATTTGTTTCCCTTTTGTTCTGCGCAGTTCTTATTAAAATTCTGTGAACTGTTCATGTGCTTCAGTGTCTCTCCCTCTGCACTTGGCTCATGATCGTACACTTGCGTCACAAAGGGCCTGATCGTATGCTGACCTGTTTTGGACTAAAAATCAACCTAGAGGAAAGAAATTGAGAAGAAATAATGACAATGTTTCCAAAATTGTATCAAAAAAAGTGGCTGTCATATATTCACTCTGAGTAATTGCAGCTATTCTTGGAAAGTTTGAAGAAATCTAAAGGGACGTTGTTAAGGTGTAATAGGTTAAAATTTTCCCTGGGTGCCTCGGTTTCCTTTCATAGGTTAACTGGCGCACTGTGCTATCGTTCTGGTGTAGGTGAGTGGTTGATGAATTAGAGGTTGCTCATGAAAGGGAGCAGGTTTCAGGAAATTGTGGGCGAAGGGGACTGATAGCATTGATACGATGGGCTGAATGAGTATATGAAAATATAAAATATGGGAGAAAACAGGATGGAAATTTGACACTCAGTAGAATGTTGAATGAACGATATCAAATTTCAATTTATTTTGTTAACAAGAAATTATTTAACATGTCAAGAATAAGTTACTAATAATAGGCAGACTTATCATTCTCCCAGAGAATACTACGTAATCCTGCTCCTATTGATAGTTTCCATTTCAATGTCATGAAGTTGATGGAAACAGATGGAATTTCATGTCAGCAAGTTTAAAGTGGTACATTTTGATTGAAAAATAAACTGCTACTAATTTCATTGTTCATGCGTGAGTGGCAGTAAGGTGCTTCTAATGAGGTCAAAGTCTGATTTATTGTCGTATGTGCAAGTATGTGTATGCAGAGGAGCAATGAAAACTTTACATATAGAAGCACCACAATTACGTAGCATCGTATAAGCTGAATTCATAAGGAAAATATAAAGTGTTGACAAAGAAAGAGCATAATTAGAACAAAAAATGTCCATTTTAGTGCAAAGTGATCAAAGTGGTCATGATGGTACTAAACTGTAGTGAACAAGGTTGTACCAGTTGGTCAAGAATGGAATGGTTGAATATCTCGAACCTGCTGACGTGGGACTTTGGGCTTCCCTACCTCCTGCCCGACGGTAGCTCCATGGTTTAGAGGTTGCCCTCAATAATCAATAAACAGCTAGTCTGTGTTTATGGGAAAACGAGTCTGCCTTAAACTTTCTACTTGGTGCATTAAAACAGACTAGTTAATGGGAGTATAAATCTGTGAAGTATGGAATAAAAGTTTGGGGCAAATACTGGAAGTGAAATAATCCAGTGAACTGTTCACAGACTCGATTCCTTTGAAACATGAGAAAGGAAATAGTGATCACTAAGAAGAAAGATAAGAAGGTCTTATCCTTGTAATGGTTAATCAAACTATTGAATAGGCAAGTTCATGACATTGTAGAAACTATAAATAGGAGCAGGATAACATAGTATTCTCCGAGAAAATGATAAATCTGGCTATTATTAGTAACCATTTTTGGCATGTTAAATAATTTCTTGTTAACAAAATAAATTGATATTTGGTATTGTAAATTGAGTGCCAGTTTCATTTCCCGTTTTCTCCAATATTTCATATTCTTCAATTTTGGTTATGAGTCAGAGGCCATTCAGCCCATCATATCTATGCTATCAGTCCCACTCACTCAATTCCCAGAAACCTGTTCCCTTTCATTAGCTACTTCTAATTCATCACCCACTCACCTACACCAGAAAGATAGCGCAGTGTGCCACACTGTGGCCTGACTGCTACCTTGTTGAGGCCAGGCGGCAACTCTTGTACACCTCCTTTAACTTATCCTTTGAAAAGGACCCCACTCTGGAGCATCGGGAGTCTTCTGCACTATCACTAACGTCATCAGCTCTTGACTGAAACCAGACTCATAGCTCCTTTACTCCACACTGCTCGTTTCTACCTCCTACCCAGGATGTACAAACCTGAGTGTCTGGATAGGCCCGTTGTCTCTGCCTGCTCCTGCCCCACTGAACTCATGTCTGCATACCTCAACTCCATTCTATCCCCCTTGGTTTAGTGCCTTCCCACTACATTCCATGACACCTCACACACTCTTGATCTCTTCAACAAACTTTCAATTCCCTGGCCCCAACCGCCTCATTTTCACCATGGAAATTAAGTCCCTATATCCCCCATCAAAAAGGCCTTAAAGTTCTCTGCTTCTTTCTCAGCAGAATATCCAACTAGTTCCTCTCTACCACCACTTTCTTCCGTTTGGCAGAACTGGTCCTCACATTCAACAATTTCTCCTTCTGTTCCTCCCACTTTCTCCAAGCTCAAGGGGAGCCATGGCCACATGCATGGGCTCCAGCAATGGATGCCATTTTGTTTGCTACGTGGAACAGTGCGTGTTCCAAGTTTACCCTAGTAATGCTCTCCAACTCTTTCTGTGCTACATTGATGACTCAGTGCTGCTTCAAGCACCCATGCTGAGCTTGTCAATTTCATCAGCTTTGCCTCCAACTTCCACCCTGCTCTTAAATTCACTTGGTCCATTTCTCAAATCTCTCTCTCCTTTCTTGATCTCTCTGCCTCCATCTCTGGACGCAAACGGTCTACCGATATATTTTATAAACCTACTGATTCCCATGGCTACCTTGACTATACCTCTTCCCATTCTGTCTCCTGTAAAAATACCACTCCCTTTCATTTCCTTCTTCTCCACGGCATCTGTTCCCAGGATGAGGCTTTCCTTTCCAGGACATCTGAGACAAATACACTTTTGATTGGACCTGGAGCGGCCTCTCATAAGACCATAAGACATAGGAGCAGAAGTAGGCCATTCAGCCCATCGAGTCTGCTCCACCATTCCATCATGGCTGATCCTGGATCCCACTCAACCCCATTCACCTGCCTTCTCGTTATACCCTTTGATGCCCTGACCAATCAGGAAATGATCAACTTCCGCCTTAAATATACGCATTGGCTTGGCCTCCACTGCAGTCTTTGGCAGAGCATTCCACAGATTTACTACTTCCTGGCTAAAAAAAAATTCCTCCTTACCTCTGTTCTAAAGAGTTGCCCCTTAGTTTCAAGGTTGTGCCCTCTAGTTCTGAATACCGCACAATAGGAAACATTCTCTCCATATCCATCATGTCTAGTCCTCTGCATCTGAGCGTGCTGCCCTCTTATGGGACTTCTCTTGTCTACCAAGAGTTCCCTTCTTCCACCATTGGAGATTCTTCACCCTTATCTCCTCCATTTCTCAGACACCTGCTCTCACCCCATCTTCCTGCCACCTTAACTGAGATAGAGTTCTTTCTGACTTCATTTTCCACCCCATGAGCCTCCGTATCCAACACATCATTCCCCTCAGCTTCCACCATCTTCAACAGGGTCGTACCACCCAACATGTCGATAATCCCCCCCCTCTCTTCTTCCCGCAGGGATTGCTCTCTCTGAGATCCCCTTGTCCATTTGTCCCTCCTCACTAATATCCCTCCTGGCAAGCATCAGAAATGCTACACCTACCCCTTCACCTCCTCCCTCACCTCCATTCAGGGTCCCAAGCAGTTCTTCCAGGTGAGGCCACACCTCACCTGTGAATCTGTTGGGATCATTTATTGTGTGGTGCTCCTGATGCGGTCTTCTCTACACTGGTGAGACCCAACATAAATTGGGGGACTGTTTTGTTGAGCACTGCACTCTATCCACCAAAAGTGGAATCTCCCAGTGGCCAACCATTTTAATTCCCACCCCCATTCCCATGTATTGGTCCATGGCTTCCTCTTCTGGCACGAAGAAACCACTCTCAGGGTGGAGGAACAACACCTCATAATCTGTCTAGTTAGCCTCCAACCTGAGGGCATGAACATAGATTTCTCCTTCTGGTAATTTTGTTTCTCCTTTCCTTTCCCCCTTCCCTCTCCTTCTATTCCCCACTCTGACCTCTCCCCCTGGTGCCTTTCCTTCTCCCCTTTCTCCCACAGTCCACCTCCTCTCCTATCAGATTCTTTCTTCTCCAGCCTTTTATCTTTCCCACTCATCCATCATCTTCTAGTTTGCCCTCCCTCCCCTCCCTCCACCTTTTTATTCTGGCTTCTTCCTTTCCAGTCCTGAAGAAGGGTCTTGGCCCGAAACGTCAACTGTTTATTCATATCCATATGTCGCTGTCGGTCCTGCTGAGTTCCTTCAGCATTTTGTGTGTGTTGCTCTGGATTTCCGGCATCTGTAGAACCTCTGGTGTTTACTGTGGCCAGTTAACCTATGTTTGGAAATTGGATCACCCAGAGGAAATCCACACACTCACAGGAAGAACGTGTAAACTTCACACAGACAGCAAGAACAAACCCGGACTGCTAGAGTTGTGGGCAGCAACACCAAACGCTGCACCACTGAGCCCCCCCAAGGCCCTAAGTTTTTATCAAGTGCAGATTAAATGCCATCTTTATACACCACAGCCCAAAGGCTTCTGTCTCTGTGACAGCTTGGATAATCTGAAATTCTAAACTAGCGTACCTGTCCTAAGAAGGCAAATGGAAACTGGTTGACGAGAGATGGAGATGGAGCACTAGTGAGCAGTTTACACCTGTGCCCAGTATGTCCCTGCCTAGTCCTTTCTGTACCTGACCCTGGCATCAAAGTTTTGTATTTCCCTCTGTAACGCCCTGGGAAAGGTATTCATTGCTAACGTTCTGTAGAAGCAGTGTTTGGGTTATGGTTAGAGATAACGGGTGCTTTGGAATGTGAGCTGGGTCCTTTGTTCGGCGGGAGATGAAGAGAGAAAACCAGGTCATAGGATACGACCCGGTGGGGAGATCATGATTCGATGGAGCCAGGCGCCGAGATTGACTGAAGATCGGTGAATTAAGCTCCAACTGGTGCACATTTGACTGATTAATTATGATGGGCCCTTTTTGTTTTTTCTTCCTTTTCTGTATTAACCCTTTAATTAAGATTCATAAATATAATTGATTTAATTGTATGCCGGGTGCTGTCTGTTGTTTCTTGGCACTGAGTTGTAGCACGGTTGTAAATTGCACAGCATCCACACAAACCGGGGTTTGTGGTGGGAGAGCCGCCGCAATCTCGCGGTTTTGACAGCACCGGAGTGTGTCTTCCCGAGACCTACGTGGCCAAGGAGACCAGCGGGGTTTCACCTCAAAGATCTGCCACGCTGGTAAGCAACAGAAGTCTGAAAAGCACTTGCTTCGTTTCACAGCAGCTCACTTTGTAGCGACCTCGAATGGGCCGGCTCTATTGCAAGCCCATCACTGTACAGCCGCCAAGCAAGCAATCTGTGCTCAGGAAAATAAACAGAGCACCGCGGCAGCTCCTGACTTATTTGCAAGGCAACATCTGTCATATTCTGGGGCTGAGTACAGTTATGACCACGCTTATCTGTCAGTGAGGTCGCTGTGTTGCTTGTACGCTGATAGCTTTGTCCTTGCGTATTTCTAGATCGAATGCTCAGTCCGATTCTCCCAGCAGATTGACAAGCACCGTTTAGAGAATTGGGCTGTTGCTGTCCACAAACACTCGCGTCCACTCTCTGGTTCAATTGGCAGTGAAACAGAAATATTGAAGTTAGATTCAGTTCAACTCTAATATAAAGTGGATTTTCATTAATAGTCTGTCTACTAACTCTAACATTCACGAGCGGGTTAATGAAAAGCCATTGGCTGGAAGAGATTGTTAAAATTAAAGTTCAAAGTACATTTATTATCAAAGTATGTACAACTATATACAATCTTGAGATTAGTCTCCTTACAAAACAAAGAAACCCAATAGAACCCTTTAATATCAATACGATTCAAAGGATAATTCCAGTCCTGCTGCATTCAGATAATGAATGCAATTTTCAAAATGTATATTTATTCGTGTATAAACTAAAATCATTTGTATGTAAATTTCCTAGCCCAGAGTCCAGATTCAGGTCAATTTTTCCCAATTGCTCTGTGAATTTCACTGTGAACTCAGTTATACTACAGACTGAATTATGGCAACTGCATTAGACCTGTGTTCACACCTACAGAATGATTTTCTGTGGTTTAGCATCAGATTTCAGATTTTCATATTTAATTCCATTCAAATTTGATTGTCATTCAACCATATATGAATACTCATGAATATAGCCAGATGAAGGAGTGTCACTCCAAGTGCAAAACACAGTACCAACAGTCACACACAGCACAAGGCACACAGAGCATGTATAAGGTGGAAAGATACAGCCACTCTATAAGAGAGTCCAAACTTGAGCCATCCAATGCCGCAGAAATCTGCAGATGACAACAGAGCTTGTCTTCTGTGGAGCAAAAACTGGGGGAGGTGGGGCACAGCACCGAGTCCAGCCTGGACACCACACCACACCACTTCTGGTGGAGCACACTAGCTCCAATGCCCCTCTCCTGGTGGCTGTAAACAGATGACACCATGGCTTGAGGCCTAGGCCTCAAATACACAGGATATCAGTAAAATAAAACCACACAAAATATAAATGTATAGTGCAGACTATGAATCCATTGTCAAGCGGACACTGGGGGAAGTGGGGGCGGCATTAACTCCAGCGCTGACGTGGCACTATGCCACCCTGGTGGGGCGCACTGGTTCTGACTCCTCTCTCCTGGTGGTTATAAACAGGCAACACCTCGGCTTGACACCCTGGGACCACTGAATGCCACTAAAACCTGCAGTCGACTAAAACAGAACTTGTCTTCTGTTGAGCGAATACTGGGTAGGGGCAGCATTGGCTCCGGCATGAACACTGCACCACACTGCCCCCTGGTGGAGCGCAATAGCTCCAATGCCTCTCTCCTGGTGCTGGCACCGTGGCTTGAGGCCTAGTCCTTGCTATGGCTGAGACCACGCAGCTCCTCTGCTCCCCTCCAATAAATCGTTCTTGCAGCATTCCACATTAACGATGTCCAAAAGGGTTCTGCGATCACAAGAAAATCAACCAAGGCGATCACTCGCTGGTGGACCGTGTGCCTCCTTCGACTCAGGTAGCAGCATGTTGTGCAGCTCCTCCGTTTTCTCCGCCAATGAGCAACTCGCTGATGGGGTAGACCTGCAGTACTCTGAGTTCTTAACGTATAGCAAGCAACTCGCTGATGGCGTAGACCTGCAGTTCTCTGAGTTCTTAACGTATAGCGAGCAACTCGCTGATGGCGTAGACCTGCAGTACTCTGAGTTCTTAACGTATAGCGAGCAACTCGCTGATGGCGTAGACCTGCAGTACTCTGAGTTCTTAACGTATAGCGAGCAACTCGCTGATGGCGTAGACCTGCAGTACTCTGAGTTCTTAACGTATAGCGAGCAACTCGCTGATGGCGTAGACCTGCAGTATTCTGAGTTCTTAACGTATAGCGAGCAACTCGCTGATGGGGTAGACCTGCAGTACTCTGAGTTCTTAACGTATAGCGAGCAACTCGCAGATGGCGTAGACCTGCAGTACTCTGAGTTCTTAACGTATAGCGAGCAACTCGCAGATGGCGTAGACCTGCAGTACTCTGAGTTCTTAACGTATAGCGAGCAACTCGCTGATGGCGTAGACCTGCAGTACTCTGAGTTCTTAACATATAGCGAGCAACTCGCTGATGGCGTAGACCTGCAGTACTCTGAGTACTCTGTACAGCAGGATCTTGTGATGATTAAAAATACTTCAGTAGCACCTTTTGTTGACCCCGTAGAAGCTGCTGTGACCGAACGCGTCGCCGTATTATCAGAAGCATTCATTTGCTTCCACCACTGTCTGAAAGTAGTTTGACTGTGTGGGTTTCCTCCAAGCGTTCCGGTTTCCTCTCACATTCCAAAGACGTATGGGTTAGTAGGATAATTGGGCACGTGGGTGTAATTGGGCAGCGTGGGTACATTGAGTGGGAAGGGTCTGTTATCGTCCTGTATCTCTAAATCGAAATTTTTAAAAATTAAAAATATTTGTCACATGTACTGTATGTCAAAGCACACAGTGAAATGTACTATTTACATTAACAGCCAATACAAGCTAAGGGTGTGCTGGGGACAGATTGCAAGTGTCATCACGCCCTCCAGAGCCCACAAAGTTCAGCAGACAATACAAGTAACAACAGCAACAGAACAACAAGGGGAGATCAGGTCCCTTTCCTCCCTCCCTCCCACACACAGATAGTCCTCCAACCCGGGACTGGTCACCTTTGGGCCTCCAGCCTCCAGTAGGCTTGCCGGCCTCGGGCCTCTGACTTCACAGGGCTTCGGCCCTCGATTTTCAGACTCGCCAGCTTTGGCCTTTGAACTTCTGTCTGTGCGCTTACACGTTGATGGATTGGAAGCTTGTGTGATCCCAAAGGTGAGCAGCTGTCACTGCTGTCAGACGTCCCCTGTTGCTAACTGGTTTATCCACTTACCGTGGCACCTTTGGAGAACTGTGGATGGGAGGAGAAAAAGGGCTCATCTTGCTGTTGTTGTTTTGTTGCTTGTTGCGTTCTGTGTTGTTCTGCCGGGCATTGTGCGCACGCTACGTTGGCGCCAGAAAGCGCGGCGACACTTGCGGGCTGCCCCCAGCACGGCCTTAGGTTGTGTTGGTTGTTAATGCAAATGACGCATTTCACTGCGTGTTTCAATGTACATGCGATAAAAAAATGAATCCAAATCCCAAGCTGAATTAGTGATTAGGTTGCTGGTCACATTTTCCTCTAGCAGCTTTACTCATTGTCACCACAGAACAGAACTCATAACATCACGATTATGGCTGGTATATCTTCAGCAACGTTTCGTGCTCCCGTCATTGCAGTGTTATTTCCAGTCGCCTGAAGTTCCATCCTTAGGCACCTCACCCTTTTCAAGAGGGCACACCCTCAGAATCCCTTTAGAGGTTAGGAATTTCTTCAGGCAGAGGGTAGTGAATTTGTAGAATTCATTACCACAGACAGCTGTAGAGGCCAAATCATTGGGTATATTTAAAATAGAGGTTGATAGGTTCTTGATTAGCAAGGACATCAAAGGTTATGGAGAGAGAGAAGGAGAAGGAGGTTGAGAAGGATAATAAATCAGCCATGATGGAATGGTGGAGCAGACTCGTGGGCTGAATGGCCTAATTCTGCTCCTATATCTTACGGCCTTATGGACCAGCATCAAGTTTAAGGAAGATTTCAGCTGTCAGCCTCTCCGCTGTATATTCCTGACATCAATTGTCTGGAATCACTTGAGAGTAAATTGATTACTGGGAGAAAATCTAATCCTCGTTTTGTGCTGTTCACTTTCATTCATTTTTTGTGATCTGACTGTCTTGTACAGAGATTCTTTTTGTTGGATTTGACCTCATCTCCCGTCAGTGGAAAGCAACTGTTATATCCAATGGAGTAAGCTGCTCATTTATTTACCCAGGTATCCCATTTCAGGAGATACTCAAGCAGCTGTTATACTTCTGTGTGTGCGTATGTGTGTTTTTATAGTCATTATTGGGAGTAAATGAGCCTTCAATTTTTCTCATGGATAGATAATTTATTCCCTGCTGTAGAGAGTCAAATTAGTTGGGCAAGCCGCAGCACAAGAACTTGTTCAGACTTGATCTGAGTGAATCATAGCTGTTGTCACCTGCTCTATAAATAATATTGAAGAATATACACTGAAGACTTGCCTTTCGAAAGCACATTTCACAATCGCAAGACATTTTAAGATGTTCTATCAATTAACTACTTCTGAACTGTTGCAATCGATGTGTCAACACTGACATCAGACACTAAAAACAAGCACTCCACTGCAAGCTCCACAAGATATTTTAAGGAAGGTGAGGAAAAAGGTCAATGCTCTCAAAAACTTTTTTTTAAGATATATCCTAACCCTGGCCCCTTAATGCTCAATGAGTGTTCAGGAAAGCAATGAGTAGTTTCAGTGGGGAGATTTGCTATGCCACCAAAAACTGTAATGAATTTCTACAGATGTACCCTAGGGAGCAGTCTAGCTGGTTGCATTACCGTCTGGCAAGGAGGGGCCACTGCACAAGATTGGAAAAAATGCTGCAGAAGGTTGTACACTCAGTTAGTTCTGACCTCCGCAGCATTGAGGGCATCTTCAAAAGGCAATGCTTCAATAAAGCGTTTCCATCGGTAAGGCACATCGTCAACCCAGGACATGCTCCCTTCATATTGCTACCATCAGAGAGGAGCTTATAGGAGCCTGAAGACAGACATTCAACTTTTTAGCAACAGCTTCTTCCCGTCCACCATCAGATTTCTGAGTGGACAATGAACCAACCCATGAACACCACCTCACTATTTCTGCTCTCCCTTTGCACTTCTTACTTAATTAAAGTTTTTATATATTCGCTCAGTGGCCACTTTATTAGGTACACCTGGTCGTTAATGCAAGTATCTAATCCGCTGATCGTGTGGCAGCAGCTCAGTGTACAACAGCATTCCGATGTGGTCATGAGGTTCAATTGTTGTTCAGACCAAACATCAGAATCGGGGAAGAAATGTGGTCTAAATCAGTGGTCCCCAAGGAATATATAGACCATAAGATATAGGAATTAGGCCATTCTGCCCATCGAGTCTGCTCTGCCATTCCATCATCGTTGATCCTGGATCCCACTCAACCCGTACACCTGCCTTCTCGCCCTGACAGATCGGGAAACGATCAACTTCCGCCTTAAGTATACACAAGGACTTGCCCTCCACGCGAGGCAACGATATGATTTGGCGATATGAAACGATATGAGTCGGCTGCACCTTTCCTCATTCCCTGTCACGCACTGTTGAACTTGAACACCTCCCCCTCCAACCCCGCCGTCGGCCGGTCCGCAAGAATATTGTCAATATTAAACTGGTGCGCGGTGCAAAAAAGGTTGGGGACCCCTGATCCAAATGACTGTTGACTGTGGAATGGTTGTTGGTGTCAGACAAGTTGGTTTGAGTATCTCAGAAATTGCTGATCTCCTGGATCTCCACACACAACAGTGCCTAGAATTTACAGAGAACAGTGCGAAAAGGAGAAAAAAATCCAGTGAGTGGCAGTTCTGTGGGTGAAAATGGTTTGTGAATGAGAGATGTCAGCGGAGAATGGCCAGACTGAACTGACAGGAAGGCGACAGTAACTCGAATAACAATGCGTTACAACAGTGGTGAGCAGAAGGGCATCTCTGAACGTACAACACATCAAACCTTGAAGTGGGTGGGTTACTGCAGCAGAAGACCTCACTGGGTTCCACCCTGGTACCTAATAAAGTGGCCACCGTATATATTTCTTATTGTAATTTATGGAATATTTTATGTATTGCACTGTACTGCTGCTGCAAAACAACAAATTTCACTACATTTGCCAGTGAAATTAAACCTGATTCTGAGTGTCTGAGTTGTGAAATCGTGAGGATGAGTGGACATCCCCAGCGAAAACACCTTCAGGTACCACTAGGGGCAGTGTTTGCATATCCTTCATTGGATTTTTTTGGTCATCTCGAAGCCGAATGCTGTAATGCAGTAAACAATTTGTCACACCAAACTTCAGCAAACAGAAACTAAATAAATCATCACCAAATTAGACCGTGGTGGAGGGCAAGCCCTTGTGTATACTTAAGGTGGAAGTTGATCGTTTCCTGATCTGTCAGGGCAAGGAGGTAGGTGTACGGGTTGAGAGGGATTCAGGATCAGCGATGACGGAATGGCGGAGCAGACTCGATGGGCAGAATGGCCTAATTCTGCTCCTATATCTTATGGTCTATATATTGTGTGCCGAATAAACATTGGTCAAGACTTACAAGGCTATTTTCAACACTGACAAGGGATATTGTATTTCCACTTGGTAACAGGTTTAAGAACTTTTAATACATTGGTGTAATAGCCACCTGCTATTAGTTGCTACCCATCATTACCTGAGTAAACAAGAGTAAATATAACTCAGGTTGGAATAATAGTCATTTCACCATAGCCACGAAACATGGGATAGGTGTAGGCCATTTGGCCCATCAAGTCTGCCCCACCATTTGGCTGATTTATTCTCCCTCTCAACCTCATTCTCCTGCCCTCTCCCCATAATGTTTGTCACCCTTACTAATTAAGTACCTATCAACCTCTGCTTTAAATACACCTGATGACTCGGCCTCCACAGCTGCCTGCGGCAATGAATTTCACAGATTCAACACCCTCTGGCTAAAGAAATTCCTCTTCATCCCTTTTCTAAATGGATGTCCTTCTATTCTGAGGCTGTGCCCTCTGGTTCCAGGCTCCCCCACTGTGGGAAACATCCTCTCCACATCCACTCTATCTAGGCCTTGCAATATTTGGTAGATTTCAAAGTGATCCCCCCTCATTCTTCAAAACTCCAGCAGGTACAGGCCCATAGCCATCAAACGATCCTATCTCCCAGTGGCCACACATTTTAATTCCACGTCCCATTCCCATTCTGACATGTCTATCCACGGCCTCCTGTACTGTAAAGATGAAGCCACACTCAGGTTGGAGGAACAACACCTTATGTTCCGTCTGGGTAGCCTCCAACCTGATGACATGAACATTGACTTCTCTAACTTCCGCTAATGCCCCACCTCCCCCTCGTACCCAATCCGTTATTTATTTATTTATATACGCACACATTCTCTCTCTCTCTCTCCTTTTTTCCCTCTGTCCCTCTCACTATACCCCTTGCCCATCCTCTGGGCTTCCCCCCTCCCCCTTTTCTTTCTCCCTGGGCCTCCTGTCCCATGATCTTCTCATATCCCTTTTGCCAATCAACTGTCCAGCTCTTGGCTCCATCCCTCCCCCTCCTGTCTTCTCCTATCATTTTGGATCTCCCCCTCCCCCTCCCACTTTCAAATCTCTTATTAGCTCTTCTTTCAGTTAGTCCTGACGAAGGGTCTCAGCCCGAAACGTCAACTGTACCTCTTCCTAGAGATGCTGCCTGGCCTGCTGTGTTCACCAGCAACTTTGATGTGTGTTGCTCATGTATTAATCCTTTTATTCATGGGATCATTCTTGTACACCTCCTCTAGATCCTCTCCAATGCCAGCATATCTTTTCGATACTATAGGGCGCAAAACTGCTCACAATATCCGAATACCCCCCCCCCCCCGGCTTTCCTAGATCTTTTTGGCTTGTAGCTGTTGTATGCTTTGGCTCATTGTGTTTTTGCTTTGTCACAGGATAGGTCTTGTGTGTGGCTCCTTAGCTCACTCATTAGATCAGGATTCACACCCCTCTCCATCAGACCAGATGTGGTGCACAGGCCGCACTAGTTGTGCCTCTCTCAGCTTCGTCATCATCATGTGCCGTGTTGTATGATGTGGACCATCATGGTCTCCACAGCCATGACTGCTCTTGGCAAATTTTTCTACAGAGTGGTTTGCCGTTGCCTACTTCTACTTCTGGGCAGCGCCTTGACAAGACGGGTGACCCCAGCCGTGATGAATATTCTTTAGAGGTTGTCCGCCTGGCGTCAGTGAGCACATAACCAGGGCTTGTGATATGCACCAGCTGCTCCCATGGCTTCAGGTGACCCTGATCCAGGGGTGGCGGGGGGGGGGGCGTTCCTAAACAAGTGCCACACCTTGTCCAAAGGTGACCTGCAGGCTAGCCAAGAGACGGAGCGCCTTACGCCTCCTTTGGTAGAGACGTATCTCCACCCCACCACCAGGTGTATCTCCACCTGACGTATCTCCACCCCACCACCAGGTGTATCTCCACCCGACGTATCTCCACCCCACCACCCAAGGGCCCCTGTGCTTGCCCCAAATGTTGAACCGAATTGAATTGACTTTATTCCTTACATCCTTCACATACATGAGGAGTAAAAATCTTTACGTTACATCTCCGCCTAAATGTGCAATGTGCAATCATAGTAATTTATAATAACTAGAACTGTCAATGTGACAGAACTACAAGAAGCTGTCCCGGAGCCTGTTGGTCCTGGTTTTTATGCTGCGGTGCTGTTTCCCGGATGGTAGCAGCTGGAGCAGTTTGTGGTTGGGATGACTTGGGTCCCCAGTGATCCTTCGGGCCCTTTTCTCACACCTGTCCTTGTAAATGTCCTGAATCATTGGAAGTTCACAACTACAGATGCGCTGGGCTGTCCACACCACTCCCTGCAGAATCCTGCGATTAAGGGAGGTACAGTTCCCATACCAGGCAGTGATGGAGCCTGTCCGAATGTTCTCAGTTGTGTCCCTGTAGTCTCAGGGTCAACTCCTACACACATCATGGAGGAGGCTTCAGATCGTTTCCATGGCCACAAGTCTCACCTGCCAAGCAGAGTGATCTCCATTGTCAGGAAAGACATTATCCCACAAGAGTAAGAAATCTTACACAGCGATTAAATCCTTAGGCCTGAATGGGTCAATTTAAAATTGACTACGCTGTGAATGGCTGTGTAGCAGTCTTATTATATAGTAAAGTGTGTATATGTGTAAATGTCCTGAATCATGGGAAGTTCACAACTACAGATGCGCTGGGCTGTCCGCACCACTCTCTGCAGAGTCCTGCGATTGAGGGAGGTACAGTTCCAATACCAGTTTATGTGCTAGCACTTCAATGGCTAAGGCATATAGTTTCACTGTTAGTTATATGTTTGATAATGCACGATCTGTGTAGTTGATAGTCTTGAAACAGTGCCAGTACTCTAACTCCTGTTAGAGTATCCATTGTTGAAGGTGCCAACTTTTGGAGGCAACTTTAAATCAACTGTGTCGTCTCTTTTGATTTATTTGTATGGCTCTTTATTAACACGATTGATAGAGCTACCAACTAAGTATCCTTCATTAAAGGTCTTCAACATACATGAAACATTATTAGTTATAGTACACGTAATTCTTAAAGGTACACACACAAGTTTATAAGTTGCTTCTCCTTAATAAATAACAAATCACCAATTATCTATATGCTATCATAGCAAGTTACAACTTACAAACCAATTTCCTCCTTTATTTGGACCTCTTTTCCACACATTCCATCCTGTCGAAGAATTTACCCTGATTTATCGTATTTTACTGTAAAAGAATTTCATCGCCAATTTACTGTGAGACTTTACTCTGTTAGGGAACAGAAGTAAAGACACAGAGCTGGAGAGACATTTTTAATATTATTTCTAAGGTATTAAATATAGATATCTCTCCTCACCCTATTACTGCTATCTTTGGACTACCTAAAATTTCTAGTAATCTTTCCCCTTCAGCCCGTAGAATGATTGCATTTCTTACTTTAATGGCGAAAAGATGTATTTTACAACATTGGAAAGAGCTTAATGCTCCAACTACCTTTTTTTGGTTCTCCCAGACGATATTATGTTTGAATCTGGAGAAAATTAGAAGTAACCTTTATGATTCTTCATTTAAATTTGAACAGATTTGGGGATCTTTTATTCGATATTTTCACTTAATGTAATATATACCCTTCTTGTTTTTTTTCACTGTTTTTAATGGAGGTCGGGATTGAGGACGTGATTTTAAGTTTAACTCTGTTTGGTTTCAAGTTAGCCCATTGCTTTGCTTTGCTTTTAGTTAGTTGCACGGTGGTTTTTTTGGGGGTTTTTTTTTCTTTTTTTCTATTGATATATATATAAAATTTAGTATACTATTATGTTATCTTGGTTTCTTATGTTTAAATTACATTGTTTGTAGTATTTTTTTTGGTATTGATACCTTCTGTAATTTTATTATATTTTAACATTGTATTAATGTTTATATGGCTTACCTTTTGGTATACTTATTCAATAAAAAGATTTAAAAAGAAAGAAAGACACAGAGCTCGGTATATGGTTAACCCCTTCATTAACGTGATCACAGGAAGCTGTTGTCTTCCAACTCCGCCAATGTCAGGTTATATCTTAAAGTTATGCAGTATATGTTGGCCGATAGCCAACAGCTAAGCATACGTGGTCAGCAATTTCGAGAGGCACTTGTTAGGTATCAGCAAGTCCACCAATGTTTCAGCGTGGTACACAAAATTAGAATTGTACGTCTACAGTTAGCTCCGCTATTTGCTGGACATTCTCGGACAAAGGTTAACACTGCCTCAACACAGTCATGATCTATATCCAGCTATTGTTAGCTCGCACAAGCAAGGCAGTGTCTGCAGCTTTTCCTGTCACCCTCATGGCCCAAGTCTTGAGCAATACTTATCTAGTCAAGCTCAACAACAAAATTTAATTCAAAATGTTACTTCTTCTTCTTAATTTTCTTCCACACCTCCTAAACTTCTTTTTCATATCCCTTCCCAGTGATGATAATTCTGAGTTCACTTCTCCAAACACATAATTAACTGAACTCACCCCCTGTATTACAATTGTTACTTCAGCTATACATAACAGGAAGTACATTGTATAACTTTTATTCTAAATAACAGTAACATAGAACATAGAAATTTACAGCACATTACAGGCCCTTCGGCCCACAATGTTGTGCTGACCATGGAACCTACAGTTTTCTCTGCAGCTCTATTTTCTGTATTCTATTCTGTTTTCCTTTTATACTGACTCGATGGCATGAAACAACGGCTCTCCACTTTATCTCACTGAATGACGTAATAATTACCAATTATTTAAAAGAGCATATATGCAAATTATTTTATAATACTGTACAACCACTGTTCAGCTGAGATGTACTTGTTGCTGCAGAAAGGCACAGCCACTAATCCTGGCCAGTCTCCAGCTCAAATGTGAAACTTAGCAGTAACATTAATACATCCATTGTTCAATTTTGTGATATCTGGCACATTATGCATAATCTGGTGAAAGACCTGACCTCAGCAGCCTAACACCGAATCTTTCAAACTTTTAAATTGTTTCCCTCGAAGTAATCAGCTCGATCTGAACTTGATTTATCCCATGCAGTAACTCTGCAGCCGACAGAAGATCTGTAGGCATCAAGTTATTTTCCATTTCTCACGTCTTATTTCAACGACTGGTCTTATTTTAACTAACCCTGCCATTGCAGCAGTGCCAGGCTTTTTAATTCATACTGTCCGTGAATCCTTTTGCAAAGGCAGAGGATTCTGAATCCTGTATCTTCAATTGCCAACACATTAATTGCCTACACATTAATTGCCTTCTACTAGCAAAGGACTATGAGTATTTCCATTTCTCTGAAAATCTCCTTAGTCTTGTTGGCATTAAGGAAGAGGCTATTTGCCTGGCACCAGGCCTCCAGCTCTTCCACCTCCCCACTGTAGACTGTCTCATCATCGTTGGTGATGGTCCCCACCGCTGTGACGTCATCGGCGAAGTTGACGATGGGGTGACTCGGGTGTTTGCCGTGTCGTCCTGTGTGAGCAGAGTGTACAGCCATGGCCTCAGTGCACAGCCTGGGGAGCACCTGTGTTGAGGATGATGGGGAGGGAGGAGCGATTTTGCATCCTGACCATTTGAGATCTGTTGGTTAGAAAGTCCAACACCCAATGGCACAGTGATGTATTTCGACTGACAGGTAGGAGATTGTTCACCAAGGTCTGTGGGGAAACGGTGCTGGATGCCAAACTGAAATCCAGAAGTGACATTCTGACATGTGTCCCTGTTTCTCAGTGTGTCGGGGCCAGGTGCATGGCTGATGCTGTCGTAGAGTGGCTCTCTAGGTAAGCACATTGGCGAGTGTCCAGTGTCTTCCCAGCTCTTCTCATTCCCGCCATCAGGCTGGAGGTAACAGGAGCCCAATCGCAAACAAGAGAAAGCCTGCAGATGCTGGAAATCCAGAGTGACGCACACAAAATGCTGGAGGGACTCAGCAGGCCAGGCAGCACCTATGGAATGGAGTGCAGTCGACGTTTCGGGCCGAGACTCTTCGGCAGGACTGGAGACCCACACCTCCAGGTTCACCTACAGCTTCTCCCCTCATGCCATCAGGTTCTGGAATCAACCTCCGTTTGACCTCAGACTATACTTCCTTCAGCTTGCACTAATATTATGCAAACACGAGGAAATCTGCAGATGCTGGAATTTCAAGCAAAGGAAGGAGTACAGTCGACGTTTCGGGCCGAGACCCTTCGTCAGGAGTCTCGGCCCAAAACATCGACTGTACTTCTTCCTATAGAGGCTGCCTGGCCTGCTGCGTTCACCAGCATTTTTTGTGTGTGTTGCACTAATATTATGTTTATTTTTATTTATTTTGGTGTGGATAACGTGTGCACATTTAACTTCATGCAGTTCCTATTTGTTATGTTCGTGACACTGTGCTGCTGGAAAAAAAAGGCTAATTTTCACAGCATTTATACCCTGTGCATAAATACCTATGACAATAACAAGCTTATGCCATACACAAGCAGAGCAACTCAAAGGGAAGTGCCAATACCCTACATCGGGTGAGATTAGTTTGTTGGACGTAAAGATAGAAGTGTGAAAACAGACCATTACCTACATCACCTCAGATAACTGACCTTCACTTACTGCCCCACTTAAAATGGAAGCCAAAAATGTGTCTAACAATACGTCATTTCCGTCAGTGCTGCCGAGGCGGAACTGCGCATTCGGATTACCAGCAGGACCCTCCTCTCGCCCCGCACCACCACCACCATGCGTGGGAGCCGGAAGTCGGTGGGAGTGGGGCGCCATTTTGTTTGACCGGGCTCCGGTCGCGCGGAAGCCGCTTCCGGTTGTTTTATTTTCTTTTCTCCCCCCCCTCTCTCTGGCGGTGGCGCGAGGCGGAGATGCCCCAGCATCCGCTGCGAGTGGCCGTCGTGTGCTCGAGCAACCAGAACCGGAGCATGGAGGCGCACAGTATCCTCAGGTAACGAGAGCCCCCCGCCCCGGCCTACCGGTGAGCCCGCGCCCCGAGTCCCGGGGCCTGGCCGGCGCCGCGCCGCGCCTTCGGGGAAGACATGTCACCCCGCGCCTCCGGCCCCACCTCGGCGGGCGGCGATTAGTCTCGCCTGGGCTTCCGCAAAGCCTCGGGCCGACCGCGACGCGGGGGTCTAGTTTCCCCGCCAGGCCGCTCCTTCCAGGGCTTGATCGCGCGTGGTGTGCCGAGGGCTCAGCTGTTGTGTTTCGCCGCCTTTTCTCGCCCTGCTTTCTGCGGGTCTAGGTTCTCATCCTAACCTTCCTCTTTCCCTAGAAATCTGCCATTGGGCGTGTCTGCAGCGGGTTCCTTTTTTCCTTTTACTCTTTTGTCAGTCTCCTTATAGTTTTTCCCCACCCACCTCTTCAAAGTCTGCCGTTTCTATTCTCCACTAAAACCCTTCACTTTTCCTTGCATTTCCGTCAAGTATCTCCGTTAATCTACTGGTTTTAACTAAAAGAAGAATGGATGGATTTCACCACAAAGATGGAAACTACATTTACCCTTTTACCTCCTTGCCTTTTTAACCAAACATATGCCACCCCGATTATTTCTCCAATTTTCTTTTCTATCTTCTGACTTAAGCTCATCTTGTCTAGCAGATTTACCGGCTGTTGAGCACATTTAACTTAAAATGTGGAAAGCCTAAATTCCCGTTGTGGACCTTGTGACGGCTAACATATTTGCTTTCCTGTTTAGATTTATTTCTCGTAACAGAGGTTAAATTGATTTTTATTGTATATTACTACTTCAACTCCACAATTCCTTAACCTCTTGAGCATGTTGGCCCCTGAAATATTTAGCTCTTTTGCTCACAGTTCCATTTAAGGACCCCGGTTAGGATTCTGCCCCTTTTTAGTGGATTAAATAAATCATAAATGACTTCCAAAGTAACTGACGTGTGAAATTTTAGATATGTTTAGGGGAGAGGTTGACAAGATCCTCGATTGTTCAGGGCATGAAGAGATACAGAAGGCAGGAGATTGGGGCTGGGAGGGAAAATGGCTCAGCCATAATGAAATGGCACGGCTAATATGATGGACCAAATGGCCTAATTCTGCTCCTATATCTTATGGACTGAATAGACAAAAATAGGACAGAGTGCAGACCCACTCAACTGGACAACACAGGGAGCTGGAGGAAGATGGTGCAGTCAAGCATACCAGTGGTAGCAGACAAATGAAAAAGGGGGGGGGGAATCACATGTCAAGATTTGGTTGTAGCAGAGGATTGATATAATGAAGGTATTTGTAATCAGGGATGCAGATTAAAGAGACTCAGATTCTGATGCAGAGTTTTGACTTGAAATATCAACAATTCCTTTCCCCCCTCACAAATGCTATTTGACCTGCTGACTTCCCTGAGCAGATTGCTTGCTCATGCAAATTAAGCCGTTGCTTAACTGCAAGTCACTATGGACCATCGAGCTCAAGTGGTGGGTGAATGGGATTTGTTGCAAGGTAAAATATGATTTCACATTTGGAAGATGGAACTACAGCTGTTGGAGGGGAGTGTGCTGACATAGACAGGTACTCAGTAGCAAGCATAAATGATGGTTTCAGTAGTGGTGGATTGGCGCACAAGCACGATCAGTGACAATAGAGAAGGGTAATCTTTAGTTCAGCTTTGGGTCATTAGCTACTAAGATTACAAGTAGTTTGGGTAGATGCCATATAGCAGGGTGAAGGTAATCAGTTGGAATCTGTTTAATTAGTGAATCCAGTGGGTTTGGTTGTTCTGACATTGAGTTAGGGAAATTATTTGCTTATCTAACTGATAAACAACAACTTGAACGAATCAAGAGATGTTAAGATGGACGTTGTTGCTATTCTTATTTTACAAGTGATCCTGAGATATATGTGGACAGAAAATGGGGCAAGGATAGATCATTAGTATATTTGAGGCTCAGTATGAGAGAGGCCATTACTGTTGATTCTCCAGTTACAGCTGGGCATGTAAGGCAGTGGTCTCCAACCACTGTGCCGCAAAGCATGTGTTTCCGGGCCGCGAGGAAAGGATGTGATTTGGCGATATGAAATGATATGAGTCAGCTGCACCTTTCCTCACTCCCTGTCACTCACTGTTGAACTTAAACATAGGGTTGCCAACTGTCCCGTATTAACCGGGACATCCCGTATATTGGGCTAAATTGGTTTGTCCCATATGGAACTGCCGTTGTCCCATATTTCCCCCCGCTAAGATAGAGCGTTCCTATGAAACCGTTCGTAAGCTTAAATGGCGTAAAGCGAAGAAGCGCAATTGCCATTAATTTATATGGGAAAATTTTTTGAGTGTTCCCAGACCCAAAAAATAACCTACCAAATCATACCAAATAACACATAAAACCTAAAATAACACTAACATATAGTAAAAGCAGGAATAATATGATAAATACACAGCCTATATAAAGTAGAAATAATGTATGTACAGTGTAGTTTCACTTAACAGAATCAGGAAGATTAAGCCAAAACCGATTTGTAGGAAAATATCGGCATGTACACGCATGCACACACTGGTGCCCGCGCAAGGCTTCATGGCCATGGTAGTCTTTCTTGGGGTAAACACAAGTGTCCCATATTTGACTGCTACTTTTGTCCCTTATTTGGGAGTGAAAAAGTTGGCAACCCTAACTGTAAAAGACGTTGAGGTGAGTTTAACCCTATGTGAACACCCCCTCTCTCCCCCCCCACCCCCCCCGGGCTGGTCCGCAAGAATATTGTCAATATTAAACCGGTCCGCGGTGCAAAGAAAGATTGGGGACCCCTAATGTAAGATTTAGGTCCTATGTAGATGAATGACGAGAGAGAGAGAGGTTGGAGGACAATGAGTATATGTGTCAAAAACTTGTAATTGGGACCAAAAAGGATGGATTGTCCCTATGGTTGACCTCTTAAATATGCCATTGCTTGTCTCCTATTATCTGCATGCTCACTTCAGAACATTTTAGGTATTAGGTTACTCCCTTGTTTTTATTTCTATCTTATTTTCTTGTGCTTAGTAACATCTGCTGCCATCTATAATCTTAGATTTTTAAAAAATCTTTCCAATATTGACTTGCCTTTCTCCATTTTATCCCTCCAGTTATGGCTGTTGTTTCAGTCTCTTTCAATCTATTTTCTGTGATATCACTCCAGAGAAACATTGTATCATTTCTTAATGCATGTATGCATTTCTAAATAACAATAAAAGAGGACTGAGTGTTCTCATAATCTGTTATTATTTGCAACATATCCCTTATGCTTTCTGTCACTCTTGTACATTTTTGTATGATTATTCTTCAAAGTGTATTGGCTTTTACCCAGCTGCTCATTGCTGTCTTGGTGTGCATTATCTGTCCAACATTCCTAATATGTCTGTGTGGTGCCTGGGAATTAATTCAAAGGGCTCTAAACTCTGAGTGTTCAGTTTTGAATGTGCAAATTCTAGACCTGGGTAAAACTTCTTCAATATCCTGAGTTAGTTTATTTTTGGTAAAGTGTAATACTTTTGAATTATTTAATATTTCTGAATTTTTATGTGATGTCAATTTACAGAACACTATTTCACTAAGTATCTATATAAAACCTGCATATGTTAAAATCAAGTTTAAGTTCAAATTTATCATTCAACCATATGTGAATACCCATGGTTACAGCCAAATGAAACACAGTACAAAAAAAGATAGCAGTGAACATGCAGTTGCACAGAAAATGTAGACCATGTCTCAGAAAGTCACATCCTGAAGATTGATGGTGCATGGGATTTTGTCGGTAAGAACAAGCTTGCAGCAGTCCGATCGTCACACATTTTTTAAAAATGCAGCCGTGAACATATGCAATCCAATTTGTCTTCCACTGAGTGAACACTGGAGAGCAGTACCGACAGGAGGGGCTGGCCCGAACCCAGCATAGATGCCATGCCACACCCCTGGGCAGCTGTAACAGGTAATCCCATGGCATGAGGCCCCAGTCTGCGCTACAATCAGGGCCACACTGCTCCCTTGCTGTTGGTCTCACCAGTGAACCAAGCTTGCAGTATTCCACATTACCAGTGTCCTACAGGGTCTTGCCATCACAAGAAAAACATCTAAGACAATTGCTTGCATCATTTATTGGGTGGTTTGAGCTGCCTCTGAGGCCCTTTTCCCTGGCTGCAACGCAATGCACAACAGGTCTAGCTCCATTGCTATTGAGCAACTTGCTACTGGAGTAGGCCTGCAGAACTTGATGTTTTTGATAACCAGCAGTGTAAATGTGAAGGACATACAGTTATCCTTTTGATTGGACCCAGAGCGGCTGCTGCGTCTGAGCAAGGCACCATCTTACCAGGAGTTAAATATTCCTTCAGCTTCACCTTTTCCCTTGTAGACCTTTGGTCCATGACATTGGACTGATTTACACCACTGTGTCTGACTAGAGATCTTGGATGTCCTAGTGTCAGCTTTTTCACTCTTGCCATAAAGAAGACCCATGGTCTCTAGTGAGTGAGAATCCGGCAAATCGATGAGGATTGCAGGGAGGTAGGAGAGGGATTGCTCAATTTCAGACAAATTAGTACAGGGCTGTCAGGTTGTATTGCAATTTATTTATTAATTAACAGCCCAAAGCAGTTTACTGCAGGTCAGCAGAACACCACATAAATGTATCCAATTTGGGGTTTCCCAAGTTACAATTGACCGAAATTACAGAAATTTAACTCTGTGCAAATTCTCCCTTGCTACCTTAAAAATGCTTTAAAGATGTAGGTTGTCTATGCCATAAGTTTAATTTTGGTGACTGTTTTTGAAATTGAACTGAAAGAATTACATGGTGTGCAGTATGTGGAGCTCATTATGGGCTGTGTCTGACTTGTGGAGAAATAGATTTATAGTCAGTTCTCAGGAGAAGCACTCTGGCTAATTTGGGGACTGTTGTTTGAATATTTCTTTCCCACAAATGTCCTGTTTAAAAGTGTACTACACAGAGGTGAACCACTCTGTTTTAAGTGGCTGTTGGCATTTTGTTTACTGTAATGGTTGTACATTTGATTAAATTTTGGTTAGTCAGCTGAATCCATTGAAATTTATTCCTAGTGGTTTTATTCTTGATTTTGCATTATCTTCAGTTAGTTACAGTACCATGTCTTCACTTGCCTAGAACAATTAATCGGACCCAAAGCCGGAAGATGAATTAAACCTTTATTCAGTAAAACCATTCAGCCAAAAAAAAACCCAACAATGCATCCAGAGCACAACTATTTAAACAGTTTACTAAGCACATTCGAGATGTTGTTAGGAACAACGACTGATCAGTGAAAGTCTGCCTGAGATTGGCTGTTTTGGCTCACTGTAATATACTAAAAGTCAGTCTTCATATTGTAATGCAAGTTAGGGGTACATGAATCATACTTCTCAATTTTGGAAGAGTTAGTGGAATATTACTGTTTTATACATTCTCAACAATGTTTCACCTGTGTTCTCAGTGTTAGCCTAGGCCACAGTCAGAGACTATATTTTTCTTAAGTTATTTTTCTCCCAGATTTGATGGTATTTTTCAGAACTAAGAACTTATGAATATAAGAACATAAGGAATTGGAGCAGGAGTGGGCCATCTGGCCAGTCAGGCCTGCTCAATCATTCACTAAGATCATGGCTGATCTGGCCGTGAACTCAGCTCTGCCTACCTGACTTTTCCCCATAACCTTTAAAGCCCCTGCCATGCAAAGATCTATCGAACATATATTAAATATGTTTAATGAGGTAGTTCCTGTTATTTCTTTGGACAGAGAATTCCACAGATGCACTACTGTATGGAAAAAGCAATTTCTCCTTATTTCTGTCTGAAATCTGTGGAATTGAGGCTATCCCCTAGTTCAAGACTCACTTACTAGTGGAAACAGCTTCCATGTTTCTATAAGATCCACTCTGATTTTTTTTCTGAATTCTGGCAGGTTTAGTCTCAGGTGACTCAATCTCCCCTCATAGGCTAAACCCCTCATCTCAAGAATAAACCCGGTGAACCTCCTCAGCACCGCCTCCAAAGCCAGTCTATTTTTCCTCAAGTACGGAGATCAGAATTGCACAGTACTCTAGGTATACTCCATCCTGTACAGGTGTAACATTACCTCCCTGCTCTCAAATTCAATCCTTTTAGCAATGCATGCAACATTCCATTTCCCTTTATGGTAACCTGTTAAACCTGTAAATCAAGAATCTGCCATTCATGCACAATTTCTTTCGATTGATTATGCCCCGTCAGCACAACAGCATGTCACAATTTTTCATCATTTAAATAATAATCTGATCTTCTAATTTTCCTTCCAAAGTGTGTGAGTTTGTGTTTACCATTTTGTATGCCTGCTGCCAAATCCTTGCCCTCTCACTTAATCTCTCTGCAGACTTTCTGCATCTTCACTGCAGCTTAGTGTCGTCAGCGAACTTAGATACACCACCCTTGGTCCCTCTTCCAAATCATTAATGTATACGTGAACATTTGTGGCTCAGCATTGACCCCTTCACTGACTGCCAACCAGAGAAACATCCATTTATCTCAAATTTCTGACTTCTAATGATCAACCAATTCTAATTGATTATGCTAATATATTATCTCAAACTCCATACATCCTTATGTTATGGAGAAGTCTTTTATGGAGCACCTTATTGAATGCCTTTTGGAAATCAAGAGTATACAGCAACCACCTGTTTCCCTCCATCCACTGCACTCATTATATCCTTGTTTTATCTGGCAAATAAAGTTTAAAGGTTAATATTGCTTGGGGCGGCAGTTGTTGCTGGTCTCCATGACCCGGGATTGCAATTGTGCTGTGGACTTTATTTTTGTGGGGAATGGGAAGTTTGATCACTTGATCCTGCCTGGCAAGAAAGGGCTTCTCTCTGGATCACACTTAATTGTAATATCCCCAGCTTCCATGAAGAGGCACTTTACAATTATGCCGTTGCTGAATTGTAACTGACATCAACTTTTGATATACCTGTTGTACATGTATGGTTCTATTACTAACAGAACACTTAATATTTGAAATACTTTGCAAGTAGTAGGTATGCAGCACCATCTCAAGTGCTCAGCTGGGTTATTGGAAAAGGTAGACGTGTTCTTGGTTTAGTGTCTCAACGATGTGCATTCATACATTCAGTCAGTGGTACTATACCCTTAGAAATAATGATCAGGGAAGGAAATAAAAATGTACTGATTCACATAAGGGGATTTCAGAACAAATGACCAATGCGGTTAAAGGTATGAGGAGTAAGCTGGAGGAAAGAGAGATGGAGAAGTTTAGAGGATGATTCCAATATTTAGGGTCTAGGCAGTTGGAGGAATGGGTATCTGGTAAAAGGTAACAGAATTAACAAATTGGATATCTTAGGGTGGTATTGCTGAAAAAAGGTGTGTGATAGGAAGGGGCAGAAGAGATTTAAATGACAGATGTTTCTGGTTGAAACCAATGTAGATCAGTGGGCAAGGGCTTGTAAGAAGCTTGAATTTGTATTCTTTGAAGGAGAGTATTGTCTGTGGGATTGTGCTTCCTTGGTACTGGATTGGAATGAGCAGGTACTTCAACCTTTTGGTTGAGAAGATTGTGCAGGCCGTGAAGCCACACTGATTCACTTCTTTAGAGCAGAGTCATTTAGAGATATTCACAGTTGAACTAACTCAGCATGGGCCACAAATTGTGAATTTTTAAAAAGGATATGTATGTCCTCTTGTTATTTTACTTGCCCAGTTATTAAGGTTGAGATTTATTCTGATATAGCAATTTTTATATTCTTTCTGTTTATCCAAATTTAGATTTGGATTCCTGAGCAAAATAGTTCATTGCAGGTTGCAGTTAGATTACTGATTACCTACTGCAGTGTACATCTAAAAGTTTGCATTAGGACTTAAATTGAAATCCCTGGAGTATATTCTGAGTAAGCTAAATCTAAATAAATACTCAGTACTTCTGATGAAAGGTCTACAGTGGAGATTACTGAACCATGAAAATCAGTTGCTTGCACAGTAGTATTTGGAATTTGTCCTGGTTCCTGTTTGAAGCTTGGTTCTATAAGATAGGTTTCAGATGATCTGATATGTAGACTTTTACCCCCAACAATCAGCAGCTGAATACCCTGCATAACCCCTTGCTCCAAATTTCCTTGACACTGAAATATACATCACTCTGCAAATAATGGTCATTTCAATGTATTACTCGTTGTCAAACATTGTGGTAACAGAACTTTGAGCTCATGAGTCTTTGGTGATTATCAAGCACCAATTATGCTTAACCTACACAGCTTTGTTCTCCCAAAATTTCCATCACATTCTGTAGGTTCCATAACTCAGTTATGCATTGGGCCTATTTACAGTGGTTATTTGATTATCAGGTTTGTGATGTGGGAGGGAACCAAATCACCACGAGAAATCCATGCAAGCTGTAGGAGAATGTAAGCTGCTTTCAGCAACTCCACGGTCAACACCAGGTTGAGAGGCAGTGACTTTTCCATCTGCATCACTGATTCTGTTTTTGTGGATGTTTCCTAAAAGCAAAGCCTTTTCAAATTATCCCTTGTGCTTAACCTTAAGTATGCTGGTTTGGTTGGCTGCTTTCATTCTTTATTTTCTTTTACTTCTATTATTCCTTTTAGTCTTTCTGAATCTTGGATAATTTCTTGACTTGTGCTTACAGGAATATAGATTCATAACCCAAATTTTCTGTTTTATAGAAGTGTACAGCATGTAGGGTGAGTCATCACAAAACCATTAATATTTTTTGGCAGAACTATTTGGTTCATATCATGTAAGCTATTGAGCTTGTGGGTAAAGAGACATAACTTTCAGTTTAAAACAAGTTCCACCAAACCCAAAAAAGATGAAATGAAGTCTGCCTTTTATGGTCTGAATCAGCTATTGTATATTTCAGAACCTCGGGCTGTAAAAAAAACACAAAATTTCCTGTAATTACACTTCATAGATAAATGGATGCTTTCTTCATCATCTCCATGGAGGAAGATTGGCTGCTTCTGCTAATTTGGCTCGGTATCATGCGGCTTTAGTGGAGGTGAAATATAACAGTTTAGGAGCTTGCAGTAGTGTGGGTAAAACCCAAGCAATCTACACCTGCATGTTCCATTTTGCAAGGGTACCATGGAATTAATGTCAAGTTTTGCACCTTTCAAAATGGAATTCTGTTGATGGCACAAAGTTCAATGAATTTAAATAGAAATTACTTCTCAAGATGTGAACATTTGCATGACTGATATCCAAATTTTAGAGTGAACTTGAAATGGGTGTTTTCTGAATTATAGCTGCCATACTGTTATGTTCATCAGAAGCTGTGGCATTATGTATTCTTATTCTTTTGTGAACTTGGACTAAATATTTGATCTTGATCTCGAAGTTTGGCATTACAGCTGTATTTAAATTTCTATGTAAATTCAATTTTACTCTTTGAAGTTACTCCACAAATATATTGAATCTCCCTGAACTTTGGACTATGAATTACAGACAGACATCTTGCAAATCTTATGCAAGATTTCCATTCCTAAAAACTGCCTGTAAGTTAACTTTTCCTGGTCAGAAACACCTTTCTTTTAGTTTATCATATCAGTCAATCCTCACTTGGATAATTCTAACTCTACCCATAATAAAGCTAATGGAATATATATTGTATCCTGTCATTAATGAATCCCACAAAAACACTTTAATATTATTACTGACTTGTAAGATGCTTTCGAAATGTATGGGAGAATTTTTGTAAAGTTAGGTTTCCTTATATCAAACCATTTTATCCCAGGGAACACCCATTTGATTTTGTGCTTTGCTGGTCTGAAATAAACAGCTTTGTGTTACAGATATAATATAAATTGCATCCAACAACACCCTTTACAGAAGAGAACCTGGATTGAATTTTATATTCTAATTGATACGTATTTTCTGTTAACAAAAATTCAGCTATTTACCTGGTTGATAAATGGTGATTTAAAAAAAATGACAAAATAAGCAGCTGGAGTAATTGAGTTAATTTGCTGTAGAATAAATTGACTTTATTTGCTCGTTTGCAATTAGTAAATTAAAATTAAAAGCCATCTACTTTATCACTAACAGAAGTAAAATCTGTTTCATAACTTTAACTCTGCAACCATAGGCAGTGGATTCCAGTTTACTGGGACACATCAGAACCAGTACATTTTGGCCCAATTAAGTTTCATGGAAATAGTTAAAAAAAGTATAACAAGACAAACTGATTAGCAAATTATGTATTAAAATGAAATCCAGAACAAGTTAGAACATTTAATACCACAACAGTACTATAAAACTGTATTAGTTCCTAATAGCTATCAACGGAGGAATTATTCAGTGTGTGTTGGTTTATTCTTTCGACTGCAAATGAACAAAATCAGCACAGACACGTAGTGTAGATAATGCACTTCCTTCATAGAGTGCTATAGACAATTGCATCCTCCAAATCCTCATTGTAACATTCAAAATGATTGTTGATACTTTCAAATTCTTCGCAGTTCCTGGCATGTTGAAATAGTGGAATCGGTCGTTTTTACTCTTGATTGTTTCTGGCATCTTTAAGCCTGAATATTTGAAACCACAGTGAGCAAAATGGTTCTAAATTGTACTGCTGCTTATTTCTTGCCAACTGTCACTAACAAAAAAAAACTTTTTTGAACACAAACATATGCAACCGATACAATTTAAAATGTGATTGGTTTTAGTATGGTGCAGTGTCACATAAGCATGGCCACACAAGTGAACGCATCTGATGCTAGTTAGAAACTGTTCAGCAACAGTCTTTTCCCTCAATTACGTGGCATGGTGTCCCAAATAAATGAAGGGAATTCCAGCCATTTTTGCAATTAGTTTCTGTCTTTTAAGAATTGTCCCAAATAAGTGGCTGTGATTATCTGGGATCTGCTGTGTCCCTTTTTTGCAAGATCCTTGTCAAATGGCCCAGTACATAGATGAGATACCCCTTTAATGCATGCTCAAGAAGATCCCAGCTATTAATTATCTAGCAATTGTGATTTGGTTAGGTGGCATGTTTGTAAACCAATAGGTAAGGTAAGTCCTTTTAGGAGTAATATTCACATACATAGATTTTATGAATGTACATCTGGATTTTTTGGGATTGAGCCTGTGAAATACATAACAGTAGTGGATTACAGAAGAGATTCATTAAAATGTGTAGAGTGAGCCAGTTAAATATGTCTAAACTTTGAGCCAAGGAATATTCACGGTTTTAGATAGATGATCACAGTGAATTTGCTGCTCTATGAATGTGATGTATTGCCAACAAACAGTTGCTCAGTAAATTTTGCATGCAAAATTCTGCCTTATTCCTGAAGAAAAGTGAAGTTAAGTTTTTAAGTTTCAAAGGCTGCTTCAGTGTTAATAGGGTCCACACATCTGGGGCACTGCTGGAGACTTAGGGGTTAATCTCCCTGTGTGGGGTAGTTTCTGCCCTCGCCTTTAACTTTCTATTTCTGCTGATTTATTCTTTCCATTTTGCAATTGTCCCTCTGTCCCTTTGAGTTCCGCTGTCCATCGATCCCTTATTTAACTAGTCTGATCACAGGACAATTTATAATGACCAATTAACCTACTGACCGGGTACATTTTTGGACTGTGGGAGGAAACCCACACATTTTCTTTCTCCTACCACTCCACATTGAAGGAAATGGGAGTCAAAGAGCAGGACTGACAAAGGTTGAGACAATTATTCCAGTGAGAGTTAAGATGGGGCCAAGCAGACTATTTGGCAAAAGCTTAGGATATATATGCGGATAAAAGAGAAGCAGTATGGTAATATTCCTGTTTCCAGATACCTGCAGCTTACTAGTGCAGAAAGCTTCAATGCTTTTAGAAACATAGAAAAACCTACGACACAGTACAGGCCCTTCGGCCCACAATGTCATGCTGAACAGGTGCTTACTTTAGGAATTACCACAGGTTACCCATAGCCCTCTATTTTTGTAAGCTCCATCCACCTGTCCAGGAGTCTCTTAAAAGACCCTATTGTAGCCGCAATTGTCCCTGGTAACATAGAAACGTCTACCTGGGTGAAGTATTGGAAGCTTGCTGAATAATGCTTTGCTGTATTTGATATGTATCAGTGATTTTATTTACGGGGAACGTTCTAAGCTTTTCCATGTGATTGAGTTCAAATTTGACATGTTAAAATGCATAATTCTGGCTAATTGCTTGGTGCTGGAGGAACTAAGCAGGGCAGGCAGCATGTCCAGAAAAGAGTAAACAGCAGACATTTAGGGCCGAGACCTTTCTTCAGGATGGTCCTGATGAAGAATCTCTGCCTGAAATATCAACTTGGATTTCCAGCATCTGCATATTTTCTCGTCTTAATTGCTTGGTGTGTTGCTTTTGTCTTTTTTTTGCAATTCCATCACTTCTAAGTAATTAATACTTAAACATTGGGATGGTTTAGCCATTTTTTCGGATGTTTAATCTTGCATTTCTATTATTTCTCCGTATTATAAACTACCTTGCCAAACTACTTAAGTCCATTTGCTTGTAAGCTAGTTTTTTGTGTTATCATTTGGATTTTAAAACATGGGGTTTCAAGCCTTGGCTTCCATAAAGCTTTAAACCTATGTAACTTCCCTATAAACAGGGTGAATGTCAAGCAAAGAAGGCAAGCTTGATGGTATAAATATTTTCTTGAAGCTAGTGAAGAGTGAAGTTAGTGCATCATGTAGTGGATGTACTTTAATTTCCCAGGAATCTGATGCAGAATAACTAACCTTCTGCAGTTTGAGTTTAGAGTGCAAGCATTCTCTCTGCTGTCTCTGAGGAATTTGCATGATATTCCTGTGACTGCGTGGATTTCCTTCGGGTGCTCCAGCTTCCTCCCGCAGTCCAAAGTCGTACCGGTCGGTAGGCTAATTGGTAACTGTAAATCGTCCTGTGATCAGGCCAGGGTTAAATTGGGGATTGCTGGGCTGCGCGGCTGGAAGGGCTGAAAAGGCCTATTCTGCGCTGTATCTCAATTAAAAAAAATCCTAATAGCCCATAAATTCAAGTACATCAATGGCCTTATAGTGTAGAAAAACTCATAATTTACCTTGTTCTTTGTATTCCATCTGCTGTTTTCCATGCAGAGTTGGAACGTGCAGCTGTTGCGTATATTTCGTTCACTATAACTTCAGTGGCTAATTTGCAACTGCACTGATTTCAAGAATACCAACAGATACAGTGCTCAGGGCTGAGGAGATAACATAATGTATTATCTATTGGAAAGCAGGTATCTTCATTCTGCAAGCCCCTTACTAAGTCTCCCACTAATTTTATCTCTGAGGGTCTGGACACAATGTCTCAGGCACAGTTCACATCAATTTATCTCAGTTGTCTTCAGTAGCACATTTCCAATTTTTTTTTAAATAATCTGGGTTATATACCATTTATTTATTTTGTTGGCATCTATCAATTATTCAGCCAGTGTTGAATATAGCTCCTATTCACGAACTGTTACAAACTATGTAATGGAATCCACGTATTTGTGTTGCTTTTGCCTTGGTATGACATCACTTTTCCTGACCATCAATGTTATCCTATAAGGACATTTCACAACAGAAATTTTGAAATTTTAGACTTGTGTAACTGTTTACATAGAACAGCAGAAATTGATCATTTGGGACTTCCTCTTGTTTTCAATTTTGTAGATTAAAGCTACATTTTTTGTGTTCATATTTTGCTTGACTGCTTGTATAGACTGGTTGAAAATCTAATGGATTTTTCATGTTTCAGTGTCTACATATTAAGCTCTTGTGGTCACAAACTAATTAATAGGATACCCTGTATTTCAATAGTAGAATGGGCATGGGTCACTGAGAGCTGTTCATCAAACTAGATTGAATTATTGATAGTAATGTAATTCATTTAATATGTAGTGGCACTGCTAGTAGTGCTCTGTCATTTCTGACTTCGGGTACTGTCTGTTTGGAGTTTGCACTTGCTCCCTGTGGAAGCATGAGTTTACTCTGGGAGCTCGAGTCTCATCCCGGATCTCAAAAGCATGCTGGTTGGCCACTATAAATTGCTCCTTGTGTGTTGGTGACTGAAGTCTGGAGGGGGGAGGGGAGAGAGTTGAGTGTTTGGCGCGAATAAAATGGAATATGTCTGTAGCTGGCAAAAATGGTGCTTGATGGTCAGTGGGCAAAGGATCTATTTCTATGCAGTATAATCTGTACTATGTATCTTGACTTGTGTAGCTTTGTCCTTTTTAGAATGTGTGTGTACAGTGGCTTATTGGGTGATTTTTATTCCATACAAGACTATATTGTTCACCAGCTGTTATTCCAAATTGGGTATTATTGTCTGGCATCTTGTGCTTTTTTCCAGTAAGGGTCACTGGGAGAATTACCAGTTTTCATTGAACTTGTATAGCAGTAATTTCAGCTTTTATTCACTGTGTTATTTCTGTCTGATGTTTGAGGTGCTTTGTGTGCTTTCTTGGCTGCATAGTTTTGGACATGCAGAATAAAAGTTTGTGGTGTGTTAGAGAAGGTTGGAAAGAGCTGGTTTAAATTATAGGTATTGCTGTGTGCTCTTGTAACTATTTCATGGATTAAAGTTTGTAGTTAATGCAAAGTGAGTCAAAGACTTTTTTTACTGTTAATGTATATGATGCTGTCTCCAATTTTTGTACTATTTATTTTTGTGGGAGTGTTGAAATAAAAATAATCCAATTAGGACAAAGTATAATTGTTCTTTAGAAAATTGCGATTACTTAAAGAATTCTGCAGGTGTTTTAGTGAAGAGGGACTAGTGTACTGAAAATTGATCGATTTATTTTGCATTTTGATCAACTTGGAAAGTGAAATAAGGTGATGAGAGTCTGCTATGAACATTGGAGGTATTGAGCTTTGTTGAGTAGGATGTGGCTCCCACAGTGTCTTCCTGCTTTTATCTGGACTTGATAAGGCAAGAGAAATGAGCTGACAGACAACCTCCTCTCTCCCACATACCTCCCTCTCCAAAGGCTAGAACAGAGCTTTGGTTTTATGCCAGATTTTAACTGTTAAATTGCTATTCAAAAAAAAATCAAAACAGTAAAAATAAAATTAATTATTTAAAATAAGATTTAGGTTTACATTTTCCTGACAATTCCACAGACTTAAGAATCCTCAATGGCAAATGAGCGGTGACTGATTCCGTGCCAGTTCCATTTGGCAAAGATTGCAAAAAGTGGATCCTTGCTTACAATTGTTCTGCTGCTTAACACCAGCAATGGACTGGTTTCTTATTCAGCGTATCTGGGACTGGCTTCAGAGAGGGACTGAATGTCAGTTTTTCCAGAGCAACTGGTCACAACATGTTCAATGAAAATTGGAACAGCTAGAGATGCTGGTAATCCGATACAAAAATAAAAAGTTGGAAGTACTCAGCAGGTCAGGCTGCTTCTACAGAAAGAAGCGGTAAACATACTGATTTTCTATATGTCACAAACTTTTTCCGGCCCCCCTGTTACTTGCTTTGTAACTTAAAGCTACCTTTATTTCTCCTTTCTCAATTCAAAGGATTTTCGATCTAAAACAGCACCTTTTTACCTTTTTTCTTTCTACAAATTTTGACTGGCCTGAATATTTTGCTATATTTTATGTTTTTTTTATTAAAGCCTGCTTCATTTGCCAGCTTAAAGATAGTCTAGAATGGAGTTTTAAAGTAAATACTCTTTTGGGGTGGTAGGGGACAAGGGTAAAACCTGAATGTTTGAATGAGAGAAATACTTGAAAACAAACTGGATTGTATTCTCCCCTAAACAGAATGGGGAAAGTGTACATGGTGAGTGGAAAAATTAAATATCTCATTGATATGGAAGAACTGTCTTGTACAGGTGATTTTAGCAAACTCTGAGGAAGTGGACTTCCTGCTAACTTTTTGAGTTTTTTCCCCACCTTTGGAGAGGGTATTATGTACGTATACTATTTGTAAGTTAACTATATAATTTGAAAAGATGAATCTGGGCATGTTCTAGATTCTAAAGTACTTGTCCCTCAGATACTGTTTGCTAGGTCTTATAAAAAGCACAACTCACATTCTAGATTCTAATGTACTTGTACAGTGATTTAAAAAAAATAATTTTAAATGATTAATTTTTTCTAATATACTTTAATTCTAAAATTGTTTTCTTTTTTTTTTGCAGCAAAAAAGGCTTCAATGTTCGATCGTTTGGTACGGGAATGCACGTGAAGCTACCAGGACCTGCTCCGGACAAGCCAAATATATACGATTTCAAAACTACATATGATCAGATGTACAATGATCTCATTAGGAAAGACAAAGAACTGTATCCATAAGGCACTCTTGTGTTTTTAGGCCACTGGTTCCAAGGTGTCTGTGTTTGCATTTTTACTGTAGTGGGGAGACATACCACAGTTTTGTAAATTCACAGTAGGAAAATAGTGTCAAGGGTGAGTTAGGTCCTTTGAACCTTCTAGTGCTTTGTTAAGTTCCTTGTATAAAGCGTTCCAATTAATGGAAGAGTTTTACAAAGTACACCTAACTGAGTAGTGGAAGTGCCTGTTTGGTAAGGATACATGTGTGTAGTTATGTAGCAGCAGATGCTGCAGGACCACTAATTTCCAACTTCAGCTCTAGTTTAGACAAATCACTCAAACAGAAGTGATAGGGTCTTGGATGCTGGGCATCCCTCTTCATTCAGGTGTAGCATGATCATGGCCATTTTAGAGTGCTATGTGATCTAACTCTAGTAATAAATGCTTTTTTTTTCCCTAAAAGAAAATGAGCAGCCTGATCTGTTGTGAAGGCTTCTTTGGAAGAAGCTTATTAAAACAATAATAGAAGAGACATTATTACTGGACTGAAATATTTGATGTCAGTACAGTGATGTATATGTCCTTAAATACTCTACTAAAGTACATCTGAATTAAATGATCTTAGAACTCCAAGGTGCAGCATTCTTAATGTAGGAAATATGATGTGATTTGCTTTTCAAAGAAAGTTAAGGGCAATCCTGCCTTTCCACATTTCTTTCACCTTGAGTTAAATTCTTAGTCCTAATTATAATTACTTACATTTATATGGTGATTTTTACAACATTAGCATGACTTAAAGCACTTACAGCGGAGTACTTTTGAAGTGTAGTCACTTATAATGTAGGAAATGTGGCAGCTAATTTTATGCACAGCAATTTTCCCACAAACGGCAGTATGATGAGAAGGAAATCTTTTGTAATAATGCTCACGGAGGGATGAATATAGCCAAGATTCCAGGAATAAATTCTCCGCAGTACATCTGGCTGGGCTGACGGAGTCCTCTATTACTATTACATACAAAAGATAGAATCTTCAGCAATGTAGTGCTGTCAGCACTGATGAGAGTATTAGTCTGCAATATTATGTCTGAGACACGGATGTTGCCAGCAAAGCCACAACTGATGCAAAATTTAAGCTATTGAGGTGAAGTATAGTATTGCAGTAATTCTCTGCCCAAATGCCTGGCTTTCACATCGGTTGTAAGGTGAGAGCAGCTTGTAAATTTAATGTATTAATCTATTCATAGTAGGTATATTTAGATTTGCTGGGTCAACTCAATTTATGTACAAGCTTAAGCAGTCATTGGCTTGAGCCCAAGACATTACTTAACATTTTTGAAGTTGTAAAATAGAAACTTAACAGTTCTCCCCAATTCTTAACAGTTTACTTTCTGTACTTTATTTCTAGTTGCATTAATATTTTGTTTGCAGAAGCAACATTTTATTTTTGAGGTTTCTATAATCTCCTTGGCTATCGCCATCTGTTTTGAAGATGGAGGTTTTCTTGCTATTTTATTTGCTAATGGCTAACTACTAAAGTCTGGATTTAAAGTCAACAACCCAGAATCATTGGGAATAATTATTCTGTTAGGATGGATTTAATAGCACCTATACTACTTTTAATACCTGGATTTTGGATTAAACAGTAGTAAATTTATTGTGTTATAAGCAGGAAATGATTGGGTTTTTTTCAACTATGTTACTTCAACATGTTTTTTGGGCCATTTTACCAATTCTACAATAATGTTCACTGAGTACTTCTTAAAGTACAAACAAGAAGTGACTCTGTTTTGTGTATTTAAATAGCGCAGGTCAAGTATTAAAAGAGCAGTTGAGCCTTAAATGGGTTTAATTTAATCTTTGTAGTACCGATTCTTCTACAGTTCATTTGTGTTATATTGGCTATTTTAACCAAGTGACATTTAAACAGGCATTTAAAGCATCAATATACAATACTTCAGTTGAGCTTGTTTGGATTACCACCCATTCCATAACTTTACAGTATCTTATTTAAATTAGATTTTGCCATTGAAAACTAAAAACAAATTGAAAGGCTTTTCTCTTTGTTGTTATCAAACTGTATCAAATATCAACAACATACTTTGGAAACGGAGAGAACCAAATACAATCACGCTGAAATACAACAAGACACTGTTTTCTAATTTTATGTTGCTTTGGCAATCTGGCACTTGAGCTTTGTTCATTATTTTGGCCTGGAGAATCGCAGCAGTTTTTTTGTAGTTGCTTTGCTGTCGGGCTTTAATTATAGAACATCTGCTAATTTCAGTGGTTCATGCAAGTCAGATGCAGGATTCATTTAATCTTTGCATATTTCTAAAGTAGGAAAGACATTGGAGGATGTCCTATCTTGGCCATACATTCTATAGAAAAGTTTGGATTTAAGTAGGCCTTACATTTATTGTGGTAGGAATAGGTTTCCACCACAATTATGTGTACTTTCCTGGGTTCCACTTTGTATTGTGCACTGGGGATTACTGTTTAATTGCTGGTTTTTGTAATTTTTCAGGATGGGTGGCTGTGATGTCCAGGTGCATGCTTCAGGAGGTACCATTGGTTCCTTGAAGATGTGGTTTTTACACTAAGGATTCCAACTGCTCTAAGCAACTTGTCTGTAACAATGTGTAAGCTCTTCACGCTCACAACCAAAAGTAATGATTGTATAGTTTTTGACTGCAATTGAAACTTGGTAATAAACTAAACCACTCTGCTCTGTATGGAAGTGCACGTTTGTCACAATATGGGCAGAATATTGTACTTTAATAAGGGTTAGAAAGCAGCTGTACAGAATGGGCAAATTAAGCTGCTGATACAACATTTAAAGTTCAGTTTATTGGTATTTAGGCATGTGACAAAGTTATGAAATTGGATTATTTGAAAAATGATATGGACCTATTCCATGAGATCCCATCATAACTCTTCTCTGGGATGTTTGAAGCAGATACTCCTAATTTTTAAATTCTGAGGAAAGGCCTGTTGCTAGCAAGGCCAGCACTTAATGCTCATCTCTACTTGAGCTGGTCATTGTGGTGGTGGGCCTTTTTTTGACTGCTATAACCCTTTTAAGGTATTGTTAAGCAAGTTCCACTATTTAGGAATGGGGATGTTTATTATTAAATGAGTAAAGTAGATGAACTTTTAGATGGTGGTTTTCCCATGAGTCCTGAATGGTTTTGAAGATGCTGCATATTAACCATATGATGAGCATTGAATATTTAGGGTGATAGAAGAGGTGCTGGTCAACTGGGCTGTTGTCTGTGCTTTACTGGTAGAGAATATTCCCGTCAGTCGTGTAAGTGGTGATAAGGGGTTTGTGAGTTCAAGGAAATACAGTATTTGATCTGTAGCTGATCAAAACCGGGTTTATTATCACTGACGTATGTCATGAAATTTGATTGGCCAACAAATTCAGTGATTATAAATCTGATTACGTGTTTGTGTGTGTGTGTATATATTACACACACATTTACACACACACACACACATATATATATATATTAGTGTTCATAGGTTCATTGTCTTTTGAAATCTAATGGCATGAGGAAAAAACTTCCAAAATGTTGAACTGTTTGCAGGCTCTTGTACCTCTCTGGTAGCAATGAGAAGAGGACATGTCCTGGGTGGTGGGGAAGCTAGTGACTGTGATGGAACCGGCTGCATTTACAGCCCTCTTCAGCTTTTTACGCGATCCTGTGCAGTGGCCTCTCAGTAGCAGATGGTGATGCAGCCAGGTAGAATGCTGTCCAGAGTACATCTATAGAAATTTGTTAATCTTTGGTGACATACTAATCTCTTCAAGGTCCTAATGAAGTATAGCCATTGGCTTTTCCTCTTCATAATTGCATCAATAATATTAAGTCCAGGGTAGATCTTCAGAGATATTGACACCCTGTGCTTTGCAGGTAGGATACTCCTGACCTGTTTTCCTGTTATCTGGTAGATGCTGTTACTAAAAAGTAGTCCTGAAGTACAAGGCAGAGTACAGCAATCGCTGTATCGAATCAATTGCTTTATCACAACGTGCCTCTCAGGTGGCGGAAGAGATAGGTCACCCATTTGACACTTTTGACTTAAGATGTTTCTAAATGCATTAGTATTATCTTTTACATTTCACATTTGAAGAGATCATGTTTGTTGGTCACGTCCTCTTATCAGTTGCTAAATGTTGTGTCCACCAATCATTATTGGATTGGCAAACCTGAAGAATTTTGTTGAGATCCAATAGCTTTGGATTTTCTTTGTAGTATTGCATGTTTTTCTGATTTATATTTAGAATTTAGAATTCATCCCTAAGCTTGATGGAATTCTAGCAGAATTCTTATTGAGCTACATTGCTTCATGGTTGCCAATGCAGTACCATTTAGAACGCTTGTGACATTGTGGTGGTGCCATGGACATGTGACATTATTCTCCAACCAGTCCTCACTTCCCAAGTGAATGATTGGAGTAAAATCCAGTATGTTTTCTCCTCCATGTTGATATTTTTCAAGTCAAGTTTATTGTCATTTAACTATATACATGTATACCATCAAATGAGACAACTTTTCTCTGAACCAGGGTGTAAATGTAAAGCACAGTATTACACATAACACACATAGAACATAAATAACTGAGGAAATAAGGATAAGATCCACAGATGAATTATGCATACTTTAACAAAGTAAAGTGCACAATTTAAATATTTTCAGGTATAGAACAGATTAACTGACACTTTGAATGTGATGTGGCAGGGAGTACAGAAGCCTAGTGGCCTGAGGGAAGAAACTTTCCCAGCCTGACTGTTCTTTTTATGCATTGAAATCTCCTGCCTGATGGTGGAACGTCAAAGAGGATGCTGGATGTATAGGTGGGATCCTTGATGATACTAAGGGCCCTGCGCATAGAGCGCTACTAATAAATGTCCCTGATGGATGGTAGGGAGAACCCTATGATCCTCTCAGCTGTTCTCACAGTCCTCTGTAGGGATTTGTGGTCCGATGCTCAGCTGCTGCCATACCAGATGGAGAGTAGTTCATCTGCATCTTCCTGAAGTCCGCTATGATTTCCTTGGTCTTCTCCATGTTCAGACTTGAGTGGGTTTGTCATACCAGTCCACCAGCTGCTCCACTTCCTCTCTGTACTCTGACATGTCATCCACTGTTGCGTTATCTGCAAGCTTGATGCAGTTTGAGCTGAATCCTGCGACACAGTCGTGCGTCAGCAGTGTGAACAGCAGCAGGCTGAGCACGCGGCCCTGGTGAGCGCCAGTGCTCAGACGTTGCTGCCCACACGGACTGAATGTGGCCTTTCTGTTAAGTCCAGGATTCAGTTACAAGAGGTGCTGGGACCATTTTGTCATTATTCTGGTCAGGTATGTCCTTTGGATTTGTGGTTCTACTGAGGATGTGATAGATATTGAAGCTTCTCACACAGGGAATGTTGTGCCTTTAGTATCCTGTGACCTTTCCAAGTTGAATTTCTCTCACTGCAGTGTACAGCACGTAATTTCCCTTTAAGCAACATGCTTTTGAATTGACATAATGAGCTACAGATTCCATGAACAGCGGACTTAACTCTCAGGCATGCGGGTACGGCATCTTTAGATAGATGAAGGTTCATTGCCATGGCTGGTAGCAAGACAGTAGGAGGGGTGGGTACTTCAAGCCACCCTAAAACAGAGGAATGAGACCCCCTCTTTCCAGCAGTTTGTTAGCAAACGTGCTGTTGCTGGAGAACAAAATTGAGGACCTGAGGGCAAGAGTGCTGTATTGGAGGGAAATGAGAGACTGTTGTATTCTATGTTTGACTGAGACATGACTTCCAGCATGACAAGTGCAGTGATCAGACCCAAAGGCTTCTCAATTCACAGTATGGACTGAACTGCTGATTCGGAAAAGCCAAAAGATGGAGTTGTGTGTTTCATGGTAATCTCTTGGTGGTGTTCCTATATGGCGGTGTTGTCAAACCCTTGTTTCTCCTGACCTTGGACAAGTAACGATTAAATGTCATCCATTCTATTTACCAAGGGAGTTCTCATCAGTGATCCTCACCTGAGTTTATATACCACCAACACTGACTATAATCAAGTGCTTGAGATACTACATGATGCTGTCTCCAAACAAAAAAAAAAAAATCCATCCAGGCGTATTTCAAATCATAGTTGGGGACTTAGTTTAACAAGGCTTGTTTAAAGAAATCCTTACCCAATTACCATCAGCATATAGCCTGTAACACTACAGGTTCCCCATCACACTAGACCACGGTGATACTAAGGTACAGAATGCCTGTCATTCCCTGCTGGCACTACATTTTGGTAAATCTGAACACTTGGCTGTCCATCCATCTACCTGCATGAGGACAGAGGATAAAGAACAAAGCTGCAGAGGCTAGGACAATAAAGAGGTGGTTGTGGAAGACAGAAGAGTGGCTGTGGGATTGCTTCGAGTCGGTGGACTGTGGTGTTCAAGGATTCATCTGTGGGTCTCTGAATACTCCGTGGTTGTCACAGACTTCATAAAAGCGGTTGTAGATGAGCCTGTCCCCACAAAATCATTCGGCCTTCCCCAACCAGAAGCCCTGGATAAGCCATGAGATCTGCAATCTACAGAGGGCCAGATCAGAGGCATTCAATTCTGGCAACTATGAGGCCCAGGTACAATTTCCCATAAAGCCATATCACAGGCGAAGTGGCAAGCCTGGGCTAAACTTGAATCAACGAAGGATGCTTGACAGTTGTGGCAGGGCTTGAATGTTATCACCTCCTTTAAAGTAAAATGAAGCGACACAGTGACAACAGGATTCGCTTCCAGATAAGCCTTCTGTGCTTGCTTTGACTGTCGAAACCCGGAGGACCCATCATGAACCATCGCCCCTGTGATCCTGTGATGTCAGTCTCTGAGGCTGACCGTTTGATCAACTTTCAGGAGGGTGAACCCACAAAAAGCGACTGGCAACTTTAAATTCCTCAGTATTATTTCAGAGGACCTGTCCTGGGCCCAGCTTGTATGTGCAATTATGAGGAAAGCATGGCAGTGCCACTATTTGTTTAGGAGTTTGTGAAAATTTGGTATGACATCTAAAGCTTTGACAAACTTCTATAGATGTGTAGTGGATATATATTGACTGGCTGCATCACAGCTTGGCATAGAAATGCCCTACAAGAAGTAGTGGATATGGCTCAGTCCATCCCCACCATTGAGCAAATCTCTGCAGTGTTGTTGCTGGAAAGCAGCATCCGTCATCGGGGACCCACCACTTGGATCATACTCTTTTGCTACTGCTATCAGGAAGAAGGTATGGGAGCCTCAGGACTCACTACCAGGTTCAGGAACAGTTATTATCTCTCAACCATCAGGCTCTTCGACCAAAGGGGATAACTTCACTTGCCCATCATTGAGATGTTCCCACAACCTGTGGACTCGCTCTTGGTGACTCATTTCATGTTCTCGATATTTATTGCTTTTTTAAAATTATTATTTCTTTCTTTTTGTATTTGCACAGTTATCTTCGGCACACTGGTTAAACACCCAAGTTGGTGTGGCTTTATTGGTATTATTCTATTATGGATTTATTAAGTATACCTGCAAGAAAATTAATCTTGGGATTGCATACGGTGACACATACAGTACGTATAAAAAGTATTCCCCCCCCCCAACACCACTTGGAAGTTCTCATGTTTATGATTGTTTTACCACATTGAATCAGAGGGGATTTAATTCTTGGACACTGATCAACAGTAAAAGACTTTTTTGTCTCTAGAGTGAAAACAGGTCACTACAAAACTATCTAAATTAATTACAAATATAAATTGCAGTGGACATCGGGACACTGAAATTTTTCCCCATTCTTTTCAAAACCGCTCAAGCTCTGTCAGATTGCATGGGGATCGTGAGTGAACAGCCCTTTTCATGTCCAGCCACAAATTCTCAATTGGATTAAGGTCTAGACTCTGACTTGACTACTCCAGGATATTAATTTTGTTTTTAAGCCATTCCTGTGTAGCTTTGGCTTTATGCTTGTGGTCATTGTCTTGCTGGAAAACAAATCTCCCAAGTTGCAACACATATAAAAGTTGCTGGTGAACACAGCAGGCCCGGCAGCATAAAGATGCTGCCTGGCCTGCTGCGTTCACCAGCAACTTTTATGTGTGTTGCTTGAATTTCCAGCATCTGCAGAATTCCTGTTGTTTGCGCTCCCAAGTTGCATTTCTTTTGCAGACTGCATCAGGTTTTCCTCCAGGATTTCCCTGTATTTTGCTTCATTCATTTTACCCTGTACCTTCACGAACCTTCCAGGGCCTACTGCAGTGAAGCATCCCTACAGCATGATGCAGCTATCACCATGCTTCACACTAGGAATGGTGTGTTTTTGATGTGCTGTGTTTGGCTTGTGCCAAACATCGTGTTTAGTCTGATAGCCAAAAAACTCGATTTTGTTTTCATCAGACCATTGAACCTTCTTCCAGCGGACTTCAAAGTCTCCCACATGCTTACTGGCAAACTCAAGCCGAGATTACATGTGAGTTTTTTTTTCAATAGTCACTTTCTCTTTCCCCCCCTCCCACAAAGCTGTGACTGGTGAAGCGCCCAAGCAACAGTTGTTGTATGCACAGTCTCTCCATCTCAGCCACTGAAGCTTGTAACTCCTCCAGAGTTGTCATAGGTCTCGTGGTGGCCTCCCTCACTAGTCTCCTTCTTGCACAGTCACTCAGTTTTAGAGCACGGCCTGCTATAAGCAGATTTACAGCTGTGCCATATAGTTTCCTTTTCTTGTATCCATCTCCTGACTTGTGCTTTTCGATAACCTTTTCACAGAGTTGCTTGTAGTGTTCTTTTGTCTTCATGGTTAGTTTTTGCCAGGATACTGACTCGCCAGCAGATGGAACTTCAGTCAATTGAAACATCTTGACTGCACTCAGGTCTCCAAAAACAGATCTTTAACTAATTATGTGACTTCTAAAACGAATGGGCTGCACCAGTAATGATTTGGTATGTCATATTAATGGGAGTTGAATACTTACGCAATCAATTATTTTGTGTTTTATATTTGTAATCACTTTGTAGAGATTTACTTTCACTTTGACATGGAAGAGTCTCTTTCTGTTGATCAGTGTCAAAAAAGTCAAGTTAAATCTACAGTGATTCAATGTTATAAAACAATAAAACATGAAAACTTCCAAGAGGGATGAATACTTTTTATAGACACTGTATATACTTCAATAAATTTACTGTGAACATTGAACTTTGAGTTCAGTGTGGGGGGTGTTTACTTTTATTAGCTGACAAGGTTGTTTCCTGCATCATGTTTGTCCTGATCTCAGGAAATATCATGAACTCAATTATACTCACCTTGGAGGCAACGCACTGTAGGTATGTTTGAATGATACTTGGTGCCCAATCGTGAAATTACAAGGAGTGTAAATTTCACTGAATGAAAATTTTATAAATGAAGAGATTAATGCAAATTTATTAGTATAAGAGAAATTGCATTGCAAGAAACCATTCTGACTGAATAGTGTTGGGGAAAGAAAACTTTTGAACTCATACCTGGCCTTGTAGCAGTAACTTGAAGACATTCCTCACACAGTAATTGAAGCAAAGACATTTTTATAAACCAAAAATTTCAATTGGTCTTCAAGATATTTCTTAATTGGTGAAAGTTCACTTCTTTCCAGGCAGTGACAGCAAGTTCCAGATTCTTACCTTGGGATAAGAACATTTTCTTCCATCTCCCTGTAATCTTACCAGTTACAGTAAAACTATCATCACACTACTGACCTATGTTTAGGGAAATAAGATGTGATTATTAAATCCCCCTCCATCGGCTTTCTAAAGTGAATCACAATTTAGTTAATAACTAAAATTCTCCAGCTCTAGCGACATGCTTAAATTGCATCTCTCTTCTGCAATTCAAGTTTTCCTACAAACGAATGATCAAATGTATACATAAGAGTGCTCAGACTGTGACCCAGATGATGTTTTAGACTATTGGCTTTCCACATGACCTCTTTATTCTTGTCTTGATTGGTGGTAACTTAAAATACAAATATCCTCTGTGTTGCTTAACCACCAGATAGATGCACCTGATTAAGGATATGCACTTATTCCTATGAATCGCTGTCATCTGTATGTTCTCTTGTTGTACTTCACAAGTGCTTTATTATTCACTTGTTGGATTGCATTGGAGTTGCCTGTTTTTAGTCCACCTGTTCAGGCATGTGCCATTCTCAACCTGCTGCCAACTCAGTGCCAGCTAGTCTATCTGAATTTCTACGGTTTTACACAAAGGTGCATGCAATTGAAAGACTAGCTAAGTTATTCTTGATTATATTTCAGAGTTCAGTCAGTGTAGAACGCTCTAATGCAAAGGCAAGTAGGACAGTGGTAAAGATGGAAGGCCAAGCAATTTGGGCTGAGTAGCTGAATTATAAATTTTATGTACTGTAGTTTATTTTCCAGTTGTGTACCCATAGGTCTAGTTTTCATTGGAGGTTTATTCCACACTTGTTAAGTTATACAGCTTAATGTAGTCTCAATCATTTTTGACATTTTTTTGACAATTTTATATTCTACAGCTTTTAATTTAAAGTTTACTGTATTAAGAGTTGCACACTTCAAATGGCAGCACTCCTTTGGGAATTCTTGTTCAAAACCTATTTTTGAAACAAAATTATGCCACTATCCAGGTCAGGGAGTGTGACAGACAGAAAGCAACCCATTGGTTTGTTCACTGATCTGTTTTGGAAATTGGGTCACATTACATGTGCAGTGCCAGGTTCTCCCAGCTGGTTAAATGAAAATGACATTTCTGGTTGCAGAGCTGGTAGACAGAGTTATAGCTGACTGGAGAGAATTCCTGATTGTGAGTGAAACTAGAATAATAGTGTTTGAGGAAGAACAGTGGGTGCTGAGGTTAAAGTAACAATTCTGATTGTTAAATATGGGTCTTTTGAACTACGTGATAAATGTTGTGGAAATACAGGTTGTTGCTGAGTGCGGCAGTAATCTTACGGTTTGTGTTTTGAGTCTCTGAAATTATAGTTTCAGCTGCAGACTTACAATTGGGTTTGTGGTGGCTGATAGAATGGCCAATGCTTGAAGTGGTCCACCAGTTTTGTAGAGCCTCTGGCTTTGCCTTGTTTCATTTTCCAGTGTGATCCTGAATGCTGCTCCTTCACCTCTGGGTGAACAGTTATGGGTCAGAAATTCCCAGGCATCTGCAGGGCATTTGCTTTTCTTCAGGGAGGCTTTGAGCACATCCTTGAAAATTTTCCAGTCACCCTGTGTAACTAAAGTTGAATTGATGGGTACAGAAGGCAGAGCAAGCACGAGCTTGTTCCAAAGCAACTCAGCCTGTGACATTTTTCAAGTATGTTCACTTATGTACTGCTATTATAAAATTTGCTTAGAGTTCACATCATAAAGGCAGACTATTTTGCAACAATTTTCTTAATTTCATTCAAAACATATTGGGAAGGAGAAGATTTGATTGAACCTGCTTTTTCAACCTTGTTGGTTAGCAGTAGTTGTACAGCATAGAAACAGGTCAGTTGGCTCAGTGCATCTATGCTGTCCATCATACCGATCCATGCTATCCCACTTGCCTATGTTAATTCCATATCCCTTGGCTTTGCTGAGTCAAGAATCAGTTCAGGTGCCCAAGTGTTATTGTTCCTGTCTCCCACAACCATTGGCAGCTCACTCCAGATAACATCTTTGTGTGAAAATTTACCCCTCACAATCCCCTTAAACGCACTTCCTTTCACCTTAAAAAGCTATACCCCTAGTTCTAAACATCCCCAGCACAGGATCAGACTGACTGATCTACCTATATCTGTGTCTCATAATTTTATGTACTTCTGTCATGTGTCTCAGCTTCCTCCAGGGAGAAGAAAAATTACCCTATCCAATTTCTCCCTGTAACCTAAGCTCTCCAATCCAGGCGATGTAAATTTGAATCTTTTCTGTATCCCCTCTAACTTGATCACATCTTCATGCAGTGTGGTGACCAGGATTGCACACAATAATTTGTGTGCAACATAACCAGTGTTTGATATAGGTGTAACATGATGTCCCCATTCTGGTACAAAATGCCTCAGCTAATGAATGTAAGCATGCTTATGCTGCCTGTACCACTCTGTCTTCCTAATGAAATTTTTCATGCCATAGTGAGCGCTAGAGAACTGGAGGGGAGTTAATGGGCATGTGAAAGGGATATATCTCAGGTAAGTATGTAATTGCTAGTTTATTGGATTCCTAAGAATCTGGATCTAAATGTAGGTCAGACGAGCTGGTAAGGACTAAATTTCCTTATCGATATTGGGAGCCAAGTTTGACATTCAGTGATTTCACTATGGCATTAAGAAAGCCTCTTCCAAATTTTCAGAAATTATTGGGGCAGCGTGGTAGTGTAGTGGTTAGCATAACGTTTTATGGTACCAGCGGCCTGGGTTCAATTCCCGCTGATGTCTGTAAGGAGTTCTCCCCGTGACCACGTGGGTTTCCTCCCAGGTGCTCCGGTATCCTCCCACAGTCTAAAGACATACCAGTTGGTAAGTTAATTGGTCATTGCGTAATTAGGCTATGGTTAATTTGGGGGACATCCTGAAGGGCCTACTCTGCACTGTATCTCAATAAGTAAATAGATTGGAATTTTATCACAATGCTAGAAGTTTTTATGGTCATCATTACTGAAAACTAGCTTTTAACCAGGGCTTAAATTCTCCAGCTACTTGGGTAGAATTTGAGTATATGTCACCAGATCAATACCAGAGCCCTCTGGACACTCATGTAATTTAACCAATTTGCAACGACCTTATTCTACTGTGGTATTATTGACAGTCATGACTTAATTCTAATGAGTTCTAAATGTGGCAGTATCCGTTTCATGCAAAGCCCGAGTGCCGATACATCACTGGTCCCAGCCTACCTACCATAAAGGACACATAAACAGAAAGGTACGAAAAAGGGTCAGTAACATCATGAAGGATCCCATCCACCCCGCTCATGGACTGTTTTCCCCACCTCCATCAGGAGGAGGCTACGTAGCATATGCACTAGGAGCACTGGATTCAGAAATAGTTCCTTTCCCGAAGTGGTAAGGTTGATCAATACCTCCACCCACTAACTCACCAGTCCATACCCCATCACCACCACTGCACTTTATCATTTCCTGTCAGTCACCTTGTGTACAAGCCGCTATGCATAGCGACACTTTAGGGACATGCAGTTGGTCTATGTATACAAGCTATCTTGTGTATTTATATTGTGACTTTAAAATTATTATTGTGTTCTTTATCTTAGAGATATTTTTGTGCTACATTGGATGGGGACTAATTATTTCATTTTTCTTTGCATTCATGTACTGGAAATGACATTAAACAATCTTGAATCTCATTTGTTGCTTAGGAGAAAATAAAAGATGGGGTGGGGTTTGTGTATAGGAGTGAGAAATAAATTACCAGTGTCATAATCTCACATCAGGGTTAACACTTGACTGCTGTGCAGTTTTTTTTCAATCTGTGTTTGGGCACCAGGTCACCTTGGAAATTGTCGTTGAAACAGAGCATAAATTGAACCTGGATTTTCCATGCGCTGTAATTGTATTAACTTGCATCAAAACATTAGAGTCACTACTATTTTTTTATACTTTGTTCTTTTTTTATTAGTAATTTTTGGTTGCTATTTTATCACAACAAAACATTTACTTCAGCGAATCTAATGGAAAATAGTCCAAGGTTCTCAGTTCATTCTGAAAATCTTTGGATGGATTCTAATTCTGAAATATTCATTATGTAGAATTAAGAATATTTGCATTTGTGGTACCTTTCACAACTTCAGCATGAGTGGCTTATGATGTCAGACTTCCACAAGAGGACAAGCAAGAAGGTGCCCAGCAAGTTCCAGCAAACAATAGTGCAGTGATGACTAGAATTTGTGTTAGAAGCCTCTCCCTTGCTTTAAAAGTAATACCCTGTGATGTTTTTGCTTTCTCCACGAAAGCAGTTAGGTCCTTGGTGTAATGTTTGATCTTGAAAGAAAGTACTCCCTAGTATTCTCCACAGGAGAGTATTCAAATCTGCATTCAAATTTCCAAAGTAATTTATTGACAAAGAACAGCTGTGCAGACCATTTAGCAAATCAAGGCTTTACCAGTATTGACATGTCCCCAAACTACTACTTGTCTAAAGTTATTATTAACCTGTTCGATCTGTGTATTGTTTCCATAAGTGCATTGCCACTGCAGGCCCTCCCCAATTTATGAACATTTCACTTACGAATATGGTACACATGAGCAAGTGTTTGAGAGACTGGGTGGACGGTGATGGATTTGCCTGTTGCTGTGGCATTGCAGGCATCCTCTGTCATGTGGAAAGGGGACATATCTGTGTGCCTTCTCTTCCCACATTGAGCCACAGTACTTGGGGTGGGTCAAGCTAAATGGAGCTGGGATCACAGCAGGCCCAGTAACTCAGTGAGACTCCCTTGTGTGGCTGTTCTTCCCACAGGTGCTCACTGCTCCATCATTGTTTCTGTGATCCTTTCCTCCACACTCTGTTCTTTACTGACTTATGAACGGTTTGGGTTATGAACATTCTCAAGAACAAAACTCTGAGGGCTGCCTGTATTCACATTAACTATATTGTGATGGTCTATATTGTGCTGCTCCATATGTGACAAGTTGGGTGTAATTTTGTTCTTGGCCAACTTGTCACATGTGGAGTAACACACACAAAATGCTGAAGGAAATCAGCAGGTCAGATTGAGTCTATGGAAAGGAATCGGCATTTTGGGCCAAGACCCGTCATCAGGACTGGTTTCTTCTCCCTTCCTTCCCAGTACTGATGAATGGTCTTTGCCTGAAATTTTGATTCTTTATTCCTTTCCATACACCTGCTGAGTTCCTCCAGCATTTTGTGTGTGTTATCATCCAAATCTATTTTGTGTTTTGTCTCAAAGGGATTGGCTGAAGTCATGAGCTCAAGTGTTTTCCAGCCCATCACCATCCATATAACAAAGCCGAACATTCTATTAATCTGTTTGAAAGTGAGTCAGTATATTGGACAAGAGCAGATATCATGTGTAGTAATACAAAACAACTGCTGGATAAAATACTGAGGGGTGGGGTTAGTCAGGCAGGACTTTAACCTGAATTTTTAAGCATATGTTGGACTTTGGTAGGTAGTTAATTCCATATTCCATATTCAAATCCTTCACTGGTTAAAGAATTCGTGAAGGATTTGAATGACTATCTCATGTAGCTCCTGATGTTTGTCCTAGGTTTTAATGTGGTTAATGATATTTTAATTAGCGATTCGGTACAGAGGCGGCCCTTCAATCCACATCACTCTAGCAACCCCTGACAGTCCCAATTAACCCTAACTTATTCACAGGACAATTTATAATGACCAGTTAACCTAACCGGTATGTCTTTGGACTGTGGGAGGAAACTGGAGGACACAGAGAAACCCACGCATTCCATTCTTTACAGAACAGCACTGGAATGCCCCCAAGCTGTAATAGCATCACGCTAACCATTACACTACTAACGTGCCCAATATTAACCTGTTTAAGGAGGAGAATGAATAAATCGCTAGTAGTTCCTCATGGAAAGTTTTGGAAGGTTAATTTCCCGTTGGTGTAAATATTTCTTGGGAATTGTAACTGCTCCAATGGTAATGTAGCTTTACTGTGGGTTCTCCTCTAAATCTTGAGAAAATTTTGGCTATGGGCTTTTGTGTAAACAACTACCTAGGTTGGGATGTGTTAAGGTAGACAAATTAGAAGTAAAATTGTTTGCATTGTGTCTTTGATTTTTTTTAAAGCTACTGACAGGGAAGAGAATTTACTGGAAGCTGAGGTGCAAGGACCTGAAGAATGCTTTCAAATTGGTAATGGCTTTTGATTCTCAGTATACGGGACAACGTTAAGGAAGTCGTGGGTGTTTGTTATCCATTTACCCTTCTTTTCATCAAATCTTCTGTAATCCTTTAACAAGCCTTTCAAGTGAACTTTTGTAATTGGTTCCTTTGGTATTACCTTTCTGATTTTGCCATTTGGAAATTCACAAAAGTACTCATTTAATAGACCGTAAAGAGTACATCAGGTAAACTGACTAAGATTAATGGAACACTGGTCTATATTTTTGTATCAAGCTTCTGTAAGAATTCCTGCATTGTCACCAGCCCCTGAATATTTTGTAGGCAGCTTAAGGGTACCTTTTGGAGTGTTTGGAAATTTGTATTTCTGGGGTTTAAATTGTGTAATTTCCTGTAATTAAACTAGGATGAAAAATGAAATTTGTTTTCATCTTTGCATTCCAAAATAGAGCCTTTGATTTATAGAACCCAAGTACAGCTCGGGAACAGGCCATTCAGCCCACAATGTTGTGCCGAACCAGCTAAAAAGTAAATCAAAAAAACTCCCAAGCACTAATCCCTCCTACCTATACCATGTCCATATCCCTTCATCTTCCTTACATTTATATGTCTATCCAAACGTCTCTTAAAAGCCTCCAATGTGTTTGTCTTTACCACCATACTAGGCAGTGCATTCCAGACATCTATGACTCTGAGTTTAAAAAAAACTTACTCCTGATGTCTCCCTTGAACCTAGCCCGCCCCCCGTTACTTTCAGTGCATGTCCTCTGGTATTAGAGATTTCAACCCTGGGAAACAGATACTCTCTGTCCACTCTGTCTACGCCTCTCATAATCTTGTAAACTATCAGATCTCCCTTTGTTTCTGAATATGCTGACACTTTGTGGAACCTGCAGTAATGTTCCATGTGATGTAATTTCTGATACTTGTAAACTTGATCAAGTAAGATCATTTGATTTAACATCAGCAGAACCTCAGCAATGGGAGACCAGTCATACTGTTTATGTTATATATCTAGAGCTCTTGGTTCCAAATCTTAGTGACCCAGATCTGGAGCCAGTAATATCTTAATAATTCAGTTTAATTAACTAAAGCAATGAGGGAAACTTTCTTACTTAATAAAAACTCATTTGGATATACAAACCAGATACAGAATGTTGTTGCTTAATATCTGTCACTAGATTTGTTATCTAAATTGAATGACAAAAGGCATTTATTTCCCCACTTCCCCCCCTCCCCTGCCCCCACTTAGTCAAGTCGTTGGAATACTTTCTGAATTCCATATATGATCAGTGTGCTTCGTCTTGGCCTTAGGCAGCCTTCTTCGCAGTACTAGGAAATCCAGCAAGTTAGGCAGCATTAGCAGACTTTTATTTCTGATGTGGAAGCTACCAGCAAAGGTGACAGTTCTTGATGATGGGCACCATCTGGAATCACTGTAGTCTTTGTGGTGAAGGCACAACAGAGCTTTCTGTTTGTGCCTTGTCTGGGAAGTTCCAGATATCATTTGTAGTGTCACTGAAATGCCAATCTGTGCCTTTCATGGAGGTTGGAGTTCTTGCTGCAGTATATCCTGTAGATATTTTGCTCTACACTCTTGTTTTGATAGTTAATGTTTAATTACGCAGAGTTTTGAATTGTTGATTGTAATATGCATTGTTACATTCAGTCAGGCAAGAGACTATTTCACTGTTTTCTGACTCGTACTTTACAAAGTCTCTACATAACAGCCAGAGTCAAACCATACATAATACTGTGCATGCTAAATAGAAACAGTCTTTCAACATAACTAAACAGCTATCAAATCATGATTTGTAATGAGCAATTCAATTGTTAAAGATTCTGCACCTATTTCTTCAAAAGTGACTTGGTCATCTTGATGAAGACTTCACCAGAGTGAGGTTACATATTGTGATGGTGTCCAGCTGATGGCCCACACATTAATTTGTCTAATTTTGTGCTATTCCATTTCTTCAAATGTTTTTCTTATTACAGTGTAATTTGTCCTTTGAGCGATCTTGTGGATGGGTAGCATGATAGCATAGCAGCTAGTGTATGTTTCGATGTACATGTGACAAAGATAATCTAGCTATGTTTTTATCTTAGTTCCCATGATGGCTGTGGCAGTCTCTTTCGGTGTTGTTTTAAGCAGATGTGTCTGGAATAGGTAGCTTGAGGAGGGCACAATCAGATTATTTCTTCATGTTAGTTACATTTTCCGTGCTGCATATGTCAGAACCCTAATCTGCAGTCTGGCACTGTCACAATTTCCCATAAATGGTGGTTCAATGTAGTGTTGAGAGGATAAGTATTGACCTTTCAAGTTACACAAACTTTTTGATTTTAGTTTGTTGCTTCAATCTTTACAGGTTCAAATTGGAATCATTCTTATTTCTCTGATACATTTGGGAGCAATGTCTGATCGGATCTGCCCTGTTTTTGTTTGCAGTTTAGTCATGTATGTCGCTAGTCTCTGAACTTTCAACTATTGCACGATTTTTATTACTCTCAATATATAGTAATACTCCAGTGCGTTTCCTGTTTCTGATGATTAAAGAGTGTGGTATACCTCATTAATACATTTGCCAAAATTCTAACTCCCAACTCCTGTTCACCCTTCATCCCTGAGCTTGTTCACTTGAGCTGACTTTAAATTAAGCAGTGCTTCAGTTTTTAAAAACATACCCTTTTTTCCAATCCCAATCTTGCCATCTTCAAATTCTTAATTTCAAAATTGATTTGAATGTTGATGTTTCAATCGTGATCTCTTTACTATTCTCCAAATGTGTCCATTTCTTAGTGGCCATCCTTTCTGGTTGCCAAGATCATGAACACCAGATTTCCCTCAAAACCACTTTATTCTTCTAATGTTCTTTAAATGTACTATATTAAGACTAATTTGGTTAAACTTGCAATTTGTTAGTGGGGAACCTTGATGTTTTCTGTGTATTTCTCTCATTTATTTTAGCATTTAAAGACTTGGGTATATTTGGTATATCCAGTGATCTAAGCATCATATTTGCTGTTCTCTTTTCCCTTTGTCTTCTTCATGCCTCAAGCTATGCTTGCTGGATGTTGTCTACTTACTGCTAATTCTCCCAAGATTTTATGTATTTTAATTAAGAAAATTCATCTCAAACAGGCTATGCAATATTTTGGGTATTAGGGAATTTTTATTAAGGGTATTGAGAATGATTAGCATACTTAGAAGAATGAATTGCAATTACATGGTATGGGCCAGCTGAATGAATAGATAGAATGCAATGAGAAAAACTCATTGTTTTCAATGAGAACAACTCATTGATTATTCACTTTGCACGTAACAGGAAGCAGAGTATTTATTGAATGGTAAGAGGTTGGGCGGTCTGATATTCAAATGGGCTTGTCGGTGGTTCTGCACATGTGTATGAAGGTTAGCTTGTGCATGCAGCAGGTAATTTTGAAGGCAAATAATGTGTTAGGCTTCATTACAAGAGATTTGAATACAAGGGTAGACAGTATTGCACTTGTATATTCCCGGCAAAACTAAGCCTAGTCTTAACTGGCAAGAATGTATTTTCATAGAGCGCAGGAAAGAATTTAATTATCCCCGAACTTAGAACATTATCAGAAGTTATAAAATTCTTAAGAGACTTTGGGTGAAAGTATTTGGGACTTGGGGATGTGAGAAGTACACATTTAGAACAAAAGCAACACAAACTGAGGTGAAAGTTTTTTTGAACTTGGTGGTGAGCCTTTGTAATTCTGTACCCTGAATAGCTGTGAAGGCTCAGCTATGTTCATTCCAAATGAATCAGCAGAATTTTGGGTAGTAAGGGAATTGAAGGATATGGGGATAGTGGTGGAAAATAGTCCTGATGTAATAGATCAGCCATGATGAAGGGTAATGTAGGCTTGAAGAGCTTGGATGGCCTGCTCTTGTGTCATAGAGTTCTCTTTACCTCCTCATTGACATATAAACTAGTTGTATTTAAAACACTACATTGGGCATTTGACAGCACTTTACAGATCATTACACAAACACTCCTTGATTGTTTTTTTTTAAGCTAATGTGCTTGGGTGGTGTCAATTAACTGGTGAAAATCATCAGGACACAACTCTGCTGTTTACATAAGTGTCATGTTTTACATGCAAGGATTTGGCTTAATTTATCAGAAGGGCAACACCTCTGGTAAAGCCAGCAATCGTCAATTATGTGTTTCTTTCCTGTATGTAGGTGTCACTGGCAGAATTCTCTTTAATTACACCATTTCTTCATTGCCCTTGGGGCATTTCAGTTACAAGTCAGGAACATTATAACTATGGAGTGGCATAGCCAGGTTAGAGAAGGGCAGATCGGTGAACTGCTTCCATGGCTCTCATTGCTCAAATCTTTATAAGAAAAAAGTTATAGGTAAATTTAAATTCTCCTGCTACTATTATGGGATTTGAGTGCTGTTTCTAGATTAGTCTTCTAAAATGGTAGTACTCTGGGTAGCAAACATTTATTGCAGAGTATTATACTAGATTGGGCATCAAATTTTGAGTGTCATAGGGGTGCGTGGGGTGTGTAGATTAAGCTATCAGAAAATTCTTGCAGTTCATCATTTCTTAAGCAGTCCACTGCACAGTTACATCTTGGATTTACTGATGTCTTTGAGCATGGTCATCTCAAGATACATCCTTGGGCCCTACTTATTTAATTTTGTTTCTGGAGTCCATAGCTTGTGGCAGCACCTTTCGTGTATGTCAGTGATGTTAATTTTTTTACTTTTCTGATTTACTGTCTTGGATGAGCCAATAATTCCTTCAGTTGTAAATGGGATTTGTGCTGGCCTTGCCTGGTTCTCATCTCTCAGATAACTCAAATTTCCTCATTTATTAGCAGAGTCCTTTGGGACTGAGGTTGACACTTGATCTCTGAGAGGTGATAGGTCAATATGCGAACCACGTGCTATCCCCAGAAGAGGCAGGATGTGACTGAGATGCACGGCTGGGTAGTTTGTGAGTTGACACACTTCTGTTTATATAGTGTTTGGGCCCTGGATGCATGGTACTTGTTCCCAATACCATCCTTGTGTTTCTTCTCCACTTTGAGTGGTTGTGTGCAGCAAATCCCAATGGTTATTGGACATGTAGCATTTGTTCCACGGAGATTTTGAACATATCCTTCAATTCTTCCTCCAAGCCCCACAATTTGGTAATCTCTTCACATAACAGATTTAGCATTTATTTCAGCAATCTAGTGTTTGTTATGAAAGTGATATGATCTAGTATCAGGCATGCAAAAAAATCACACTTTGCTAAAGGAGCTCATTAATGGGGATGTTGTCCAGGGAAACTGGTGTAAAGTCACATTTTCTATTTGTTCTTCAATTTGTATTGAAATCCTATATCCAGTCCATTGCTCTGACTGCCCTTTCCGGCTGTTTGACCTTTCAATGTACCTGTCATTGTGCTCGGCTTTCCTCATTATTTTATTGTTCAAGCTCCTACTTTGACAAATTCCAAAATTATCTAGGATTTTACAGCTCATTTCATATTTTACTCTTCAGTTTTAACCTTATTTTCTAGATTGCAAACTCATTGAATTTAAAGTTCTGATTTACAATGTGCTTCCAAATCCTCTCGGTGATTTTTTTTCTTCTTGCAACCTTCTATAAGTGCTTCAAAGCGTGACTATCTACTTGATATGCATTCCCTTCCCATTCACTTCACCCAATCCCAGAACTGGTTTATTGGCCCTTTTAGGTTTCTAAAGTTACCACCTTTAGCACAAATCACATTTCTGCTTGCTTCTGGAGGCTACATCCGATGCAGTGGATGGCAGAAAAATCATATCTAAGACTTGACTATATCTCTATCTGATGGTTTGTCCAATTTGTTTGATTATTTGTATTGAGGATTTTATGGGGGATACCCAAGTTATTTCTTACCCATTAAACCAATCCACATTAATGCTGGATTAAATGAATCAAAATATCAACTAATAACTTTATTCAACACAGATTTAACAAATGGCTTAATAAAACTAAGCATGGAAGATTGCACTGAATATTTGGGTATGTTTATTAAACACTGATGGGTGTAATTTTTGGGAGCATAATTATGCATAGAAAAGATGCTAGGAATTTGCTTCTTTCTGTCTGTTCTGCCGTCCATAAGGTCATTTTCCTCATCACTGCCTTTAAACTTTTCACTGCTCTTTAAAAAATTTATGCATTGCTATTTTTAACACTAATTTCAATAAACAGCCAGTCTCTTCAACAACGTAGCTTAGTTCTTTACAGTAGTTTGACTGCTTAACTTCAAAATTGGAGCTCTTAATCGAGTAGAAGTCTAGGGCAGATCATCTGCAGTAAATGTTCCATTTCAGTGTATTAATCTTGAGTGTTAATAGCACGTCACTCTTTGGGTTCATGGATAAAATTATAAACCCCCTTTTCCTATCCAAATTATCAATTCTTTGATTTTACTGAACGTTTTAAACATTTGAGTTCATTACTTTTGCACTGTTTTGTTCGTTATTTTCAAGTGCAAAAATGATTACCAACTGCATTCTTTCAAGGATGTTATTCAACTAGACCAAGGATCATTAGTGACATAATTAGTGTTACAAAGGAAGGAACTCAAATTATTTGAGGTTGCCTTTTACTTTTTAATCTTTTTTTTTTGGAAACTGGGTGTTGTTACGTTACTGCCCAAAATGCCATTGGTGCGTAGTGCAGCATTGCAGGTCCTCCAGCTTTGTCTGTCCTTGTGGCCATCTTCTCTACTGTGCCTCAGGTGTGGTTCAAAATCTTCATTTCTGCTTCTGTGGTATGGCGCCAAGTTGTCTTTGGTCTCCCATGTTTCTTCTGCCCTTCAGGGGTTCAGTGATGTACTGTCTTGATGATGGAATCCTCATCATGTGCCCAATCCATCTCCCAACATTTCCTCGTTATGATTGTGGCCATGTCCTCTTGATGACACTGAGGGAGGAGTCGGACATGGTTGGAGATCACGGATCTTCCTTGGCCAGAAAATATGGAGGATTTTCCAGAGGTTCATGGTGTGGGATGACGACAGCTTGGCAAGGTTGCTGTTTGTCGTGCACCAGCATTCTGACCCAAACAAGAGTGTCGACAGAATGAGTGTTATTGGCAAGACCTGTATACATGACCCACCCCTGCTTGCTCTTGGTGGGGAGCATCTCCAGCAATGCTATGGGTTAGGCAATGGTGAAGAAGCAGCAGCATAATACAAAGTCACAGTGGTGGTATAATGTAGAGAGCAATGTGATGGTGATGTTCCCATATGCATAGTGTCCTTATACCTTTCGGTACTTCAGGGATTAGTGGATGATGCAGTTGTAGCCTCGACAAGGAACTGCAGTGTACTTGTCCTAGTTGGATGCATTCAACCACTGTGGACATGGTGAATGTTCAGGGTGATGGGTGGGTTATCAATCGAGGGCTGCTTTTTCTTTCTCCCCAGGAATGCGGTTAAACGCTTGAATCTTGTTTGAGGCACACATCCAGAGAAGCGGAGTATTTTGCTCAGGGAATACTTTAGAGGTAGTCATGCGATTGGGATTTTAAGAGCTGAGTCATTTGGTAACAGATACCTGACCACCGAATTAATTGTGGCTGACCCAGTTGTTCATAATCAGTGATTTCTTCTGTTGGGGTAATTCTGTCAAATGTTAAGAGTTGATTATTAGACTCTTGTTGTAGATGGCCATTTTCTGGCCTGCACGTTACTTGTGACCTTATGAATGGTATCCAGGTATTGATTCACACAGACTTGGTCTGCTTCACTTACAGAGGAGTTCTGAATGGAATTGAACGGGCAATCATCAGCAAACATTCCTGATGCCTTTTGACGTTAATGATAGGAAGTTCGTCGGGCCAGTGGTACTGCCTGAGTAATTCCACCGGTGATATGGAGTTTTCATGATTGACCTCCAACAACTTCAGCTGCCTTCCTACATTTGTACAAGTTATGACCCTAACCGACTGCACTGACTTTTGTACGGACTTTAATTTTATTGAGGCTAGTTGATTGCGGCCGGCTGGTGGCGTAGTGGCATCAACACCGGACTTCGGAGTGAAGGCTCCCGAGTTCGAACCCAGCTGGCTCCCCAGTTCGAACCCAGCTGGCTCCCCAGGCACGATTTTCATCCGTGCTGGGTTGAGCGTCGAGTTAGTAACTCGACCTCGTAAAAAAGAAATTCCCTGCTACAGAAACATCAGCAAAAAGTTGATGGCCTACGCTCTTGTGAGCTTAAAAGGCAATTTCCTTTTTTTTTCCCCAGTTGATTGCACAATTGGTTAAATACAGTCTTGATGTCAAGGACAGCTGTTCTCTCTTCACGTCCTGGAATTTACTGTTTGAAGCAAGTATGCGATGTGGTCTTGGTTAAATACAAACTGAGCATTAGTGATTAAGTTATTGAGAGCCTATCACATGAATTAAATTAGTTAAAGTGGGAGGGGCGAGAGCTTGCTAACAGAGATAGGATATTCTTGGAGGCCCTTTCATTTAAAGTCTAATTATCTGCCACAATTTACAGCTAGGTGCAGCAGGATTATGGAGCTTTATTCTGAGCCGTTGAATCTGTGATTACTCCTTAGCATAACTGTGTTATATTGGCATCTCATTTTTAGGTATGCCTGTCTGCACTTAAAGAACTATGATTTATTCTTTGGGTTGATTGTAGCAGTTAAATCTTGTAGTTGCTTAATTCTAATGCTGCTGATACTCCATGGCCAGTCGATGCCCAGTTTTGAGTTTTGCATCTGTTGTGAATGTATTCAGAAGTGATGGAAGCTGTATTTAGTGTGAAGGTAGGAATTTGTTTCTACAAGGACTGTTCAATGATATTATATCTTGGCACTTCCATCTGGTGCAGATATATTGGGCACATAAGTATATCCTTCATGTTTAACTCACTCCTGGTGCACAGACCCAGTCTGGTAGCCATATTCCCCATTAAGTTACCCCAGTCAGAGTACATTCAGTACCTTTGCATTGAGGAGAGAGAAGAGGTTAGAATTGAGAGGTCTCCTCTCTCCTGTTTGCACATCATTGCATCCCCCCTTTTGTGATTGATCTGCCAAGGGGAGAGTTCCCAGTTCCGCTCTTTCCTCTACTGCTGCAATGAGGGCCTCTCTCAGACTGGAAGAGCAACAACTCATATTCTGTCTGGGTAGCCTCCAACCTGATGACATAAACATAAATTTCTTCACCCAGTAATTTTCCCCTCTACCCTTCTCTCACTTTTCATTTCCAATTCTTGCTCTCATACCCCTTCTCATCTGCTTATCACCTTCTTCCCTTTCTCCCATTCTCCACTCTCCTCTCCTATCAGATTCCTCCTCCTCCAGCCCTTTACCTTTTCCACCCATCACCTCCCAGCTTCTGACTTCACTCTCCCCCACCCACCTACCTTCCCTTCACCTGCCTTTACTTATCACCTTCCAGCTTGAACTCCTTCCTACCCCTGACCTTATTGTGGCTTCTTCCCTCTTTCTTTCCAATCCTGATGAAGGGTCTTGGCTCAAAATGTTGACTTGTTTATTTTTTTCCATGTTGCCTGACCTGCTGAGTTCCTCCAGCATTTTGTGCATGCTACTTGGGAGGAAGTTTCAATGTCTGGTTGATTCCATGAGACTCAATGGAGTCAATGGTTTATTTCCCAGGACTCATCCCTCCTGTTTGCATGCCATTGCACTCCCCCCCCACCCCTTTTGTGATTGATCTGCCACAGGGTGGGTCATTCTCAGATTATGGAGCCTGCACTATCTATTAAGTATAATTCTGCAAGTACAAGTATGTCAGGCTGTTGCTTAACTAGTCTATCGGTCAGTAATTCCAACTAGGTTACCAGTCCCTATGTGTCTATGAGGAGGACTAGGCTGGAGTAACTTTATCTTACCTGTCTTGTGCAATAGTGGTGTTGTCTTTTTTTCTGCTTTAACAGTTCTGGTGCAACAGTGGGATAGTAGAATATTTCAGAGGAAAGTTAAAAGTAAACTCCATTGCCCAGGCTGTGGAGTTGCATATAGATTTTTTAAGGATGGGAGATGTCTTTCTCTGAAGAGCTTTAGTGAACCAGGTTTTTACAGTCTGAGAATAGCAAGGTCTAGCTTTTTTAATATCCAGATTGAAATTGAAATTTTAAGTTGCCTGCATAGGATTTGAATTTGTGCCTCTGAGTTGTCAGTGCAGGCCTCTCACCGATGCCTCAGACCTGGCACAAAACTCATGGTCTGCCAGGCAGTGCTAATCCCTGCCCTACCTTTCCTATTCTGAAAGATGACACTAATGCTGCTTTTGGAAAATGCTCCAAATTCACCGGAAGGATGTTAGTCACACCATTGCTCTCTTAGGTCAACGCACATGGCATTGTTACCCTAATTACCTAATTACGTTATTCTGAACCCAATTTGACCTAAAACCAGCCTGTTTAAGATCCTTGTCTCAAAAGCTTTATTCAAGGACTGTAATCATTGCATATTAAAGCGTATATTAATTGAATTTCTGCTGGGGTTGAATCCAGTTTTATTAAACTGGAAAGAGAATAGGAAAGACTTGCAAGGCTCTTGCCAGGACTTGAGGGACTGAGTTATAGGGAGAGGTTCAACCCTTTTCTCTGAGATAACTTTACAGGGTGTATAAAATCATGAAGGGATTCTATAGGGTAAATGTACTCGGTCTTTTTCCCGGGATTAGAGAATCAAGAACTAGAGGGCTTAGGTTTAAAGTGAGAGCAGAAAGATGAGAAAACGGAAAGATAGAAACTTCTGGTGTACCTCTGGTGAAGGGGTTTCTTGTGTCCATTCTGGGGCAGTGCACTCACTCTCATTTGAGCCCCACTGGACACTCAGCTCTCACCTGTGGCTCCAAGTAGCTGTTTGCATGCAACAGCGGTCACACTTCGGTACATTGCTTCGACAAGCAGCTTAAACCAGGTGAAGGTAATTGGTGGACTCGACCTGAGTGAGATAGAACACGCCCGTCCTAGCATGCAAAGTCTGCTCCGGTGGACTGGGCAGATAAAATCTACGATGAGATCCAATGGCTAGGAAAGTGATACTGCAGCGCTCCATGGAGAGCGAAAGGCATGACAAGGCACAGAAGACATCATGGTAATCCACTGCAACCAAAATCCCAGTTTGTAATGCTTGTTTGTGCCACTCTACCTGGACTTCTGAGGTCGATAGAGTGGAACTGCCCCAGTGAAATGGCTTTTCCACTTTAACAGCTCCCACACGGGTTTCCTGTCATCATCAGACATGATGGACAACCACCATGTATATGGAGTGAGTTGCGAGAGAAAGAGTTGAGGCAGGTGCAGTGGCAACTTTAAAAAGTTATTTTTACAGATAGATGGAAGAGAAAGGTTTTGAAGGATAAGGGCCAGACTCGGACAAATGGAATTAGAGTGGTTGGCCTGGCCCATTTGGGCCTCTGCTAACCGATTTCCTAAGATTACAAACAATTAGTATCCGAATAGGATATCAGTAGAGTGCTAGATATCATTTCATTCAGTCACTATTAATTTCTATTTTAATGTCTTTTGCATGGGCCCACCAAAATCATTAAGTATCTTGAACTTTTCACACCAGAGATTTTATTTAGGTGTGAGGTGAGAATTGGGGTTCAATTTTAAATTTATCCTTCACAAAATTCTTGGTTTAAAGGTCTGGACAAGTTAATCGATATAAGTGTGAAGTATTAGACTTAGGGAGGTCAAATGTAAGAGAAGCATACTATAAAATGGTGGACCCTTAAGGGCATTGATGTACAGTGAGATCTTGGCTTGCATGCACATGTGTTGCCCCCTGAAAGTTACAACACAACTAAAGAAAGTGTACTACATACATGTCTTCATTGGTTGGATCATTGACTACAAAGTCAGTTTGCAGCTGTATATAATAAAGAACAACTGGTTGGGTCATCTTGAACTATCATTGCCACATTACAAGAAGGATGTGGAGGCTTTGGTGAGGGTGCAGAACAGACCAATGAGGTTAGTTTAATTTTGCATCATGGTTGTGCAGATCATGGGCCAAAGGACCTGTTCCTGTATGATGTACTGTTCTATGTCCCATTAGAATCTTTGATGTCTTTGTCTTGACCCTATACTAATTTCTTAATAGCCTTACTTTAAAACTCATCTTGTTCTCTTTAGAAAGTTTAGTTTCTAATGTAGGATATTACAGCAATTTAGATTTTTACCTGAAGGGAAAGGGGAAAGAGGTGCTGCAAAGATGGGGATGAAAGCTGCAGTTTTAATGTACTGAATCTTGATACCTCCTTATTGATTTCATTGGTGAGTTTATATAACTTCTGATGGAAGTAATAAAACTGAGTGTGTAATTTGAATTTAAACTCTGGTCTGCATAGAACAACGTGTTTACTGGGACAGCTTGGGGTGGCAGCATGATAGTTTGAAATCTGATTATTTTAATTGGCTTGATCAAGCATTTTGATACCTATGTGGGTAAATGGTTAAAGTAGCCATTGTTGGTGATCTGATGGCCATATTGGGATAGGTAAAATTGAATCCGGAACGCTAATGGGAAAAGTCTGAGTGGTAGAGAACCCAGGGGATGGAATTAGATATCAAGGTTGCAGTTCTTTATCTATCAAGAGTAGTTAAATGCTTTTAGAATTCTTGGTGCACCCGACATCCAGAATGGATTGATAGTCAAACACAAAATGTTGGAGGAACGCAGCAGGTCAGGCAGTATCTATGGAGAGGAATTATCAGTTGCTGTTTCAGGCCAAGACCCTTCAGTAGGATACAGTCATGTCTGTTTAATCCATAAAAATTTTTTCCTCTAACTTGATCAGAACTAGTTGACATGTCTCTGAAGCTCTACTTGTATAAAACAGACATTTCATTCTGTAGTGAGGGAATTTTCATGCATATATGAGAGTCATTGGTCTTTATGCTACAATAACTTGGTCTCTGAAACTAGTATATGAGCATTACCACATTTTTATTGCAGACACAAGTTTCCCCAAGGGCAGGAAGAAAATTTTGAAGAAACCCAAGTTCAAAGCAATTCTTCATGGACAATTTGTCAATTTGCACAGTGTATTGTATTTGATAATTGAAATCCATGGTGAATAAATTTGAAGACAAACTGGGCAGGGCGGCACAGTAGCATAGTGATTAGCATAAAGCATTACAGTACCAGCGACCTGGTTTAAATTCCCACTGCTGTCCGTAAGGAGTTTGTATGTTCTCCCCGTGATTTCATGGGTTTCCGCTGGGTGCTCTGATTTCCCCTCAGTCCAAAGATTTACTAGTTCATAGGTTAATTGGTCATTGTAAATTGTCCAGTGATTAGGCTGTGGTTAAATCAGGGGTTGCTGAGTGGTGCAGGTTAAGGGGCCAGAAGGACCTATTTCACGCTGTATCTCAATAAAAAAAAAATTCAAGCTGTTTACTATCCAGTTAACTGTCAAGATATCTAGTAGAGAACTTCACATTATAAAAGTTCTAATGAGAAAACGCCCAATGATTCGGAACTCAGTGCTCTAAGAATGACAGTCATCATTGAAAGAACGGTATCGGCAAGCCATAGACTAAAACAGAAAATCTAGATAGTTTAATTGTTCATGTAGCTCATTTGTATCCAAGAAATCTGCTCTTTGCTGTCAAAGTTTGAAAAGCTCCACCCATTTAAAAACTCAATGCATGACTCTTACAGAGTATGAGACTGCAGATACTGGTATCTGGAGCAACAAACAACATGCTAGAGGACAGCTGGGTTGAGCAGTATCTAGAAAAGAAATTGTCAACATCCTGGGGTACAGTCCTGCATTAGGAGTCTGATACAGCTTTGCTTGTTTTGGTATAGCTGAAGGTTCGTCTGAGGTTTTAGCCCTTCCAAACATTAACTTTATACAGTGGTGCAGCTGAACATCAACATTGTTAGCTCAAAGTTTATTGGTACTGTTGTGTTTGTGGAAGGTAAATGATAGACACTTAAAAATTTCTGAGCATATTTCATCAGTTACTTTAAACTGATGTGCACTAGTTTTTGACATGCAGAGGAAATGTTAAAAAATGAGGTCTTGAAGATTTTGCCTTTGTATTTTGTGGATTGTTAGTTACTAAAAAGGCCAATATTGTTCATCCCTTATTGAAAGTGGTGGTGGTGAGCTATCCGCTTCGAACAGCAGTAGTCTGAAAGTTGTGATAAAGATGATCTTGCAATGCTCAGTGAAAGAATGATTTGAAGAATTGAGGTGCTCTATAAGTGGTAGTGTTCCTAGGTGTTGGCTGCCTTTGGTTATGGAAGATTTAAATTTGGGAGGTGTTGTTGCAATAGCTTAATTGAGTAATTGCAGTGTATACTTTATACTTTATTGTCACTAAACAATTGCTACTAGAATGTACAATCATCATAGCGGTCGGTATTTGATTCTGTGCTTCTCGCTCCCTGGATTACAAATTGATAGTAAATGTTAAAATTTAAATTATAAATCATAATTAGAAAATAGAAAAATGGAAAGTAAGGTAGTGCAAAAAAACCAAGATGCACGTCCGGATATTTGGAGGGTACGGCCCAGATCCGGGTCAGGACCCGTTCAGCAGTCTTATCATAGTTGGAAAGAAGCTGTTCCCAAATCTGGCCGTACGAATCTTCAAGCTGCCGAGCCTTCTCCCAGAGGGAAGAGGGACGAAAAGTGTGTTGGCCGGGTAGGTTGTGTCCTTGATTATCCTGGCAGCACTGCTCCGACACTGTACGGTGTAAAGTGAGTCTAAGGACGGAAGATTGGTTTGTGTGATGTGCTGTGCCATGTTCACGATCTTCTGCAGCTTCTTCCGGTCTTGGACAGGAGAACTTCCATACCGGGTTGTGATTCACCCTAGAAGAATGCTTTCTACGGTGCATCTATAAAAAATAGTGAGGGTTTTAGGGGACAGGCCAAATTTCTTTAGTTTTCTCAGGAAGTAAAGGCACTGGTGGGCCTTCTTGGCAGTGGACTGTGCTTGGTTGGACCAAGTCAGGTCATTTGTGATATTGACCCCGAGGAACTTAAAGCTTTTGACCTGTTCCACTTGCGCACCACCGATGTAAATTGGGTTGTGTGGTCCGCTACTCCTTCTGAAGTCAACAACCAATTCCTTCTCTTGCTGACGTTGAGGGGTAGGTTGTTGTCTTCGCACCATGCCTCCAGGTTCTTAATTTCCTCTCTGTACTCAGACTCATCATTACCTGAGATACGGCCAACAATTGTTGTGTCATCAGCAGACTTATATTTTGTAGTGTCTGGGGCTGAGGGAATGAATATTTAAAGTAATATACTGGGTGTCAAGCTAGCCACTTGGTACTGGATAATAAACTGCAGAGTGTTGGGCATGGAATAAGTCTTTGGTTTGTGAATCTTTTTTACTGGAAGATGACGTGACATAAGCAGCCTAACTTTTGATTCCTTTGCCTCTCGAGAAAAAGTGGTTAGTTGACAAAACAGTGGGATCCAATTTTTAATGTATAAATTAAGACTTGTACAACAGGCTTAGAACGGTGAAGCTTCACAGTGTTTGATCTTATCCAGTATAAGAGTGTGGTGTAGATGTTTTGAACTTTTTCCCTTTTCCTTCCCTAGTCCCTTGTTCACCAGCAAATCATGAGCACTCCTTATTTTGCTTGGAAATTTGGGAAGGACTCGGAGAGATGGCATGCCATCATATCCAGAAACTTTTTCGGATGGTTGGAGGACCAAGACATTAAAGTTGAATTTTGGGTTTGTAATTTTTTGATCTCTGTAAAATATACTTTTAATACAGTGGATTCAGTTAGGACATTGGTTAATTGGGGTGGCTGCTTATTTGAGACAACTCTTAAAGAACAAAAACTAAATCAAGTAAATAGCCAATATTCTCTTTTATTTGGGACACTATGATGCTTAATTAGGGCAAGAAACTGTTGCTGAGCAGTTTCTAACAACTATCAGTCATGTGCACTTGTGGCTTTTAGACTCTACACCATGTTTCGGGTGAACAGCTTTTAAATAGAGTCAGTTTGTCTTCAAAAAGGCAGCGATTTTTGTCACGGTTTGTGAGAAATAGGTAGTAAGACAACTCAGAATTGTTTTGCTCACTGCAGTTTCTAGCATTCAGGGATGGAGATGCCAGAAATGGCCAGGAGTGGAAATGAAATTATTTCACTATTTTGTTAGGAATTAAAGGTATCAACAACTATCTTGAATGTTACAACGAAAATGAAGATTTGGAGGAGGCGATCGTCGACAGCATTGTCTGAAGGCAGCCCATTACCTGCACGAGGTGTCTACATTGATTTTGTTCATTTACAGTCAAAAGAATGTGACGTGGATGAATTCCTCCGTAGATAAGTATTAGGAACTAAGTTTTATAGCACTGTAGTAGTATTGGTGGTGCCCTAGTTTGTTCTATATCTCACTTAAATACATAATTTGCTACTCAGTATATTTTTTAATACCTTTTTAACTTTCCATGAAACTTTGACTGATTGGGGCAGCCACTTAATTGGTCCAAAATGTACTAGTCCTGATGTCTCCCGATTAACCAGAATGCACTGTATTTACAAAGTGACATTGCAGTACATTAAAAATGTCACTGTACGTAAGTCTGTTAAACAGTTCTTGATAAACTTGTCATCAGTGTAGGAGAAACTGATGTCATTTAATTAAGTAGAGAGGTGTATTTGTTACTTGTGTTCAGAATAGGTCATTTCGTTTTCACAGCAGTGAAAAATTAACCTCAAGCTAAGGTAATCAAAGCAGTTTTCAACCTTAACTGTGCTGAGCACAGAGTATTGGCAATGCAGTGCTGCGGATTGAGACTTTGGATAACTTGATTCAGTTCAATATTTTGAAGTCATCATCGTGATTTTCATTATGGTGTTAAATCTGCCAGTAGGATTTAGATTGTCTTACTAGACATGCTGGTGATTGGTGATCTACCTTTTAGCTGTTCAAAGACTGCAGAATAGCTGTTGAAATGGGGATATTAAAAAAAAATTGGCATTTGTTTATTTCACAGCATTAGATGCCCCAAGTACTTTTGAAATGTCACAGTAATGTGGGAATCAACAGCCAATTTGCACACGAATGGTAATTGCTTTTAATATTTTTTTGTGAAACTATACTGACAATATCAGTAGAAGCATAGAAATTTTCAAATTTTTGTGAAACATGGTTTGGTAGTGAGAAGTCATGCCCATGGGGACATCTGAAGCCATGGCATATGTTTAATGCAAGGAATAAATTGGAGAGCAATGGAGGATTTTTTTCATCCAGGAGGTGATTGTAATCTGGCATGATCGCAGAAGATGGTAGAGACACAAGCAGTCTCTTGGCATTTTAAAATAAAACTTCTGAGCACTTGAATGACCAAGGTGCAGAAAGCAAGTAAATGGGATGAATATATGTAATTGATAGTATAGATGTGGTAGGCTGAAGGACCTGTTTCCATGCTAGATGACTGACTCTATTGCCCAGGGCACTGAAGATAGATCCTCACTTTTCAAGCTATTTCACGTCATTTGAAATAGTGCTGTTGTTGTGGCTATTCAGGGGACAGACAGATCTCTGGTGTAACTTCTCATCCGAAAGACAGCATGTCATATTGTGCATCATTGCACTGTGACGTCAGTTTGAAATTCAGATTTTCATTTGGTTAAATTATTGTACTTCTGCATCAGAAAGCTCCACTGAATGCTAGTGAAATTGTATCATTCGTATTGCATAACTGTGTAATGCAAACGAGCAGATTTTCTGTGCCAAAAGTATTGCACAAACTGCTCCAAAGTGAAAAAATTCATCTTTTGTATTGGCTTGGGTACATCAGTACTCTGCCTTTTGATAATAACTTGCAAAGTACCATGAACATGCTGCTTTAATGAAATGCTACCCCAGACTGAGGTTAAGTCCTACGATGGAGATTGAACCTAAAACGCTTATACCATAACTGCTATCAAAAAGGACGAGCTGAGAAAGGAATGAGTTTGTAATGTTCTCCAAGGGATGTTGATCATAAATCTGAGTAGCCAGTTGTCTTTCTCATTGGTACATAAAAGTGTTCCAGAGGGACACGAGCGTTCACGAGCGTTTGGTACAAATATTCTATTAATAAAGTCCATCACCTGCACTTTAGTATAAATTTGATCAGTCCTTTTATATCTTTCAACTTTGATTTCATAAGCTTCAGTTTATTGTTCCCTATCTTCAGGATACAAGGAGTTTTGCACACAAATGCTAAAGTTTTCTTTAAACCTTAAGTCCCCCCCCCCCCACCAACACTATCTCCTCCAATCAGAGAGAATGAAAGATAAAGAAACAGAGGTGATAAGTGAGCTCCAGATAAGATTTTAGGGAGAATTAGAAGTGATAGGTATTGAACTGTGTTGTATATGCATGTAGTGAACTTTTAAAAAACCAAATAAAAATTTCTCTTTGAAAAGGAAATGGTCTCTTGAATGGCTGATACAACACACAGATATTCAGTTATTTTTATACTGGCAGGTATTCAACGCAGGTGCAAGGTATGACAGTTTTCTATTATTCATTAATTGCCAGAATCTGCATCAGTTTTAAATGCTCGATTTTGCAAGTCTTGTCATTTAAGGCTGCTAGGCAGTAAAATAGTATTCATTCGAATAAATTATTCAAAAATTGGCAGAACTAACAGTTTTCAGGTGTGTTGCAGACAATAGCTATATGTGCTATTCAAGTTTGACTTGGCTTTTTGTATTGTTGGAATGGAGCAGATCCAAGCAGGGTACAATATATGGTCTGTACAACATCAAAACACACCTAAAGTATGAACATTTAAAGTCTGGGACAATTTAATGTCAAACACGGGTTGAGATATTATTCTTGGACTTAGGATCAAATAAGTTTAAAAAGAATGCCTTTGCAATCCAAGCTAAAAAAATTTGCTGATTTGTTCCAGTGATCTTGCAATGAATTATTCTGATACTCTGAGCAGCGCCAGAAGGCTCAGATAGCTCCAAATGGAAGATGTCATTATTAAGTTAACTGCCAGATAGTTTTCATGGAAAGGATTAAATAAAATTGACTTTTAAAACCTATTTTCCATTAATAGCTAAAGGTAGTGTGGAGAACTAACGTGAAAAATAGTGGTTTTATTTTTTTAAATAATCTGTGGCAATGAATAGTGTTCCCTTAAAAGTTATTTCCTTGGAGTGTTAGTAGTCAATTGTACAGGAACTTCCTAATAATCTAAACAACTGTAGCTTTGAGCGGCTCTGCTGGACTTAGTCCAGGCCTCCATTTCTACCTGAAACATGCAATAATTGCCCAATAGTCATGCATCTGCACCTAGACTGTGACATTTTACATCAGGTATATTGCATCTTGGCCCTTGCAGTTTTTTAGAAATATGCCAGTGTTCAGTGGGAAATAGTTGATGCACGTTACAATTTTAATATTGAATTTTAATCGATGGGAAAAGGTGAAAAGTAAGAGCTTGGTTACCTGGACTTCCTCATGGTTTAAGATTTGCTGTCAGTTTCACTCCTGGTGAGGAGTTGACTTGGATCCTTTTTAAAAAAATTTTTATGCCCCTTCGAGTTCTGATGTTTCCTGTATTCCACTCTCTAGGTGGGGTGGGGCGTGTGGAAACAGTAAAAGACATTTGGTGCTACGGCATTAGACAAGAAATCTTATTGTTCAGTAGTTCTAAATGCATGTTTAACCCCTACATTTTCTGCAAATGACTGAATATATGGAGGATATATTTTGACCGAGAAAATGTTGACTTATTTCCTAAGTAGATTGTTGTCCTGAATAGGGTAAAAAAAAAACATGTTTCTCATACTAAGGAAAAATCTATTTTAATGGAAATTGTGGTATATTGACTGATCTCCTGTGATATAATTATAACATCTATGGTGGAAATGGTAATTATTTGGGGTTTAGAAAAGGCTAGGTAGGAAGGTAGGAGTTTATATAATAGAATACATCCAGCTACTGCCTAGTAGTTCTAAATCTTTAAAATCATCCTCATACTTATTGAATTTATTTGTCTCAAAAGCTAACTTGCATAAAAACTGTTTGAGCATTTGTTATTAGTGATACCTGGCATTTAGCACTGCATGTGGGGAAAATCTTATTTATAGTTCAAGTACCCAGGGCTAATGTAACATTTTATAATATCATGCTGATTTTGGCCGAAACTATCTAACTGCATGTTTATTTCTAGCAATCTCAAGATCATGATTTCGTATTAAAGGATAATTAATTTTACCTCATTTGAATAATTTCCCAATCAATTTAACACTAAAAGTAGGGTTGTATCTCTTCCGATAGGGTTATGAAAAATTGAGCACTAATATATTGTTATCTCTGAGCAGTTCAGACATGAGGCAATACTGGGGAACCATCTCATAAGTAAGTTTTCTATATAGGAGCTGGATTAATGCTTAATTTTTTCCAAGAACATAATCTAAAGGTGACTGGATAAATTGAATCTTAAAGGCTTATCAAGTGCCTGAAGAAAACAGACATCTTCATGGATGAAACAGAAGACAGTAACATGACCATCTGCAGCAAGACTGCTGAACTGCTTAGAAAAATCAAGTAACCACTCCACACATGTAAGTGGTTTGTAGTTCATTTTAATTCCGATATATACTATTATTCATTTGTGCATTTATTCAGTACTCTGCGGAGTTTCTGATGCACTTGTCCACAAGACAAATGGCTCTTGTGAATAGTTGCATGCTTGTCCAAGATCCTTGAGCACTCTGTTGGTTGTGCCACATTGAAGGTGTTTCAGAGTCTTACAAATCAGGCATATTTTAGATGCTTCACATCTGTATTTTTCACATTTGGGTTACAAGAGAAGAGATGGGGAGAAGCTTCACAGTGTGATTCACATTGGTGTTCTGCCAATTGCCATCTTCTTCACCAAGTAGGAACTGGAACAGACCATTCAAGTATACATTCCTTTGCTACATTTCAATGCAGTTCTGGTGAAACAGTTTTGATTTTGTTTCTCAGCTACATCTTTGCAGGCCACACTCCAGTAATGAAAGGTTTCAATTTTCCAGACACAAGGCAATTTTGTCTGTAAGTTGGTAAACACATACAAAAAAAATCACTCTATATGGTAACCAACCTTCATAGAAAGACAAAATATTATTTTGGAGATTCAGAATGGTAACAGGCCTTTCGGGCCCATGAGCCTGGTTGCCCATTTACACCCATATGACCAATTAACCTATTAACCCGTACGTCTTTGGAATGTGGGAGGAAACCCACGTGGTCACGGGGCGAATGTACAAACTCCTTACAGACGGAGGCAGGAAATGAGCCGTTACATGAAAGGCTACTCCACAGTGCCGCCCAGTGCGTGTACGACTGATAAACAACGATTATAAAAAATAGAGAAAGCTAGTTCCACATACATAAGGACGTTTTTGTTGAAACGTAATAATATTCCGTGCTTATTCACATATCAGGGTGTGCTCAGCTCAGGCATTTGTGACCAGGTGATGGCCTGTATCTCCTGGTACCCTTGCCTAATTAAAGTAGCTCTTAAATGGGGATTTTAATGACACAGGCTCTAGAATGTTGCAGAAAGGGGTAAAAATAAGTGGAATTTTTGAACATTTCATTAATGTAGTCTGGTTAGAATTATGAAAATCTGCATAACAGTGGAAAAAAAATTAGAACTCATCATGGTATGAAGCATGTAGGAATTGGAGCACAGCATCTGGTATCTGTTATTTGAAAGAGCCTTTCAATCCAGAAGCATTATTTTGGCTGTTTTCCCATTTAAATACAGATTGACATGGGGGTTTGATCCTTCAAAAGGAATACAGCCTTCATGAAGTGAGGTTTATTTCTAAATGAACATCTTGTGACCCTCAAGCTCAATCTAATATGCGGCCTGCACAGTGTGGTCATGGAAATATATGCTCTGAACTTGCGTGTGGCTAAGGACCAGTTCTACTCTGACCTTAAATCCTTGGCTTGTATTGCAGACCTTCTTGAGTGATTTCAGTGCCCATGTTGGAAAGAATACAATCACTTTGTCATTGTATTTGTCACTCTGTCGGTGTAATTGGCAAAGTGGGAGGAGGGGAAGCTAACTCCGAATGAGGTGTTGTGACTAAATAGTGAACCCAAAATGAGTTTGTCACATTCTATTTTGTCAGATTGCATAAGACTTCATGGCAACACCCTGATCCAGGCACTGGTACCTGTTCAATTATAACATCCAAAAGAGAGACTGTTAAGATGGTTTAACCTTCCAGACTTGGTATACACCTTTGACTTGAACTGACCATCACTCTTCCCTGCCCAAAAAATACCAGGATTGGTCTGATGAGAATGACTGGGCAACCTAGCTGCTAATTAATTGCAAGTCAAGATGCTCCTATGGCTCAATGGGAAACAAGCATCTAAAAGCAAGAAGTCTTGCTAATAACCGTTATTAATCATGATGTGAAATGGTTCTTCAATGCTGTCAATACCCTTTTTGGCCCAAACACATAAGATTCCTACCCCAGGAGAGCCAAGTTTGGAGGTGTAGTTTTTGAAGAGCAGATGCAGTTGGTGCATTCTGAAAAGAACACCGAACTCCATTGTCTCCATCCTTTTGTGAATGCCTTGGACTCATTCCACGACAAATGGGCTGGTCCAGCTTCAGTCCCACTTCAGTCCCACTTTGACAATTTGAAAATGCCACTTGCCAGCTGAAAAGCAAGGAGGCTTTGGGAGCATGGTATCCCTGTAGAAGTTTGGCAGAGGATAACTCCAGTGACAAATTCAAACCTCATTCCCCTCTTCCTAGATGTGGAAGAAATACCAGAAGATCTTGAACGTGAATTACTTTTGCAAAACAAAAGTTTCAACCAAACTGACGCAGCTGTGCAAGAGCTCCCTCTGAAAATGAAGGGTAATGATAAGGCCGGCATTCATGTGTTGGGAAAGAATGCTTGAAGATTAAGACCTTGAGCTCAGCACAAAGTTCATGTTTTGCCAGTAGAGATCCCTGCCCTTCGATACATTTCTAACTACACAAGCCCATCGTGGCTGCAAAATCCTTTAGGATAAACCAATACTGAAACACCCAACCATAAGGCCTTAATTGCACTCAGATGGCCCTAATTAGCAAGCCCTGTTGTTTGCATGCCTGATACTAGAGTCTATCTGCCCCATCTTGCATAGTATACCCCACACGTGGCAGAGTCTAAAGGTCTCAGACTGGCTTCATCTGCCATTTTAGCATTTGAATGGAGGCATTTCATGGGATTTGATGTCAAATACGTAATCAGAAATATTTCTGGAGCGGAGAGAGATCAGAAATATCACATCTTCCACATGCTTGCCAGCATAAATCAACGTTGGCCCCTATATTGGGTTTTGTACTGAGCTAGCATCATATTCCTTGCTATCCCGACCATCAAGAAGCTAATAATACAAGTTGCGAAAAATTCCTAACCCTAGTGAGTCTTTTGAAGATTAAGATTCCCATTATGTTATGCATTAAGGAGCCCTCAGGTTTCATTTCAAAAAGGCCCAAGTCTAATTTTAAATTATGACCTAATTTCAGATTCTCGCCCATCAACTCTTCTATCATGTTAAACACTCAGATTAGAATACCTAATGACTACAAGCAAAAGTCAAATTTTTGTAAACAGAAAGCTTTCAATTTTTGTTTTCCTCTGAAATTTGGAGGCTTTTATTAAGCACAATTTGTGATTATTTCAACAAGTGAAGCATCACATTTCCCACTGGTATACTTCTGAACCTCTGGATTAACATTTCATTAGCATTTATTACTTTGAGTTTGTGCTCCTGTTTTACATGATTCGCATACATGACTGCATAAATCCATTTTCTCTTGATAATCACACCATTTAAGAAAATGTCCCCATCCTCCTCTAATTCGAGATAGTTGGATTTTCACTCTCACTTTGTAGATAGTCACTTAAAATGTTCCTTGTCCTTTTTTGTAATTTCCTTCTCTTGGAGAATTTGCTTTTCTTTTCCTCCTAATTTTTTGTGTCATCTACAAATATGGATTTGCAACTCCTAAATCAATTAGTTATGTGCACCTGTAATAGATCCCTCTGGATCACCAAAGCAAGGGATTCTGCTGATGCTGGCAATCTAGAGCAACACACACAAAATGCTCAAGTTCCTCTAGTATTTTGTGTTCATCTGGGTCACCATATTGTTACTTCTCACCAAGTGATTAAAACCCTCATTCAAATCATGTCACACCATTGCGGCCAGCTGCGTGAGAATATCACAAAATTACCTTTTGGTGCCTGCTCATTTTGTTCTCTTTTGTAGGGCTTCCCTAAATATGTTAACTATCCACATGGACAAGGTGCAAGGATTTGCAGTTCTTGTGACCTCAAAGTATGTTATTAGATTATGTCTTTGTGATCTGGATATCAGGATCCACATTGACGAATCAACTGTTGTTTATTCATATGTTGAACTTCTGTCTCTTAAGAGCCCATATTCTTATGCAACTCAAATTTGTGAAATATGGAATCTGCAATTGTCTTAAGGCATGACTATCAAATCTTGGAAATTATGGAAACTTAATTTGCCTGCAGTTTCCTCATTTATTTTAATAAAAACCATCTTTCCTGATGATTTCTCCATCTTAATTTTAACAGAACTCATGATTTTTTAAAATTTCTGCTATATTCCTCTGACTAGAAATTGAAAATGGGTGTTAAGCACCAGGCCTATTTAAACATAAATTCTCAAAGTAGTGATTAATTCATGACGGAGAGGTATTGCCCTTTTGAGAACTGAAATAAAAGTTGGGGGTCTGGAGAAAACGGATAATTCACTGAAGAAGGGTCTCGGCCTGAAACATCAATTGTTTATTCATTTTCATAGATGCTGCCTGACCTCTTGAGTTGCTCCAGCATTTTGTGTGCATTGCTCTAGATAAGTAACTGTTAACATTGTTAAATGAGGCTCCAATGTGGCGTATCGACTCGCCACTAGCTTCTCTCTCTCTGGCCACATCTTCTCTAAGCTTGTCACGGATCCCTTTTTGATGGATTGTAACAACGAATAGTTACCAAGGTATCTTCAGTTATATTTTGTATTTGGAAAAAGTGGCATCCTATATTTTTCAGATACTGAGCAAGCTATGTTAAGTATTGTATGCTAGAGCATTGTATTTAAAAATATCTGCTATAGGAGTTCCTGGTCTACAAATATATACTGAACAGCCTTACGTCAGATATAAGCTAAACATAGCCATCATCCTTGAACAACTTCCTCTGTGCCATTCGACTGACTGGAATCTTGTGCTGCAAGTACCTTTCCTTTCTGCTGGCTTTTTTTAAAGCATGTTCATTCGCGTTAGGTGAAAATACATTTTCCATACTCAGTTGTCACTTCGATGCAGAGAAGGTACTGCATGACTGCTGCTTTTATAAGAGGGTCAAAGAATTCGGTTTAAAAGATTCCCAAATTTATTTTGATCTTAAGATAATTCTTTCAATGGTGTTGATGTAGTTTAACCTTTAACAAATCAAATTGTTTCTATTGGAATTTAATTGACTCTTGTGTCGAATCGTCAGTGAAATGCGTCCATGGACTAAGCACAAGTTATTATTTATTTAGAGATACAGGGCAATAATAGGCTCTTCCAGCTCACACTGCCCAGTTACATCCATGTGACCAGTTATCCTACTAACCTATGTCTTAGGAATGTGTGAGGACACTGGTGCAGTCGTGGGGAGAATGTACAAACTCTCGAAAGACAGCAGTGCAATTGAACCCGGATCGCTAACCCCTATGCCACCTTACCGTCCCGACTTACGGACTGAGCTTTCTGGAAATCTTCAATAAGATCTTTTATTCATTAGCTTTTTGGCATTGGCTTTTTAGTAATCCGTATGCCATCATCTTGGTAGCCTCATCAGAAAATTGCTTGTTACCTCTGCTTTGGGAGTAGGACATCTGTTGACAGCAGTGTCAGGAGAATGCTACATTTTTTAAAATTTCATGCTCGAGGTAATAAGTCTCAACTCTGCGTATTTGTTTGACGACTGTAGTGTTTGAAACAAAGAATTCTCAAAGTTGCCCTCACTGAAAACTGGGCTGTGAACGTAGTTTCTATTTAGATTTTGCTGTGCATGTCGCTGCCACATTCAGCTATGTTGACTAATCTACACTTCAAAAGAAATCACGCCTCAGAGCACTTGTAACAAGTTGGCCGTCAGTAGTACCTTGCCAAAATATTGAATTTTCTAACAGTCTTAATAGCTCAGAAGATCATCGGCGCACATTTAAGAAAACTAGGCATAACAAGGGCAGGAAGGCACTTGGGTATGACCAGTGGCAAAGTAATAAGGCTGACGAGACCATGCGAAGCTGATCGACTTGAGATCAAGATGTCCAAGGTATGTTCTGGTGACAAAACTGCTGAAGTTTTCTTCCTTTAGGTTTATTGGCATGTTGAAAGGCTGTGTGTGATATTTCTTAAGGATTTGAGTGCACTCAGTATTTAAAAATAGTCCCAGCACAGATCCAGTTTGCATCAGAAGTGAATAGAGCCCATCTTCCCCTCAGTTGAGACTTTTCTGTGTTTCGCACCAGATAATAAGTAACTTTCACTTAGTCATAGCGCACTTGTGTTTTTTTTGGCCCATCTAGTTCATGCCAAATGATTATTCTGCCTAATCCCATCAACCTACACCTGAACCATAGCCCCCCCACACCCCTCCCATTCTAAATTTCTCTTAAACGCTGCAATCGAACCCGCATCCATCACATCAACTGCGAGCTTGTTCCACACTCCTGTGGGTCTGCGCCTTCAGAAAAAGAGTAACAATAAGGTCTCCATGTGAACTTTGATATAATGTACCTAGCAGTGTAAGTTGGATTTCAAGTCAACATTTCTTCAGAGGCCTCCTTGATAGCCAGCGTGCTTAACTTGCTCATGAAATACAGTGATCTAGGCCTTCCAAAGATTGCATTCTTTCCATTTACTTTCACAAGGTTCAGTGGATTCGTTTCCTGCATGTTGTGCAGCTTTCTTTGCAGTTTCAGCGGCTAAGATCAATTGGTATTTTGGTGGTAACCAGGATCGTATGTTCTTGATTTTTCTAATTTTCAACCTAATTTTTCCTGAGTCCACATGGGGTGTGGTTATGGAGAATTGGGATCCCCAAGGGCAGCTGTAAATTTCTCAACTTGAGAAGTAGATTAACCCACAATGCACTTCCATGCGCACCAGCTACCTAGAAAACCGAGAAATCACTACATTTCTATTTCTTTGCTCAAAGTATCAGTTCCTCTTTCTATTCTATAGCTTGAATGAATACCTAAAGAGTGCATTCTGTTGCTTGGAGACTGACAAAACCATTAGTCCATCAGAAGTACCAGAGCTTTGTTTTTCTTGTAGTAATAGATATTTAACCAATAAAATACAATCTATGGCCCTGCAGTGATGATTGTATTTATACTAATGGGGTGCCTAGGAATATATTATATTAGCATTCCAATGGAAGCTTCTTAACAGCAATGCCCTCTTCCCCGTGAATAAAATCAAACGCCAGTTGATTCTATTTTGGAAGAAGTGCTGTCTTCCTGAAATCTCAAGAGCAACATTTATCCTCAGTTATTTCATTAGTAGTTATGGGCTGATAGAAATTCATTTTATACATAACAAAAATGGATATAGTTTGAAAAGTGATTTGTGATAGGCGCCATGCAGATACACATCCTTTTCTCTTTATACTCTACTGTGGGATATCTGGATTTCGTAGGCATTCTCGTTTTGAATTCGATGGTGAATCATGTAAGAGCCATTTTGTAGTTTAGGATAATTGACAAGATCAGGAGAATTGGCCCCTTTTTTTTCATAAACAGAATTGCTTTGGCACTCCAGGCTGTCAGTGAAAAGGACTGGTGATTCTTTAAGGCGCTTCAAACTAGAACTCTACAGGAATTGACTTTTCATCGCAAGATAATTATGTGAATTTCTCACCTTAATTACAGTTCTTGTTTCTGAGTGACGAATCACTTGCTATGACCTGCTTTTAGTTTCCCTTCTCCCTTTCTACCCTCCGAGGACTTGTACATTTCTTTCCATCTCACTCTCACCATCTCCTTTCAACAAATACCCAGTGAGCCCTCGACTAGTTCTGGCAAATGGGTTCTAGCTTGAATAAATATGTTTAGAACTTAGTTTCACTCTAAAGTGTTCGGTTGTTATAGAGTCACTTAGTACAGAAGTAGTGCTGTTTAGACGTCACATCTATGCTGACTTTTTGCCATCTACACTCATCCCACTTGTCTGCATTAGGAACATATTTTTTCATATTTACAAACGAGATTCTGCAAATGCTAGAAATCGAGGGCAACACAAAATGCTGGAGGAATTCAGCAGGTCAGACAGCATCTATGAAGAGGACTGAGCAGTTGACATTTCAGGCTGAGACCCTTCATCAGGACTAATCTTTATTCGTTTTTCCCTTTCTTCCATAGTCCACTGTCCCCTCATTAGATTCCTCCTTCAGCCCTTTATCTCTTCCGCCTATCATCTCCCAGCTTCATTTAATATACAGTGCAGAATCTGCCCTTCTGGCTCTTCAAGCTGTGCTGCCCAGCAACCGCCAATTGAACTCTAGCCTAATCATGGGACAATTTACAATCTACTGACATGTACATCCTTGGACAATGGGAGGACACTGGAGACACACATTCCACAGAGAGGATATCCAGATTTCTCACTGATGACATCAGAATTGAACACTGAACTCTGACGCCACAAGCTGTAGTAGCATCATGCTAAACACTACGCTACCGAGGTCCTCTTCCTTCATTCCCCACCCACCTTACTCTTCACTGGGTCTTACCTATCATCTGCCATCTTCTCTTCCTTACCCCTACCCCAACTTCTTACTTTGGATACTGCCCCCTTCCTGTTCAGTCCTGATGAAGGGTCTTGGGTTGAAATATTGACCATTTATTTCTCTTCATGGATGCTGTTCGATCTGAGTTCCTCCAACATTTTGCATGTGTTGCTTCTACATTTACATTGCTATGCAATGGTAGAACTAGGAATTAATTGCATAGATAATTTTTATTAGTCAGAATCTCTTAACCCAGGATGAAGCATTGGTGGTTCATTTAGGCCCTTGAGCCTGTACTGCTACCAATCAGTACGTTAATTAATGGATACATTACTTTTGGACATGTGCCTTTATGATGAAACTTCCCTTAAGTTCAAAAATCTAGAATTATGAGTTGTCAAGAATAAAGAGCAAGGGGTCAGTTAATTAGGATTGAACTGAGATTTCTCAAAACTGTGAGGTGTTAATCTTTGGAATCCTCTGGCCAGGGAGATCTCAGCAATCATGGTATGTATTCAGTGCTGAACCAGTTGGAATTTTGAGGATGGAGAATGTGACATCCTGGTGGAAAGTGGGCTTGATGCACAGGGTCAACCTTGACCTCATTTGAATAGAGGAACAGGTTAGCTGCTGGAGGAATGTGGCCTACTTGTGCTTACTTTTCTTCTGTTCCACCTGGCGTCACCCCGAATGGCTTAGCTGCAATTTACACCTTTCCTTTTTATTTTAAACTCATAAAAGAAAGCAAACCCTTTATTCCTCTGAGCTTATTAATTTTTAATCATAATTCCAATTAGATGACAAATTTTGTAAAAGGAATAAAATCCTTATCTGTACAACCCCTCTTAATTCAGCAGCAGCTGTTCTTAAATCTGCATTACACCCCCCCCCCCAAAAAAAAAGACCAGCTCTGTTTGTCCAGAGCAAGTGCAGTAGTTCATTTTGGTTTAGGATTTTTAATTCCATAGCATATGTCAAATCTCCATGAAGACTAACATTGGATTGGACTTTCTGAAGTTGACTAGTTTTGACTATTTCTGCACATGGGTTTTTTAACTGTATGACTTAGGATAGGACATGCTTCTTACTATTTAGAAGATGGTCTGTCTTCTATCCAAAGTGGTGACCTCCCCTTTCCCATTCATGAAAATGATAGTTTATCACCATTCAATACCCCTTTGCAACTTCTGATTCCATCTATTCTGCCAACTGTTATGGAGTTGTATAGCATAGAAACATGCCCTTCAGCTCACCGTCTAAGCTAATTAAACATCCATTTACTCTGTCACACTATTCCCATATTATTTTTTTTATTGAGATACAGCGTGGAATAGGCCCTTCAACCCACACCACCCCTGTTTAACCCTAGCCTAATCACAGGACAATTTACAATGACCAATTAACCTACCAACTGGCACATCTTTGGACTGTGGGAGGAAACCGGAGCGCCCGGCAGTCACAGAGAGAATGTACAAACTCCTGATAGGCAGCAGCGGGAATTGAACCCGGGTCGCCTGTGCTGTAAAGCTGTAAACCACTACGCTACCATCACATCATCTCACTACCTCTTGCCACTTACCTACACACTTGGAGAAACTTAGAGTGATCAACTTAACCTACCCACCCACAGAACTTTGGCATATGGAAGGAAACCAGACTGTACGTCTTCGTAACTTGCACAGAAACTGCAGGACTTGTGAAATATTAAACTTAGCTGCACTTTTACAGTTGTAGCTACGCACCAGCCTCAAATAATCAAGTTTAATAACTTCGAGGAACATTTCTTACATTTAAATTTTTTTCAGTACTTTTGAGTCAGTGTAATTTTTTTTCAGTGGACTAATATCAGAAGTTGAGTCGCTTGGAGTCTTCCAATATCTTGCAATTGAAGCAGAATAAAGCCATTCAGCATCTGTATAGCATGACGATTTTTTTTTTGGAGTGTTGGTGAGGGAAGATTTTCTCTCCTTTGAGGCACACAGGATTTAATCCCCAACTGGCCTACCTTTAATTTTGAAGTTGTATCCCTTATTTTAGCATCTATTACCAGGGGAGTAATTGTGGTATTTGTATAACCTACAAAACTACATTCCTGGGAATTCAGAGGAACCTTAAAAAATCTCAATTTCTAGCCATCACGGGTTGAATAGTTGTGTCCTTTTATACTTTGTGCTCACTAAAATAACTCCATTCATTCTTTTGTTAAAAAGGAGGATTTTTGTCCTGGGTTAATGGGAATAATTTCAACATCATCCATCTACAGTGAAGCTGACCTATTTGAGTAGATCTTCCTCATTGATTCTGCAGAATTTTACAATCACAGTCTTAGGTTAGTTCAGTCTATTGAACTGTGATGTGTCCTCACTTCAGATTTTACTGTACTCTTGCCAGTCTAGACTGAATTTTATTTATGATGTTGGCTCCATTTACCAGAAGCTTGACTGACAGTATCTGTTCATTTTGACAGACAGAGAGCAAGCAGCTGCTTAAATGTTTGGCCCATTAAAGTTTTCAGAATCTGAAGTCTGGTTGCAAGAGTGAAATTAACCATTTGTTGTGTCCATGGAATCGTACACTTTTGGCACAGCTAGCGTCTCATCCCAGTGTGTGATGGCAGCAGTACAGGGCTCTTCCTGTTTCTCAATACTATGCCTGATGGATTACAAGTTAAATGTCATGATTCCTAAACCACCCCCCCCCACCAATTAATACATTTTGAAGGTTGTGCTTCGTGTAAAAGTGCAAGTGCCTCTCTTTATCTAGTGAACTGAAAACTTGATCAAAATTGCTTGTAATGACAAACGACAATGTGGAGACCAGACAAGGTTTTCCCCCATGTTGCCAATTTAATTCTGAAATGTGAATTGACTGCATTTCAAAACTTCACTTTGGGATTCCAAGGTCATTGGAATTGAGATGCAGCAATGTTTACCACTACAGATTTAAATAATTCACTCTAAATTTGGCTGTCTCTACCCTAAAAGTGTTTACAGTGAGTAATTTTCTAGGTACTTTTGAAACAATTATAAGAAAAATGTATCATGTTATTACTGTGACTATAACAGTTTCTTTAGATTTTTTAGATGTGAGACATTGTAATGAGCTACTGTTTTCCTCTGGGAAAGTGTCCATAAATACAGCTCTTATATCTCCCTGGGATCAATACAGTTCATAGATCTGCTTAGTTACTAACGAGTGTTCATAGAAATTTTAGCTTTGGGACTTTTTGTTTCTTCAGTATTGAGACATATTAGTTGCAGTGCAATTGGGACTCTTTCACCTCTCATGCCACATCTAATCTGGCCGCCAGGAGATTACCCAGTGACTGAGCAATGATTGCTTGGTTACTCATAATTAAGAAAGGGAGGTATAGAGAGTTGCCTAGGGAATAGAAGGTCAAGACTGGTTGTTTCTGGTGCTACCCTCACAAGAGTAAGACGGAAATCTGTGCTGGAGAAAGGCTGTGCCAGAGCTCAGATCAGAGTAGTTGAGCAGTTTGTAACAATCGTGGAAAGCATTTAAAAAAAACACCTGTTGAAAACTTCATCGCTGTATTAGTTTTTTAATAAACTCCTAATAGACTTTTGCTTCTGATAACTGACTGGAAAACTAGAAGGCTCATGTTGTTCCGTTGTTTAAAAAAGGATTGAAAAGTAATCCGGGAAATTATAGGCCGGTGAGTTTAACGTCAATAGTAGGTAAATTATTGGAGGGAGTACTAAGAGACAGAATCTACAAGCATTTGGATAGACAGGGGCTTATTAGGGAGAGTCAACATGGCTTTGTGTGTGGTAGGTCATGTTTGACCAATCTGTTGGAGTTTTTCGAGGAGGTTACCAGGAAAGTGGATGAAGGGAAGGCAGTGGATATTGTCTACATGGACTTCAGTAAGGTCTTTGACAAGGTCCCGCATGGGAGGTTAGTTAGGAAAATTCAGTTGCTAGGTATACATGGAGAGGTGGTAAATTGGATTGGACATTGGCTCGATGGAAGAAGCCAGAGAGTGGTGGTCAATGTTCCAATGCGGTTAATTTTTTTCCAGCAGCTGGGTTCTTTATCACAGTATGTGAAGTTGCCTGTGTGCTAAGACAGCAAGGGGCACTGCTGGTAGTCCTTACCACTCCTGTTGTCTTTCTACATTGTGTTGGCATGATTGCACTTGCTTATGAAGCAATATCAACATGTACCATCCAAGGCACACAATGCAAAATGCTGGAGGAACTCAGCAGGCCAGGCAAAAGGTTACAGTCGACAGTTTGGGCCGAGATCCTTCAGGACCTGCCGAAGGGTCTCAGCCCAAAACATCGACTGTACTCTTTTTCCATAGGTTCTACCTCGCCTGCTCAGTTCCTCCAGCACTTCGTGTATGTTGCTTGGATTTCCAGCATCTGCAGATTTTTCTCTTGTTTGTGATTTGACATGTCATCCATTAAGGCTTCAAACCATCTGCTAAGTAAGACTGAGAACCTAAGCAGGTAATGCTGGCTCATGATAAGAAGATCAACAATCTACACAGGAAGTGAAGGGAGAGGATCGAAACATTCTGATGAAGGAATGCAATAAAGACTTTGCCATCTATTACATCAAATGCAGAGACAAAATATACAAATTTGGAGAAGAATTAAATGGTTTATACTCAAATCTGAGCCAATGTTCATTGAAAAAACAAATATTTTTATGATCAGGTGGACCTAACTAAATGTGCATTTTATGATGGCTGACTTCCCCATTTCAAACCTCATCATGGAATAAGATGTGCTGAGCAAACAGATCAGCAGACCATGTAGCAACGGAAGAATATTGCCAAGACTTCAGTAGTGATAGAACCAGTTCAAATGTGTAATTGTGGGGAAGAAAATTAGCTCAATTTGGTAATGTATACCTCTTGCTGGTAAAACAAGGGCTAATGGATTTGGCAAAGCAGGGACCAAGTTTTTAACGTGCACTGATGCCACAGGGTTCATGGGGAAACTTTGTAATTAGTAAATGTAAGCATCCTAGAGCTTTCAAAGTGAAACATTTACCAGTGGAATTCAAAGTTCAAAGTAATATGGATGGGCAATGAATATTTGTATTACTGGCTCATCTAATTGGTGCTTACTGTTAACGAGCATTTTTTCTGAAGATGTGATGGATAGCAATCGCCTTATTGGACAGCAATTTTGTGCATCCTTGCCAATTAGATTTGGATATTGGGAATATATTTATCATGTCTCCTAATGTAACATATTTGATACAACCTCTGAACCAAAATATTCAAAACGTGAAATGTTTTCAAGAGGGTAGGGGAGAAGTTTCAGGATGCTGCTAAATTTTAATGCCACTATTTGATGTCCAGGCCCCCTACAGCATTAAAATGCAATTTTGAATAGTACAAGAGATTCATTAGAAATTAGACATGAATTCAGAGGAAGGGGTCACCCATTCAAGAGTTTGAAGACTTTAAGATTTGATACTGAAAATCAACCATAGCAGAAATTGTTAACATAAAAATGGATGTTCCCTTTATAGCCCTGTGTGAGTCAACATTGTAGAGGATTGGATGCAGAAAGTGATGCAGAAATCATAATGTAATAAATCCTAGGAATCTGAAAAATGATAGACTTTGAAGAACATGTCAAAGTGAAAACCTGGGCTAGTGCTCCTACAAAATTTAATACAGTTTAATTTGTCAAAACAGCTTTGGGTATTCAGTGCAGGAAGTAATGCAGTAATGCGTGTTTTGCAGTCAGCATCGATGGGGGAAAAAGGCCAAGTTTATGACTTATTCAAACTCCAAGACCCCTGATGATCCAAGGAAATACAATAGATCCCTGCATATGCATAAAGATCCAAGGAAAGTGCAGATTAAATGTCTGTCGTCTTCATTCAATATTTGCTTAACTGACACAAGTCCAAAACATATTAGATACCAAGAACTTTATTGTACTAAACAATGTTACCAGGTTTATGGCAATGTGGAGTTCTATCTAAATTGTGGATTGAACGTTCAGATGCATTAATCACACCCGTGTAATAGCTCAAAATGAAAGTACATGCACTGAATGTACAAAACTGCCTCCTCTGACACTGAAAACAACTTTGCCCATTTTTGTCCTTCAGTGTTCATCAGATAAAATATTTTTGCTTTAATGACCTTCTAGATAAAGATTCCAAACTTTTGAGGCAGCTGATGATTTACAACCCTTCATAAAATTTAGACGTCTGTTCTAGCTCTTCCTGTTTGCCATCTTCCCTGTGCCCCTGATCTTTATAGTCTATGATGCAATTTGCTTAAATTCCCATCTGTATTCAAATTCCTTGAAGATCTGAAGTTGCACCCCAGCCCCTATCTTTGTAGCTATCTCAATTTTTGGAATTCTGCATTCTCTGTTCTGCAATCCATCTGACTGGACCTTTAGAATCTTAACCACTGGAATGGATAGAGCTCCTAAAGATAGCGGAATCAAAGGTTATGGGGATAAGGCAGGAACTGGATATTGATTGTGGATGATTAGCCATGATCACAGTGAATGGCGGTGCTGGCTCGAAGGGTCGAATGGCCTACTCCTGCACCTATTGTCTAATATTCTCCTCAAACACCTCTTACTTTTACCCCCAGCTCTGAGGTATGATATAAAACCTCTCTCTCAGACCTGTGTTCACTGAAGTAATCTTCTCCGACCCAGTTTGTGACTCTACTTCTGTGGCATACCTTGGGATATCTTACTGCCTTAAAGATGCTTCATAATTACAAGTTATTGTTAAGTCTTTTACAGGATCACTGAATACCTGAAATCTCAGGCTACTGTGATTTTCTAGTTTATGTACAGGAACGTCTTGGTCAACAATCCTGGTTAATGTGCAGTTCCTGTACTGGTCTCTGGAGAGGGATGACCTGACAACCTCTGTACAGATTAGTTTGCTACCCACTCAGCCTAGTTCAGAAGCTGAAGGTGTTGTGTTCAAGATCTCTTCCGCACCTCAACTTTTGTATGTCTTCAAGCAACACACATAAAAGTTGCTGGTGAACGCAGCAGGCCAGGCAGCACCTCTAGGAAGAGGTACAGTGGACGTTTCGGGCCGAGACCCTCCGTCAGGACTAACTGAAAGAAGAGCTAGTAAGAGGTTTGAAAGTAGGAGGGGGAGGGGGCCTCTTCCTATAGATGCTGCCTGGCCTGCTGCATTCACCAGCAACTTTCAAGTGTGTTGCTTGAAATTCCAGCATCTGCAGATTTCCTCGTGTTTGTATGTCTTCGCCTGTTTTTCTTTGTGCATGTTATTTTCCCAAGCTCCACCTCTCCTTTCCAAAAACTACAATTGTTGAATCCCTTACCTAATAGCCCAACTAGACATTTGCTTTGAAGTGATTGTGTGTACAGTTATTACCATTTTAATATCAATACTGTGACCTTTCCAGACAGTTGAGGCTAAAATCTTGTGAGGGTTCAGGTTTCCAAGGTTCATTTTTACCTCTGAGATATAATTCTCAGTAATTTTGTGGCATTAGATTTGATTTGCAAGTCAATTTGAAATTGAATGTCAATTGGAAATGACATTGCAACTTGGTTCTGAACCATAATCATGACTTCTCTTGTTTCCATCCAGTGCAAATGTTTTTCTTTCCTTCATCTATCAACCCTCTTTCTCCATCTCTGCTTGTTACTCACTAAGCACCAACGGGAACCCAGCTCTACTTGCCGTCACAGTTGACATTGATCTATTGAGTACAGATCAGATTGTGAAGTGTGCTTGTATATTTTATGGTGCTATGTTGGTTTGTTGCATTTGCAACTTTTCAAAAGGGCATGTTGACTCAGAAAGGGTACAGAGGAGACCAGTAAGATGTTTAGAAATGAATAATCTTTGAACAGTACTTTGAGGGAAAGTTGATTGAGGGATATTGAATGAGTGCCTGAGAAGAGTGCGAGATGAAAATCTAGACAGCTTTACTTCAAGGTAACTGATAGAAGGAAAATATTTTCAGGATATTAAGGGTTAAAGCAATCCAAAATGGCCTTGGAAAGCAAGAACTGTAATCTTTTAAAAGAAACATATGTGTCTTTTTGCCATAACCACAAGCTAGGAACTGGAATTTTCCATGTATTTGTATGTAGGACATGGAAGTTGCCAGCAGCTCCATTGCCCTTTGTTTATTGATAGTGAACTGAGTTATAATTCGACCATGTGGTCTGGGTAGTAATCGGGCCAGCAAGGATGTGATGGGCAGAGTAACTATCTTTGTGATTCCAGCCATCTCTGAAGGACATGGACCAGAGGGCAACAAATTTACTGACTTTGAATACAAAACACCATTAAACAGCTAATATTTCTGTGTGTTTTTACTTAAATTCCACTTGTATGATGTGGTTTCTGAATCTGAAATACTATTAAGTGAAATCTGTGCTTAATTAAAATGGCTGGCAGCACAAAATGGCTCTCCTGCTCAAAGAATTTTGATGTAGATTTAACAGCATTACATCCATTGCCTTTAACATGTAATTAAATCCATAGAGTAATATTTCATTCATACTTTAAATGCACATAGCACAATCTCTCATGATTGTTTCAAAGTGAGTTGGTGCCAGATATTTAGTTGTTAGACTGAAGTGTGAAATATTCCAATTCAAAGGTCTAAACTAACAGTGCTTGTAAGCAACATACACAAATGCTGGAGGATGAAGGGTCTTGGGCTGAAACATCGACTGTTGCCTGACCTTCTGAGTTCCTCCAGCATTTTTTGTGTGTTGCTCTGGATTTCCATCATCTGCAGAATCACTTGTGTTAATGCTTGTAAGCACTTGCTATTTAAATGTTCTTGAATGTGTTTATATTACAACAGTATGAGATAGAGGGTGCTGCTTGCATCTTGACTGTTGGAAATAAAAGCATTCATCATATCCTCAAACAAAAATCCTGTGGAAGTGTTTTCCCCTCATGGGTTGTGGGCGGGCTTAGTTTCAGGAAAAGTTTGCCCCTTTAAGAATGAGATGAGACGTTCTTGGTCATGTGCCTTTGGAATTCCCTGTCCAATAGAGCTGTGAATGCTGAGTCATGTATTGCTGTTTTGAATGATAGAAAGGAAGCAGAAAAGTGGAGTTGAGGCAAAGGTTCAATGAGCTAAATTGATTGAGGGCACAGCAGGCTTGAGATGTTGGACTATCTTTAATCCTATCGCTAATGGTCCTTACTTCGCTTTCTCTATTGCTGTATCCTAGGGTTCATTACTTTCTGTAAATAAGATCCTCTGTTTAGCTTCTAAATTTAAAAAAAAACCATTAGTAATTTTTGTTTTACATAGTTGATATTCTCAGCTTTCATTTGACTACTCCACAAATTTGTGGCACAGTTTTAAGATTGCTCCCATGATAGAATAATGCTACCTACAAGTCTTCTGGTGTGATTGGCTTCTGGTGATTTGCTTGCTTCAATTTGCCAAGTCGTATCCCCTGAGGAAATAGTCATGATAATCCCGTGGTGACTGAAACGGCCAATGTAATTGCCATTTTGCCCAGGATTCAAAGCTGTGTGGTAAAGGGTAGCAGTGTTCAGCAATCCTGGAAATAGCCGTCATCTTTGCTGAAAGTGAAATTCAGGTGCATCTATCATCTGATTATATATCATCTGAATGCAAATTCACTCTGTTGTCCATGTGTAATAGCTAGGTTTGCCAATTTACATGCTTTTTTAACATCCATAGATATGCACAAATTCTCTTTGTATCCTGAGATTTCAGAATTGTAAGCACAGTCACATCTCCTCCCTGTAAGTAACTTAAAACTATTAAATACTCATTTAGAATTTTTCTTTGATTTTAGAGTTTAGCTGCTGGTATCTTTTCTCCCCCTTCTACTCCTGAATGTGTTGCTTTTGTCTAATATATACCTCCCATTTATTTTGAAATGCCTGGCATGCCAGTGTACTCAACTGTGTCACCAGCTGCCCACAACTGTGCTGTTTGCCATCTTTAGTGTCAGCAGCTATTTCCTTTAGGGGTTGCTATGCTTTAAAATCATTCAATGTATTTGGAGATAGAATAAGCCTTGCAAATGGTCACTGGCTTACCACTGGTAATGTCTTTCCAATCAGGATAGCTTACATTCGTTTCTCTCTCCAGACATCTAGCAATCAATGCTACCAGTTTATCTTAGTCTAATTTTTCATGACAATTGTATTTAGTATACATCTTTTTTAAAAAATGTTAATTCTCCTGTACCCATTGGAATCTGCGTGTTACACACAGTGTAAAAGGTTTAATTCTGGTGTGCGTTTGTGGCTTCCTGATCGTGAATGTGCACAGAGGAGGAAATTGGGGAATTCTGTCATTTAAATTGTTGAGATGCACACTGCTAGGTGGCCTGTTTGCCCACCTATCATTCCCTTGCACCACCCTTTTCAAAACTGACCATTTTGAAAAATATCACAACATACAACTCCCCCTTTGGCTCCCCAATCTCTGGTTTTCGCATTACAATACATCAGCTTTATCTTTGGATCACCAACAATTTCAAACACTTCCGTGTTATTGATTGGTCATCACCTTCTTTCAGAACCCTCCGTCAAATTTCACCAGTAGGTTTTTCCCCCAATAATTTTTGAAGTTCAAAGGATCTTGTTTTATCTTGTTTAAGTCTCAGATTTAGGATTAATATCACTGGCGTATGTTGTGAAATTTGTTGTTTTGCAGCAGCAGTATGTTGCAAAGCATAATTTTAAAATATTTTAAATTACAGCGAGTAGTGCAAAAAGAGCAAAAAAGGAAAAAAAACAGGTAGTGTTCATGGGTTCATTGTCCATTCAAAAATCAGGCGGAGGGGAAGAAACTGTTCCTAAAGCATTGTGTCTCTTCAAGCTCCTGTGCTGCCACCTTGATGGTAGCAATGAGAAGAGGGCATGTCCTGGGTGATGAGGGTAATCTGAATTACTCAATACATCTAAATGTTCTTTGACTTTGTGCCATCTCCCTGTTGCCTGAATTGTTATCAATTGACATGAAACCAGTGCAAGTTGTGCACTCATTCTGTAAACCAGTGACCAATTCGACTGCCAGCATTCATAGTTGTTATCTAGCTAACATTACTGCAGCAATATTTCTGCATTTTAAGATCTGGTTTGGAGGCCAAAATAAATGACTGGCCCTGTTTCAATAAAAACTTATTCCAGTGACACTCTGCCTTTATACCTTGTTTAATCTAATGTTCAACGTTCATGGTCAGAGTTCTCTCCCACAACTATTTCTAACCAATTGTATTTGGCTCCTAGTTTAATGTCAGCTGAAGTCAAGTTTGTCATCATTACCCATGGTAACAAGTCATTACTGATTCTTGGATATGCTTCTCCATTCAGTTTTATTCTCTTCAGATGTCTTGTTATTCTCCGAGTCTTGAAAAGCTGGTTCAATCTTTTTATCTATTCTCCCCTCCTCCCGCTTCCTTAACACACATGTATCTGGTGCACTGAGACCAGTGTGGTTTGAATGGAATCTTTCTGTGCATTGTAGGTTGGGATTAGATGTATTTCAGTATGTTCTTAATGTGAGGATTCTGTCAGATGATGACAGCTAAAAGATGCTTGATCTCTCCAAAGTAACTTGGTATCCACTTGTAGTTTATATATTTTAACCTTCTCTTATCAGATGAGCAGTTGGCTATGAATAGGGAGAATGGACTGGATTTCTTCGGAAGGAATGAGAAGGCTGTTTAAAATGATAAATACAACAGATTCTGCAGATGCTGGAAACCCAGAAAAACACATAAAACGCTGGAGGAACTCAGCAGGTAAGGCAGCATCCATGGAGAGGTTTAAACTGTCAGCGATTTGGGCTGAGAAGGGTCTTGGCTTGAAACGTTGAGTTTTATTTCCCTCCATAGATGCTGCCTGCCCTGCTAAGTTCCTCCAGCATTTTGTTTGTTGCTGTGTTTAAAATGTTTTTACTAAGTGGACTCAGAAAATATTGTTCCTTGTGGCGGGGGGGGGTGGTAGGGGGGAAGAATTGTTAGTGGAACCCATCAATAAAATAATCAAATTAGAAATTCCAAAGAAACTTAATCGAAAGCATGGTGAGAATGTGCAACACTCTACCACAGGAAGTCTGGATGCATGTGTAAGATAGATGGAGGAGAATACGAGGGAGATAGAGCTTTGATAGATTTAGATAAAGATGAGACTAGGCTTGAGTGGAGCATAAATACTGGCATCAATTGTTTTAGCCAAATACCCTGTTTCTTTGCCATATATCTTAACATACCAGTCAAGTCAAGTTTGAGTTTATTATCATTCAATGGTACACATGTTTACTGCCAAACAAAACAATATTCCTCTGGACCAAAGTACACAATACAGTACATATAACACACACAACACATGTAATATTGCTACAAATTAATAAGTAATGTGTATTTATGGCACAAGTTTAAACTTAAACAGTATAACTCTACTGATGCTTCATGTGTGATGAGACCTGGGTGGTGGCAGAGAGTTCAGCAGTCTCACATCCTGGGATAGAAGCTGCTTCCAATCCTAACGGTCCTTGTCCTAATGCTACATTACTTCCTGCCTGATGGTAGGGGATCAAAGATTGCTGGATGTGGGGGATCATTGACGATGCTAGGAACCCCACATTTGCAGCGTTTCTGATGTTTGACATACTCTACACGTCAAGCATGGGAGCATTGAGTTTTTATCAATATTAAACTTTAACTCTTACATCTTATTGCTGGTTTTCTATATGGGAAGTAGGAATGAAATTACCCAGAGACCATCTACTCTGGATAGGTAGCACGTTTGTTTTTTTTTGATAAGTGATCAGGCCTGAATTGCTGTTATGGTTTGATGAAGCATTTTGTTTTAAATCGTGGAATACTATTACCATCTAATTTGTGGCCTACTCGTATTGAAGATGTATTTGCACATTAATGTAGAGAACCTGAAGCATGTATCTCCTTGTGCAGTAACATAGTGAAGGGCTTGCCTTAGATTCCGAATTTGCCATGGGCACAACTTGAAATGCAGAAAAGTGACAGCATTCGGAGATGACGATGTAGGCTGACGGAAAGAGCAGGCACGTGGGAAAAGCAGGGAATTTTAGTGAAAGGATAAAGAGGGGTGATAAAAATGGAATAGTAGTTTTAAAACGGTAGTGTGAAAACAGGCAAATCAGAAGGCATTTGTGTGCAAAGCAGAAGAAATTAACAAAACAGTTAATAAATTCTTGGTACTTCATAAATTGATTAGTATCCCAGCTTCCTGGATTTGAGAATATCCTTGCATTCCCATCCTGTTTAATGACACCCAAAAGAAGTCTGAACATCAATGTGGCAAGGCTAGGCTGCCCAATGAGTAACCTTAGTCCTCAGCAAAGACTGGGAGACTGCATGCTCTGCAAGAGCTGTCCTCAGCTGCATGGGTACGAAGGAGAGCAAAAACAGAATTCACCTCTGAAACACCGGCTGGAGAACGGGATGTCAAACAGCATTTTGCCTTTAAAATACAGTGAGACACTAATAACCACATTTAAATGCCCCTTGTACATATTTATGCTGAATACAACTTTGAGTGACATCTATTACTTATTTCCATTCTGCTTAGTCGGGGAGTACTTGAAAAATAATTAATCCTGAGCAAAGTTGTTCAATTTGTGGGTGGCACGATAAGCGTAGTGGTCAGCCAGTAATCCGGGTTGAATTCCGTTCCTGTCTGTAAGGACCGTTTTTGTACATCCTTCCCATGATTGCATGGGTTTCCTCATGGGTGCTCCAGTGTCTTCCCACAGTCCAAAGGTATGCTGGTTGATCGGTTACATGGGTGCAATTGGGTGGTATGGGCTCGCTGGGCTGGAAAAGCCTGTTACTGTGCTGTATCTCAAAAATAAATAAAGTAGAGCCATTCTCAAAGATCTATTTAAGGAGGAAAACTGCTTGTCAATGACACATAGGTTGTCAAGTCCACCTTTCTTGCTGGGTTGACTGAGCACAGATCAGAATCTGCATTCAATTTTGTATGGTTGCCTAGTGTGTGTGATTTATAATGGAAAAAGTCTCTATGGGTCTTAAGGCTCTGCTTTTTAAAATTCATGTACAGTCATCTCACTACTGGTTCCTCCAAGTCCAATGTTCATGCTCCCTTCCTAAATTGTGAATCCAGCAGTTGCTTATAAGTACTGTGCCTTAGTGAATGGTCCTTCATATGGGTGAGGTTTGACAAGTGATCTGAGACCCAGAGGTGGTTGGGAAAGGTTTTGTGCTGCAGTCAATCTGTTTAAAGCCCCTTCTCCCCTTCCTCATTCAGCTGCAGGCCAACCTGGTAATAGGTGGTAGACATTTTCTTCAGCATGTAGCCTCCTACTCCTCCCAATTCCCAAGCTGATCTGTGGGTCCGTGCTTCAAATGCACACCAGTACAGGCTTTTATATTTGGATTTCTCCAAGCTTGAATTATTCGTCCATTATTCAAATGAAAATGTAAAAAGTATAAAATGTTTTTTGTGGAAAATTTGAACTCCTAATGAGACCACTATCAGCTCACCAGAGAGCAGTTTTCCATGTTCAATGTGCTCAAGATTTGAACTGAGAAGTACTCATTAAAGATTTCACTCAGCAAGAATGGTGAAGTGCGTGCAGTGCAGGAGACGACTTCTGTGTTTAACCAAATGTAACTAGTTAGAACACTGGACTAATCTAATCCAGTCCGGGTAATCGCCATCACCTTTTCAGAACATTAATGTGTCCTCTGGCTAGTTGTGTATTCATAATAAATGTTTGAGTTCAGAATGTTTTGGTTGTTTCATTATCATAGGTTCTTAATGTCTGCTTTGGGTTTAATTTGCATTAACATTTACAGCCAACACGGAGTTTCTGATGGAGCCAAGCAAAGAAATGAGGTGAGATGTTGAGGTTGAGAGGCAACCAGCGTGAATGTTTATTGCACACTGTCCTACACGTGCAATTTCTACCACATGACACAGTTTTCATGCACAACCTCCAAATGACCAACTTTTTAATTCATAAGTCTTCTCAAGTGATCTTGATTTCTTGCACTTCCCCCTTCCAGATGCTCAGCAAATGTTTCCATACTACTACAATACCACACTTGCTGTCCTTGGTATACAGGATAACAATGTCACCACTCCTCCGCTACAATCATCTCACTAGTAGACTTTCCACTTCATCATCTTTACTTACTGTTCTTAAGGCACTGACAATTAATCAGTGACCTTTGCTGCTTGCCCTCCTTAGCTCTCTGTGACCCTAGAGAGGTCTATAGGCTCTCTCATTCTGGGGATTCCCAGCTGACCACTTTCAAATTGGCATTGACTACAGACCGTGGATATTAAGAGCTGCTAGCTAGTATCTATCATCTATGGAAGGAAATAAACAATCAACATTTTGACAGGACTTATGAAGGGTCTTGACCTGAAACCTCAGCAGTTTATTTCCCTCCATTAATGCTGCCTAACTTGTTGTGTTCCTCTGGCATCTTGTATCTATTGACTGGGCCAGGCAAAAGCGTGAAGCTGTATCCTAAATCCCTTGGCAGTGAAGATATGTGACTTGATTACCCCAGCACTAGTTATTAGCCCCTCACATCTGCCTACCTTACGAAGAGGTTTGTCAAATTCTCGTAAACTATCCCGAAGACTGAAGCCAGGAAGGTTGATGGGCATCTTTGATACAGATGTTTCTGCCCTAACATCCCCCTATGAGGCTGGCATCAGTTTCTTTTTTTAAGTAGGTGTCAGCTTTTCAGAGAAAGTAATTTTTAGTTCAATGTATTAACTTTTAATGGTAATTTGGGTACATTGTCATTTGTACTGAGTGAGCTACAAGGAATTTGAAGCTAATGTAATGACATAAGCAGTTTAACTGATACAATGTGTAAAACTCGAGCAGGTTAGCAATCTGTGTGAGTGATTAATTCCTGCATTAAACCTAAAGCCATTTGCTGCTTCTTATAGAGGCCCAGTGCATGCAATTCAATGGCACTCAAAGCACAGTAGCATTAGAAATTAAATGCAGCCTATCGTACTTCAATGATTATTGCCAAGAGCAGTACTTAATCATGTGTGAAACTGGGCTAAGTGATACTGGACCACATTGTTACTCACATTTGTGTAATTCTGCTGCCAGTTTTCCTGCACCTGAAGGTTTTTACCTCATACCTTTTCTTTCAATGAAGGACTTTTATTTTTCTTAATATATAAAAACTAAGTTAACTATGTGTTTCCATTGTTGGCTATGGTTAAAAGGGGTAATTCCATATACCAAATCATGAAGGATTTTTTTTTTAGCAAAAACCTATAATCTGATGGAAATCTTATACTTTATTTTCTAACTGTTGAGCTGTAGGAGAAAAATCCAGTGCTGATGAAGTGTTTTTTGCCTGAAACGTCATCTGTTTATTTCCCTCAGTAGCTGCTGCCTACTTACAGAGTTCTTCAGCATTTAATGTGTTGTAATTTTGATCATGTGACTGACCTTCAGCTGAACACCAGGCAAATCTTATAATATCACATTGTTGCAGACATGTTGATTTGTGACAGAGTATTGGGGATAATTTCTCTCACTGAGGTCCATCTATACTAAAAAAAAATCATTTGCAGCAGTATTCAAACCATCAGACTTCCTATGCTGTAACCATCTGTTTACAATGCATTGGTCTGGGTTTTGTTATGATCTCACCTGTGTAATTGTGCCATATATGCCAATAGGCAGGCATTTTGTTTTCATGTTTTTTAAAAAATTTAAATAGGGTTGACTTAAAATCTTTGAAGTAAGGTAGTTTCTCTTGAGGATCATAAAACATTCCTGCTTGAACTTTAAAATGGCAGTTGATTGCAAAAACCAAAATATGTATTACTTGGAGCCAAAATACTCTTAATTTCAGTATGTCAGCAGGCTGCATCTGCTGTAACTTGTCCAAGTTGCATTACTTGATAGCAAGAGACACTTGAACAAGACTCTTCCTGTTTTGAGGTGCTTGTTCTTTTAATGATGTAGGTAACTATTGATTTGGGAGCCAGTAAGAATGTCTGCCCTGTTATTTAGAATTGCAACTAACACAAGTTTTAGTTACAAATAGAAATCTTACCTGTTATTATATGTCTTATAGTTTATTCAATGTGCATCTTTAAGTTCCTTAACTTTAGTCCAGATATACACAGAATGGGATTCTCCATATGTTGGATAGAAACAAGAGGATAAAATCTCGACCAGAGCGTTTCCAGACCTGCAAAGACCAGTTTGATCTGATAGTGACGTGTGAGGAGCGTGTGTACGATCAGGTGCTTGAAGGTAAAATGGCCATCCCTTGTGTTCGCCACGCCATTGACCTAGATGCTTGTGAAAAGTGGTTTGCTGATGCCCCCATCTTGTGATTTCCCAGATCTGAATTCAAGAGAACAGGAGACATTCCAGTCAGTGCATGTCATAAACGTGGACATTCAGGATAATCATGAAGAAGCCACAATTGGAGCTTTCCTCATATGTGAACTATGCCAGTGTGTAAGTGTTTACACTTTTGTGTATTGGGAACATGGGGAAGGAATGTGAGAGAGTGCTCAGCACAGATTTACATCCAACAATCAACCCAAATGGGATTGTACTTGTTCCCTAGCCAAATGTATGGGGGTGGATTTGTCAGTTATTTAACTGGTACGATTTCTTCACAGTACAACATGACTTTCTGTTTCTTGAACAGTGAATGTAGAATATTCCTTGATGCAGCTCATTGCTGTCTGATGGGTGCAATTCAGTACATGCTGCAGCTGGACAATTGTTTTAAAAACCAGAGTTGATACTTGCCGGTTTTTTAAGTTCCTGTTGTGACTGAGCTGCCAACATTAGGTGCTTTCATGTGATACTCCACCTTTGACACTAACTGCAACTTCAACCGGGGCCATAGTCTCACCAAAATAATTAAGTTTGATTCCTGCCAACTAAGTTAGGGGAAGCATGGATGACTTGGTTCTATTGTCAGTACCAAAATGTTGTGGTGCTTCATGTGTAAAATAAAATCAATGGAATTTTGGCATTCAATTCACTCATTACCCATCTTAACCCGCATCATTCCACACCTCGTGTGCAACAAGAAACTCGTGGCTCAGGAGTAGCCTTCAACAAGGCTGTGAATCACGATGTGGAGATGCTGAAATCCCACATAACTGAAATCCGAAAACGAACTCCAGTTCACTACAACATGCAAGTCTAACCTATTAGGAGCAAATATCCAATCACTGTTTCATTATTGTGCTATAACATCAGCACACAAGGATAACTCTTAAATGTAGACATTTAGGAAGGAAAATTAGTGTTTCTAGTTCTCATGGAGCTTAACTCAGTGCTCACACAGCTGTGGATTTTTTTGGGAAGCTCTGTACTCAGGGAAGTGTTGGATAAACTCCCATGCTGTTAATAGGGAATCAATCCATCATAAACCCAAGGAAAGCTCCCAGCTCTTGGACATCCCATGGTCTCAATAGGAACTGCATTCTGGATTTTAGTGCAACGTGTTTGTGGACCTTCCCGTTGCGGCCGCCTCTGCAAGGTGAGATGAGACTGTGCATATTCCATTACAATGGGCTAGTGGCCTGTAGCACGGAGCTTACTTCTTACCCCTTGTTCAGTCCCTTCCCACTAAACCAGAAGCTCAGTACATTGGCCTTGACAACCAAGGACTCCAGAGAATACAGTGCTTAGTCTAATGCATGAACATTGTATTCTAAAAACCGGTAAATAATCTCAATGTTCACTTTAGTTCGAGCATCTTGGTTACCATCATAACATGAAGCCCAGGTACTTAATTTTTACAATGGGTTTGTTATCCTTTGCTGTTTAAAATTAGTTGCTGTACTTGTTATATTTGTGACAATACCCTGATTTTTTTTACATTGTTTTCTCACATTTTTTGGTATTTCTGGTGGGGAAAGGAGGTCTAAATGGGACGGGGGCGGGTGGTGGGAGAAGGTTGGAGAATCCCAACAAGCTGAACAAAAGCCAAATTCTACAGACGCTGGAAATTAGACACCATAAATGCTTGGCAATAAAACTGCTGGAAGAACTGGGCAGATGGAGCGGCATCTGTGGAAAAGAGTACAGCTGGACTCAGCAATCCTGCTGAAGGGTCTCGGTTGGTCCGAAACGTTTCCACAGATGCTGCCCGGCCTGCTGAGTTCCTCCAGCATCGTGTGTGTCGCCTGAATTTCCAGCATCTGCAGATTACTCTTGTTTGTCAGTGAGAAGAGGCATTGACGAGGCTTTGGGTTGAAGCCCTGTATTGTTCAGAGTGGAGGAGGGGAAATGGTCAGTAAGAAGAAGAAGAGAGGGAGGTTTCCTCTCTCACATATTGGCCATCTCTTTTCACCCTCAATCCTGGTGCGGGACATCGACAATTCCACCCCGCCTCCACCTAATGCTGCTCCGATTCCGGCACCTGCACTCTCCTGTCCCCGGTACTGTATATGTTAGAAATCCTCGGGTTCCGACAGCATCTGCGAAGAGAGAAGCGGAGCGAACTTCGCAGGACATTGACCTTGAGAACTGTGTCGGGTTCCCTCAGCCTGCACCTTCCCCCTAGAGGGGGTGTCAGTGGGGAGGGAGGTGAGGGAAAGGTGGGACAAGGGACTGGGACTGGGGGGGGGGCGGGGGCCGAGCAAAGTTTTACTAGTGTTGGGAAGAAGGTTCAACGAACCCTGCTGAACTACACCTGAGACTCGTGCTTTTTCCACACCCCCTGCTCTCCTGAGTTCCCAATTTAACTGGAGGAGGTCAGCCGAGGATCGGGGGCCTCGTTGTCCCAGAAGTATCTCCATCTGCGTCCCCTCCCCACCCACCCACGCCCCCCTGCTTCCCTCCCCCTCCCCAGCACTGTGATAAACGCTGACCTTAGCCATGTTTGTCCCGTTTAGATTCAGCGCACCGACGACATGGAGAATGAAATCGATGAGCTGATCCAGGAACTGGAGGAGAAGAGCGGCCGGACCTTCCTGCACACCGTCTGTTTCTACTGAGGGGGCAGGGCAGGGCAGGAGAGGGAGAGGGCGCGCAGGTCTTCTGCCGCCGCTGCAGTGCTGATCTGTATATAATTTATAGTCTATTTTAAGTTTGAATCGCTGCTCGGCGCGGGTCCTGTGATGTGTCCGAAAGAATCTCTTGTAGAGCGGGTCTGACGATGGCGCAAAGTGTATCCAACATGAAGCTTCATTAAAAACAAAACCATGGCCGGAGTCCAGTCCTCAGTCTCTCTTTATTTCTCAGGTTTTACAACAGAAGACTTTTTTTGGGGGGGGGAGAGGATCGGGGCCGGGAGGGGGTGGGGAGGAGGAGGGTCGCTGATTTCCCCGGTTCGGGGCTAAAGAGGGAGCTGGGATTGGCGGGAGACGTGGTGCGGAATACAAATGTGCAGCGGCATCGTCGCGGCTGCCAGTCGGCAGGGCGACGGCGGCGCAGGCGGCCCCCACCGCGCTGCTGAAGGTCCCTTCCACGCTGGGGGGTGGCTGCTCCAACCACCCCCCTCCCCAGCAGCCCCTCTCTCACCCCCTCCCCCTGCTCTGAATTATTTATCGTCTGTGGGGCGGATCAATTGTTAAACTGCGGCAGCGAACCAATGTGGCGCATGTGAGGGAGCGTGGAGCCGACTGCTGGTCCAGGGGAGGGAGGGGAGGGGAGGGATGGGGGAGAGTGAGTGAGTGTGTGTGGAGGGGAGGGGGGTAACTGGCCGCGCACTCCCGGGACAGCTGAGGGAGCTGGAGTCCGTCAGCAGCCAAGAGACATTGCGATTTATGCTTCCTACCGCCAACACCATGATCTTCATGTTCGTAGGGACGTCGATGGTGATGGTGAGTGAGCAGCGGCTCGCTGCATGCTGTGTTGCGGCGGTTTGCGGCGGCCGCCCTCTCGGCACTGCTCCGGCCGAAGCCCTCACCTGCTCTGCCTCTTGCTTTGTCCGCTCTCTTGCAGGCCATAGCTTGCATCGTGGACATGAATGCCCTGCTCGACCGATTCCACAATTACATCCTGCCGCACCTGCGGGGCGAAGACCGGGTCTGTCACTGCAACTGTGGAAGGTAAAGCGAGCCGAGCCGGGCCGGGTCCAGCTGCCTTCCTCTCCTGTCACCTCGCTCTCCACCCGCACCCCCGTAACCTCGGCCACACTGACTCGGCAGCTCCCTCTCCCTCTCCCTTCCCCCACTTCGTACCCCTGCTTCAACCTTGCCCTCTCCTCTCCGTCACCCGCAGCCCGGAACTTATGGCCTCTGCTCTCACCCACGCATTCCCTCCAGCCCACTTCACCCCATCTCACTCCTCCATCCATGCCACACTTCACTCCTTTTCCCATCCCTCACTTACAGCCTCTCTCCCTCCACTAACTCGCTTCCCCTCTTTCGCCCTCTTCTAACTCGCTCCCTCTCTCTCCTCTAACTGGTTCCTCCTTCTCTCCTTCCTCCCTCTCTTGTAAACTTGCTCCTCCTCTTTCCCTCTAACTTCCTTTCTTGCTCCCTCTAACCTTTCCCTCCTCTCCTCTAATTTGCTTCCCCTCTCCCTCTTTGCTCCCTCCTCTCTCCTTCGCTCCTTCCTCTCTCCCTCGCTCCCTTCCTCTTTGCTCCCTCCCTCCTCTTCTGCCTTCTCGAATTTTCTTCCCCTCTCCCTCTTCGCTCCCTCCATGTTCCCTCCCTCCCTCTTCGCTCCCTTCTCTCTCCCTCCCTCCCTCTTCGCTCCCTTCTCGCACCTTCCTCTCTCCCTTCTCGCACCTTCCTCTCTCCCTTCTCGCACCTTCCTCTCTCCCTTCTTGCTCCCTCCTCTCTCCCTTTTCGCTCCCTCCTCTCTCCCTCTTTGCTCCTCTTTCCCTCGCTCCCTCCTCTAACTCACTTCCCCCCACTCTTTCAGACACCACATTCACTACGTGATTCCTTACGATGCCGATCAGTCTGTGGTCGACTCCTCAGAAAATTACTTTGTGACGGACAATGTGACGAAGCAGGAGATTGACCTGATGTTGGGGCTGTTGCTGGGTTTCTGCATCAGCTGGTTTCTGGTGTGGATGGACGGCGTCCTGCAGTGCATGCTCCGGGCATGGAGGACCAACAGGCGTTATGGTGAGTGGATCTGTGAGGAAATGTGGACAGGCTGTGACCACCAATCTGCTCCTTTCATTAAATTTGAGCTAGCGCAATAACCCCTCGCTCAACGTCAGGCCAAGGGAGCGGACATTGAGATACTTCGATAGAGAAATTTGGGAGGATGTGACTTCCTGTGACCTTGTCTGCTTTAGTCAGATGATTCTGACATTGGGTGCAAGAATATGGTTTGATGTTACACTCAATCCTGCATCTAAACCCAAACAGGCTTTATGGTTCCTAATCCCTTTCCTAACAGTTAGTACAATTATGATGCAAAGCCCTTGACTGAAATGTTAATGATTTCTCTACAGAGGCTGCCTGTCCAAATGAGCATTTCTAGCACTTTATTTTCATTACAGGTGTGCAACAATTTCCTTTTGGAAAAAATAGGAGCGTCAGATTTGTGGAGGAGGAACATCTTAAATTTTGCACTTTTTAGATTGGTTGCTCCTAGTAGTGTGACAAGCCTCCAGAGATTAGAGATTAGCTTTATCTGTAGCCTCAGAACATACGGTGGAATGTGTCGTTTATGTAAAATCAACTCAGCGAGGATTTGTTGCCGTTGGCAACGTAACATGCCCACAGCTTACCACTCCGTACGTCTTTGGACTGTGGGAGGAAACAGAGTATCTGGGAGAAACCCAGGCGGTAACAGGGAGAACGTACAAACTCCTTACAGACCCCCGTCACTGGCACTGCGCCACCTCGAGATGTTCTCAGCACAAACCAAATGATTTCATTGACATTTAAGGGTGAAATATGGAAAGGGAACTCGAGGGGGCTACCTCTTCACTCGAGGATGGTAAGAGTGTGGAATGAACCATCAGCGGAGGTGGATACGGGCTCGATTTCAAATTTAAGTTTAGATAAGTACTTGGATGGGAGGTGTGTTGGACGACTTTGGTTCAGGTACGGGTTGATGGAACAAAGCAGTATGGACTAGATGGGCTGAAGGGCCTGTTTCTGTGCTGTAGTGCTATATGATTATGGATTGTGCTGGAGCAGCCCACAAATGCCGCCACTCTTTCAGCACCAATATAGCATGTTTGTAACTTAATAGACATCCGTTAGTCTCATGAGACCATGGATTTGCACCTTGGAAGGTTTCCAGGGCGCAGGCCTGGGCAAGGTTGTATGGAAGACGGGCAGTTGCCCATGCTGCAAGTCTCCCCTCTCCACGCCACTGATGTTGTCCAAGGGAAGGGCATTAGGACCCATACAGCTTGGCACTGGTGTCGTCGCAGAGCAATGTGTGGTTAAGTGCCTTGCTCAAGGACACAACACACTGCCTCAGCCAAGGCTGGAACCAGCGACCTTCAGATCACTAGACGAACACCTTAACCACTTGGCCACCAACTTACTAACCTTAACCATATGTTTCTTGAACATGGGAGGAAACCCTACACGGTTTTGGATGGCGGGGGTGGTAATGTACAAACTCCTTACAGGCACCAGCTACAGTTGAATCCTGATCATTGAGAACTGGCTGAAAAGTAATCACTCCAGCCATTAGTGCCGCACATCAGTTCTTCACGCACTCCTAAACTTGGTGGAAGTCTCAATCTTGTATCAGTTGTGTCTCCATGGGTACCATTCATGTGTCTGGGTCAAATCATTGTGATTCCAGTCTGATGCCAGGGCTGTGACAACTCAGAGCAGGGCTGAGGACATGTTACATTCGGTGGTATCAAACCATTACCTTGGTACTTTTACCCAGAAGAATGCCCACAGCAATGATAATTGGTGGCTGATGTCCGGCTCTGACCTGATGGACTGAGGAACCCATTCTGTCCTCTATGACTGTTATTTTTTTTTAGAAGAGCAGGGAAGTTGCAGTGGGCTGACCTTTGTCCTCAAAGGACACATTAAAAACTAATTATTTGTTCATTAACACATGGTCATTTGTGGGATCTTGCTGTGTCAACAGGGGCAGCCCTTTAATAATTGAGGACAGGAAAGGTGGTTTTAAAACAGCTTTAGACCTGAACTGTTTCCTGCTTCTCTCTCCACACATGTTGCCTGACCGAGATTTTCCAGCATCCACGGAATTGTGTTTGAAAAGGAATTTTTTTTTAATGTCTTTGAAAGCGTCTGCGTTCTCCTCTCTAAACGGCTGCTCTGTGCCATTTTCTTTCAGATGATTCCTGGTCTTGGATCCCGAGGTTATGTAATCTGAAGGATTTCAGGAGGCGCTCCCACCGTCAGTACGAGGAGTCTGCGGGGAACATGGTACACATCAAACAGAAACTGTATCACAACGGGCATCCGAGCCCTCGACACCTGTAACCTTCAACTGTCAGAAGCTGGGACTCGAAATGAGGAGCCTGTGTAGACTCCAAATCCTTTTAAAAAAAACACAGATCAAAACCACTGCTGCTGATGATGAGATGGCAAATGCCCTCAGCCAGAGTGACCTGTACATTCTGTAAATACCCTGGGTTACAGCCCAAAGCAGCTGCTTCTCTCTAATCGTTTCTTATTTTGAGTACTTACACCGAGAGGTGCTTGAAAATGACTCAATGGTAATCTGGTTTTAACTTTTTTGCAAACCTTCTCATCACATTAATATTTGCTGCCACCTCCCCTCCCTGCCTGTAAACATGGAACTCCCTCCATCCATCAGAAAACCAGATTCGGTGCACTTTGATAAAGCAATGTTTCTTTCCAAAATTACCTGTTAAGGCCCACAGTTGGTGGAGGATATGCAGTTGGCCTGAGTGATTGCACCAGCCTGCCAGGTGTTGGCTCTGGGATCACGGTGGAGCAAGAGCCAAGTGTGAGATGGCGGAGGTAGATGTTTCTCCATCCTGCTGGTTTACACCTTGAATGCGCTTGCGAGGCAGAGATGAGAATTTTTTTTTTAATATTTGAAAATGGAAAGGTTTAGATCTGAAGTGACTGCGGTGCCTAGCAGTAGGAGCCATGGGCCCATCACCAGGTAAGGGATTCAAGGGCAAAAAGTCACATCACAGGCCCTTTGCACTGAAGGGATTTAGAGCTGTACGATTCTGCAGATTGTGACCCAAGTACAAGTGTAAAAAAAACATTTAATAGTCTACAGCATTCTGTACAACCCATCATTAAAAATATAAATTCCCATGGCTTCTCCTTTTATTGAAGTTTAATATTGCAACAGGCGGAGCAAGAAGTTTTATAAATTTGTAATTTTTTGTGTAGTTAAATGTAATGGCTGTCAAATTGCCTCTTCCTGTCAAACCTCTTTCCTGCATCTTTTCCCTACTGCCTCCACCTCTGGTGCAGGAGTTTTCACTGCATAACCTCTCAGCCCTAACCCACCCACACCCCACCTCCCGAACCAGAAGGCTGGTTCAAACCTGTAGTGATCCAGTTACCCATGGGTCATTGCTGTCTGAGAGGAGATTTAATTACCAGGGGTTGGGATATACACCTAGCGTAGAAAACTAGGGCAGTAGGTGGAATTTGTTTGGCAACACAATAAACTGGGCAGTCCAGTCCATTTGAACTGTAGCCTTGAATTGGTCACTTCATAGGAACAACAGTAAATGCCACGACCCTCCGGAAAGCCGGTTGCACATCCGCGATGGTGACGTCTCTTGGGTACCTGGATTCTAACTGGGAGAAGAGATCAGAGGAAGCGAGGTGTGTGAGCTGTTCCGACGTGTGTTTTATCATTGACTCTTTGCAGTAGTGTTGATTTGTTATCTTGTCGAAATGTGCGTGAAATGTGTAAGGGTGTGAAGTCGGATGGAGGCACAAAAATGCTTAAAAAAAAAACGTGGAACAGGTGAATGTGAAACGTGTCAGCGAAAAAAAAATTAAAAAAGTAATTTCAATGTTAATTTGTGTAAAGATTAGATTTCTTTCCCCCCTGCATTGTGCCAGAATTCCATTGAGACAGATCACCAATACCGGTAGAAATTAATGGAGCTGTTTGTGCCACAGACTGTGCTTGCTAACCAGAGCCCTGCTGGCAGGGGCATAGCTGGCGAGCATTGGCACAAGGACACAGCAGCTGATGTTGCTGGCCCACAGTCCCGAGCACCTGGGATCAATCCTGACCTCCTGTGCCATCTTTGCACAATCTCCCAGTGGATTTCTTCCAAATCAATAAAGAGAAGTTGGCAGGGATGTGAAAGGTTAAGTTGTGAGGGTAGAGTGGAATTGGTCTGCTGGGAGCTGGCAGAGGTCTGATGGACCAAGTGAGCTCTTTCTGTGCTGTAATGTATTGTACTAGGTCTGTCTGATTACAGAACTGTTAACTAGTCTTGCTGGCAGAGTTGAACCAGGGACCCTGTTAGCAGCACTATTCCTAGCAACAGGAATGCTTTTGCCTGCTCCTGTACCCAGTTCATCTTCAGTCGGTCAAAACAATGACCACGGTAATGCAGAATAGAATATGGCAGCCGCTATGAATTTGGGGGTGTGGGGGGGGCGCAGATTTCTTTTGAAGGAGTGTGTGGGAGAAACCGAGTCAGCCATAATTCCAATGTAGAAAGTGCTGATGAGAGGTCTCAGGCTGAAACATTGATTCTTTATTCCTTTCTGATGCTGCCTGATCTGCTGAGTTCCTCCCAGCATTTTGTATGTGTTGCTCTGGATTTCCAGCATCTGCAGAATCTCTTGTATTTATAAAGTAGAACGTCCAATTGGCCCAAGTTGGTATTTAACCTCTGCCTGCCCACCAAACCCCTCTTCAAACTAATGATGTTATCATAATAGTCTGTGCTTCTGTCACTAACTGGGTGTTGTCATCTTGTTGAGCCCACTAGCCAACTGGGCATAGGGCAATAACAGCAGCGTCCCGGAGTCCTCTGTGCTGGGCCAAGAAGCCTGATCTCGGCCATGGTTATCTGCATCTTACAAATCCTTCATTTAAAAATTTCAACGCACTCTCCTAAATCTTAGATTTAAAGTTATATCCCCTTTCCCTCCCCATCCATCACAAGGTTGGGCTACGTTTAGTTTTTTTTAAAGCTGGATAGTGTAATATGCAATTAAGGTGTAGTTTGAAGGCAGTTGACCCACAGTCCAGCGTTTGGAAGTCAAAGGTTGTTAACTTTGCAGGGCAGGACTGTGAACTAGGAAGGCGGTGGAGAGCTTGTATTGGGCTGCCGGTGTCCTCAATGATGAGTGAAGAATGGACTTGTGCAGGGCAGTAGATAATTTAACTGCTCCGTAGATTGTGAGCTCTAGTACAAGCCCCAGCAGTCTCAGCCAACACTTTGAATCCCCCCCTGAACCTTTATTAATGCCTCCTTTAACATTCACCTCTTTGACCAAACTTTTAGTTCATGGGTTCCCAACCCGGTGTCCAGGGATGGACCTCTCGGTTGATGGTTGGGAATCGCTGATTTAGTTTCTCCTACCAATGTCTCCATCATTGTTCCATATTCACTTTTCCCAGACTGTGCTTGGGAAAAGACGTCTGGGATAATTCAAGGTGCTGTGTCTCTAGCAACCGGCATCGGCCCTTTACTTGCACAGCGTGAGCCTGTATCGTTACTACTGTATGGTGAGGCTGTCTTTGTCTCCTAGAACTAATGTTTACATACCCTTAAGGCCGCAGCGGACCTCTCTGTGCTTGTCAACACTAGCATCAACCCTCACTGTGAACCCCCACCCCTCCTGTATATAGTATCACACCGTAATCTTTGAGTTTTTTTACGGGTCTCTGAGATTTTCTGTATCTTAACATCAAAGATAGAACAGTAAGGGCCCTTCTGCCCGTGACGTTGAGCCAATTTTTAACCCAATCCAAGATCAATCTAAACTTCCCTTCCCACACAGCCCTCCGTTTTTCATTAATCCATACACCCATCTAAGAGTTCCTGAAGTGTCCCCAATGTATCTGCCTCTACCACCAACCCTGGCAGTTTCACACATCCACTACTCTGTGTATTTTAAAAAAACCCTACCTTTTGCATCCCCTACCCCACTGCCCCCCCCTTCCCCCAATACTTTCCTCCCAAGCCTTTAAGGTTACAACCCTTTGACTTGGCCAACACATGCCTTTTGCAACATATATCTTTCAGGGACACCTCCATATTTTCTGTTGCCAATGTAAGGAGCCCCTGATATGTTCCTTGTAAAGGTGTCTTTACATCTTCGAGTACTCGTGGCGTTTCCTTTTCGTAACATGGCGGCTGAGACTGCATCCTACTTGAAGCACAATGCTGGGTTTATCTAGATCTACCTCATTACCTCTCTCAGTCCTCCACTCGCTCCGATTTGCCTACGTCAAGCAGTGGGGTTGACAATACTCTATAGTACGCACAAATTCTGTTCTCTGTTCATCAGCTCCATCTCCCTGTCCGTACCTCATACTTTCATTACCTCAGTGTCATATTTAACCCAGCAGTGAGCATCTCTTCAGTCACTTCCTTCCTGGCTCGGCTGGTACTGAAATCCTCCTCATACAGCACAGGAACAGGCCCTTCAGCCCATCAATGTCTGTGCTGACCATTATGCCAATCTAACTAATTCCATCGATCTGTATCTGCCCAGTCCCATTCTTAAATAATGCTGTTTTATCTGCTACCACCTCATGGCAGCATGTTCTGGACACCTACCTCTCTGTGTAAAGTAAAATCTCATTCAAAATCTCCTCTTCTCTCCTGATACCAGGGGTCCACAGACACCTTACTTAATGGTATTGGTCCAGGGCATAGAAAAGGTTGGGGACCCCCTGCCTTTATTTTTAACCTATGCTCTCCAGCACTGGACTGTTCCACCTGGGAATGTGAAAGAGAACTATTGGGCATAGCTCTAGGATTGTACTCCATTGCTCAGCTATCACCCCCATAAAGGATCTCATTCAAAGCTTTGCTCAAATCCTGATGTGCATTAACCCAACACAGCACATTTATGAATTTGTTCCAAATCCCCAAATACCTCAATTTAACATTTCTTGCTTTCAAACCCCTCTGTGCCCTTGGATCTTCCTTTCCTTGTAGCTTCCTCTGGGTTCCCACTACACGATCTGTGATTCATCACACTCTGCAGCCTTTATTTTTTCACATTACTTCACCATGAGAAGCAGTGCTTGGGCCCAAAGCCCTAGAATTCCCTCAACAACCAGCCTCTCCTTGACTATTTTTGTTCCTTCAAGTAGCCGGATGTCATTGTTTTCTCTTGAGAAACTCGCTGGAATAATGTCATTACCTCAATGGTGCTGTACATACATTCAAGGTTTTATTTGTGGTATAGTCTTTTCTAGTTTAACAACCCCTTGGTTTGTAATTCTGTTCCCTCAGAAATGAATGAACCACAAGCACTTGGTTTACCTTACTAACTTGTGTTATTCTTTACTCGTAATCGAATTCTACTCACATAATAATACTGGACTCTAGCTACCTTAGTGTAGGGTATGGGGCCTACTCTTAGACTTGAAAACATCTCCCACCTTGCCAAAAATTGTGTTTCAATCAGACTTCCTGTTTTTCTTCTAGACTAGACAGGACAGGACCAACCTGTTCAATTTCTCCTCACAAGGGAACCATCTCCTTCCAGGTATTAATTGAGACACCCAGCCCCTATGCATTTGTACCCCGCCCCCTTGCAATAAGGCCAGTGTTCTACATGCTTAAATTATTATCCCAAATTTGTGGTTGTTGACCTAGATCTCTCACCACTAAGATTTGATAGCATCACAGCACATAAATCATATGCTCCCTTTCCCACTGCTCAGTCATTTAACCCTTTACAATCCTTCACAGACTGTGTCCTCATGACTAACTTTCCCACTTACCTTTGTAGCATCGGCAAACCTGGATACATTATGCATACTTCCTTCAACGATTTACAATCCATGTTAATGATCCAGAAACAAGCCACTAGTTATAGTTAACCAACTGGAAAACACCCTGTTGGGTCCCAACATTTTCTGTTAACTAAAATCCTTTCTTCATTATCATGTGCCCTTGTGCAGCAACCTTACCAGGAATCGAAATGCATATTATATCCGTATTTCAATTATATTCATAACATCCATCCTGCTATTGGTGTTGGAAAACAGCCTTAAATGTTTCTCTCTTTCATGACTTCCCTTTTATAAAGCCACATTGAATTTTCCAAACATTATCAACATTATCAAACTTTCCAAACTAAGTGCACCATTATCTCTTCCCTAATAAAGAATTACTTTTAATGCAATCTTTCTTTGTGCTCTCCACTTTCCTTTCCTTTGATAAGCTGCCTTTTGTTTGTAGTTGCTGCAATAATATTTGATTTTTTTTTATACTTCATTTTTGTCACTTTCCTTTTTGAGCTGCTCACCAATACTTTTTCTATTGTATCACCATCCTTCCCTCCTCAGGAGTCTAAGCAGGTCCCCCCTCCCCATCTTCAATTGTCAAATTTCAAACTTCTCTCATTTACAAATCTCTCTATGAACAACCCTATCCCACCTCTGACAACATAACCTTTACCCCACTGGAAATTCCCAGTAGCCCACTGGAAATCTCCTCCTCCATCATAAATCGACAGGGTCTCAATCTGAAATGTCCATTTCCCTCCCTAGACAGTCCCTGACCCCCGAGTTTCTCCAGCTCTGCGCGTCACCTCAGATTCCAGCATCTGCAGTCTCTTGTCTCTGGATTAACAACATTTGTATCTTGATGTTACTGGCTGGAATTTCCTTCCTAATCTAGTACTTTTCAGTTGTAAACCCTCCAACAATCGAATTATCTTTCCCAAATCATCCCATAAGACAAAGCTTCAGTGGTTAGCCCAGATACAGATGACCTTATAGACCCACATCTGCCGTGTCGTTAACCTATTTCAAAATTTATATTCACTGCCATTTAAAATGTAAATGCATGTTGTTTATTTAATTAAAAGCTTATTTAATCATTAGAAAATCTGTGAAGAGTTAATAAAATACAATTCATAATTAGTTTGAATACTCTGAGCTGACTGTTAACACTTGGCTCTAAGCTGTGAATTGTCTGATCCTCCATTTAGACCAAATCTGGTAACAACACAGAAAACATTCCCATGTTGTTCATATCAAAGGAAGGAAACCGTGGTGGGGAACTGGAGTTTGATTCCTATTTATTTTTCATTTCTATCAAGACAGGGCTGCAGATTCACGTAGAGTAGCTACTCATCTGTCACTGGATGTCCAAAATGTCAATTGCCAAAAGGAAGTTTTTTCCTCTTCCAAATATATTTCAGCCTAAACCAAGTTTCAAAGAATCTAACTGAAAAGAGAACTCGAGACTGCTATTAGTCATAATCAAGGCATGTACACATCAGGCATAAAGAAATATGTAACGTACAAGACCACAAACGATCCCTGTGACTGGGCCAACCACGTTCTCATTTTGTGGGTTTTTTTTAGACACTTTGTCTTTCACCACACTATTGTTTAGGTTCTGTGTGCAGTAGGAATGAGTCAACTATTATCCACAAAACTGGCTATTCTTGACACAGAACTTCAACAGGTAACCACTGAGAACGAACAGAATCTCAGACCTTGTTAACACTCAGCTGGTCGGGTGGCACCTATGAAAAGAAAGATATGGTTAATGTTTAAGGTCAATCATCTTTCAACAGAAAAACCAACTCAGATCCTCTTTGTACAGATGCTGCCTGATTTAGTGTGTCAGTAAAATGTTGTTAACAATTGGAAATTCCCATGGTTTGGCATCCAGCTCACCAAGCGATGTTTCCAGTCCTTGTCCCTTCACCAGGGCCCGAGATCTCACTCTCCACAAGATACAGGAGCAGAATTATGCCATTTGGCCCATCATGGCTGATCCAATTTTCCTCTCTGATCCAATCTCCTGTTTTCTCCCTGTATCTCTTCATGTCCCAACCAATAAAGAATCTCTCCCTTTCAATTACCTGACTCACTGGAAAATTTATTATATCGTAACATTTTAAAAAGGTGAATTAAGAGTGTTGAGATGTTAAAGGAGATGGCAATCAATGGTCTGGAAAATCTTTCACTAACTTTCAAAGTGTGCTGGATTATTAGAGTTATACTGTACCTTTCTGTTTTATTTTGGATTTCTAGCAAAGTATTTCCCCCCCTGCCACCCCCACTTTCCAGCCAGGTACAGATAAACAGCTTCCAGGTTGAATTGCTGAAAGCTGTATGTGTGCACCTGGCTGGAAATGAGAAGCTGTCACTGATTTCCTCATTCTTAATTCACGGACAGTGAGGAACCCTGGCGGAGGCCATCTGGTCAGTATGATTCCAGTGTGTGTAGTTTTCACTATAAATAGCAAGTTATTATTATTATTATTACAGTGCTGGGAATAATCCCAACTGCAAGGTTTTACAACTCTGGATGTTTTTATTTTAATCCCAGTGGAGTAATTAAACCACAACAGGTTCAAATCTATTTAAATCAGAATGTAGTCAGAAACAATTATGCCTTGAGTGGGAGAAAGTTGCTGCTACGATTACTGCTCGTGTTTTTCCATCAGAGAACATGAAAGATTTAAAACGTGTTCTGGCATTTTACACATTGCTGAGGTTATTACTTAACATATCCAACTAATTATTGACACTTAACTCTCAGGATTTATAAAAGGTGTATCATCACTTCACTTTTTTCATTGACTGGTGCCACTAGAACATTACAACATTAAGGTTCAAACTGTCCTGGTTTAATAATAGTATAATCAGAGCCCGAATTTTGGGATCCCCTGGATCACGATTGCCTCTAAACTGGCAATACTAAGGAGTATTGATGTAGAGACACATCTGGGGGTACAAGTTAGTGACCACAGGTGACTAGGTAGTGAACACTGTTCCCTCCAAGCTGCGCAGGTACGTGGCCGCACATTGACTGAAATGCTCCTCCGCACGTAGCCTTTGTTGCTGCGCAGCTGGGACTTTGTTTTATTTAAAAGGTGCAGCTTTCAGGCCACATAAATATTTCCTGCTCAGAGCAAAGTTTGTTCTGTGAAGCAGCAGAGGGAACATTGCTCTGGCCGTCTTCTGAATTACAGTGGAAAAGCAGCATATCTGACTCACTCTCCGTAATTGTGACCTTTCACTTCTCGCATTAGTATATCGTAGTGTCTCATTATCTGTGACCTCATCTTTCTGTAGTGCAGCACTCTGATCTACGAGCAGGAATTCAAATCTGATAGATTTTTTAATGATCTTTTGCAAAGGTTATGCTTCCCCTACGTGCCCCTGAATTTGTGTAACACTGAGCGTGACCTATGCAGGGGGCTGCATAAATTCACCATTATTTTCCTTGGCGTTAGTCACCACCCATGTGCATAAAATCCAGAGTCTTGTATTTTCTATTTTATGTTCAGTGTCCCACTTCTAAAGGACTGTGCATGCAATCAGAATGAATGTTCCGTCATTTTTTCCTCTGAACAATTATGGAATTAAACCACTTATCTGTCCATTCTGTATCCTGTTGATCAGTTCTTCAGGTTTCCAAGCTCCTTAGCTTATAGAACATAGAAACATAGAAAACCTACAGCACAATACAGGCCCTTCAGCTCACAAAGTTGTGCCAAACATGTCCCTACCTTAGAAATTACTAGGCTTACCCATAGCACTCCATTTTTCTAATTGCCATGTACCTATCTAAAAGTCTCTTAAAAGACCCTATCGTATCCACCACCACCACCGTTGCCGGCAGCCCATTCCACGCACTCACCACTCTCTGCATTAAAAAAAACTTACCCCTGACGTCTCCTCTGTACCTACTCCCCAGCACCTTAAACCTGTATCCTCTTGTGGCAACCATTTCAGCCCTGGGAAAAAGCCTCTGACTATCCACATGATCAATACCTCTCATCATTTTATACACCACCGTCAGGTCACCTCTCATCCTCTGTCACTCCAAGGAGAAAAGACCCAGTTCACTCAACCTATTCTCATAAGGCATGCTCCCCAATCCAGGCAACATCCTTGTAAATCTTGGAATAATTCACATTTTTTCACTCATTCAGATCTCTATTACAATAATTCTCATGAATAAGAATAAGAATACTCTAGGATATACCTTTACCTGCAAGTCCAAATCTCCTTATTGCAACAAATCTCTATTTTGATCATGAATGTACAGACTGAAATTCCTGTTTCAATCAAATCCATAAACTTAAATTGTGAATTAGCTGTATCTGCGTCATAAGAAAGTAAATACTTACACCATGGAAGTCAATGCTGGCTTGATATTTTGTACAACCCAAAACTAAAGCCAGGTCCCCGCCATCTCTCCAGTGCACTGAACGTTGTCTAATCTCTCTTTAAAAGATGCATTGTCTTTGGCCTCTCATGACAAAATGTTCATAGCTCCCATAACCTTCTGTAAAATGTCTTCTAGTAATCATTAAAAACCAATGACCCTCATCCCTGACCTGTCTTTGTGATCTCCTAGTACAGTTCTCACAGTTTTAATCAAGTGCGATTGTGGAAACATGCACTGCCCCTAGAGTCATAAATGCTAGGTAAAGGTGTAGTGGTATCAGCACTGGACTTCAAGGCAGACGGTCCTGAGTTCGAATCCAGCCGGGTCCCAACCCGGGCAGCAGCAGCATCTGCGTGGAAGAAAGGCCTGGCAATCTACTTCCACATCCTGCCATGAAAACCCTACAGACCCTATGGTCCGAGGTCACGAAGAGTTGGAGCTGACTAAACGACTGAGCAACCAAAAAAAAAGTGGTAGTACCATTTAATTAGTTGTGGTTGGTCCTCAGCTGCTAGCACAGGTGTACAGGAGTTCATGAGAAGGATCCTGGAATGAAAGGGTTAATGAATGAGGCGCATTTGATGGCTCTGGGCCTGTAATCGCTGGAGTTCAGAAGAACTGGGGAGAGAATCTCATCAAAACCTATTGAATATTGAGAGGCCTAGAGAGAGTGGACACGGAGACGATGTTCCCTGTAGTGGGGGAGTCTAGGACCAGAGGGTACAGCCTCAGAATAGAAAGATGTCCCTTTAGAACGGAAAGGAGCAGGAATTTGTTTATGGGAATGGTAAATCTGTGGAATTCATTACCATAATCCATTGTGGAGGCCAAATCATTGGGTATATTTAAAGTGGAGGTTGATAGGCTCTTGATAAGAAGGTCAAAGGTCATGGGGAGAAGGGAGGGAATGGGATTGAGAGGGATGACAATTCAGCCATGATGGAATAGTAGAACAGACTCAATAAGCCAAATGACCTTATTTGCTCCTATATCTTGATTAGAATTCTCAGTACAGCACAGCACAGGCCCTTCAGCCCACAAGGTCAAAACAAATAATTAAATTAGTAATCAAATTGGCCAGCTAAACTAATCCCTTCTGCCGACACACTGTCCATATTTTTCCATTTTCCTCATTCATGTGCCTATTGAAATGTCCTTTAAAAGTCTCTGATGTAGCTGGCTCTAACCCCAGCCCAGGTAGTGCATTCCAGGCCCCCACAACACTGTGTATTTTAAAAAAAAGATTCTCATGTCTCTTTGAAATTACCCCTCCCCCCTCACCTTAAATGCATGCCCTCTAGCATTAGACATTTCAACCCTTGGAAAAAGATGCTGTCTGCCTATTCTACCTCATAAACCTCCATCAGATCTCCTCTCAGTGTCCACTGCTCAAGTTTGTCCAGCCTCTTGTTATAGCACATGCTCTCTCATCCCTTATGGCGTTATGCTGTTCAGTTACTGTAATTCACTGATCAGACTTCCCAGCTGATTACAGATCCTGAGCAGCACAGGACAGACAGCACCACGGGCACAGGGGGCACTGGAGGAACAAAGAAGCGGGAACCATGATTTAGAAGCAAACTGTGAGGTAGAAAACCTCAGATCTAGAGAGGAGAGAAAAGCATGGAAACCTTAATTCTCCCCATTTTAACAACCAAATGCCTGAACCAGAACATTAAACTTCAACAAATTATGTCTCAAAAGAAACTGCAGGGAGTTGGGGACACAGCTCAGTACATCACAGGAACCAGTCTCCCCTCTACAAACTCACTATACTCCTCAGCCTCGGTAAAGCAGCCAGCGCAGTCAAAAACTCCAACCACACTGATATTCTCTCTTCTCCTTTCTTTCATCAGGCAGAGGTACAAAAACCTACTTCCAGCCTGAAGGACAGCTTCTACCCCACCGCTATCAGACTCTTGAATGAACCTCTGGTACAATAAGACGGATTGTTGGCCTCACGCTCCACCTCACTATGGTCTTGCACTTCTTTGTTTACTTGTACTGCACCGTTTTGGTAGCTTTTACACTTTTTTCCTGCCTTGTTATTGTTTAACCTTATTCTGGATTGGGATCCATGAACTCCTTGCCCAGTAGCATTGGTCCAAGGCATAAAAAAAGGTTGGGAACCCCTGTTCTAGATCAATGCACTATGTATGAACAGTATGCAAGATCAGCTTTTCACTGTAACTTAGTACACATAATAATAATGAGCAGTAACATCTGTCATCAACATCATATCACCTTCGTCTCCTCACAGCGGTACCAACACCACCGTGTCATTCAGTTTCTCTTGGGCTCCACCCCACAACAAATACTCCCTTTTGCCTCTTCCTATTCTTTGCAACCTGAAACACAAGTTTTCTTACTTCGCCTAGTTCTGACAAAAAGTCATCAACCTAAAATGTTGACTGTCCATCTCCACAGTTAATACTTGATCTGCTGTGTATTTATAGCGTCCTGTATTCATTTTTCCTTTATCTCTAGTTTTCTTTCCAATAAATTTTCACTGCCTGGGTTATTGTCTATTATGCTGTTATTTTTCCTGAATAGAGATACTTATTTGAAGAAAACACACAGGTCATTAACACACAATGATCTTGGGAACAACTGATGCTGAACAGAACATTAAAAAAGTCTTTGACCTGAAATGTCAGCTCTAATTCTTACCCCACAGGTACTCCCTGCCCTGCTGAGTATCCCCAGCATTTTCTTTTGCTATTTCAGACTGCCAGGATTGTATTTATCTTATTTTCAGATCACTTAAAATGTCTTATTTAACTGAATTGAGGTTAATGATCATTAATTCCAGGGCAATCCAAGCAACCATTCTAAATGGGAACAATGTTGGGATCTTTAAAAAGCTGTTTTTAATTGATGTCACCTAATTAAACTTCTGAAAAGCATGCTGTTTTAAAAAAATCTGTTAAAGGCATTTAAAAAATAAATACACACTCAGTGGCCACTTTATTATGTACAGGAGTGGAACCCGGTGTGGCCTGTCCACTTCAACGTTTAACATGCTGTATATTCAGAAACGTTCTTCTGCACACCACTGTTATAATGCGTGTTTGTGTTATTGTCATCTTCCTGTCAGCTTAGACCAGTCTGGCCATTCTTCTCTGACACCTCATTACAAGCAATTTTCACCCACAAAATGGTGCAACAAAACCACTGGATGGTTTTCACTGCACCATTCTCTGTAAACTCTAGAGACTGTTGTGCATGAAAATCCCAGGAGACCATCAGTTTCTGAGATACTCAAACCACCCAGTCTGGCGCCAACAATCATTCCACAGTCAAAGTCACTTAGATCACATTTCTTCCCCAGTCTGATGTTTGATCTGAACAACAACTGAATCTCTTGACCATGTCTGTATGATTTTACGCACTGAGTTGCTGCCATTTGATTGGCTGATTAGATATTTGCATTAACGAGCAGAAGTACAGGTCTACCTAATAAAGTGACCACTGAGTGTATATTATCAGAGGCATTGCAACACTCAAGTAATTTTCATCATTCTCTATGGTATAAAGTCGATACTCGCCTTTGTGCTTCCTTTTTTACCTACACTACAATATTATTTTTTATTCACACATTTTAACTGGTGATGCCAACAGTCTAATTCCTTAAATATTTTTCTTGCAGATGCTATGTACCTGCAACGATACAGCAAGTAAGGTTTCATTACACCTGTGCATACGTATCCATACAATAAACTCCATTTTGATGACGTTGACTTTGGGCACAGCTTTACCTGTGAAATAGCAGTTAACATTATAATACAGGCTTGTCTGGCTTATAATTGCCTGACTTGTGGATATCCCTTTGTATGAACAAGCTCCTGTAATAACATTAAATTCAAAAGTCTAACGTACATGTTCATTGCAACAAATGGCAGAACTAGTTTTCTCTCTCCATTCTCTTTTTAGCAGTTGTTCTTTCTTATTATTATTCCGTGCTTTTGCTGCCACTCACTACAGTCCTGTTTGGGAATAGTTAACATATCAAGTAATATTTGTGTACTTTCTAACTTATGGACAAAATTGACCGTGGATCTTGGTAAGAACAGAATCCCTTTGTTACCCAGGGATGGCCTGGAAATCGACAGTTTACTGTTCACTTTTTGGACCAGGTTTCAGCAACATCCTTCTCGTCGTTTCGTCCGGAGTTTTACTCTCCAGTCCGCTCACATTGGGGCCTGCTTGTTCCCCCTCAGGAGGGTTTAAGATCTTCACTACCTGAACATATACATTTTACAAAAATAGAAGAGTATATTTTGAGCGATGTTCAAAAATCAGTTCCTTGTACACGAATCACTGAAAGCCCTGGTAGCGTAGCAGTTAGTGCAATATTATTAAAGTTCAGGGCATTCCAGAGTTCAATTCCAATATCATTCTGTGCAGAGTATCCATCCGTCCTCCCTGTAAAATGCGTGGGTTTTCTCTGGTTTCCTTGCACAGTCCAAAGTCAGACCATGTAGATTAATTGGTCATTGTAAATTGTCCTACATTAGGTCAGGGAGTTCTTAGGGCAGCGGCTCGAAGAGCTTCCTCTGCACTGTACTGCTAAATAAATAATATCCCACTATAACTTAGATTATAGGAGGGCCAATGTTGGCCTTTGCTCTTTATCTCAAATACTTTTGCAAAAAAAGCATTCTTATATAGACCTTTGTCGAGTCCACACCTCAAATCCTTGGAAATCTCCACACAAGCAAGTACTGAAGGCTCGGTCAGCATATGTTCAAGAGAGGTAGTTTGGATATGAAGGAAATCAAGAGTTAAGGGGTTGTCAGGGAAAGTGTTGCCAAGGTAAAATGATTCTTGTGACTTGTGGGAGAGGCACTAGAGGCCAAATGACCTAGCTCCTGGATCTATTACCAGATGCTTTCCAGCAAGTCTTCACCTGCTGCCTTTTGCCCCAGTGGATGATCCTTCATCTTACAACTTGCTCACTCTGTTCCCCCAGTGTTAGTTGCATTTTTAAGCTGAGTTCAGATCTTTCTCCTTTATTTCTGCCACTGTTGGAACTGAATCACTGCACTTGGTATCAGTTAATTCACCATTTATACACAAGGTTAATTTTGAGCTTAGCTGGTGTTTCAATCAATTTGAAAGTGGCCTGGTCCTGCATTATTGGATTTCAACTTTTATCTGTACTTTCAACAAAAATGATTTTCTATATTCTCTGAGTTGATCCGATGTCAATATGCTAATTGTCATTTTCTAGGAGTTCAAGCTATTAGTAAAGATTGGACTCCCCCCCCCCCCCCAAAGTTGCTCTCCCACTACAAGGCATGACACTAATATTTGGATAGGCATCTTTTTCCCAGTTTCAGTCATTTCTACTGGGACAGTTATTTTGCAAGATTGCTGCATGCTTTCATAATTGCAAGAATGTAATAGATTGAATGAAGTTTCACAGGTTACTGTCAGACACCAGAAGTCGTGATACATGTTGGGACCAACAACATAGGCAGGAAGAGGGATGAGGTCCTGAAGTGTGAGTTTCGGGAACTAGGCAGAAGGCTGAAGAACAGAACCTCAAGAGTGGCGTTCTCAGGATTGCTGCCAGTGCTACGTGACAGTGATGGTAAGAATTGGAGGAGATGGCAGTTGAATGCGTGGCTGAGGAGTTGGTGCAGGGAGCAGGGTTTTAAATTTTTGGATCATTGGGATCTCTTCTGGGGAAGGTGGGACCTGTACAGATTGGATGGGTTGCACCTGAACTCGAGGGGGAGCAATATCCTTGCAGGTAGGTTTGCTGGCATGGTTCGGGAGGGTTTAAACTAATTTGCGAGGGGAATGGGACCCAGAGCGATAGAGCAGTGAAAGAAGTGCATGGAGTAAAGCCAGATCTAACATACAGAGAGGCTTTGAGGAAAGAGAAGCAGAATAAACAGTGTAAAGACAGTAAGGTAGAAGGGCTGAAATGTGTGTACCTCAATGCAAGAAGCATCAGGAACAAAGGTGATGAACTGAGAGCTTGGATACATACATGGAATTATGATGTAGTGGCCATTACAGAGACTTGGCTGGCACCAGGGCAGGAATGGATTCTCAATATTCCTGGATTTCAGTGCTTTAAAAGGGATAGAGAGGGCGGAAAAAGGGGAGGAGGGGTGGCATTACTGGTCAGGGATACTATTACAGCTACAGAAAGAGTGGGTAATATAGCAGGATCCTCTTTTGAGTCAATATGGGTGGAAGTCAGGAACAGGAAGGGAGCAGTTACTCTATTGGGGGTATTCTATAGGCCCCCTGGTAGCAGAGGAGCAGATTGGGAGGCAGATTGGAAAGGTGCAAAAATAACAGGGTTGTTATCATGGGTGACTTTAACTTCCCTAATATTGATTGGCACCTGATTAGTTCCAAGGGTTTAGATGGGGCAGAGTTTAAGTGTGTCCAGGACGGATTCCTGTCAGTATGTGGACAGGCCGACTAGGGGGAATGCCATAATAGATCTAGTACTAGGTAATGAACTGGGTCAGGTCACAGATCTCTCAGTGGGTGAGCATCTGGGGGACAGTGACCACCGCTCCCTGGCCTTTAGCATTATCATGGAAAAGGATAGAATCAGAGAGGACAGGAAAATTTTTAATTGGGGAAGGGCAAATTATGAGGCTATAAGGCTAGAACTTGCGGGTGTGAATTGGGATGATGTTTTTGCAGGGAAATGTACTATGGACATGTGGTCGATGTTTAGAGATCTCTTGCAGGATGTTAGGGATAAATTTGTCCCGGTGAGGAAGATAAAGAATGGTAGGGTAAAGGAACAATGGGTGACGAGTGAAGTGGAAAATCTAGTTAGGTGGAAGGCAGCAGCATACATGAGGTTTAGGAAGCAAGGATCAGATGGGTCTACTGAGGAATATAGGGAAGCAAGAAAGGAGCTTAAGAAGGGGCTGAGAAGAGCAAGAAGGGGGCATGAGAAGGCCTTGGCGAGTAGGGTAAAGGAAAACTCCAAGGCATTCTTCAATTATGTGAAGAACAAAAGGATGACAGGAGTGAAGGTAGGGCCAATTAGAGAAAAAGGTGGGAAGACGTGCCTGGAGGCTGTGGAAGTGAGCAAGGTCCTCAATGAATACTTCTCTTCGGTATTCACCAGTGAGAGGGAACTTGATGGTGAGGACAATATGAGTGAGGTTGATGCTCTGGAGCATGTTGATATTAAGGGAGAGGTGGTGTTGGGGTTGTTAGAATACATTAGGACGGATAAGTCCCCGGGGCCTGACGGAATATTCCCCAGGCTGCTCCACGAGGCGAGGGAAGAGATTGCTGAGCCTCTGGCTAGGATCTTTATGTCCTCGTTGTCCACGGGTATGGTACCGAAGGATTGGAGGGAGGCGAATGTTGTCCCCTTGTTCAAAAAAAGGTAGTAGGGATAGTCCGGGTAATTATAGACCAGTGAGCCTTACGTCTGTGCTGGGAAAGCTGTTGGAAAAGGTTCTTAGAGATACGATTTATGGGCATTTAGAGAATCATGGTCTGATCAGGGACAGTCAGCATAGCTTTGTGAAGGGCAGATCGTGTCTAACAAGCCTCATAAGAGTTCTTTGAGGAGGTGACCAGGCATATAGATGAGGGTAGTGCAGTGGATGTAATCTATATGGATTTTAGTAAGGCATTTGACAAGGTTCCACACGGTAAGCTTATTCAGAAAGTCAGAAGGCATGGGATCCAGAGAAGTTTGGCCAGGTGGATTCAGAATTGGCTTGCCTGCAGAAGGCAGAGGGTGGTGGTGGAGGGAGTACATTAAGATTGGGGGATTGTGACTAGTGGTGTCCAACAAGGATCTGTTCTGGGACCTCTACTTTTCGTGATTTTTATTAACGACCTGGATGTGGGGGTAGAAGGGTGGGTTGGCAAGTTTGCAGACGATACAAAGGTTGGTGGTGGTGTGGATAGTGTAGAGGATTGTCGAAAATTGCAGAGGTACACTTTGGAAGGACAAACTCCAAGGCAGAGTACAAAGTAAATGGCAGGATACTTGGTAGTGTGGAGGAGCAGAGGGATCTGGGGGTACATGTCCACAGATCCCTGAAAGTTGCCTCACAGGTGGATAGGGTGGTTAAGAAAGCTTATGGGGTGTTAGCTTTCATAAGTCGAGGGATAGAGTTTAAGAGTCGCGAAGTAATGATGCAGCTCTATAAAACTCTGGTTAGGCCACACTTGGAGTACTGTGTCCAGTTCTGGTCGCCTCACTATAGGAAGGATGTGGAAGCATTGGAAAGGGTACAGAGGAGATTTACCAGGATGCTGCCTAGTTTAGAGAGTATGCATTATGATCAGAGATTAAGAGAGCTAGGGTCTTACTCTTTGGAGAGGAGGAGGATGCGAGGAGACATGATAGAGGTGTACAAGATAATAAAAGGAATAGATAGAGTGGATAGCCAGCGCCTCTTCCCCAGGGCACCACTGCTCAATACAAGAGGACATGGCTTTAAGGTGAGGGATGGGAAGTTCAAGGGGGATATTAGAGGAAGGTTTTTTACTCAGAGAGTGGTTGGTGCGTGGAATGCACTGCCTGCGTCAGTGGTGGAGGCAGATACACTAGTGAAGTTCAAGAGACTACTGGACAGGTATATGGAGGAATTTAAGTTGGGGGCTTATATGGGAGGCAGGGTTTGAGGGTTGGCACAACATTGTGGGCCAAACGTTTACAGAGGTGAACAGAATGCAGCAATACTTGTTATCAATGGGCCCAGTCCTATGAGCTTTACATTTGTATCGTGTATTTTGTTAACCCCGTAACACCGAATTACTTCTGAAGTTGAAACACAGGAAATGCAGCAGGCAACTTGTACTCAGCAGGATGCCACATAATATTGACAAAATAATCTTTTTTGGTTATCTTGGTTGGACTGATGAATATTGCCTATTACATCAGAAGGTGCCACTGTGCTTGAATAGCTGATTACATGACAATCAATTCATTCAAAGGACAGCTACAAACTGCAGCTTCAATAACAAACTCATCAACACAGAGTAGAGAACTACCTTAACCAGTTTTTGTTTTCTTCTAAATATAGAATCCTTTAAAAAGCTTGAAATACTCAGGAGGTCAGGTAGTATCTGTAAAAACAGAAACTATCTACTGTTGCAAGAAAAAGTTTGCGCCCTGCCCTATATAAAAAATACACAAAGTCAGGTTATTGACAGAGCCTGTTTTTCCTCATGAAAGATCTGTTAATGTGCACTGTGCCTTGATCAAAACAACTTTCAGAGGACAGTAGAAGAATTGTAGAGATGCATGAAGCTGGAAAAGGCTACAAAAGCATTTCTAAAGACCTGAGTGTTCATCAGTGCACAGTAAGAGAAATTGTGTACAATGGAGGAAACTCAGTACTGTTGCTACTCTCCTTAGGAGTGGGCATCCTGCAAAGATCGCACCAAGAGCACAGCGTGCAATGCTAAAGGAGGTGAAAAAGAACCCAAGGGTGACAGCAAAATACCTTCAGAAAATTCTGGAACTTGTTAAAGTCTCTGTTCATGTGTGCACTATAAAAACACCGAACACGAATGATGTTTGTGGAAGGACACCATGGGGGAAACCACTGCCCTCCAAAAAAAACATTGCTGCACGTCTCAAGTTTGCAAAAAACCACCTGGATGTTCCACAATATTTCTGGAATAATGTTCTGCAGACAGATGAGACAAAAGGTGAACTTTTCGGTAGAAATGCACACAATGTTTGGAGGAGAACAGATACAGCACACCAACACCAAAACCTCATCCCAACTGTTAAGTGTGGTAGAAGGAGCATCATAGTTTGAGGCTGCTTTGCTGCTTCTGGGACCAGACAGCTTGCATCATTAAGGGAACAATGAATTCAAAATTGTATCACAACATTTTACAGGAGAATTCCACGGTAATGGTCCGTCAGCTGAAGCTTAATGGAGGTTGCAATAAAACAATGATCCAAAACACAAGAGTAAATCAACAACAGAATAGTTTAAAAAGAAGAAAATTTGTGTTTTGGAATGGCCAAGTCAGAGTCCAGACCTTAATCCAATTGAGATGCTGTGGCATGCAAGGTATCCCGGAAATATCGATGAACTGAAACAAATGAATAAGCTCTTCTCGGGCTTCAAGCCTGCTGTGTTCACCAGCATTTTTTATGTGCGTTGCTTGAATTTCCAGCATCTGCAGATTTCCTCGTGAAGCCCTATACAGGTATTGATTATAACAGATGCTTCGGATGCTTCTAGAAGATGGAAGAGTTTATCATCGAAACGCCCATTATAATCAATACCTGTACACAGCCTGAAGCCTAAGAAGAGTTTATTCATCATATACATTGGGAAAAGACTAGATCCTCTTTGAACTGAAACAGTTTGTACAGGGAAACAGTCTAAAATTCCTCCTTACCGTTGTGCAATCCTGATCAACAGCTACAGGAAACATTTGGTGGAAGTTATTGCTGCTAAAGGAGGTTCTGCCAGTTAATAAATACAAAGGTTCACATATTTTTTCCAGCCTACACTGTGAATGATTAAACAATGTGTTCAATAATGACATGAAAAGTATTTGTGTTTGTCTATTGTGACTTACATGAAGATCAGACCACATTTAATGAGTAATTAATGCAGAAAACCAGGAAACTGCGAAGGAACCACAAACTTTTTCTTGGAATTGTACATTGCCGGTCTAGGACCCTTGAACATAACAGGGTAAAAGAAAAGTTAATTTCAGGAACAAAGAAGATAGGGATGGGGTTGAACGTCTCCAAAAGGATATAACTGGATGATCTAATGTGGCAATTAAGAGGTGGTTACAATTAAATTAAGCTTCTGTCCAATGTATTGTTTAATGCTAAGGCTGTGGGACATGCCCAAGACAGATTATACAAAACAAAATAAAATAAAGAGCTAATATAAATACAGGCCAACATGGCAGGTTCCAAAACAACGGGCCTGGCTAGACAGTCCCGGCTAGACAGTCCCATTCGGGGATCTTGGGTGAAAGTAATTTGCGCAAAGCTGTGGGTATCAAAAGACTAGATGCTGTAGAGGGAAGATCTCTTGACAAAATGTGGGATGCCACTGCCTTGAAGAATACCCTGATGTTAGACGTTCAGTCATGGCCCAGAGAGGGGGACAGTATGAGAGCTGACATTTAGCCTCTGCGTGGCAGAAGTCAGTAAAACAGATTACAACAGCACCAAGTTTTATTGTCGGATGATTTCCACAGCACTTGATGGAAAGCCCCATTTGGTAATTACTGGTGGAAACCTCCAGAAAGGTCTCAGTGGCCCTCTACACTAATTTGGTGTGGAGCCAAGAAATTGTCTTCCAAGGGAAAATTCACCTCATCGGCAGTAGGATCTTCCTTGTATCCTATCTGTGGGAAATTCACCTTTGCACCAACCCGTCCAGATGAAATGTGTTCAGTAACCAGTTCCATATTTAACAGTGACCATCTGTACGATAACAATTTCCTTTTCAACAATAACCAAATTGTTTTTTTTTTACAAAATAACCTCTCTCAGTTTCTCATTCTAACATATTGTAATCTCAATTTATTAGATGATTTACACGTTTAATCCAATAAAAAAGGATTTATCAAACTGAAATCATTCCATGTTGGAATATAGTGATGATGTTTAAAAAAACAAAGACTGAATCAGTTCCAACTTATAAAAGGAAATACAGGGATTCCCACTGTAAGATTACCAGGATTGCTTCGACGATTAACAGAACATTTAGAATATACGCAACAGACCAGAAACCTCACTACCCTCTTGCCCAAACATGATTCAGTAGTACCACTGCACTTTCATTTTCCTCAGAGTTTAGAGTTCTTAGTGGCAGTTCAGCACCACTGTGAGGGACAGAACAATCCAGGGACATTGGGGTCACTAAGTATTACTTTGATCACTTCACAGATCACATGGACACTTCTTTCTTTGGAAGCCAAGCTTTAAAACTGAGGCACATAACCACATTTTACAGGATGAGCGTGCCAAATCCAAAACTAGACTTTCACTCAGCTCAACATCAACAAATGACCATATGTAGGCATCGGTTTAAACAGGATGAATCTGCTGGATTTAGGAAACCACAAACTGTCGCCTTAGTGTTTTCAGAGCTGAATTCATAACCAACCCTTCCCACACTCAATGGGACTGAACCCTGTGCAAGATCCATAGGCATCAGTGCACCAGGAGGAAGCTCATTACGGGCTTTTAGAAACAAATCCTTTTGTTTTATTAATACCTATTGCATGGGATGTGCTGAACACATAATAAGGCATTTCTTCCCTCAGTTCTTTGTTCTGGGCAGAAACCTTTGGAGGTCCTCTAAGTTGCAGATCAACAGCTGGCTCAAATCTTTCACCATCAGCAAGGAAGACAGACAGCCAACTGTTTCTCTGCTCTGAAATACAGTGCATGATTTTTTGCTTTTTTCATTTAACTTCATACCAGTTTCACATTAAAATATATTCTCACTACAGACCAATAGATCTCAGTGTTAATTATTAAGGTTGGCAACTTCAGAGGGTGCAGGATTGAAGGAAAAGGGAAGGAATGGTTGGGGGGGGGAGAGGAGGAATTTTCACTGTTTTCGGATAGTTCTAAGTTAACATTTTAATTAAACATTGGCTTTGGTCCAATGTAGACAGTAGCCAAGTTGGCATAGAACTGCAGTATATGACAGCATTTTAACCCTCTGAGTTAAGAGTAATATTTTCTATTTCTAGAACAAAACAGTTTGCCTGCAAATAATCCACCCCCAGCAAAAAAAAAATTGACTTCAAAATTATTCCAAATTGAAAAGGGATAAATTAAGTGTTTAATTTAGACAAATTTAATAGATTAAAATAATCTAAGTTTTTTTAAATGTTCATATTTAGAAGCTAATGGAAAGGATTAAATACGGAAGCTGGTAGTCCGACCTTATAAAGTCATCAGTAGGAATTACTAGAGGGATAAACGTGAGTGTGAGACAAAAAGGATCTGGCCAGCAGCCTCACTTTATTCCAGTGGGTTGTGTCAGTCAACATGGCTCTATATGGCATTACATTGATAAGTTAGAATCTGCTTGGAAGAAGTCGTCAGTCCTGGTTTACTTACAAAGTCCAATAACTGTTTTATAGTAGGTTTAATTTCTTCTCCTCAGAGTAAAACTCAACTAAACCAAAGATTTCCCAATCTTACCACTAATGCACTGTTGTACAATGTGAATCCCCATGATCGGTGTGAACTTTTACTGGGAAGTTACTGAAAATGCTTATTTCTCGAAATGCATCTGAGGTAGGCAGTCAAAGGAATTCGGTCTTGAGCACGATGATTCTAATTGAAAATTAGGGAGATCAACATTTTGAAAGAAGGAACCCGGGAATAGAACTCACATCAATGCAAAACATCTTCCAGTGGCAGAATTCACCATCCCAATCTCGTCCCAGTCCAGAGTCCACTGCCAATAGCAGCCGTGAGGAGCTGTATGACATGGAACGCTGCTGTAACAGATCAACACACAGCATCGCCGTTTTCCTCTCTAACATGCCATGTCCTCAGGTTCCCAGACAAGCAGCTGAAAACGTCTGCACAGTGCAGGCTGAACAGGTCAGGAACTGACTGCCGCTCTGGGTCTGAGCTCTGTGCAATGCCGCTAAAGCACCGGGCATTCAGGGGTGAATAACCTTCGAGACTGGACTGTGTAAACTGATGCAGGTTTTGCGTTGGTGCTCAGCAGTTGAATTCAGGGATTCCTGGTGCAGACCCTGCACTAAACACTCATACTGGTGTACCCTCCGCTGGGTGCTGCATAACTTGAGATTTTTCTCCGCCCTCGTTCTTCAACCACTTCATCTTCTGCTTGTGTTGGCCAATTGCATCGGTCAACCTGGAATCAATCATTGCTTCAGTCAGGACACCATCCTCAGAGGCATACGCCGCAGCCTGTAAAATAAGACAAGAGCATCTGTCACTAACAATTCATCAAAAATGGGTCCAATAAAATTAACAGAGAAATTTCCCCCTAAAATCTGTCTAGTACCATTTTTGTTTTTCATAGACAGCACCGCTCAAAGAAATGACAAGTTTTAGAAGTGGGTTTATTTAAAGGAAGCCTTTATTTTTAGTCAATTTAAGAATGTATTCATTTCCAAATCTGTTCAATCCATTACATTTCCTTTAATAAAACAAATGAATTAGAAAAGAATTGAGTGAAGGCAGTAAGTGGCTAGGGAGTTACTGGAGTGAAAGCAAAAACCCAGAAGCAGCTGGTTTCAAACAAACAGACCAGAAGGCATCACAGTTAAAAGATTCCAGCCAAAGAGAAAATAAATGCAGAAGTTGGAAATCTAAAATAAAAACAGAAAATGTTGGAAACACTTTAGCAAGTTAGGCAGCACTTAATGCAAAGAAAGACAAGAATTAATGTTTCAGCTTGAAGACTCACTATTAAAACTGAGGAAGAGATTAAATAAAAAAGATAGTTGCAGAAAAAGTTCTGGGTACACAGCACGAAGGAAATATCTGTGTTATAGCGAGACCAGAATTACCATGGGATAAATTGTAGGGATTTTAGTCAAATAGGTTTATGGGGGAGCAGTTAGAATGTGACAGTTCAGACAAAGAAGCTTAATTGAATAATAACAACAACAACAATAACAAGTACTTTATTGACCCCGAGTGGGAAATAAAACAGAACGATAGGACATGCCTAGCGGGCAAGGCTGAGACCCCACAGTCTTTTGGGAAGAGAACTCTTAAAAAGTTCAGGATCCTTTGGGGAATTTCTTCTCAGCTTGCTCTTTACCTTGTGATTGTGACCCTGACGGGCAGTCCTCAGCCAGGGAAAATGAATGTTTACCCTGTTTCTTAAGTTCTAATGACCTCTGAAGAAACTGGAATACAATTTTGAATATAATCTCTTGAGTTTACATAGTATCACAGAGCACTTGTAAGACAAGATAACGAAGAATGAATTCATAGTCCCAGACTGTGCATTAGGTTCAACGTAGAGACTGATACTATGGGAAAAGAGGGACACAGGGATCATACAGAAAAATTACATGGAGGTAGATGATCAGCAATAATCCTGATGAATGACAGTGAACACTCAACAGGACAAATGGTCTACTTCTGCTCCTACCTCTTAAGTTTTATAACACTTACATAGTTACATATAGTTTATAAACTATCAGAACTTTGCATACTTCAGTGAGATCACCTCTCATTTTACTGTCACAATCTCAGAGATTTGTCAAATATGAATTCTCAACAGAAATACACCTCAACTTCACCCATTCTTATTATTTTCTAAGTGTCTTGTAATAAATTGCAGAGGTTTTTAATCAAATGGGTCTATTCCTGTAATATTAATGTTAGGCTATCTGGCCTATAGATCCCAATTTTTCTCTTTCTTCTTGAAGTCTGGGGTTACATTTGCTCCTTCCCAGTCTGTGGGAGTGGTTTTAGAATCTCTGTTATCTTCCGACGTGCCATTATCTTCACTGGTGCCTTCTTCAATGACGCAAGCTATCAAGGTTTGGAGATTTAAAACACCCTCTGCCCCAGTAGTTTCTCTATTATTAAAGTTTTTAAAAAAAATTAAGGCCAGTGCTTTTGTGCTCTTTATTCATGCTTGACCAACAGTTCTCCAAAATTTTGGGAGTAGGGGGTTCACCTATTGAGGTGCAGAAAAGCAAACAGATGTCTAGCTTGGGACCCCGAGGTAGATTCCAGGTGAAAGCAATAGAGTTATGAATATAGTATGAAACTTTAAACTTTGAAAGGGACATAGCATGGCCCAGTATCATTCAGGGCTGAGAGATATACACACACACACACTTCAGTTAGAGCAGAAATGAAAGCTAAGTAGAAGATCAGTTCAATGAAAACAACTCTAAATGCTACAAGATTTATTGCTTTAATTACAACTCCACACAGTGCATCAATACATGCATTTAAAACTGAATGCAGCCATTTCAATTCTGATGAAATACCGAGTTGGATTTCATAGTAATGATGGTCATTTATACAACACTACCTCTAAATTCTCACTGATTTATTCCTCAGAGATCTAGCTCAAACGTCTGTATGCATTCATACCCAACATTTTAAAAACAATAAAAAGAAATCACATATAGGGAATTATAGTCATTCTTTCTTTTATTTCCCCTCTGCCACAAAAGTATTGACAAAATGGCTCAAATTTTGAAAGAAAAGCAGAGCAGCCCTGAGTGAAGGAGGTCATAGAAACATAGAAACATAGAAAATAGGTGCAGGAGTAGGCCATTCGGCCCTTCGAGCCTGCACCGCCATTTATTATGATCATGGCTGATCATCCAACTCAGAACCCAGCCTTCCCTCCATACCCCCTGACCCCTGTAGCCACAAGGGCCATATCTAACTTCCTTTTAAACATAGCTAATGAACTGGCCTCAACAGTTTGCTGTGGCAGAGAATTCCACAGATTCACCACTCTCTGTGTGAAGAAGTTTTTCCTAACCTCGGTCCTAAAAGGCTTCCCCTCTATCCTCAAACTGTGACCCCTCGTTCTAGACCTCCCCAACATCGGGAACAATCTTCCTGCATCTAGCCTGTCCAATCCCTTTAGGATCTTATACGTTTCAATCAGATCCCCCCTCAATCTTCTAAATTCCAACGAGTACAAGCCCAGTTCATCCAGTCTTTCTTCATATGAAAGACCTGCCATCCCAGGAATCAATCTGGTGAACCTTCTTTGTACTCCCTCTATGGCAAAGATGTCTTTCCTCAGATTAGGGGACCAAAACTGCACACAATACTCCAGGTGTGGTCTCACCAAGGCCTTGTACAACTGCAGTAGTACCTCCCTGCTCCTGTACTCGAATCCTCTCGCTATAAATGCCAGCATACCGTTCGCCTTTTTCACCGCCTGCTGTACCTGCATGCCCACTTTCAATGACTGGTGTATAATGACACCCAGGTCTCGTTGCACCTCCCCTTTTCCTAATCGGCCACCATTCAGATAATAATCTGTTTTCCTATTTTTGCCACCAAAGTGGATAACTTCACATTTATCCACATTAAATTGCATCTGCCATGAGTTTGCCCACTCACCCAACCTATCCAAGTCACCCTGCATCCTCTTAGCATCCTCCTCACTGCTAACACTGCCACCCAGCTTCGTGTCATCCGCAAACTTGGAGATGCTGCATTTAATTCCCTCATCCAAGTCATTAATATATATTGTAAACAACTGGGGTCCCAGCACTGAGCCTTGCGGTACCCCACTAGTCACCGCCTGCCATTCTGAAAAGGTCCCGTTTATTCCCACTCTTTGCTTCCTGTCTGCTAACCAATTCTCCACCCACACCAATACCTTACCCCCAATACCGTGTGCTTTAAGTTTGCACACTAATCTCCTATGTGGGACCTTGTCAAAAGCCTTTTGAAAATCCAAATATACCACATCCACTGGTTCTCCCCTATCCACTCTACTAGTTACATCCTCAAAAAATTCTATGAGATTCGTCAGACATGATTTTCCTTTCACAAATCCATGCTGACTTTGTCCGATCATTTCACCGCTTTCCAAATGTGCTGTTATCACATCCTTGATAACTGACTCCAGCAGTTTCCCCACCACCGACGTTAGGCTAACCGGCCTATAATTCCCCGGTTTCTCTCTCCCTCCTTTTTTAAAAAGTGGGGTTACATTAGCCACCCTCCAATCCTCAGGAACTAGTCCAGAATCTAACGAGTTTTGAAAAATTATCACTAATGCATCCACTATTTCTTGGGCCACTTCCTTAAGCACTCTGGGATGCAGACCATCTGGCCCTGGGGATTTATCTGCCTTCAATCCCTTCAATTTACCTAACACCACTTCCCTACTAACATGTATTTCGCTCAGTTCCTCCATCTCACTGGACCCTCTGTCCCTTACTATTTCTGGAAGATTATTTATGTCCTCCTTAGTGAAGACAGAACCAAAGTAATTATTCAATTGGTCTGCCATGTCCTTGCTCCCCATAATCAATTCACCTGTTTCTGTTTGCAGGGGACCTACATTTGTCTTTATCAGTCTTTTCCTTTTTACATATCTATAAAAGCTTTTACAGTCCGTTTTTATGTTCTCTGCCAGTTTTCTCTCATAATCTTTTTTCCCCTTCCTAATTAAGCCCTTTGTCCTCCTCTGCTGAACTCTGAATTTCTCCCAGTCCTCAGGTGAGCCACTTTCTCTGGCTAATTTGTATGCTACTTCTTTGGAATTGATACTATCCCTAATTTCTCTTGTCATAGTATCCATGATCAAAACTGCTGTCTTTGTTTGTTTCTGGTTCAATTGTTTCCCACTACTGGCAGGGAAAGGACAGATGCTCACCAAAAGACTCTTCAGATTTAGTTAAATGACAGGACATTAAGGAGCTGCAGTAATGACTATCAGTGGTATTGATCCTGGTATTGATGCCAGGATAAGATTCACTGGGTTTAGGTACAAATGCTTTCAGCATGAATGCTTGTAGACTTGAGCTTGCAACCCAACCAATAAACAGTGTATAGCACATCTATTTAATTTACTTATTTAGAAATCCTTTCAGCCCAATGAGCACACTGCCCCCAACCCACCTATTTAACCCTTCCCTAGCCACAGGAAAATTTGCAATGACTAATGAACCTACTAGCCAGCAAGTCTTTGGACTGGGGGGGAAGAAACCAGAGCACCTGGGGAAACCCACACGTTGATGGGAGTTCACACAAATCCCTTACGGGATTGAACTCTGACCTGTAATAGCGTGGTGCTATGCTACTGTAGCACCCATGAACCGCACAGGCTGATTTTTGGAAAGCACCAAACTATGCCCAGCAGAGTTAGCTCTAATAATTCGATAATAAATGGACAAGTAAATGACAAATGCATGTCACTGGTTCTTTTCAACAAGTGATTTGTTAGAAAAATGGAATACAACGCTGCTGAAATGTTGTGCATGCTATATTTAACCATGTAAGGAATATAGACCTGTAGCTGCGCAGGCTTGTATTTCTCATCGTGAAGCAGCAACGACTGTGATCATCTTATGTTGCACATGGGATGTTTTTGATCCACCACATCACTTACTCTCCATTCATTTCCCTCAAATGAAATTAAACATTCTCTTCACTGGAATTAAAACTAATATCTTGGAAGAGCAGGAATGAAAAATGCAATTCAAAAAGCTTCACGTGAGCAATACACTTACTCCAATCTACTTCAAGATAATTAAAATCACCAAGATTGATCACTTCAATAATTACCTTCTAATTTATGACCAACACAGACTTGCCAACAAAGTACTGAACCAAATAAAAAAAATCAGTTTAGAAGGTTTGGAATAGTGAAAAGCAAAATATCACTCAACTGTATCCTTATTTCTTAGCCCAATAAATCTCTCTTAAGATAAACTAATCTTAGCTTGACTGTTCATGACTGAAATGTTATGAGGTGATCCTGACTACAGTTCAGGACTGCCACTTTAGCCCTTGGGAGTCAAAAGAGATTCCACCTACACTCCTGTGAAGAAAGACAACAACCAGGTAGCCCATTTACAATGGTCAGTTATGCTGGTTCAGAATGCAATCAGCACCATTAGCCAGGCTAACGAATAAATAGAGGTTTCAATGCCGAGTACCAGTTTGCTTCAGTGAAAGCAATCACAAGTGATTCACAGAAGACTATCTGTGCAAGTTCTATAATGGATTACATTGAATTTCTGCCTGTCCATCACAGCAATTAAAAATCTTAATGTAATATGTGAAAAGGAGTTTTGAGTATTCTGCCTTACACCAACGAATTAAGCAGTTATTTATCTCACACACACTGCCAACAAGCAAAGTGATTATGGCTGTGAACCAATATTCAGTGTTGGTGTTTTATGGATCTCACTAATCAAATGAAAGTACTTTCCTTCGAACATGCTTGCCTTTTACTTTTAGATTAAAAACACCATAATAAGGTTCTAAAGGATAGGAGTAAAATTAGGCCATGTGGATCATGTCTGCTCCACCATTCGATAATGGCTGATTTATTTTCCCCTCAACCCCAGTCTCCTGCCTTCTCCCCATGACCTTTCCTTTACTAATCAATCTCCACTTTGGATATACCCAATGAATTGACCTCCACAGCTTCAAAGACTCAACACCTTCTGGCTGAAGTTCTTCCCCATCTAAAGGGATGTCCTTCTATTCTGAGGCTGTGCCCTCTGGCCCTAGACTCTCCCACTGCTGGAAACATCATCCACATGACCACTCTATCCAGGCCTTCCAATATTCGGTAGGTTTCAATGAGATCCCCACCCCATTCTTCTAAGCTCCCGCAAGAACAGGCCCAGAGTTATCAAACACTCCTCATAAGTTAACTGGGGCCGAGGAGTTGGGCTGATATTGCTCGATCTCTTGCGATGCCCATTCCTCTCTCTGTGGCACTAAGGCTGTGAACTGCTCCACGGTCGTCATCCCTGCGAGTATTGTGGCATTTTTGCCCCGCTAATATGATGAACTGAGATCGAGGCTTGGGCCCACAACAGCTGCCCTGGGGAGCGGATCTAAGGACTCAATCTGGTTTAGAAGGCTGCCGTTTACTCCTGTTGTCTGCACGGTGTGTGGGTGTGGGGCATTTCCCCCTTTCTCAGCACAGTGGTTAGGATCTTTGTTTTTTTAAAAACTGGGTTATCTGGGGTTCTTACTTTGGAGTCTGTCTGTAAGCAAACAAATCTCAAGGTGTATAATTTATATATTCTTTGATAATAAATGTATTTTCAATCTTGAATGTTTTACTCCTGGGATCATTCTCATAAACCTTCTCTGGACCCTTTCCGCTGCCAGCATATCTTTCTTTAGATATGGAGTGCAAAACCGTTTACAATACTCCAGAAGTGGTCTGACCAATGCCTTATAAAGTTTCAACATTATATCCTTGCTTTCATATTCTGGAAATGAATGCTATCATTGCATTTGCCTTCCTTACCACCAACTGAACTTGCAAGTTAACCTTTAGGGAATCCTACACTAGGACTCCCAAATCCCTTTGCACCTCCGATTTCTGAAGAGACACATTCAACGGTTTAGGAACAGCTTCTTTCCCTCTGCCATCAGATTTCTGAATGGACAGTGAACCAATCCATGAACATATCTCAATATTTTTGCACTACTTATTTATTTTAATCATTTTAAAAACACATTCATTATTGTAATTTACAGTATTTTTAATGCCACATATCACCAAATTTCATGATATGTGTCAGTAATATTAAACCCAATTCTAATAATGAAATAAAACAAACTATTCCAGTCAGGCGTTGCCTTCAAAGTTCTGCTATCTTCATTCCCCGAGAAGATGATAGCAAAATCTGCCAACAATTTAGAGATCTTCAATCATGCTCATCTGAAGAGCCAATAATTTTGGATTACTTGGGAGAACAGATTGCAGTTTTGACAGAGGTTTCCTGTCTCAGCTCAATATGCTCTGTAATCTGCCCTCCTTCTGTTAAGACTGGTGGGCACTTATTTCAAAATACATTAATGCCAATGCACTGGTATTTTTAGATCCAAGCCATTAATTTTCCATTAACCTATGTCAGCAGTAAATATACATAAAATAGTGTTAATAATAAGGCACAGGTGGGAAGAATTAATCCAAAATGGCACGTGAGCAAGAATCCAGTGCGACATTCAACTCTGTTAAGGCAGAGAGTAGTCAGGAACTAACACTGCAGGGAGCAAATGTAACTGTGCATTTTTCAGATTGAACTAAATGAAACTGTTTCCATGATAAATCATTGACAGGGGAGAAACAGCCATGTCCTGATGCTGAAAAAAAAATCTGTTAGAGAGACAGAGAGACTAATTATTATGCACATGAACTTTATTTACTCTTCTTGATCGCACAATGGCAAACTAAATATTCTATAAAAATATTCAAGGGTATTTAATGTATTGAGCATTCAAGTAAGACAAGAATTAAGTAAAAGCCATACCTGCCAGGCAACTCCCAGCTTGGAGATCTCTCTACCCGACATCCCCTCAGTAAGCAACGCAATTTCGGAGCATTTCTTGCCATAGTCAAACTGGGCCACTTTCAGGCGCCTGTGAAGTAGAGTCAGAATGTGACTGGGTGCTGTGAATAACAGAATTAGGACATTTAGCCCATCATGTTTGCTCTACCATCTGATCATGGCTGATTTATTATCCCTCTCAACCCCAATTTTCCTGTCTTCTCCCTGTAGCGTTTGACACCCTTACAAATCTAGAACCTGTAAACCTCCACTCTAAATATACCCAATGACTTTGCCTTACTGTCGTCTGTGGCATTGAATTCCACAGATACACCAGCTTCAGGCTAAAAAAAAATCCTCATCTCTGTTCTAAATGGACGCTTTTTTACTGAGGTTGTGCCCTCTGGTCCTAGAATCGCCCCTATAGGAAACATGCTGTCCGTGCTCACTCTATCTCGGCCTTTCAATAGCCAATTGGCCATTTATATGTAGCCAATTTCTTCAAGTTTAACTTTCACCTGACATGTGCATTTTTGCTGTTTAACATTCAGCACTTGCTCATTCAAGCCTGGGGATTAATCTCATAAAATGAGACAGGGAGCTTTGAGAAATGGCATTCAGCTCTTATATCTGAACAGTTTTATGATATAGGTATATCCTATACAGAACAAGTGCCTGAACCTTTCTCGTACCCAGGACGTTCCAAAGGTGGTTCAACAAATTTTTGCACATTAATAAAATGAATAACTTGTTATTAGGAATGATGGCTAAGGATTATATAGTAGCCATAATACTAAACTGGAGTCAATTATAAAAGATGAAATTACAACACATCTGGATAGCAGTAACAGGATTGGTCCGAGTCAGCATGGACTTACAAAGGGGAAATTGTGCTTGACTAACCTTCTGGAATTTTTTGAGGATGTAACTATGAAAATGGACAAGGGGGAGCCAGTGGATGTAGTGTACCTGGACTTTCAGAAAGCCTTTGATAAAGTCCCACATAGGAGATTAGTGGGCAAAATTAGGGCACATGGTATTGGGGGCAGAGTACTGACATGGATTAAAAATTGGCTGGCTGACAGAAAACAAAGAGTAGCGATTAATGGGTCTCTTTCGGAATGGCAGGCGGTGACCAGTGGGGTACCGCAGGGTTGGGGTTCAGTGCTGGGACCGCTGCTGTTTACAATATATATTAATGATTTAGATGAGGAAATTAAAGGTAACATTAGCAAATTTGCTGATGACACAAAGCTGGGAGGCAGTGTGAAATATGAGGAGGATGTTATGAGAATGCAGTGTGACTTGGACAGGCTGGGTGAGTGGGCAGATGCAGTTTAATGTGGATAAATGTGAGGTTACCACTTTGGTGGTAAGAACGGGAAGGCAGATTATTATCTAAATGGAGTCAAATTAGCAAAAGGGGAAGCACAACGAGATCTAGGTGTTCTTGTACATCAGTCACTGAAAGCAAGCCTGCAAGTACAGCAGGCGGTGAAGAAAGCTAATGGCATGCTGGCCTTCATAACAAGGGGAATTGAGTATAAGAGCAAAGAGGTCCTTCTGCAGCTGTACGGGGCCCTGGTGAGACCACACCTAGAGTACTGTGCGCAGTTTTGGTCTCCAAATTTGAGGAAGGACATTCTTGCTATTGAGGGAGTGCAGCGTAGGTTCACAAGGTTAATTCCTGGGATGGTGGGACTGTCATATGTCAAAAGATTAGAGCGACTGGGCTTGTATACTCTGGAATTTAGAAGGCTGAGAGGGGATCTTATTGAAACACATAAGATTATTAAGGGATTGGACACACTGCAGGCAGGAAGCATGTTCCCGCTGATGGGTGAGTCCAGAACCAGAGGCCACAGTTTAAGAATTAGGGGTAGGCCATTTAGAACGGAGTTGAGGAAAAACTTTTTCACCCAGAGAGTGGTGGATATATGAAATGCTCTGCCCCAGAAGGCTGCGGAGGCCAAGTCTCTGGATGCTTTCAAAAAAGAGATGGATAGAGCTCTTAAAGATAGTGGAATCAAAGGTTATGGGGATAAGGCAGGAACTGGATACTGATTGTGGATGATCAGCCATGATCACAGGGAATGGCGGTGCTGGCTCGAAGGGCTGAATGGCCTACTCCTGCACCTATTGTCTATTGTCTAAACCAAACTCTTCTCGCTGTAGCATCTATCTACCTGAATGGACAGATTTTGTTTGTTTTATCCGAGAGTCAAAACAATTGACAATGCAGTACACTGCACAGATTGTGCTTAAATCACAAAGCAGGTCTTGGCTGGGTTGAGTGGTTTTAAAGACTATGATTGCAGCTTTCATAATGGGGTAGAGTTTCTTTATACCAGCTATAACCATGAAATGCTGGAAGAGCATTTCACACACAGAGATAACCTGATCTTAACTGCCCACTTGAGAAGTCACAAATTATCCACATGCTGATCATTAGGTTTGCTCTTGCTACAAAGCTTCTGCCATTCAAAATCCAGCTGCCTACATCGTACCTTACCAAAATCCTTCCAACGGCCACCCATGCCTGCAGCTACACTGGCTACTGATTAAGCAAAACAGTGGATTTTAAAATTCTCATTCTTTTCACCCACATCAGTCTTTATCCCCCACCTACAGTACTGTGCAAACAGATTAGGCACATTTATATAGCTCGGGTGCCTAAGACATCCTTTGCTCCCACCAGATTTTGAACTCTCCACTCCACTTTGACAAATACAGTACTGTGCACCCTAGCTGGATACAGTATATGCACCCAAGATTTTCGCACAGTACTGCACACCATCTCATATTCATCTCCTTTCCTCACTAATTCTAGTTTATACTGACACTCAGTGGCTACTTTGTTAGGTACCTCCTGCACACCACTGTTGTAAAGTGTGATTATTTGAGACACTGTCACCTTCCTGTTAGCTTGAACCAGTCTGACCATTCTCCTCTGACCTCTCTCATTAACAAGCCATTTTTGCCCACAGAACTGCCACTCCTGAGGTGCTTTCTTGTGTTTCTTGCACCATTCTCTCTAAACTATAGAGACTGTTGTGTGTGGAAAATCTCAGGAGATCAGCAGTTTCTGAGATACTCAAACCACCCCATCTGGCACCAACAAGCATTCCATGGTCAAAGTCACTTAGATCACATTTCTTCCCCATTCTGATGTTCTGAACAACAAAGGAATCTGTTGATCATGTCTGCATGCCTTTATGAATTGAGTTGCTCCCACATGATTGGCTGATTAGATATTTGCATTAATGAGGTGTACAGGTATAGCTAATAAAGTAGCCACTGGATGAATATAGTCCTGAAGGGGTTAAGTGACTAACTCACAGAACTGAGGGCACTTGCTCTATCACTGGCAGACACGTATTTACCCACCAATGCCCAAACTCTGAAATTCCCTTCCTCAATTAAAACCTGCAGTCCCACTCAATCCTTTGACCAACTGGTCCAAGTGTCTGTGTTTTGGTTGGGTACCATTATTTTGTTAGTCACTCCTCCTTTGAAGCACCTGGAGATATTTTTGCTACTTTAAAAGCATTTATAAATTAGAATTGCTATTGTTATAGTTGGCTACTCATAGAACCAATCAAAATTTAGTTATATGGAAGCTCATTGCCCTTTTCAGGATTCAGGATTGTGTAAAGTCATTTCCTGAATACAAGTGTAAAGGAGAACAAAATAATTGTTACTCAGGATCCGATACAACGCAAAAAAAATTAAGAACATCATAATAATAGTACTTAAAATAGCTTATGCACACAGATTGATTTAATGCCCATAAAGTGACACTTGGCACAGGATGTCTGTACGCAAGGTGACCCTGACAGGAAACAATAAAGTACTGGTGGTGGGGGGTGTGAAGGGGTGGGTTAGTGAGTGGGTGGAGGCGTTGATCAGCCTTACTGCTTGAGGGAAGTAACTGCTTTTGTTTTGAGTCTGGTGGTCCTGGCGTGAATGCCATGTATGGGCGTGGGACAAACAGTCCATGAGCAGGGTGGGAAGGGGGGAGGGGGAGCATCTTTCATGATGTTACTGGCGCTTTGGTGATGGGATTTCAGCTTTCAGTAGGAACGAACAAACAAGTGTATAACAAAAGTTATGAACTTCACCCTGATGCTCGACTCCTTGACACCTTTCAATGGAAAGATCAGATCCTTCACTTTCCTTCACCATAAGTGAACAATTCAGGAGAACAATATAGGGAAAAGGGACATTAAGGAATTACGTGTGTAAATGAAATGATATTTCAATAGTTCTACTCATAACTTTTATCTGTTCAACAGATTAGCCAGAGGGTGGTGAATCTTTGGAATTTGCTGCCACAGGCAGCTGTGGAGGCCAAGTCTTTACGTATATTTAAGGCAGAGGTTGTTAGGTTCTTGATTGGTCAGGGTGTGAAGGGATATTATGGGGGATGGGGAGGAAGGAAGGAGATTGGGGCTGAGAGGAAAATTGGATCAGCCATGATGAAATGGTGGAGCATACTCGATGGATCAAATGGCCTAATTCTGCTCCTATATCTATGGTCTTATTACAAAAGACCGGCTCATATTTAGGGCAAGTCAGTCTGGAGCAGTAAATCATAGGCCCTCCAGTTTCTGGTAACCACAACACAAATTCAAGTAACACACGTTGAGACTTTATCTCTCAAGGAAGGTAGGCTAAAATGGGGCCGGGAAGCAGGAAGAGAAATCGGAAAAGCAAACATAATAAAAAGAAATAGGAGCATCACAGCAAGTCCTCATTGTGGTCCTCCAAACGTAATTTCCTGAGCAAGTTAGGGCACGTACTGTTTTCCTTCTGTGGCAGGTTTCAGGACATATTTGTCAAAGTATAACCGGACCAGCCGCTCCCTCTCCTCCAACCCTGGTAGGCCGAAGTTAACAATTTCATCAATACGATCATTGATCGCCCAGTCAAACTGCTCTGGTTGATTGCTTGCCAACACCAGCATAAACCTGTTAGGAAAAGCAGATGAGATATTAATAGGTACAAAGTCCAGAGGACTAGAATATAAAAACAAGGATGTAATGCTCAGGCTTTAAAGGCATTGGTCAGACAACATTTGGAGTTATGGGCTCCATATCTAAGGAAAGATGTGGTGACACAAGCGAAGACCCAGAGGAAGTTTACGGGAATGATACCAGGAATAAAAATGTTAACATATGAGGAGCACGTGATGGTTCTGGGCCTCTGCTCACTGCAGCCCAGAAGAATGACGGGGAATCTCACTGAACCCTACTGAAGACTGAAAGACCTACAGAGGGAGAGATGTTCCCAATGGAAGGGGAGTCTAGGTAGGACCAGAGGGCACAGCCTCAGAATAGAAGAGTGTCCTTCTAGAACACAGATGAGGAAGAATTTTTTTTGAGCCAAATGCTGGTGAATCTAGGGAATTTCTTGCACAGGTAGCTGTGGAGGCAAAGTCACTGGCTATATTTAGACCGGAAGTTGACAGGCTCGTGATTAGTAAGGGCGTCAAAAGTGACAGGGTGAAAGCAGGAGAACAGGGTTGAGAGGGAAAATAAATCAGCCAGGGCCAAATGGCAGTGCAGAAATGGCCAAATTCTGCACCTATGTCTTACGGTATTAGATATTGTTCAAACAAAAATCCATAAAGGTAGGTTAGTGCACTACTGTGCAATTGATTGCAATGTTTCAAAGCATTTACTGTGCTTTTCACTTTTATTTTGAAGCGAAACAATTATCCCTGGTGAGGCTGCAAATTCATCTTTCATCCGACCCTTCTCTATACCAGTTACAATAAAATAAACACAACAACGCAGTCACACTACAGCACTCATGAGAAAATACACCGAATGAACTTTGTTAATATTTTAAAGAAACACGGAAGATTTACAGACAGGAATTTTGCAAGCAGCGTTAGGACTGGACCAGGAAACTGAAAATGGATGAGATCATTGCCATGGATTTTAGATATGTTGTAGTCCCCAATGAACTGAATTTAAGTATTAATCCAGTTCTCAGCATTTTTAGAAACTACATTATCACTGACAGCTTATGAAGTATAATGGGGGTTAGGCAGAATTCACATAACGCCTGTATTAAATGGAGGGGAAAAGCGAAGTTAAGATGGCGCTAAACAGCGACTCCTTTGCTTGCATCTTCAGAAACAGCTCTATTTCTATCTTTGATATCTCTTTTTATCCCCTTTTCAAGGTTCCTTTGAAGACCCTAACCTGGAGTTACACTCTTACTTCAGTTCTTTGCGGGAATGGGACCCGTTCTCAGGGTCTCACAACCGGATGCTTTTTGATATCCCATGGACACAGCCTAGAAGAGTAGCACACCTTTAGGATTCCAGATTTTCGTGGCTCTGGAGATGGGCTGATTCTAGGCTGGTGCCCCTGACTGAGGCGTTGCAGGAGAACACGGAACATCGGGAGCAGCTGGTTAGCTGCCGTGGGTTGTGTGTCCATAGATCTACACCTTTTCGGGGCAGGAAACGATGCAACAGACTGAAACATCGTAAATCAGGCAGTTGTTTGTTATGTCTCCCCTCTCGCTGTGAAACGGGGATGCCATTTTTTCCCTTATTAGGGAGAGAGAGAGCCTGTGGTATGTTGAACTGCTGGGTGAATGAGTAGTCTGGGGTACTGTAAGTCTGTGTCTTTATTGATGCTTTGCTGCACGCTTGAGTGCTCGGTGGAGGATGCTGATGCTTATTTTGTGCGTGGGAGGGGCTCTGGGGTTCTAACGTTTAACTGTCATTCATTCTTTGGGGCACTCCTCCGTTTTCGTGGATGTTTGCCAAAAAAAAAAAAAAAGAATTTCAGGATGTATATCGTATACATTTCTCTGACATTAAATGTACCTATTGAAATACTCAATGGAATTAAAAATAATGTTTTGCAAAATTTGTGTTTTGTTTAGAGTCCACAATTTGGGATATAAAAATGCTGGTAAAGTATTAGTCTGTCACTCACAGTGGGGGAGATTTGATGGTACATACAGTGCGGAAGCCTTAGGCACATATACATTATATAGCTAGGGTGCCCAAGACTTTTGCACAAAACTATAATAATCTTATGTATTGCATTGTACTGCTGCCAAAAAAGAAAAATTTCCTGACATATATGAGTGATGACAAACCTGATTCTGATATGGGTCTCTATTGTGGACTGAGAGTGGGAAGGGTCAGGGGAAAATCATGCTTGGAGAAAGGGGGAAGAGAGAGGGGAGGGAGCGAGAAGCACCAAAGAGACATTCTGTAACGATCAATAAGTCAACTGATTAGAATCAAATGATCTTGCCTGGTGTCTCAGGGCTGGGCGTGTCTGCACCCACACCACCCCCACCCTGGGTCTCCTTCTCTGCCACCTGTCTCGCACCTCTCCCACAGCCTAGGACTTTTGCATAGTACTAATAATACAACAATAATAGAAATATTTTCTCTGAAGACTGGCACTAATGGAAAGAATTATAGCACGGACTCCTGGCAAGTGGGCCATTTTGTTCTGAGATGTTATTAAATAGGAATCTTTTCAGTTAAGTGGCTATTAATAGCTGCAGCTGATTGGCAAGATGAAGAATAATATTCAGTGATGGAAAATCAGAGTGATACGGCACGCAAGAGGTCTTTAAAGCTTAATAACAAAATGCATCCAACTGTAAAATTTTACAGAATAATCATTACAAAATAATTGCTTAGCACAGCATCTTTTATGAGGAATTTTGTTCCTCCCCGTGAGTAACGTTGCTTGCTGGGCCGCTGATTCCAAAAGCACAGACCACACTTCAGTGTCTCATAGTTAAAGCAACTTCTACATGAAGCCCACACAGAAGGGGTAGAGGGTGGTGTGAGTGGAGAAAGGTAAATGATGCTGACACAACTAGAGCTTCTTAAAAAGGAAGTCAAAATGTATGGTGATATTGGTAAACAGAGAAATTTCATTTAACATTAATAAGTGTTTTTTTAAAAGAAACTGCACGTTGTTTCACAATCAACAGAAAATGCCCATCAATGGCATTTAAGACGTGAACACTAAATGGCTGCCTGTACACAACTAATTACTGTGAGCTGTAAGTACCGAACACATGCAGTTTATGAGTGGCTTGGAAAGCCTTACAAAAGTAAGGAATTATCAGCTGTCGCAGAGTTCACATAAACAGCGTACACCATAGAACAGAATAAAGCTAAGAACATTAGAGATTCTGTAGATGCTGGAAGTCTTGAGCAGCACACAAACACAAAGTGCTGAATGAACTCAGCAAGTCAGACAACATCAGTGGAGGGGAATAAACAGTTAACGTTCAGGCCGAGACCCTTTCTGAGGAAATAATGTGGATTCTTAAGCTTATGTATTTAGTATGGTGGAGGAAGGAAATGGGGTACAGCCTTCTGCATTGTAGTGGTTCAAGATAGCAATGGATATTTAAAATTATCAGTGCTTTGCTGTTCAGTGTGATTGCCGATTGTGTCGCCTCTGATCTGGCCCGACATTTACGTGCCAAGCCGCACCTAATTAATTAGCTTGTTTATTTCGGCTTTTTTCTTAAAGGTGTACTGGGTGCGTTCCAGCCACTGCTGAACCCCTGCATTCTTCGCGCCCCGGAGGTTTGGGACCACTGTTATAATTGACTTATCACTATATTCATGTGAGGAAAATATGTGCTGTGTGTTTAATATTAAATTCGTTAAAGCCCTTTGTTTAATATTAAATTCGATAAAGCCCTTTAGAAACGAAATTGAGTGTACTAGCCGCTTATAAGTGACTTATCACCTATATTCCCCTCGTGATTAACACCCCCACCCCCCCAGGGTCGGCTGGTCCGCAAGAATATTGTCAATATTAAACCGGTCTGCGGTGCAAAAAAGTTGGGGACCCCTGACCTACACTGTGCAGGGAGGAGGTGCGGCACGAACATCTCGGAAATTCAAAGTTGAATTGATTGAAAATTGAGATCTCAATTGATTGAGATTAACAGCACAAATAAGATATAGACAATTGGAGCCAGAATCTTCAGGAGTTAGGAACTCTTTTTAACAAAAACTGTCCTGAAAAAAGCAACTGGTGCAGTGCTGAGGGCCAGAATGCACTTCACCAGAATTGTCAGCGAAAGCCTGGACGCATTGAAATGTTGTCCACAAAATGCAATTTAGGTGAAGTGGACTGCTATTTAAAATCACCTGTTTAACACAGACATTAAAAGCTAAGGGGCTAAAATAGATTTGGATGTTTATTTCCTCCCCCAGTGAACAGGAGGAAGGCCTTACACCACATGCTTATCAAAACAGAATTTAAACCCAATCTCGAAAAACGCACAAAAAAATGGCTGTTGATTTTGTGTGAAAAGCCAGTTTAATTGCACTCAGTTTTGAGTGGTCAAGGGCATCACCTTCAGCTTCTGCCCTAAATGCTCATCGGATAGTAAGTGGGCTTTTTCTTGTCTGTGTGGCACAGCTCCATAATGGGTAAAGATGCTGACTCACTAGGGGGAACAGCTTTACAAGTACTTAATACATCCGATCTTAGTCAAGGAGAAAATCTCCAAAGGAAGTCAATACTCCAAGCTGCCCAGGGAATCGATTTGGCAGAACAGATGTGGCCTGCAAAGAAGTATAACTCTGCAGTAGAGAAGAGAAGCAATAAAATCCTCTGCTTTTAACATGTAACTCACTGTAAAACAATTACTGCTCAAATACTTTGTTTAAATAAATAACCTGGCGTTATGATATTTCAAACAACCTTTTAAACTGTTGTTAGCTTCTGCAAAGATGCAAGTTCAGGATTAACACAGCTGCAGACCTTTGGGTATTTCTGAATCAACAAGCTTCAAGGCTGTTATCGTGCTCATTATGAATACTTTACAGGATATTTAATATTTTATTTACGTGGAGATAGAAAGTGGATCAGGCCCCTCAGACGTAGAGCCATGCTGCTCAGCAACCCCCCAGTTTTAAACCTAGCCTAATCACAGGACAATTTACAAGGACCAATTAACCTACTAAGTGGAGGAATCCTGTAAGAATTCTTCTGCTCTTACGAGAAGAACGTACAAGCTTTCTTCCAGAGGACGCTGGAACTGAACTCTGACACCCCGAGCTGTAACAGCACTGTGCGGTGGCACCCCGTCATTATCCAGCCAGTGAAGGAAAGGCTATTGGTTGTGAAGGAGAAGAGGGTCATACATGAGCCCAAGACAAAGGTTCAGGTGATCCTCAATTCTTTTGTGCATTTTTAAGTCATTTTGCCCTCCTCTTTGTTATACCCTGAAGCAAAGGGTGACATCTCTTCTGGAAAACCCCTCAGCTGTGCTCGATAATGGGGAATTAACTTCTCACCCCAACTCCAAGCCTTGTTGAATAGGCTCTTGCATTAGGGTCCAGATGATTTAAAAAAAATTTTTTTCCTCCTACTTTTAGCTTTCTTCATGCTTCCTATGTTTGTATAATCACCAGTTTGTCTGTAAACTGGTAGTGCATTTGGTTCTATATTTTTGCAACCATGGTCCACCTCCCCTACACCTCCTCCCACACAACCTGAACAGTCCTTCTAGGTGAGGCAGAACTTCACACAGAGTTCTTTATTGCATCTTGTGCTCCTGGTGAACTCAGCATGTGCTGCCTGACCTGCTGAGTTCCTCCAGAAGTTTGTGTGTTGCTCTCCTGTAGTTTCTTTGCCTGCCAGGCTGAAGAGACACCAGGCAGCTAACCAATGGGAAAAGCAGCAGCAGTTTCGAAACTAACCAATCACAACAGAGAATAAGCCACGTCTCCTACAGGACAAGCACCCTAAATATTGCAAAACATCCTGGAGGTGTCGCATTGGAAAGTTACAAAAACTTGTTTCCAAACATAATATTTATTGTGCTTAATGAAATAAAAGCAAACGTGGGCATTCCAAAGCCTCTGGGTTTAAGCAGCATCTTACAAAAGTAAAGAGGAGGGGCAATGAAGATGTTTAGGTGAGGAAATTATAGAATCAAGTCTTGGGGAGCTGATGAATCCCAATGGCTCAATCAACTTAAGATTTCAATTATAATTGTCACTGAAACATCCATCTAGCCTTGAAATATAAATTCACGCGGATTCTATTTATCAAGAACATTAAAACATTTCAGCTTTTATATAAAAGGACTTTTTATTATTGAAGTTCTTCCCTTAATCTCCTGTATACATGCCAATCTTCCTGCACAACAGTGTAAATCTATTTTCTTTGAAATTTTCTACTTTGCTGCCTGAATCATCTTTCCATCTGATTTAGGAAATTTGAGGAAGACACTAAGATATTTGCAAATGGTTTTCCACCACAATTTACAATTAAAATTGTAGGTTATTGACCAATTGCCAGTCAGAGTCTTCACTATTATTCCTCGTTACAGTAGTGTAGTGACTAGTTAAACGCTTTACAGTGCCAGTGATTGGGGTTCGATTCCAACCACTGTCTACATGGAGTTGGTACGTTCCACCTGTGACCACAAGGGTGCTCCAGTCTCCTCCCACATTCCAAAGACACCAATTATTTCCGGTTAATAAGTTGTGGACACGCTACGCCGGCACTGGAAGTGCGGTGTCACTTGTGGGCTGCCCCCAGCAAATCAACAGATTGTGTTGGCTGTTTATGCAAACAACACATTTCATTTTTCCCTCCTCCTCTCTCTTCTCCACACTGGCCTCTTACCTGCCTATCACTTCCCTTTAGGACCCCTCCTATTTCCCTTTCTCCTATGGTCCACTCTCCACTCCTATCAAATTCCTTTTTCTCCAGTCCTTCAGCCTTCACCTGTCACCTTCTAGCCATCTGCCACTCCCCCTCCTTTTTATTCTAGCATCCTCTCACTTCCTTTCCAGCCCTGAAGAAGGGTCTCAGCCTGAAACATTGACTATTCGTTCATTTCCACAGATGCCGCCTGACCTGCTGAGCTCCTCCAGCATTTTGTGTGTGTTGCTCTGGATTTCCAGCATCTGCAGAATTTCTTGTGTGTATGAGAACGTGTCGACGTACATGTGACAAATAAAGCTTATCTTTAATCTTTATCTCATCATGAGCAGTGATGAGCGAAAATATCTACCCCATCTCTGCTTTGCTCATACGACTAGGGAAAATTCTCTTCTCCTCCAGTGTGGACACCCGCTCAGCGTTTGCAGCTCAGTGGAGTTTAGAAATCAGTAGTAACTATACCTGCTGCAATATGCACTACAATAGAGTGACATAATTCACATCTGCACTTGAATGCTATAGAGGACAATCTGCACCAGGAGAATTAATGAACTGGTGCTTTCGCAAAAGCACCAGAACTGCAGAAACACAGAAGGAAGAGGGGAAAAAAACGCAACAGATTGAGCCCACACCTTAACCCTGCCATTTAACACCTCAGAGACAAGTAGCATCACCATCACTTTGCTATACGTCAGTAAAAATATATGGAGATATAGAACTTCACCTCAAATACAGTGGATTCTGCTGAATTGGGACACATTGGGACCAGTACTTTTTGGCCCAATTAAGCAGCAGTCCCCTCCAACTGAGGTTTCATGAAAATAGCTTAAAAGTATAAAAAACACAAACTATTGTTTAACTGGGTAACAATTTATGTATTTAAATGAAAAACAAATTATAATACTATCAATGCCTCTACAGAATTCACGTGCCGTGTTCTTTTGATTGACTGTAAATAACAAAATCAGTGCAGACACCTCATGCAGATAATGGACTAATCTTCACTTTTATTATAACATTTAATATCATTGTCCTAGTGAATGGTCTCGGCCCAAAACCTCATTTATTCTTTTCCATAGATGCTGCTTGGCCTGCTGAGTGTGTGTGTGTGTGTGTGTGTTTCTGTGTGTGTGTGTGTGTGTGTGTGTGTGTGTGTGTGTTTCTGTGTGTGTGTGTGTGTTTCTGTGTGTGTGTGTGTGTGTGTGTGTGTGTTTCTGTGTGTGTGTGTGTGTTTTTGTGTGTGTATGTTGCTGCAGATGATTGTTGATACCTTTGTGGTTCCTAACTTGAAGCAGTGAAATAATTTCATGCTGCTTCTGGCATTTCCAAGGCTGATTGCTTGAAGCCACAGTGAACAAAATACGTCCAAATTGTCTTGCTGCATATTTCTCCCCAACTATCAGTTACAGAAATCACTACATTTTGAACCCATTAGAAGCCGCCCCATGGCACAGTGGCATCAGTCCTGGACTTTGAGGTGAATGGTCCCGAGTTCAAATCCGGCTCGTCTCAAGCTGGGCAGCAACAGTATTTACGCAGAAGAATGGCCTGGCAATCTAATTCCTTATCTTGCCACGAAAAGCCTATGGACAACCACACTAGGGTCGGCACTAGTAGATGACAACCTGACAGCACTCAACAAGCAACTGATGCTATTTAAAAGTTGATCGGTGCTGTGCACACGACTGATGTTAGTCAGAAACTGTTCGGTAAAAGCCTCCTGCCCCATTTAAGCAGCAGAGTGCCTCAAATAAACAAAGGGAATCCTGGCTATTTTCTTATTTTTGTTTTTTTTTTAAACAAAACAATTTGTCCCAAATAAGCAGCAGTCCCAATTAACTGACGGCCCAATTGCCCAGAATCCACTGTACATCGAAATAGAATTTCATTCATTAAATATGCACACCTGGAGCATCATGCTGGGGCTAAGGTCAATGAAAATATTCTTTGAAGTTACCTTTGAGCTCAACAAAAAACAAAGCACTATCATTTCTTTATTTCGTGCTCTCAAAAATTCCATCACAATCACAACTCACCTTGAGTAAAGCCATCGGGCTGCATCAAATTTACACAAATCAATCAAGCTGCATTTTTAAAACACCAGACTTCCAAACATCAACCAAGAAGTGAAACTACATTTCCAGCTGAAACCACGACTGCCACTTATATGGTTCAGTTGCTTTATGTTGAACTGTAAATGGCTTCTTACTTTAGACAGTGATTTAGCCTTCGGCTATTTTAAAAAGCGAGCTTGCATGTCAATCAATAATCCGAAGGCATGACAGAGGTTAGCTGGAGACAGCTGATAAGGCTTCTATCTGATAAGTAGATTAGCATTCAAGACCTTATACAATAAGCATAGAACCACTTGGTCAGGAAACTGATTTATTTACCTCTGTAGTGCAATTATATTCACTGTGAATGGCAGAAATAGGATGCCACATTAGATGTTTAAAGAGCAAAAGTATAACAAGGACTGCACTGCACTAGATGGTCAACATGTTACAAGTGGACTCTCATAGGCCTAAAATACTGCCTTGCCTAGTTTGATTGTATTAAGAAGTGTATATTAAAAATAAACATTAATGCTGTGCCTTTAGGATAAACGAGCAATACTCTGCCCAAGCCTGCAGTAATTTCTCTTGATCATAGATTAAGACAAAAGGTTTAGTTGATCCAGTTTGTGATTAGGGATAAATCTTAGAACAAAACTGAGTTACCTCTGCTACCCAAGTAATCATAATACTTTAAAAGGAGACATTTTGGTATTTTAGGGAGGAGAGCTGCACCCACATTCACATCAAATAAAAAACATATTTCTGAGGATCTCACCTGGTCCCTGAACTCCTCCATTCTGATCAAAAAGGCACAACAGCGCCTCTATTTCCTGCGGAGCATCAAGAAAGCTCACCTCTGTCCCAGGATACTGACGGACTTTTACCGCTGTACCATTGAGAACATACTCACCAACAGCATTGGTGAGTATGTATTGGACCGCAAAGCACTCCAGCATGTGGTGAAAACTGCCCAGCGGATTATCGGCACCCAATTGCCTACCACTGAGAACATCTACCATAAACCCAGGCAGTGCGAAAAGCATTATCAAGGATGCATCTCATCCCAACCATGGACTTTTTACTCCCCTCCCATCCGGTAGGCACTACAAGAGCCTCCGCTCCCACGCCAGCAGGCACAGGAAGAGCTTCTTCCCTGAGGCTGTGACCCTGCTGAACCTCACATCACAGTGCTAAGCAGTATTGCACCCATATTGTACTGTCTCAGTACTTTTATATTTGTGTCCTGTAGCACTTACTTTTTATTCACAGTTATTTTGTAAATAACACCATTCTTTGCATTTCTGGTCAGCTGCTAACTGCATTTCCTTGGTTTTGTATCTGCACTCGGCACAATGACAATAAAGTTAAATCTAATCTAATCTAAAGACATTGAAAAGCACTTCAAAGTGTCTCATCAGATTATCACACATCGTCTCAAGCCTCAAAAGTATCAGGAGAGAGGAAAAAAACATACTGGTCACATTTAGAGACAATTGAATTCCTCACTGGCTCCTTCAACTGATACAGAAACATTCCAGCAGATCCTTACAAACCAAGATCATTACTGGATATTTCAAACTACTTTCAATTTAAATTCCTTAAAAGCAATTGAGTGAAAATCATAATCTCACCTCATAGTATCAAGTTATTTCTTATTCTATATCTGGTATCTTTGATAGCCCCAACCTCCAAAAGTGTCTCTAGCCTCTAACTAGACAAAATTTACATTGTTCTTCTTCCTGGGTCATTCAAGGTATTTACCATTCTCTGAAAGTTACACCTAAAATCTTTTCTTTATAATTGTAAGGACTCAAATATGAATGCACACAATTTAACCTAGGATTCAGATGACCTATTCTGCACAATGGGATTGAGTACATCGATATAATGCATTATTGTTCTTCTGCCTTCAGGCAAACGTTACAGGAGCATCAAAACCAAAACCACAAGGCTACTAAACCAGCTTCCTCCCACAGGCAGGCAGACTGCTAAATAGCTGCTCTACCTGACTCTGCTTTGGACACTTTTAACTTGCACTGGACACTTATAACTGACTTTAACTGACATGTGGCTGTTGTGTTTTACTATTTATTGTTATGTTTATTATTTAGTGTTGCGTTTGTTATGTTATGATTGCACTGCTCCTGGGAAACGCTGTCTCATTCTGCCCTGCAGAGCTGATGTACAGTTAGAATGACATTAACGTTTTTTTGAATCTTGAATCTTTGAATTATTATTGAACTGATAACTTAAAGGTCTGAAATAGTAATCCATACAAAGAATTCAAATTGTACACCTATAATTTAAGAATCTGAGTATATTTTGGAGAAAACAAAATACCGACAACGGTAAAACTAATGCTGATGACGATACCGAGCTGACTTAAAAACCGAACTAATTTGTACATCCTTCAGGCAAGGAAAGATACCATCATTGCTTGCTGATGTACAGCAACTCTCGACTAATACAAGAGTGTTTTATTCTTAACTACCACTACAATTTATGAAGGGGTTAAACATTCTCAGGGGCAAGTACAAACAGGCAATAAATGGCAGTGTCCTGCACACTTTACAAGCAACGTCCAATTCAAAAACAGAACTGCCACAATTCTCTATATTCAAAGTTTAATAATAGGCGAGACACAGTAGGGGTATGGCACTGACAGGACATCAGTGATAGGGATTAGTGCAGAGTGAAAGTTGGCTTGGATGTGGTGCACTGAAGGGCCAGATTCTATACTGTTCAATTCCAATTAGTACATGCCTGGCAGCATCTCTAGGAAGAGGTGCAGTCGACATTTCAGGCCGAGACCCTTCATCAGGACTAACTGAAGGAAGAGCTAGTAAGAGATTTGAAAGTGGGAGGGGGAGGGGGAGATCCAAAATGATAGGAGAAGATATGAGGGGGAGGGATCCTGCCTGGCCTGCTGCGTTCACCAGCAACCTTGATGTGTGTTGCTTGAATTTCCAGCATCTGCAGAATTCCTCGTGTTTTTGTAGTACATGCCTCTATGGTTCAGGTAGTGCACCTGAAGACGTTGTGTTTTCTTTTAAACCCTGTTACCCCTGTATTTGCTGCAATATAGATGTTTCCCTAATTAAACCTCAGGGGTCTTTGCAATGTTGCCTCAGTATTCGTGAGTGAGGAAAATTACCTCAGTCTTAATCTTGTGAACCCCACTTTGGTGGTAGCACTTACGTTTTCCTCCTTCCAAATAATCTCATGAGGTTTATCAGAAATTCACAATTTAATCCTCGATACTGGATACTGCACCCTACAACTTTTTATATATTGGCATCCATTAGTCTCATGAGATCATGGATTTGCGCCTTAGAAGGTTTCCAGGGCGCAGGCCTGGGCAAGGTTGTATGGAAGACCAGCAGTTGCCCATGCTGCAAGTTTCCCCTCTCCACACCACCGATGTTTTCCAAGGGAAGGGCATTAGGACCCAGACAGCTTGGCACTGGTGTTGTCGCAGAGCAATGTGTGGCTAAGTGCCTTGCTCAAGGACACAACACGCTGCCTCAGCCGAGGCTCGAACTAGCGACCTTCAAATCACTAGACGAATGCTGTAACCATTTGGCCACGTGCCAACACAACTTATTGTATAAATAATTAAAAGGGGTTAAGCAAGCAGAGGCTTTCTAAAGAGTCCTTTTCTTTCTTTCAGATGTTATTTACCTACTGTATTCACAGCATCTCTGGATATTAAGATCAATACCTACTTGTTACTTTGCTCCCCAGTTCGGTACAGGAATGCATTTAAGGTTGCTCTCAGATCTTCACTGATTTTTTCCTAAAAAAAATAATCACAAGGTGAAGAGGAGTTTAGGAATGGAAACACCCTCCCAAACTCCTGACTCCAAACTAAATGACTTGTACCAGTGATGCAGAAACACTTATGACTCTGCATCCAAGGCTTAAGAGTGCTCAGTGCAGAGTGTGAAACGCAAAAGAGCTTCTAAGGCTTTAGATTGGATATGGTTGACTTCCATACAAAGGGAAAGAAACCACCCATTACAAATGGGAAATAATACATTTGGCAAAAAGATTATAGATCAATGAAGCATTTGGCATGACACAGAACCGACGTACACTAGTTGCCTAAAAACTAGATGGATAATTAAAAAGGTAATGCTGATCCCAACCACTGTGAGAGATAACGAGAGAATTGAAGATAGTGAAAAAGATCAACTCTAAATATGGGTTAAAAAGAGAAACAAAAACAGCAACAGTCAGCCCAAGGGCAGTAGCTGCTCTTGAACTTGGTGGTGTAAGACTTCAGACTCCTATTATGATATTTGGAGGGGGGGGGGCAGGTGGACGGGAGACTCTGATGTTCTGGAACATTAATTTTTCTCGTTTTCCAGTTTTCCTTCATAACCAATTGACGCTGTTGCTGAATTCCTCCTCACTAGAACCCTTTTGGAGTCACAGACTAAGCTGAGAAGCTGCACGCTTGCTGCCACATAAATTTCCCAAGCCTGAGATCATATGTGGGAAGACACTTCTCATTTGTACCCAGTGACTAAAAGGGGAGGTTAACTCAGCCAGTGCCCAACTTCCTGCATGATTGGTGAAGGCCTATCCTCACAATAAATCAACCAAGGCTCTCTATGGTGCCCAAAACCAGAAAAGAACAGGTTTAGGTTTATAAACACAAGAGATTCTGCAGATGCTGCAAAGCCGGAGTGACATACACAAAATGCTGGCGGGACACAGCATCTATGGAGAGAAACTTCCAGTAAGTTCTCCCTCTTCCATTTCCCATTCTCTTTTCCTCATCTGCCTATCATCTCCATCTGGTACCCCATGGTCCACTCTCCTTTCCAAACAAATCCCTTCTTCTTTAGCCCTCGACTTCTTTCACCTATCGCCACCCCCAGCTTCTCACGAATCCCCCCTCTCCCACCCCCTTACCTGGTCCCACCCATCACCTTCCAACTTGTACTCCTCCCACCGCCCCCCCCGCTTCTTATGCTGGCTCTTTGCCCTTCCTTTGCAGTCCTGATGGAGGGTCTCGGCCCGAAATGTCGACCCATTATTCCTCTCCATTGATGCTGCTTTCCCAGCATTTTGTGTATTTACTATGGAACAGGTTCAAAAATTAAACATTAAAAAAGTTACCATTGAAAGGCACCTCTCCACAATTCCTCACACTAATTATTCTTTTTCAAAAAAAACCCAAATGTGTATGCGGGCAATGTACTTACCGTTGCTCTCTTTCGAAGGAACGCATCCGCCTCATCCACAAACAGTAGAAGCCTGTGTACAGGCAAAATTCATTGTCATTCCACTGACTTTAGATTTGGATTTAAATTTTTCCACTGTACTAAAGCAATCCATTCCTCATATACAAGTGCCACGGAAGTCAAGAACAAGATTAAAACATTTCCAGAAAATGAGCTACTTGCAGTCGGCTTTCTGAGCACATGGATGCATATGGAATAAATTTAGGACTGGAATTGAAATGAATGTTTCCCCTGATTGATGCCTACATATAATGGATACGGGCTGTATCACATTTTCAAAAGTACGAGGCTACTGTTTTAAAGTTAAACTGGAATACAGAAAATTAAGTCTCAACACAGGGGCAATGCTGGTTATGTTTTTGGTGTTTAATTCAATTGGCAGTCAACCTGGAAACAAGTAGCAGGTAGAATAAATTATAGAAACCGGCAGTAATATTCATCTCTCAAATACAAGTACACCAAAATTCAAATGAAAAACTTTGAGTACTGTAATATTACTGCCAAGTATGAGGCCTACAAAGTAGGGATTAACCTAAAATATCAGTCAGAATTACCGCCTCAACTGTCATTCATACAAAATTAACTTATTCTTAACCAAGTTACAATTAAGACACGGCAAAATTAAGTTAAGATAGAATATGATTGTGGAAAAGTGACCTTCACAACCCCGCTTCCCTACCGGCCAAACTGGCACAAACTCACCCTCTCCGGCTGGTAGCTGCCCAGTCAAAGACTTTGTGCATGGCAGTGACACCTTCTCGTCCCATGGGGGCCACGTCACCGCCTGTCATGATAGCATAATCCATGCCAGAATGTACAGCTAGTTTCTGTTAAGGAAAGCAAATATCACAAAGGTAAGGTGGGTGCTTTCCTGTTGCTAGTCTCTGCAGAAAGGCACCGGGTTCTCTTCTTAGCCACGTTACAAATACCAAGTAGAGGAAGGCTTTTGTTAATTTAAAGGATTTTTCCTTAACCTAAAAGATAACAACGTTTCAGTTAATGAAGTGCTTCAAGAAGTAATAAATGTAATGTTACAATATAATAAAAATGTCGATTATGCTTATAACAAAATTGCCAGGAAGTGGAAACAGATTTTGAGAGAGATACTGAAATGAAGAATATCTAGAGAGGAAATTAACTGATTTTATTCAAGTAGTGCCAAGGGATCAGTTACAGCTACCTGAGGGCTGAGAGATCCGAGCTTAACATTGAATGATATGGAAAAACAGCACCTCCATTGGAGCGACAGTCGCTACGGAACTGCTGCATCAGAGTACTGAGTGAAGACAGAGGCAAAATAATGAATCAAGGTACTCTGCCCTCCCAAAGATCTTTCAAATTTGTTCTCAGGCATCTTTTAATGACCTAAAAAAAAAGCTATTATTAAGATCCTCTTATCCCTGAACCCTTTTGACTATTTAATAACAGCTATAGGTTTATAACTGTGTTTACTACCAGTCATCATCTTACCGAGTATCACACACCTTTCCTCATTAAGTACTTGCTAACATATTATTAGTCTTTGCACATGACTAGCATGCTATCATTCCACACTCTCTGCTTTTGCGATCGAGTACACGTATCTTAATGATCAATTGCTGCTTTTAGTAACTTGCCTTGCTATGCATATTTCACATTAATATTGACTTTATCAGCAGCTCCAACTTGGTAACGTCTCCCATTGTTACAATAAGTGGCAAAAATGCACGGCTTATCAATTCTTTTATATACAAATGTATTTGATATGCTCAGGTGCAACTGTATTGGAATCAATGTCCGTTAATACCAATGAATGTAGATCTCTTAATATCTGTACACCGAAGAAAATCTTAAGAACACAGGCATAAATTTGTCCATATATGCTCTTCCATTCCATAAGATTAAGTCTGATTTTTACTTCAAAACCACACTGTACTAATCCCATATTCCGCAATTCCCCTAACATACAAAATCTATCATCTCTCTCGAATATACTCAAGAATTTAGCCTACATAGCCCACTTTTTCAGTTAGAAAATTCCTCCAGGTTAAAACTTCTTCTCCCCTCTTTCCTCAATAGCCAGCCATTTCTTTTGAGACTGCACATTCTAGAGATCCCAGGAAAAAGTAACAACAGTCCCAATGAAGGGTCTCAGCCCAAAACGTTGACTCTTTATCTCTTTCCATATAGAATCAGAATCAGATTTATTATCACCGGCATGTGTCGTGCAATTTGTTAACTTAGCAGCAGCAGTTCAATGCAATACAATACATAATATAGAAGAAAAACAAATAAATAAATCAATAACAGTACACATATATTGAATAGATTAAAGATCATGCAAAAACATAAATAATATATATTAAAAAAGTGAGGTAGTGTTCACTGGTTCAATGTCCATTTAGGAATTGGATGGCAGAGGGGAAGAAGCTGTACCTGAATTGCTGAGTGTGTGCTTTCGGGCTTCTGTACCTCCTACCTGATACAGGTAACAGTGAGAAAAGGGCATGGCTTGGGTGCTGGGGGTCCTTAATAATGGACGCTGCCTTTCTGAGACACCGATCCCTAATGATGTCCTGGGTACTTTGTAGGCTAGTACCCAAGATGGAGACGACTAAATTTACAACCCCCTGCAGCTTCCTTCAGTTCTGTGCAGTAGCCTTCCCATACTAGACAGTGATGCAGCCTGTCAGAATGTACTCCATGGTACATCTATAGAAGTTTTTGAGTGTTTTTGTTGACATAACAAATTTCAAACTCCTAATAAAGTAGTCGTTGTCTTGCCTTCTTTAGAGCTGCATTGGTATGTTGGGACTAGGTTAGATCCTGAGAGATCTTAACACCCAGGAACTTGAAACTGCTCACTCTCTCCACTCCTGATCCCTCCATGAGGATTGGTATGTGTTGCTTAGTCTTACCCTTCCTGAAGTCCATAATCAGCTCTTTTGTCTTACTGACGCTGTGTGTAAGCTTGTTTCTACGACACCACTCCACTAGTTGGTATATCTTGCTGCTGTACGCCCTCTTGTCTTCATCTGAGATTCTACCAACAATGGTTGTATCATCAGCAAATTTATAGATGGTATTAGAGCTATGCCTAGCCACACAGTCATGCTGCCTGACCTGCTGAGTTCCTCTAGCACTTTGTGTTACTCTGGATTTCCAGCACCTGCAGAATCTCCTGCATTTATCCTTGCATCTGATTGTTCTCTACACCTTTTAATGATGATCCTTCAAATCACAACTGAACAAGTTATTACTAAGATTCTCACATCCCCAAATGGCTAGTTTAATAGCAGATACAGTTTTAATAATATCAGCTAACATTCTCTCAAATGGTTGCAGTACCTGCTTATTAACTCTGAGTAATCCATGTGCAAGGAGAGCCCACATCCTTCAATCACTCACCACCTGAACCCCACACCTTTCAATCACTCACCATTAAGATAAATTACCATACCTATTTTTTTTCTACCGAAGTGGATGACTTCACTTTCCTACATAACACCATTTTGTCATGCCATTTTCCAGTTTTATCCAAGTTATTTAATGATGTTTCTGGGCACCCCCCCATTCCTGAAACACTAAAGATCACAACTCATTCCACTGCCTTGCCCTATTGCCCTGATTTTTCTAAATTTCCCCCAGCTAAAACAAAACACCCCTTCCACCCACGATTTAAGGACCTGATAGCTCAAGTTTCCCCTCCCAATTACAGATTTCCAGTCAGATTCAAATGCAGACCACCACAGTGAAGCAACTCCTCCTGTCCCCAGTATTGGTGCCAGTGTCCAATCAAATGAAAGCCAGTTCCTCGCGCAATCAATTCTATTCTCATTAAAGCTGCGCCAATATGCATGTGGCTCAGTATTACCCAAAGATCATCAAGTCTATGTTTTTTTTTAAAATGAAGAAGTATTCACTCCCTTCAGCAAAATTCCTTTTGATCCTAATTATACTGCGGGATCTCAGATGGTCCATGACACCGAGTCCTTTCTGCTCCATTTCTACTACAGCCCCAATAAAAAACGTGCTTAATCCTTTCAATATGCAGGCAACGTAGAAATGGATTCAGCTCACAGGCGTAGTACACCACTTGCTCTGATGTTATTTAATTGATTTCTTCCCGTAAATGCAAAACCACAACGTTGTCTTCACCTTGAAGCACCTGCCTGAAAGCCCATACCCCACAGACAATGTGATTTATAGTGTCTGCACAGCACTTAAAACACCCAAAAATTCCTCATTCTGAGGCTCTCACGTACTCCTATGATAAATTCTTACACCCACATTAGCAGTCAAAACCACGTTTATAATCTCCAAACGCTTTACATGTTGGCCTCCCGATGGAGGTGCTGAGGCATCATTACTGCCATGAGACTGCAATGAACACAGCTTTCACGTTTCAATTATAATAGCGATTTAAGAACGAACATTGGGAAGGAGCTGTTCAGATGTGTACAAAGAAGCAAGGATTTGGATAGATCTGGTTACATCAAGAGTAAGTCAACGATGTTGTGTAGAATATCATTAGTATTCTGGCTCTGCTTCAAAGCCCAGTATAACTTATTCACTACTGGTACAAACTGAATCACTGCAGTGTTATATAAAAAGAATTCTGCTTTCTAAATATAGCCCCATGACTCTCTGTAATTTAAGGCTAATTTTCTTTGATGCAGTTACAAGTGTTGATGCAAGTCTCCACAACTGAAGCGATTAAGCAGCTGGGCCATTTACAGTGGTGGAATCCTGTGAAACTGTCACAAATGGAGTTGGCGTAGTCATTAACCTAGCAGATGAGATATTCCCGTTGGTGCTCACTTTGCAGGCGACGCTACTAAATGTCTGCCCTTGGGAAGGAAATGTGACAACTCAGCACGGTGCAAAGCTGATACGAAAGTACCAAAGAGCTTCCATCAAATCACCACTGCATGCACGCAGCATGCGGGCATTCTGCAATCAAGTCTCATGCAACCAGGCAATCTCATCACATACCAAGTTATTATCCCACCATCTTAAATCAACAAAATGCAAATTGCTTGTCAAGACACAGTGGTGGCCAGTATCTTGAGTATTGCACCAAACACCTTTAGACACGGTCAACATTATACTTGCTTCAAACACGACTTCAACAGTATCACTGAAACCACCTTAAAAAAAAATCATGTAAAATCTCACCAATTCTGCTTTCCTTTACCCATTTCTTACCTTTATCCAAAAATTCTTGGCTTTTCCTTTTTGATCACCTTTCCCACTGTCATGTCATATCTGATCACAGATCCACAGCACAATAACTTTAAACGTTAATAGAACATAGAATATAGAATAGTACAGCACAGTACAGGCCCTTTGGCCCACAATGTTGTGCCGACCCTCAGACCCTGCCTCCCATATAACCCCCCACCTTAAATTCCTCCATATACCTGTCTAGTAATCTCTTAAACTTCACTAGTGTATCTGCCTCCACCACTGACTCAGGCAGTGCATTCCACGCACCAACCACTCTCTGAGTAAAAAACCTTTCTCTGATATCCCTCTTGAACTTCCCACCCGTTACCTTAAAGCCATGTCCTCTTATATTGAGCAGTGGTGCCCTGGGGAAGAGGCGCTGGCTATCCACTCTATCTATTCCTCTTATTATCTTGTAAACCTCTATCATGTCTCCTCTCATTCTCCTTCTCTCCAAAGAGTACAGCCCTAGCTCCCTGAGAATGATTTTTTAAACATTTTCTACCATTTCCCAACACACAATGCATCAGTCACTGTGCTATTACAGAATAAATTGTCCAGTTCTTTTTAAATCCTCTTTACATTTGCAGGAAGTTCACAGTTCTCTCTATGGTGCGCGGCCGCACAGTAGCTGAAAAGCTCCCGTGCACATAGCCTTCGTTGCCACGCAATTGGATTTTTCTTTTATATAATGATTTATTAAAGTGCCGTGCAGTTGTCAGACAGTGTAAAAAGCATTCCTGCACAGAGCAATGGTTGGTCTGCACAGCTGTAAAACAAAATTAGAGGAAACATTGAGAAAGTTACTAGCTCAAGGTACCGAGAATGCAAAATGCCCACAGGAACACTTCTGACTCACTACAGCAATCAAAATACACAATCTACAGCAGCAGAAATTAAAATATCATTTCACTGCTTCTGTAAGCACTGCAGGGATCTGATTAGAAAACATTCTGCCTGGCTGTAAATTCATTACGTTTATTGCATTGCATCCTGCCCATAGCAGACACCATTCTCATCTTTTTTGCAAATTCATTTATTCATCACCAACCTTTTTATTTAGATTTAAAAAAATATAGGATGTGGGCTAGCATGCTACATAGACTTTTATGGCAGGCGACATCACTGCTTGTTCTCTACTCACTACTGTGTAAACAGCAAAAAAATCTCTTCATATTCTGCTTTGGATGGCATGAATATTGAAACTTCGAACTTCAGGTATCCTCCCACCCATGCTCCTTTCCCAGAGTCTCCCCCTCTTTGTTCACCGTTTCTACACCGCCTCCTATTACCTAGACTCATCACCCTTCCTCATCTGCTTCCATCTACCCATTAAGCACATACCTATCTACCTTGCGTTCTACTTTGGCGCACTTTTCATACGCCCTCCCCACGTGCTCCATCTGCAAATAGTCTCGCCCATTGCCACAGCCTGTGTCGCACCCCGCTCTCTCACTTCTACACACTAGCTATCTTCTCTCTGCACCCTTACCCTGAGGTAGGCTCGTGACCATCCTTCTGCCTCCACAGTTGCTGCTTGACCCAATGACTCCTTCCAACAGTGGATCTTTTGCTCTGTAATGTCTCCTTTTGTACTCTTGAAATTAAATCCCTTTTCTCAACCAAAGCTTCAACTCACCTAAAAAAGAGCAAAACTAGTAGGAGGCAATGAGTATGCTCACAGGAGGTTGGTCAAGTAGAGTACACTTTATCCTTTGAGTGACTCATGTCTTAGCAGACTAGTTGTTACTAAGATCTTAACGCGGTAACTGTCACCTATTTGGATGACATATTAAAACGTGATCACCTATTTATTAAAATTAAAGGCATCCGTTAGTTTTGCGAGACCATGGATCTGCGCCTGGAAAGTCGCAGAAAGTCTTCACTCTCCAGGGCGTAGGCCTGGGCAAGGTTGTATGGAAGACCAGCAGTTGCCCATGCTGCAAGTCTCCCCTCTCTACGACACCAATGTTGTCCACGGGAAGGGTATTAGGACCCATACAGCTTGGCACTGGTGTCGTCGCAGAGCAATGTTTAAGTGCCTTGCTCAAGGACACAATACGTTCTCTCGGCTGGGGCTCGAACTCACAACCTTCAGGCAGCCAGTCCAGTGCCTTACCCACTTGGCCATGTGCCCACACCACCTATTTATAGCTATATGCAAATCTGATCAATCAACATCAAATCAAGTATAATTATCATTCAACCATACATAGATACAGCTGAACGAGACAGCTTTCCTCCGGGGCCAACATGCAATACATTCAAAATAGCAAGCAAACATTCAAAAATAGTGAGTAACACAATTCAAAATATCGAGCAAAGAAGAATATTTTCTCAAAAAAAAGTCAAAGACCCTGAGTGCCAATGTCCAGTAATTGATGGTACAGTCTCCTGTCAGTATACAGACGCACGCAGTCCAGCCTGTCATTCCATTCCACTGCACGAACGGGAGGGCAACGCCAATGGGTGAGGCCAGCCCCAGCTGAGCTCAACCATGTTGCAGTGCTTCTGCGTTTCTCACCTGGTCGGCAGCAGCAGGCAAGCCCAAGGCTTGAGGCTTGTTCTCACTACAATGGAGGCTACACAATTCTCATGTAGCCTCTGATGTAGCGAAGACATAATGGTAGAAATCAAAGTCAACAATGGTAATTGGTCAATATTATCCCTTCAATCAATGCCACCTAAATAACTTTAATTGTTCTTTAGCCGTTTATTGAATCAGGCTGTGCATCAAACTTTAGCGTTCATCAATATTACATTACCATTATTTGATTGTGAAGTTCCCCGGGGCACGTGGGCCAAGTGATTAAGGCGTTCGTCTAGTTATCTCAAGGTCGCTAGTTTGAGCCTCAGCTATGGCAGCGTGTTTGTGCCCTTGAGCAAGGCACTTTATCACACATTGGTCTAGTCTGTGCGAGAAGTGCGAGACTTCCAATCTGCGCCTTGTAAGGCATGAAAATGGCCAACGCAGGTCTCTCATGGTCTGAGTTGACGTTCCCTCCCTTCCCCGGGGCAACAAATAAACATAATTCTGCCTTACTTTAATGTAATGTCAAAATTGAGGATACTTGCTAATGTTTGCAGTGTTCATTTCCATTTGCAGCTCCTCAGACAAGAGTAGCCATGTGCACATTGGTGCCCAAAGTCTTAGACAACATCCAACTATATTGGTAAATGCCAAAGAACATTTGTGTTACACAATTACTATGCAATGCCCATTTCAAACTAAAGCGAAATCTTGGACATTAATGTTCTGAAAGTTACCACTGACCTTCCTGCTAGTCTAACAATATGGTGGTCACTGGCTCAACCTGATCCCAAAACCCTTCCACCATATATCAAACTCAAATCAGGACCATGATACACTATACCCCCTCGACTACATGTGTGCCATTCCAACACTGTCCAAGAACTCTGTGTCAACTCGAACTAAGCAGTTCAACAAATGAGCCCAAATGCTTCCTCGCTTTACCAGGGATGCATTCATCTGTATCAGTTGTAGGATGCCTGCAGAAACACTTCAAGGATACCTTGACAAAGCCAATTGAATCTGCAATTTCTTATTGACTTGAAAAGGACACACGCACATTGAAACAGCACACTGTTCTGTATTAGAAACATATTGGTATTCTTTTGATGTCACTGAATCAAAATGTTGGAACTCCCTACTGTATAAGTGTAGGAACACCATAACAGTCCAAGTAAACAGCTCTTATTACCACCTTTAAATTATACAAAACACACTTGCCAAGACGCCACTCAATCTAACACACAAATTTGAAGTTATTCAAAACTCCCCCAGCTTCTCCTAACATACCCCACTCCTATTCAATCTGTGCCCACTGAATTAAAGACTCAATTTTTGAAATCCGCACCTTAGTTTTTCAAATCTTGCCATGACTTGTTGGCCTGACCCCATTTATAATCTCCATTTTCACAATACTCCCTCTCACCTAACGCGCTCCTCCCCCTCCAGACATCCGTATTCTTCCAATCCTGGCCTCTTGATTACCCCTGAATTTAACAGGCCACAACAGGCAGCTTCCAAAATGTTTTCTCTTTTTTTTTAAGACACAGAGTAAAATCTTGGATCTTATTTCCCTAAAATCTCTCTTTTTTAAGAAATCCACCCATGCAGCATTTAGGACATTCTGATACATTAAAAGGTGCTATTTAGATACAAGTTGTTCTTGTTATTCACAAGAGTAAGGGAGGGATATGAATAAACACTAACCTTGCCAGTAACATACAAATCCAAGAATACAAACAATAATTACTAACAGATGGTAGAGGAGGAAAAAAAAAGTAAAACAAAATATTACATTAACTATAGTGTTTTGAAGGCACTGTATTTAGTTTTACAGCCCAAAATTAAACAGTAGATTTAATTTGAATTTCAAGGATAGTCACAAGGACAAGATTCACTGACCTCACCTGGCAACCAGTGTTGCTATAAGCAGGCTTGCTGTGATCTTCAGCTGAAGGGGGTACGAGAGAGATGGTAGGAGGGGACATGGAAGAGAGGAATTTAATCAAGGCAATTTTATTTCCCAACCTGTAATCTATACCTGGCACTGGCCGGTGGTGTAGTGTCATCAGCAATGGACTTCAAGGTGGATGGTCCCAAGTTCGAATCTGGCTGGGTCCCAACCTGAGCAGCAGCACCTGCTTGGAACGCCTGGCAAACTACTTGCCACAAAGACAGTGGGGACAACTCCACTATCCATAAAGTCTCTATGAGTCGATGACGACTCGCTACAGCTGAAGGGCTGGATTGAGAGCTACACATTAAACATTCAGTAGCTCCTTTGTAGAAGCCAAATAACTCAAGATAAACGCTCCCCTAGACATCACAACATGCACAGAATTGATGGGAATGATTTACCTTAGCAAAAAGGGTTTTCCCTGTACCCGGAGGTCCATACATGAGGATATTTCGGTATAGTCCCTTGTTACTCTTGGTGTTTCTGGTTGCTATGGCAATATCTCTAACACGTTCCTCTAAGTTTGGCTACAAACAGAAATGAGAATGTGAGAAGAATTTCTACAGGCACCAAGATGAATGTGGGGAGCAGGTGGGGTGGAAATTGAGCAGAAATGCAGTTACTCACACTCAGCACTACTCCTTCCAGTGCATCCTGTGGCTTGCTCATCAAACGTTTACCAACCTGAGGGGGAAAGTTTCCGATTAACCTTCAAAGTGCTTTTTTTCAAAATCACACCCACAATAAATGCTTAAGTAAAAATCAAATTGCAAAGGGAATACTCAACCTTCACCAAATCCACCCATACATTAATCTATAGAAACAGGAGAAAATGCCTGGGTTTGCAAAGATAATTTCAACACAGCACCTCCCCCCACCCCGCCCCCCACCAATTCCCATTACGTAAACTTCCAAGAAACAGAATCAGGTTTAATATCATTGGCATATGTCATGAAATTTGTTAAAGTTTGCATCAGCAGTATAATGAAATACATGATAAATACAGAAAAACTGAATTACATTATGTATATACATGTGTGTATTAAGTAAGTAGTGTAAGAACAGAAATAAAAAACATAGTGAGGTAGTGTTCATGGGTTCAGTGACCATTCAGAAATCAGAGGAAGAACTTGAATGTTTATGAATCAGAATGTGTGCCTTCAGGCTTCTGTACCGCCTTTCTGATGGTAACAACGAGAAGAGAGCATGTCTTGGGTGGTGGGGGTCCTTAACAATGGATGCGGCCTTTGTGAGGCACTGCTCCTTGAAGATGTCTTGGATATTACAGAGGTCCATGATGGAAGTGACTAATTTTACAACTCTTACTTTGATTCTGTAGAACAGCCTCCCACCCCCATACCAGACAGTAATGCAGTCAGTCAGAATGCTCCGCACAGTACATTTGAGAAATGTAGAAAGGTAGAAATTTGAGCGTTTTAGATGATATACCAAATCTCCTCCAACTCCTATCAAAGTACATCTGCTGTCTTGCTTCTCTATAGCTACATTGACATGTTGGGAGCAGGTTAGGCCCCCCAGAGACATTAACACCCAAGAACTTGAAATTGCTCACTCTCTCCACCTCTGATCCCTCTGTGAGGATTGGTGTGTGTTCCCTCATCTTACCCTTTCTGAAGCCACAATCAGGTCTTTAGTCTTACTGACGTTGAGTGCCAGGTTGTTGCTGCGACACCACTCAACTAGCTGGTATATCTCGCTCCTGTACTCCCTCTCGACACCATCTGAGATTCTACCAACAACGGTTGCGTCATCAGCAAGTTTATAGATGGTATTTGAGCTGCGCCTAGCCATACAATCATGGGTGTAGAGAGATTAGAGCAGTGGGCTAAGCTCACATCTCACAAGTGCACCAGTGTTGATTGTCAGCGTGGTGGAGATATTATCACCAATCTGCACAGACTGCTATCTTTTTGGTTAGGAAGACGAGGATCCAGTTGCAGAGGGCGGTACAGAGACCCAGGTCCCGTAGCTTTTCGGTCAGGACTGTAGAAATGATGGTGTTGTCAATCAACAGCACCCTGACATAGAGTTAAATATAGTGCTTTCACAAACTGGCAAGATGTTCCATTGTTGAAAAGCCAAGCACATCTCACCATTTACCAACCTACATACATTAATAACTCCAGAACTCTCAGCCTATGCATCAGTGTAGTTCCAAGGAAATACTTCAGTTCTGTTAATTTTAACCACTGTGAGGATAACAGATTGGCAGAGAATTACTAAATGCAAACATAATTTTTGAAAATTGCATTATGTAGAGATTCTAAACATGTCACTCAACTAAACTAAATGCACATTACCCGTTTCTATAAAGAAGAGCTTTATTTCACTTAAAGTGGTTCTACTGCTCAAGATCATTAGCCAGTTCCAATTCTACTGTTGATGAGCATTTAACTTTCCCATTATTTAAGAGCGGAAACAGCTACTGATGCAAGTTATCAATGTATTCTTTTGAGAGTCAGCACAAAAACTCAAGTTGACATTCCAGTGCAGTAAGGTGTAAGTGCTGACTCTTCTAAAGTCTGTTGATGTCGTAGTTCAGACTTCGCTGTTTTTTGTAGATGCACGAATTGCGAGACCGGGGTTCGAGAACTAGCGTTCGATTTCCTGTCACCAGTGGGTCGGGAGCTCGGGGCCTAGAATTCAGATCCCTCATCCATAAGGCATAGGAGTAGTATTAGGCCATTCAGCCCATCGAATCTGCTCCGCCATTCCATCACGGCATCAAGGCTCCCCACTCATTGTCACTGGAAAACCTTGGGTTGATACTGAAGATCAAAACCCGAAAGGTCGATTGGAAATCTGGAAGTCGAGGCCCGATGGCCAGAGTCGAAGGCTGCGAATCTCTGCACGTTCACTGAGGAAGCTGAAGGCCCAATATTGGTGAATCCACTTGTCTATTGGAGGCCAGAGGCTGAAAAGACAGCCTGCCCTGGAGTTAGAGGACTGTGTATGTGTGTGTCTGGGCGGGAGGGAAGAACATTGCTTTTGTTTTGCTGTTGTTGCTTGGTATGTTGCACTTTGTGTCTGTGTTCTGCTGAACATTGTGGGCACGCTATGTTGGTGCTGGAATGTGTGGCAACACCTGAGGGCTTGTCCCCAGCACATCCTTGGGTGTGTTGGCTGTTAACGCATTTCACTGTATGTTTTGATGTACGTGTGATAAATAAATCTGACTAGATTCTAAAACAGACTCGGGCAATCATGAAAAAGCTTCAGCATTATGCTGAGGAACAGAATTACAGATTGGTTACTTTATGTAAGAGCAATTAAGACGGTTTCACTTCCCTGTCTTTTCCCTAAAGCCCTATAATTTTCTTTCCTCCACACTTTCGAGTATGTACTAGCTTCCTTTTCAATGCCATGGGGGATATGTATGGCTATAATCTCCCCTTAATCGAAACAACACTAAACCAATACAATTGGTTATTATAACACTGCTACACGAGGGAATTTACGCACAAGATACCCGTCACATTTCACAGAAACAGCTACGATACGTTTTCCCTGTGACTATGTGGATTTATTCCAATGCTGCAGTTTCTTCCCAAGTTCCAAAGACAAGGAATTAGGATTCAGGTTGGTAAACCGTGGGCAGGCTATGCTGGAAGAATGGCCACACTTGCCCCTTGCCCCAGCACAACCCTCTCTGAAACTGATCTGGCACAAACAATGCATTTCACGGCATATTTCCACGTACCTCTGACAAATAAAGCTCAAACTTCTTTAAAGAGCTTACCACCTTACACTCCCAAAAAAAGCTTCACTCATTTCATCAAGCAATGGAATATCCCAGCAATAATACCAAAGGAGCCATAGAAATGAAGTTTCTTTGAAATCTAAAATTACATTGATGAATCGCCCTTTATCTACAAGAGCAAACGGGAGCTAGACAGACCTCCATATTCAGATACGCTCTGTAGTATAATCACTCGGGCTTCTATCTAGGAAAGATCACTGAACCTCCTAAACCACCACAAGCTGTCCTACCTTGATTGGATGTTTCAGCGCTTCCACTAATGTAATGCGGGAGGTGTCGCGAACCAGGGAGGGCTTCCCCAGCCGAGCCTCAATGTACCGCCCGGCAACTCCTGTAGCGTTCCTGGCCGAGTAAACACCAACAGCCAGCAGCGTCAGTCCCGCCACCTGAGGACAAATTAGGGAGGGAAAAGTTACAGGATCATGTAGCGCAATAAGCAGCACCACGACAACTATTAGACATGACAGCTATGCAATGGTTGTTCCAGGCAAAATTTAGGAACATCTTGAAGGAAACGTTGTAAAGTTTGGCAAGCACTGAGGTATCAGGAACAGATATCTGGGTACGTTCCTAACCAATCAAACTTGCACTCCAAAATTCATGTCGTTTCTGCAACAATCAAGTACTTTCAAAAAGTTCACTATCCAAGGGAAAAAAGAAGTCCAACATATTTATTCATTTACAAAATTCCTCCAGTAGTTTGAGCTATGCCCTTCTCCTCCCACTCTAATTATATCAATCTATTCCCATTCTTACTTTCCATTTGATTTCCCTGATAATCTTCCAGCTCTATTTTTGAGGATGACAGACAGTACGTAAAAAACACAAGGGGTCAGCAGGAAACCAGGACACTATTCTCTTTACTGAAAATAAAGAGGAAAAAGCCAAAATGCACTAAGTATGGCTTAGAAAATTTTGGGAGAATTATACTATTTCAAGTAAAAAAAAAGTGATAAATAGCACAAAGCTTGAGTTTCAAAGGCCTATACAAAGTCAGAAGGAAACACTACTGAGTGGATTTACAATGATTAGGTTTGGTCTTAACTCTTAACAGTGAGGATGCATATGTAGTGACAGGAATTTGAAGCAACAGTGACTTGCAATTTAGAGGGAAAAGAGGGAAAGCAATAGCAGTTGAGAAAAAGGTCTTGTTATTAATCCCATCACAACAAACAAAGGGTCTCAGCCCGTAAAGTCCACTGTACCTCTTCCTAGAGATGCTGCCTGACCTGCTGTGTTCACCAGCAACTTTTATGCGTGTTGCTTGAAATTCCAGCATCTGCAGATTTCCTCGTGTTTGCGTTTTTAAACTATTCCTGTATGTTGTTAAGTATTCAAAAGAGATCTAGGTCCTCACAATTATAATTAAGTATCTGCTCTGTGCCTGTTTCGATAATGCACTTGAAAATTAAATTTTAGAAGATTGGAAGAAATAGCCTAATATTAAAGTAATATCATCCGACTTGGCAGTGCAGCAAAGGTCAAACACTGCTGAATTACAAAAGCAGTTCGAAATGGGCCAAAGGAGCAGTGTACACAAATATCTTGCAAGATGTATAACAGCAGATACCACTAGTTGCAGAATCCTTCAGAATGGTTAAACATTGATTAAAAACAAGAGTCCATTTAGAACGGTGTAAAATTGCCCTTTTACTACTGCGGTAATGCCCAAGAGGCAAAAACTAGGAATCAAGCTGTAGCAACAACAGAAATGCAATGCTCAGTTTTTAACTTTTAAGACCCCTTCATAATTGCTTTTTAAGTTAACAAGAGCTCTGTGCACATTAGCAGTGAAAGAGAAGTCGCTTGCAGCTACAAACTCCACAGTACTCCCAGTTCTCAAGCCTACTCTTTCTGGGTCTACTGGTGGATTTACTGGCAAGCCTACAGCCAGGGCAACTACTATGATCAATACCTGAACAGGATGGAACTAACTGGCAGGACTGCCACTATCCCACAACTAAAGCACAAAGGCTTGAGCAATAAACTGCTGATGTCCTTAGGAATCCTAATTACTCACACTTCAGGCTTATTAGCCTTTTAGCAAATTTCAAACCTGGACACCCAGATCTCACTGCATCTCAGAATTCTGCAGTCTCTTACCATTGAGATAATACATTAATGTTTAATTTCACCTGCCAAAAAAGACAATTCCACATTTTCTCACAGTGAAATCTATTTGCCTAATCTTTGCTTCACCTTGTAATATCCCTGTAAGCCTTTTCTCCTTGTTACAACTGTCTTACCGATCTTTCTATCACCAGCAAATGCCTTCATCCAAGTTATTTGCCATCATCGTTATGTGCCGTTTCAAAATGACGTGGACAACCATGGTTTCATTATGATGATTGTTCTTGGCTTTTTTAAAAATATACTCAGAAGCGGCTTGCTATTGCCTTCTTCTGGACAGTGCTTTTATGAGATGGGTGACCCCAGCCATTATCAATACTTTTCAGAGATTGTCTGCATGACGCCAGTGGTCGCATAACCAGGATTTGTGATATACACCTGCTGCTCATACAACCATCCACAAGAACATAAGAACATAAGAAATAGGAGCAGGAGTCGGCCATCTGGCCCATCGAGCCTGCTCCGCCATTCAATAAGATCATGGCTGATCTGACCATGGACTCATCTCCACCTGCCTGCCTTTTCCCCATAGCCCTTAATTCCCCTACTATGCAAAAATCTACCCAACCTTGTGTTAAGTATATTTACTGAGGTAGCCTCCACTGCTTCATTGGGCAGAGAATTCCACAGATACACCACTCTCTGGAAAACAGCTCCTCCTCATCTCCGTCCTAAATCTACTCCCCTGAATCTTGAGGCTATGTCCCTTAGTTCTAATCTTACCTACCAGTGGAAACAACTTTCCTGCCTCTATATTATCTATCCCTTCCATAATTTTATATGTTTCGATAAGATCTCCTCTCATTCTTCTGAATTCTGGCGAGTACAGTCTCAGGCCACTCAATCTCTCCTCATAGCCTAACCCCCTAATTTCTGGAATCAACCTGGTGAACCTCCTCTGCACTGCATCCAAAGCCAGTATATCCTTCCTCAAGTATGGAGACCAGTACTTCATGCAATACTCCAGGTGTGGCCTCACAGTTACCCTGTACAGTTGCAGCATAACCTCCCTGCTCTTAAATTCAATTTGTCAAGCAATGAAGGCCAACATTCCATTTGCCTTCTTGATAGCCTGCTGCACCTGCAAACCAACCTTTTGTAATTCGTGCACAAGTACTCCCAAGTCCTTCTGTACAGCAACATGGTGCAGTCTTCTACCATTTAAATAATCCGATTTTCCATTTTTCCTTCCACAGTGGACGACCTCGCATTTACCAACATTGTACTCCATCTGCCAGACCCTTACCCACTCACTTAACCTATCTATATCCTTCTGCAGACTATTTGTATCCTCCACCTGCTTTCATGCCTTCAAATGACCCTGACTGGGGGGCTAAGCAGGTGCTACACCTTTTCCAAGGGTGACCTGCAGGGTAGTGGAGGGAAGGGGTGCCTTTGATAGCGACATATCTCCACCCCACCACCCAAAGTCATTTATACAAAGTGTAAAAAGTCAAGAACTCAGCACCATTTCCTGCAGTGCAACACTCTTATGCATGTGGGCTGAAGGAAAAAAAAGATGCATTTATGCCTGTAAGCCAGCCATTCATCCATCTGTGCCAATGTTACCTCCTTTATCTCAAGCTTTTATTTTAGTACAGCACATCCATCATTTCCTTTTATTCATAACATGATACTTCTTGAAATAATGTTCTTTTAGTGAAACACAATTTCCCTTTCACAAAGCCATGCTGACACAGCCCAATTACCTTGGGGTTTTTTTTTCCCTAAGTGCTCTGCTAGAGCATTTTAAATAATAGCTTAACAATTTTCTTATGACTGATGTTAAGCTAAATAACCTGCAGTTTCTTACCTTCTGCCTCCTTCTCTTTCTGAATAAAGGAATTGCATTTGCTATCTTAATGTAACCTCTCCTAAATACAAGGGAGTTCAGAAAAATTTAAAACTCACACATCAACTACCCCTCCAGCCAATTCTGTGAAGATCCTGGCATGAAGTCCATAAAGCCTAGGGATTGGTTACTCTGCAGCTCCAACAGTTTGCTCAGTTTTCCAGAGTTCCTCCCTCCCTACTAATTCCCAACGGCCAGCAATTTCTGGGAAATTACTTGTATATTACTTGTCTTGATCTTCAAGTGAAGATCAAGACAAAATCATTCAATTCATCTGCCTTCTCCATGCTTTCCATAATTAATTCCCAATATTACTTGCTCTACAGCAGAACTATTTGTGAACCTTTTTGGAAAAAAAGCTATAGAAGGTCTTTGTATCTGTTTTCATATTTCTGGCTAGATTTATCGCCAATTCTAATTTTTCCTTTCTTATTAATCTTCAATCATTCTGACAGGTTATTTATTAGCGGGATCAAGGCCTCCTGCAAATCTTCATTCACATTTGTTCTTGCATGAGGACAAACCATCAAAACAGATGGCTTATAATAGCTGCACATTTCACACAAAATACGGTGTGAGAATTGGTGAAGAAAGCTTCAGCATATTACTTTAACAGTGACTACGTCAGAATGGTCGAATATTACTGCTGTCCAGTCTGATCTCATCCCTCACAGGACTGTCCAGCAAATCCGTATGGCATCTCCACCACCGCTAATGCCACCTGCTGTCTGAGATAAGTACTGCATGAGTGCTTCACTTAAAGCAGTGATTCCCAACCTCTGGGCCGCAGACCGATGCATTGCCGCGAAACATGCAGTGGATCAGCGGTAGCCGGGGCGCACCCAGCACATCTTTAAGAGAAAAGCCAAAATAAACACGCTAATTAATTAGGTGCCGCCCGGCACGTAAATGTCGGCCCAGATCAGAGGCGATTGCTGATTGCATAAAGCAAGTGAAATCGTCAATCGCCTCTGATCTGGGCCAACATTTACGTGTCAGGCGGCACCTAATTAATTAGCTTGATTATTTTGGCTTTTTTCTTAAAGACATGCTGGGTGCGTCCCGGCTACCGCTGCACCCCTGCATGCTTCGCGGCAATGCATTGGTCTGCGGCCCGGAGGTTGGGGACCACCGACTTAAAGGATTGCCAAACAGATGAGTTTGGCTTAATTTTGTTCTGCTCTTCCAGGAATTCAAGAATATGGGTCCACATTGCCACCAATAATCCATGGCCTCTCATCCACGCTGACTATGGCTCCCACCAAATTAGTCCCACTTGCCTGAATTTGACCATATCCCCCTAAACTCCTCCTATCCAAGCATTTACGTAAATGTCTTTTGAACGTTATCGTACCTGCCCCAACTACTTACTCTGGCAGCTCATTCCATAAATGTACTCCTTTCTGCATGAAGAAATTTCCTTTCGGGTTCCTTTTAAATCGCTCAGCTCTCACCTTAAAAAGATTATGCGTACTCATTCTGTACCCTCCCTTGATTTCATACATATCTACAAGACCATAAGGTAAGACAAAGAGCCTGTTTCTACGCTCCATTACTTTGTGACTCTGTGACCTTTGCTTTCAGTAGTTTTAACCAGCTTCCGTTCCCTTATTCTAGAGATGATATACCTCTTTTCTGGTGCTTGATGTAGCATTGCCAGTTAGGAGCCTGCAAACTTACAGAAACTCCCCTCTAATTCATCTTTTATATAGCCAAGTCGCCTTCAAAAATCTTCATCTTATCATGCTAGGATCAGCTTTGCTAAGTTTAACCACATAGGCTCTGAGGCTTTAGGTTTAACTTGTACAGCATCTTGATCAATACTAAATTAAGCATCCAAGCTGCATCTTGACCAGTAGACTACACAATTTTAATCAATAGCTTTTGATCTATACTTAACAGTATGCTGAGTACTTCAGATTGTCGTCTCCTTATTACAGAGATTAACAATGAAAGGCTCAACTCTAATCACTACATCACCCTCATTAGTACAACTCAATTTAATTGCATTCCAGCAAAATACTTTAAATGTTGACTTTTTAAATACAATCTCAGGAGAGAAAGAACTTGAACACAGCTTAACATTTTAATTTTGTTCTTCGGAGAAGCGTTTGTGCCTCTGTGTCTGTACTTGGGAGTTCAGAAAGATCTCGTTGAAATCTACCAGATATTGAAAGGCCTAGATGGAGTGGATGTGGAAAGGATGCTTCTATTAGTAGGAGAGTCTAGGATCTGATGGCACAGTTTCAGAATAAAGGGATAAGGGGATATCTTCTTAAACTGACATAAGGAGGAATTTCTTCAGAGGTGGTGAAACTGTGTAGTTCATTGCCACAGACAGCTGTGGAGGTCAAGATATTGATAGGATTATGGGTACAGGAAGAAGCTCGGAAAATGAAGCTGAAAAACAAATCTACGATCGACTGGCATAGCAGATTCAGTGGGAAAAATGGCCTGATCCTACTCCAACAGATATAGGAGCGGAATTAGGTCATTTGGCCCATCGAGTCTGCTCCGCCATTTCATCATGGCTGATCTAATTTACTTCAGTCCCAATCTCCTGCCTTCTCCCTGTATCCCTTCATGCCCTGACCAATCAAGAATCTATCAACCTTTGCCTTAAATATACATAAAGACCCGGCCTCTACAGCTGCCTCTAGCAAAGAATTCCACAGATTCACACTCTCTGGATAAAGAAATTCCTCCTCATATCTGTTCTAAAATGACAACCCTCTATTCTGGGGCTGTGTTCTCTGGTCTTAGATTCTCCCACCATACGAAGCATCTTTTCCACATCACTCTACCAAGGCCTTTCACCATTCAATTTCAATTAGGCCACCCCTCATTCTTCTGAATTCTAGTGCACACAGGCCCAGGGCCATCAAATACTCTTAACATGACATGCCATTCAATCCTGGAACCGTTTTTGAGAACCTCCTTTGAACCCTCTCCAGTTTCAGCACATCCTTTCTAAGGGGCCCAAAACTGCTCACAACACTCTAAGTGAGGCCTTACCAATGTTTTACAAAGTCTCAACATTACATCCTTGCTTTTATATTCTAGTCCTCTTGAAATGAATGCTAACATTGCATTTGCCTTCTTCACCACAGGCTCAATCTGCAAATTAACCTTGAGAATCCAGCACAAGGACCCTCAAATCCCTTTGAGCCTCAAGTTTTTGTATTTACTCTCCATTTAGAAAATAGCCTTTTAATTTCTTCTACCAAAGTAAATGACCATACACTTCCTGACACTGTATTCCATCTGACACTTCTTTGCCCTTTCTCCTGATATGCCCAAGGCCTTCTGCAGCCTCTCTACTTCCTCAGAACTACCTGCCCCTCCACTTATCTTCATATTGTGTGCAAACTATGCAACAAAGCCAACATTTCCATCATCCAAATCATTGACATACAACAAAAAAAAGGAATCGGTCCCTACACAGACCCCCATGGAACACCACTCGTCACCGGCAGCCAACCAGGAAAGGCTCCCTTTATTTATTCCTACTCTTTGCCTCCTGCCAATTAGCCACTGCTTTTATTCCTACAGCTTATGGTCTTAGGACAAGAGTGATGATATGAAGACTTTATTTATTGTACGTCTCCAAATCATGGATGGTGACCTTACTCGCTTTACACTTCACATGACGTTCAGTTGAGTGAAGAATCAAAAATTCTGGCCAGTCAAATATGAAGGTCACGCTCAGGTCAGAGTGTGACTTGGAACAGAAATTGAATGTGACATTTAGTGGGAAGAAGGACACAGCTAAATGAATATCAAATCTAACACTGTAAAACACAGATGAGAAGCCATAAGATCATCTCAGTGGAGAGTGAAATTCCAATCCACTGGCAGACACTGATCTAACATCCCTCTCACTCAAGTAGACTGTGCTTTTGAAGGTTAAGTGACCCAACCAGGCTCCTGTCTGCCAGTGGATTTAAAGACCATTAAAAATATAGACTGAAACCCTTTAGTTAGTTTATGGGGGATAGTGGAGAGTGACGTGCGAATCACTGGGCACGCACATGCAGCAAAGAAAATAGATTCCACCACACCCCGCTCCCCTCCATACCACCATGGTGTTAGCTGCTTGTACCTCATGCAAATCATAAAAATTATAACACTTTACAGGAAATGAATCGGTTTGCAGCTTCCAGTGTTTGATTCCAATAAGATGCCCAACTCAAAATTTGATCTTTAATCCTGAGGAGATGACATACTTCATTAAAGTACATGGGGGGGGGGGGAAGAGAAGAAGGCGGGGAGGAAGAGAGAAAGGACAACAGTAACAGCAATTGTATTATAATGTTATGTCAAGAGAAACCAAGGATTGAGACACGAGTTCCACAGATATACAGAATGGAGGGCAACTGTCTTTTGTCTACAGCCATCAATGAACTTACTGGGCTGGCAATGACTACCAGTCAGGGTGAGATTTCAGCCCTCTTTACAAAGAAGAAATTGATTGTATATTACTAACTTATAGCACCAAATCGAATCCACAAATTTAACTTGGAAGTGCTCCCAAATTCATTCTGATTGGACCAGTAATGATGTATGGAATATCTTTGTGACATTTTTACAAAACGTGGAGAGTGATGAAAACCTACGGTGACTTTAAAACCAGTATCACATGCAGATTAATGATATTAAAAAAATGTGAATTGTAACTTATCACAAGTTAACTACAAAGGGCATAGGGTGCACCATGCGTACTTCTAAATGTAACCTCAGAAATACAAATGGGTCAAGATCAAAACAGGATTCAGTAGCAGTCAGCAGTGGTGCTCTCACTGATGATTCCCCAGCACTTTCAGGGCACTGACTGTTGTTTCACCAGGCAGAAAACTCACTGCCCAACTGGATGGTTTTCACCTTGTGGCTGGCTTTATCACAAGCCAAGAGAAAGAAATAATGCAGTCTCCTACTTCACCTCTTCTTCTCACTTACTGTGGCTGTCACTTTGTCCCAGTCAGAAACGAAGGCACGGAATCCTTCTCCAAACACTGCCCCAGCTGTCCTGAGTGAGTAAAAGGATAAAGTGGATCAGAAACCATATGGACACCAAAAGCCGCTCCACTGGAGAGGAAACCGAGGCCCTTTCTCTTGGAGAAAAGGGACTACCAGTAGAGAAGAACGTTTTGGAAGTACGATTCTACTGGACAACATCAAAATTCTCTCCCCTCCCACCCCACCTATCTACTAACAAGCTGGGCAATAAATATACAACAATTCACTTTCTGCATACCGAGACTATCTAGTTCCACTGCATATACCCTTTCCCAGCACTGCTCATTTACTAAAGAAATCTTCATCTATGCTAGGCTTAACCACTCCAGAGGAATGTCCTGGGGGTCTTTCTATAATTAAGTAAAACGTAATTATGCTGTTAAAGTCATAACTTCCATTGTTTTGTCTGCCTGCCACTCCCATACTCATTGATGGATGAGGTCCAGAGCAGTAACTCAAATTAAAAATTTCCACTGATTTTCCAATCCATCTATGGTCTTGCCTGCTCCTCAATTTGCATTCTGATAACCCTCTTAACAATTTGGTGTCCATCCAGTACTTGACCCTTGATATGCCCCATCAATGGCAACAAGCCAAGGTTTTAAGTTCTAGTGTTCACCTTCAAAGCTTCTGTAGCGCCTAACATTTTCAAAAATCGACTATTTAGCGTAACATTTGCTTGCACTATGTGTAGTTTGGCATCAAAAATTGTTTGATGATAATAATCTGAGCATTTCCAGATGTTACATTAAAAGAGCAACACAAGTGTACTAACAGAGTCTGGCACACAACCCTATGGTGCATACCTGCATGTATATTCTGCCCAGACACTTGGCTTGGGTCAGGTTTGGCTCAGCACTGTATCCAGGTCAGGATAATTTGCTCAGTTTTACTGTATGTGCCTTTTGTACTGATCTGGAGCTACAGAGATATGCAGCACCACAACCTCTGCTGCAAATCACTGTGGGCTGGATTGTGTATGATAAATCACCAAATGCTCAGGCTTAGCTTGGACTGGATCGATCACGTTGGGTTTAACTGTATATTCGAGCAGACCTCCAATTCAATTTGCACTGATAACAACCCATTTCACACCAGCCTTGCATTGACGAACAACAGAAACTTCCTGCTCAGCAAGTAACTGGCAACTGCGTGAGAACAGATCTGGTTTAAGAAAATGGTGCAAAAGTGGTTTGTACTGCAGAACCATTTCCTCTTACCAGCACACAGTTCATATTATCTATAAAACCCAGAGGCTTTTTGAACAAAATGTTCTAAACCCATGAGTTACAAGCACCTGGGCTCAGTACAACACTTAAGTTTCCTTCCAAATAACTTGCTATACTGCAAATTATTCTCCATGCTACAGTGTTTCAGCAACTCTTTTATAACTGACGGCTGAAAGCACTGAAGGTCTTTAATTAACAGCAATGCCTTTTGTTTTTTATTTACTTAGTGACACAGCCTCAACAATCCCTGACAAACCCGATTAGCTCTAACCTAATCACGGGACAATTTACAATGACCAAATAACTTACCCTACACGTCCTTGGGGTGTCAAAGTGGCTGTTGCGATGCGTCTAGTGTGGCAGTGTCGTGGGTACTGCTTGTCGTTCCCACTTTCAGATTCAGGCTAAACTACAGAGGACGGGGAGGAGGTCTGGCCCCTGCTCACATAGCATGCAGGCCCACCAGTGTGTGGACACGCCCTGGCGTTGGTGAACCAGATCCCCAGCTGTGGGTAAATACCCCCACTGCCTTGTGGGCAGCCTCGGAAGAGATGAAGGCTACGGGAGTAAACCCAGACAGCAAATTCGGAGTGGAGTCCCTAAGACGGCTAGACATCATTGAACATCCTGCCGGCAGCTCCTGCAGCCAAGCGTATTGCTTCATAAGCTTTCCTTTGGACTACAGTGGTGAGGCCGAGAGGGGGACTGTCACGACTGGGCATCTCAGGATCCTTCGGGACAGATGGATGCCAGTCAACCACAAACAAGAGAAAATCTGCAGATGCTGGAAATCTGAGCAACACACACCAAGTGCTGGAGATACAGCAGGACAGGCGGCATCTACGGGAAAAAAGTACAGGGTCTCGGCCCAAAACGTCGACTGCGCTCTTTTCCACAGATGCTGCCTGGCCGGCTGAGTTCCTCCAGCATTTTGTGTGTGCTGCTTGGATGTCAACCATGTCGTTGGATTGCGAGAGGAAACCGGAGGATCAGGGAAAACCCAGGCATTCCACACGGAGAGACTCCAGAATTACAGAACAGCACCGGAATTGAACTCTGAACTCCGGAATGCCTCGAGCTGTAACAGCGTCACACCAACCGCTATAAAAGAGAACCGTCAAGACACGAATTCATACCACGTTCTCAAGGGCAAGTGCGGTTCTGCAATAAAATGGTAGACTTGGCAGTGGCATCCACATTCCACAGGAAAAGAAAGCTCGTACAGCCACAATCACAAGGTTAGCATCTGAATTTAATGCTGAAGCACGAGATGGCTCTGAAGCGTTAACATATTCAGCAAGCAGTGAGTCACAATGAGCATTCAATGCCAAGTGTTTTAATTACTATCATTATCACCCATCTGTAGAAATTTCTACTAATCTGTAAAACGTTACTGCACCTGGATTGGCCGTGCACACTACCGAGCACAGAACGCGATAGGAAGGAGAGATGTGGGAAGGGAAAACGAGAGAATCTATTCCATTTATTGATCAAGGTTTCTGCTTTTACTCCAAACTCACTTGATGGAATCCAGGACAGTTTGACGGTGCTCAGCCGCCTTCAGCCTGATCTGTTCTCTGATTAGGTCAGCATTCTCCCGTTCCACCTTCGCACGGGCCTTGGCTTCAGCTTCGATACGTAGCATCTCATTCTTGTGCCGAAGCTCCATCTCATGTTCAATTGTAGCTGTGCAGAGAAGAAATACCAAATCAGAAGGTTTGGCGAATGAATTCCTCTGTTTCGTGCAACTGTGAAGGAGGAGAGCCAGTGACTATATTTCATTCGGAGTTTGAAAGAGATTTGGTATGTAACCAAAGACTCCTAGCAAATTTCTACAGAGCACTCTGACCACTTGCTATGGAGGCACCAATGCACGAGACTGGAAAAGGCTGCAGAGGGCCGTAGACTCACTCAGCTCCATTATGGGTACTACCCTCCAGATAATCAAGGGCATTTTCAAAAGGCAATGCCTCAAGAAGGTGGCATCCATCATGAAGGACCCTCACATGTCCTCTTCTCATTGCTACCATCAGGGAGGTGGTACAGGAGCCCAAAGACCCCTCTTCTCATTACTACCATCAGGGAGGAGGTACAGGAGCCTGAAGATACACACTCAACATTTTAGGAACAGCTTGTTCCCCTCCACTGTCAGACTTTGGAATGGTCCATGAACACTATCTTACTATTTTGCTCTCTTTTTGCACTACTTTATTTATTTTAATATACTCTTATTGTAATTTATAGTAATTTTTATGTACTGCTGCCACAAAACCATAAATTTCATGATACTTGTCAGCAGTAATAAACCTGATTCTGAAAACAACTGAATTCAGGCCTTATTATTACTTGGTTTCGATTTGTATTAGAAAATGAAAGATCATCCATAATTTTAATGAGAACTTGTGGACTTGGTATGCCATAAATGTCCAACAGAGAAGTGTTAAAGAAACAGAAGGCCAGTTAATTGACTGTAACAGGCAGAGATTAACACTACTTCAAGACATGTTAGATGGAGTACAGCCTAATCCCAAATGTGCTATTGCACAATCCAATCTAATCAATGAAACTTTCATTCATCAGATTCATCATCTTGAAGCACAGCTAACTAATAATAACTTGTAAATATGCAGCAGTATAGTGAATCTGTGATCAAAAGTCTCTTAAAAAAAAATCTCTTTTAAAACTTGGTTATAAGCCATAATACGCCAAGGCACAAGAGCCAAGAGTCACCCTGAAGTAATGTTAAAACAAATGTGCAACTGGGGTGGTGAACAAATAAATATGGCTATAAACAGAGTAGTAAGTTGGTCACTATTTTAATGTTGTTTAAAGTTTGTTTCTGTGCTGTACTTTTCTATGGCTCTGTTGGGGTATGGAAGGCTATGGTCCTGGGTGCAGGTTGATGGAGTAAGCATGGGCTAGATGGGCTGAAAGGCCTGTCTGCACTGTACTCTTCCTCGACTCTAAATAAAAAGACACTGGGGTTTACCAGTCAAATGCATTTTGAGTGTAAGAAAGCTCAAAATACAGTAAATATTTTATTGTATACACTCCACCTTCACTTTTAAAATAAATTAAATCAGAGCAGATAAATTCAACTCAGATATCAGCACCCTTTAAACCAACACAGAATGTTAAGATGACACCACACGCATTCTGGCCTACGGGGGGGGCGGGGGTGGTGGTGGTAGGGTTGCCAACGGACAAGAGTAGCAGTAAAATACGCTGGGTTTACCTCGAGAAAGACTACAATGACCATGAAGCCTTGCGCGGGCACCAGTGTGCATGCATGACTTGATACCATTTTTTTCCACAAATCGTTTTTGGCAATTCTGTTCGGGGGGGGATGTTAATCACAACCGGAATATTGGTGATAAGTGGCTAATACACTCAATTTCCTTTCTAAAAGGGTTTATCTAACGAAATTAATATTAAACACAGCGCATATTTTCCTCGCATGAATATAGTGGTAAGTCAATTATCAGGGGAGGACAGGGGAGCTTGAAGTAAGTGTCGAACGAACTTCCAGTAGAAGTGGTAGAGGCAGGTTCGATATTATCATTTAAAGAAAAATTGGATAGGTATATGGACAGGAAAGAAATGGAGGGTTATGGGCTGAGTGCAGGTCGGTGGGACTAGGTGAGAGTAGCATTTGTCACGGACTAGAAGGGGAGAAATGGCCTGTTTCCGTGCTGTAATTGTTATTTGGTTATATAAGGCAATAGCATCATAACATTTTAAGTAACGTTTGGATATTAAACACACAGCACATATTTTCCCCGTATGAACATATAAAATCATTGCAACACACCAATATTACTGAATCAGTGGGAGCCCTGGGCTTGTTTTCCTGCAACAACACGGTCCAATTGAAGGGTGACGGGAGAGAGCGATAGTCAAAGGGGGTTCCTTATGTCCAGTCTATTCCGCAATTTAGTTTTCGTTGCATTCATTGCAGAGATATGTTGGAAATGGAAGTAATGTTTTCAGCGCTTTCGTGGCTATCTCAGGATATTCAGCCTTGACTTTGATCCAGAATGCCAGCAGAGATGTTATGTAAAACATACTTTCCAGCCTGCCATCATTTGCAAGTTCGAGGAGTTGATCTCCTTCCCGCGCTGAAATGGATGACGCACGGGTAATGATGTCGCATGCATAATGGCTCAACAGTGGCCATGACAGGGAATGAGGAAAGGTGCAGCTGACTCATATCGCCAAATCATATCACTTCCTTGCGGCCCGGTGGTTGGAGACCGCTGCTATAACCCCACCAGATTATTGGAAGGAGCCTCAGGGAGGACCGAAGCAGCTTGCTCCCATTTACTCTAAGCCCGACAGTTAACCACCCTCATTTAACCTCCATCTCCCTCAGCACCATCACCTTTTCTATTGGACCAGTGACTTCCCGTCATTAACTACAGCTTAAGTATTTTACCTCTGCGCATAGATTCCTGTTTATGAACAGATTCCTCTTGTTTCCTCAAGTTTTCTTCATTCAACAGTTGCTAATAAAGAAAAAAAAAGAGAAATCAGTCTGAAATGACAACGCTTGTATTTTGTGTGCAAGGTTACAAGGTACAAATTCTAGCAGTTAATGTTATAATACATAACTGGGCCATTGTAAGTGGGCAAATTGGCCAAACAGACTTGGCATATTCAAGTGTAGAGACGCTGTATCCATTCTTCTTTCCTCAGGTTGCTGCCAAGGATGATATTTATTGTCTATTTTTGAATCCAGTTCAAAACTTTAAAGTGAACCACATTTTAATAAGTTCAGTTATTCTAGCGTAGTTGCACTCTTTGTCACCTTCTCATCAAACATAAACATACTCAAAACCAATCCTGAAGTGACACAAGACTTGGGGCCTCCTCAAACACTTTCGAGGCGAGAATCAGACTGGAGTTAATCGAGGTGTTTAAGCCTCCTCTGGTGGCAGAGTTCAATACTGCAGCACTATTTACAATTTGATTCAAGTCTACTGACCGTTCAGAAACTCGGTTCCTCATACACACGTGCTTTCCCATTTGCAGTACACTACAAAGTGCAGGAAATATCTATCCTAAACTGGATGGTTACCTAAACTGTGTCAGCTGTGTCTCAGTCAATAGCTTCTGAGTCAGAAGGTGGGTTCAAAGCCCAAACCAGAGACATGAGCACAAAACCTAGAAGGGAAGAAAAAAGTGGAAGCTCTGATTAAATTACTAAGCCAGTGACCTGGACGTCTGGTCTAACAATTTAGAAATCCCACTAGTGCAGTTGAGTGAAAGAGTTTGGAAACTAAACAAAAGCCTAAAGTCAGGTGGCCAAGAACATTATGGCAGGTTATTGTTAAAAGCCCATCTGTTCTCCACCACTATTATTTCATTACTCACTGTACCCCTCATAAACTAAGCAATCAACCCTAGTCCAATGCAGGTCTACATGCACACTGCACAGTAAGACAACTGTGACAGGCAGACAGATCAGTAAAGCCACAGCCAAGCAGAACAAAGCTCTTAGGTCCTGCAAACGTTAAAGGCAGTGGACAGCTAAGAGAAAAAACAATGATGACAGGCTCAGCCATTATATTAACCCTTGCCCATCAACAGGACGTTGTGCCCTGAATGCTGCTGAGCTTTTTGAGTTTTGATTCTCCCGATCTGGATGAGTGCATCCCAGTTAGCCGGAATGATCAATGTTGGCTTCCTCCCAAGATCTCATCATAAAGGTAGATCTGCCAAGTGGATTCCTTTTTCACACATATACGCAAATCTAAGAATACTGGATACAGGAAAGGCGCTGTGATCAGACAACAATCCTACTCGTACTTCAGAACTAGCCACACGTCTAAGTAAGCTCTTCCAGTAGTTGCCCCACCGGCATCTCACAGCAACTGACACCTAGGTACTCTAACAGAAAGCAATGGGCGTCAAGGGAAAAATACACCAAAGCTAGTCTTGCCTTAAACAAAAGGTGCTATCGTTGACCTATTATCCCATAGAGTAAGTGGCAGAGACCTCGATGTACAGAAGAATACAAAAAAGATCGAAGGGTGCAGGTCTATAATCCGTGAAAGAGACCATACAGGTGGATAAGTTAATGCATTGAGTATAAGAGTTGAGACATTGTGTAGCAATTGTACAAAACTTCGGTGTACTCCTAGTATAGTGTAGAGATCTGGTCACTATACCACAGGAAATATGCGGTAGCAATAGAGACACTGCAGAATATTCACTGGGATGTTCGCTAGAAAGCGAGGGGTGCAGTTACAGGGAGATATCAGATAAGCTGTTTTCAGCCTCACTGGAAAACAGTAGGATGAGGAGAGATCTTATGGAGATTTATTAAATTAGAAGCGGCAATAGATAGGATAAGTGGTCGGAATCTTACTTCCAGGACATGGATGTCTAGAAAGCACAAGTTTAAGATGAGAGGGGAGAAATTTAAAGAGGATTGAGTAGCAAGTCCACCCCTTCCCCTGCACAGTGGGAACATCTGGACTGAGCTACCAGCAAAGGCTGATAAGATTACATCTTAAAGGTTTTCAAACAGGTACTTGAACAGGAAGTGTCCTATGGAGGAGTTGGGCCAAAAGGGTCTGCTTCTGTGATTTAGGACATTGCTGTAGAAATTCCACAGGCCAGTGCCCCAGGTCCAACCATCTTTGGTTGCTTCTGTGCTCTTTCTCCCACCTTTAAGGTCAGAAGTGGAGAGGTATGCTAACAATTGTCAAATACTTGGTTCCATTAGCAACACCACAGAAACTGAAACATCTATGCCTGCTTGCAGCAGGACCTGGACAACATTCCGACATGGGCCGATAAGAGGCAAGTAACATTTACACTAATAGTCCACCGTGGCTGACAAGGGAAGTCAAAGCGAATGTAAAAGCAAAAGAGAGGGCATACAACAATGCAAAAATTAGTGGGAAGATGGAGGATTGGGAAGCTTTTAAAACCTACAGAAAGCAACTAAAAGAATCATTAAGCGGGAAAAGATGAAATATGAAAGCAAGCTAGCAAACAATATCAAAAGGATAGAAAAAGCTTTTTCAAGTATATAAAAATAAAAGAGAGATGAGAGTGGATATAGGACCACTAGAAAATGAGGCCGGAGAAATAATAACGGGAGACAAGCAGATGGCAGATGACCTAAATGAGTTTTTGCATTCACTGTGGAAGACACTAGCAGTGTGCCAGGCGCTGAGGAGTGTAAGGGAAGAGAAATGAGTGCAGTTACTATTACAAGGGTGAAGGTACTCAAAAAGTTGAAAGATGTAAAGGTACATAAGTCACCAGGACCAGAGGAACTGCACCCTAGGGTTCTGAAAGAGGTAGCGGTAGAGACTGTGGACGCATTGGTAATGATCTTTCAAGAATCATTGGACACTGGCATGGCTCTGGAGGACTGGAAAATTGCAAATATCGCTCCACTCTTTAAGAAAGGAGGGAGACAACAGAAAGGAGATTATAGATCAGCTAGCCTGACCTCAGTGGCTGAGAAGATGTTACAGGAAAGCTACTAGCATGGTTAGAGCATTGGTTGATTGGAAGGAGGCAGCAAGTGGGAATAAAAGGATCCTTTTCTGGTTGGCTGCCAGTGACTAATGGTGTTCTATGGGGGTGTGTTCGGATCACTTCTTTTTATGCTATGTGATGGAATAGATGGCTTTGCAGATGATACCAAGATTGGTGGAGGGGCAGGTGGAGTTGAGGAAACAGGAAGGCTGCAAAAGTTCTTAGGCAGATTAGGAGAATGGGCATGAAAGAGCCAAATAAAGTACAGGTTGGAAAATGCATGGTCATGCACTATGGTAGAAGAAATTTTCTAAACCGGGAGAAAATCCAAAAATCTGAGATGCAAAGAGACTTGGGAGTCCTTGTGCAGAACACCCTAAAGATTAACTTAACTTATAGGTAGAGTTTGTGGTGAGGAAGGCAAATGCAAAGTTAGCATTCATTGCAAGAGGTCTAGAACATAGAGCAGGGATGTGATGCAGAGACTTTATAAGGCACTGGTGAGGCCTCAACTTGAGTATTGTGACAGTTTTGGGCTCCTTATCTAAGAAGTGATGTCCTGGCATTGGAGATGGGTGAGAAGAAGATTCCAGGAAGGAAAGGGCTATCTTATGAGGAATGTTTGATGGCTGTGGGCCTGTACTTGCTGGAATTTAGAAGGATGGGGTGGGGGGGGGGATCTCTTTGAAACCTTTCGAATGTTGAAAGGCCTAGACAGAGTAGATGTGATGTGGAAAGGATTTTCCCATGGTGTGGGAGCCCAAGACAAGAGGGCACAGCCTCAGGATAGAGGGGTGTCCATTTAAAACTGAGATGCAGAGATATTTCTTTAGACAGAGGGTGGTGAATTTGTGGAATTTGTTACCACAGGCAGCTGTGGAGGCCAGGTTGCTGGGTGTATTTAAGGCACTGATTGATAGGTTCTTGGTTGGACACGACATCAAAGGTTACGGGGAGAAGGCTGGGGAGTGAAGCTGAGGAGGGGACAAAATAAAAAGCATCAGCCATGATTGAATGGCAGAGCAGACTTGATGGGCCAAAATGCCTTAATTCTGCTCCTATGTCTTATGGTCTTAATAAAATTCTAACTATCCGTATTTAATGCCACAACAAATGAATACTCTGGGAACTACCTCTGATCGGAAGCTCAGAAAGCTCATCCACATGAATATTTCAGGGGTTTTAAGTGACTTACTTCATAACAACCTAAAGGCTTTCCACTATCTGCAAGACATGAACTGCAAGTACAGTATAACAGAATCCAATTCTGTCGTGTGGATGAATGTAGCCCTACAATGCTCAACATTCTTAGCATGTATTATGTCAAAGTAAACCGCTTGACTGTAATCACATCTACCACCCTCTATGCAGTGTGAACTGCACTGCTGTTCACTGACTTAGACAACATCTTCCAAATATACAGCTCTACCAAAAGAGGTATAAGGCGCTCCTTCCCTCCGCCAGCCTGCAGGTCACCCTTGGACAAGGTATAGCACCTGCTTAGCCCCAGTCGGAGTCACTTGAAGTCATGGGAGCAGGTGGTGGATGGTCGTATGAGCAGCTGGTGCATATCACAAGTCCTGGTTATGTGACCACTGATGCCGGATAGACAATCTCTGAAGAGTATTGATAATGGCTAGGGTCACCCATATTGTAGAGACACTGCCCATAAGAAGGCAATGACAACCACTTCTGTAGAAAAGTTTGCTAACAATCATGGTCATGGGACAATGACTGCCCATGTCACTTTGACACGACACATATGATGATGATGATGACGACAACGACTGAGAAAAGGACAACAACTACATGAGAGCACATCTACCTGCAGTGTTGCTCTCCCAAGTTATACAACATTCTAACTTGGAAATATTTCAGAATTTCTTCATCGTCAATGATTCTAAAATCCTAGACCAAATTGTGGAAACAACTTCCCCAAAAGGACAGCACCAGGACAATATGGTGACTCACCACCACCACCTCTAGGGCGATAAATGCTGGCTCCATCATGAAGGACTGGACTTTTTATTTAGTGAAATACAAAGGTGTTTTCTAAGGCCCTAATAAAGATGAATCAAAATACTTTCTAAACATCTCCACATTCTTCTTCCTAAACCCATTTTAAAAAATCATAATTATGTTGCTCCCTACATATCTTAACAAAATGTGTTACTTTCCACACCCCTGAATTAAATCCGCTCATTTTACCAGTCTGTGTTCTCAAGATCAATGTCCTGTTTTTTCCATTTTTAAATCTTTTTATTATTATTGAAAATTGACAACAAAGAAAAATACATTAAAATAATCAAGTCAATATATCAATAAGTATAAGAGTCAAACTATTAACCAAACATTATATCAATAATAATAATTACAAAAAGCAAAATGTTAAAGCCATATTTTTTTTGAAAAAGGAAAAAAGAACCCCTACTAACTAAAACAAAAAAACCCAACTAACAAACAAAAAAAAAGATCAATTTCAATGCTCAGCATTATCACCTTCCAAAATTTTCAGAATCATATCCAAGTCGACATCACTGAATAAAAAGAACAGCGGCCCATTATTGATCCATAGTAAATCCCTGTATGTCTGACACAAACTGAGAAACACCGTTCATTCCTTCACTCTGGATTTTATCTCATAATCAATTTTTCACCCATACTGCCAATAACCCTTTATATTAGGAGCTTTAATTCTACAAAGTTTATTATGTAATACCCTGGCAAACAATCAATTATAAACGTACACAGACAGTGTAGCATCTGCTCCATTCCAAAGAAGTAGCGGCCAAAAAATGAGTCTTAATTAATTTGTGCTGTCTCTTATTTATAGAACAGTCACGGCACAGAATTATGTTCAGATTATGGAAGCGATCCCAGCTCCTTGTAGAGAAATCCAATCAGTCTCATTCTCCTGCTCTTCATTTCTCCCTGCCATTTCAAATATTTAATCTATTCAATTATCCAAACGAGTGGAGGGGAGGGCCTCAATGAATAATGCAAAAGACATGGAATATATTGTACAGCACTACTGAACTGCTGATGGAATACAACTTAAAGGGAACCCCTCAGTTGACAGTGGCTCAGCAGCTAGCAGGATGAGTGTACACTTTGCACGTACCTGCACATGTATTTCTTGAAAATCATATTAAATTTTTGTCATCTGATGCTCAACCTCATCTATTCAGAGTATATCGAGAAATGGTTCTCATATCTCATACCATTATGATTTGAAGTAACTTTATCACGTCTAGTCTCAACCCTCTCTGCTCCATCTAGACTAGGGGTTCCCAACCCTTTTTGTCATGGACCAATACCATTATGCAAGCGATCTGTGGATCCCAGGTTGGGAACCCCTAGGCTAGAACCACTTCATCCTTCACGTTTGAAACCCTTTCTATTTAAATATGCTAACAACTGTCCTTAATGCAACACACCACTTATAGCCTACACAGCATTGTATAAAGTTTTGATATAATGTGCTTGATCTCATCCTTAATTGATGATCTTAGACGCTATTTGCTTTCTACACCAGTTTCTGGCCCACCCCTTTGCCTATAGATTATCTGGATAAGTCTTTGAACAGTTCATGTATATTTTGTTTACTCTTCCTGCCAAAAATATTTCAATTAACATTACAGCTATACAGGTCAGAAACAGGCATATTGATCACCAGACATCAAGTTCCCATCCACACCAATCCCATTTTATTTTCCACCATTCCCTTCATCTTCCCTTGCCCCTACCACTTGCTAAACTACCAGAGACAAATTACAGTGGCCAACTAACGCACATTCTTTTGGGATGCAAGAGGAAACCAGGGTCCCATTCTGTTATTGGGAGAATGTGTAAAGTCTACGTGGACAACACTGGAGTTTAGGATAAACCACTGGACTAAGTCACTGGAGCCAGGAGAAAGCAGCTGTACTAGCTGCACCACTGTGTCTGCCTCTACTTACAGGTAAATCTCACCCCCATATGTCTGTCTTTCCATTGGTCTATTAACATGCTGAAGCCCATGACTATCCTCCACAAATTCAAGCTTAAGGTCATTTGCATACTTGGAAATTTTACCTCACACCTCCATGTCCATGTGCTTCTAAAACTGACCACAGAGACACTAGAGTCTATCATTTACATGATCTGCTGCTTCTGTCACAAAGCTAAATGCTTCTGCCCTCTAGTTTCCGGTTTAGTAACTAATCTTTTCTTTAAGACTTGGTCAAAAGTCCTTTAAATATCCATCTACCTGATATCTACACCACCTCCGTCAACCTTCTCGAGTACCATATATTTGATAAGCTGAATGTAATTTTTTTTTTGTTGTGCCTTTAACAATTCAAGCTTTTTCTCCTCTGACAATTCTGACTTTGCAAGGTATTATTAATGTTTGGTCTAATTATTGTACAAGGTGCAACATTTGCAGTTCTTCAGTCTACCTATGATACAAGGAGGAATGAAAGACTGGCCAGCATCTCTCCAATTTCATCCATACTTCTTTCAGTATACTAGAAAACAACCTCCTTTACCCTTTTGGGTTTACTCTTTCACAGGACATCAGGACATGCACTTCACTGGCGATCGAGGCACAACTGCGCAAGTGCATGGATGTCAGTGAGTTAGACTGGCTGGAAGAGTTTAAAAAAGACATCTTTATAGAGCGGGCATCCTGGTAGAGGCAGACAGAGTAGGAGGGCTTTGGCTCAAGGGGTTGAGGCAAGGTAAGTTACTTGTGAAGAATAGGAAGTATGTCTGTGAGGCTGGTGTTCTGTACTGGGTGTCGGATGTGGGATGTCCGGGAGCCTCCCAGCCGGCCAAATCGGTGCCAGGTGCGTCGAGTTGCAGCTCCTTAGGGACCGGGTTAGGGAACTGGAGATGCAGCTCAATGATCTTCGTCTGGTTAGGGAAAGTGAGGAGGTGATAGAGAGGAGTTATAGGCAAGTAGTCACACAAGGGTCTCGGGAGACAGGTAAGTGGATAACGGTCAGGAAAGGAAAGGGCAAGAATCAGATACTAGGGAGTACCCCAGTGGCTGTACCCCTTAACAAAAAGTACTCCTGTTTGAGTATTGTTTGGGGGGGGGGGGGCGGGAACGACCTAACTGGAGGAAGCAACAGTGGCCATGCCTCTGGCACAGAGTCTGGCCCTGTGGCTCAGAACGGTAGGGAAAGGAAGAGGATGGCAGCAGTGATATGGGACACTATAGTTAGGGGGTCAGACAGGCAATTCTGTGGACGCAGGAAAGAAACACAGATGGTAGTTTGCCTCCCAGGTGCCAGGGTCCAGGATGTTTCTGACCACGTGTACGACATCCTGAAGTGGAAAGGTGAACAGCCAGAGGTCGTGGTACTTATTGGTACCATCGACATAGGTAGGAAAAGTGAGAGGGTCCTGAAAACAAGACTACAGGGAGTTAGGAAGTTGAGAAGCAGGAGCTCAAAAGGTAGTAATCTCTGGATTACTGCCTGTGCCACGCGATAGTGAGTATAGGAATAGAGTGAGGTGGAGGATAAATGCGTGGCTAAGAGATTGGAGCGGGGGCAGAGATTCAGATTTCTGGATCATTGGGACCTCTTTTGGGGCAGGCGTGACCTGTACAAAAAGGATGGGTTATACTTGAATCAGAGGGGGACCAATATCCTGGCAGAGAGGTTTGCTAAGGCTATTGGGGAGAGTTTAAACTAGAATTGCTGGGGGGCTGGGAACCGAACTGAAGAGACAGAGGAAGGGGCGGTTGGCTCACAAATAGAGAAAGCTTGAAGACAGTGCGAGAGGGAGGATAGGCAGGTGATAGAAAAGGGATGCACTCAGACTGATGGTTTGAGATGTGTCTATTTTAATGCAAGGAGTATTAATGAACAAAGCGGATGAGCTTAGAGCGTGGATCAGTACTTGGAGCCATGATGCTATGGCCATTACAGAGACTTGGATGGCTCAGGGGCAGGAATGGGTACTTAGAGTACCAGGCTTTAGATGTTTCAGAAAGGACAGGGAGGGAGGCAAAAGAGGTGGAGGCGTGGCACTATTGATCAGAGATAGTGTCATGGCTGCACAAAAGGAGGAAGTCATGGAGGGATTGTCTATTGAGTCTCTGTGGATAGAAGTTAGGAACAGGAAGGGGTCAGTAACTCCACTGGGTGTTTATTTTTTCTATAGACCACCCAATAGTTACAGGGACATTAAGGAGCAGATAGGGAGACAGATTCTGGAAAGCTGTAATAATAACAGGGTTATCATAGCAGGAGATTTTAATTTCCAAAATATTGATTGGCATCTTCCTAGAGCAAGGAGTTTGAACGGGGTGGAGTTTGTTAGGTGTGCTCAGGAAGGTTTCCTGACACAATATGTAGATAAGCCTACAAGAGGAGAGTCTGTACTTGATCTGGTATTGGGAAATGAACCTGGTCAGGTGTCAGGTCTCTCAGTGGGAGAGCATTTTGGAGACAGTGATCACAATTCTATCTTCTTTACCATAGCATTGGAGAGGGATAGGAACAGACAAGTTAGGAAAGTGTTTAATTGGAGTAAGGGGAAATATGAGGCCATCAGGCAGGAACTTGGGAGCATAAATTGGGAACAGATGTTCTCTGGGAAATGTACGGCAGAAATGTGGCAAATGTTCAGGGGATATTTGCGTGGAGTTTTGCATAGGTACGTTCCAATGAGACAGGGAAAGGATGGTAGGGTACAGGAACTGTGGTATACAAAGGCTGTTGTAAATCTAGTCAAGAAGAAAAGAAAAGCTTACAAAAGTTTCAAAAAACTAGGTGATGATAGAGCTCTAGAAGGTTATAAGGCTAGCAGGATTAAGGAAAACCCCAAGGCATTCTACAAATATGTGAAGTGCAAGAGGATAAGATGTGAGAAAATAAGACCAATCAAGTGTTACAGTGGAAAAATGTGAATGGAACTGGAGATAGCAGAGGTACTTAATAAATACTTTGCTTCAGCATTCACTACGGAGCATTGTGGGCTGACCGGCCTGTATTGTGCTGTAGGTTTCTATGTTTCTATAGCATTCATCGTCCATTGTTAATGTCCCTGAACCAAGGAGGGAGAGGTAGTGATGAGCTGACCATGTTGATGAATCTGGAATCACATTTGAACCAGAATGTGTAAAGTTTGAAGAATTAATGAATCAGGCGCTCTTTTTAAACAGTCAGTTTTATGATCACCATTACTGACACATTTTAATTCCAGATTTAATTGCAAAATAATACTGTTTACCATTGTCAGTTTTGAAATCACTGCATTTTTGATATATATCCTCATCATGTGCTGCGTCGTATGACATGGGCAATGATGGTCTTTCCATGATCGTGTTTGTTCTTGGCAAATTTCTCTGCAGAAGAGGTTTGTCAATGCCTTCTTCTGGGCAGCGTCTTTACAATGACTGGTGACCCCAGCCATTATCAATATTCTTCAGAGATTGTCTGCCTGATGCCATCGGTCGCATAACCGGGACTTGTGATATGCACCAGCTGCTCATACGACCATCCACCACCTGCTCCCATAGCTTCACGTGACCCTGATCGGTGGGCTAAGCAGATGCTACGCCTTGCCCAAGGGTGGCCTGCAGGCTAGCGGAGGGAAGGAGTGCCTTACAGCTCCTTTGGTAGAGACGCATCACCACCCGACCACCCATTTTGATATTCACCGAGGGCTTGAACATGGAAGCTCAGAGTTAAATTCCAAATTTGCAGATCTATCAACTAGCATCACTGCCTATTTTGCTGCCACTTTACTCCTCTTCATAAAGTACTCAATTTGTACTTCAGCCAGATCTTCACAAGACTTAGCTTTTTGGTCTTTTCTTCCCTTTGCTGTGTTGGCACATGGCCAAGTGGTTAAGGCGTTCATCTAGTGAGCTGAAGGTCGCTAGTTCGAGCCTTGGCTGAGGCAGCGTGTGTGTCCTTGAGTAAACCACACAATGCTCTGCGACGACACCGGTGCCAAGCTGTATGGGTCCTAGTGCCCTTCCCTTGGACAACATCGGGGGCATGGAGAGGGGAGACGCAGTATGGGCAACTGCTGGTCTTCCATACAACCTTGCCCAGGCCTGCACCCTGGAAACCTTCCAAGGCGCAAATCCATGGTCTCATGAGACTAACGGATGCCTATTATTATTATTCCCTTTGCTACTCTATGAAATTATTTCTAAGGCCTTCTTTAAAATATTTGTTTGCTCCTTCAAAATAATCATATGTGGCTCCTAAATACAGGAAGTACAAAATTAAAAATGATCATTCACAGTTCATGACCCATGAAAATAAAACTTCAGAGTGGTCACCAAACACATGCAATTACATAGGGGAGTACAGGCTCACCTGCTGGCGGAGTTGGTCATCATATCGTTGCCTCGCTAGTTTGTCCTGGTACTGTGCTCGCTGCAAAACAAGGTACGGAATTTATTTTCACCACCACTATAACAAAAAAAAAATTGAATGATTTAAGATAAATTCAGACCCAACTGAAAATGTTATGGCAATAAGACGAGATTTTCTGCTCACATGCACAATTGACAGTTTGAATTCTAAAGCTCATAGCTTGATCTTTTTAACTCAACATAATACATCTGCAAATTTATTATAGACAGAACTAAGTAGTCCTATTACAATTTTCTCTATTAAATCACAGCCATGCGTTTGTTCTGTCGGAAGAAGTAATGAAGAAATTGCTAAGACAGTGATGCGATAATAATGTCTCCACATACATGGATGCTTTTACTTCTTCCCCAGAAGCCAAGTGTCAATATGTTGGCACAGTTTCTTCCAAACCTCAGTCCAACCATCAGCTTGGCAATTTAAAGTGATTTTCCGAGTTATAAATTCAGGAGCACAAGCACATTCACTTTGGTGACCAGTTCCCTAATGTAATCAGAAACTTACTGCCTGGTGCTGCCTGGTTTCTTCAGCAAGTGTCTTCCGTTTTTCTTCTGCTTGGACTTTGATCTGATCGGATCGGAGCTGCTCCACAGCAGCTTCGTACTCCTGCAGAGAGAATCATAAACTTACACATTGTAACAAGGCAAAGCCATCATCCGAGTAGACAGCATCACTACAACTTGAATCACTGGTTCCATTTCATTTGAACTTTAAAAATAAGAACAAAATCTGAACCACTTTCTTGCTAGTATGTGAAACACCAGAATTGATTGTGGTTTGGTGCCAACTATAAAACACAGAACAATACCGTAATAGCAACCAACAATTTACAAGATAACAATGCAAACAGCCAGGAGCAATCAACAACTAGCAGAACAGTCACATGTTCAAATATCAATAATCAAACTTAAATACATGTGAACATATGAACAGATTAAAAAATTATCAATAGAACCAGGAAAGCAGGAAAGGCCATTTAATGGATGTTGTGCAGGGACAGACAGGGTATTACACTGGAGTGAGTTTAGCTGAGAAGCTGGTCCCTGATGCCGTGAACTCTGCCATGGACAGTTCTGAGCCCGGCTGCAAAAGGAGGATGGAGCATGGGGCCAGCAACCCCACCCCGTTAAAAAACAGAGCTACAGCGACACCAACAGAAGCTCCAAAAAGCTCACCCCTGGGAGAGGAAGGATCTTCGACGGGCTACACCTGGGGACAACTTAAAAGACTGGCTCAGGAAGAGGACTCTGGGGGAGCTGGAGTCGGAGGCCTGTGCCCCAGTAGGAGCGATGGGCTGAACTAACAAACCTGAAGCTGTGAAGTGCTGCACCATTCTGCGATCAAATCGGAAATTCCGTGCAGGAGATGCACACCTTCCCTCATCACTAAGCCCCTTGGGTAATGTATTTCGACAGCAGTATGGTTTTCTCACGAGGACCTGGGGCCACCAACCTACACCTTGCTTTCAGAACCCTGCCTCATACCTTGATGCGACTTTGATGCTCCAGCTGTACCGTTTGCTCCTGTAACCGAGAGAGATTGAGCGCATCCTTGGCGTGGCCTGAAACAAAGAATCAGAGTTTGTTGATAACTTGACTTGCTACCACAAGCAGACACTTCAAATAACCCATTCACTGTAGTGTTGCAGTGCTGAACAATTTGTTACCCAGTATAAAAATGCTCAAACAATTAAAATCAGTTTACTACTGAGGAAAGTAATGAAATATTAAGCTTCACAAAACCAAGGGAACACCAAACCCATGCCCAGGCCCACAAAACCGGGGGGAATGCCAACATATGTACATACAAACTTATGAAACAGGAGCAGGAACAAGCCACTCAGGCCCTTTAACCTGCTCTACCATTTTCATCAGACCTTTGCTCATCTGATACAAACTGCAACTCTGTATCTGCCTACCAACGATCATCTTTTACTCCGTTACCCCACGCCTTATAAAATATTAAAAGTCTGTTTCCACCGCTCTTTGAGGAAGGACATGCTAAACACGCAGAGTGAAAACATGTTGCCTTATTTCTCTCTTAAATGGACAACCCGTTAGTCCAGGGGTTCGCAACCTAGGGGCCACAGACCTCTTGGTTAACGTTAAAGGTCTGTGGCATAAAACAGATTGGGAACCCCTGCTTTAGTCAAACCCAGTTCAATACACGCTCAACTTGAGGAAACATTCTTATGACATTTACCCTGTCAAGATCTGTCAGCATCCAGTATGTTTCAGTTCAGTTCCCTCGTACTCTTTCCAATCACACTGTATTACAGGCCTAGCCAACACTTCCTCGGAGGAGCACTTGTTAACAATCACCCATAGGACCAACTTCACTGAACTGTTTTCCAAAGCATTGACATCCTTCTTTAAACTAGGAATCAATATGTACACAGTGCCCCTGATATGACCTTGCTAATGTACACACTAGACCACAGAACAGTACAACACAGGAACAGGCCTCTGGGCCCATAACATTGTGCCAAACCAATTAAGTTATAGGCACAGTAGTCACTGAAGGACAATGTCCCTACTTTACATTCAATTCTCCTGTCAATAAATACAAAATTCTATTAACTTTCCTAAAGACTTGCATTCATATAAGCTGGTCTTTTGCCCATCAAGAACTCAGAAAACACGATCACTGGCACCTTGAGGCTCTGCAAATTTTGGTTGTTTAGATAATGCTTTTCTAAAAAAAACCTTTGCCAATTGTATTCCCTCGCAATGACAGGAGGCATGTTTCATTTGCCAGACTAAACATACCCGTATCCCTTTACATCATCTTTACCTACTCCTTCCAACTTACTTTCCTTTTTATTGCGTCATTAGCACACATAACCGAATATTTTATGCATTCACCGAAGTAACATGCTTCTGGGATTTTCATTATGGCAGATGTCAAGATAAGTGGCCCACAGCCGTTCGTGTTCTGTATCCCACCGCTTTGAAATAAAGGAATTGCAGTTGCTATCATTCAATCTAAGTAAACCAGTACACCAGCTTTCTCACTGCCCACCTCTGTTAAGTTACGCAAACCTTAGGGGGCATTACAAAAAAAATGATACAACTCTGGAGGCCCCACGGCTCAATGCCACGCACTTCTGACAGATCCCGTCCCGCTGTCACCCGGCGCCTCCGCCCGTGCCGGATCCCGCTACACCCGGACCCTCCACGCTGTCCCAGGCCCCGCGCCCGTGTCTTCAACAACCCTGTCACATTACGGGCCCTCCCCGCCCACCGCTCCCGGTCCCGGTCCCGGTCCCGGTCCCGCTCCTCACTCACGGGATGAGTCCAGTTCCCGGGCAGCCTTGGCCGCGCGCTCCAGGCCGGTCGGGTCGAAGTTGCTCCATTTGTCCTTGTGCCGGTCGGACCCGTCGCTGCCAGCCCCGGGAGGGGGAGGCGGTGGGGTTGGGCCTGCCGGAGCTCCGGGCGCCGCCTGGTCACCACCGGCCGGCGGCGATCCCTTGTTCAACCCAAAAATCCAGGACATGGCGGTGCCTCCACACGCGTACGGTGACCTCTAGATTACCGCGCGTGCGCGGCGCGAGCAACTCTGACCCCGTTGCTGATTAGTCAAGCGAGAGTGCAGGGGAACTGTGATTGGTTCTTGAGTGCCTCTCTTTTCATTGGTGAACATGCCGGGTTTTGCTAAATGCCAATTGGCTGTCCCGACCGCTGGGCGCGATGTTATTGGTTGTCGGCGCGGTCAGAGGTTGCCTCTGCCAGGGCTGATGCTGCACGTCGGAACCGGCTTCGGCGTCCATGGCTCTGAAGGCGGATCGAGCCTTCGTCCTGCACGGGGTGAGAAGTTCTCTGAGGTAAGCGTCCATGCCGCCGTCTTCTATGGACTTGTGCTAACCAGAGAAAACGATTGCCGTCATTGGCATTGTCAAATGTTGTCCGAGCGCCGACCGGGGTGCCGTTGCTATAGCGGTTGCTATGGACGCCTTGGCGTTATCACCGTGTAAAGCAATTCTTTCTGGAAAATATCACCCGTTCTAGTTTACAATCACGCATCAACTTTTTTGGGGTAAATTCAGTCAATTTGAAGTAAAGATCGACAGATTCCTTAGTTAAAATAAAACGGCATTTGGTTGCTTTTAACACCCTTTCCTGTTATTGTGGTGCTAATCGTTCGGGTTAAAATATGTTGTTCATCTCCGTCCCCGATCATTTGGCGATTCTAAAGTTTCTGCATAACAGAACTCGCACGGAGAAAACGGAAAACAGCATCTCGCACCGGGTTACTCTGTAATATACAATTCGCCAAGTCAAAATCTGTAATTCTCCAATCTACTAAAAAGAAAGTTTAACGTGAATGCTCCCTCCTGACATAGACTTCTCCGAGGTAATAAGAGACAGACAATAAATACGTGCTCTTATGAGCATTTTCGTAATTGAGAATTCAAAATTAAACTATTACACTACAGAAAAGCATCAGTATTTGTAAACAAATTACTCACTGTTTAGTTTTAATAGTTTCTTTCCGTTTAACACCATTTCCCCCAAATAGTTTGCATACCAGTTAAGTTAACGTATAATAATAGAAAGTAAGAAATGAGAATAAGGATAGAAGAAATACACAGCAGTCGTTCACATAGCATCTGCAGGGAAAGTGATAGTATTAACCTTTTGGTTAGCAAATCTTTAATGGAACTGAAACACGACCTATGTGAGATCTTTTATGGCAGTTAAAATACTGTATGATAAAAGTCAAACGTACTCTTCAGGATTTTCATGGAAAGCAGACAAATCTATGCAACTTGATTACCAAGACTGATCAATATCCAAGAGCTTGTTCTTAATCCCATAAAAGTAAAGTTTCTTTGCTGGGCCTTCATAAACCAATGGACTAATTTATATATGGATTATACAGTGCATGAACTGTTGTTCTAAAAAACCAAGAAATTATATATTTGCTGGGCAAGTACATTGATTAAAAATTTCCACAGGCGCACGATTCAGTCTGAGACTTAATTGTAGGGGTGTCATATCGGTTGTGTTCTCTTATAGAAAACATTAATCTGACGATGTGCAGGAGTCTGGATGCTGGAATCTGGAGCTGGTGGAGGAAAGTGGGTCAGGCAACATTGGTAGTGGGAAATGGACGTTTAGGTGGACTGAGATGGTCAATACAGAGAAGTGAAGCACAGGGAACGGGGTAAAAATTGACAAATGATAGGCATATCCTATTATGGAAGGGTGGGTTGGTGCTTGAAGTCAGGTGGAAAAGGGAAGGGTTGAGATAACAATAGAGGCTGGGGAGGTGATCAATGGAGACAGCAAAGGGCTGCAGAACATGGAATCTGATAGAATGAAGGTGAAGAGGAACCTTCACCTTTCGCAGGGCTGCAAAGGCCAGTACCAGAGGCCATCGTTTAGGTCAAGTGGAGGAAAGTTTAGGAGAGGTATCAGAGAGTTTTTTTTATACTGAGAGTAGTGGGTTCCTGGAATACACTGCCAGGGGTAGTGGTAAAGGCTGATACAATAGGGACATTTGAGAGACTCTTAGATATAGGCACATGGATGTGAGTAAAATGGAGGGTTAATGTCTGTGTGGGAGGGAAGGGCTAGATTAATGGTGGAACAGGTTTATTTAGGTTGGCACAACATCATGGGCCAAAGGGCCCATCCAGTGCTGAAATGTTCTGTGTACTAACAAGGGAGAAAAGATGGGAACCTGGGGAGGGGACCCAGTGGGGCAGCATGTTGGTGGAGGAGATGGAAGAAAAGCAGGATGATCAGGGACTTGTGGTGGGAAGACTTGTAAATCTGGGTAGACAAGAAGGAGAAAGGAAAGGGGCAGAGAGGGAAAAGGTTACCTGAAATCGGATAATCCAATATTTATGGCACTGGCTTGTAGACTGTCTAGGTGGATTATGAGGTGCTCTTCCTCTAGTCTGCATTTGACATCGCATGGCAGGGATAGACATGGCCTGCAGAATGGGGAGGAGAATTAAAAATGCTTTCAACTGGGAGATCCGTCTGGCTATTGTGACTGGTGCACCAGTGCTCGACCAACTGGTTGCACGGAGCCGCAAAAGATTCTGCAGGTGCTGAAAATTTTGAGAACCACAGATAAAATGCTGGAAGAACTCATCAGATCAGCCACCATCTATGGAGGGAAGTGAACAGCTGATGCTTTGGGCTGAGATCCTTCATGTGGACATTTATACAGAGGGGGGCACAGTGAGACAGGGTCTCACAGAACTCCTGTCAAAGAGAGCAGGAAAACTTTTCCAGGGTAGGTATACCTTGAAGAGACTTCACAGTGGAACAGCAAAAGATGAAAAAGTCTCAGTCTGAAACTGGGCAGTTCATTTCCCTACATTGATGCTGCTTGACCTGTTGAGTTCCTCCAGCATTTTGTGTATGTTGCTGCAGTTTATGTAATTTATGTCGTTCGTGGCATTTATACACTGGGCATGTATACCCATTACAATAATGCTGAACATGAAAATGTGATAATTGACAACTAATTTTTTACCCTGGAGTCTCCAGATTTAAGCGAATAAGGATTTTTTCATATCAGAGTTGTTTGTTTATTTATTTATTTCAGGAAGCGACCAGATGAGCATCTCACAAACACACAAAAGACATTCACCATGCATCAGCAAGTATCAAGGGATCAGCCAACAAACTGGAATTTTAATCGCAACTCATCAGACATCTCCATAGATGACAAGCTAAGGGGTATGATTTTATAACATAAGAATTTAAATGGAGACATTAGTGCTATACAGTATAAAAGCACAATAGTGAAACAGTATAATGGAGAGCAATATGGTTTGACAAACTTGTACTTCCTGCTAATGGAGGAGGTGCGGTAACAGTTAAAGGGACTCAAAGTGAAGAACAAGAAAGCTTTGCTGTTGGGAGCCTGCAGTGATATTCTACCAATATTCGCGACACAAAATTTGTTGCATAACTGAGTCAATATCACATTACAAGTGAGATACGTTCACTTTTCTGCTATCTTCTCCTAGGCTAATATTCTATGCTCCTGAAAGGATAATCGTTCCCTTCTCAATATCATGCAAGAGGACAATCAGCGACGGTTCCTTCTTCTCACTCCAGAGATTTCCCTTTCTCCCGTCACTCTAACTTTAGGATGTCCAGTAGTCACTTGAGAGTTACTGGCACAGAGTGATGGAGATTTAGCTTCATGACCCCACTGCGATATGGCAAAGGAGCAGACTCCACATTAATGCCTGAGCTTTCCAAAGTGTCATATATACATTACATGGCAACTACACTTTAGGAGTATTTTATTGCCTGAAAAGTATTTCATGAAAGATGCAAATCTGTCAGAATGTCATGTAACACTTAGTGATATATTTGCTAAGAAATCATTGAAATTTCAGTGGAATTCAAGGCAATTTATTTTGGCTTTACTTTTGATTTTTCTATTTCCTTCTATACTCTTTAGCCTTTTCCTCTTCCATTGTTGCACAATTCCTTGTTAAATATAGTAGTTGTTAGAATTATTTTTGAATGTAAGCCAAAACATATTCATTTGATTAAAACTATGTTGACTTGTATGTCTCTTTCTTTTAACTAGAGGTGCCCTTGTCTGGCAGCCAGAAGAACAGCCCCAGCATTGATGAATTGGAACAAAGTTTAAGTGAACTAAAGATGCAGGTGAAGAGTCTGACTTCAAGTCTGACCCCTGCATTAATGACAGACTACAAAAGGAAAGGAGACCTGGACAGCACTTCCAGGCCTAGCAGCAAAAATGGTGATTGGCTGGTCCTAACCAATGGGGCATTTCACGAGAACAGAGGTGGAACAGCACAACATTCCGATGAGTCAGAGTGGTTTATGAGGCCGAGGCATTTAGTGCAATCACTGGGCAGATACCCAGCCCTCGAAGACCTCGGAGTTCCTGCTCACTTCATATCTCCGGTTGATCGAGTGGTGGGCCTCACTGGGAGCGAGCTCTCCAGCAAAAGCTTCACGGCTGCCACCATCTCACCTGCTGACATTGCCTACAGAGAAAGCGTACCCACGAGGGTGGGTGCACCGCACCTAATTGGAGTCAGAGCTCTCCTTCCTCCTCAGATTCCGGTCCGGCTTCAGTGCCCCGAAAGGATGAGATCACCATCTCCCAACACCCATTTCCGGACTCTCAGGCGCTCCAGAGACCTCCGGTCACGGTCTCTGTCCCCTGCTCCTAAAAGAAGCCATTGGCAGCAATCCCGCCCTCAGTCTCCTAAACCAGCGTGGAGACCAAATTCTGCTAAAGTGAATGCATGTGGTAGGCCCCCTCCGCCCATAAAGAGGCAGACAACCGTGAGTAAGAAAGCAGCCTTTGCCAGACTGTCTAGACCGTATTCCTACAATCCAGAGGCCTTCAGCCTGAGCTCCCAGCCTATACCTAATCAGAGTGTAGATGACCATCTGAGTTTCACAGCTCTGGATGTGGCATCACCTTCTACAAGGGAGATCAGTGACAGGTGGGTTTCCCCCTTCCCTTTCTAATTTATACTGCAGCAGCAAGGTTTAGGAATCAGACATCGCTTGAAGGCAAACTAACAGACAGCAGAAGTCCAGAGTCCAGATGCACCCTTTGGAATTGTTGGCAGGATCGCTTTTAAATAGATTAAAGATTTCTCCAGTGTTATTGTATGGAGCTGATCTAAAGATCTGTTTTAATTCTGGAGGTACCCCACTGTTTCAATTGATTATTTATTTTATTCCACTACGGTGCTCCACAACTAAGATATATATAGGGAAGTTATCTGGAAGGTTTCATTGAAGCCTATTGGATATTGTAAGGCCTGGATATAGTGGAGTTCTGATGAAGGGTCTCGGGCCGAAACATGGACTGTTTATTCATTTCCATAGATGCTGCCCAACCTTCTGGGTTCCTCCAGCATTTTGTGTGCGTCGCTATGGAGAAGATGCTTCCATTATTAGGAGAGTCTAGGATCTGATGGCTCAGCCTCAAAATACAGGACATCCCTTTAAAACTGAGATAAGGAGGAACATCTGCAGCTAGAGAGTGGTGAATCTATGGAATTCATTGCCACAGAGGCTGTGGAAGCCAAGTTACTGTCTGTGTGTAAGGCAGGAATTGATAGGTTCTCGATTGGTAAGGGTTTAAGGTTGATGGCAAGAAGGTGAGAGAATGGGTTTGAGAAAAAACCCATCACGGTCGAATGGTGGAACAGACTCAAGTGGCCGAATGGCCTAATTCTGCTTCTGTATCTTATGGTCTCATGATCTTTACGTATAAGTGAGAGATTAAGAATATTTCACAAACACGAGGAAGTCTGCCAATGCTGGAAATCCAAAGCAACACACACACGCAGAATGCTGGAGGAACTCAGCAGGCCAGGCAGCATCTATGGAAAAGGGTCAAGAGTCGATGTTTTGGGCCGAGACTGTTCACTGATTCCAGTGTATGACAGAGGAAAAATATTTCAAAACTGAAACCTTGTGGTCAGGAAGTCCGCGATTTTGTTTAGGAAGAGGTACAGTCGACGTTTTGGTCCGAGACCCTTCGTCAGGACTAACTGAAGGAAGAGCTAGTAAGAGATTTGAAAGTTGGAGGGGGAGGGGGAGATCCAAAATGATAGGAGAAGACAGGAGGGGGAGGGATGGAGCCAAGAGCTGGACAGGTGATTGGCAAAAGGGGATACGAGAGGATCATGGGACAGGAGGCCCAGGGAGAAAGAAAAGGGGGAGGCGGGGGGAACCCAGAGGATGGGCAAGGGACAGAGGGAGAAAAAGGAGAGAGAGAGAAAGAATGTGTGTATATAAATAAATAACGGATGGGGTACGAGGGGGAGGTGGGGAATTAGCGGAAGTTAGAGAGGTCAATGTTCACGCCATCAGGTTGGAGGCTACCCAGATGGAATATAAGGTGTTGTTCCTCCAACCTGAGTTTATATACACACATTCTTTCTCTCACTCTCCTTTTTCTCCCTCTGTCCCTCTGACTATACCCCTTGTCCATCCTCTGGGTTTTCCCCCCCTCCCCCCTTTCCTTCTCCCTGGGCCTCCTGTCCCATGATCCTCTCATATCCCTTTTGTTAATCAACTGTCCAGCTCTTGGCTCCATCCCTCCCCCTCCTGTCTTCTCCTATCATTTTGGATCTCCCCCTCCCCCTCCCACTTTCAAATCTCTTACTAGCTCTTCCTTCAGTTAGTCCTGACGAAGGGTCTCAGCCCAAAACGTCAACTGTACCTCTTCCTAGAGATGCTGCCTGGCCTGCTGCATTCACCAGCAACTTTGATGTGTGTTGCTTGAAATTTCCAGCATCTGCAGAATTCCTCGTGTTTCCGAGATTTTGTTTACCAGGTACTCTTTTGCTCTGATGTGCTATTGAATAGAGATTCCAAACATGCCTGGTAACCTTTGTGTTTAATCTCCTGCACCAAACTCCCTACCGACTCACGCTGATGGTCCCTGCTCTGGTTCTCTGGTAACTGATCACAACTCTGACAAAATGTTGGAGGATCTCACAGTCCTGATGAAGGGCCTCTGCCTGTTTACTCCCCGCCATAGATGCTGCCTGACTTGCTGAGTTCCTCCAGCATTTTGTATGTGCTGCTGAAGATTTCCACCAGCTGCAGAATCACTTGTGCTTACGATCACAACTCTCTCAGCCGACTGGACTTTGCAGTTTCAGGCCCTTAAACAAAATGTTTATCGAATTGGCCTTAATTAAGCACTACTCACGAGTCATACAAGTCAGCCAGCGTCAGAGTTTTGGAATGAGAAGGATTTCAGTCTGAAATGTTAACTGTTTCTTTCCCCCACAGATGCTGCTTGACTTGCTGAGTTTCTTCAGCATTTTGTGTTCTGTTCGGTTTGTCTGTTGTTGTAGGTTCCTGCAAACGCTGGCAGAGGGCGACGTCAGACAGTCATTGGTGGAAATGTCTCCTTACCAACAAGAACTGTCTCAGCTGAGGCTGCAGCGTCTCCGTGTGGAGGAAGAGTTACTGCTGGAGCTCAAACGGCAACAAGAACTGGAAAGAGTCCGGGGCCCGCAGCTCAAATGGTAATGGGACGTAGTTACCTCGGGCTGAATGCTTAGCCTGATAACTACATTCCAAATTAGGGAGAATGTTAGCTCTTGCAGAGCATGAAGAAGACATTTATTAGATATGACAGAGATCGATTCTGTAAAGAGGAAGGCTTGTCCTCCCTAGAATAGAAAATTTAAGAAATTGGTACGAAGTCATGACTGGTTTTCATAAATATTTATCTTTAAATTCATCCCTCATCAGGGGCATTAAGCGTGTGTGGGAATTAAATGGAACTGAATTTTAAAAACAGATTACAATGCAGGATTACTGCATAGAACATTATCATGCACATTATCCTCCGCAACTTCCGCCACTTTCAACAGTACCCCACCACTAAGCACATCTTTCCCTCTCCGCTTTCCGCAGGAATCGTTCCCTCCGCGACTCCCTGGCCCACATGTCCCTCACCACGGATCTCCCACCCGACACTTATCCTGTAAGCATAAGTGCTACGTCTGTCCCTACACCTCCTCTCTTGCCACCATTCAGGACCCCAAACAGTCCTTCCAGGTGAGGCAACACTTCATTTGTGAGTCTGTTGGGGTCATCTATTGTATCCGGTGCGGCCTCCTCTACATTGGTGAAACCCGACGCAGATTGGGGGACCGCTTCGTCGAGCACCTCCGCTCCGTCTGCCACAACAGACAGGATCTCCCGGTAGCCACCCACTTCAACTCTGCTTCACACTCCCATTCAGATATGTCCATACATGGCCTCCTCTACTGCCATGATGAGGCTAAACTCAGGTTGGAGGAGCAACACCTGGTATACCGTCTGGGTAGTTGCCAGCCCCTTGGTATGTACATAGAATTCTCCAACTTCCAGTAAATCCCTCCCCTTCCCTTCCCCTATCCTTATTTCACTCTGCCCCCTCCCCCAGCTGCCTATCACCTCCCTCATGGTTCCCCCTCCCTCTACTACCCATTGTGTTTTCCCCTTTTCCTTCTTCACCTTTCCTGCCTATCACCTCCCTGCTTCCCCGCCCCCACCCCTTTATCTTTCCCCTTTCTGGTTTTTCACCTGGAACCTACCAGCCTTCTCCTTCCCACCCTCCCCCCACCTTCTTTATAGGGCCTCTGCCCCTTCCCCCTACAGTCCTGACGAAGGGTTCCGGCCCAAAATGTTGACTGATCATTTCCATGGATGCTGCCCGACCTGCTGAGTTCCTCCAGCGTGTAGTGAGTGTTGCTGCATAGAACACGTTTAATGCTAACATCTGGCATAACTTGCCGGGCAAAAATGAATTCAGTGGTAAAGGGGTGACAACTAGCCAGGGCAGAAGTTGAAGATGATATACGATGATGTGTTATCTGGAAAGCACTCCCTGAAAGGGTATGGAAATAGATTTAACAATAATGCTTAGAAAAAAGATCAAAGTTCAAAGTAAATTTTATTATCAAAGCACATTTATGTCACCAAATACAACCCTGAGATTCATTTTCCTGAGGGCGTACTCAGCAAATCTATAGAATAGTAACTATTAATGGATCAATGAAAGATCAACCAAAGTGCAGAAGACAACAAACTGTGCAAATGCAAATATAAATAAATAGCAATAAATAATAATGAGAACATGAGACAATAAGATAAAGAGTCCTGGAAGTGAGATGATTAGTTGTGGGAACATCTCAATGGATGGGCACGTGAGTGTGGTTATACTCTTTGTTCAAGAGCCTGATTGCTGATGGGTAGTAACTGTTCTTGAACTTGGTGGTACGAGTCCTGAGGCTCTTCTACCTTCTACCTGGTGTCAGCAGCGAGAAAAGAGCATGGCCTGGGTGGTGATGGGTGCTGCTTTCCTATGACAGAGTTTCATATAGATGCGCTCAATAGCCGGAAGGGCTTTACCCACAAGGGACTGGGCCGAATCCACTAACTTTTGTCGGATTTTAGGGTGACTGGAAATCAGTTGCAGAATTATGTGGGGAGGGTATAATTGCTTGGTTCCACCAAGGAGCCAGCATTGCTTGATGGCCTGAATAGCCTTCACAGGTGCTGCATCATTCAGTGTTAATGCAGAATCTGCTGAAGGCAGACAAGTGAAGCTTATCTAATAAATTGACTGGAAAGAAGGAAAGTAGCAAACTAGGTACGAAGCATTCATCAGCATTGAGTCATAGTCATGCAGTGCTTCAACCCAACTACTTGCCTACCAAGCTGCCTAACTGAGCTAGTCTCATTTGTCTGTGATTTGCCCTTATCCCTCAGAACGTTCTACGTAACTGTGGAAATGCCTTTTAACTGATGTAATTGTACCCTTTTTACCACTTCCTCTGCAAGTTCGTTCTATGTACTCACCACCCTATGTGTGAAAATGCTACCTCTCAGGTTCTTTTTAAGTCTTTCCCTTCTCACTTTAAACCCAAGCCCTCTAGTTTAGGACTCCTGTCTCTTGTGAAAAAGAATCAGAATCAGGTTTATTATCACCGGCGTGTGTTGTGAAATTTGTCATCTTACCAGACTGTGGCCATTCACTTTATCTATGTCCCTCATGACTTTATAAACCTCTGTAAGATTACCACTTGCCTTCCTAAGCTCTAGGGGAAAAAAGCCCTAGTTCTTTCATTCTCTTCTTTTAACTCAATCCTTCTAGTCCCATAACAACCTCACAAATCTGTTTGCACCCTCTCCAGTGTAATGACATCCTTCCTATAGAAATGCATGCAGTAGTTAAAAACTACAATATTCCATTCAGGAAAAAAGTATTCCCCAACTCTTCCTGGGCCAAACCACTATCAGTATTCTTCAGGGCAAAGCAAATTCCACTTGTCATCACACCCACAAGCAAGGATGTGTGAACATATCTAATTTATTTTCATATATGGGATCATTAATTGTAGGGATCCATATCTGTATATCTGTCAGCAGACCGTTATATATTCTCAATTTCTGTTCTGATTGTTATTTATAACAAATTTTATGTCTGTTATAAATTATCCTGAGCCTAGTTATCTGGGGTTGATGAAAATCTGAATGAATTATTAAGTTGCGTTGAGGTTAGCTGACTTCCTGTCTATATGTAAAATTGAATGCAAGAAAACCACTTACCATTTTCTTTCGAGATCATTAAATTTTACAAACAAACACATTATTATTTGAATAAATGGGAGACAGTTTAATGAGTGTAATGTTATCTAAGGTTCAGAAAGTGGTAGTAAATTATCTCATCTCTATTACAATGTATGACAGCACCTTAAGTTTTTATTTTGAATTCTAAATAGCAGTCTTTTTGGAATCCAGTGTGCTTTTACAATTGAGAGGTGTCACATAGGTTTCCTACATCCACTATCACCTTCAGGGATCATCGCAGATCAAATTATTTTTGATGAGATTGGTTTTGAATCTTTTTAGGTATGAAATGAAAGGACCTCGCTTTCATTATGAAGCTCACAAGAACAATGAATTGTTACGAAGCAGCAAGGAAAGGCAGTCTGGATTTAGCTATGGAGAGGACCTCTCTGCTTCCAGTGACTTCTCTCAAAATGTCAACATGGACTCCGTGTGATATTCAACTGTGGTCATCCTCTGGATTCAGCTGACCAGTAGTCTTCTTGGCTTTAATCCAAAATGGATCTCATGTGCATTGACACAAAAGTAGTAAAATTGCTACATAGAGTGAAAGAGTTAATCAAGCATGCACAGGACTTCAGTGCTGCCAGGCTTGCAAAGTTTCCCATCTATTGGATGTAATCCCTCTTTTCACTCCTGTACGCTTGTAATTTGCTATTTTTTAGATGTTACACAATTGAATAATAACGTTTCCAGAAAACTGGCTGGATGGTCAGGGAAGCTGCAAACAAACAGAACTGGGGAGAGCAAGAACCGGGGCTGCAGTGATGAAAAGAATATATGAGGATGAGTACCCTTGGGGGAGGTGGAGAGTGGTGAAAGAAAACGCAAAAACTGGAACCATGAAGTGAGGGTCTGTGGTATGAGGAGCACCAGAACAGAATATGAATGAGAGCACAGAAATCAAGGACCCCAGTCTGCTAAAGTGAACATAGGAATTAGTACCCAACGATTTAGGTGTCTTGCGATTTCCAAATAGATAGCAGATTAATGGAGTTTTACTGTGGTAGGATCTCAGTCAATTATCAAATCTCACCAAAGTCTTGTGAGACCTCCAATAAGAATGAGGTCTCCCTCCCCCCCCCCAGCTCTCCCCCCCCAGCTCTTCCCCCCAGCTATTCACCCCCAGCTCTTCCCCCCCAGCTCCCAGCTCTTCCCCCCAGATCTCCCCCACCCCAGCTTTCCCCCCCCCCGGGCTCTTTCCCCCCGGCTCTTCCTCCCCCAGCTCTCCCCCAGCAACTCTTTCCCCTCCATCTCTCCCCTCTTGTCTCCATAGATGCTGCTTAACATTGGATTCCTCCAGCAGTTTGCTTGTTGCCCCAGATTCCAGCGTCTGCTGTCTCTTATTTTCTGCCTTACATTATTGACCAGCACTGGTCTACCTACAGTGTTTGAGTTTCCCTCTGTATTGTTTTGGTAGTCAGAGCGATCTGCTTGGAGCTCTTTTTTTATTATGACCTGATTTGAGACAACCCATTCTTTTGGTCCTTAAGTGCAGTCTTTTGACTGCGCATATTAGATATTATTACAAAACCATTTTCACATTCCTACTTCAATATTACTCATAGGGCATTTCCCTTCTGCTATGAAATGGGCGAGGTAAAATCATTCCCTTCACTACCTGATGCAGCATTTTGACCTGAACATGAACAATTCCTTTGCCTGTTTCTCCAGCTGGTTGTTTGTTTCTCCCTTCCCTACCTGTTGTCTGAAATTTGCCAGATTATTTACACACAATTTTCCCCCGCTTTTCATTCCTGACAATCAGTGTATTTATTTTATTCTGCTTTGATGTCATGCAGTCTGTTTGTGTTGAGTGAGTGTATTTTGTCATAGTTTTGAAAATGGTCACATGTATCATAATTCCAATACTGTATAGTGTTACCTCCCCAGAATTTATCATTTCTATCAATTTTACAAGCTGCTCCACATATCCCAATTTGTCTCTTTTAGTTTATATCAATTATGTGAAATGTGTGCTCGAGGGCTGGAATTCAATCAGGTACCATAGCTTTCACTTCTTTAGTGTGGAATATTTAAATTCTTTGGTGTGAAATGCTGAAATCCCTTAGCGTGAAATAGGTACAAATTCTAGCTGTAGAATTATTGATATTTTGAGGAGCGCATGCTGCGCTGTTTAGACCTAATTTATCTTGTTCATCAGAGTAAGTTTTTTAAAATCAGATCTAAGTGTGATAACTAGATCCTTCCTGGTTTTAAACATATAAACTATTAATAATATTAATTTTGTATGTTACCTTTCAGAGGGTTTTTGATTTAGTGGAGACCTTTGTTACAGTGTGTTGGTTATCATTGGTTGGAAGATGGGTATCCATTATCATTGAAGTCCCTCTTGTCCAACACATTTATGGGACTATTTATTAAATCTTTTGGAAGGCAATATATTATTACTGATGGGCAGTTTATTGATATAATTGGAGTCAGTGTGCCCACAGTATTAACAAGTTAGCTGTTTTTCGCGGTCTATGCAAGTTTCCATTGTCTCTAATTAAAGCAAGAGTCCAATCACAAACAAGACAAAGGGTCTCAGCCTGAAATGTCAACTGTACTGTTTTCCATAGATGCTGCCTGGCCTGCTGGGATCCTCCAGCATTTGTGTGTGTCGCTAATTAAATATGATTTGACAAATTCACTGTTTAAGTGTAACGTTCTCCAGCTTGTGTAATTCAATAATCTTGGTTTGATTAATGTTTATATAATGATTGTTCTACATCTTTATTTAAACCTATCATAAAGGTTTGTGCGAGTATTATTAATGAGATAGGTATGACTATTTTTTGTGTGAGTGGTAGGTGGTGTGGGGTACTTGGAACTTTGCTGGTGTATAATTGTAAAATATGTCATCTTGTTGATAGGGCAGCATTTTTGATATAACTGGAACCACTTTCTCAATTATTTTGCTTATAAATAGAGTCATTCACTATTGAAGCAGGTCCTCAATGTCCATGCTGGCCGATATGCCCACCTACACCAATCCCATTTCCCTGCATTTGGCCCACATCCCTCTATTTTTTCTTATCCATGCACCATGTCTCAATGTTTTTCAATGCAGTGATTCTACAACCTCCAGTTCTGATGAAGCGTTGACAGTTACTCTTTTCCATAGATGCTGCCTGACCTGCTGAGCTCCTCCAGCATTATGCGTGTGTTGCAGATTTTCTCATGTTTGTGATTTTCTACAACCTCCCTGGCAGCTCGTTCCATATATTCACCACCCTCTGTCTGCAAAAACATGCGTCTCAGATCTCCTTTACATATATCCTCTCTTGTCTTAAACCCATGTCCTCTAGTTTAAACTCCTCTATCCTTGCAAAAGGGCTGTGACTATCTACCTTGTGTATGCTTCTCATAATGTTATAGACCTCCATAAGCCCCTCACCCTCCTGCGCTCCAGTGAAAACAATCCCAGACTGTCCAGTCTCTCTCCGTCACTGAAACCCTCCTTTACATGCATCACCCTGGTGATTGTAATGTGGTGGAACTCAAAAGGTCAAACAGCATTTGTGAAGGCAGAGGGACAGTTGACATTTCAGGCTGAGATATTGCATCAAGATTTTCCTCTGCACACTTTCTAACATTATCACATCCACTCCAAGTGTGGGCCTTGTACAGCTGTGACATCATGTAACATCTCTTGTACTCAGTACCCTTCCCTATGAAGGCGAGCAAGCTAAATGCCGCCTTCACTATCCTATCCACCTATGTCACCATTTTCAGGGACCCCAGAGATCCCACTGTACAGCAACACTTCTAAAGTCCTTGGCATATGCTGTAAATGCCCTCCAACATTTACTCACACTTGTCTGGATTAAACAGTAGGGATAGAGACACTGCACTGATAATATTGTTAGGTTTGGTCTTCTATCAACACCATTAAGCATAATTTTGTGTCTATATCATTAATCTAGGACACTGGTGCTTACATAATTGGTGAAAGTTGTTATCCATATAAGTTACACACATCAAAGTTGCTGGTGAACGCAGCAGGCCAGGCAGCATCTCTAGGAAGAGGTACAGTCGACGTTTCAGGCCGAGACCCTTCGTCCTGACGAAGGGTCTCGGCCTGAAATGTCGACTGTACCTCTTCCTAGAGAGTCCTGACAAACGGTCTCAGTCTGAACCGTTGACTCTACCTCTTCCTAGAGAGTCCTGACGAAGGGTCTCAGCCTGAAACGTCGACTGTACCTCTTCCTAGAGATGCTGCCTAGCCTGCTGCGTTCACCAGCAACTTTGATGTGTGTTGCTTGAATTTCCAGCATCTGCAGAATTCCTGTTGTTTGCATCCATATAAGTTATAGGGGTTGATAAATCTGATAAATGGACAGTCCTTTTATATGTGGAGAGCCGAGTGTTGTTCAATGAACAAATAATTGTGTTGGGCTGCAATAAGCATTTATGTGATGATGAGAAGAAATGAGCTGACACATAATTAGTGGAGGGCTGTAACCAAGAGCATTCCTTTCCTGTTTTTTTTTAACCATGCTGTGTTTACTGAAATAACAGAATCGGGATTGTGTAGGTATTCATGTACAGTATATTGATTAGCACATTCCTAATCCCCCGAGAAAAGAACATAAAGCAGCTTCACAGTGTATAAATCACAGTGAAGTACAAAAAAAATCATAATTTCCATTCTAAAACACATTTTATTTCCCATTCCCAATGTAGGCTTATCATGCTATCTGAGCTTTAGATGAGATCAGGAAGATTTCAGCTTTATTTTCACAGTAATGGCTGCATTGCCTCTATTAAAAGGACTGAGCTGGCGTATTAGACCGGGCCGGTGTCACTGGTTCCCATGTTTTCCTCAGAAGTTCGACTCTCTTGCTGGAAGCTCATCGGAAATCCAGCTTTATATTAATAACTCCAAGGAAATTCCAGGCCTGTGCTTTGCTATGCACTAACAACCTCCTGTGCTGTTGCTCATTCCAGCATATGTTCTCTGAGAGCAAAATGCCGCAGGTGCTGGGGAGCTGAAATAGTAAAACAAGTAGGAAATGCTACAAATAGTCAGCACGACTGGCAGCCTCAACAGCATTGATTTTCAGAAGGCACATAGCTTGCTTGCCTTCATAGGGAAGGGTACTGAGTATAAGAGATGTGACATGATGTAATGGCTGTACAAGGCATTGGTTGGACCATACTTAAGGTGTAAGACAAAAGGAGGACCAGTGGAGAAAACAAAAGGAAATACAGAGAGAGAAATTGAGTGACTCGAGTGGAGTCTGAGAGGGTGAATGACAAAAGTTGACAATTGAAAGAATGAGTGATGGCTTTTTGAATCAGAATCAGGTTGAATATCACCAGCATATGTCACGAAATGTGTTAACTTTGCAGCAAGTATACAATGCAATACATAATAATAGAGAAAAAACTGTGAATTACACTAAGTATATATATACTATATATGATATTAAGCAAGTAGCGCAAAAAATTAGAAATAAAAAAAAAAGTAGTGACGAAGTGTTCATGGGTTCAATGTCCATTTAGGAATCGGATGGCAGAGGGGAAGAAGCTGTTCCTGAGTCACTGAGTGTGTGCCTTCAGGCTTCTGTACCTCCTTCCCGATGGTAACAGCGTGAAGAGGGTATGTCCTGGGTGGTGAAGATCCTTAACGATGGACACCGCCTTTCGGAGGCATTGCTTTTTGAAGATACCCTGGATACTAGAGGCAGGTGCCATGACTCAGTTTAGGATCCTCTGCACCTTACTTCGATCCTGTGCAGTAGCCCACTCCCCCCATACCAGATGGTGATGCAGCCAGCCACAGTGCTCTCCACTGTACATCTGTAGAAGTTTAGACGATGTACCAAATCTCCTCAAAACTCCTCATCAAATATAGACACTGTCTTGCCTTCTTTGAAGCTGCATCTGTATGTTGGGTCCAGGATAGTTCCTCAGAGATACTGACACCCAGGAACTTGCAAATAATCACTCTTCCCTGTCGAAACAGTTGAATTCAGTATTAAGTTTGGAAGGTTCCGCCATATCAAGTTAAAGGTTAAGATGCTGAACTTTGAGCTTTCATTGATTGGAATAGCATGGGACGTCAAAGTCAATATCAGCGTTAGATATAATGAATTTAAGTGATAGGCAATTCAGGGTCATCCGTTCAGACCGAATAGAGCTGTACAGTATGTGGGATATATTCTGCTTGTTTTCTGTGTCTGACTGCTGGTCTATGGAAAGGGAAAAGGAGGCAAGAAACCATTAGAAAGAGTAAGAAGGGGAGATGGTAGAATTAATAAGGCAAGGGGTGAAGGATGACCAAAGCAGTACTGTCTAATAAGACCAGAGAAAGGATGTAGCCAAGCAGAATGAAAGGGCAGGGATATAATAAACAGCAGGAGTGGCCAGGGAAAAAGAAACAACTTGCGCAGTGATGTTTGAGGAAGCAGCTAATTCATTTCAAACAGAGTTTGTTTTGAGATTTATATTTTGAAATAAAATACCTTAAGGATGTGCGAAGAGAAAACCCCAGGCAAATATTGCAACAATATTGAATGTTAGAAAACGGTTTATTAGATGGAATTAAAGTAGATATTACTGTGGTAGAATTAACCATTGATTCTATGGATGGGTGCCATGCCAGCATTACTAATTCAAGATTAACTGTTGTGATAAAATTTTGCTCCAGCATTTCATCCGTCAATATATTATGTACAGCATTTAGATAATAATTTTGCATGCAGCGAACTTCACAATGACCAGTGATGGGTGGCTGTGCATGATGTTTCAACACACATAGCAGCTTGAATTAATAGACAAAACCTTTATCATTAATTGCTGAATATTTAATATGGGGTTTTGTAGATATGAACTTGGAGGAATTAGCTGCTGAGCAGGGCGAACTTTAACTCAGCAACTTAAAAAACACATGTTTTTCTGTAGGTAGAATCATGAAAGGAAGCCAACACATCCCATTATTGGCTGCCGATATCACACAAGTAATATTTCAGTTCAAAACAAGCTGAAGTATTCTATTCGATTCACTGAAACCTTCGAGGCGGTTTAAAGTAGATTCATACTTAGGCATTAAAGGGAAGCAGTTAACCACACTTCATGATACAACATATTCAGCATTCTTGTACATTAAAATGGAAGGTATTGTTCTTTCTACTGAAATAATTTTCTTAATGATTTGCATAATCGGTATTTTGGCTACCATGTACTAACACGTTAAAGGTGAGTTTAAAAGAATACGAATGTACTGCAGGTGATGCATAACGGCTGATTGCAATCCACCATACATGCAGAACGGAACCTTCTGCTGTTCGGTAATCCACAACAAAAAGCACAAAACTTTCGATCAAATCAGCATCATGAGCATTTCACAGCAAACAGCATAGTGCTGGGTAATTTAACAGGAATATTTATTTTGCTTGTATCAGTTTTCCAATGATTGTGGCTTAGCGTTGATTGGTCTATTGTATAAGAGAGTCCCTCCGTTGGTTGTGGTCAGCCATGGATGTGATGTCCCAGCTGTCTACGTGATAAGCAAGCCAGGGCAGTACGATATGGAGAGCAGGCTGTCCCTCTCCATGCAGCTGATGAATCCAAGGGAACAGCAGAGACCAATACAGTATGGCACCAGCGGCGTCACAGGAATTGCCAGTTAGCATTGAACTCGACGTAAGACTGCCTTAGGGACTCCAGGTCCAGATTTTTCCCTTGGGGTTCACTCTCAAAGCCAGCCCTGTGAGTGGGTATAGCCACAAGGCAGCGGAGGTTTGAGATCAGAATTCCCATTCTCCTAGATGAGCTGCGAATCACGGCTGACGAGCCTCATCATAGGCTAGTGTTAAGGCACCAGTAACCCACATTTGCCCCTTCTCCTGTCAATAAAAATGATTCTGCCAGGCTTAGTACCCAAGCCACATGTGAAGGACAGCAGCTGGACTTGGTTATCCGAAGGCATTTGAGGCATAGGCATTGGGAGCATTTGATAAGTAGTGGAAGCTTATCCCCATTACTACACCACCCCCCCACCCCGCCCCCGCTATAACAACCTATTATAGACCTATAACAAAAAACAATTTTGAAAGGGATCCATTTGGTTAAAATGTATTATGCAAATAACAGACCAATATTATTTAATGAGTAAACTTCTAGTTTATAAATTACTCCTGATTATATAGGGAGGAAGGATATATATGAATGGTTAAGTACTGATAAGATATTCTTTAGAGAAATAGAATATTAAAACAGTTTAGCCAAATGGTTATGTCCTGTGTGAAGTGTTCTGAAGATCAAATATATTGAGAAAATCCAAAAATCTGAGATGCTGAGGGACTTGGGAGGTACTGTACAGAACACCCTGAAGGTTAACTTGCAGGTTGAGTTGGTGCTGAGGAAGGCAAATGTCATGTTAGCATTCATTTCAAGAGGTCTAGAATACAAGAGCAGGGATGTGATGCTGAGGCTTTATAAGGCACTGGCGAGGCCTCACCTTGAGTATTGTGAACAGTCTTGGGCCCCTCATCTTAGAAAAGATGTGCTGGCATTGGAGAGGGTCCAGAGGAGGTTCACAAGGATGATTCTAGGAATGAGAGGGTTATCATACAGGGAGCGTTTGATGGCTCTGGGTCTGTACTCGCTGGAATTCAAAAGGATGGAGGGGGATCTCATTGAAACCTTTTGAATGTTGAAAGGCCTAGACAGAGTAGATGTGGAGAGGATGTTTCCCATGGTGGGAGAGTTTAGCACAACAGAGCACAGCCTCAGGATAGAGGGGCGTCCATTCAAAACAGAGATGCGAAAAAATTTCTTTAGCTAAAGGGTGGTGAATTTGTGGAATTTGTTGCCACATGCAGCTGTGGAGGCCAAGTTGCTGGGTGTATTTAAGGCAGAGATTGATAGGTTCTTAACTGGACATGGCATCAAAGGTTACGGGGAGAAGGCCAGGAACTGGGGTTGAGAAGGAGCCATGGTTGAAGGATCAGCCATGATTGAATGGCAAAGCAGACTCAATGGGCCAGGTTGCCTAATTCAGCTCCCATGTCTTATGGTCACAACGCATGGGATTTACTCTTCTTGCTTGTCCCTATACTCAATGCTGTTCAGGGACGTAACAACAGCATCTGCACTATTAAGTCAGATCAACATCCCATTCATTATTGTTCTTGTTCCATCTAGACTATTGAGAAACTTATGGTCATTTAAAAAAAGAAAACTTAGTTTTCAAAATACACACTAACCACAGCCCAATTGACCGTGGAATCAATTCCTTTGTGTTGCATTTACATTCACATTTAATTTAATGTGTGACCTACTCGCATTTATTAGTACATAGAAGCCAAATATTTAAACTGCTACATTTACATGGCGTTCAATGAGAACCGTGCTATCATTAAATGAACTAGTGAAGAGAAGCACCACGTGCTAGCATTTCCTAGCTCATAAAATATGGACAAATCCAACAAAATTAACTTTTTCTTTCAGAGTATTTAGACTCATATTCTACTAGGAGGAGGAGAAGATGGCGGCGCGACACAGCTTGCGTGGCCACTCCGGTGAATGATATCTGTAATCTGTCAAGTAGGGTGCCGTGCACAATTCTGATTTGATGGCGACAGATGTGAGAGAATGGAGGAACATCTGGAGAAACTTCTGAGATGCCTTTTTTTGCTGTCGCTGTTACTGTGTGATCCAGAATCTCTGGAGTGGAAGGCCCAGAATCCTCGGCTTTGCTTGTTGCTCGGCGGCCGGGACAGGGTCGAGGCGCTCAGCAGAGCTGGTGCTCGGTGCTCGGTGTCAGAGGGCTGGTCGGAGGCTCTAAGTTTTCGGATGGACTCAAAGTCGGCTGGGGTCGGGTGCTTCCAATGCATCGCCAGTCATCAGTGCCTGGAGGTTTATGGCAGAGAGAGTTCCTCCCTTCTGCCGCCTGCTATCGGGACTATTGGGAGTCAATTGGAACTTTGAGACTTTTTTTACCGTTCCCATGGTCTGTTCTTTATCAAATTATGGTATTGCTTTGCACTGCAGTAACTATATGTTATAATTATATGGTCTTGTCAGTGTTAGTCTTTGGTTTGTCCTGTTTTTTTTGTGATATCGCTCTGGAGGAACATTGTATCATTTCTTAATGCATGCATGCATTTCTAAATGACAATAAATGAGGACTGAGTGTTCTCATAATCTAATCTAATATTGATAGGCAACAAGATCTAATTATTTTGCTCTGTTTCAGAAGGTTTTGTCGTCTCTTTGATCCTAATGTACGCGTAGATGTACAGCCGCACTAATTGACTGTCACTGGGACAGCAACCAAGAGGAACCCAGATAGATATTTCATCTTCTTGAAGGTCATGAGATTACCTGCAGCTCCCCACGCTCATCCAACTGGGGATTAAACCTGTGCATTGTTCAATACCACATTAGTATTTCATGAGATGTCTTTTTTTTCATTTTAAAAATTCTAAAATAAAGAAAGCTATAAGAGAAGGTATATTGAATTTCCATGGGCATAAAATGCCTCTTGGGTATCTTCTCAAAACCCAGCCTTTCAAAGATAGAGCTATTTTTTCAATGCTAGCATTTGCACTCAAAATAATCTCATTATAACTCTGCTGCCAAAAATGAAACACACAAGCTGCTTTTGAGCCAGATATTGGCCCGTCAGTTTGAAGGGAGGGCATAGCATCTTGGCAATATCTCAACGGCATGGATCTTGGCTCTGTTCAAAAGGAATGTGGAAAAAAAAGCAGAGAGTTATCAAGGCATCTCCGGGAGAGGAATTCTCACAAACTCTGTACATTAAGTACTCTTCACACTTAATGAGGAAGATTCTGCTTTGTCAGGAGCCTGCAATCACAGTACAACAGGAATTTACACCAACTGTTTCTCAATGAACTCTACAAGCAAACTGCATTGAAATCTTTTAGAAATGTCGGCTTGTGGTTGATATTCTTTTTTTTTGTCATAAATCCTCCTGTTGTTTCACAGCTTTCCATTATCCTTAGGAATCATTCATCTCTCTTGCCAGCACTGGTGCTTCTGGGTACAGAATGATTTGGTAGACTGTTTCTCAGGCGATAAAATATCTGAGGAAGGAAAGGAGTCAAGAGTTAGGAGAACGTATTAGGACTTTAGCACTTAATGTAAGAAAACAAACAAAAGCTGTTCAGACGGGAATTTCTGCAATGAAGCAGACACCTCCACATTGAGGCTCATTTGTGAATGCTACTGTAATGGTGACAGAGTGGCTGGGAGTAGTCTTTAAGTGTAACATGCCAGTACAAACTCCCCTAGTCAGGATTTCTACAGTCGGACTGCTGTTGGCCTCAAGGCAGAGGTCAAGTATCTGAGGGAGAAGATTGAGCATTGCTGTTAGAAGCTGCTCTTCATTTTGTAGATGCATGAGGTCTACCATTAATTCAAAGTATTGTGAAGTAGAACTACTCAATTAAAGTAGTCGCTCTTGGAAGTTACTGAAACACATTTCGAATTGCACAATGAAAACAGTGGCAGGGCACTTAGCTCCAGTGAACCAGGCCTAATCCTGACTACCGGTATCACCTATGAGGAGATTGAACACGCTTCCTGTGACGATCTAGGTTTCTTCCAAGTGCTCCTGTTTCCTCCCACAGCTTGAAAATGTTCGAGTTGGGAACTGTAAGTTGGCTCGAGTGAGTGAATAAGTGGTGGAGTCTTTCGTGTCTGGGAATGGGGTGGTGACGCAGACATCAGGAGAATAAACTGGGTCAGGTTTGGATTAGTGTAAAAGTAGGTGCTGAATGGTTACCATGGAGACAGTGGGCTGACGGGCCTGTTTACATGCAGGACCTTCCTGTGCCTCTAGAGCCATTATATCACAGGCTTGGCAACTCCTACTTTCCTCAGATACATACCTTGTTGCTGAGGTGTGCGTATCGTCCTGCACAAGGGTCTCCCCACACCATTTCTGTACACTGCCTTCACACAAATCCGGGTTTCTGTCCCCGGAACGAGATCTGTTAATAGCACTCCCCGAGCTTGTGGTGGAAGAGTCCTTACGGAAGGGCTTCTTCGACGACGAGTACACCGTACCTTGTAGTGCAGCACCTTGTCCATTGCAGGATCCCACAGGGCGGCCACACCAGTGGGACTGATATTAATAAGTTTCAGTTTGCCAGCTTCAGAGCTCACTGTTCAGAGTAAAAAGAGAGATTTAATTCCACGTCCCGTTCCCATTCTGATATGTCTATCCACGGCCTCCTCTACTGTCAAGATGAAGCCACACTCAGGTTGGAGGAACAACACCTTATATTCCATCTGGGTAGCCTCCAACCTGATGGCATGAACATTGACTTCTCTAACTTCCATTAATGCCCCACCTCCCCTTTGTACCCCATCCCTTATTTATTTATTTATTTTTCTTTTCCCCCTTTTTTCTCCCTCTGTCCCTCTCACTGTAACTTGCCCATCCTCTGGAATCCCCCCATCCTTTCTTTCTCCCTAGGCCTCCCGTCTCATGATCGTCTCCCTTCTCCAGCCTCATATCCCTTTTGCCAATCAACTTTCCAGCTCTTGGATCCACCGCGCCCTCCCCCCCCACCATCTTCTCCTATCATTTCAGACCTCCCCTCCCCCTCCCCCTCCCCCTCCCATTTTCAAATCTCCTACTACCTCTTCTTTCAGTTAGTCCTGACGAAGGGTCTTGGCCTGAAACGTCAACTGTACCTCTTCCTAGAGATGCTGCCTGGCCTGCTGCGTTCACCAGCAACTTTTATGTGTGTTGCCTGAGATGAAAAGTAATCTGGCATTGGGAATAACACCTAAGATTAGTAATGCATAACGTAATTCTAGTGCTTTTCTTCCAGTCCTCTGTTCTCCTATATGTTAAATTAACTGGATGTTGATAGTGGTAAGGGAGTGACTACGTTACACTCGAGGTCATCTTCCTCTGGATCCCCTCCTCCTTCCCCTTCTCCTGTGGTCCACTCTCCTCTTCGTCAGATTCCTTCCTCTCCAGCACTTGGCTTCACCTATCGCCTTCCAGCTATCCTCCTTCCCTCCCCCACACCAACTTATTATTCCATTCTCTTCCCCCTTCCTTCCCAGTCCTGAAGAAGGGTTTCGGCACGAAACGTCAACTGTTCATTCACTCCCATTGATGCTGCCTGGCCCACCGAGCATCTTCAACATTTTGCGTGTGTTGCTTTGGATCTCCAGCGTCTGCAGAATTGCTCAATGTTTGCAGTATAGATTGTTTCGTTGTGGGGCTAACGTCAGGATCTCATTGCACAAATTCAATACCTCTCTCTAGAGTTTTTATTGGATTCCAACATGGATGGCTTTCTAACACCATATTATTTATCTCACTAAGGAAGTAATGGTTCATTTCAAAACAGCTTTTTCCCACCACCAACTCTATTCTGCCGACTACCACAAAATATGTCCCTTGTCTGCATTGCATTCCTTCCGTCTGACTTCCATCAGCTTCTCTAGGCTTAGACACACATTTAGTGGCTACTCTCAGCCATGATCTGGTCAACAAGGAACACACTAAGTTGCCTGGAATCGCGAACAGCGCCAGGGGAAATATCCTTGCTGACAAGTCCACTGGTCACATGGAGAAACACCCCGCTTTCAGATGGAAGCAGGAAGGTATTGACTGAAAGGAAGTGTGGAGGAAATAATTTAAATGGGAGAGCACCTTTTCTTGTTAGTTTGTAAATAACCTAGTTTTCTATATGTGTAACACAACTTAAACGGAGATGAGTTAGCCGGCTGGTGGTGTACTGGCATCAGCACCGGACTACAAGGTGAGGGGTGTTGAGTTCGAATCCGGCTGGCTCCTTGCACGCTTTCCATCCGTGCTGGGTTGAGCGTCGAGCTAGCAATTCGGCCTTGTAATGAAACTGTCAAATGCTATGAGAACGGCAAAAAATGCTGGTCAAGGCGCACAAAAGAACAGCAACAGATGGAGATGAAACACCACAAAGCATGAATTGTGTGTGGCAGATGACACACAGCCCTTCGGACTCCAAGACAAGACGCTTACTATACAACACACTCAAAATGCTGGAGGAACTCAGCAGGCCAGGCAGCGTCTATGGAAAAGAGTAAACAGTTGACATTTTGGGGCAAGACCCTTCATCAGAACTCACTATGTTCAGGATGCTTATTATTCTCTTTTCCAGGAACACCATCTTCCTTTAAGTGTCTTTTATCAAACTGCAATACATCTATTGAAATAATATTTCTGGAATCTCTCGATGTTGCTTCACGTTGCCTAATACGCAATATAATTTCATAATTTTACATGTTGTGGAATCTATATTTGGACACTCAATCACATTCTCATTTTTCCTGCAATATTTCATCACTATTAGATCAGTGGGGTTACTAATGCTTTGTTAGTGTTTTACTTATTTACTGCCTGTTACGCCACTGGCGTTTAAGGCAGCAATGAAGGTCATCTCTGTCTGTCTAGAAAGATTCTTCATTGCTGTTTCCGTAACAATTGTTTTTTGACCAGTCAGGGTTGTTAGCCCTGAGCTGAACCCCCGAACATAGAGGACTGTTGGACCACTCTTAGTCTGGCGTCTACCCTTTGACCTGTTTGGGACGGGTGACCCTACCGAGAGCCAAAGCATAAAGCCCTGACTCCAGCCAACATATTGAGGCGCGCAAGCCTCCAAACCCTACGACAAGGTTGTGGTCCTCTTGGAGGTTGTTAGTAGTTAATGCGGAGATTTTCAGTTAGAATCAGTCTGATGCTGATTTTTGAGCTTGTGATGTTGAATGTCTAAAGATCAACGTTCAAAGTAAATTTTATTATCAACTTACATATACTATATGTCACCAAATACAGCCCTGAGATTTATTTTCCTTTAGGCATACTCAACAAAACTACAGAATAGTAACCTTAACAGGATCAGTGAAAGAGCACCCAACCAGGGTGTTCAAACCAACTAAAGACAATAAACTGCGCAAATGCAGATATAAATAGATAGCAATAAATAATGAGAACATGAGAGGAAGAGTCCTTGAAGGTGACTCCATTGGGGTTGTGGGATGAAGATTCTAATTATTTTGTGGTTAGTGCATGTCAACAAGGGAAACTTTGTGCTTGGCTGATATTTGCTGCAGTGGCATTGTATCAGACCATTTTCCATTGGATGAAGTGGAAAGCTTATTAAACGTTTAGTGAGTGCTGTTTTGGAGCTTATTACCGTCTTGAGTGCAAGCTTTCACTGATAACGCTTCGGTTCTGCCGGATTGGTACATCGCTGACACGGTCACCAAGTAGGTGGTGTTGGGTTCCAAGTTGTTCACAATGGTGGCGTTCTGGTCGCCACTGACGCTGAGTAAATTGGTTTTGCCCCCTGGCAGGATCCCATACAGAACTTCGTACGAAGCAACGCTGGGTGGAGTTGGGGCCCAGCTGACTTGAAAACTTCTTGGCTGTGAGTCTGAAATTACAATGACCTGTGGACTCAGCTCCTCTGGAGTCTCTGAAAGCGAAACAGTTTGAGTTAATTTTGTTCAATCCAATTGCTGCAAACATTCTCATAAAGTTGCTCTAGAATAATATGAATATCACATTAATAATGTAACAATATCATAAATTTTCTAAATTTATTTTATAAATAGCTTTAGTGTCTCTATGTATCAGGACACACTGCAGTAAATAAGTCATCCATTCCTGGAGCTATACACCATGGAAACACAGTCTCAAAGAATGTATGACCATGGAAACATACACATTAGAAACTGTATACCTCAATACAGGACCTTTGACTCAGCTTGTCCATGCAGACCAATACACCTATCTAAGCTAGTCCCATATCCCTCTAAAATGTATCTATCCATGTATCTGTCAAAATGTCTTTCAAATATTGTACCATTCTCATCCTCTGCTGCTTCCTCGGACGGTTCATTCCATACACCCACACTCTCTGTGTGCAAAACTTGCCCCTCCGATCCCCTTTCTCATCTTAAACCACTGTCCTGTGGTTTTAGATTCCCTTAGGCTGGGAAAAAGACTGTGTAAAGTCATCTCTCTCACCTTGTCACTCCAAGGAAAACAGTCCACCCTATCCAATCTCCTTATAGCTCCAACCCTTTGTAATTCTCACCGCCACCTGTTAAAAGTTTGTACGTTCTCCCTGTGACCGCATGGGTTTCCTCCGGGTGCTCAGGGTTCCTCCCACAGTCCGTAGATGTGCCAATGGTCATTGTAAATTGTCCCATGATTAGGCTAGGGTCACTGGGCAACACGGCTCGAAGGCTGGAAGGGCCTATTCTGCGCTGTATCTCAATAAATAAATAAAATCTTTTATTCTTCCTCTCTAACTTGATCACATCTTTCCCATAGTGGATCTTCTTTCTGTCTCAAACATTGGACTTCAGTTTTAAGCTCCTGATAAACATATTTCCTAATCAATTGGATTGCTGTCAGTTGAATCCAGCCATCAACTTGGCAGCTTGCCCAAGAGATAACCGTGTAACTGACCTGCACTCGGCCCATAACCCTCCATTCTGAAGGTGACACACCCTGTGTGCTGCTGAGCTGATCACTGGGGTAAGTCATTAACTAAACAGACCCCGATTTGACCCGTTGTTCTTTGGATTACCGAAGTGTCTTGTGATAAGCACACGACCTCTTTGTATCAATGGAAAACGAAAACTTTGCAAATGTATGTGGCAATATCAAGCTGCATCGCAAATATATGCCCAGAGTGTTTAGGAATGTGCTTTAAATCCACAGGAATGATGCTTCCTGCAACATCAGGGTATCCTAAATTGCTTAGCAACTAATGATGTCCTTTTGAATACAGTTAATATTTTAATGTGTCAAACACTGCAGACTATTTGGGCAAAGCAACTCCCTCACATAACAAAACGATAACAAGCAGGTAATTGGCTTCTGTGCCATTGATTGAGGGATAAATATTAGCCAGCATATCAAGATTCACAAAAGTAGTGCTAAGGATTGTTTTATGTTGACCTGAGAGTAGAGAGAGCTCTGATTTAATGTTTCATCCAAAACACGAGCAACTTAGAAATCTAACCATATAGTGCAGGATCTCAAAGACTCATCGACACCATTACGTGCCGTGTCGTGTGACGTGGGCAAACGTGAGCACGATTGTTCTTGGCAAGTTCTTCTACAGAAAGTGGTTTGTCTTTGCCTTCTTCTGGGCAGTGTCTTTACAAGATGGGTGACCCCTTCCCCTCCCACCCAGCCATTATCAATACTGCATGCTCCTCAGAGGTTTGTCTGCCAGGTGTCAGTGGCCGGATAGCCAGGACTGGTGATATGCACCACCTGCTCATATGACCATCCATCGCCTGCTTCCATGGCGACACGGGACCCGGATCGGGGGGCTATGCAGGTGCTACACCTTGCCCAAGGGTGACCTGCAGGCTAGTCGAGGGAAGGAGCACCTTACACTTCCTTTGGTAGAGACATATTTCCACCCCACCATTCATTTTAAACACTACAAAATTTAATTATGGGATACAATCAGTTGCTAAGCTTGACTGAAACTTGGTCATTCAAATCAAAACTTTGGATCGTGCACTTGTGTAAATATACTGTCCACCTGCTTGAGCATGCTGCAAAGGGACTTAACCATGATTTTAAACAGCATATGGTGCATATGACTCCTGACAGTATTTCCAACCTGTGAGTCACTACGTAAGCCCTGATGGACAAACACACTCATCACTAGAGTTAGAAAGCCAACTGTGATGCGGGGAAGGAAATCTCGTTGCTGATTGGCTGCCTGGCCAACTTCGTGCCCTGTGGTTTGGAATCTTGCCCGCATCGGCTCACTAGTAGTTTCCGAAATGGCGTCCAGTCAGCTGACTGAAAAGTATCATAATGTTGTCGTTTAAAGTTAAATTGGACAGCTATATGGACAAGGAAGGAATGGAGGGTTATGGGCTGAGTGCAGGTCGGTGGGACTAGGTGAGAGCAAGAGTTCGGCACGGACTAGAAGGGCCGAGATGGCCTGTTTCCGTGCTGTAATTGCTATATGGTTATAAAGGCCAAGCATTCGGAGGACACACCACAATCAACAGCGCACTGATGATGTCTCCTCGCATGGGTGACGAAACGTTTGCAAGTAAATTGGCAAGATTGGAGAACAACCCAACCCAACCTATACATTTTCTATACAAAATTATTTCCAGTCAGTAATACCTTAGACTTTATGCAAGCTAATTGTACCACTCAAACAAAGAAACAAGAGTGATTGCTTTTATTTCCAGGATGATGGGACTCATGTTGGGACTTGTAAACACTGGAGAGAGTTCAAAGAAAGTTCACAATAACGATTCCAGGATTGAACAGATTGTCATATGAAGAATGTTTGATGGCTCTGAACCTGTATTCACTAGAATTCGGAAAAAATGAGGGGTGACCTAACTGAAATCGAATGTTGAAAGGCCTTGATACAGTGGATGTGGGGAGGATGCTTTCTATGATGGGAGAGTCTAGGATCTGCGGACACAGCCTCAGAATAGAGGGGTGTCCTTTTAGAACAGAGATGAGGAGGGATTTCTTTAGCCAGAGAATGGCAACTGTGCAATTTGTTGCCACAGGCAGCTGTGGAGGTTAATTCTTTATGTATATTTAAGGCAGAGGTTGATAGATTCTTGATTGGCCAGGGTATGAAGGGATACGGGGAGAAGGCAGGAGATTGGGGCTGAGAGGAAAAAGGATCAGCCATGATGAAATGGAGGAGCAGACTCGATGGGCCAAATGGCCTAATTCTGCTCCTTTGTCTTATGGTCTTATGTCTGGAACCTTGGGAGCACGGTGCATAACATATCTCCCTATTACAGAAAGGGCACTGAGGATTTACAGGTGTAAGGGGTTTCTTCTTTTATCTTACTGCAAAGGCTAATGAAAATGGCTTCTTTGTCATGTTAGAACAAAATATGTTTTTTCTGTAATAATAACTGCGATGTAAGGAGTTCTCTCTCTCTCTGCTTGTTTGGGTTACATTATTGATAAGAGAGAAAACGAATCAATTGAGATAGATGCTATTCTTTCTTGTGTGTCTGTAAGCTGTTGTGTTTTGCAGGCTTTGACGTAGAAGGCGCGATGGGGACAGAGAGAGGAGATGCGATGCTGTGGCCCTGGGTGGCAGGACCAACCCTGAGCAGGAGTCCGAGGGCCCAGGGTCTTCGGCGAAGAGAGGAGACGAAGACAGACTCGTGTGGAGCGTCTGATCGACTACTGTGGTTGGTCCCAGGCGGCGGTTCGAGGGGGTCGGAGGGGATCGAATGGTGGAAAGAAGACTCCACTAATTGAGCTCCAACTGTGCACAAAGTGGTTGAACTTTGATAAGTTTGGAGCCTTTTATTTTCCTTTTATATTTTATCTCTACTAATTACATAGTTCTAGCATAGTTCTATAAAGTGTAATCATTTAATCGCATATGGTGTATTGTCTGTTATTTGGCGGGGTGGGGTACATCACACAGCATCCACACAAACTTGATTACCCAGTTTGGTGGGGCCAAAGGCTGCTCCCCCCAGACGAGAGCGAGTTGAGTGAGCCTGAGGCTTACCGGGGGCTACACAAGGATGAATCATGAGGTTCCAAGTATGTGAAAAGGCAGCAACAGGGCTGAACACTTTCTCCGGAAACAGAAGGCAAGTGAAGATCTTTAAAATAACGAGGTGTATTGGTGGACAAATATAAAGAGGTTGCGTATTTAAAGAGATTTTGATAAGTAGCACAATGAGTCTCAGCCAAATCCAATTAGAACGTAGGTGAAGAAGCTGCAGCCTGATTCATTTTTTAAAGAGAGGGAGAATGGAGACTAACAATACTTCTAACGTGAAGCTAATGAACCACAGGAAGGACTTGGCGCTGACAGAGCCAGATGTAGGGAAGAAGGGAAGAACACAAAATATGGACACAGATCTGCTTGGACATTCCTGTGCTCTGGACCTCAGTACTTGATATCGATTGTGAAAACTCTCCCTCTTTTCAGGCCGATATGAAGTGAATTGAGCTGCTCTTTCCCATGATGGCTCTCAGGGCGAATGGAGAGATCTGGGACAGAGAGGAAGTCCGGTTGCTTGCCTGGACATGGTCTGCTTGTCTCCCACCTGTGTTATGGCCATACACCCATTTAGCACACTCATCCCTCACAATATAATGGGAGCTGGGTGGACCTAGAGTGGGCACAAATAATGAGTCGGAACCACATTATGGCTTGGGTGGTTTTGGTTTCCATGTAGAACTCAGGACTACGGTAATATCCTTCCTGCTTCTTTACTGAAATCAGCTAACAGACTGGCGGCATTCTGTCTTAGAGTTTACGTGATGTGACAGCACTGCCATGTTCCTGTAAACCGTCTCATCAATTTCAGATAATTCACGTTACCAGCATCAGTCAGAACTCACCTTCCAATGTAGTTACAATTGTCTCAAGGAACTTATTATAGTTGTCACTTATCGGAGTAAGTTTCACTTCATAACTGGTCTTTGGGAGCAGCTGCCTCAAAACAACACTCGTTTCATCTCCAGTGACAGTCTTCCATGACTTCTTCTGGGAATCCACGAGTGGACCGTATTCAATCAAATAATAGTCTGCGCTGTCACTAAGCAGCCTGGGCCACAACAAGCGGAAGCTGGTTGCTGTGATGTCCAAAGCTCGTAGCTTCTTAACCTGGATAATGTCTGCAGGGGGGAAAAAATAAGAAAGAAGAAACTGTGAAATTTCTAGATATGCGAGTGTTTCTATGTGGGTATACAACAGAAAAGGACATCTATATTAGTGACCTGAAATCCATCGTGTGTATCCCATATGCATAGCCACATGAGTGTGAGGAGGTGTTTATGTGTTTTGCGTATGTTCACTGAATATCATACATGAAGAGAGTGTGTGTGTGTACTGTGTTATGTTTGTGATGCACTGATGAAGTCAGGTGCAGCAAATGGCAGATTATGATCCCTGTGGCTTTCCATAGAGCATTGGGCTTCTCGGGTTTTTAGGCCCCCGTATTTACTAATCATTATCTTAACCAGAATTGTTAAGCCCTTGCGTTTTTGGTTTAACCTTGTCAAGTTAATTGTGGCTGGCCCCTGTTTCCCGCAGTCCATAATTATTTAAGGAGGATTCTCATTCGGTGCCTTATGGGGGTCATTGTGTCGGAGAGGATAAATTCTCGTGGTGGCACTCCTCCGATGTTTAACCTCTAGTTTCCGCCTCTTTCCGGGGAGCCTAACGTTCCTCTGCCCCTGGGTCCAATCCTTCACGAGCGCATCACGATATGGCAGGTGTATAACGTGCGCAGAAAGTAAATCCTTAGAGCATGATTTGTGTCGGTGGCATGTATATAACGGGCGTGTGTGACGTTCAATGTGAAGTTAATCGGTGTGGCGATAGAGTAAGTCTGCATCGTGCGTGACATAGTACGTCAAAATATGAATGTGTGTGTGTGTGCTGCATCTACTGTACAATCTTGCTGAAGGGTCTCGGACGGAAACTCTTTTGCGTAGATGCTGCCTGGCCTGCTGAGTTCCTCCAGCATTCTGTGTGTGGTACTGTACGTAGTTCGCTGTCTCGGTGGGGTGTGGGTAAGAAGAAAGGTGTTCAGAGTTAATGAAGACTGACTAGAAAAGTTGCTGATTACTCACGCAACCAGGCCTGAAACAGGAGCTCAAACATCATGTTAGTAACTGTCACACAGATAAGACTGGAACCGATGATATTTTCCCTTGCAGTTCATGCATGTTCGAACTGAGTGCCATTGTCTTCAAATCCAGAGGAAGCAGTGGCGGGACTCGGGAGTAGCAATGAGGAACGATGAACAGGGACAACACGGTATTTCCTATCAGTGTTCATCGTGGAGGATATCACGTTTGAGAGTGTTGCTGCAGCCATCACCATCGTCCGTTTAAACATTCACCCAAAGTCTTCAGCAATCAGCAAACCACTGTTTTGTAACTGAACGGCAGACACTCGACCGTTCCCCAGCAACTGCACCGCAAAAGTAATGCGGCAAAACGCACAGCCCAAACGGTGAGGATAATTACCGTCTGCAAGCTGGGAAACAGTTTCTTCCCTCAGGCCGTTAAACTGCTGAGCTCCCTACCGCATCACATTCGAAGTGTCACCAGTTCTGTACCTGACAATATTTAATTTATGCACTTTAGTTTGCTCTTTATGTGTAATCCATTGTCGGGTTCATCCTTACATACATTAAGTTATTATGTGTACTATGGAGCCTTACACTCTGGTTCGGAGAAGCGTCGTCTCATTTGATATACATGTATGTAGTTAAATGACAATAAACTTGACTTCATATGAAGAAATGGAAGATGTTTTCTTGTGAAGAATTGCGGAAATCAGGCATGCCATCCGAGGCGCTCACAACAGTCACAGATAAAAGCCTGCAGCTGTGGCCAGGAATGAATATTTATGCTCTCAGCTCGCACAGCAGGCACGAAATCAGATCTGCGCAGCCACATCAGCTGAGGAAGGACTAACGAGAAAGTGAGGGGAGGGAATGAAAGGGAAATAGTGAACATTCAGGCTGCATTTGAACTGACACTTCAGTGCTCGTGCTGCGGCCACCTCATTCGGCGCTCCCGCATGTTAATACAGGCCTCTAATCAGCCAATCATGCCGCAGCAACTCGATATATAAAAACACGGTCAAGAGGTTCGGGTGTTGTTCAGGCCAAACATCAGCAGGGGGAAGAAATGCGATTTATGGGATGTTGACTGTGGGTGCCAGATGGGGTGGTTTATCTCAGAAACTGCTGCTTTCCTGGGATTTCATACAAGAGTTTCTAGAGTTTACAGAGAATTGTACAAAAAAACCACAAAAAAAACCTCCAGTGAGCGGCAGTCCTGTGGGCAAAACGCTTTGTTAATGAGGGAGGTCAGAGGAGAATGGCCAGATTGGTTCAAGCTGTCAGGAAGGCGACAGTAACTCAAATTACCACACGTTATGAAAATGGAGACATCCCTTTCTCCTTTATTAGGGAGAGAGAGAGAGAGAACCTGTGGTATGTCAAATACCTGGTGAAACGCAAAGTCTTCGGGGTAGCTGCAAGTCTATGTCTTTTCTGCTGCTTTGTTCATGCTTGAGGGCTCAGTGGCCGGTGCTGATGCTTTCTTTTGCCGGTGGGGGGGGGGGGAAATTGTTGCTCGCTGCCACTTACACACGGGAGGGAGGGGAGCCGGGGGGGGGGGTAGATTTTGGGGTTCTAACATTTAACTGTGGTTCATTCTTTGGGGGCACTCCTCTGTTTTTGTGGATGGTGGGGAAGAAAAAGCATTTCAGGATGTATATTGTATACATTTCTCTGACATTAAATGTACCTTTGAATCTTTGTTACAACAGTGGTGTGCAGAAGAGCATCTGTGAATGCACGACACGGCGAACCGGATGGGCCAACACACATCAAAGTTGCTGGTGAACGCAGCAGGCAAGGCAGCATCTCTAGGAAGAGGTACAGTTGACGTTTCGGGCCGAGACCCTTCGTCAGGACTAACTGAAAGAAGAGCTAGTAAGAGATTTGAAAGTGGGAGGGGGAGGAGGAGAACCGAAATGATAGGAGAAGACAGGAGGGGGAGGGATGGAGCCAAGAGCTGGACAGGTGATTGGCAAAAGGGATATGAGAGGATCATGGGACAGGAGGCCCAGGGAGAAAGAAAAGGGGGAGGGGGAAAAACCCAGAGAATGGGCAAGGGGTATAGTCAGAGGGACAGAGGGAGAGAAAAAGAATGTGTGTATATAAAGAAATAACGGATGGGGTACAAGGGGGAGGTGGGGCATTAGCAGAAGTTTGAGAAGTCAATGTTCATGCCATCAGGTTGGAGGCTACCCAGACGGAATATAAGGTGTGCCACTTTGGCGGAAGACCACGAGCGTACACTAAGCGGCCACCTCATTAGGTACAGGAGATACCTAATAAAGCAGCCACTGAATGTGTGTGGGTTGATGTGCAAAGTGGTACTATCACTCCGGACTAAGCAGCTGATATCACCAGGAACACTGTGCTCTCCTGTTACTAATGAGCTTAGTTCTCCATTTCTTCATGTGAATGAGCAGAATTAGTGGCTGTCGTGCAATCTGTAACAAAGTACAGCAGCTATTGTAACCTTCGGCTGTAGTTGATCTCCCTCTGAAGATCAGCCAGAGGCCGTTAGTTGTGAGGTACCTGCAGCCTGCAAGATCAGTTCATCGTTACGGCAGGCGCATGAAATCAAGGTCACAATCTGAATCACTGGTAGATCTGTCAGATCCATCAAGTGCAATGTGCCCTATGCTGGGAGAATACATAAAACTGATTTATACAGTGCTTTTCACCTCCTTGTAAGAGCCAGAAGCACCTTGGAGATGAATTACTTTTGAAGTGTAATCATTGTCACGTAGGTGGATAATCCACGACTGCACTCCACAAATACCCTCTGTGCTCTTTCAGATTCCAAAGGCTAGACCATTAGATATAGGAGCAGAAGTAGGCCATTCGGCCCATCGAGTCTGCTCCACCATTCAAGCACGGGCTGATCCAATTCTTCCAGGTCATCCTCACTCCCCTGCCTTCTCCCCGTACCCTTCGATGCCCGGGGTTCGTAGGTTAATTGGGCGCAAGGGTGTACTTGGGCGGAGTGGGTTCGTTGGGCCGGAAGGGCATGTTACCGTGCTGTATCTCTGAATCAATAAAAAAGCACCAAAGGAAAAAGAAAATTCAGAGGATCAGCAGATCTGTGGAGAGGGATGAGTTTAACATCTCAGATGAGTGACTTTCTGTGAAATTGGAGGAAGTTCCACCTCTTGTTTTTTGCCTTATACCATCAGCCTTTTACTCATTTAATCATTTCTCATCTCCTCTGCCCTGCCGTCAGCAAAGAATCAGGTCTATTATCACTGACATTCTGTGAAATTTGTTGCTGTAGGGGCAGCTGTACAGTGTATTAGGTAAAAATAATTACTATCAATTACAATAAGAAATAAATAAATAGAGAAAAGAGGGGGCAAAATAAAGAGGTCATGAACTGTTCAGAAATCCAACAGAAAAAAGAAGCACTCCTCCTCCCTGATTGTAGTAAAGAAAACTGGGCAGGTCCTGGGTGGACTCAAACCTCCTTTCTTCATTACACCCCCGAACCCCTCCCGTTTCCCCGTGAAACAATGTCCAGTTCTGCTGCAAAGTTGTCACTCTGAAACTTTAGCTTCTATCCCTAAAAGGAAGCTGCCCGGCCTGATCAGTATTTTGATCATTGTCTCTTTTAAAACAGCGGTCCCCAACCACCGGGCCGCAGACCGGCACTGGGCCGCAGAGCATGTACTACCGAGCCGCGAGGAAACGATACGAGTCAGCTGCACCTTTCCTCATTCCCTGTCACGCACTGTTGAACTTGAACATAAGGTTGCCAACTGTCCTGTATTTGTCGGGACATCCCGTATATTGGGCTAAATTGGTTTGTCCCATACGGGACCCCCTTGTCCCGTATTTCCCCTGCTAAGGTACAGCATTCCTATGAAAATTTTCGTGCCGAAATGGCGTAAAGCAAAGAAGCAATTACCATTAATTTATATGGAAAAAATTTTTGAGCGTTCCCAGACCCAAAAAATAACCTACCAAATCATACCAAATAACACATAAAACCTGAAATAACACTAACGTATTGTAAAAGCAGTAATGATATGATAAATACACAGCCTATATAAAGTAGAAATAATGTATGTACAGTATAGTTGGGAAGATTAAGCCAAAACCAATTTGTGGAAACAAAAATCGGCACATACGCGCATGCGCAGACAGGTGCCCGTGCAAGGCTTCATAGTCATGGTAGTCTTCCCTGGGGTAAAGTGTCCCGGGATTTGACTGCTACTTTTGTCCCTTATTTGGGAGTGAGAAAGTTGAAACCCTAACTATAAGAGACATGTTGAGGTGAGTTTTACCCTACTTGAACACCCCCCTCCCCCGGTTGGCTGGTCCGCAAGAATATTGTCAATATTAAACCGGTCAGTGGTGCAAAAAAGATTGGGGACCCCTGTTTCAAAAGTCACGTGAGTCACTCAGGTTGATTTTATTCCATTTCCTGCCAGGCTGAGATGCGACCAGTCAATATACTCTCCACCACACATCTATAGAAGTTTGTCAAAGTTTTTTTTTGCAAAGATTTGGCGTGTCATCCACATTTAGCACGTCATTGACGAACGTCTATAGATGTGTAGTGGAGAGTATATTGACTGGTTGCATCAAAGCCTGGTGTGGAAACACCAAAGCCCATGAATGGAAAAGCCTACAAAACGTGGTGGATACGGCCCAGTCCGTCACGGGTAAAGGCCTCCCCACCATTGAGCACATCTACACAGAACGCTGTCGCAGGACAGCAGCATCCATCATCAAGGACCCCACGATCCACGTCATTCTCGTTTCTTGCTGCTGCCATCGGGAAGAAGGTACAGGAGCCTCAGGATCCACACCAGCAGGTTCAGGAACAGTTATTACCCTTCAGTCATCAGGCTGTTAAACCAGTGGGGATAACTTCACTTGCCCCATCACTGAACTATTCCCACAATCTATGGATCCACTTTCACAGGTTCTTCATCACCTGATTTCGATATTTATTGCTTATTTATTTATTATTATTATTATTCCTTTTTTTCACTTTTTTCTTACTTTTCCACATTTTGATGTCGTTTGCATATCGGTTGTGGGGTGCAGTCTTTCACTGATCCAATTGTGTTCCTTGTTTTTATTGTGAATGCCCACAAGAAAATGAATCGCAGGGTTGCAAATACTGAATATGTACTTTGAACTTTGAGCTTGTTATTTTTTTGTAATGCTTTTAATAGGATCGCTGAAACACTTCAGGGAGCCCAAGGCAACAGGGAGAGACGAGTAACTGGGACTGGAGAGGGGAAAGACACCATATGGAAGCATCTGTTATAGATTTACACAGAGACACAGAGCTTCAATTGTTTCTCTTTGTTCTGTAAGTTATTATAAGAACAGAAAATTAACACAACTGGCACCCGACGATGATTTAAATACAGCGGGAGAGCAACATGAATAATAATCGCTTCCCGGAATTGCAACACCAACCCTTGATCTTTCCTGGGAGAGTCTGAGGCACACGGACTAGGGTGGGTGAGTGTGAAGTCTTAGTCAGTTCTGGGGGGGGGGGAGAAGTGGGGAGAGTGGATGGTGGAAACTAAGGCAAGAAGCATTATGGGGGAGTGAGCTAAGGAATAAAAAGCAAAGAAGTGGGTGGGGTTAGGTCCGAGGCACGGAAAGGGCCAAAGCAAGGGGAGTTTTGGTTTAAAAAAGACTAATTTGTTTTTCCACTAACATAATATGTTCCAGGAGCAGCTTATGCCAATTGTCCTCGTAACTCAATGCCCCATCGTCATTCTAGTTATCCTCCTTTGTAACGCCTCAGACATCAATAAAACATTCTTGAGGTAATTAGCCCAAAAGGAAAGGCAATACTCCCAATGGGGTCTGAATAGAGTCTTGAAGTGAACCTGTAGGCCGTGGAATCAGCTCAGAGCTGTGGTGAGAGATGTTGCCCATGTCAGTTCAGGTGCTTGACGGGTGAGGGGCCATAAATGTTCCTGAACCTGGTGGTGAGGGACTGAAGCTGCAGCCCAATAGTAATAGTGAGAGGACAGCATGGTTGAGGTATGGGGGGGGGGGGGAATAGCTCTAGATGCGAGGCAGGGGTTTGGAGGGGAGGGGATCTAAGGTTTGAGGTAAGAGCAGGGTGAGGCATTGGTTGGCATGGTCCGAGGTTGGGCTGAGGGTGTGGATCCAATGTATGAGGTAACAAAGTTGGTCTGAGGCACGAGGTGATGGGGGTGGGATGGGGTGGTCGGAGACATGATGCAATAGGGCGATGCAGTGGGTCTAAGGTAGGAGGCAGTTGTGGAATGGAGTCCAGGCCACATAACAGGGTGGAATCCGAAGCAAGGGGAGCTTTGGTCTAAAAGGACCCATTTGTTTCTCCACTAACACCATGTTCCAGTCAAGCTGCCTGCATTTTCTCTCTGTCAATGAAAGTAAGGGCTGATGTTGCAGTAAACTGGTCTATACTTTTAATTGGCCTGATTGACATGTTAGAAAACATATTGAATACATAGCTGGAGGAACTCAGCCAATCAGACAGCACCCATGGAAAAGAAGAAGTAGTCAACGTTTCGGGCCGAGACCCTTCTCCAGCTTCTTCATTGACGTTGCCTGATCTGCTGAGTTCCTTCAGCATCTTGTGTGCATTGCTTTGGATTTCCAGCATCTGCAGACTTTCCATTGTTTTTGAAAACATAGCTGACTAGTTTCACTCTTTGTCTGTTATACATCCTCAACGAGGTCCTACAAACCACGATTACTCAAGAACACTGCTCTGATATCAGGATGAGATCAAAATTCACCCTAAATGTGTCAATCACAGCAAATATATGGTGCTGAGATGATGCATTATAGTTTAAGAATATAGGAAGAGGTCAAGCTAATGTAGCTCCCAGAAACAACTCCAACACTGAATCACATTTGTTCCTCAACTCCATGTACAGTACTTGCCTAATAGCAATATCCCCTGCTAAACTTAACAGACATAACAGATAGATCAATTCCAACTTCCATCATAATATTTTGGGAGACAGGTCTTCAAATTTCCTATATGCTCTTAATGTAAAAAGCACCTCCTTTTATCTAGTGATCTGTAATCTGATTAAATTGTCTTGCATTTTCCCACTAGAAGTGTTCATATTGAATTGACTTTATTACTTGCATTCTTCCTATACATGAGGAGTGAAAACCTTTACGTTATGTCTCTATCTAAGTGTACAATGTGCAGTTTATAGTAACTTATAATAAATAGTATGTACAACAGGACAGTCAATATAACATAGAAATACAATTGTATCAGCGTGAGTTAATCAGTCTGATGGCCTGGTGGAAGAAGCTGTCCCGGAGCCTGTTGGTCCTGGTTTTTATGCTGCGGTCCCAATTCCCAGATGGTAGCAGCTGGAAAAGTTTGTGGTTGGGGTGATTCAGGTCCCCAATGATCCTTTGAGCCCTTTTTATGCACCTGTCTTTATAAATGTCCTGAATAGTGGGAAGTTCACATCTACACTTGCGCTGGGCTGTCCGCACCACTCCCTGCAGAGTCCTGCGATTGAGGGAAGTACAGTTTCCATACCAGGCAGTGATGCAGCCAATCAGGATGCTCTCATTTGTGCCCCTGCAGAAGGTTCTTGGAATTTGGGGCCCATACCAAACTTCTTCAACTGTCCAAGGTGAAAGAGGCACTGTTGTGCCTTTTTCACCACACAGCTGGTTTGCACAGACCACCTGAGATCCTCGGTGATGTGTATGCCGAGGAACTTAAAGCTGTTCACCCTCTCAGCCCCAGATCCATTGATGTCAATAGGGGTTAGCCCGTCTCCATTCCTCTTGTAGTCCACAACCAGCTCCTTTGTTATATATGTATCCCATCAAATTCTTTTGCATTTCAAATACTGTATGTCAGATGGACCATCCTGCAACCTTCTAAAGGTAAGGGAACACAAGTCAAATTTATGTAAGCTGTCCTCATAACTCAACCCTGCATAAAGATAAAGATTAGCTTTATTAGATCCATATATTCAGGACATCTTCAAGGAGCAATGCCTCAAAAAGATGGCATCCATCATTCAGGACCCCCAACACCCAGGACATGCCCTCTTCTCATTGCTACCATCAGGAAGGAGGTACAGAAGCCTGAAGGCACACACTCAATGATTCAAGAACAGTTTCTTCCCCCCTACCATCTGATTTCTGAATGAACACATCCTCACTACTTTTGTTTTATTTTGCATTACTGATTTAACAATTTAATACATATATATTTACTGTAATTCACATTTTTCCTCTATAGTTATATGCTGCATTGTACTGCTGCCGTAAAGACAACAAATTTCATGAAATATGCTGGTGATATTAAACCTGTTTCTGATTATCTGTCACGTGTATGTTGAAACACACAGGGAATTGTGTCATTTTTGTGTCAATGACCAACACCGTCTGAGGATGGCTGGGGGCAGCCTGCGAGTGTATCATGTTTTTGGCACTAACATTGATTGGTCACAACTCACTAACCTTGACCGTACGTCTTTGGACTGTGTTAGGAAACCCGAGCACCTGGAGGAGACCTACACGGTCACGGGGAGGACATACAAACTCCTTGCAGAGAGTGGTGAAATGAACTCTGAAAAGTGATCACTGGTGCTATACAGTGATACTATAACCACCGCACTACCATGCTGACTATCAGTTATGTCACACCATCATTCCATCCTTTATTATCAAAGTATGTATGCAGTATACAACTCTGAGATTCGCCTTTTCCAGATAGCCGTGAAACAAAGAAAACCATGGAGCTTGTTCAATGGAAAACTATCAGAACCACCCCTCCCCGCAGGAAAAAGAAGAACGGCAATGTGATCAACTCCCAAAACCCCTCCCCCCACACAAAAAGCAAACAAAAATACCATTTAAAAAATATAATACAATGATACAGTGAGGAAATCATTGTATCTCCTCAAAGGTCAAGATATCATTCCTGAGGTAAGTTGCCTAAGACTAAGCATAATACTCCCAATGGGGTCTGAAGCATCACTTCTAACCTTTCTTATTTTATTTCTTCTTCTGCTAAAGGTCAAGTTCATTAGCTTTTTGGTTATGTTTTAAGCCATGCATTGTGGTCTAAATTTATAGGCCAGAATAATCCTTTGCTCTTCAACGTTCATTCATCCGTTAAAGAGTTGAAAGATCAAGAGCCAATAAATGATCTGGTAAGCTGCTAGAGTTAAAAAGCTCACAGAACTTTGTTAACCATGATAATGTTTTGGGCGACAGCCTGACTGAAGTTAAACAATTCACTGTCTGCACTGGTATCAGGGCTTCACCCCAATCTTTTCTTATCTCTAGTACATTGTCAGTTCTGAACTTTCTGCTAGTCTCCAAGATAAATTGATAACCACTATCGATAAAAGTTATGGAATTCGTATGGACTAATCCAATTAGAAAGGATATACAAGGGGCAAAGTCATAATTAGAAGTTGGACGATGAACACGTGATCTGGAAGGTTGAAAATTTCTGCAGCAGATCACAGTAGTGTTGTCTGAAGATGTCCACGTACTGTAATTCTTAATGAATTGCAATTTTTGAGTCTTTGACTAATGTGTCTGTAATTCTCATTCCTGTAATCTAGATATTAACTGCGACCTTCACTTATCTTTACATTTGAATCAAAATAAATGATCTCACACTTTCACCCTACTGGAAGTTCACTGGGCACAATTTTGTCCAAACATTTAATACATGTATGTGAATATCTGCAACCTCTTCTTCCCAAGTGCACAACCTAATATGGTCAAAATCTTAATCATTGTCACGGTGTGAAACGCAACCTTGTGCAGAAATGAGATTATAAGGCACTTGCCACAGTAAAGTTCAGGTCAGCCCATCCTGGTTTTAAATGAACGATAATAAATGAGTAACGACTAAATAAGGGCGACTGTCTATACACTGTCTGGGATAATACAATCTAATTATTGTGAAAAAATAACTTGGGAAGATGTCCAATTTTTTTGCTAGTAATCTGACAAAGATTCGGCAACAACAACTACATTTTTAAGTTGCATAGTGCATTTAGTGTAATATCACACCCAAATACTTCACAGGAATATTACGAAGCAAAGTTTAACACTCATCCAGAGGAGGAAATATATTACGGTATATGTAAAAATCTTGTCAAAGGGCTGTCTATTTTAAAAGAAGAAATGACCCGAAACGATTGGGAAAAGAATTTCAGAGGCGTGGGTTTGGCAACTGAAGGCCAAGCAGCAAATGGGATGATTAAATTTCTCAGTGCTTAATGGGTCACAAAGCTGCATTGCAGATAGTGCTGGAGAAGATTATTGTGATAAGGACGGATTTAGGTCATAGGTAGCTTTGAAAACAAGCAAAAGAATTGCAAAAGAATAGTGTGAAATCAATGCAAGTAAACAAAACCGGAATCGGTGCTGGTCAGGACTACGTCAGCAGAATTTTTGGATGACCTCATTTCCAAAGGGTAGAGCAAAGTAAACTGGCCAGGTCTGTATGGAAAGCAGTGACAGTTCAACTCAGTTTATCAGGGGAAATGCAGGAAAATGAGAGAACGAGGCATGGATTAGAGAAGTATATCGAACGTCCAAGAGTGACCAAGCGTTTACATTACACACACAGGACATGCAGCCACAAGTCCGCTCTAAGTGCAAGAATGCGCGCACACAGCTGCGTGTTGCCTAAAGTTGCAATTTAAAAGCAAAAGGGAAAATTAAACTTCCAGCGGCTCCAGCCAGAGCAGCACATGGCTGAGACAAATCAGTAAGCGATCAGACAGATGTTGCATTCCTGATTCTCCAGTCCTCCATCCTAAGGCAGCTGAAAAATGCCCTGAGGGGAGTGGGAAGCAGCAAGTCACAGTTCACTGTAATTAAACCCCAGGGTTCCAGCTGCTACGATGAGTGATGTGTCTTTACGAAAAGTACTTAAACCATCAAATCAAGAACGTCATGTCTAACAACGTGTACTGGAAATGAATCTGTTTTGCTGCTGACACGCACATGCCTGAAGAATGAATACTTTTCCTGAGGGGGAGTGGGCTAAAAGCCTAGCTTATTATGTAAATAACTTCGAAGGTTTTGAAATTTGTCCTGTCCTAAGTTGTCCATACCGAAGCAGCCTAAACTTTGCCACTTCCTACAGCAAAACGTTTCACTTTCTTTATTGATTCCAGGATATTCATATCTATTCTACACGTATTTTTTTTTTAAATTGAGATATAGCACTGATAGGCCCTTCCAACTCTTGGAGATGCACTGTCCCCTGATTTAACCCCAGCCTAATCACAGGACAATTTACAATGACCAGTTAACTTATCAACAAGTACGTCTTTGGACTGTGGGAGGAAACCAGAGCTCCTGGAGGAAACCCACGCGGTCACAGGGAGAGCGTACAAACTGCTTACAGGCAGTGATGGGAATTGAACCCAGGTCGCTGGTACTGTAAAGCGTTGTGCCAACTACCACACTACTGTACCGCCCCAATGTTTATTGTTGACATGAAACATAGCCCTAAAGTTTCATTGTGGCTCACTTGTTCTACCTTTACAATTTTAACATGACATTCTGTAGAATATCTTGTATGCTCAGGGAAGATCAATGCTTGGATGCCTCCTTTCCTCCTGACTGGAAAAGCGAGCAGTGAAAGCCTGGTTAGTGTTGTTAATAAAGAACAGAAAATTATATCTGTGCAAAGTTAGGTCAGAACCAGAGAAATCATAAGGAACTGAAAATATTAGCAACCTAGAAATTGCATTCTTGGCCACAAAGAGTGCAAGTATCAATCTGGTTTCCTGTAGAAATTTGTGAAATTTGTGAATTCTCGCAGAGGGATCAGAAGTAGAGGGAGTGAGCAATTTCAAGTTCCTGGGTGTCAAGATCTCCAATTACCTAATCTGGATGCAACATATTGATGCAACTATAAAGAAGGCGAGGCGCAGCTATACTTCATTAGGAGTTTCAGGAGATTTTGGCTTGTCAAATAGAGCACTTGAAGATTTCTACAGGTGTACCATGGACATTCTCTCTGCCTGCAGCACCATCTGGTATGAGGGGCTGCAGCACAAGAGCGAGGTAAGTTGCATAAACTTGTACGATTAGTCAGCTCCATCACGGGTACACTCCTCCATAATATCTAAGACATCTTCAAGGAGCGTGCCTAAGTAAGGCGGGATCCATCATTAAGGATTCCCAACACCCAGGACATGTCATCTTCTCATTGCTACTGTCAGGTAGGAGGCACAGAACCCTGAAGGCACACACTCAGTGATTCAGGAACAATTTCTTCCCCTCTGCCATCCAATTTCTGAATCGATATTGAATCCATGAACACTACCTCACTAGTTTGTTTTTGCACTACTTATTTAACAGCTATTTAAAAGACACACACACACACACACACACACTTATATACATATTTAATGTAACTCAGTTTTGTCCTCTATATTAATTTAACATGTATTTCATTGTACTGCTGCTGCAAAGTTAACAAATATCATGACATATGCTGGTGAAGTTACATCTGATTCTGACTCTGAAATTGGCTGAAGTACTGTTTGGAACACCTTTAAATGGTGTAGATCAGAAGCGGGCTTTGAGAGTAGTCCTAAACCAATTCTAATAGAACCTCACTCAATTCTGTGCCTGTCTTAAAATTGCTGCACTCCATTCAGAGGACATCAACCGTCAGGGATATGTTTCAATGGAAACACCACAGTAACAACCATTTGCTTTGACCGCCGTGGGATAGGAATAGCTCATATATTCATTCAACTCTGTACAAGTCCTGGTCAACTAAATCAAGATCAGAAGAAAATTGCTTTGTGCTAGGGAGAGGGGAGGGGGAGGGAGATGGCAGCAAGCTGTCAGATCCCCCATAAGGACATGGGCGTGGGAAGCCAGCTATCTGGCAGATTCCAGTGCCTGAGGTTCTGTCTGTTCTTCAGTGAGTTAAAGTAAGTGAGGTAATTTCTTCTCAAATTCACTACCAGGGTAACCTCTCTCGTACAGTGAAAAACAATGAATCCACATTGGGATCTAGGCCAGTTGTTTAGAAAGAACCTGTGTTTAGTAATTTGAAAGTCAACATGACCTTGAGAAACGAGGAGGGAGTACAGACTGCAGAGCAGGGGTTCTTAACCCTTTTTATGCCATGGACCAATACCTTTAAGCAAGTGGTCCATAAACCCCAGGTTGGGACCCTCTACCACATCCGCCACCCCCCAGCAGCTCCAGAGTGTGGCAAAGGATTTCCCCAGGGATATCACATATGTCAGTAATCCACAACCTCAGGAAACCCGAGCCTACGAATTAGGGAGATTTAGGTGATATGAATGCTCTATGAGGGGAGACTCTTTGCCAATAGGCAGATTTTGCCTCCGACCCCAATGTCCCTAACGCAGTCTGAGAGGCCAGCCGTGGTCACAACGACACCTCCTGCGATAGACCGCCGTCACCAGTGTCACAACTGAGGCACCAATTGAACGGGTATGTAAGTAGTTAAATGCTAGGAAAAATATCTCCCTCTAGCTTTCAGCACACTCTGTGGACTTTGGAAGAGATCTGAGCAGGCTACATTCATTTCTGAAGGTGATAAATCGCAGTGTCAGCAAACAGCTCATTTTAATGGCAAAGACAGCACAGCAAAGCAGCACAAGTTCTCCTCGTTCCACCGAGGCTATGCTGTGATGGTTATGGCAAGGAAGTTTCTGCTCCAGCTGATGTTGGGATCGAGAGAAGCACGAGAGCATACATTTCAAAGAAGGCATGGCATTGTTTTTACTTTTGTCGAAGTTTGCGCAGATTCCGCGTGTGTCACCTAAAACTTCGGCAAACTTCGATAGGTGCACGGTGGAGAGTATCCTGAACAGTGGCAATCACGGCCTGTATGGATACACCAATGAGCAGGAATGGAAAAGCCAAAAGCCTACCAAAAGTGGTGGGTGCAGCTCCATTCATCAGAAGGAAAGCCCTCCCCACTATTGAGCACACCCACGAAGAGCACTGCCATAACAAAGCCGCATCCTTCATCAAGACATTATCCAGACATGCTTTCTTCTCGCTGCTACCATTGGGAAGGAGGAACAGGAGCCTTAGGATGCACATCACCAAGTTCAGGAACAGATATTGCTCTTCAACCATCAGGCTCCTGAACTGCGTGGACAACTTCACTCACCACAACACTGAACCAATCTTTAAACATGGCCTATGGACTCACTTTCAAGGGCCCTATAACTCATGCTCTCAGTGTTAGTAATTTATCTATCTATATATAGACGATGATGTTTTTTTTTGCACTTGTAAATATTGTCTTCTTGGCACACTGGTTGTTTGTCAGTCTTTATGTGTAGTTTTTCATTGATTCCACTGTATTTCTTTGTTCTACTGTGAATGCCTGCAAGAAAATGAATCTCAGGGTAGTATATGGTGACATATATGTACTTTGATAATACATTTACTTTGAACTTTTGAACTTTGAAAGATGAAAGGATTGAAAATAGGTGTGTGGTGGTTGCAGTGTTAGCTGATGCCATAGAAGTGCCTTTGAAGATGGGCAATTTGGTGGTTAGAAACTCACCGGACAGTCAATCATAATATCAGATAATCGAGTTCGCCATCAAACAGTTACCAGTAAGGGGTTTGCCATTGGTAGCTAGCGAAGAGAATTCGTGTGGAAATAAAGACGATCAGTTAAGTCCTTCGATATCTCATTGTAGAAGATCTCTGCTTAGCCAGCAGCGTGGCGAATTGGTGACAGGCAGGAAGTCAAGAGATGCAACGGTGAGATGGAATCATCAGCATACCCGTGGAACCAGACCGTAAACACAAGGGATGCTGGAAATCTAAATCTAGATCAACACGCACAAGATGCTGGAGGAACTCAGCAGGTGATGAATAAACAGTGAAAGCTGAATAGCATAAACAGTCAGGTTGAGGCCCTTTGTTAGGACAGATGACATCAGCGATCGGCAGCAGAAGGATGTGCTATAGGGGTACGCCAACTTTATACCTTTAGGATAATTCCAGGCACAAAGGGGCAGAAGTGGGAAGAAAATCCAACTATTTCCTTACATTCCTCTTTGTATTTATTTAGTTAGAGATATTTAGCTACCAATTAACCTACCAATCAGATTGTGGGAGGAAACCAAAGCACCTGGAGGAAACCCACCCGGTCACGGACAGAACAGACAAACTCTTTACAGACAGCGCCAGAATTGAACTCTGAACTCCGACGCCCCGAGCTGTAGCAGCATTGCAATGATCGCTATGCTACTGTGGCACCCAATGTTATATGGCTAATAATGAAAATCAAACAATAGATGGAATAAAAATTGAAAATGCTAGAAAAACTCAGCAGGTCAAGCAACATCTGTGCAAAGAGAAACAGTTAATGTTTCACTCAAACTTCAACATTCAAAGTAAATTTATTATCAAAGTACATGTATGTCACCATATACAACCCTGAGATTAATTTTCTTGCGGGGGTGCTCAATAAATCTACAGAATAATAATAGAATCAGTGAAGGACCAGACCAACTTGGGCATTCAGCCAGTGTGCAAATACAAAAAGAAAGAAATAATAATAATTATAACACGCTGTAAAGTTTCACTTCTCATGTAATGGTCTCCCTGTAGCAGCAATATTTGGGGTATGACTAGAGATAATGGGGCTTTGGAATGTGGGGCTATCCAATGAGAGGGATGTGGGTCTGGAAGAGGGATTTTCGCGTTCTTTTGTCAGGGAGAGACGAAGAGAGAAGACGCAAATGGAGAGAGTTGGTAGACCGCTGGGCGGAGTGGACTGAGGAGCAAGGGTCCGAGGGTCGGCTACGCTCAGAGGAGGACGACGGGAACAAATGGAGAATCCGTGAGCTCCAACGTTTGCGCATGAGACGGTTTCATGAGAATGGGCCCTTTTCTTTTTTTGTTTCTTTATATAGTCAAATTAAGCGTTATAAAGCTCAATCCTTTATTCGCATATTGTGTACTGTTTGTGATTTCGTGGTACTGATTTGTAACAGAGGACACATCGCACAGCATCCACCCAAACAAGAATTCTTACGTTTGGCCAGGCTAGGGGCTATCATTCCCTAGATTAAGCCACCAGACCAACCGAGGGTTACATAATAAATAAATAAATAAGCAATAAATATCGAGAACGTGCGATGAAGATTCCTTGAAAGTCAGTGCATAGCTTGTGGGAACATTTCAATGATGGGGCAAGTGAAGTTGTCCCCTCTGGTTCAAGAGCCCGATGGTTGAGGAGTAATAACTGTTCCTGGTGGTGTGAGTCCTGAGGCTCCTCTATCACCTTCCTGATGGCAGCAGCGAGAAGAGACTATGTCCTGGGTGGTGAGGTTCCTGATGATAGATGCCACCTTCCTGTGACAGCGTTTCAGTAGGTGTGCTCAATGGTGGGGAGGGAACTCTACAACCTGCTGTCAGAATTCCATATGGTGCTTTGCAGGCTGCAGTATTGTTTCATCACAATGAAAAAGGATTTGTAGTCTCCAGACTACAGCAGCTGTAGTTCAAAACTCTAGCTGGAATAAAGTCTACAATATATAAAATAAGCCGCTTTAGGGGCATTGATAACTGGAAACAGTGAAATGGCACAAATGCATGAGATTGCATTAAACGACAGAATCTGAGTGCTTTGCTATTCACACATTACTAAATTATGTCATCATATTTTCCTGCATTAAGCTAAATCATTCGATTTGACACAGGCTTCATCATTGGCAGTACACAGCGTAAAGAGTAAAAACACAGGATCTATCTTTCACAACCTCAGTATGTCTGATGCACGTAGCAGCCATTTCGATTTCTGAAGCGTAGCAGACACAAAGTGGGCAATGTGCTTTGTTAATTAGAAAGCTAATAACATGCAGATAAAGTGATGCTGGCTGAGGTACAAACATTGAAATCCACTCGGTGAGTAGACGGGGCTTCTTACTAAAATATCATTGAAGGGAATGGGATTGGATCAGCTACATCCAACTGAATTATTTCCATGGAGGGACAGCCATAAGACCATAAGATATAGGAGCAGAGTTAGGCCATTCGGCCCATCGGGTCTGCTCCACTATTTGATCATGGCTGATTTATTTCCCTTTCAGCACCAGTCCCCGGCCTTCTCCCTGTAACCTTTCACACCCTGACTGATCAAGGATCTGTCCACCTGTGCCTTAAATACACCCAATGACCTGGCATCCACAGCCACCTGTGGCATTGAATTCCACAGATTCTCCACCCTCTGGCTAAAGAAGTTTCTCTTCACCTCTTCTAAACAGACATCCCTCCCTTCTGAGGTTGTGCCCTCTGGTCTTAGATTCCCCCACTATAGGGAATATCCTTTCTACATCCACTCTATTTAAGCCTTTCAACATTTGTTTGGTTTCAATGAGATCTCCCTCATTCTTCTAAATTCCAGCAATTACAGGCCCACAGCCATCAAACACTCTTCTCGTTATAAGTCTTTCATTCCCAGAATCACTTTTATGAACCTCCTTTGATCCCTTTCCAATGTCAGCACAACCCTTTTTAGCTAGGGGCCCAAAACTGCTCACAATACTGGAAGTGCGGTCTGACCAGTGCCTTATAAAGTCTCAGCATCACATCCTTATTTTCATATTCTAGTCCTCTCAAAATGAATGCTAACATTGCATTTGCCTTCCTCACCACCGACTAAGCCTGTAAGTTAACTTTTAGGGGAATCCTGCATGAGGACAGGTCCCTTTGCACCTTGGAATTTTGAATTTTCTCCCTGTTTAGAAAATAGTCTATGCTTTTATCCCTTCTACCAAGGTGCATGACCATACACTTCCTCACACTGTTTTCCATCTGTCACTTCTTTGCCCATTCTCCTAATCTGTCTACCTGCAGCCTCCCTGCTTCCTTAACATCCCCTGCCTGTCTATCTATCTTTGTATCATCCAAAAACCTGGCCACAAAGCCATCAATTCTGTCATAAAAATAAGTGGTCCCAACACCTACCTCTGCGGAACACCATTAGTCACTGGCAGCTAACCGGAAAAGGGCCTCCTTTATTCCCACTCTTTGCCTTCTGTCAGTCAGTCAATATTTTATCCATGCTAGTATCTTTCCTGTCATACCATGGGCTGTTATCTTGCTAAGCAGCCTCATGTGTGGCAGCTTGTCAAAGGCCTTCTGAAAATCCAAATACACAACATCCACCAATTCTCCTTTGTCTATCCTGGTTGTTATTTCCTCAAAGAATTCCAACAGATTTGTGAGGCAAGATTTTCCCTGAGGAAAATCTTTAGTCCCATTAAGTAGTCTACCCAGGATATAGGCAGTTGTGGAACTGGAGAGGTGACTAAGGATTTTTTACAAAATATATATTCATTTATGGATGCGGGCATCACCAACTAAGCCAGCATTTATTGCCCATCCCTAGTTGCCCTTAAGAAGGTGGAAATGAGCTGCCTTTTTGAACCACTGCAGTCCCTGAGGTGTAGGTACACCCACGGTGCTGTTAGGGAGGGAATCCCATGATTCTGACCCAGCAACAATGAAGGAATGTAGATATGTTTCCAAGTGAGGATGGTGAGTGACTTGGAGGGAGATTTCCAAGAGGTGGTGTTCCCAGGTATCTGCTATCCTAGTCCTTCTAGATGGTAGTAGTCATGGGTCTGGAAGGTGCTGCCTTAGGAACTTTAGTGTGTTATTGCAGTGCATCTTGTAGATAGTACATATTGTCGATGGTAGAGGGATTGGATGCTTATGGAAGGGCTACCAATCAAGTGGCAGACAACCCACCCTGCAAAAACTCATTTCAGGGAGGTAGCACCATCAATTTGCGGGAGACTCCCGGAACTTCCAGGAGAGGTGGGATGTCTGCAATAGAGTAGCTCCTTAGCAGCTGGCCAGCTAGTTTAAATAACGTTAGCTATGCTAATGAACGAATGACACCTGTTAAACTCACCTCAACATGCCTTTTACAGTCTTAACCCACCATAGGCAATAGAAAAGTCACTGTTGCAAACAGTGCAGTGAGCAACACTGTCATTATTTTTTACCCCTATTAGGCAGGGGTACACTTTAGGGTAGTCTGGGGTGACGTATGTTTTATATTTTCTTTTTTTGGAACACTCTGCCATGGCGTGCTCTCTCTCTCTCGCGCTCTCTCTTGCTCTCGCGCTCTCTTGCTCTCAAAAAAATTGATTTCCGGGATATTGTATATAATTTGCAGGCATCAGGGAGCCACTATTAATATGCGGGAGACTCCCGGAACTTCCGGGAGAGGTGGGATGTCAGAAGTGGGCTGCGCTGTACCGGATGGTGTCGAGCTTCCTGAGTGTTGATGGAGCTGCACTCATCCCGGCGAGTGGCGAGTATTCCATTACACTCCTGACCTGAGCCTTATAGATGGTGGACAGGATTTGGGGAGTCAGGAGGTGCGTTACATGCTGTTGGATTCCTAGCCTTTGACCTGCTCTGGTAGCCACGGTGTTTATATGGCTAAACCAGTTTAGTTTCCTGTCAATGGTAACCCCCAGGATGTTGATAGTAGGGGATTCAGTGATGGTGATGCCACCGAATGTCAAGGAACGATGATTAGAGCCTCTCTTGCTGGAGAAGGTCATTTCCTGGAACATGCGTGGCTCAGAAGAGAGACGGGGATAAGTGATACCAGTTCATTTTCAAAACAAAATTCTCATGGCAGTGAATGGAAAACAATGACTAGTGCTTACATTCCTTAGAGGGAATAATTTGCCTTCCACATCAACCAGCAATTAGGAACATAAACAGCCAATGTTTAGGGAAGCTGGTACTGAATAGGGTGGTCCTGCTCTTTGCAGGGAACCTTGGAATCTCCCTCCCCTCCAATCCCCTCCTTTTCAATTACAAGCTGCCCTTGACTAGACCACACAAAGATAGGCAATGGGACTGACAGTTAATGACCGGCAAATGAAGGTCTTCTCTAACTTACTGGCAAAAACAATATCAGAAGTTTGGAACTGGATTGGAAGTCTGGTTGCTATGAAACCATAGCTGGGAGGAAATAGAGAAAACAAAGAAGAGGGTGGGTAACATGGTAGGAAAGGAAATCGTGAGTATAAGGTTTGGACAGAGGAGGTTGCTGACCATGGAAAAGCAGGGGAATATGGATGGTAATGAAATTCACCTCGACCCACACTAAACCTTCTGACCTTCCTCTGCCACTGCCAATTCCTTTCACAAACTATTGCTCTGTCGGACAACGGTTCTTCTCTGTCAAACTTTGAGAAGGCCAGATCAAGCCTTTATGGCCCTTCACAGAGACAGGATCAAGAATCACTTGGGTAGGTACATGGAGAGGTGGGACTTTGGGGGGATATGAGCTGAACGCAGGAAATTGGGACTAGCTGGGGGAGGGGGGCACCATGGTCAGCGCGGACTCATAGAACAGTACAGTACAGGCCCTTCGGCCCACAATGTGGTGCTGGCCTTTTAACCTACTCCAAGGTTAATCTAACCCTTCCCTCCCACTTAGCCCTCCATTTTTCTTTCAACCATGTGCCTATCTAAGAGTTTCTTAAATGTCCCAAGTGCATCTCGTTCCACCACCACCCCCAGCAGTACGTTCCACACATCTACTACTCTCTGTTTAAAAGAAAAACTACCTCTGACATCCCCCCCCCATGCTTTCCTCTAATCACCTTAAAATGATGCTCCCTCCTACTAGCTGAAGGGCCTGTATCCTTGCTCTCTTGCTCTGTGAGTCTCATATTCTTGCCAACGATTCCAACCCACAGCTCAGATATCACCTTATTTTCCAGGCAAGTACTTGCCAGTTCAATTCATCACACGACTGGACGGCTTCCCAACTCTGAGCTCCTGGTAACTTAATGCTATTAAAGACAGCTACTTGTATCCAAACCCACACTAGGTCTTGTTCATGCAGCCCTGTCCTCTCCTGCTCCTTCTAAAGGAGGACGTCCCTTTGGAACGGAGACGAGGAGGAATTTCTTTGGGCAGAGTGAATCTGTGGAATTCATGGCTCTGGAGGCCAAGTCATTGGGTACGTTTAAAGTGGGAGAGTTGTGTATTTAATATTTCAGTGGTATTTGATTAATAATGTAAATATATTGTCTGATTAAGCATTTTTGTTTGTTTAATTAATTCATTGTGTTTAAATATAAAAGTACGTCATCACACTACCGTGTGATATGTGCACGCCTCGCTTTAAGTAAACGTGAAGTTAGGCTCGCATTTTTGGACTCCCGTATCTTCCTTCGAATTAGTTTAAAGTTTTGAAGTTACAAGGCAGTTGATAGGTTCTTGATTAGTCAGAGGGACAAAGGTTACAGGGAGAAGGCAGAAGAATGGGGTTGAGAGGGCTAATAAATCAGCCATGACTGAATGCAGAGCAGACTCGATGGGCTGAATGGCCTATTTCTGCTCCTGTGTCTTCTGCTTTACATGGGCTGCTGGTCCGGAACAGCCGAAATTTAAAACTCTCGGCATCACGATTAAATTCCTTTATGGTCTTTTTACTCCTAATCCTACAGCTCTGTGAGAAATCTGTTCTTTCTGCTCCGCTCCAATACTTTCAGCATTTCCTTTTCATGTCCTGGCATCATAAAATTGTTGACAACTGTAAAAGCAGCATAGAAGATGTTACCTTCTGTAACAAACAAAGGAGCTGTTTAGTCTACATTCTTATCCTACCTTACAACCTGTTGGCTGGCGTGACTTTACTGGGCTCCAAGTTGGCAATTTTCCCAATAAATATTTCTATTTCTATTTCCTTAAAACCAATATTTACAAAATTTTTAAAAATCATCTCTTCAGTTTAATTACACTCTTGGAAGCATGCTGGGGCACTTTCACTTGCTCCCCGCCTTCAATGTGTTCGGCACTGTAAAATACTTTTGTTTTTTACTATAAGGTCCTTTTGTTCTCTGCACTGAAAAGTCGAATCATAACCAGCAGATGGGCAGAAGAAATTAAATAGCAGATTTTCTGTACAGAGTGAACGTGGGTGGAGTTGGGTGTGGGGGGGGGGGGGGAGGGAGTGAAGGAGGAATTACTGGATGGAATTAGAGACAACCTCAGCTGAAAACTCAGTAAATGTAAATGGGGGGGGGGGAACACTTCAGAAATCTTTAATTTTAACTCAATAGAATGTCATTTTCATTAAGCGATTCTCACGAAATGAACAAGATCTTCAGACATTTTCTTGTCTTGCAATGAAGCAAAATGACAGTGAGATAAAATCAATTGTAATTAATCTATGTTAAACTTTCACGCACTTGTTAGAAGGAAAGGATATTACTGGAAACTGGTGGACATATTAAAGAGGAAGACGATAATGATTCTTCTGGTGTAAAGCGGTCAACATTAATATAATTGAAAGGCATTTTAACCTTACTGACTGATTAGAACTAGATGAATGAGATTTAAATTGAATTCTCTGCTCCTTTCTCCAAACATATTGTGATCAGCGGCCAGTTTCATTCACATCAAATTAGGATCAAAGATCCATTTCCCTGTACATTGTATAAGACATTGTGGCAAATTAACAAGTACGAGGGACCTGATCAAAGATTAGAGTGATGGATATGTGTTACAAAGCAGAGCAAATATGTGTCAGTTATAAATATAACACACTATATTTGAGGAACATAGCTGTAAACTTGGTAATACTTTAATGCACAGCAACCTCCTCAGTTATATTTGTAGCATTTGCTGAGATATGGTTAAATAATAAAGCACTGTAAAGGGTCAATGTATGATTATGTTCCTCCTACACTTCTTGCCCTGGGATCTCACTCAGCTGGTAGTTCCTCATGCCCCTAGGTTGGCAAGCAATGGGCTGATTGGCATTGCCTCTCAGCTCTGCACTGAGCTAAGGGTCTGGGGACAGGTCTGTCTTTGTGGTCCTCAGCTCAGAAGGGCATTTGCTCGTGTTTTTTGTTTGCTCAATTATTTTTCTCTTTGTGGATACTATAGAGAGAGTGCAGAGGAGATTTACAGGGATGTTGCCTGGATTGGAGAGCACGCCTTATGAGGGTAGGTTGAATGAACTTGGCCTTTCCTCCTTGGAGAAACTGCGGATGAAAGGTGACCTGATAGAGGTGTATAAGATGAAGAGAGGCATTGATCGTGTGGATAGCCAGAGGCTTTCTCCCAGGGTTGAAATGGCTAACATGAGGGGGCATAGTTTTAAGGTGCTTGGAAGTAGGTACAAGGGGGATGTCAGAGGTACGTTTTTCACACAGAGTGGTGGGTGTCTGGAATGCACTGCTAGTGATGGTGAGAGACGGATACAATAGAGTCTTTTAAGAGACTTTTAGATAGGTACATGGAACTTAGAAAAAAATAGAGGGATATGTGGTAGGGCAATTTTAAGCAGGTTCTAGAGTAGGTTGCAGGGTCGGCACAACAATGTGGGCCGAAGGGCCTGTAAGCTGCTGTAGATTTCTGTGTTCAATGTTCCGCACTGGGATTATCTCCTCTGCTGATTGCTGTATAGCATATTTAAATCTGTCCCAAATAGGTGTTGTTTCGTTTTCGTTGAGGTGTCCTTCTACAGCTGTTTTGGATTGTTGCTTACGTATGCTATCATTTTTAAGTTCTCCCAATATATACTACTTTTTCTTTTTTCCATGTTTCAGTGTCTTTAATTTTGTTTTAATGGTAGCTATTACTGGATGGTGATCTGAACCACAGTCTGCTCCTGGGTAGGCTTTTGTGATATTATTTCTAAAGCGTTCATTGATGGTAATGAAATCTATTTGATTCCTTGTTCTATCTCCAGGGCTAATCCAAGTACACAATCTACGTGGATGGTTTTTATATCAAGTATTGGTGATCACTTGGTTGTTTCTGACACACCAATCAGTAAATCTTTCTCCATTTTCATTTTTCTCTCCCAATCCAGAAGGTCCTATGGTGTTACCAACCCTTTCTTGTCCAACTTTGGAATTAAAATCTCCCATGACTAGTTTTATATCCTGAGATTTACATTGCTCATAAACACTGTCGAGATCTTCATTAAACTTGTTGATATTTTCTTCATCCGCATCATTTGTTGGCGCATAGGCCCTGGATTATGCTAATGTTAAAAGGGTTACCCCTTAATTTAACTAAAACCCAAGAAGTTTTAGATCTGATGGAACAAAGAAGGCTACTGAAGAATAATGAAGAGCAATACAGAGAGCTAGACAGACAGACCAGACAACTGCGTAATATTGCAAAGGAAGAATGGCTGAATCAAAGATGCAATGAAGTAGAAGGCCATGTTAACAACAGCAAAGAAATGCACAAGAAAATTAAGGAAATTACTAGAATTAAGAAAACCTCCTCTACAGGATGCATAAGATCAGCAGACGGATCCAGATAAAGCATGTGAGAGGTAGATTCAGTATATAGAGCAGCTTTTTGAAGATAATAGAGGGGAACCCCCAGATATTAAACACCCTAATTCTGGCCCACCTATTACCAAAGAAGAAATAACTAAAGCAATGAAAAGCATGAAACATGGTAAAGCCACTGGACCTGATGGAATTTCAGTGGAAATGACACAAGCCCTAGAAGATCTGGGCATAGATATTCTTTTTGAACTGTTTAATGGCATATATGAGTCTGGTGTATTGCCTGACGATCACTTGAAATCAGTATTTATAACTCTGCCAAAAATTCCTGGAACTATTGACTGCGAAAATTATAGAACAATCAGTCTTACGAGTCACATAATAAAGATATTGTTGAGAATTGTTCTGAGTCGAATTAAAAACAAGTGAAGACCAGAAACTTCTAAACTGCAATATGGGTTTATTGAGGATAGAGGAACTAGGAACGCAATTTTCATTCGTAGTATGAAAGGGCAATTGAATATCAAAATGATGTCTTTTTATGTTTTATTGATTTCACTAAAGCGTTTGACAAAGTGCAACATGAAAAATTATTTCAAATTCTCGCTAAACTAAACATTGACGGAAGGGACCAACAACTGTTTCAAAATTTATATTGGAACCAAATGGCGGTGATAAAAATTGTTGATAATATAAGCAGTTGGACTAAAATTCAAAGAGGAGTTAGACAGGGATATGTTGCCTCACCGGAATTATTTAATATCTATAGTGAAATGATTCTTAGAGAAATAGAAGACCTAAATGGGATAAAAATTGGAGGTGTTAACATCAACACTATAAGATATGCAGACGATACCACCCTAATAGCAAGTGCTGCAGAAGACCTACAAATCCTCCTAGACAAAGTAATACAAACAAGGGCAGATTTTGGTTTAACCATCAACTGTAAAAAAATGAAATGTATAGTATATCAAAACAGCAGGATACTCCCAACTGCCAACTGTACGTCGGTAACCAAGAGCTTGAACAAAAGACCAGCTTTAATTACCTTGGTAGTTTTATATCACAAGACGCTAGAAGGAAAGTAGAAATAAAAAGAAGAATTGCCACTGCCAAAACCAACTTCCAAAAAATGAAACACATTTTTACCAACAGACACATTTCTATGATAACAAGGCTTAGGCTACTAAAATGTTACATCCGGTCAATCTTGCTGTATGCTTCCGAAACATGGACTATAACACCAGAACTCCAAAGAAACTTAGAAGCAACAGAAATGTGGTTTCTTAGAAGAATGCTGAAAATATCATATAGAGATAGGGTAACTAATGAGACAGTACTCCAATGTGCCCATACAAAAAGATCTTTAATGAGAACATTAAATGGAGGAAACTTAAATTCCTGGGGAGAAATAGAATGCCTTACGTTACAAGGCTGTATGCCTGGGAAACGCGGAAGAGGAAGGCAAAGAAGAAAATATATGGACACTGTGAAAGAACTAACAGATCTAAGTGTGCGAGGTATCATTGACGCTGCGAGGGATCGTTCGACGTGGAGAGCCACGATCACCCAAGTGTGTAACGAGCAAGGCACATGAAGAAGAGGAAGATGTTCTGCACATTGGGTGTTTGATGGTCATCTTTCTATTTAATGGGTTCTTTTGGGTTTTTTTTGTTTCACGGCTGCCTGTTAGGAGACGAATCTCAAGGTTGTATAATGCATACATACTTTGATAATAAATGTACTTTGAACTTTGGCAGCAACCTATTTAATTATTATAATGTCAGAGTCCAGGATGACCCTCTCTTTGCTTGACATTGGGTATTTTCCAGTGGGCGTGTAAACCCCTCCTCCCCGAACTAGTTCAATTCCATCACACACATTTAATTATTGCTCTGTTTGAGTTCAGGCAACTCAGTAAATTTCCAGAGTCTATTTCAACAAGATAGAATTTAACCAGCTGGCCAGAAATGCAATTGAATGCCATGATGAGTTAAGATTCAGCTACAACCAAGAAACTGGAAGCCAAACACAACAAAGCAGTTTTCTCAATTGTTTTCACATTCACCATCCATTTTCTCCTCTATTGGTCCACACAGGCTGCGGTATGTACTGTCAACAAGACAACTACTTGCCAATACTTCTCCAAAACCCAGCAGCTCTACCACCTGGATTGGGAAAGTGCAGAATCCACATCATCTCCAGGTTTCTCTCTATGACTATATTAACCTGGACATGCAAAGCGATTCATTCATCTTTGCAAAGTCAAATTCCCAGAGTTCTTTACATAACGCCACAGGGTTAACAGCGGGATTAATACAGGGATAATGGCGGATTCTTAACATTGAACGGATCCTGAGCTTCACATCCATAGATCCCTCAAATTTGCAGCGCAAATTGGTGTGAAGAAGGAGGGTTGGGGTTTGAGTTCGAGAGCCGGAAAATAATGTTGCAGCTCCATAAGACCCCAGTTAGACCACACTTGGAGTATCGCGTTCAGTTCTGGTCACCTCAATTTGGGAAAATATGGACGCTTTAGAGAGGGTGCAGAGGACATCTGTCAAGAAGCTGCCTGGACAAGACAGCATGTCTTATGAGGATAGGTTGAGCGAGTTCGGAGAGGGGGATAAGAGATGACTTGATGGAGTATCCAGGATGACAAGAGGAATAGAGAGAGTGGAGAGCCAGACTTTTTCCCAGGGCAGAAATGACTATTACAAGGGGGCAAAATTTTAAGGTGTTTAGGAGCATATATATATGGGGGAGGGGGTGGAATGCCATAGGCAATTTTTTTTTACACAGAAAGTGATAGGTGTGTGGAATGCATTGCTGGTGGTGCTAGTAGAGGTGGAGACATTAGGAACAATTAAGAGACTTTTAGTTAGGCACATTGATGAAACACAAATGGAGGGCTGTGTGGTAGGGAAGGGTTCGACTGGTTTTGCCGGAGGTTAAAGGGTCAGCACAATGTAGTGGGCCGAAGAGCCTGTACTGTTCTAAGTTCTATCATAACGTGAACTCTAAACATTGTGGAAGTTCAAAAAGGTGGGTAATCTCCATCATCTCCAGAGCACGTCATGAGGACAGTAAACAGTGGGAACCACACACATCTCAGGAGCGTACTTTTTAAAAGGCGTACTCATTTATCCAGCTCCAATTTTACGCCTATTTTGAGGTCCTGAACCAGAAGTATTAAATGCAACAGCAGCTCACAAGATGACAAATCTTTGGGAATCTGGGACTCAAAGTATTGCAAGAACTATTTGATCTCCAACATTTCTGTAATCTTTCCACACATAAGTGCACAGAGGTGGTGAGCTGCAAAATATCCTGTTCCAGATGGTTCAGCCTAGCTATTTAGTAAAAGACTGACTATCAGATCTTATTTGCACTTTATAAATAGTCCTTGCTGTACGTTTTGTTATCATATGTTACACCAGCTGCACAAGTAATAAATGAAACCTGTTTTCTGCATTTTTTCTTTTTATTCCTCATGCTAACTTGTCCTTTCTTGTCTCCACATTTTTTTTCTAACATGCTCCTTTTCCTCCTGGAGGAGTCTTTCAATTAATAATACTTGAACAAATTTGCTAACACTTTTTTTCTACTGTACCGAGAAAGGCTCTTCAGCCCATCAAGACCGTGCCTAGCACCATTGACCTGCACCTGGACCATTGCCCTCTGTACCTCTCCCATCTATGTGCCTATCCAAATTTCTCACAGTAGCGTGGTGGTTAGCACAACGCTTTACAGTACAAGCAACCCAGGTTCAATTCCCACTGCTGCCTATAAGGAGACTGTATGTTTCCCACCCCCGTGACCACGTAGTTTTCCTCCAGGTGCTCCGGTTTCCTCCCACAGTCCAAAGGCTTACCGGTTAGTGGGTTAATTGGTCATTGTAAACTACCCTGTGATTGGGCTAGGATTAAATCAGGGATTGGGGTATTGCTTGGCAGCTATTCCGCACTGTAGTGTCTATTCCGTGCTATAGCTCAATAAAATAAAAAATTAATGTTGAAACCAAATTTTTTATTCACCATTTCCACTGGCAGCTCATCCACACTCTCACAACCCTCTGAGTGAAGAATTTCCTCCCCACCATGTTCCCCTTAAACATTTCACCTTTCACCTTTCACCCTTAACCCATGACCTGTAGTTCTAGTCTCCCCCAACCTCAGTGGAAAAAGCCTGCTTTCATTTACCCCTCAGGTCAGATGGCCTCTGAGGACAGGAATAAACAGTTGACATTTCGGGCCAAGACCCTTCATCAGGACTGGAAAGGAAGGGGGCAGAAGCTAGAATAAGAAGGTGGGGAGAGGGGGAAGGAGGACAAGCTGGCAGGTGATAGGTGAAGTTTATTCCTCTCCGCAGATGCTGCGTCATCTACAAAATTATGAGGGGTATAGATAGTAAGAGCAAGCAGGCTTTTTCCGGAGGTTGGGTGGGACTACAACTATAGGTCATGGGTCAAAGCTGAACGGTGAAAAGTTTAAGGGGAAGATGAGAAGGAACTTCTTCACTCAGGGTCGTGAGAGTGTGGAATGAGCTGCCAGTGCTAGTGGTGCATGCAAACTCGATTTCAACATATAAGAGAAGCCCGGACAGGCACATGGACGGAAGGGGTGCGAAACGGGTACCGAGTTCCTCCAGCATTTTGCGTGTGTTCCTCCGGACTTCCATCATCTGCAGATTTTCTCTTGTCTTTGCCATTATAAGAGGTCGATATTCTGAGCCCCGGGACATGGTTAGAAACACTGGTGCACCTACTGGCCCAAAATTATGTCCATTGTTTTAAGGTGCTTGGTAATAGGTAGTGAGGGGATGTCAGGGGTAGGCTTTTCACACAGAGAGTGGTGGGTGTGTGGAATGCACTGCCAGTGGCGGTGGTGGGAGTGGTAATAATAAGGTCTTTTAAGAGCTTCTTAGATTGGTACATGGGGCTTAGAAAAGTAGAGGGCTATGAGGTAGGAAAATTCTAGGCAGTTTCTCGAGTAGGTTACATGGACGGCACAACCATGACGGGCCTGTAATGTGCTGTAGATCCCTATGTTCTATGCCCAGTAAAGATGAAGGATTGTGACCGAACTGAAAAATTGTGTGGAATTAGTAACAGCAACGTACACATACCTAGAATTTCGTTACGCAGCTCCTCCATAATAACGTGCATATCCTCAGGATCTACATAGTATAAGTGTCTCTCTGATGGTTCACTAGCCGCAGCTTTCAACTCAATGTAATTGCCCCTGCCTATACTGACGATGAACACCGTCACCCCAAGATCCTTCAGGAACTGGAAGGGCTGAGATATGTCGTCCGATGACGCGCCATCGGTCAGCCACACCAGCACCTTTGGAACACCTGGTCGGGCTCCTCCCTTCTGCATGAACATGGCGTCCTTGGCATGAGTTAATGCCTTGCCAGTGTTGGTGTCTCCCAGCTTTTGCTTCATGTTCAGAATGGCCCACTGCGCGGCAGCGATGGACGTGTACTTGTCAAACGGAAACTCCACCACAGGGTCGTCACTCACTTGCACAAAGCCGATCTGTACGTCCTTCGGGCCTACGGTGAAAGGCTTCAGCAAGTCGGCAACAAACTCTTTCATTCCTGCGAATTCGTAGGGTAAGATACTTCCAGAGCTGTCCATCACGAAGAGTAGATCTCCCACTGCGTCCTCTATAGCGTGCTCAGCCCCTGGAGAAAGGGGAGAATCAGAGTCAGGTTTAATATCACTGACATATGTCATGAAAATTGTTAACTCTATGGCAGCAGTACAAAGCAATACATGAAAAATATACAGAAAAAAATGAATTACAGTGACTATATATATGTCTATTAAATAGTTAAGTTAAAATACATAGTGGAAAATACACCCCAGGCATAAGAACACAATCAGTGCATGGACTTAACCCAAGGCTTATCTTGCTGCTGCTCGACACGCTGAGTGCCTCCAGCAATATTTTCATTCTATTCCGATCTCGTTTTACCGTACTGTCTGCACAGGGCGCAGGATCACCGTACTTTTGACCGTGTTTAAAAATGACGCGCGTTGAAATTCGAGATTTGAGGTGCTGAGCCAGCCTTCAGAACAGCTACTCTGAGAGGCGGAGAACAGCAGTACAATCGTTTCTGATTTTGATATGCCGTTTTGATTTATTCACATTTGAAAAGGGCCTTTGTTGCGTATAAATTGTTCATAAAGGAAGTAATCAAAGTAATACAACAGGCCCTTCGGCCCAATCCATCCATGCTGGCCAAGTTGCCTTCCTGACCTTGTCCCGTTTGCCTGCATTTTGGTCCACACCCTTCTAAGCCTTGACTTTCTATGAACTTGTCCAAATACCTTTGAAATGTTGTAATTGTACCTACCCCCACCACTTCCTCTGCCAGCTTTTCTCCCCCATATACCCATCACATGGAAAAACCTGCCCGCCAAATCCTCTTCAAATATTTGTCTTTCAGCTTAAAACTGTTGGATTAGGGCGCAGAATTGTTTTTTTTGGTTTTAATTTAACTTCCCCATGATTGCTTATAAACTAAGAATTTATATAAGAACACCCAGCGCCCAGTGATTTTTGCTGAAGGAAATACATTAAACTTGGAATACGACCAAGAACCCAAGCACTGAACCTACCTTGCATTCTCTGTATTAGATACTGAGCTGTCCATAAAACCCACGCTGAAAGCTTTCTCCCCTGTCTCAGAGGTTCCCAACCTTTCTGCCACAGGGCCTTACCATTAACCGAGGGGTCTGTTGACCCCAGCTGGGGAACCCCTGCCTATCTAATGTTCCCTGTGTCACTCTGTGCACAGTACAAAGAAAGTACAGTATTCCCAAAGGGCATCCAATTTCCCGTCGAACGTGGGAATGAATCCCATTGTTTCAAACTAAAACCTTTTCCGTACAGTTCCTGTGTTGTGCTGAGATAATGTGTTGCAAATTCAACCTCTGCAAACAATAACAACTCAGTATAAATAACTTGCTCTCTTCAAGACCAAATATTTAATGATTTGGGAAATTTACGGACACTTCCAACTGACAACCTTGTCTAGCTTAGAGCTTTTCTCAGTTTTATGAAATAAGCTGATATATTAGGAGAGATAGCTGTTTGTTGGCTATTGTATTGTTGCGAGTATCAATTCTTCTCAAGTTAACAGGACAAAATGGAAAGGAATACTGAATATTCTTTTGTGAATAAGACATTCTGCTGTTGTACTTTATAAGGTAGAGAATACTAGGAGCAGGAAATAGATTCGTCAATATTAGCATTAAGTATTTCTATGGCAGGTGTGGCACAGAATAAGGAATCTCCACACTAACCCAGCACAGAGTAAAACATTGCATCATTTCCTGCAGTGAGTGGTCTGACTGGGTGGGATTTTCGCGTTAATACCAATTAATGTCCTCAGAGAAGCAGCTTGGGTCTGCCACATTTCATTTTACACAGTATTCTTACAGGTACCAGATAAATACAACCATTTTAACTGGCCTGTCATATGTACATAACCAAAACAGTTGCAGACTTCTTGTGTCAAATGTCCGAGGAGGCAATTCAAAGGGCAGACTGTTGCCCTGGTGTCCAAACTCACCTTAAACTACTAAAGTAGATTACCTAATTATTCATCTATTTTTTTTATCTCTCTTTGTGAGGCCCAGCTGCGTAAAACTTAATGTAAATGGTTTACGAGATTTGTTTCAATTTAGAATAATCTAATTAGCTGTGATTGTGGAGAACTCTATACAAATGCAAACTCCTGCTGTGCATAATTACACATCTTTAAAACAAAAGGGAAAGTGATGCTGCTGAATTTGACAATATGACGAGGGTGACAACCTCCTTGCTGTGATTTTGCTGAATATTTCCCCAGACCCTCTTCCCTGCAGTCATTTGTTTCCATTCTTGTTCAGTTTGGAGCTGTTGGATTAGGTTGTGGAGTTGGCATTTTCCTATATTTTAACTTTCCTCAGCTTGCTTCCATTTTTATATAATTGCCGACATACACATCAGTGAATTTCCCGTAATTACAGTAGTTGCGTCTGTATTTCCTCCTGTCAAGATGGCGCCTGCGTATGACTCTCCTTCAGCCGACATCTTCCAGATAGATCATGAAACTATATATTTCACTTTTATGTCTTTCACAGTTGTTTTTCATCTTGAATGTGATTCTGGAGCCTGTGATTTGCTGTTTGCAGATTATTTGTCTTTCTCAGCGCTCTGCCGTCTCCAAGATAATTCTGGGAGACAGAGGCAGCGTGCACAAACCTTGTAGTGGGCAGGCTGCGGGATAGGGTGCAAACTGGCACTTGGCCCCGTTTCACTGATTAAAGCTTCCATTGTGCGCCGAGGGAGATTGAAGCATCGAGGCGAGTATGGAGGGTGACCACCAGCTGCCTGTCTTTTGATCTCTCTGTACCAGAGAGGGGAGAGCCTGGCATTGTGCCCAGAGAGTATTATTATTATTATTATTTTGATTACAGGCAGCTCAGATTTAATAGGTGACTCAACTTTCTTCCACACTATTCTATCAGTGATTAATCAGTCTGTCCAGCTGCTATCACCTCCTATCATTTCAACACCCTTAATGTTCCTTGCCCCGAAGACAATGATATCTATCAGGTGTCAGGAACATGCTGGCTCCATTTTACACGGCCATGAGACTTTCAATTTCCCCAAAACAACCTTTGGTAGAGACATCCAGCTCATTTTCACAGTTAATCCAACCAAAATAGAAAAGGTTCTCTTTTCCTGAGGATCCTTCCAGAATGTGTACATGGTCCTTCAGCTGACTTTCGCCTGAATCCCCCGTGGGCTGGCGACATCACCGTCCAACCTTCTTTATTCGAGACTGAAACAACATGGGACAACCAGACTTACGGGATTCTCACGTTCGGACTACTGAACTTCACTTCACGGCGACTTTGTCAACAGCAGTGAAGAATTATCGCAGCTGTTATGGGGGAAAACCAACTGGAGAAGCTGTGAATATTACGTCTAGCGACACTGTCTGTCCTGTCAGCACCAACAACACTGTCAGTGAGTATCCCACCAGTAACACGATCTCTGGTGTCAGCACCAGCCCTGCAGCACCAACAACACTGTCAGTGAGTATCCCACCAGTAACACGGTCTCTGGTGTCAGCACCTCCTCTGCAGCACCGACCGGTCTTGCTAGAGGGTATTGCTAGGTTTTCTGCATTTTGGATGTGGACTTGGACTATAGACTTTTTTTTCTCAGCCTTATAGTTTTTTATATTGTGTATTTTTTGCCCGATCCTTTCTAATTTTTTTTGGTGTGGGGAGGGGGATTTGGGGGTTGATATGCCTGTTCCATTTTTGTTTGTTTTTTTTTGTGCGGGAGGAGGGATTTGTCAGTTGATGTGCCGGTTCCATTTTGTTCAGATTTTTTGTGCAGGGTGGGGAAGGATTTGGGGGTTGGCAATCGTATTGCCTTTATTTTCTTTCTTGGTTTCATGGCCACCCAGAGAAGAAGAATTTCAGAGTTGTATAACTTGATAATAAATGAATCTTTGTATTTTCTGGAAACTTCTTAGTTTACTGTCACACTGCTTGGATCTGGCTCATTTATAAGTTAATTGTTATCACTGAAATTTTTGTTTCTCTCTAGTCTGAGTGTGAGACGATCATGACTGCTTGGTTCCCTTGTTGTCTCGGCTCCTCTTAATAAAATAATCATAAGTGACGGGTTTTATAGCTAATTCTTGTCTTCTGAAGAACCATGGGTCACAAGAGTATCCGGATCTAGGCCGAGGACTGATGCTGCACCTTGTACCTGCTTCATTGTCGGAAGCACCCTTCCCACAATGGGCAGTCCTTAAGTACAGCTTTAAAACAACGGCGTCTTTGTATACTGCAGCCAACGTACCCACAACCTGCTGACTCACTGAGAATCAAAGCTAACACCAAAAAGCAGCAGCTATTTGACTTTGATGCGTGTACGCGCTTTGTTTGTAAAATGGGAGCTAAATACAGACTTGCAGCTGAGGAAACAATGGAATATGTAACAATAAATAATTACTGTGATCAGCCAATCGAAGTGAGGACAAAGAGCAGAAATGAGGGTTCCATCGCTGGTTCAGAGGATTACTCATTGCCACATTATGGGTAGATAATTGGTTTCAAGGGGCTGCAAGTGATTGCATTGTAAATGGTAAACAAATACCCATGATTCATTCAACATGAGCTATCTGACTGTACACAGCTGATCAGTGACCCACACCCTGAGCACTCGTACAACCAATTCACTCAATACCATGCTATTTATAACGTATCCTTCTTTACCTTGCAGTCACTGGGATACAGTTACTTTCAGGAAATGGGCTTGAAAACAAAACTGATGCAACTATTGGTCCCGTTACGATGGAACAAAGCCCCATACAATCGATAAGATGATTATCATTCGAAATCACAGTTATGGGTTTTATTTATTTATTAATTGTGGATAATGAAGTAGGTTTTCAAAGCTTGCAGAGAGATTTAGGCCAGTTAGAAGAGTGGGCTGAAAGATGGCAGATGGAGTTTAATGCTGATAAATATGAGGTGCTACATTTTGGTAGGACTAATCAAAATAGGACATACATGGTAAATGGTAGGGCATTGAAGAATGCAGTAGAACAGAGGGATCTATGAATAATGGTGCATAGTTCCCTGAAGGTGGAATCTCATTTGGATAGGGTGGTGAAGAAGGCTTTTGGTATGCAGGCCTTTATAAATCAGAGCATTGAGTATAGGAGTTGGGATGTAATGTTGAAATTGTACAAGGCATTGGTGAGGCCAAATTTGGAGTATTGGGTACAGTTTTGGTCACCGAATTATAGGAAAGATGTCAACAAAATAGAGAGAGTCCAGAGAAAATTTACTAGAATGTTACCTGGGTTTCATCACCTAGTTACAGAGAAAGGTTGAACAAGTTGGGTCTTTATTCTTTGGAGCATAGAAGGCTGAGGAGGGACTTGATAGAGGTATTTAAAATTATGAGGGAGATAGATAGAGTTGACGTGGATAGGCTTTTTTCATTGAGAGTGGGGGAGATTTAAACAAGAGGACATGAGTTGAGACTTAAAGGGCAAAAGTTTAGGGATAACATGAGGGGAAACTTGTTTACTCAGGGAGTGGTAGCTGTGTGGAATGAGCTTCCAGCAGAAGTGGTTGAGGCAGGTTTGATGTTGTTGCTTAAAGTTAAATTGGACAGACATATGGACAGGAAAGGAATGGAGGGTGCGGGTCGGTGGGACTAGGTGAGAGTAAGAGTTTGGAATGGACTAGAAGGGCCGAGATGGCCTGTTTCCGTGCTGTAATTGTTATATGGTTATATGATTACATGGTTAAAATTAATCATCTCTTTATTTATTTATTGAGACACAGTGACAAATAGGCCCTTCCGTCCCTTTGAGCCGCACTACCCAGCAATGTCCCCCGATTTAACCCTGGCCTAAACATGGGGCAATTACAATGACCAATGAACCTATCAACTGGTCTGTCTTTGGACTGTGGGAGGAAACCAGAGCACCCAGAGGAAATCCACACGGTCACGGGGGAGAACATACAAACTCCTTACAGGCAGGAGCGGGAATTGAACCGGGGTTGCCTGTACTGTGAAGCATTGTGTTAACCACTACGCTACCCTGTCCTTTTTAAGCTGGTCCAATATAATACTTTAGTATACTTCTGTGGCTTTTTACTGCTGTTACTTTTTGTTTCTCAGACCAAGATATAATGTGGTACTCCAGCGGCAACCTGACAAGAGCAAATTGCAGTCTGATTGGCTTAGGCTTGATTGATTTTACTATGTTGTGTAACATTCAATTGACTTCACAGAATCCTGCCATGTTCAGCAGATAATAAATATAGTTATAACATTATGCAATTATTTAAAATATGTTATTAAATTTCTATATACTCCCTATTTTCCAATCTATAGACGTAAATGTAAGGAAGTGTCAGTACCTCCAGTTGAACTCTGTCTTTTTGTGTGTTTTCCCCTAGCTGTCAGTCTGTGGTTTTGTATTGCCATGTGCCCCCGTCCCCGGTCCTGCTCTACTCCGGCCCCTGTATTACTGAGTACTCCGTCTCTCACCTGTTTCTCACTATTACCTGTGCTGCTGCCACTGTGTCTCATAGTGCTCCACCTATCATCTGCCTCTCTGTTTATTGCTCAGTGTATTTCAGGCCTGTGTTTTCACCTGTTTGTTGCCAGATTGTGCCAGTGAATTTTCCTGAGTCCTTCCAGCATTTGTATCTGTACTCTGTCTGTCTGGATATCGACTCTGCCTGTTTCCTGATTCTGGTTTTTGGATTTCTCTGGATGTTTTGATCTCTGACTGAACTTTGACACTGACTTTGTTTGCACCTTGGGATTTGTTACTCAATTAGTATCACTGTGTGTACAGTACTGGCTCTGCGATAGGATCCCTGCTCCAGTGTCCTGACAGTAAGTTAAGTATGGCCTATCATGGTTTTTGTCCCATCTCAAGGAGTCACAGCAGTGTAAGTGTTTAGTGTGACACTATTACTGCTTGGGGGTCAGAGTTCACAGTTCAAATCCGATGCTGTCTGTAAGAAGTTCGTACATCCTTCCCATGAGTGCATGAGTTTCCTCCGGGTGCTCCGATTTCCTCCCACAGTACAAAAACGTTGTTGTAAATTGTCCTGTGATTAGGCTGGGGTTAAATATGTGGGTTGCTAGGGATGGTGCAGCTCAAAGGGCAGAAGGACATATTCTGCACTCTGTCTCTAATTGCACAAACATAAAATTACCTTAGTGAACGTTGACTCTACTGAGGTTTGTTTTCATTTCAGGTGTGTGTGTGTGTGTGTGTGTGTCCAGTCCGGCCCTTCTCCTCAGACCTCTCTCATTGACAAGGCATTTTCGCCCTGAGAACTGCCACTTGCTGGATGTTTTTCTGTTTTTTTTAAATTAGATTAGATTATGAGGACACTCAGTCCTCATTTATTGTCATTTAGAAATGCATGCATTAAGAAATGATACAATGTTCCTCCAGAGCGATATCACAAAAAAAACAGGACAAACCGAAGACTAACACTGACAAGACCACATAATTATAACATACAGTTACAGCAGTGCAAAGCAATACCATAATTTGATAAAGAGCAGACCATGGGAAAGGTAAAAAAAAGTCTCGAAGTTCTGATCAACTCCCCACAGTCCCCAATAGCAGGTGGTAGAAGGGAGAAACTCTCTCTGCCATAAACCTCCAGGCACCGACAACTGTTGATGCATTGGAAGCACCTGACCACAGCCGACACTGAGTCTGTCTGAAAACTTGGAGCCTCCGACCAGCCCTCTGACACCGAGCACCGAGCACCATCTCTGCCGAGCGCTTCGACCCCGCCCCAGCCGCCGAGCAACAAGCAAAGCCAAGGATTCGGGGCCTTCCCCTCCGGAGATTCTGGATCACACAGTAACAGCGGCAGTGAAAATGGCATTTCAGAAGTTTCTCTGTTCTCTCACGTCTGTCGCCATCAAATCAGGATTGTGCACGGCACCCTACTTGACAGATTACAGATATCATTCACCGGCGTGGCCGCGCAAGCTGCGTCGCACCGCCATCTTTTCGCACCATTCTCTCTAAACACCAGAGATTGTTGTGTGTGCAAGTTGCAGGAGATAAGCTGTTTCTGAGATACTCAAACCACACCACTTGATACCAATAATCATTCCACAGTCAAAGTCACTTAGGTCACAGTTCTTCCCTCTTCTGATGTTTGGTCTGAATAACAACTGAACCTCTTGACCATGTCTGCGTGCTTTTATGCTGTGACAAAAATGGCTAATTAGATATTTGCATTAACGAGCAAGTGTACAGGTGTACCTGATAAAGTGGCCACTAAGTGTATACTTGGCTTCAAGTTCACATAGAACTGCTGAAGGGTCTCGGCCCAAAACATCAACAGTTTATTCTCTTCCTAACTTGTGATGTTGCCTGACTTGCCGAGTTCCTCCAGAATTTTGTATGTGTCGTTCATTACTTGTTTCTCCAGAAAGGGCACTACCACATCAATATCCCACATGCTATACTCTGTAACAAATGACTGGTGTTGATTAACATTACCGCTCTTCGTTTTCTTTAATTCAATGGCATATGAAGCAGTCAAAACTCATATTTGAAACGTTGATTCTAAATTTTTAGATTTACATTTGAGTTGATTTGAGTGTTCAAGTTAAAATGTTCTCAAAAACTCTTTTGAGAACTCTTGCAATCTACCTCATTATGATCTTGAACCTTGTCCTCTGCATGCACTCTGTTCTGTCGCAGTTCATTCTGCATTCTTTCACAGTTTTACCATGTACCTTTGTGTAATGAATCGATGTAAAAACAATATGCAAGATACGCTTTTCGCTCCTCCCCAGTACATGTGACAATAATAAAACAATTCCAATGCGTTCGACCACCAATTTGCCTCGGTGGCAGAGGTCAGCAGCGTGTTGCATCTGCGGAGTCCAAGTCATCTGGTATATCAAAGTGGAGGCCGGACAGGTTCTTGATTAGTCAGGGCATCAAAGGTTGCAGAGGGTAGGCATGGGGTGGAGAGGGATAATAAATCAGCCGTGATGTAATGGCCGAGCAGACTCAGAGGGCGGGATGGCCCAAGTCTACTCCATTATCTTATGGCCTTGTGAGACGCTCAACTGGCGTTTAATGTTTAAACATTCTGCTCATCGAGCCATTTCCTGCCTTGCTCATGACTAGGAATGAGGTCTCGCCAGGTGGGTAGAAAGTCCAAATGCTGTTCATTAAATGGAAAGCTATTGATGGCTTGAATTCCAAAATGTGTCTTGGTGGGAAACTCGAAATTGGTGGTACAGTAATATAATGGAAAGGGGCCGCTGAACAGACCGCCGGGATTGATCAGTTGTCAGCCCCTGACAGCGTTTTGATTTCAGGAGAAACGGAATTTCAATTGAGTTAATGAACCTTTGTAATTCTGTGCTCACTGGACTATACTCTCTGGCTGTGTACAGTCTCGGTGCATTCCAATATCATAGCCAAGGATCGCCTAGACAATGAGCCACACAGTTCATAACTTGTGCGGAGCCAGTACATTCCGAAACTTGGGGGATTAATGTCGCCGGGAGTTCGCTGCCAGCTTTCTGGCATAGAGCTCAAGTAGTTTGAATTACGTTGAAACTAACTAAGAGTCGCTTAGCATTTCAACAAGGTTCTCAAAGTGACACCAGGTGAGACGCGGCGACTGCTTTCGTAACCATGTTAAATCGTTCTAAGGATTTCCAGACATTTATCCTCCAGTTACGCGAAGAAGTTCCAACTGGTCTTCTTCTGAAGAGCCGTCAGCAAAATCTTTCTCGTTTCCAGGCGGAACTAGCTAACCTGGTTAAGAGTCAACTCTATAAGGATAAGACAAAAACATCGCAATAGGATTGATGATAATCAGACGACGAGACAGCCGGAGCCCCAGTTAACGGGATCTTGTTCTAGTACCAGCGAAAGTAATAGTTTAGCAGCGTTGGAATTTTGCCAAAGTGACGCCGGTGATCTTGTCAATCAACAACGGCTAGGAACTGTGCACCTTCCACTGCGTTACCTGGGGGAATGTTACCAACTCGCCAGAACTAAGATCATAAGACCGTAAGCCATAAGGAGCAGAATTAGGCGAGTCCATCCCACTTCGGGGCCACAGTGCGGGCACAGGATCCGAGATGGAAAATTGGGGGTGAAAAGAACGGGAGGCTGCAGCAGTCTTTCTTACAGCTTCCAGGTTGCACGGAGGAGCTAAAACTGAAGCTTTATAGTTAGGACGCACTTGGAGTACAGTATTGTCAAAAGTTTTGAGCCCCATATCCCAGAAAGGAGAGAGTCCAGAGGAGGTTCACGAGGATGATTCCGGGAATTAAGGGGTTAACATGGGAGTGCTTGGCAGCTTTGGCCCCCTAACTCACTGGAATTTATAAGATTGCGGGGGGGGGGGATGCTGGCTTTTGTATGTAAAATAAAACTTCTTCCTGATTTCACTCTTCCCCCGTAGAACGTAAAGGAAGCACTTGAACCAGATTCCCTGGTACCCGCTGCACCATTCAATAAGACCACGGCTGATCTTTTAAAGCACCATTATTTTCCTGCATTCAGCCCACGTGACTCGGCTCCTTTTCACTTCCAACTTGAACATACTGCGTGATGGTCCCCACCGCCCGGCCGGGGAAATGATCGAAGCCCAAGTTCAAAGTAAATGTGTTATCAAAGTACGGATACGTCACCGTAATACGACCTTGAGGTTAATTTTCTCGCAGGCATTCGCAGCAGAACAAAGGAGTGCGATAGAATCAGTGAACACCTACCCACAAAGATTGACAGGCAGCCGATGTGTGAAATAAGACAAGCTGTGCAAATTCAAAATAATAACAACAAACAAATAGATAAATAATACTGAGAACATGAGCTGGAGAGTCCTTCAAAGTGAGTCTATAGACTGTGTTCGGCGATCAGTTCAGTGCGTGAGGTTATCCACTGCGGTTCAGGAGCCCGATGGATAAGTTGATATTGCATTATTAACAATGCCAGTAGAAATGACATATAAGAACACTACCTCTACTTCTAAACTTCAAAGAGTGCAGTCATTGTTTGCTCAATCTCTCTTCAAACAACAAACCTTCCACCCCAGTCTGGTGAACCTTTGTTTCACCCTCTTTATCACAGGCATATCCTTACTAAGGTAGGAATATCATATTTGTACATAATATCCGGCTGGGCTCTATGTAATTGGAGCAAGTGATCGCAGCTCTTTGACTCAGATTCTTAGTCAGTGACAATAGAAATAATGATTGCCTGCTGAACCTGCGTTTTAACATTCAGTGATTTGTGTATGAACACAGGCAGGAGCCTCTGAACACCAATGTCTTTCGATCTCTAACTTCCTATTTCTTCAACCAAAGTGGATTCATATATTCTATCTCCCATGCACGTGCGTTTCTCCTGTGCCTTTCCAAATCCTTCTCACAACTCCCATTGCCACCTAGCTTTGCATCAGCAGAAACTTGATTATATTATACTTAATCGCCTCATCCAGAATACAGAAATAACCTGTGAGCACTACAGCTCCAGATGTGGAGCAGACTTGAATGACTTAATTATGCTCCCATATCTTATGTCTAATGACACTCTTGGCGTCCCTCCATTTACAACCTCCCGATTCCCAAAAGGTGGCCTGTTTATTCCAAAGTTTCTATCCATTAACTAATCCCCATTCCATGCCTGCGCTCCACGGGGACTACAGCCTTGTGGTAGGCTTTGGAGGCTTTTTGCCTCAATGACCCGGAGAGCTATGTTGGTTAGAGTCAGGGCGTTCTGCTTTGGCTCTCGGTAGGGTCACCCATGCCAAACTGGTTGAAGGGTAGAGGCCACCAGTCCTCAAGGTTCAGGGGCTCAGCTCAGAGCTAACAACCCTAACTGGTAAAATACTAGTTGCGGAGTCCTTCTGTATCTGTGTGCAACAGTATGAACAGTCGGAGATGGAGGAATGGAGGACCTTCATTGCTGCCCTAAACTCCAGCGCGTAACGGGCTGTAAGTTAGTCTTCCATGCCTATGTGTTAACAATATATCCCAATTGTGTTTAAAATTATTTGTGTGGCAGTTCGTCAAACACATTTGTAGAGTGACTCTCTATGCAGGAGAGTGGTGAGTTTGACTCAGATTTAAAAATCCGCGTCCTCAATCTTCGATCTCAATTTTCCTGCTTTAGGCTGGACGGTATAATCCAAATGCCCCAACAGAATGGTTCAGTAGTACAGGGAGCTCAACATTAATCCTAATAGTTGGCATCAGTACGATCTACTCCCTCAAGTAATCCTAAAATTTCCATTGCCATAATTAAAAATATTAAACGAAATTCCACAGGCTGCCGCTCCGGGGTGGAGGAGGCTTCTGTTTCTGGGTGGAGGTAAAATTCTCAGATTTCAGCATTAGGTGGTGATTTAACTGTGCGTCTCAACAGGGACCTGACACCCGCATTAATACCCATCTCATTATAAACTCAAGGCAGTCTCTACTCGGAAAGTCAGCACCTGCCCCTAAATTAAAAAAAAATTCTGCTGAATGTAGCTAACTTTTCACTTAAATAAATGATCTTTCTTTCCCTATCTACACTTCAGCGATCCGGAACTTCGGCAAGTTCGGTCACCATCTGTCCTTCCCACTCCTGGTGTTTGTCTTCAGAGTCTGAAACATAAAGGACAATTAATCCCATTTCCCAGCCCCCCCCCCCCCGCCCCACCTGGCTCACCTGCACTCAGGACCCTGGTCTGGAAGATCCAGAACACTGGCAGAAGGGACTGTACACTGATGGCTTTGAATACGCGCATGACGACTGCGACTCCCGAATCCCTGTACACGTCGTTGTCTCCTTTCTCATATTATTCCCGCTGGAAGTGTGGCCGGGCGATCGAGCGCGTTTCAATCACTTTATTTGGTTCCGCGCTGCCTCTGATCTGCCGAAGACTGGGAAAGTTCAGAAAGCATTGCGATCGGACGAACTTCTAAACGTCGCGTCACCAGGAGTTGGCACGGTGCCTAACTGGGGGAAAAAAAGTACATAAGAACTAAACAAAAGGTTAACCATCTCATAACTTAGTGTTGATATTGTATGCAAAGAGAGGTTCCCTGCGGCCCCAAATGCCCGTAGTTGCACCGTAAACAACCCCATAACCCATTGCAACACTTGTTTCTTCAAGGTTTGTGTAGCGAGCGCCTAAATCGAGAAAAGTTGTTATTGGGGAAAAAAATCTAGTTGGATTCATCGCTAAATCCGAACAAGCTCCAGAAAATTCTGATCATATGCGTTGTGTCAAGTCAGCAAGGAAAGTAAAGCCAGTGATACTAGGTGTGATTTGGCACTGAAAGATGTCAATAACGACGGGAGCAGGATTGAGGGTGAAGGACAAGTGTCTGTTGGGAAATCAAAACTGATCGACAGCGAGAGCGTGGCTGTTAACGCTATTCCCCCGCACAACAATTTTGCAGATGGAACCGAGCTCCAAAGCGCCGACTGCACTAAGGGCGAGGTGCACAGCGCACCCCAGAGCGGAAACGCACTAAACTATCGTGTTGCTAGGTCAGAAAGTCGGAGCCGTCCCTGGGGAAATGTGTGCGCGAATAAACAGATACATAGCAGTTCCTGGCCTCCTTCCCGAATGGAGCCGGTGACTTTCGGGGAAGCTCGGGCTGTCCCATATTTCTAAAAGGCAATGTAGGATGCTCAGTTTTTTTAAAAAAAAGTAAATTGATAAGCTATGGCCACCTAATCACACACCCTCCCGCCCCACGGCCAGATCTCCCCACCTCCCCCTTGTCCCAATCTGATAATTTCCCTTCCTTTCATGCGGAAGAAAAGAGCTTCTTACCCACCCTGTAACAGATTTCGAACCGCCTGTAAAGACTACCTTATAATTCCCTCACTTCTGCGATATTTATTTTGTAAATTATAGTATGTTTGTGTCTTTGCCGTAAAGCACGAAATGTCACGTCGCACAAATCGGAGATAATGCACCTGGTTTTGCGTTTCGTCCTCGAGTTCCCTTACACCAAGGCAGTAGGAAGGCGGCAATTTAAAATCATCTTTCTGATCAGGAGTTCCCAACCTCGGTTAATGGTCAGAATCCATGGCACAAAAAAGGTTGGGAGCCCCTGTTTCTAATCCATGGCACAAAAAAGGTTGGGAGCCACTGTTTCTAATGAACCCCAACACTCGAAGTTTCATCAGTTATCGCTTGGTGGTATTGTAAACGCCTATTTTGAAACAAGAGGGCTGGAATGAGAAGATGTTTGTTTCTCGCTTTATTTTTTTTTCCCGCGATGGACGTGAAGAAATTGCTCTGTGGGCATGCATAAGACGAATTGGTTAAATGGGCACACGGAGCGTGTATCGGCATTAGATCTGCTACAGTTCTGCCGCCATATTGGAGCAAGGATGTGGCAGCACTGGAAAGATAGGAGACGGGACTCACCAGGCTGTTGACTGGAATGGAAGGCTGTAGTTGCAAGGAAATTGAATAGGCTGGTCTTATTCTCACTGGAATGCAATAGGCTCTGGATAACCTTAAAGAAGTCTGCTCCCCCCCCCCCCCCAGGGCAGGGGAGCTTAGAACCGGTTTGAGGAAAGAGGAAAAATATAAAGGAGATCTGAGGGGCAAGTTTTTCAGACAAATGCTGGTGGTTGTGTGGAAGTTGCTGCCAGAGATGAATCTCGAACTACACAAATGGTTAAATATCTATTTAGCTCACAAACGTATTCCACTATTCAAGAAGAGAATTTCACCAATAAATGTATGCTTTTCAAGGAAGCTTTGGTGGAATTGTTTTAGGGAGAAACATTGTCAGATTGCCGTACTGTTCTTTGAGTTGTATGGCTGGTCAGAAGAGAAAGATTCAGTTTAATATTTCATGCTAAAGATAACAGTTCCAGCAGTGAGTGTTTCCCTCAGGATCCCATGACATGCAAATGATTATTTGTTTCAACTTAAATTATGGAGTGGACCTTGAACCTTTTAAACCCCCAAACAAACAAAAAATGAGGCTGTGTTGTAGTATTAGTCATAACTCAACTGGAGTTCAAAATTAAAAATAATTAAACTGTAACTGAACATGAGAGAGAGAGAGAGGGAAGAGAGAGAGAAGAGAGGAGAGAGAGATGAGAGAGGAGGGAGAGAAGAGAGGAGAGAGAGGGGGAAGAGAGGAGAGAGCAGAGAGAGAGAGGTGGGGAAATGAGAGAGTGTGTTTGTGAGAGAGGGGGGAGAGAGAAGAGGAGAGAGAGAGAGAGAGAGAGATGATGAATCGATAGAAGCAGAGTAAGTAAGAATTCTTCTCACATTCTGCTACCAGATCCATCATGGTATAAGAAAACCAAGCTGTTGACAGAACTTATTTGAAGAAATGTAACATTGTCACTGAATCATGGCGATTCCCAGCAGCAGCCATGCAAGGTGGTGGCGGAGTTTCGGGGATGGCACTAGAAACCTTGAGTCTTGGGATGGAACTGAGAACCTGGCAAACATGGCAGAAGGGGCACACCATTTCCCATACCACCCACCCACCCCATCAGGCTCCTCTGCCCCACCTGTGGCATGGTGCATTAACGGCCACTTTGGCCCCCCTCAGACACCTCAGCATCCCTAGAACTACAGAAGAGGCAAATCTATTTCCACTTGGACTCTTGTACAGATTAAACACTGCACTCCAATGGTGACATGGGAGAGAAAGAGGAGCTGTTAAAGGAATATTGGAGCTGAATAGTTTTGAGGTATGAGGAGAAAAGCAAGGAACCAACAAATGTTTATACTAATGACACCTTATTAAAGATTTTATTAATCCAGCTATAGATAAGCTTTTTAATAATAATAATAATACTTCCTCGATCCCGAGTGGGAAATTCTTTTGTTACAGCAGCAACATTTAAGAACACACTTAACAGTGTGCAGACTTAACTAATAATAAAGTACAGAATAATAATATACACAATAATAATGTACCAATGTTCAATAATGTGCAATAATAATGTACAAAACAATAAAGCAGAGACTTTGGTGCTATGATGTGTGTTCTCCTGTTGCCCAGAGATGAACTGGTGTATATGCTTATTGCATTTGATAGGAAATATTCTCTGTAACGATCCTGGTGACAGCAGAGCTGAGTGAGCCTGTTGGGAAGGGGGTTCCGCTGCTTATTCAGTAGGTCATGGAGAGGAGGTGCCTGATTTTCCATAATGGACAACAGTTTGTTTTGTGATCTCCTTTCCACCACTAACTCAAAAGAGTCTGAGTCCAGCCTGTTTGATGAGTTTATTTAGACTTTTTGCATCACCAGTACCAACGCTGCTCCCCCAGCGTAAAGCCACAAAGAGGACTGCACTCGCCACAACAGACTGGTAAAAGATCTCCAACGTCCTGCTGCACACACTGAAGAATTTCAGCTTCCTTGGAAAATAAAGTCTGTCCGTCCCCTTCCTGTAGGCAGCCATGGTGTTGTTGATCCAGTCAAGTCTGTCGTTCAAGTATGAAGATGTAATAAAAACAAATAGTGAGCTGGTCAGGCTACATCTGTGGAGGCAGAAACAGTTGACGTTGATGACCTTTCTTCTGAACGTTGTCACTGTTCTAATGTGAACAAAGTCACAGGAGAGATGGAGCTGATAAAGTTGTCTTTTATTTGACAAAATGAGACCCCCTCTGAAGGAAGAGGCCTGTTCGACCCAATATTACATGACGTTTTATATGCTAAAGATCAAAGGACAATTCTGTATTTACAATATACCTACATTGCTTCCTTTGCATTACATATAACCTTCACACCTCCTTCTTGGTACCCACACTCCAGACACTCAAAACAAATATTAATCAGCATTTCCTGGTTTTTCAATTAACTGCTCTAGGAACCTATTGTCCAGGGCTGCTTTTTCAATGTTATCTACAGTCCATGTTCAGGTCTAAAGATTGGTTGCTGAAGTCAATATTTTGCTATATGCCTGTCCAGAATATGCCCTAGCACTCACAAAAGTTCATTGACGCAAACATTAGCTCTGTGCACCTCCAGCATTTTCTGTATTTTCAGATTTCCAGCACCTGCTTTTTTTGCATTTCAGTAATGAACTAATAACCAGATGTGTACTTGTTACATTTTATTATTGAGACAGATACTGTGTCTGGTAGTGTGCACAAAATAGTGAAGCTAGTGAGTCAAGGTGCATGTAGAATGTCGTAATTTGATACAATTTGGAATCCAAAGCATTTTACCCATCAAACAATAATTATAAATGTTCAGTTCTGACCATCTTACCAATCAAAATGAGTGTCTTTCAAAGTTCAATAAGTTCAAAATAAATTTTATTATCAAAGTACATAGATGTCACCATCTACAACCTTGAGGTTCATTTTCTTGCGGGCATACTCAGCAAACCTATAGAACAGTAACTATAACAGGATCAGTGAAAGATCAACCAGAGTGCAGAAGACAACAAACTGTGCAAGTGCAAGTATAAATAAATAATGAGAACATGAGATAATAAGATAAAGAGTCCTTAAAGTGAGACCATTAGTTGTAGGAACATTTCTGTGATGGGGCAAGTTTCTCAATTATAGCTTTTGCCATAAGTGAGAAACAAAGATTGTAAAATATATGATGAACTGAAGGGTGGAAAATGGGTAAAGAACCTGGCCTGGAGGTCCTGCCAAATTTAACATGTGGACCTTATTATTCTTCTTGTTTCCTGTTCAGTAGTTTGTACATTTGGTAGTCTGGTCAGCTGTCTGGTGGGGACCCCAGTGGCTAGGGATTTTTGGGGTCCAGCCTGCAGTAACTGAGAGAACAAGATAAGTTTTGTGGAATCGTAAACACAAAATAATCTGCAGATGCTGGGGTCAAAGCAACACTCACAACACGCTGGAGGAACTCAGCAGGTCAGGCAGCATCCGTGGAAAAAGATTGGTCGACGTTTCGGGCCAGAACCCTTCGTCAGGACGAAGGGTTCCAGCCCGAAACGTCGACCGATCTTTTTCCACGGATGCTGCCCGACCTGCTGAGTTCCTCCAGTGTGTTGTGAGTGAAGTTTTGTAGAATGTTGGAGGGGGGTTGGACTGCCAAGTTCAAACATAAGTCAAGGATCAAGGCTCAGCTTTATTTACCACACCTTTATTTACATGAATTAGGTATTTGCTGTGGTGAGTTGGTCAAGGTATGACACGCAATAAAAAAAAACTCAACAATTATAAAGATCAGAGGATTATATAAAAAATAAAGTTGGAGGTTAAAGTATGGATATGGAATAAAAGATATAAATACATTATTATGTATGCATAAATACATAAATACCAGCATGTGTTTACAATATAAAAAGGTGGTTTAGAGTGTTTGCAGTACAGTGCGGAGTCAGGGTTAATAGACGGAGAAGAGGGAGGATGTAAACTTGGATGGTTGATCAGATTAACTGCCTGGGGGAAGATGACGTGAAGATTTTGTTTCAGTAGACCTGTAGCACTTTTTAAAAAAGGAGCTTTCGCGAAAAGTCGTTTTCAGGGTGAGAGTCGTCTGCATGATTTCTATCATCCTGCCCGCTTCTTTGTCCCAGACGAGGTCTACCATGCTGCGGCGATGGTAAACTGCAGCCAACTGGCCTGACAAAGTGAAAGTGACATTAGTAATCATTTGTGAACAGTGATTGTTATCATGACTGGGATTTGTCACGGGTCATCTGCGTAGTGGTAAACAAGATTTCGGCTGCTGCTGGAATTTAAGTTAATTTGGAAGTCACTGGAAAACTGATAGTGCTCTCTGCTGCCTGCAAAATCCTGACTCTTGGATGATTTTGGGACAAGTGTTATCCCAGAGTGATTCAGTTCCCGGCAATCCAGCCTGTCATTCCGCTGATTGAACACTGGAGGAGAAGAGATTTCACTGAGCCTAGAAAATTCTCATAGAACCTGAAAGGGTGGACGCAGGGCAGATGTGTTCCTTAACTGAGGAGTCCAGTGGACACAGTTTCAGAATAAGGGATAGGATATTTAGGAGAGAAATTAGGAATTTTCCATCCTGGAGAGCTGTAGAGGCTCAGCCACCAACTGCATTCTAAACAGATCATCAGATATCCGGACACTGAGGCAATTGAGGAACATGGGAATAATCCTGGAAAGTGAGATTGAGTGAGAAAATAACACAATCTTGTGAGATTGAGTGAGAAAGTAACACAATCTTGGTAAACGGCCGGATAGTCCTGTGCAGTTAGATGGCCTACCCCTGCTTCTTAAATTCTCAAATATGAATGCAGAAGGAAGCTTACCCACAGTACGTTTTGGTGAAAGACACTTAGATTATTTAGGTGTCTGACAACTTTACTTGCATCACTCCACTTTAATCAGCTACTGGTGTGTCAGCTCCAATCACCATTTTAAACTTGCTGGAGGCAATCCAGTTTATAACTATTAAATCCATATTTAATCTAGAGTTCAATTGGATAAACATATTCAGAAACAGTAGACTCATTGTTATGTTGAACGAGGAACGTATTATGTGACACCCACCTTCTCAGAACCAAACACGTTATTTCAAAGAAAAACTGGTAACTCAAACTGAAATAATATCTCCTTAAAATAAAAGCCTATTGATAAAAAAATTATGGAATAAGTTATTTGGTACAAGGTATTACCTAACTTCTCTTGGAGGGTGAAGGACCTCCAGGAGGACCACTACCTTGTTGTAGGGTTTGGAGGTTTGTGTGCCTCAATGACCTGGAGAGCTCTGTTGGCTGGAGTCAGGGCTTCATGCTTTGGCTCTCGGTGGGGTCACCCACTCCGAGGAGGTCAAAGGGTAGAGGCCAGACTAAGAGTGGTCCACCGGTCCTCCAGTTTTTGGGGTTCAACTCAGGGCTGACAACCTGAGTGGTGAAACAAAATTGTTATGGAAACAGCAGTGAAGAATCCTTCTACATCTGAGTGCGACGGTATTCCTGAGTCTCCACCCGGGACTTGCATGACTGACAGGAGTGAAAACCGAGAGGAAGCTACTGACACAATGAAGGAAGCCCTGAACACCACCAAAGATGGAGGACCTTCATTGTTGCTATGAACGCCAGTGGCGTAAGGGGGAATATATAAGAAAGTATTAGGGGTAAGAATTCTTGTGCCTACCATGCAGGTTTGGTAGAATTACTGTAAATGAGTGTTGGAATGGGCTATTGCTTTATTTCTGGATTCTGCAGTAACAGACCAAGACAATGGAAGGCTGGACATTGTCATTATTGTTTCTTTGATGGAAAAAAGGATTTCAAATTCTGCCTGTTTGCATCGAGTGATCAGCACAAATGGTGGATCGAGACTCCATTTTGTCATGGATAGATCCCGCCCTAAAGATCACATAGCCCTGTGTCTTTCAGAACACAAATTTTCAATACGTTTATATGCAAAACACAAGTGGCGCAGTTTGCAAAATCTGATCTCGTACTTCTGTCAGCAGCTGTGCTCCTGAGGGTTTCTGAGAATCATTACGTGTGATAAACTGATTATTTCTTTCAGTCTGTCATTGACCTGAGATATTAACTCTGTTTTCCCTTCACCGATGCACCTGACTTACGAAGTATTTCTAGGCACACTCTGATTTTATTTAGGACAGTATGGAAATGAGTGCTCTGTTTTCTGTGACAAGCCCTCTATCTTATCAAATAGTTTTACTCATGAGCATTTATAGCTGAATATCTTAAAAGAGATGAAGGAAAATAGATGAACTTTATTTGTTATGTATGTGTGTAACTGTGCAGCGAAATGCGTCACTTTTGTCGAATGAAATCAGCGATGATTGCGTTGGGAGCCCGTAAGTGTCGCGTGCTTCCGGTGCTGGCAGAGCTTTCCCACAATTCACGAGCCCTCACCGTATGTGTCTGAAATGTGCGGGAAAACCAGAGCACCCAAGGAAGCCCAGGCTGGTACTGGGAGATCGTGCAAACCCCTCACACTCCAGTACTGACACAATCTGTGTCACTGGGAGTTTCGAAACTCCCCCTCTCATCACTGCATGCGCATCAGTCAGAGTCCCCATATATTCCTCTGTTTGGTGTACACATCTTGAATTCACCAGGACTCTGTTTCTTGCCCTGCATTCACACACCAGAACACAATTTCCCACGCTCCTGTTAAATTTGCTCTGTTAAGTTGCATTAACCTGAGAAGAAGGGACTGAAGCAATGAGGCGGATATGAGGGCGGATGGAAATGTCTCTGGCCTGCTGGATAGACGTCTGCTGGTGGCTTTGGATGAGAGTGTTGGGGTGTGTGTGTGTGTGAGAATGTGTGTGTGAGAGAGAGAGAGTATGTGTGAGAGTGTGTGTGTGTGAGAATGTGTGTGTGACAGAGAGAGAGAGAGAGCGTGTGTGTGTGTGTGTGTGTGTGTGTGTGAGAGAGTATGTGTAAGAGAGTGTGTGTGTGTGAGAGAGAGAGTGTGTGTGTGTGTATGTGAGCGAGAGAGTGTGTGTGTGTGTGTGAGAGTGTGTGTGTGTGTGAAAGACAGAGAGTGTGTGTGTGTGTGAGAGAGAGTGTGTGTGTGTGAGAGAGTGAGTGTGTGTGAGAAAGTGTGCGCGTGTGTGTGTGTGTGAGAGAGAGTGCGTGAGAGTGTATGTGTGTGTGAGAGAGAGTGTGTGTGTGTGTGTGTGAGAGAGAGAGAGTGTGTGAGAGTGTGTGTGTGTGTGTGAGTGTGTGTGTGTGTGTGTGTGTGTGTGTGTGTGTGTGTGTGTGTGTGTGTGTGTGTGTGTGTGTGTGTGTGTGTGTGTGTGTGGGGCGTGTGTGCCTGAACCCTTCAGCTATGTCTAGTGCAAGCAACATTTGCGATCTACAGTATTATGGATTGGAACATTAATCTTGACAAATTGAGTAAAGTAACAGAATCAACATTATATACTAGCAATATTCAACAGATCAGTTGGAAGGAGAACCAATCTCTAATCTTTTAGGTCAATGACTTTACATCAAAATCAGGCCATGGGTTCCTTCCTGGCATGTGCTGTTTGCAGGCAGGAGCAATGCGGGAGGTTGCTGAACGAACTCCTGACCGGCTGTTATTCTGCTGCCTGACCTTTTCCTGCCTGCTGTGGAAGACCTGACAACCCCAACACAGGAGGCATGGCGGCCGCTCTTCACTTTATCAGCAATGATATGAAAGTTTTAGTCAACCAGCTGTTGCAGGGAGGAAGGAGGAGAGGCAGCGTCATGCTTCTCAGCCGCATTAGAACATAGAATATAGAACGTGGAACTTGTCCTGACCTTATACCCTACTCTAAGATCAATCTAACCCTTTCCCCTTACATAGCCCCCCCATTTTTCTATCAACCATGTGCCTATGGAAGAGTTTCTAAAGTGTCCCGAAAGTATCTGTTTCTACCAGCACTCCCGACAGAGCACTCTACGAGCTCACCTCTCTCTGTGTAAAAAAACATCCTTCTGACATCTCCCCATACTTCCCTCCAGTCACCTTAAAATTATGCCCTGTCAGATCAAGTCTTTCGTCATCCTTCTCGCTAAAGAAAAGTACCCCATCTTGCTCAACCTGCCCTTGTAAGACACGCTCACTGACCCAGGCAGTGTCCTGTTGAATCTCCTCTGCACCCTCTCTATCATGAGGCAACCAGACTGAACTTGCCTCCCTTCTAGCTATTTCAGCGAAGAGCAGCTTGTTCTCTTCCACTGGTGCATGTACTGGAGCCTGTCGTCAACCCGTATCGAGCGCATGAACAGGGAAAAGGATCATGCGTTAAAAGAACATGCAGATCCATTCTCATTGAGACTGCAACCAGTGCCCACCGCGAGTAAACGTAGAACATGAAGAGAAATACTAGAAGAGCTCAATTAGTCAAGTAGCATCTGTGGAGAGACAAATAGGTGACCTGTTGCCCACTCAGTTGGGAAGGTCGAGTACAGGTTATATGGAGGCAGCGGTGTCCAGGCCCCAGGGCTTAACGAAGCCCAAGAAACAGTGGATGCATTAGTGATAATTTTTCAAAACTCGTTAGATTCTGGACTAGATCCTGAGGATTGGAGGGTGGCTAATGTAACCCCACTTTTTAAAAAAGGAGAGAGAGAGAAACTGGGGAATTATAGACCGGTTAGCCTAACATCGGTGGTGGGGAAACTGCTGGAGTCAGTTATCAAAGATGTGATAACAGCACATTTGGAAAGCAGTGAAATCATCGGACAAAGTCAGCATGGATTTGTGAAAGGAAAATCATGTCTGACGAATCTCATAGAATTTTTTGAGGATGTAACTAGTAGAGTGGATAGGGGAGAACCAGTGGATGTGGTATATTTGGATTTTCAAAAGGCTTTTGACAAGGTCCCACACAGGAGATTAGTGTGCAAACTTAAAGCACACGATATTGGGGGTAAGGAATTGATGTGGATAGAGAATTGGTTGGCAGACAGGAAGCAAAGAGTGGGAATAAATGGGACCTTTTCAGAATGGCAGGCAGTGACTAGTGGGGTACTGCAAGGCTCAGTGCTGGGACCCCAGTTGTTTACAATATACATTAATGGCTTGGATGAGGGAATTAAATATAGTATCTCCAAGTTTGTGGATGACACAAAGCTGGGCGGCAGTGTTAGCTGTGAGGAGAATGCTAAGAGGATGCAGGGTGACTTGGATAGGTTGGGTGAGTGGGCAAATTCATGGCAGATGCAATTTAATGTGGATAAATGTGAAGTTATCCACTTTGGTGGCAAAAATAGGAAAACAGATTATCTGAATGGTGGCCGATTAGGAAAAGGGGAGGTGCAACGAGACCTGGGTGTCATTATATACCAGTCATTGAAAGTGGGCATGCAGGTACAGCAGGCAGTGAAAAAGGCGAATGGTATGCTGGCATTTATAGCGAGAGGATTCGAGTACAGGAGCAGGGAGGTACTACTGCAGTTGTACAAGGCCTTGGTGAGACCACACCTGGAGTATTGTGTGCAGTTTTGGTCCCCTAATCTGAGGAAAGACATCCTTGCCATAGAGGGAGTACAAAGAAGGTTCACCAGATTGATTCCTGGGATGGCAGGACTTTTATATGAAGAAAGACTGGATGAACTAGGCTTGTGCTCGTTGGAATTTAGAAGATTGAGGGGGGATCTGATTGAAACGTATAAAATCCTAAAGGGATTGGACAGGCTAGATGCAGGAAGATTGTTCCCAATGTTGGGGAAGTCCAGAACGAGGGATCACAGTTTGAGGATAAGGGGGAAGCCCTTTAGGAGCGAGATAAGGAAAAACTTCTTCACACAGAGAGTGGTGAATCTGTGGAATTCTCTGCCACAGGAAACAGTTGAGGCCAGTTCATTGGCTATATTTAAGAGGAAGTTAGATATGGCCCTTGTGGCTACGGGGATCAGGGGGTATGGAGGGAAGGCTGGTGCAGGGTTCTGAGTTGGATGATCAGCCATGATCATGATTAATGGCGGTGCAGGCTCGAAGGGCCAAATGGCCTACTCCTGCACCTATTTTCTATGTTTCTATGTTTCTATGAAGCGACAGAAACCAATGTGTGGACGACGATTTGAGCGGCCGGCCAGATTGAAAAGGTCAGCGCGCCAGGGCCCGAGGCAAGGAAACAGGCCTGTTCAGCTCGCTGCTCCACGACTTTTACTCGGCTCCGTGCTGAACTGAGGCTGCGGCTGTGAAAGGACTCTTTCGTGAACTTCAGTCCTGAACACTATCCACTTGCCTTTTTATGGTTTGCCCGATTTGTTCCTTTTCTGTCTACACATTGGGTGTTTGATGGTCTTCATTCTTTAAAATGGGCTCTTTTGGGTCTCTTTGTTTTGTGGCTGCCGATAAGAAGATGAATCTCAGGGTTGCATACTTTGATAATAAGTGTACTTTGAACTTTGAACTTTTGACCTATACGAACAATGATCCTTGCCGAGAAACGGGAGAACAGTGGAGGGTTTAAAATTTTTAAAGCAGGGCTGGGTGGGGTAGTGAGGGGGAGGAGTGAAGTTTAAGGCAAAAGACTACCTAGAGATTGGGTAAGACAAATCAGGTGATAAGGAGCATGAATCTTCAGTGAGGAACAGAAAGCAAAGGGGCTGAGAAAGGGACACCTGCATAATCATAGGAAATATAATTGTAAACCCCTCATTTTCCCCCAGTTCTGAAGAAGGGTTATTGACTAGAAACGTTAACCGTTTTCTCTTTCCACAGATGCTGCACGACTATTTCAGACAGCTTTATTAGTTTCCTATGAATGGGCATAAGTTATGTGAGCACGTCCTGTTCAGGCATGACTAACTACTTAAGCCTTTATCTGCTGACTGAGATTTTAGGATTACTAAATCTGGTGAAAATGAGGAACTCTGCCCTTAACTGTTTTATTTGTTTGTTGCTTCATCAGATTTCTGGGATTCTGTATTGAGTATGCAAAATCTGTCGCCCACCACATGTGCAGCTTGCTGGCATGTATACAAAAGTCATTAAGTCATTAATGTGCCAGTCAAGATTTGTCATTTTAATTCAGACATGCACAAATTGCACGTATCTCCTCAAGTTTCATTGCAGCCACATTAGAAATACCCAATCTCTGGGGGCATTCACGCCAGCTTTCTGGTTTACACAAAGAACTCAGCTGAAAGCACGAAGTAAGGAAATGCCAGAGTTAGAGATTCAGTTTTCACTGGTTTGTCATTTCTACAAAACCTCAGACACATCGTTGAGCCATATAGCACAGAAACAGACCTTTTGCTCCATTCTTTCCAAGTCAGCCATCAAAGTTTCTGGTTTCCGCTTGCTCCTCTTTATTTTGCTGTTTTGGGTGACTTTGAATCAGAGCGGCCTGCAGACAATGAACACTGAGCTGGACTGAACATGCCCGGACTCCTTCTCTGATTTTGCGTTTTATATTTTGCGCTTATCACTCATTTTTTTTAATGTTGCCATTTGCGTGATTTGTTTTTTTTTGCCTGGGAAGAGAGTGGGTGGTTGATGATTTTTTTTGAACAGGTTCCAAGGTTTTTTTTTGTTTCCTGGCTGTCTGTGGGGAAGACGAATCTCAGGGTTGTGTACTGCATACAGACTTGAAGTACATTTATTATCAAAGTCTTAGAATTTTTGAATCTTTAAAGTTCTCATCTATACTAATCCCATTTCCAGCACTCAGTTTATACCTCCTTTTGTGGAGACACCTCCACCCCACCATCCACTTTAAACACTACACTTTAAAATCTTTACTGACCGCAGATAACTCAACAATAACAGATGTGGTACTTGTTTACAAGCTTTGAAGCTCTATCATATTTGTTTTATTAATAAAATATTTAACTTGTCAAGATCTTATATACAAGTCAATGATGCCAATCACTGTAATGTATCTTAGGGGTGTAAATTGTGAGTGATCTGATACTGCAAAAACATGACATAAACATAACCTCTGCCAGCAACTTTGAACGTTATTTAGATAGCCACTATTTTATCTCTGTTACTTTCAGAGATTCTGATAAATGTAAATCAGACATTAGTAAATATTTGATTTTCAAAATGTGAATGTCACTGTCTCAGTAAATAAATCCCTTTGGTCTGTGTTTTCCATGTCTGGCAAATAAACATTCAAGCAAAATTAAAAAAAAACACTCCATTTTAGATTTTAGTTAGCTTATTTTCACTCTTGATTATTGTATCTCCCAAATGTTATTCACTTTAATTATACTATTTCAAAAAAACTTAATTGTATACTGTTTTCTCTATGTTAAGCCTGTAGGAGACTATCCTGCTGAAGGGTCTCAGCCCGAAACGTTGACTGGACTCTTTTCCACAGATGCTGCCTGGCCTGCTGAGTTCCTCCAGCGTTTTGTGTGAGTTTTTCAGAACCAGCATCAAGTTTAATATCACCGGCATATGTTGTGAAATTTGTTGACTTTGCAGCAGCAGTTCAATGTAATACATGAAAATAGAAAAAAACCTTGAATTATAGTCATGATATATATTTTTTTTTGAAAAAAGGCATCCGTTAGTCTTGTGAGACCATGGATCTGCGCCTGGAAAGTCTTCACTCTCCAGGGCGCAGGCCTGGGCAAGGTTGTATGGAAGACCGGCAGTTGCCCATGCTGCAAGTCTCCCCTCTCCATGACACCAATGTTGTCCAAGGGAAGGGCATTAGGACCCATACGGCTTGGCACCAGTGTCGTCGCAGAGCAATGTGTGATTAAGTGCCTTGCTCAAAGACACAACACGTTGCCTCGGCTGGGGCTTGAATTCACAACCTTCAGATCGCTAGTCAAACGTCTTAACCACTTGGCTACGTGCCCACACAAATATATTTAATAGTTAAATTAAATAAGTAGTGCAAAAATAGAAATAGAAAGACTGTACTCTTTTCCATAGATGCTGCCTGGCCTGCTGAGTTCCTCCAGCATTGTTGCTCGGATTTCCAGTACAGTATCTGCTGATTTTCTCTTGTTTGTGATAGAAAGTAGTGAGGTGGTGTTCATGGGTTCAATATCCATTCAGAGTGCCTACCTCGGTCCTGATTAGCTACCCTTTCAGTTGACCTTTGAACTCTATTGGTTCACATTTCTTTGGCTCTTAGGGGTTTGTAGATGGCACCTATATTTGTTCACAGAGTTACCCGAAGGGGTAGCTATTCAGGACTGAGACATGCGAACGGGGCCTGTGTACATGTGCGCACTCCCAGAGAGAAACGCCAACAACTGGGCTCTGAGGATGTCACCTCGACTGGCGGTGAAACGTCTGCAAGCTAACTGCCGAGCTCGGCCAACACCGCAGCGTCAAACGCCTCAACTCGAGTCACAAATATTCACCACCATCTGTCTGTGGGTGTCATCTTACGTTGTTTGTGAGATTAGCGCAAGGAGCAAGAACTGCATTTGCAATGTTCGCAGAACAAAGTGGTTCATTTCCTTGTATAATGAATCATTAGTGAAAAACGAGATTGTTCGTTTTATCACGGAATTCCTTATTCATATGTGGATGGTTCTCGCAGTTGTTAGCGTAGGAGTAAGTACAACCTCTGTGGGCAGCCTTGGGATGCAGGCAGTACATGTCAGGTCGCCGCTGAATGAACAGGTTGTGTGCAACATACACAAATGCTGGAGGAAGTCAGCAAGTCAGGCAGCATCTGTGGAGAGAAATTAACAGACACACATTGGGGCCAAGGCCCTCCATCAGGACTAGAAAGGAAGGGGGCCGAAGCCAGAACAAGAAGCTGGGGGAGAGGGGCAGGAGTAGCAGCTGGCGGGTGATAGGTAAGGCTGGGCGAGGGGGAAGCTTGGTGCCTGAAGGAGGGACAGAGTATGTCCAATCAAGGTGACCTCCTGAGTCCTTCTGCACTGGCCTCACTTCCTTCCAAACCGGGGCCAATCAAGAGCTCTGTGGGCCCCAGGCCAGGAACCCCTGCATCTTTCCTATCTTTACCAGTCTAAATGAGTTTGAAAGCTCGTAATTGTGCCCTTCGAAGCAAGGAATAGAAGAGTGGTTGGGGAATGGAATTCAGACCTGCCCTCCACATGAACCCAGAAACATAATATTGTAATATTTGCTCTGCCAAATGTCGAATATGGTAACTTTTATCCTGCTCGCAAAACTATCACGGACTGAATAAGAAGAAACAAATTTGCATATGGTCATCTCTTCACCTTGTTCACAGGATCGTCCAATGGCTATCGGAATAAGGGAAACTTAGCAGCCAACTTGTGGATACAGGGTATCTTTGAAAACGTGACAAGTGGCAAATTTGTCTGCTTATTTCTCCATGTTTGCAGGCTGTTCCCAGATTGCAAATGGGTGTCGTTTTCACAGGAGGTCAGATGGCAATTTTGTCCGTAAATTGGAAAAAAAAATAGAAATATCACCTGATATGGTAAGCATATTGAAAGGCATCAAAACCACATGTCAAGTGGAGAGAGAGAGGGATAGAGATAGAGAGAGAGAAAGAGAGAGGGAGAGAGAGACAGAATCTAGCTCTGGCACTCAAAGTAATGAACGGTAATGAATGTGTGTATGTACATTGGACTTTCGAACATAACGTTATTATGGAAGCTTGTTTCTATACACTGATGTCTATAACCCAGGCATTGGTTGATGGCTGGGCGAGCTTGGTCTTTTCCCATTGGAGCAGCAAAGGATGAGAGGTGGCTTGATATGAGATTATGGGAGACATCGGTAGAGTGGACAGCTGGCACCTTTTCCCTGGGGCAGCAATAGCTGATACCAGAGGATATCTGCTGGAGGAAAGTTAAGGGGAGATGTTAGAAGTAGGTGCCTGGAACGTACTGCAGGGGATAGTGGTATAGGACGACACAATAGGGGCATTTAAAAAACTCCTAGATAGGTACATGGATGTAAGAAAGTTAGAGGGTTTTGGGCTGTGTAGGAGGGAAGAATTAGAATGTGGGACATGTTTATGTTGGTTGGTACAATATTGTGGGCCGAAGGACCTGTACTGTGCTGTAGGTTCGCATCTTCCGATTTCTGACCCAAGGTTGACTTGTAAGTGGTTGGACAAAACGGAGGTGTGGGCTCCCTGATTATCACTTTGATGCCACGGGGTATGATCTGAGATGCCCACCTGTGTGTTCAGCTCGATACGTGCCCTAGCCTCTCATCGGTAAACATCACCCACAGCTCTTTCTGACAATTGATCCTCCGAGCTGTGCTGATTTTGACCCTACAATAAGTAGCCAAGGTCAAATGGTTAGCGACTCAGAAGGCTTACGGATGCATTCCACTGTGAATGATCAAAAACACGATTCTTGGTAGCAAACTTGCAGTTTAAAATTCATCTGATGTCCAGTGCAAGAAAAATCTCTCCACAGCTTCCATATAGTTTTACATGAAGGCACTGAAGTATCGCTTTAAATAATTCGAAAGATTTGGCTTAAAACTGGTATCGTTTATAGTTTCTCGATGAGGAGTTGAAAGCAATGCTGTTGTTTGACTCTTCGATGGGACAAAACATTCACGGGACTCACGCCTGTTTCAGAAAGCCACTCAAGTCTTTACGATTAACTCCTGGAAAGCTAGGCCAGTTTTAAAGGCAGCAGGAAGTATAGGTGAAGGGGAAACGTTCTTCCAAAATCTGTGGGCAGTGAAGGAGCTGTGCCAGTGGAACAACCCTGTAAGGAAGCTTCCCAGAGGCCTAGCAATCTCTGTGTACCACCTTCCCCCTTCCCTACACATTTCTGATGTCCTTTCAAGGGAATCAGTCATTTCATTGTTCAAAGCTCAAAGTAAATTTTATTATCAAAGTACATATATGTCACCTTATACAACAATGAGATCCATTTTCTTCAGAGTCAGGTTTAATATCACCGGTATATGTCATGAAATTTGTTGTCTTTGCGGCAGCAGTATATTGCAATAAATATTAGTATATTAAAAACTGTGAACTACAGTCAGTATATATAAAACATAGAAACATAGAAGACCCACAGCACAATACAGGCCTTTCGGCCCACAAAGCTGTGCCGAACATGTTCTTACCTTAGAACTACCTAGGCTTACCCATAGCCCTCTATTTTTCTAAGCTCCATGCATCCATCCAGGAGTCTCTTAAAAGACCCTGTCGTATCTGCCTCCCCCACCGCTGCCGGCAGCCCATTCCACGCACTCACCACTCTCTGCGTAAAAAACTTACCCCTGACATCTCCTCTGTACCTACTTCCAAGTTTTTTTTTACACTGAAAACTATTTATTATACCAGTAACAAACATCTGACTGAATCTCATTTTCACAGATTTCTGCAGCTTTATCCTAAAATTGTTTGCTAAGACTGCATTTTAAGAATTTCAACTTGAGATCACGTGGACCCCTCAAAGGAAGCCTCCTCCTGCATGAGGAGGTTACCTCCAAAGACTAAAGCTTCTTACTGAGGGCTCCACATGGCGATATTATCGGTAGCAGTTCTGCCACTTGGCATACGGTTAGCACTGTCAGGTCTGAAATCCCCCACTGCTGAACGATAGGCCAGCATCAACTCAATGGGCAGAATGGCCACCTTCTGTGCCGATGCAATGGAATGGGAGGGGCTCCTCATCGTTACAGACAGGACTGTTGCTGTTCCGAAGCCAGCCAGTCATCCAGTGGGAATCTCTGACACAACACAACCCCTCTCTGCAGGTGGACTGGTGGCTGCTCGAGGTCTGAGAATTGCTCTATGGTTTGGGTTCCGTTCCAAAGTCTGTTATTCTACGCCACACGCATTCCTTTGTTTGGGAAAAAGTAGTACTATATTTAAATAGTATGACTTGCAACATCTGAACATCGTACATCAAAATCAGGTTCCTTTCCAAATGTACTCACTGTGGTAAACGTAGAAGTCCATATGAACTTAGAAAGATCCCTTAAACAGAAATAATAAAGAACTTCTTTCAATTATGGCGATTTGTTGAGTAAACATTGGTTAATCCATGCGACATGCCACGCGCGCCATCTTTGTTTCGCGTCCTGTTGGGACTCAGCAAGCCGGGTTGAGGTGAAAGGGCTTTGGCTGAGGTCACTTGGTGAAAAAAAGCTCCTCTGGCTCCTTGGCAGAGTTTGGCAGCCACACTCTACTGACAGGGCAAATGATTGGCTGATGGTTGAGCAGAAACCAAGTCACTGGGGGAATGTAGGGGGTCAGGCAACATCCATGGAGACAGAGACTATTACCCATGTTTTCATTCACTGAGAATTTTCTCTCAGGCCTCCTCAACACACTAGTATCAATATATATATATATATATATATATATACATACACACATATACATATAGGCATCCATTAGTCTCGTGAGACCATGGATTTGAGCCTTGGCAGGTTTCCAGGGCGCAGGCCTAGGCAAGGTTGTATGGAAGACCGGCAGTTGCCCATGCTGCAAGTCTCCCCTCTCCACGACACCGATGTTGTCCAAGGGAAGGGCATTAGGGCTGATACAGCTTGGCACTGGTGTCATCACGGAGCAATGTGTGGTAAAGTGCCTTGCTCAAGGAAACAACACGCTGCCTCAGCTGAGGCTCGAACTAGCGACCTTTAGATCACTAGACCGACGCCTTAACCACTTGGCCACGCGCCAACACATATACACATATATAAAATAGTTAGATTAAATAAGTGGTGCAAAAATAAAAAATAAGAAAGTAGGGAGGTAGTGTTCATGAGTTCAATGTCCATTCAGAAATCAGATGGCAGAGGGGTAGAAGCTGTTCCTGAATCGCTGAGTGTGTGCCTTCAGGCTCCTGTACCTCCTTCCTGATGGTAACAATGAGAAGAGGGCATGTCCTGGGTGATGGGGGTCCTTAATGATGGATGCTGCCTTTTTGAGGCATCCCTTGTTGAAGATGTCTTAGATACTACAGAGACTAGTAGCCATGATGGAGCTGACTAATTTTACAACTCTCTGCAGCTTACTTCGATCCTGTGCAGTAGCCCCCACCACCTCACCTCCCATACCAGATGGTGATGCAGCTGTTAGAATGACTTGTGGGCATACTCAATAAAACTAAAGAATATGAACTATAACAGAATCAGTGAAAGGCCACCCAATTAGGACATTCAACCAGAGTGCAGAAGACAACAAACTGTCTAAATGCAAGTATAAATAAATAGCCATAAATAGTGAGAACGTGAGATGAAGAGTCCTTGAAAGTGAGCCCATTGGTTGTGGGAACAGTCCGATGATGGGGAAGTGAAGTTGAGTGAAATTATCTCCTTTGGTAACTGTTCTTGAACCTGGTGATGTGAGTCCTGAGTCTCCAGTATCTCCTTACTGATGGCATCAGCAAGAAGAGAGTATGTCCTGGGTGGTGGGGGTCCCTGATGGATGCTGCTTTCCTGCGACAGCATTTCGTGTAGATATGCTCAATGGTTGGGAAGGCTTTACTCAAGCTGTACCCACTACTTTTTGCAGGATTTTCAATTCAAGGGCATCAGTGTTTCCATATCAGGCCACGAGACAGCCAGTCAATACATACACTCTCCACCACACATCTACAGAAGTCTGTCAAAGTTTTAGATGTTGTGCTGAATCGCCACAAACTCCAAAGTCACTCGTAGTTGTGCGGCATTCACTTTCATGAATTTTCACAGAAAGCAAAGTGCAAAAATTTTAATTTGTATTTGATTGCACTAGTATTTAGTTCTGGATGCTGTTTTAGCTCTTTAGCATCCAAGTCGCCCTCATTACAGCATCACTAGGCTGGCAGCATTCTCTTCTGCACTCTGCACTGAACCTGCTTCGTAGTAAAGGAAGGTGAGAGATTAAGTGGCTGATGTTCTTGCGGTTGTATTAGTGTACAGTTCTGTTTCAGCTACTGATCGTCTCTAGGCCTGTTATCTTCAACTTCCTCACAGACAGGACCCAGGCTGTAAAAATAGGGGACAAGCTCTCCACTACAATCAGTCTGAGCACCGGTGCCCCACAAGGCTGTGTACTCAGCTCCCTGCTGTACTCACTGTACACCCATGATTGTGTAGCCAAGTTTCCATCAAACTCAATATATAAGTTTGCTGATGACACAACAACTGCAGGCTGTATCTCGGGTAACGATGAGTTTGAGTGCAGAGAGGAAATTAAGAACCTGGTGGCATGGTGCGAAGACAATAACCTATCCCTCAACGTCAGCAAGACGAAGGAATTGGTTGTTGACTTCAGAAGGAGTAGTGGACTGCACGACCCAATTTACATCGGTGGTGTGCAAGTGGAACAGCTCAAAAACTTTAAGTTCCTCGGGGTCGATATCACAAATGACCTGACTTGGTCCAGCCAAGCAGAGTTCACTGCCAAGAAGGCCCACCAGTGCCTTTACTTCCTGAGAAAACTAAAGAAATTTGGCCTCTCCCCTAAAACCCTCACTAATTTTTATAGATGAACCGTAGAAAGCATTCTTCTAGGGTGCATCACAACCTGCTATGGAAGTGGTCCTGTCCAGGACCAAAAGAAGCTGCAGAAGATCGTGAACACGGCGCAGCACATCACACAAACCAATCTTCCGTCCTTGGACTCACTTTACACCTCATGCTGTTGGAGCAGTGCTGCCAGGATAATCAAGGACACGACCCACCCAGCCAACACACTTTTCGTCCCTCTTCCCTCCGGGAGAAGGTTCAGGAGCTTGAAGACTCATACGGCCAGATTTGGGAGCAGCTTCTTTCCAACTGTGAAAAGACTGCTGAACGGATCCTGACCCGGATCTGGGCCGTACCCTCCAAATATCCGGACCTGCCTCTCGTTTTTTTTTGCACTACCTTACTTCCCATTTTGCTATTTTCTATTTATGATTTATAATTTAAATCTTTAATATTTACTAATTTTAACCATTTTTAATATTTAATATTTGTAATCCAGGGAGTGTGAAGCGCAGATTCAAATATCGCCGTGATGATTGTACGTTCTAGTACTAATTGTTTGGTGACAATAAAGTATAAAGTATAAAGTATTCAAAAGGCCTACAGTTGGGCCAGTGAGTTCTAGCCCGTGCTATGCTGGTGCCGGAAATGTGCGACACTTGCAGGCTTCCCCCAGCACCATATTTGGACCATGATGGTCGTTGATAAATTTCACTGTATGTGACAAATAAAGCTGCTCTTCAAAGCTTAATCTTCAGCAGCTGGATTGTCCTGAATCTACACCAGTTACATGCCCATGGTGCCTCATAACACAATGGAAGGCTTCCTCAGTGTGAAAATGGGATTTTATCTGCACAAATGCCCTCAGGGGTGTTGGTAAGGTAAAAGTTGAAGTACTATTAATCAACTCTTTCCAAAAATTTGAATTATATTTTTAAATTCCATCTTTTGTGGAATTTTTTTTGAGACAATGAGAGTATATTGTTAGAGCCAGATCATTTGATGAACAGTAATTTGTTGTGTATTTAATATTTCAGCTATATTTGAGTAATCATGTATGTATATATGTATTTATATAGTTTTTTCCATCCCTTATGGGTGGTGTGTGAGTGTATTTTCCCCCTCAATCTCGGACCCTCTACCAGAGGCCTGGGACCTTGAGGGCTCGGGTGCAGTATCCTTGCTTTTCCTAGTATTGAGCTCTTCTGGACCAAGTTCTCAGATATTGTTCCTGGGATTTGTTGGAGCCTCTCTCCCAGTCCGGGTGTCACAGACTCAAATGTTCCTATCACCACCGGGATTACTCTGGCTTTAACCTTCCACATCCTTTCTATCTGCTCTTTCAGGCCTTGGTATTTCTCCAGCTTCTGGTATTCTTTCTTCCTGATGTTACTGTCATTGAGATTGCCACATCTATTTCTTTTGCTTTCTTCTGTTCCTTGTCCAGAATTACAACGTCTGCTTGGCTGGCCAATATCTGCTTATCAGACTGTATTTGGAAGTTCCACAGGATCTTAGCTCTGTCACTCTCCACTTCCTTCCCATTTGTGCTTGGGAGCGACCAGTTCATAGTCAGCGCAGACGTTCCTGTGCACAATTCCTGCATCTTGGTTGTGCCACTCAGTGTATGCTGCCCTGCCTGCATCAGGCACCCTGCTACAATGTGCTGGGTGGTTTCAGCAGATTCCTTGCACAGTCTGCACCTTGGGTCTTGTCTGGTGTGATGGACCCCTGCTTCTAATGCTGTTGTGCTCAGCACCTGTTCCTGTGCAGCCGTGATCAGATACTCTCTGCTGTCCCTCAGTCTGCGATTTCCAGCCATTGGTAGGGCTTTCTTATGTCAGCCACCTCTGATGTCTGGTGATGATACATCCCGTGCAGTGACTTGTCCTGCCATGGCCTCTGGTCCTCTGGCTCTGCTTCACCCACTTCCATTCCCGTGTCCCCTGCCTGCTGTCTGAGATATTCTCCTAGCAGGTCATCCTTAGGGACATCTTCCTGACATACTTATGGACGTCTCACATTCCTTCCAGGACTGTGTCCTTCACAATTCCAAGACTCCGTCCTCCTTTATCACGGCAGGTGTTCAGTGGCTCGATGTTGGACTTTAGATAGAATGCTCCATGTATTGTTAGTAGTTTTCGGGTCTTGATGTCAGCGGCTTCCAGTTCGTTCCCTGGCCAGCTCACTATTGCGGCTGGGTATCTGATGACCGGTAGGGCGAATGCGTCGATGGCTCTGATCTTGCTCTTCCCATTCAGCTGGCTTTTTAGGACCTGTCACACTCTTTGGGGGTACTTGGATGTTACAGCCTTCCTTGTGCCCTCATCGTGGCTTCCACGTACCTGCAGGATCCCCAGGTGTTGTAGCTATCCCTCAGGTAACTCGACTCCTCTAGTCTTGATGAGTTTGAGTAATTAAACATTCTTATTTCTTTAAGTAGTTCATTATGTTTTATACATAAAATTATGTTAATTGCATACATCATCACGCTACCACGTAATATGTGCGCGCCTCACTTAAAGTAAAAGGATGAACTAGGCTCATATTCCTGGACTCTTGCCTTCATTTGAATTGGTTTAATGTTTTGAAGTTACAAAACATTACATATTATGTTAAAGAATCAAAATCTTACAGAATTCATGTAACAAAGTATAAGACTTTGAAGGGGTAGCCTCTATTCATCTTGGTCTCAAACAAGAGAAAATCTGCAGATTCTGGAAATCCAAGCAACACATACAAAATGCCGAAGGGTCTCGGCCCGAAACGCCGACTGTACTCGTTTCCATAGATGCTGCCTGGCCTACTGAGTTCCTCCAGCATTTTGTGTCTGTTGCATTCGTCTCGGTCTGACTGATTTTACTTTATTGTGTATAGTGCATAGCCATGAGTGAAAAATCTGAAAACAGCAGAATGTTTAGTGGAGCATATTAAAGTAGCAATTGTGTGCAGTGATAAGGAAATCACCTCGTTTTTGTTTGGTGCTAAAGTCTGCCTGCAATTTTAGTAACAACTGATTGCACCTGTGCTGTTAAATCATTCTGTAAGATCACAATATTCTTGAAAGGCTCACTATATTCATAGGATTGGATCAAAAAATACACTTCCTTATTTATGTTGAGAAGTTCAGATTGCATGTAGTTCTAGGTAAAAAGTCTACAAGCCACTTTTTCATCTCATTTTGCAAATGAGCTTATGATGGGGGCTCTGTATTCCAACATAGCTCCAATGCCAATATATTATTTGGTTGTACATTAACATGGAATTTTCTACTACTTGTAATTCTATTGCATTCTGTCCTATGGGACGAAGAAAGTCATCAAAACACAGCCTGAAATGCTTCAGTGAACAAGAATGTTACAAGTTGTGACTGCTGATTTCTTGTTGAAAACGAAATGAGCATTGCTGCACCTCTTGAAAGTATTTATATCTTTATAATGGCAGTTTACAGTCCGCAGATTTAAGCGCAGCAGGACTGAACATTTCAATCAGTGCCCTGACGGGAAGTTGAGAAAGTCCCTTCTAAGCTGTGTCTGTCACAACCACGGATTCGGCAGCGCAGTAGATACGGCAATTGCACTTGTGAGTTTGCACGTGTCAGCTAATTACTATTTAATCGTGATAGTATTTAACTCCATACTTGTCGTCGTAGTGCTTGTCAAGACTTGGACACAGCACAGCAATGCTTCGCTGCTTGTTTGCATTCGGCCTCGCCTGAGAAATTGGACTGTCGAGTCAACTGACTCTGAAGACTAACGGTATTTGTTTAATGTTTAGATGTTCTTTTCAGCCGCAGTGTGGGCCTCGTTTCCCATTTGAGAGTTTTAGTTAATGGCCCTATTTGGCCTAGAGTTTATTGTTTACTTTCCCTTTAACACTGTTTGCAATGAAGTTTGTGAACCATCGACCTGCTTCAGTGCCTCTCACTCCGCAGCTGGGCCGTATCCAAACCTGATAACAGTGTCAGCATGAACTCTGTTGTGCAGAAAATGATTGTCTAGATCTTCAGCACAGATCAATGGATTTATAGTGCAATTAAATAAAAGTTTTATGATACGTACCAGCAAAGGCATTCCAGTGTGACGGTTTAATAAAATGGAAAGGGATTCTTCAGCCATACACCCAAATGGAAAACTAAGCCCAGTCATCCAGAGTAAGGTTGTGAGTGCAGTGCACAGTGTTTTGTGAGAATTGAATGTCATTGAGAAATGAGTTTGCTGGCCTATTGACAGAGTCCAAGATATGCAAAGTGAACGAAATCAACACCATACTGTGGTGGAGAGTATACTGACTGGTTGCATCACAGCCTGGTCTGGAAGCACCAACGTCCTTGAAAGGAAAATCCGACACAAAATAGTGGATATGGCCCAGTCCATCACGGGTAAGGCCCTCCCAAGGTTGAGCACATCTACACGAGATGCTGCCGGCAGGAAAGCAGCATCCATCATCAGGGACCCCCACCACCCAGGACATGCCTGTTTCCCGCTGCTGCCTTCGTGAAGGAGCTACAGGAGCCTCAGGACTCAAGGCCACCCAGTTCAGGAATAGTTATTACCCCTCAGCCATCAGGCTCTTGAACCAGTGGGGCTGACTTCAATCAACGTTACTTGCCCCATCATTTAAATGTTCCCACAACTAATGGACTCACTTTTAATGACTCTTCTTGATATTTATTGCTTATTTATTTTTTAGTAGTTTTTTCCCTTTTGTATTTGCACAGTTTGTCTTCTGCACTCTGATTGAACATGATCTTTCATTGGTTCTATTATGGTTATTATTGTATAGATTTATGCCTATAGAAAATGAATCTCAGGGTTGTATATGGTGACGTATATGTACTTTGATAGTAATTTTACTTTGAACTTTGAACGTGAGGAGACAAGAGGCAGATCCATGTCAGAAGCTGTATACGAGGACAATAATCCCACTATATTTCAGCTAATACATACTGTACCACTACTGTATAGAAAAGATCCTGATTTTGTCCAGATCTTTGAGATTTACTTTATATTCCACCGTCTGTTTGTTATCCTTCCTAATCAAACCTACCTCTGAGCAAGCCTCAAGTTTCAGGTAACATGTCATAAAACCTCCAATGTGGAAGAACATTGGGATGTCATGGTATATAAATGTAAGCATACCGAGGTAAATTGCTTTTGGGATGATATTAGATTATGAGGACACTTAGTCCTCTTTTATTGTCATTTAGTAATGCATGCATTAAGAAATGATACAATATTTCCTCCGGTGTGATATCACAAAAACACAGGACAGACCAAGACTGAAAAACTAACATATAGTTACAACAGTGCAACAATACCATAACTTGATGAAAAACAGTCTGTGGCACAGTAAAAAAGTTCAAAGTTTCTCGAAAGTTCCACATCTCACGCAGATGGGAGAAGGAAGAAAACTCTCCCTGCCATGCCCGACCACAGTCCGACTCTGAGTCGTCCAAAAACTTCGAGCTCTGATCAGCCCTCCGACACCGAGTACCAAGCACCATCTCTATCCGAACGTTTGGACCTTATCCTCGGTCGCCAGCAGCAGGCAAAGCCGGGGATTTTGGGGCCTACACTTCGGAGATTCTCGATCGCACAGTAACAACAGCGGTAGACCAGGCATTCCAGATATTTCTCCAGATGTTCCTCTGCTTCTCATGTCTGTCTTCAAATCAGAATTGTCCACGGCCCCTATTTAACAGATACAATATCATTTCACCGGAGAGCTGCGTGCGCTGCCATCTCCTCCTCCCAACGATTACATCAAAGAGCTGCTTAGAAACTTATGAGCACCTTGATGGACGTAGGGTAAGGTTGCTGCACCAGTGTGCCAATGAGCGTTTTGCTTTGGCAGCTGTTGCTGCAGTTTCAGTCGCACCAGAAGCTAAACCAGAAGTTATAGGCCTTATAGAGGCTTGGAGTCAGATTAGTGATCAGGTAAGTGGCTGGTGAGCTATACACTCAGTGGCCTTTATAAGGTACACGTTAGAACCTGGAGTGGTCTTCTGCTGCTGTAGCCCATCCACTTCCAGGTTCGATGTGTTGTATGCTTGGAGATGCTCTTGTACCGGCAAAGTTATGACAACGTTATTTCCCATGGTAGGGGAGTCTAGGACAAGAGGGCATGACTTCAGGATTGAAGGATGTCCATTTAGAACAGAGATGCAGAAAAATTACTTTAGTCAGAGGGTGGTGAATCGTATAATTTGTTGGCACGAGCGGCTGTGGAGGCCAAGTCATTGGGTGCATTTGAGGCAGAGATAGATAGGTTCTTGATTAGCCAAGGCATCAAAGGGTAATGGGAGAAGGCAGGAGAGCGAAGATGACTGGTAGAATTGGATCAGCCCATGAATGAATGGTGAAGCAGATTCGATGGGCCAAATGGCCTACTTCTGCTCCTACATCCTATGGTCTTATGGTCTTACTGTTGTATGTGTGGTTATTTGAGTTACTGCCTCCTTCCTGTTAGCTTGAGCCAGTTCCGCCATTTTCCTCTGACCTCTCACACTAACAAGGCATATTTGCCCACAGACCTGCTGTTCACTGGGTGCCTTTTTTTGTTTCTCATATCATAATTGTAAACTCTAGAGTCTTGTGTGTGAAAATCCCAGGAGATCAGCAGTTTCTGAGATACTACAAACAACCTGGAACCAACAATCATTCCATGCTCAAAATCACTTAGATCACGTTTCCTCCCCATTCTGATGTTTGGTCTGAACAACAACTGAACCTCTTGACCACGTCTGCATGCTTTTATGCATTGAGTTGCTGCCATGTAATTGGCTGATTAGATATTTGCATTCATGAGCAGGTGTACAGCTGTTGCTAATAAAGTGGTCACTGATCATATTCCCAGGTGAGGATGCTGTGTGACTTGGGGATGAAGTCGATGGTGGTCAGAATGAATGTTTAAGCTGATAAAGGGCATGCCAATCAAATGCCTTACTGGGTAGTGTTAAGCCTTTTGATCTTCACTGAACTTATTCACATTAGGATATTCAAGTGTCTGTTTAAAATTTTGTTGCTGGTAAAAAAATTCCAGGAATCTGCATGAGACAGGAACAGATGCAGTGTACTGCAACACATCTAAATGAGCTTAAATGTCAAGTAGTCACCAGTGAACTGGAATTGGACCAATTTATTGTGAACATGGTGACTGAGCCATGAATATGGACCTGACGTAAAATGAAAAACTTGACCATCTATAGCCACATCCCACATTCATAGGATGTATACGTCAGGGAAATCACAGTGCAATGTCCTCCCTTAGTGTTCACAAATACTTTACATTATCAACACTGGTGCACCTCAGCGGTGTGTGCTTAGCCCACTGCTCTACTCTCTATATACACACGACTGTGTGGTTAAGCATAATTCAAATACCATCTATAAATTTGCTGATGATACAACCATTGTTGGTAGAATCTCAGATGGTGACGAGAGGGAGTACAGGAGTGAGATATGCCAACTAGTGGAGTGGTACCGCAGCAACAACCTGGCACTCAACTTCAGTCAAACAAAAGAGCTGATTGTGGGCTTCAGGAAGGGTAAGACGAAGGAACACATACCAATCCTCATAGAGGGATCAGAAGTGGAGAGAGTGAGCAGCTTCAAGTTCCTGGCTGTCAAGATCTCCGAGGATCTGAGGACTGATGTAGTTATAAAGAGGCAAGACAGCAGCTGTACTTTATTAGGTGCTTGAAGAGATTTGGCACGTCAACAAATACACTCAAAAACTTCTATAGTTGTGCCATGGAGAGCATTCTGACAGGCTGCATCACTGTCTGGTATGGGTTGCGGGGGGGCGGGGGGTGCTACTACACAGGACCGAAAGAAGCTGCAGAAGGTTGTAAATCTAGTCAGCTCTATCTTGGGCACTAGCCTACAAAGTACCCAGGACATCTTTAGGAAGCAGTGTCTCAGAAAGGCAGCATCCATTATTGAGGACCTCAAGCACCCAGGGCATGCCCTTTTCTCACTGTTGCCATCAGGTAGGAGGTACAAAAGCCTGAAGGCACACACTCAGTGATTCAGGAACAGCTTCTTCCCCTCTGCCATCCGATTCCTAAATGGACATTGAACCCTTGGACACTAACTCACTTTTTTAAATATACATTATTTCTGTTTTTTAAATAAATAAACAAGTAAATCAATTACAGTACAGGCATATTGAATGGATTTATTTTATTTTTGCTTCCAGATTATGCATCGCATTGAACTGCTGCTGCTAAATTAACAAATTTCATGTCATATGCTGGTGATAATAAACATGATTCTGATTCTGAGAAAAACCTGCCCATGCACTTAATAACACTTTAATATTCATCAACATGCAAGACATCTGACTGACAGTGATGGAAGTGCCAATCAGTTTGGTGTAGAATATATGTAAATGTAAATGGTGTAAAGTATATGTAAATGATGTATAGGGTATGTAAATAGTGTAGTTTATGTAAATGGTGTAGAGTATATGTAAATGGTGTAAAGTATATGTAAATGTAGTATATGTAAATTGTGTAAAGTATATGTAAATGGTGTAGAGTATATGTAAATGGTGTAAAGTATATGTAAATGGTGTAGTATATGTAAATGGTGTAAAGTATATGTAAATGTAGAGTATATGTAAATTGTGTAATGTAAATGGTCATATGTAAATGGTGTAAAGTATATGTAAATGGTGTAGAGTATATGTAAATGGTGTAAAGTATGTAAATGGTGTAGTATATGTAAATGGTGTAAAGTATATGTAAATGGTGTAGTATATGTAAATGTAAAGTATATGTAAATGGTAAAGTATATGTAAATTGTGTAGTATATGTAAATGGTGTAAAGTATATGTAAATGGCGTAGAGTACAGATATGTAAAGCTAGAGAGGAAGCAGGTCATTCTTGATCCTGAAAAGAAATGTTTGTGGGACTTGTAGTGAAAAGGTGTGCGAGTGACTAATCCCCATCAACTGGAGATTGGGTGGCAGTTAGCACGACGTTATATGGTGCCAGCTATCCCCAATCAGGGTTCAATTCCCTCTGCTGCCTATAAGGATGTTCTCCCTGTGACCAGGTGGGATTTCTCCGGATGCTCCAGTTTCTTCCCACATTGCAAAGATGTAAAAGTCATGGATAGTAAGTTGTGGGCATGCTATGTTGGTGCCAAAAGTGTGGTAACACTTGGGGGATGTCCCCAGCACGATGCTCAGACTGCGTTAGTCATTGATGTAAGTGACATATTTCACTGAATATTTTGATCTAGATGTGTGTCATGTGGGGTGGGGGGAGGTGGGGGTTGGTTTATTTGACAGTTGAAAGCTGCTTCTGCCATGTCGGTCTTTGATTGGCCCATTCAAAGGACGCGGCTGTTCTTTCCCATTGGTTGGCTTGTGCGCCGCGGGTTTCCGGTTCCTCTGGGGTATAAGAATAGCACATGCGAGAGACTCACTGGGTTTCCTTTGTCTCTGGAGCCCGCTTCGGGCTGAAGTCACAACCAGCGCTGGTGGATCATTGGGAAGGGGCATTGCAGACGGCTCCATTCCCCCCCATGTTTGTTTCGTTAAGTATTCATTTGTAGCGTGCTTCGTTCTCCAGTTTTATAACTTGGGGAGATTTGATGGAGTACACATTAAGTTAAAGGGGGACTGAATGTTCTGTATTGTAGTTCTGTGTAGCTTGGCGCAGTTTGGACGAACCAGCCAAATGCCCAGCTTAGTGTTTCATTGTTCATTTAATGTAAATAAATAGTTAACATGCTCATTTGCAATCTGTGAATTCATTTCCACTCACTGGATTCTCGAATCTGCCTCCATGTTACAATGAGACAGGTAAAACGGATGTAACGTAATCTAATCAACTATTACCTTTGATTCCAGACAACCAAACCAACAGAAACATCAACTTCACATCTGCCATGCGAAACCCTGTAACAATTCTGTTTGTTTGAAAGGTAATTCCCTCTTAATAAAGGCATCCGTTAGTCTTGCGAGACCATGGATCTGTGCCTGGAAAGTCTTCACTCTCTAGGGCGCAGGCCTGGGCAAGGTTGTATGGAAGACAGGAAGTTGCCCATGCTGCAAGTCTCCCCTCTCCACGACACCGATGTTGTCCGAGGGCTGATACAGCTTGGCACCAGTGTCGTCGCAGAGCACTGTGTGGTTAAGTACCTTGCTCAAGGACACAGCACGTGGGGCTTCAGATCTAAATTCTAGATACTAAATCTTCAGTCAGCTTAATCTATCCTCATTTGAGAAAGCCGCATCTGAGGAATCCATCAAAGTATATGCTCTACTTCCTTGCATGGGGAGTTCAGATACAACATTGCTCATGTAGTCTCACTAAGCCCTGATATAATTGGAGAAATACATTCAGACTCTTGTACTCCAATCCTTTTCTAATAAAGGTTAAGTCTCATTGGCCTTGCCAATTACTTGTATCAACTCGTGTTGATCTACATTGATTCGTGAGTATGTTATTTATCACTCTTTGTAGCATAGCGGTTAACGTAACACTATTACAGCACCAGCGACCCAGATTCGATTCTCAGCACTGTCTGTGAGGAGTTTGTATGCCCTCCCTGTGACCGTGCGGGTTTCCTCCAAGCGTTCCGGTTTCCTCCCACATTCCAAAGACGTATGGGTTAGTAGGTTAATTGGTCTGGAGGACCTGTTACTGTGCTGTATCTCCAAATAAAAATCATTGATATAGATTATGAACCTCAGGGCCTTCAGTGATATAGTACTGTCATAGTCACAGTCCCTCAACCTGAAAAAGACCATGTTTCTCCAACTCTTTTTATACTAACCTATCCTTGTATGAATTTATTCCAATATCATGTGTCCTAATGATATTTCACAGTCTCATCTGCGACACCTTACAAAGGTTATCTGAGTGTCCAAACTCGCTGCACGGGCGGCACGGTAGTCTAGTGGTTAGCACAGCGGTTTACAGTACTGGTGACCTGGGTTCAATTCCCATCTCCTCCTGTAAGGAGTTTGTACGTTCTCCCTGTGACCGTGTGGGTTCCCTCTGGGTGCTCCAGTTAATTGGTCATTGTAAATTGTCCCGTGATTAGGCTAGGATTAAAATTGGGGGGCTGCTGAGTGGCACGCCTCAAGGAGACAGAAGGGCCTATTCTCAAATCTCAAATATAATAAAAATAAAATCATTTGGATTGCCTTCAGCTATTTTGATAATTATGACTGCAGAAATATTACAATAGATTTATTGAACATGATTTCTCTAGCATAAATCCATATTGAATCTTCCTAATCCTATTAATATTATCTAAGTGCCCTGTTGCTACTTCATCAACAATAGATTTCAGCATTTTCCCTTTTTCTGATAAAGTGCAAACCGAACTGCTTCATGTTACAACAACACTGAGATCTGTTCATGCCACGAACTGCGCGTCGGTTGGAGATAAGCAAAAACAATGTGAGGGAGAGGAGGCCAAGCAGGCATGGGAAGAATGCCCACCAGCTGGTCTGACTAATCCACTGAGTGATCTGCTCGCTGCTCAGCGCTTCCAGCCGTGCCGAGCTTGGTCCAGATCCTGATTGTTGTGCTGGGGAAGGGAGTGGAGAGAAGCGCTCTAAGTCCACCCGGCAGAAGGTGCCCGCAACCCTGCAATCACCAGCAAATCCACCTGCATCCCACCTGTTTTCCAAAGGCTTGTTCCTTTCTCCACAAGTCTAGAACTTGGTGAGTTCCCTTTCTTTCTCTCTCCTTCCTTTCTTAAATAGTGGGGCTCACCTTCAATGAGTGGATTTGCTCATCAAGACTGAAGTAGTTCAGGCAAACACGAGGAAATCTGCAGATGCTGGAAATTCAAGAAACACACATCAAAGTTGCTGGTGAACGCAGCAGGCCAGGCAGCATCTCTAGGAAGAGGTACAGTCGATGTTTCAGGCCGAGACCCTTCGTCAGGACTAACTGAAAGAAGAGCTAGTAAGAGATTTGAAAGTGGGAGGGGGAGGGGGAGATCAAAAATGATAGGAGAAGACAGGAGGGGGAGGGATGGAGCCAAGAGCTGGACAGGTGATTGGCAAAAGGGATATGAGAGGATCATGGGACAGGAGGCCCAGGGAGAAAGAAAAGGGGGAGGGGGAAAACCCAGAGGATGGGCAAGGGGTATAGTCAGAGGGACAGAGGGAGAAAAAAGAGAGAGAGAAAGAAAGAATGTATGTATAAAAATAAATAAATAACAGATGGGGTACGAGGGGGAGGTGGGGCATTAGCGGAAGTTTGAGAAATCAATGTTCATGACATCAGGTTGGAGGCTACCCAGACGGAATATAAGGTGTTGTTCCTCCAACCTGAGTGCGGCTTCATCTTTACAGTAGAGGAGGCCGTGGATAGACATATCAGAATGGGAATGGGACATGGAATTAAAACGTGTGGCCACTTGAACACCTACGCTCTGTCCGCCAGAGAAAGCAGGATCTCCCAGTGGCCACACATTTTAATTCCACATCCAATTGGCCAATACCATTAAGCAAGGGGGCCATGGACCATAGGTTGGGAACCCTTGGTGTAGTGTGTCTTTGACTTCCAATGTGCAATGAATGATCAAGCAGCAACACTTTGGCTCATTGCAATGCATATCCAACAATCCAGGGTCTTCAGTACATTTGCTTGCAGCATGGATGTCAAAAGGAAGCAAAGGAGAACTTCTGTTCTTACCCAAAACTAAACAAGACCTATGACCCAAAGGGAGCAAACGACTCCTTCCTGGGTGACTTCGATGCCAGGGCCGAAAACTGCAGTCCTCTGGAAAGGCCTGAACAGCAAGAAGGAGTAAAGGAAGTTAACTAAGTGGAATTCTTCCCCTGATCGAGTGTTTGGGACACCATTTTAACATTGAAAACACTATTTCATTATAAAGACAAGCACAGAGTCTTAAGGCAACATCCCTGATCAGAGTGAGACATGGCAAGGATGTCTGCATTTTATGTGCTAGAGCAGGTTGGCAACTGCCCAATCTCTGTCACTTCCATCAGCCTGGTCTCGGGCTTTACTTAGACAGCACGTCACTAATAACCTGATGATCATCGGCGAACAGGAACCAATGACTAGTTTGCCCTCGACGCCGTTGTAACTGGTGCTTTTGACCAAGGTCTTGGCTTCTCCACCAGAAAGCATCTGGCAACCTGCAGAGGAAAGCTTATGAAGGAAATTGAGATAATCAACCCGTCCTGAAAGGAGAACAAAGGATCCTAAAATAGGGTTCCTCGGTACAAATGTCCTTAACTCCATCCCACAGCAAGCTCTACAGTCACAACAATTGACAAGAAGTCAAGAAGGCCCTTCATTACCTGAACAAAGCTTTCGCGGGGGGAGAAACATATCTCTTGTGACATTTGTGAAACTTGGCAGAAGCTACATTCAATTCACATACAATGCTGGAGAAACTCAGCAGGTCAGGCAACATCTATGGAAAGGAATTCATAGTTGATGCTTTGGGCTGAGGCCCCTCATCGGGACTGGAAAGGAAAGGGGAAGAAGCCAGAATAAGAAGGTGGGTGGGGGGGGGGAGTACAAGCTGGCAGGTGGTAGGTGAAACCAGATGAGGGGCCAGGAGGGTTGAATGATGTAAGAAGCGTGGAGGTGGAAGTGGTAAATGTATCTGATAGGAGTGGACGGTGGGCCATGGGAGAAAGGGGGAGGAGGAGAATCAGACCGAGGTGATGGGAAAGTTAGTGCAGTCTCAAATTCACAGCCTCATCTCCAAATCTGGGATTCCAGGAAGTCAAGATTCTGAGCGTCTTCAAGAAAATGTGATTGTGGTTACAGAGGGACCTTCTGCTGTCTGCCATGTGAAACTAATTGCACAGAACCTCCTAAACTACTGTCTCCTAGTGGATGGCGCTGCTCCCTGAATTACAGTACATTGTGGATTCCATCCATTTAAAGACTCAATCACAGCCTTCACCATGTGACCACTTTAGGAGAAATACAGAGAGCAACATCAACTACTATATGTGACCTCTTTTGATCTTATCTTGGATCTGTCAATAGATGAGCTTTGGAATATCCCCAAATTTGACTACACTCAGAAATTTCTCTTCATCCTACATGATAGTATTCAACTGGTAATCTTCACCAACAGTCCACAATGAACATAATCTCATTGTAAAGTTCAATGTAAATTTTGTTATCAGATTATATACACAACCTTGATATTTGCTTTCCTGCGGGCATACTCAGCAAACCTATAGAACAGCGACTGTAAACAGGATTAATGAAAGATCAACCAGAGTGCAAAAGACAACAAACAGTGCAAATGCAGATATAAATTAATAGCAATAATGAAAACATGAAATAAAATGTTAAAGAGCCCTTAAAGTGACCAGTGTCGGGTAAGGATGCCTCATTCTCCACGACCACCACCATGTATCTCAATCTTTCTTTCCCCAGAACTGCACCTAACCTTCAACAAACAGGCTTTTTGTTGAAACAGAACAATTAGGAAATCATTCCACCCGTTTTGTCTCCAATCTGAAACTAAGATCACTGAGTTGGAGTACAACAATAATCTTTGCAAGTGCACACACAAGGAGGCAGGGCTTCAAATCATCGCTGACTTTGTTTGGTGAAGCATCCAAGACAACGGCTTTTACACTTAAATGTCCACTGAAGGATGTAATGTTGGGTCTTTACAAAGCACTGGTGAGGCCTCACTTGGAGTATTGTGAGCAGATTGGGGCCCTTTATCTTAGAAAAGATGTGTTGAAATTGGAGAGGGTTCAAAGGAGTTTCACAAAAATGATTCCAAGATTGAATGGCTTGTCATATGAAGAGCATCTGATGGCTCTGGGTCTGTATTCACTGGAATTCAGAAGAATGAAGAGTGACATCATTGAATCCTATTGAATGGTGAAAGGCTTTGTTAAAGTGGATGCGGAGAAGATGGTTGCTATGGTGGGAGAGTCTAAGACCAGAGGACACAACCTCAGAACAGAAGGATGACTTTTTAGTACGGAGGTGAGGAGGAATTTCTTTAGCCAGTGGGTGTTGAATCTGTGGAATTCTTTGCCACAGACAGTTGTGGAGGCCAATTCTTTATGTATATTTAAGGCAGAGGTTGATGGATCCCTTGATTGGTCAGGTTATGAAGGGATATGGGGAGAAGGCAGGAGATCGGGGCTGAGAGGAAAATTGGATCAGCCGTGATGAAATGGTGGAGCAGACTCGATGAACCTAATGGCCTAATTCTGCTCCTATATCCTATCGTCTTATGGTCTAAACAGAGACTCTCTCACAACCTTCCCCTGACTGCACAACACCACTCCATGTCACTGCAGGTCCACGGCAGGACCCTGGAGAGTGAGGACTACTTCCCATATTGCAGGAGCATCTTCCCAAAGCTAGACACCAATGATGAAATTTGGCGTCACCTTCAGTGCCTTAGTGCAATGTATGGAAAGGAATGTATGAGGATCCAGCAAAGTTCAAAGTAAATTACTATCAATGTATGTATATGTTGTGTATGTCACCATATAGAACCATGAAATGCATTTTCTTACAGGCATTCACAGTAGAACAAAGAAATACAATTGAATAAGATAAAACTTTATTTATCCCAAAGGAAATTATTGTCGCAAGCTTGCTCAGACAGAAATATATACTTTAAAATACAAAATGTAAGCATTGAGGTACAAAAAATGTGCATTAAAAAGTAATAGTGCAAATACAGATGTACAAGGAAACCATATACTTACAAACTTAAGGAGGGGTTTTACAGCCATGGGGAGAAAGTGGCACACAAATGAGTATTGCCATGCAAACGATGTGCAGAAGACAAACTGTCCAAGAATATATAAATAAATAAATAATATTTAGGACAAGTGTTGAAGAGTCCTTGAACTTGAGTCTACACGTTGCGTTCAATGATCAGTTCAGTGTTCAGGTGAGTAAGGTTATCCACATTGGTTCAGGAGGAATATTCCTTCAAATTTGTAACGACCAGTGTGCTCAAAAATCTTGTGCTGTGCAATTTTTTGCCCCGTGACAATAACATGTGCACACTGAATAATTTCTTCAATAAAAACAGTATAAATAAGCCAGCTCTAAAATCTGTCGACAAATCATCGCCAACTCCACGTTGTCAACGCCGTCCGCATCAGAAGCCGGAAAGGGAAATGTGATTGTGTACAATCGTGAAATATACTTAACATGCCAACGAGGCAGAGGGCGACAACCTTTTGGTGTGCAGTTAAAATTCCTTTGTGCGCTAGCACAAAAGATGTGTGTGCATGCACACACACACGCCTTAAGGCTGATTTATACTCCTGTGTCAAATCGACGCCGTAGGTACGGCATAGCCGCCAACCCTATACAGTGCCTACGCGGATCCTTATGCCGTAGCCTGACGCTCACCTCTCCCAAAATGTAACTACGTGTCGCGGCAATGCAGACGACAACAACTCTGATTGGTCCGCTTAGTAGCATCGCATTTCCTCCTACACTGAAATAGCTTCCCATTGGGCAACTGAAGGACAGGGAAGGAACTCTGGCTGCAATGCTTTCCATAAAGCTTTACAGACCTCAGAAATTATGGAGGACACATTTTGCTTTTACAAAAAAAGACACTCGCTTTAAACTTGTTTACCCCGAGAAAGACTACCATGACCATGAAGCCTTGCACAGGCAGGTGTGTGTGCATGCGTGACGTGCCCAAATTGCAGAGCGACGCAGACACACCAACGCACAGGTATAAATGCTCACAATGCGCGTAGGCCACTTGTGGGGGTTACGGCGTCCAGTTGACGCACAAGTATAAATCAGCCTTTAGAGGGAACATTGTTCAGGAGCCTAATGGTTGAAGGGTAATAGCTGTTCCTGAACCTGGTGGAGTTGTACCTAAGGCCTTCCCAATGGTAGCAGCAATACGAGAGCATGGCCTGGATGGTGGGGGCCCTCGATGGTGGTTTTTGCTTTCTTGGAGAAGCACCTCAGACACTGTGTCTGCAAAATTCTCAAATAGAGTTTGTGGCCTAACATCAGCACCCTCTCCATTGACCAACATTTGCATCGTTGAGCCATCGCGGACCCTGCCGGGTCGACCACATCAACTGCGTGACATGTGACTTCTGACACAAGCTTTACCGGGGCTCAGCGTAGCGTGCAAGGGATTACCAGGCGGATATGGTGGATGATTCAAAAATGATGTCAAAGCTTCCTTGGAAAAGTGTACGACCCTGGCCGCTAGTGGGAATCCCCGCCCCATGACTGCTGGGTTTGGAGGAGTGGTATGAAAAACACGGAGTCCCTTGGAAAAGAGTAAACAGAAGTGCAGAGCAGCAAAAGGAAAAGCACACAAGCTCCCAGACTATCCACCCATTCCGTCACGCACCTCCTGCCCCACCTACGGCAGGGTGTGTGGACCCCACGTTGGCTTCATCGGAAACCTCATAATTCACAGGATTGTAGAATATATATGGATTTTTAAAGATTAGCTTCATTTGTCACACGCACATCAAAACATAGATTAGATTAGATTAAATTATGAGGACGCGCAGTCCTCTTTTATTGTCATTTAATAATACATGCATTAAGAAATGATACAATGTTTTTCCAGAATGATATCACAGAAACACATGACAAACCAACTGAAAAACTGACAAAAACCACATAATTATAACACAGAGTGAAATGCGTCACTTTTGTATCAACGACCAACACGCTCCGAGGACTGTGCCATGCTCCCAGCGCCAACATGGCTCACACACAGCTCACTAACCCTAACCAGACATCTTTGGAGTGTGGGAGGAAACTGTAGCACCCGGAGGAAACCTACACGTTCACGGGGAGAACGCACAAACCCCTTCCAGGCAGTGGTGGGAATCGAACCGTGATTGGTGACCACCAGCAGTGCAAAGTGATCGTGTTAACTGCCATGCCCCTTGCCACTAAGGAAGTGAAGAATCGAAGAAAAAGGGCTGCGTGTTTTTCACACAGAAATTTACTTTGCTCATTTCAAGAGAAAACGTGCACTGGAATTTTGTTCTATAAATATAACCCTGGGGCTAAAAATTTAATACCTCATTTATAGATCAGTTCAAACACTTACCCAATAGAACACAGCACATGGAAATCATAAAGTCAACTGACGATCATTCCTAATATTAACTGCTGCTATTTCCTTTCACCAAGAATGCTTTAATGCTGTGTTGGGAAGAATGTATGACACAGTAACTGTGTCTCACCATAAATGTTCAGATCTATTAGAATTCAGGAATGGTCAATATTGCTTAATTTTTATATATATATTTATATAAGAACATGACTTCTCCTTTACAGAGAATGAAGACGTCTGAGCTCAGCTGACAATGTGACAGGGAGCACTGAGGACTAAGCATTGAATGAAGCTTGAGAAAAGACAAATGACTTTTCCTTGATTCAGCTGCTGGCTTTTGGTCAATGAGTGAAAGGGCAGCGAGTTACTCAGTTTCATCCAAAAATGGAAAATGTTTTCCAAACAGCTACTGCGAGGAAAGAAGCAAGTACAAGAGGCTGAAAGAATTTAGCAGCTGGTTGTGGGAGTCATTGTTGGCACCATTTTGCTGTTAAAGATGATAAATTAATTGGCTGAATTCATTGGAACACAGTCAGTTCTGCTTCTTATTAATCTGAGTTTTTTTTGTTAGTTATCTAGTATTCGTGACATCCAATGAAGTTGGTCAGTGATAACCTGGGATCTAAGGCACATTTTATTCTGAAATTCAATCTAATGCTATTGAAAGAATTGTCCATTGCTGTACTTTGAATGACAGTGGGAATGCAATACATTGCAACAAAACTCTTTTATAAGCATATTAACATGCTGATGGTTCCCAAAATGATTGATAGCATTATCAAACAAAATTTGGCATCAGTGCTGATCAGGACGTTCAGATGCTTAGTCAGAAGAATTCAAAAAGGCGAGGAACACAGGACTGAAAATGCTGTATTTAAATGCACATAGCACTCAGAATGAGGCAGATGAAATCATGGCGCAATTAGAGATTGGTCGGTATGATGTTGTGGGCATCACTGAAAGAAGGCCATGGTTGGGAGCTTAATGTCAAAGGGTGTACTTTCTATTGAAAGGACAGGCAGGAAGGCATAGGTGGTGATGTGGCTCTGTTGGTAAGAGGTGGAATTACATCTTTAGAAAGAGGTGACGTAAGGTCCGAGAATGTTGAATCTTTGTGGGTGGAGTTAAGAAACTGCAAGGGTAAAAAAAAAATTATGGGAATGATATATAAACCTCTACATAATAGCCAAGATGTGAGTTTAAGATTGCAAAGGGTGCCAGAAAGGGCATGTAATAAGGATAACGACATATTGTAATGGGAGTCTTCAATATATAAGAGGATTAGGAAAATTAAGTTGGTGTCAGATCGTAAGAGAGGCAATTTGTTGAATGCCTACGAGATGGCTTTTTAGAGCAGCTGGTGCTTGACCCTACTCGGGGGAGGGCTATCTTAAATTGGGTGTTGTGTAATAATCTGGATCTTATTAGGGAGCTTAATGTAAAGGAATCCTTATTAGGAGGCATTGATTATAATATGATTGAATTCATACTGCAATTTGAGAAGGAGAAGCATAAGTCACGTGTATCAGTATCACAATGGAACAAAGGGAATTACAGAGGCGTGAGAGAGGAGCTTGCCCAGGTGGATTGGAGGAGGATACTGGCAGGGATGATGGCAGGGCAGAGATGGCTGATGTTTCTGTGAATAGTTCGCAAGGCACAGGATAGATATGTTCCACAGAAGAAGTTATCAAATGGCAGTGTTAGGCAACCGAGGCTGACAAGGGAGGCTAAGGACTATATAAAAGCCAAGGAAAGGGCATTTAAGGTAGCAAAAGTGCGTGGAAAGTTGGATGATTAGGAAGCTTTTAAAATAAAAAAAAAGGCAACTAAAAAAGCTATGAGAAGGGTAAAGATGAAATATGAGGGCAAACTTGACAATAATTTAAAGCAAGATACAAAACGTTTCTTCAGTTATATAAGGAGTAAAATGGAGGTGAGAGTTGAGATTGGACCACTGGAAAATGATGCTGGTGAGGTAGTAATTAGGGACAAAGAAATGGCAGATGAACCTAATGAATACCTTGCATCGATCTTCATTGTGGAAGACACTAGCAGTGTGTCGGAGATCCCTGAGTGTCAGGGAGCAGGAGTGAGTGTTATTGCTATTACAAAGGAAAAAGTGCTAGGCAAATTCAAAGGTCTTAATGTGGTTAAGTCACCTGGACCAGGTGGACTACATCCCAGAGTCCTGAGATAGGTTGCTGAAGAGATAATGGATGCATTGGTCATGATCTTTCAAGAATCACTTGATTCTGGCATGGTCCCAGAGGACTGGAAAATTAGGAAAGAGAGAGGAAGGGAACAGAAAGGAAATTATAGGCCAGTTAACCTAACCTCAGTGGTTGGATATGTGATGGAATCTACAGTATTATTAAGGATGAGGTTTCGGGGTACTAGGAGACTAATGATAAAATAAGTCAAAGTCAGCATGGTTTCTGTAAAGGGAAATCTTGCCTGACAAATCTGCAGGGTGGACAAAGGAGAGGCAGTGGATGTCATTTACTTGGATATTCAGAAGGCATTTGATAAGGTGCCTCACATGAGGCTGCTTAACAAGATAAAATCCTATGGCGTTACAGGAAATACACTGGGCACAGATAGAGGAATGGTGACAGGCAGGAGGCAGTGAGTGGGAATAAAGGGGGCCTTTTCTGGTTGGCTGCTAGTGACCAGTAGTGTCCCTCAGGAGTCAGTATTGGGACCACCATTTTTCACAACATTTGTCAATGATTTAAATAATATAGAAACATAGAAACATAGAAAATAGGTGCAGGAGTAGGCCATTCGGCCCTTCGAGCCTGCACCGCCATTTATTATGATCATGGCTGATCATCCAACTCAGAACCCCGCCCCAGCCTTCCCTCCATACCCTCTGACCCCCGTAGCCACAAGGGCCATATCTAACTCCCTCTTAAACATAGCCAATGAACTGGCCTCAACTGTTTCCTGTGGCAGAGAATTCCACAGATTCACCACTCTCTGTGTGAAGAAGTTTTTCCTAATCTCGGTCCTAAAAGGCTTCCCCTCTATCCTCAAACTGTGACCCCTCGTTCTGGACTTCCCCAACATCGGGAACAATCTTCCTGCATCTAGCCTGTCCAATCCCTTTAGGATCTTATACGTTTCAATCAGATCCCCCCTCAATCTTCTAAATTCCAACGAGTACAAGCCCAGTTCATCCAGTCTTTCTTCATATGAAAGTCCTGCCATCCCAGGAATCAATCTGGTGAACCTTCTTTGTACTCCCTCTATGACAAAGATGTCTTTCCTCAGATTAGGGGACCAAAACTGCACACAATACTCCAGGTGTGGTCTCACCAAGGCCTTGTACAACTGCAGTAGTACCTCCCTGCTCCTGTACTCGAATCCTCTCACTATAAATGCCAGCATACCATTCGCCTTTTTCACCGCCTGCTGTACCTGCATGCCCACTTTCAATGACTGGTGTATAATGACACCCAGGTCTCGTTGCACCTCCCCTTTTCCTAATCGGCCACCATTCAGATAATAATCTGTTTTCCTATTTTTGCCACCAAAGTGGATAACTTCACATTTATCCACATTAAATTGCATCTGCCATGAGTTTGCCCACTCACCCAACCTATCCAAGTCACCCTGCATCCTCTTAGCATCCTCCTCACTGCTAACACTGCCACCCAGCTTCGTGTCATCCGCAAACTTGGAGATGCTGCATTTAATTCCCTCATCCAAGTCATTAATATATATTGTAAACAACTGGGGTCCCAGCACTGAGCCTTGCGGTACCCCACTAGTCACCGCCTGCCATTCTGAAAAGGTCCCGTTTATTCCCACTCTTTGCTTCCTGTCTGCTAACCAATTCTCCACCCACACCAATACCTTACCCCCAATACCGTGTGCTTTAAGTTTGCACACTAATCTCCTGTGTGGGACCTTGTCAAAAGCCTTTTGAAAATCCAAATGTACCACATCCACTGGTTCTCCCCTATCCACTCTACTAGTTACATCCTCAAAAAATTCTATGAGATTCGTCAGACATGATTTTCTTTTCACAAATCCATGCTGACTTTGTCCGATCATTTCACCGCTTTCCAAATGTGCTGTTATCACATCCTTGATAACTGACTCCAGCAGTTTCTCCACCACTGACGTTAGGCTAACCGGTCTATAATTCCCCGGTTTCTCTCTCCCTCCTTTTTTAAAAAGTGGGGTTACATTAGCCACCCTCCAATCCTCAGGAACTAGTCCAGAATCTAACGAGTTTTGAAAAATGATCACTAATGCATCCACTATTTCTTGGGCTACTTCCTTAAGCACTCTAGGATGCAGACCATCTGGCCCTGGGGATTTATCTGCCTTCAATCCCTTCAATTTACCTAACACCACTTCCCTACTAACATGTATTTCACTCAGTTCCTCCATCTCACTGGACCCTCTGTCCCTTACTATTTCTGGAAGATTATTTATGTCCTCCTTAGTGAAGACAGAACCAAAGTAATTATTCAATTGGTCTGCCATGTCCTTGCTCCCCATAATCAATTCACCTGTTTCTATCTGCAGGGGACCTACATTTGTCTTTACCAGTCTTTTCCTTTTTACATATCTATAAAAGCTTTTACAGTCCGTTTTTATGTTCCCCGCCAGTTTTCTCTCATAATCTTTTTTCCCCTTCCTAATTAAGCCCTTTGTCCTCCTCTGCTGAACTCTGAATTTCTCCCAGTCCTCAGGTGAGCCACTTTCTCCGGCTAATTTGTATGCTTCTTCTTTGGAATTGATACTATCCCTAATTTCTCTTGTCAGCCACGGGTGCACTACCTTCCTTGATTTATTCTTTTGCCAAACTGGGATGAACAATTGTTGTAGTTCATCCATGCAACCTTTAAATGCTTGCCATTGCATATCCACCATCAATCCTTTAAGTGTCATTTGCCAGTCTATCTTAGCTAATTCACGTCTCATACCTTCAAAGTTACCCCTCTTTAAGTTCAGAACCTTTGTTTCTGAATTAACTATGTCACTCTCCATCTTAATGAAGAATTCCACCATATTATGGTCACTCTTACCCAAGGGGCCTCTCACGACAAGATCGCTAATTAACCCTTCCTCATTGCTCAAAACCCAGTCCAGAATAGCCTGCTCTCTGGTGGTTCCTCGACATGCTGGTTCAAAAAACCATCCCGCATACATTCCAAGAAATCCTCTTCCTCAGCACCTTTACCAATTTGGCTCACCCAGTCTACATGTAGATTGAAGTCACCCATTATAACTGCTGTTCCTTTATTGCACACATTTCTAATTTCCTGTTTAATACCATCTCCGACCTCACTACTACTGTTAGGTGGCCTGTACACAACTCCCACCAGCGTCTTCTGCCCCTTAGTGTTACGCAGCTCTACCCATATCGATTCCACATCTTCCCGGCTTATGTCCTTCCTTTCTATTGCGTTAATCTCTTCTTTAACCAGCAACGCCACCCCACCTCCCCTTCCTTCATGTCTATCCCTCCTGAATATTGAATATCCCTGAACGTTGAGCTCCCATCCCTGGTCACCCTGGAGCCATGTCTCTGTGATCCCAACTATATCATAATCATTAATAACAATCTGCACTTTCAATTCATCCACCTTATTACGAATGCTCCTTGCATTGACACATAAAGCCTTCAGGCGCTCTTTTACAACTCTCTTAGCCCTTATACAATTATGTTGAAAAGTGGCCCTTTTTAATGCTTGCCCTGGATTTGTCGGCCTGCCACTTTTACTTTTCTCCTTTGTACTTTTTGCTTCTACCCTCACTTTACACCCATAATGGAATAATGGAATTGATGGCTTTGTAGCAAAGTTTGTGGATGATACAAAGATAGGTGGAGGGGTAGGTAGTGCTGAGGAAGCAATGTGATTGCAGCAGGACTTAGACAAACTGGAAGAATGGGCAAAAAAGTGGCAGATGGAATACAGTGTTGGGAAATGTATGATAATGCGTTTTGGTAAAAGGAACAGTACTGCAGGCTATTATCTAAATGGGAGAAGGTTCAAACATCAGAGGTGCTTAGGGACTTAGAAGTCCTCATGAAAGACTCCCAGAAGGTTAATTTACAGGTTGAGTCTGTGGTGAAGAAGGCAAACATAATACTGGCATTGATTTCAAGGGCAATGAATATAAAAACAAAGAGATAATGTTGAGGCTTTATAAGCAACTAGTCTGGCCTCACTTGGAGAATTGTCAACAGTTTTGGGCTCAAATCTCAGAAAGGATGTATTGTCATTGGAGAGAGTCAAATGGATTTTCACCAGGATGATTTCAGGAATGAAGGGGTTAACATATGAGGAGCATTTGGCAGCTTTGGGCCTGTACTCACTGAAATTTAGAAGAATGCGGGGGGATCTCATTGAAACTTTCTGAATGTTGAAAGGACGAGATAGGGTGGATGTAAAGAGGATGTTTCCCATGGTGAGGTATCCAGAACTAGAGGGCACAGCCTCAAAACTGAGGGGCGATCTTTTAGGACAGAGTTTTTTAGCCAGAGAGAGTAGTTAATCTGTGGAATTTCTGCCACAGACTGTGGTGGAGGCCAAGCCCATGGGTAAAGGTGGAGGTTGCTCGTTTCCTGATTGGTCAGGACATCAAAAGGTATGTCAAGAAGCAGGTGTATGGGGTTGAGTGGGATCCGGGATCAGCCATGATGGAATGGTGGAGCAGACTCGATGGGCTGAATGGCCTAATTCTGCTCCTATGTCTTATGGTCTAAGTAGGAAAATGTTGATGAAGTGGAGGGAAAGCGAGAAAGGAACAGGGAGAATTCCAGAGTTTAGGTCTGAGGCAACCATTGGCAGAATAGTGATAGTGGGGGGATGTCAGAATATTGCGGCGTTTTTCATCCAGAGAATATTATAGAGCTAGGAGGAACTGAAACTATGAAGATATATAAAAACAAGGAACAAAATATTCACATTAGTTGTTATTAGGCCATGAATCATTGCAGACTATCAATCACATGTCTCATTGGCCTTAGTCCTGTTTTAATAATTCTTTTTCTTCTCAAAGTTTTCAAATGTTTTTATTGTGAAGCAACTTCAGCTTAACCACAACCGACAATGTCCTGAAGTACAATACTTCTTTTGTCTTTTCTTTCTTATAACAACATAATGAAGGTCAAATGAATGTATGAATAGTAAACAAACAAGAAGCAAAGGAAACCCTACCACCCAACTCCTTTCCCCTTCCCAACCCTACCCCCCCTCACCCCTCCTGTATGTGCAGTTTAGGTCCTACTGCCCCTCCCACACTTAGTTCAGCAGTCAGTCTCTTCAAAATACAACAGTAATGGTTGCCAGGTTTTTTTCAAATTCCTTGAGTCTGTCCTTGATAACGTATCTTATCCTCTCTGATGCAGAGTATCCATTAATGCAGCCAGCCATCGTCTGAGTGATGGAGTTTCCTCCTTTTTCCAGAACATCAGTATGAGTTTCTTTCCATTCAGTATGCCATAGGTCAGGAGTTGTTGCTGGGTAACCTGGAATTTCTTTGATCTTTGAAGTTCCAAAAATTATTAAAATGAGGTCTGGTATTATCTGAACCTTTAGTACCTTCAATAGGACTTCAAATATTTGCTTCCAATACTCTTGTATCCTGGGACATAAAGCATAACTATGTAACAAATTTGCCTCTGAAGACTTGCATTTCTCACACGTTGGGGACACCTCTGGGAATATTTTATGAATCCTTGCTTTTGAGTAATGTAGCCTATCTAGGATTTTAAATTGTATTAAACAACGCCTGGCATTGATGGAACAGGAGTTAACATACTCCAAAGCCTCATTCCATATAACCTCCTCTATCTCTGTCCCCAACTCCTTTTCCCACTCTTTTTTAATATTATCCATTGTTGTATGACACTTGTTTTGTACAGCATCATACAGATGATGTGTTCTGTCCCTAAACATGATCTTAAATGATTATCTAATTTATCAGGTTCTGCCATCTCAAAACCAGAAAGATGTGATCTTACATAGTGTCTTAGCTGGAGGTACCAGAAAAAATGACTCTTTTGCATCCAAATTTGTACTGGAGCTGCCAAAATGACGCAAAAATCCCTTGTATGTGTAAGTCTCCAACACTGCATATCCCTAATTCTCGCCAAGCATCAAAGGTGCCATCTATACATGAGGGGGGATAAAAGAGGGGTTCGCTGATATAGGTACAAGAAAAGATAGTGTTCCGAGTTTCAAATGCTTCCCCATTTGTCTCCACATCTGTATGGTGCTATGGATAATGGGATTGCCTCTATAACGGGCTTTATTTAACCGAATAGGGGACATAATGATGGTCCCTATGGAATATGGTAGGTAATCCTCACGCTCCATCTCCAACCATCCAGGAAGTACAACTGTATCATCTATCCAGTATGCTATATGGCCAACGTTTGCAGCTCAGTAATAAAAAATACAGTTGGGTAGTGCCAGCCTCCCACTAGTCTTATTCTTGCAGAGATATTCTTTCCTAATTCGACGGGCTTTATAATTCCATATAAAAGGTAGAATTACCGAATCTAATCCTTTAACAAAGGTTTTGGTAATATAGAGGGGCAGGTTCTGAAATAGATAGAGCAGTTGGGGAAGAAAGATCATCTTAACTGCATTTACTCTACCCACTAAAGAAATTGGGAGTGTCTTCCAAAATTCTATTTTCTTTCTAATCTTTTCAATTAGATGGATAAAATTTGCTTCAAATAGAGAACTATACTTTTTGGTTATTACAATTCCAAGGTAAGTAAACTTCTCAAGGGTTATTTTGAATGGGAATTGCTTAAGCCCCTCCTGTTCTTCTACTCGAACCGGGAATAATTCACTTTTCCCCCAATTAATCTTATACCCCGACAAAGTGCCAAATAAATTGACTATTTCCAGCAAAACTGGAATAGTAATATACGGTTTTGTTACAAACAACAAAACATCATCTGCATAAAGGGAAATTTTGTTGATAGTATATTCTGTACTGTACCCATAAATTTCAGGGTGCGAACATATAGTCTCCGCCAGTGGTTCCAGGGCCAATGCAAACAATAAAGGACTTAATGCACAGCCCTGTCTTGTGCCCCTGTGCAAACTGAATGGTTCTGAGAGGGTCTGATTAGTTAGTATCTTAGCACTAGGATTACTGTACGGTAGCTTAATCCAAGTTATAAATTTGTCTGCCATTCCAAATTTTTTCAAAACCTCATACAGGTATTGCCATTCCGCTTGGTCGAATGCTTTCTCAGCATCTAAACTTAATATTATAAGGTCTTCCTTAGATGTCTCGGGGAATGCACTATATTAAGAAGGTGCCTGATGTTATGGAACTGTTTTAATAATTTATTGTTTTTACTCTTTCACACCTTTAATCATTTATCTTCTTTTTTCTTTGGTTAAATATGGAAATATTTATCTAATAAATGATTAAAATTTGAAAATAAAACAGAGACATTAGGATAGATCCCTGGGACTGTCAACACATGCAGATACAACACACATAAAAGTTGCTGGTGAACGCAGCAGGCCAGGCAGCATCTCTAGGAAGAGGTACAGTCGACGTTTCAGGCTGAGACCCTTCGTCAGGACTAACTGAAGGAAGAGTTAGTAAGAGATTTGAAAGTGGGAGGGGGAGGGGGAGATCCAAAATGATAGGAGAAGACAGGAGAGGGAGGGATAGAGCCAAGAGCTGGACAGGTGATTGGCAAAAGGGATACGAGAGGATCATGGGACAGGAGGCCCAGGGAGAAAGACAAGTGGGGGGAACCCAGAGGATGGGCAAGGGGTATAGTCAGAGGGACAGAGGGAGAAAAAGGAGAGAGAGAAAAAGAATCTGTGTATATAAATAAATAATGGATGGGGTACGAGGGGGAGGTGGGGTATATAAATAAATAATGGATGAAATAGTGAACATTACCTCACTAATTTTTATTTCTGTTTTTGTACTACTTATTTAATTTAACTATTTAATATATATATATAATTACCGTAATTCACAGTTTTTTCCCCTATATTATCATACATTGCATGGAAGTGCTGCTGCAAAGTTAACAAATTTTACAACGTATGTCTGTGATATTAAACATGATTTTGATTCTGATTCTGAAGAGGACATGCATGTCCTCGTAAGTCAGGGCATAGAATATAAAAATTGGGACGTTATGTTACAACTTCACAAAATATTGGTTATACGACACTTGAAATATTATGTCAGAAATTTAGGCTAACACTTTAGTACAGTACTGAGGAAGCGTCATCTGTCACCTTTTGGAATAAGATGTATTCTTGCCATTTTTTAAATCCATCAATCAATATTTCTGTATCATATTTTCTGGGACATTATATTGGTATTGCTGCTGTGTGTGCTTACAGTGCACAAACTGGCTACCACATTGCTACTTTACAGAAGTGCCTGAACTTCAGAATCAATATACTTCATTGACTTTGAAATACTTTGGGGCATCCATTAAGGAACAGGAAAGGCATCATAAAAATGTAACCCTTTTTCCGCGGTTAAACTTTAATTGCCACCTCTTGCAAACCAATAATTATTAACTGCATATTATACCTTAAATAGTTGATCCTCTTACAAGTTTAATTATTTGCCATGTTTCATGTTTAATAACTTACCTTTCCTGCATCTTTATCACTTAGCCTATATTAACCACTTGACAACACACACAAAAGGCTGGAGGAGCTCAGCCAGTCAGGAAACATCTTCAGAGAAGAATAAAGGGTTTACCAGTTGGGCCGAGACACTTCATCTTTATTCCTTTCTATACAGCAGATGCTGCCTGACCTGCTGAGTTCCTCCAGCATTTTGTATGTGTTTCCAGTATCTGCAGAATCTCCTATATTTACCCATTTGACACGTGCTCTGTGTCACCCCCTTCGATATCACTCAATGTTTAACTACTGTCACCCCAGTAATCTTTCCCTATGTTATGTTGGAAACCACTGTTTTTTTTAATAGTACTTTTTATAAGATTTGTACTTTTTAACAAACTTGCGCATTTTTTACACTCACTGGCAGAAAGCAGAATAGCAGCTAAACTAACAGTTTATCACCTTTCTCATTTTTCATTAACACATTACCCATGTGAAGTAATCGTTTTAATTATGTAGCCTATTAACTAGTTTATCACTATCTAAGGAACGTCTTATCTTATCTATAAAACTGATAGGTTCTTTGGAAGAACCATGTAGCTTTTCTTTTGTCTTACACCCCTTAAAATTAATTCCCCTCTTAACATCGTTTCTCAACTCTTTGGTTAGCTTGCTTAGTGTTTGTTTGTTTGTTTATAGTGGTAAAATAAACTGAAATCTTGGAATTAAGACTGCTTGCCATTTTTAGCACCTGGAAGAACCCTAAGGATCAGTAATTAAACAGAAATTCAATGGTTATCTGTGGTATTATTTACCTGTTACTGAGATGCCCCTGTGGCACACTTTAAATCATTTCCCAATAATCATGAATGCTGCGAAAGTTGTGAATAGTGAGGAAAATTGAACAGAATCCGATGGAAAGTTAGCAGATGGAATTTATTTCCAACGGTTCCAAGAGGTGATGCATTTTGGAAAGTCAAATAGGAAGGGATAGGATATATCGAGAAAGAGTAGAGCGCTGAGGAATGTTGATGACCTGGGGGGGAGGGGGGGTTCAACTCCATAGTTCCCTGAAATTACCAACATATGTAGATAGAATTGTGAAGGGGACATGCTTACCCTTGTAAGTCAGGGCACAGAATGTAAATATTGGGGCATTATGTTACAACTTTACAAAACTCTAGTTAGACTGCACTCGGAATATTATGTACTGTTCTGGTCGCCACACTATAGGAAGAATACAGTTGTGTCAGAGTGAGAGCAGAGGAGACTGGCCACAGAGCTCGCTGCTCCCAGAGGAAGGTGCCTGCATTCGATTGGTCTCTCTCTAATTCTTGCTCGATGCTGCCGGAGTCTTGGATCTTGGGGAAGGTTTAATTGTGGTGTCGACACTATAGGTCACACTACGATGTGTCTCTGGTTTCTGTTTGCTCCCTTTTATGTCGCTATTTTGTGCGGTTCTGATCTGGGCGGATTGTCAGTCAACAAACAACACTGTGCTAAATTGAACTGAACTGAACTACACTGAACACTCCTGGACAGATTCGATGACCCTGTGGTTTAATGTTTGATAATCTGTCTTTTTTGTTTTGGTTTTGCCATTTGTGCAATTTGTTCTTTTTTTTTTGCGTGTTGGAGGTTTGATGTTTTTCTTTGAACAGGTTCGATGGTTTTCTTTGTTCTGTGGCTGTCTCTAGGAAGACGAAACTCAGGGTTGTATACTGCACACATATTTTGAATCTTTGAGCATTGTCTGAATTGGAGGATTTTGGTTATGAGGAGAGATTGGATAGGCTAGGTTTGTTTTTTCCCTGGAACAAAGGAGACTGAGGGGTGACCTAATAGAAGTAGAAGGAATTATGAGGCATAAATGGAGTAGATAGAATTGTTTCTCATGATAGGGTATCAAAAACAAGTGGGTTTAGATTTATGTTGAGAGGAAGGAGTTTTAAAGGGCATTTGAGGGGGTTGTCTTTTGCAGATTGATTCCTTGGACTCTGTCTAGAGGACCTGGTGGTGTTAGTTACAATCACGGCATTTTATGAAGTATTTGTACCGGCTTTTAAATAAGCAAGCTATAGAATACAGACATAGTGCAGACAGATAGGATTAGTGTAGATGGACCGAATGGTCAGCACAAATGCAGTGAGTCAAAGGGCCCATTTCTCTTCAGTATAAGTCGACAAATCTGTGGCTCTGATTGCTTACATAAAGATAATTGTAAAGTCTAATTACCTTATATCATTGACTATGTAATATTACTTCTAAAATTATGTACTGGTGCGATCATAATAGTTATTTATCTAACGTTACTGTGGATGTATTTGTCTCATTTTCCATTCATGCAGGTCCCTCTGGAAATTCCAAACTTCCTTTTTTTTATCCTTCCATAAAGCTTGCCACTGCGATCTCTCCTAACATTACCTCCATTGTCTTGCATGCTTTGTCCCTGATTATGCCTTTGTAAAGCATTTTGGGCTATTTCCCATGGTAAAAGTGCTATAAAAGCACCAGAGCAAAATACTGTAAAAGCTTAAAAATCTGAAATAAAGACACACAGTATTTGAAATATTGTGCCATGCAGTGCCTCTGGAGAGAGAAGCAGAGTGGTTGTCCCACATCAATGACGTGTTGTGGCCATTGAGTTCAATCAACAAAATAGTTTCATGCTAATGGTGCATATTTAATTATGATTTTCTGTTTTCTCAGAAAGTTGAGAATGTTTCCTTGTCGATATTTGTAAATTTTGGCTTAGTTGGCATCAATGAATTTAAGCTGTAGTGAGATAATATTCTGATGTTTTGGACTTTGAAGCTAAATTTCATGCATGCAGGAACTAAATACCCAAGTTATGCTGTGTTGCAGTGCATAACAAGAATGTGAAAGTTAAGGGGTAGTTTAACAGATGCCCCAGTTATCTACAGCATCTAGTAAAGCAGGCAACATCAGCTTGTTGATGTATGAAAGAAAGATTTGTAAATAAATTTCAGTGTGGCAATCATGCCTCAGCTTTCTCATTTATTACCTGAGTAGATGTGGTTAACGATGATTTGACATGGTTGATATGATTTCACACTCAATTGTTTACTGAATTTAATTTCTTCTCACAGCCGTATGAATGTTTTGTTTTTACACACAATTACATTGCAGAAAAGAATTCTATTTATTTATTGATACAGCACAGAGTAAGCCCTTTCAGATATTTGAGATGCACCACCCAGCAATCCCCCAATTTAATCGTGGGACAATTTACCATGACCAATTAACCTACCAGCCAGGCTGGGAGGAAACTGGATCACCTGGGGGGGGAAATCCATGCAGTCACAGGCAGAACGTATAAATTCCTTACAGGCAGCAGTGGGAATCGAACCTGGGTCACCTGCACTCTGAAGCATTGAGTGAACCACTACACCAGTTTTCCTTAAAACTTATGCCTTTGACAAAGCAGGTTATCATTTTACCAATACCTATTCCCAATATCTATTTATATGGTTCAGTAACAGTGTTTTTGTTCATATGGAGCACTTTAGGACACTGTTTTGTGATGCTTAAGGTGCTATACAAATGGAAGTTGTTATTTAACTTTTCAAGAACCGTGGATCTGCCATTCTTTGAAAGAATGGGATTCACAAACACAAGAGCCTGCAGATGCTGGAAATCCAAAGTAAAACACACAAAATGCTGGAGGAACTCAGCAGGCCAGGCAGCATCTACGGAAGGGAATAAACAGTCGACGTTTAGGGCTGAGACCTTTCATCGGGATTGGAAAAAAGAAGAAAAGTCAGAGTAAGAAGGTGGGGGGAGAGGAGAGAAGTAAAGGTGGCAGATGATAGATGAAACTGGGAAGGGAGGGAGGGTGAAGTAAAGAGCTGGAAAGTTGGTTGGTGAAAGAGATAAAGGGCTGGAGAAGAGGGAAATCTGATAGGAGAGGGCACCAGAGTGGGGTGATGGGCAGATAAGGAAAAAGGCGAGAGAGGGAAACGGAAATGGGGAATCATTAAGTGGGGGAGTCAATTCCCAGAAGAATGGGATTTCCGATTTTTAAATATCAAAATCACCCATTTTATTCAAAGGTGTGTGATTATCATTTTGTAAGCTAATAATTTATCCATTACTAATTGCTATAATGCAATGACCTACCCCCCGTCATCTATTGCAGAATGTATGGTTCATTTGCCACATTATAAATACCCATGAAACAGAACCCAAAGATTGCAACTGCTTACAGCTTGCATTCTGAGTACTGTGTAGACAGGTCGCTGGATGGCACAGCTCCCGCTCCGGGCTTCACAACTTCGAGCAAGTGCTGAACCCATAGGCCAGCACCCACATCCAGGCAGTCAGCCTCTGCATACTTCCAATGGTCCTGCCAAATTAAACGTTCTGCCCCCTCATGCTCTAGGAACCTTCACTGAGATTAACAGAGCGTATCAATGATTTAGAGGCACAATCAGCTTTCACAAACAAAAAAAATGTATGAAATGCAGTATCTGTGCGGTGACAGGGGAAAATTGTTTTTGGATCCACCGAGCTCAGGTTTGGGTCTTTGCAGAGGTGCCTGGCGTCATCAACTCCTTCTAAACTGGATTTGAAAGTAGTCTAATAGCCTCTAAGGTAGTTTTGTCCTCTCTTAAACGTGTGTTGAGACAGAAGAGGAGCATATCTGATAAGATACTGAGTGTTACTGGTAGCCCTGCATTTTTGAGGAACTTAGTGTTATTTTACTCTTCAAAATTGATCATCATCACTCCCATCCTGGGCCCTTTGTTCCAGTTAACTTGTCCTATTTGTTCGCCAAGATTTTACCTCTTATTGAAAAAGCAAAAATCCTGCAGATGCTGAAAATGGTGAGGCAGCAACGAAAAAGCGTTGGGATAATCAATGTTAGGCAGCATCTGTGTAGAAAGCAATCAGAGTTAATACTTCCGGCCAATGACTCTTCTTCAGAGTTCATAGTTAGAACTTTTTCTCTCCCTAGAAACATAGACTTCAATTCACTTCTTTCATTGACTTGCTCTATTCTGTTTAAAAGACCATTCTTCATGGCATTCAGCTGGCTATATCTAAAGTTGCAAACCTCATTCTCTGTCACTGTGACCTCAATATGATACCCCCCCCACCAGCCCCCCACCCATGCTCATTTTCGATTGCTTTCTGCCTCTTTTGGTACGTCTGGCTCACTATCCTCCCACAGACTTTCACTGCACGTCACTGAGAATCTCTCCTTACTCGATTCTAATCCAGTCCACAGCCAGAGTATCTGCAGGAGCCCTTCCTCTTCCCACAACGTGCACGACTGCATGACTCCTCCTCGGATTCCCCATCGCTGTTTCATTACCTCCTTTGTCTGGTGGCTGTCCCTTCTTACTCATTTGGAAATTGATTCGCTTTCCACATCCTTGCCCATTAAAACTCCCTCACCTTCACTTTAAAAAAAATTGTAGTGTTCTGTCTGATTTCAAATCAGAAATCAGCTCTATTTGGAAGAGGAGGGTCATTGGAGTCCTGGTATCATATAGAATGGGAAAAGGCCCTTCAGCCCAAGTCATCCATACTAACCCCATTACTCTGCACTCTCTACGCCTAAGTGGTTCAAGTACTTGTCTACATACAATGTACATAAAGGTAGTCAGTGAACCAGCTGCAATCACTCCCTTAGAATCATTCCACCATCTAACATAAGCTTCAGCTTGGTTAACACTAAACAAAAGGCAAAATTCTCTGTGGGAAGAAGGTCCACTTAATATCTGAATATCCTCTAAGTAACTGCCCCCAAACCCTAAACCTCTGTCCTCTAGTTTTATCTATCTCTGATATGGGGGAAAGTTTCCAATAGTCTATCTTATTGATGTTCCTCAATTTTATAGACCTGAATGATATCCCTTCTTAAACTCCCCTGCTCTAGGGAGAACACAGTCACCTTCTCAAGTCTCTCCTTGTATCTGAACTGCTCTAGCCCAGGCAACAATATGACGAATCTCCTCTGCACCCTCTCTTTCTCTACTTTACCGTATACCTTTTGGCTCTGGTCACAGCTTCTATCCCTCCAGCACTTATTGATGGGAGTTCTTCAATTAGGGGCACTTCTGACTCCTTGAAATTCTGAAAAAAGAACTTTCTTGAAACTCTAGCAACACACATAAAAGTTGCTGGTGAACGCAGCAGGCCAGGCAGCATCTCTAGGAAGAGGTACAGTCGACGTTTCAGGCCGAGACCCTTCGTCGGGACTAACTGAAGGAAGAGTGAGTAAGGGATTTGAAAGTGGGAGGGGGAGGGGGAGATCCAAAATGATAGGAGAAGACAGGAGGGGGAGGGATAGAGCCAAGAGCTGGACAGGTGATTGGCAAAAGGGATACGAGAGGATCATGGGACAGGAGGTCCGGGAAGAAAGACAAGGGGGGGGGGACCCAGAGGATGGGCAAGGGGTATATTCAGAGGGACAGAGGGAGAAAAAGGAGAGTGAGAGAAAGAATGCGTGTATAAAAATAAGTAACAGATGGGGTACGAGGGGGAGGTGGGGCCTTAGCAGAAGTTAGAGAAGTTGATGTTCATGCCATCAGGTTGGAGGCTACCCAGACGGAGTATAACGTGTTGTTCCTCCAACCCGAGTGTGGCTTCATCTTTACAGTAGAGGAGGCCGTGGATAGACATGTCAGAATGGGAATGGGATGTGGAATTAAAATGTGTGGCTAGCGGAAGTTAGAGAAGTAATGCCCCACCTCCCCCTCGTACCCCATCTGTTACTTATTTTTATACACACATTCTTTCTCTCACTCTCCTTTTTCTCCCTCTGTCCCTCTGAACATACCCCTTGCCCATCCTCTGGGTGCCCCCCCCCGTCTTTCTTCCCGGACCTCTTGTCCCATGATCCTCTCATATCCTTTTGCCAATCACCTGTCCAGCTCTTGGCTCCATCCCTCCCCCTCCTGTCTTCTCCTATCATTTTGGATCTCCCCCTCCCCCTCCAACTTTCAAATCCCTTACTCACTCTTCCTTCAGTTAGTCCTGACGAAGGGTCTCGGCCTGAAACGTCGACTGCACCTCTTCTTAGAGATGCTGCCTGGCCTGCTGTGTTCACCAGCAACATTTATGTGTGCTGCTTGAATTTCCAGCATCTGCAGAATTCCTGTTGTTTGCGTTTCTTGAAACTCTGCTTCGTTTATGTTATACCCTTTATTTTAGGCTCTGGAATGAAGACCAGATCTTGGCATTGATCAACCTTTGAGAGAACTTTTATACTTTAAGGTGTTTTTGCAGAGTTTTCACGGGCGAGCGTCATTACCATCACACTACCAAAATACTGAATTTAATTTAAAATGAAATCACGAACGACGATCTCAAAGTCAATCCTGCAAACAAAAACCATAAATTTGTTTTAACTCTTTTTAAGTGCATTCAGAGTATATTTTTGAGACAAGTGCAAGGGCAAGAGATAAGCGTGACGTGGTCCAGGCAGAGGTATCAAACCACGAGGACAAAAGACGGGTATTGAAGGCAGTGGAATTGGGGGTCACAGGGCGCCTGAATGAAATGGGATCTTCCCAAGCGCAAGATCACTTGGGCAGAGCTTTGGAGACTGGGGCCCTTCCGCATTTCTTTCCTCCTGCAGTTTGTGTACGAGACTCTCCCCACACTGTCACAGCTGCACACATGGGGGCTGAGAGAAGACCCCGACTGCAAGCTTTGTGGTTGGCGGGGTTCACTGGCACACACGTACTGTCAGGATGCAGGACAGCTTCAGCGCAAGGACGGTATAGATGGCGCCACGACAAGGTCCTGCTGCCCCTTGCTGACACACTGGGTCGGGACAGGTGTGAAAAGAGACCAGCTGGCAGAGCCGTCACTTCCATCAAACAGACAGCCACACCAGTCATATCAGAGAGGCATAAATCCAATCTGCCATGTCATGGGAGACGAAGGTTGAAGTGGGGAGGAAACTGCAGCTCCGGAAGGTGGTACAAACCACACTTTGACCGGAACTCGGACTGTGGTCCACCAAAGACAAGAGAATCATCCTGGTGGAGCTCACAGTACCACAGGAGGAAGGAGGCGAGGGGGCTCACGAGAGGAAGGCCCTGAAGAACTAGTCCTTAGTCCAGGAGTGCAGGGACAAAAGATGGCAGATGTGACTATTCCCCGTGGAGATCGGCTGCCGATAGAGATTGGCATGGAGGTTGTTCTCTGCACTGGACCGATGAAAAGAGCAAGAACCGGGCAGCTCGCAGGATGGGGGAGCGGGGGAAGCAGAAAGAGCCTCTCGCTGGATATGGAGCAGGCGAGAGGAGTTGAGCTGCAAGTCAGGGGCAGACGGGCAGTGACTTGGCCACCACTGCTGACCCGCCAAATGGACAGTGTAGTGGTAAAGGGTCGAAACACGCTAGAAAGGTTAGGCACCACCTGACAGAACCAGAATCAGAATCAGGTTTATTATCACCGGCATGTGACGTGAAATTTGTCAGCTTAGCAGCAGCAGTTCAATGCAATACATAATCTAGCAGAGAAAAAAATAATAACAATAAATAAAATTTAAAAAATAATATTAGTAAACAAGTAAATCAATTTAAGTATACATATATTGAATAGATTAAAAATGCAAAAACCAGAAATATTGTATATTAAAAAAAAGTGAGGTAGTGTTCACGGGTTCAATGTTCATTTAGGGATCCAATGGCAGAGGGGAAGAATCTGTACCTGAATTGCTGAGTGTGTGCCTTCAGGCTTCTGTACCTCCTACCTGATGGTAACAGTGAGAAAAGGGCACACCATTGGTGCTGGAGGTCCTTAATAATGGATGCCACCTTTCTGAGACACTGCTTCCTAAAGATGTCCTGGGTACTTTGTAGGCTAGTACCCAAGATGGAGCTGACTAGATTTACAACCTTCTGCAGCTTCTTTCGGTCCTGTGCAGTAGCCCCTCCATACCAGACAGTGAGGCAGCCTGTCAGAATGCTCTCCACAGTACAACTATAGAAGTTTTTGAGTATGTTTGTTGACATGCCAAATCTCTCCAAACTCCTAATGAAATATAGTCCTGCCTTGCCTTCTTTATGACTGCATCGATATGTTAGGACCAGGTTAGATCCTCAGAGCTCTTGACACCCAGGAATTTGAAGCTGCTCACTCTCTCCAGTTCTGATCCCTCTATGAGGATTGGTATGTGTTCCTTCGTCATACCCTTCCTGAAGTCCACAATCAGCTCTTTCGTCTTACTGACATTGAGTTCCAGGTTGTTGCTGCGACACCACTCCACTAGTTGGCATATCTCACTCCTCTACGCCCTCTTGTCACCACCTGAGATTCTACCAACAGTGGTTGTATCGTCAGCAAATTTATAGATGGTACTTGAGCTACGCCTAGCCACAGTCACGTGTATATAGGGAGTAGAGCAGTGGGCTAAGCACACACCCCTGAGGTGTGCCAGTGTTGATTGTCAGCGAGGAGGATATGTTATCATCAATCCACACAGATTGTGGTCTTCCAGTTAGGAAGTCAAGGATCCAATTACAGAGGGAGGTACAGAGGCCCAGGTTCTGCAACTTCTCAATCAGGATTGTGAGAATGATGGTATTAAATGCTGAGCTATAGTTGATGAACAGCATCCTGACATAGGTGTTTATATTGTCCAGGTGGTCTAAAGCCATGTGGAGAGCCATTGAGATTGCATCTGCAGTTGACCTATTGTGGTGATAGGCAAATTGCAATGGGTCCAGGTCCTTGCTGAGGCAGGAGTTCAGTCTAGTCATCTGCTCCTGGCCAAAGGCTATGGTTACCTCATTAGGTAACTGTAGAGAGCACCCTGTGTATGATGCAAACCTAAGCATGTCAGTATTTTCCTTGGCCAAACAATGAAACATATGTTTACTAATTAGACTATAGGAATTTTACCCTTTATTGATGGAATGCTGATTTTGGCACCAAAGCACTCGATTCCAGCCCATGAATCAGACCATTATCAGTAAACAAAACTTTATTTCCCATCAAAATATTCATTGCAATGGTAGTGACAAAATACTTTTGACATTGATAAACAATGGATTTAGTTTAACATTAACTCTGACAAAACATCTGTCCAACTAGAAGAAGCAACACTTACTATTAAAAGCATCCTTACATTCTGCACTACTTATTAAAATTCTATAAGAGATCGCAGTTTTTAAGGCAGGCAGCCGGAGAACTTTGTTAAAAACATCCACATGAAACATGAACATAGGCAGCCCAGCTTAGCTAGGCACTGTCTAGTCTTGTGAAAAAAACACTATAATGTTTGCAAAACATCTGCCTAACCCTCCTTATCTCTGGAATAAGCAGCAATTCAAATTTCAAACAGGTTGTGGAGATACGCATACAAAATGCTGGAGGAACTTTGACTGCCCATGAGAGAGAACACTTTTTACACACTGACAAAAATTTTACTCAACTCTCTGCACACTTTTTTTTTATCAGTAAGACTTTTGAAACATTCACAGAAATCTAAACAACCCTGAATATTCGACACTTGAAGTTTAAAGCACCTTCTTATCATCTCCATTAGTGCATAGGCGAAGACTCGGGAAGATGGAGGTCATTCTGTTCTCGTTGCTGGCCTTCTGGAGATTCTGACAGGGTATTCTCTGCTATAAAACTTTGTACTGCCTGTTTTATCTTATCAGCAGCCCTTTCGTTTTATTGACTGACTCTCCGCTTCTCAGTCTCTGTTCTCACTTTGGTAGTTGTGAAATGACCTTAAGTTTTCCTGTCCTCCTTCTTTTTCTGCATACACATCATACACACTGGAAAAGCACTAGATCCTTCTTCACATTAGCAGTTGTTTGAAAAAACTTGATTGGCCCCTAAAGTATATTGCGTGTTGCTAATGATAGAAGTGTTGGGGGCAGCGGTTCTTTGTCATAAAAAAATAGACAAATTGTATAAAAAATAATCAACATGAATTTGAAATGTGTTTTAAAAGTTCTTGTGAGAAAATACAAACTAAAATTTTCATGAATTTAACACTTATTACTTTATTTTGAAGACAAAGTTACAGACTCTGGGTCAGGGACAAGCCCAAAATAGTGATATTCTGGCACATTCAAGCTTTGAACTCAAATAAAGAATAAGAAAATATTATTTATGAAGTGTACAGAAAAAAGTTTAGAGTTACTATTACCTGACTTTTAAAACTACAGTGCTTGTTTTTGTAAAAAACTATTTTTTCTTGAAACTCTACCCCAGTAACAACAAGGTTACCCCAATTAAGGAGTCACCCTGATACATCTTGTCTGCTGTTTAACTTTGACCAAATTGAAACTTATATTTAATTCTGAGCTGAGACTATTTTTCACATTGGCTTTATAAAAAATACCATACGTGCCCTCCTTCAGAACAGAGTCTATTACTGTAATATATATATACAACTTACACAGAACTATATAGAGAGTTGAAGATATATAGTTGATAATTGCACCTTTCCTTGTTATCAAGGGTGTGGTGCTTTTGGGGGCCTATTCTGTGACACTGTAGAGGATGAGAAGTAGGCAAGGAATGCTTTTGAGTAATTTAATCTGAGGTCGATGGGAGTAGGCAGTTAAATGGCTCAGCACGGACTGGATGGGCTGAAGGGCTTGTTTCTGTGCTGTACTTTTCCATGACTCTATAACTCTAGGAACCTTGGCAACGTTTTGTTTGATCTCTATTTATAGATCCGTAATCAGCAAGCTTGAAGAAAATTAATAAACTCTCTATGGAAGAAACTCAATTTTTAGTTTTTTTTAATGTTAAGATATATGAGTCTCCAACCCACATCAATGACTTATTGCTCAAGCTCTCATTCATACCTTTATCTGGATTCAGCTACTCATTTCTTGCTTACTTCCTATCTCCTACAGATTCTAGGTCTTCCAAGACCCCATTGTTTGTATACAACCCTATAGTATTTGTGGGCCAAGTTGTTCCATCACCCTCAATTAACAGCTAGATCCTGTTCCATCAGTATCATGGATTCAAAATTCTTGCCCTTCATTTTATACCCATCTCTGATCTTTTCTTTCCTGGCTTTGTAATTTTTCTTAGACTTACAGCTCATCCAAAGCTATTCCTTGATCATACTGTTCTAATGTCTCATGAAACTCTTCCCCCGTTTGGCCTCATTCCCTGGAAATTCCACGTAAACATTTCTGACCGTCTTCTTCTCTTTCAATGTGCTCTTTCAAATAAATTGGTGTCTTCAGCCAAGTATTCATTATTCCTATCCCTCCCTGAAACAAATCATGCAGTAGGAATTATCTGCAAACACAAGTAGTACCTCTATTGGTCAGTTTTCCACCAAGACTTATCGGATGTAATTTTTCTAGAACTCATTCTTTGAGGTGTGGTGGCTGTTATGAATCCCTTGCTGTAATCATTCCTGAAGCACCAGGATCAGTGTGGAGTCATCCAGTCTCATCTAATCTTAGGATGAACCAACAAGAAGAGGAGAGGAAATGGATGTACAATTCAAATCCAAAACAATGCCTTCAAAGAGCATTGACTGTAAAATATTGTGCGTGTATGTGTGTCTTCTAGCCCCTCACTGAGTGCATCTCCTGAGAAGAGGAGGAGGAATGGGAATCAGGAGACAAGCATCATAGAAACTGGAGATACTCCAGTCTCTTCAGATCTCCAAGCTGACTTTGTACTGATCATTATTGAGCATCAATGATCCTTTTCCCTTCCAAAGGAGAAGAGGTGACTTCTCACATGCTAATAGCTACCATACACTCAGTGGCTACCTGTACACTGCTCGTTAATGCAAATATCTAATCAGCCAATCATGTGGCAGCAACTTGATGCATAAAAGCATGCAGACATGGTCAAGAGGTTCAGTTGTTGTTCAGACCAAACATCAGAATGGGGATGAAATGTGACCTGAGTGACTTTGACCATGGAATGTTTGTTGGTGCTAGATGGGGTGGTTTGAGTATCGCAGAAACTACACCTCTCCTGGGATCTTTATGCACTACAGTCTCTTAAGTTTGCAGAGAATAGTGCGAAAAACAAATTAAAAGAAACATCCAACGAGCGGCAATTCTGTGGGAAAAATGCCTTGTTAATGAGAGAGGTCAGAGGAGAAGGGCCAGACTGGTTCAAACTGATAGGTAGGTGACAGTAACTCAAATAACCATGTGTCACAACACATTGAGCCTTGAAGAAGACGGGGCACAGCAACAGGAGGCCATAAACATGCATTCAATAGACATTTTATTAGGCACGTCCTGTACCTAATAAAATGGCCACTGAGTGCATAGCTATTTCAAATCAGTTTTGTGAACGTTGCATTGTCGTCATGATTATTTAGATTAATTCATAATCACTGGGTTAACTATGTTAATTACTAGTAATTTAGCCTGACAAATATTCAAATTAATAATTTACTTTATATAAGCAGTAATCAAGTTGAGTATGAGAACAGGATATTCGCTGAGATCAAACAAAGCGAAGAGGCAAATCCCGTTAAGAGTTTATATAAAACATACAAAATTAACAAAACAGGAAAAATTATCTGGCATGCTTCTTGTTGAATTGACATTGCTCTGATAAGCATCTCATTTATATTAAAACTGAAAATGCTCAACTATTGACCTTGAAGGATTTGTCTAATCCACTTGTGTAAAGTTACAGACGAAGGGGAGATGCAGACTGCAGACACAGTGCTGAGATAGCTACAGTCTGACACTAGAAGGGTTTGTTCATATATGGTTCATTTGGGAGAACAGAATATCAAATAAACAGTAAAATAAATGATTGGTGGTGGAATTGTGCATTTGAAATTGTAGAAGAAGAAGCTAAATATGCTTCTGCTATCGTCTACAACTTGGGGAAATGCTTAAAGCTTGAATCAACCTGAGATGGTGCCAAACAGAAGGGCAGCCATTTTACAAAGCAGATGAGTAGAGGAGGCTGCTGTGTACTGTCCGTTGATAATTGACCTGGGTGACCTGTATTTGCTTCAGAGATTTTGTTCGAGAATTAGATATCAATCAGATATCAGTGCACACTTTCAAATTTTGTTTTACAATCCAATGCTGAGAAATCTTTTTAGTGGTTTCAGTGCCTTAAGTGAGCAAGCAGATTTGAATTATATTAAACTGACTTTCCAAAGCCAATAACAACATAAATGCAAGCAGCTACAGCTGTGACTGATTTATACTGTTCAATATTGAGGAATTAAGTGACAAACTTTATTGAAGTGAGTTTAGTGTGGGTGTTTTGTGTTGCTGTGAGCGTGTAACTTGCTGTCTTGATTGGTCAGGGTATGAAGGGATACGGGGAGAAGGCAGGAGATTGGGGCTGAGAGGAAAAATAGATCAGCTGTGATGAAACGGCAGAGCAGATTTGTTGGGCCAAATGGCCTAATTCTGTCCCTGTATCTGGCCCTGTGGCTCAGAAGGGTAAGGAACTGAAGAGAATGGCAGCAGTATTAGGCACCTCTATAGCTAGGGGGACAGATAGGCGATTCTGTGGACGCAAGTAGGAAACACAGATAGTAGCTTGCCTCTCAGGTCCCAGGGTCCGCGATGTTTCTGAACGTGGCCACAATATCCTGAAAAGGGAGGATGAACAGCCAGAAGTCATGGTACATATTGGTACCGTCATAGGAAGAAAAAGGGAGGAGGTCCTGAAAAAAGAATACAGGAGAGTTAGGAAGTAAGTTGAGAAGCAGGACCTCAAGGGTAGTAATCTAGGGATTGCTGCCTGGTGACACGCGACTGTGAGTTTAGGAATAGCATGAGGTAACTGTTAAATGCGTGGCTGAAGAATTGGAGCAAGGGACAGGATTCAGATTTCTGGATAATTGGGACCTCTTCTGGGGCAGGTGTGACCTGCACAAGAGAGAGGAGTTGCACTTGAATCCGGGGGGGGGGACCAATATTCTTGCGGGCAGGTTTACTAGAGCTGTTGGGAGTGGTTTAAAGTAATATGGCAGGGGGATGGGAACCAATATGATAGAGCTGAGGATGAACCAGCAGGTTTACAAGTAGATGATGGATGTAACATGAATGTAAGGAAGGACAAGCCAATGATTGGGTACAAATGCAGACAGAGTAAAGAGATAAATTGTACCACAGGGGCAAAATTCAAAAGGGTGAAGAATGCAGGACTGAAGGTGCTGTATTTAAATGCACGTAGCATATGGAATAAGGTGGACAACTTTGTGGCGTATTTAGAGATTGATCAGTATGACGTTGCGACATCACTGAGTGGTAGCTGCAGGAAGGCCATAGTTGGGAGCTTAACATCAAAAGATATACTTTGGTATAGAAAGGACAGGCAGCAAGGCATAGTGGTGTGGCTCTGTTGGTAAGAGGTGGAATTACATCTTTAGAAAGAGGTGACATAGGGTCAGAGAATGTTGAATTGTTGTGGGTGGAGTTAAGAAACTGAAAGGGTAAAAAAGTTATTATGGGAATCATATATAGACCACCAAATAGTAGCCAAGATGTGGGACTGAGTTTGCAAAGGGAGCTGGAAGAGGCATGTAATAAGGGTAATGACACAATTGTAATGGGAGACTTCAATATGCAAAGGGATTAGGAAAGTCAGGTTGGTGTTGGGTCACAAGAGAGGGAGTTTGCTGAATGCCAAAAAGATGGCTTTTTAGAGCAGCCTGTGATTGACCCTACACGGGGAAGGGCTATCTTAGACTGGGTATTGTGTAATAACCCAGATCTTATTCGGGTGATTAATGTAAAGGAACCCTTAGGAGTCAGTGATCATAATATGATTGAATTCCTACTGCGATTTGAGAGAAAGAAGCATAAGTCACCTGTATCACTATCACAATGGAATAAAGGGAGTTACAGAGGCATGAGAGAGGAGCTTGCCCAGGTGGATTGGAGGAGGATACTGGCGGGGATGACAGCAGAGATGTGGCTGAAGTTTCTGGAAAGAGTTGACAAGGCACAGGATAAATATTTCCCACAGAATAAGTTCTCAAATGGTAGTGGTAGGCAACTATGGCTGACAAGGGAAGTTAAGGACTGCATAAAAGCCAAGGAAAGGGCATACAAGGTACTAAAAGTGAATAGAAAGTTGGATGATTGGGAAGCTTTTAAAATCCAACAAAAGGCGATTAAAAAAGCTATAAGAAGAGTAAAGACAAAATATGAGGGCAAACTAACCAATGTATAAAGCAAGATATCAAAAGTTTTTCAGTTATATGAAGAGCAAAAGGGAGGTGAGAGTTGATATTGGGCCACTGCAAAATGATGCTGGTGAGGTAGTAATGGGGGACAAAGAAATGGCAGATGAACTTAATGGGTACCCTGCATCAGTCTTCACTGTGGAAGACACTAGCAATGTCCAGTCCGTGGGTACTAGGGAGCAGGAGTGAGTGCCATTGCTATTACAGAGAAAAAGTGCCAGGTAAACTCAAAGATCTTAAGGAGGTTAAGTCATCTGGACCAGATGGACTACATCCCAAAGTCCTGAGAGAGGTTGCTGAAGAGATAACAAATGTGTTGGTTATGATCTTTCAAGAATCACTTGATTCTGGCATGGTCCTGGAGGAATGGAAACTTAGGAAAGAGGGAGGAAAGGAACAGAAAGGAAATTATTGTCCATTTAGCCTAACCTCAGTGGTTGGGAAAGTGATGGAATCTATTATTAAGGATAAGGTTTCAGGGTATTAGGAGATTAATGATAAAATAAGTCAAAGTCAGCATGGTTTCTGAAAACAGAAATCTTTCCTGACAGATCTGTTAGAGTTAATTGAGGGATTAACAACAAGGTGGACAAAGGACAGACAGTGAATATCATTTACTTAGTTTTTCAGAAGGCATTTGATAAGTTGCCACACATGAGACTGCTTAACAAGATAAATCCCTATGGTATTACAGGAAAGCTACTGGCACGGATAGCGGAATGGCTGACAGGCAGGAAGAAGCGAGTGGGAATAAAAGGGGCTGCTGGTGACTAGTTGTGTTCCTCAGGGGTCAGTATTGGGACCACTACTTTTCATATCGTTTGTCAATGATTTCGATAATGGAATTGATGGCTTTGAGGCAAAGTTTGTGGATGATATGAGGATAGGTGGAGGGGTAGTTAGTGCTGAGAAAGCAATGTGATTGCAGCAGGACCTAGACAATTTGGAAAACTGGGCAAAAACTGGTAGATGGAATACAGTGTTGGGAAATGTACGATAATGTATTTTGGTAAAAGGAACAATAGTGCAGACTATTATCTAAATGAGGAGAAGGTTCAAACTTCAGAGGTGCAGAGGGACTTGGGAGTCCATGTGCAAGATTCCCAGAAGGTTAATTTACAGGTTGAGTCTATGGTAAAGAAGGCAAATGCAATGTTGGCATTATTTCAAGGGGGAATAGAATATAAAAGCAAGGAGATAATGCAGAGCCTTTATAAGACAGTAGTCAGGCTGCACTTGGAGTATTGTCAACAGTTTTGGTCCCCATATCTCAGAAGGGATGTGTTGTCATTAGAGACAGTCCAGAGGAAGTTCACAAGGTTCACATGGAGGGGTTAACATATGAGGAGTGTTTGGCAGCTTTGGGCCTGTACTCACTGGAATTCAGAAGAATGTGTAGGGATCTCATTGAAATCTACTGAATGTTGAAAGGACTAGGATGTTTCCTGTGGTGGGGTATCCGGAACTAGAGGGCATAGCCTTAAAATTGAGGGGCGACCTTTTAGAACGGAGGTAAGAAGGAATTTTTTTTTTATCTATGGAGTAGTGAATCTGTGCAGTGCTCTGCCGCAGACTGCGGTGGAGACCCAGTCCGTGGGTATATTTAAGGCGGAAGTTGATTGTTTCCTGATTGGTCAGGGCATCAAGGGATATGGTGAGGAGGCAAGTGTATGGGGTTGAGTGGGATCCGGGAGCACCCACAATGGAATGGCGGAGCAGACTCGATGGGCTGAATGGCCTAATTCTTTTCCTATGTCTTTTGTGCAAATCTTTTAGTGGAAGCAAATGGGCAGGAGATCACATCATTTACAGGCAAGTATGAGATCAAACGTTTGCAAAAATATTCAATACCTGAAACTGGCACCTAATTGACCCTTTCTTGCCATTGATGAAGAAAAATCTACAGCACTTTTTCTCAAATGCACCAATGTAGTCAGGTATAGTTAATACTTCGAAATGCAACTACTGTTGGTATTACTGACATACAGTCTAGCCATTTTTTCAGGCATCAATACCTCATAAACAGCTGAGTCAAATAATATGTTTCTGATTACATTTTTGATGGAAAATTTTAGGCCAGAGATTGAGAAGTTTTATTTTCTTAAAAGCAGTAGTAGAATTCCTTACAGTTGCCTAAAGTACCAAATAAGAATCTTTTCATAGAATTGAATATCATATTACTCCTGAAATATAATACTTGGGTTTCACTCACCATTGAGAACATCTACCATAAACGCTGCCTGGGCAGGGCGAAAAGCATAATCAAGGATGCATCTCACCCTAACCATGGACTTTTTACTCTCCTCCCATCCGGTAGGCGCTATAGGAGCCTCCGCTCCCGCACCAGCAGGCACAGGAAGAGCTTCTTCCCTGAGGCTGTGACCCTGCTGAACCTCTCATCACAGCGCTAAGCAGTATTGCACCCGTATTGTACTGTCTCAGTACTTTTATATTTGTGTGCTGTAGCACTTACTTTTTATTTGCAGTTATTTTGTAAATAACACTATTCTTTTGCACTTCTGGTCAGATACTAATTGCATTTCACTGGCTTTGTATCTGTACTCGGCACAATGACAATAAAGTTGAATCTAATCTAATCTATTCTAATGAAGTCCTTGGTGCTGGTGTTGGGCTACCTGAAGCCACATCAGTAATGTGAAAGAAATTGACCTAAACAGGGACATTTGGCCATGGAAGAGATTTTCTATTGTATCACATTGTGTATGTTCAGTCTTTGGGTTTATGCCTATTCACAGTCTTTGATGAAAAACCAAGAACCACTGATGCAATTTCTTGCAATCCACAGTTGTTTCAAGATACCTGGGTAGAAAGGATTGGCCTGTGCAACAGTAGAAAGATCAACACGAGTATCTAGCCCTGTGATATGTCAGACTACTCTGCAGCCGAGTGGAAAGTACTGTTTCTGCTGTCAACAAGTTGGAAGGAAAAGCAGCCTACTGAATTTCCATCTTTTTCCAACTTACACAAGACAAGGGATAAAACTGTGAAGGAAATTAATGATAGTCAAATATTAACTCTGGCATTTATTCAAAGCGTTGTGGCTTGATGCATTTTAGTGGAAAACCCCACAGAGCAGAATATGTTTCCAAGAGAAGCATCGGAGAACGGGATATTTGGCGGGGAGGGAAGCAAGTTGTGAGCAGAGGAGTGTGTTGAGTACTTTCTGTTGATAATTTAAAGTTTAGTCAACTCTTTCACCAAATCAGGGAAATCACCCTAATTTGCTTCAGAGATTTTGAGTGAAAATTATATATTAATCAGACATCAGGGCACACTTTCAAGTTTTTGTTTTACAATCTGAAAAATCTTTTTAGCAGTTTCTAAGTAAATCTTATTATCAATAAAATAATAAAATTATATTATTATGTATGCATGTCACCATATACTACCCTGAGATTCATTTTCAGTGTCTTAAATCAGAAACTAAATTTGAATTATATTAAACTGACTTTCCAAAGCCGATAACAACAGAAATGCAAGCAGCTACAGTTGAAACTGATTTATACTGTTCATGATTGAGGTATTAAGTGACAAAGTATATCGAAGTGAGTTTAGTCTGGGCAGTTGTGTTTCTGTGAGAGAGTAACTTGCTGTCTACTCTGCTGCATTACTAAGTGTTAAAAATCCACTGGCAAATTTTTGAAGGGCAGGAAGTTCCCCACTGCATCAACTAATAAACTTCCCACAACCATCACCTGCAGACAGTAGATTATCTGGATTTGCATCTTGTTACTATTTGTAGAATCTAGCTGAAATTAGATGCCTGCAGTGTTTGTCTCCATTTTAACAATAGTGTGCAGTAGATCAAAATGATTCCTTTTGCATGACAGGTTTTGCGACTTTGGTAACAATTATTTTCCATTTGATGTATTTTGTTATGACCCCTTGTTTGGATCATAACTTCTTCCTCAAGCTGATTTATCTCTTTAGGCAGAAACTAAATGGCTAGATCTAAAAGAACTGCAGCACAAAGAAAATATGAAAATAAGTCTTAAAATGTTTTCATTTTGAATGAATTGGAATATAATCTATTATTTGTGCTTTCACCAGCATGAATAGTGAATCCAGAGCAAATATCAGTCTCTTCTCAAAAGCTGGACACAATTTTGGAAAGTATCCCTAACAATTTGTGGCAATGGCATTAGGGTCAGAGAATAATTTGCTTTTTAACAATTGTGGGTAACTGATTCTCTCCAAGCTCTGCTCCGGTTTCATTATCTGAGAGCAATGTGGCCTTACATTGACTGTGATCACTAACATTCTCGCTTCTCAGCAGAATTTGCCACTTTTTTTTTCTCCAAAGTAGTAGAGTGCGATTATTTGAGTGAAGTATTTTGTTCTCCTAAGGGATTGTCTGTTGCTGGGTCTTCAGGTGGCTGCAGAACCTAATCCGGGATCTACACAAATGGAGAATGCCTATGCATGACTTTGTTTAACATGGTTAACGTGGGGGGTTTGTTGCACGGGCAGCCACCACATGGTCCTTGACAGATTGGGGTCAGGATCCAATGCATGAAATGCAAGATGACTGGGAAATGCTTCACTGTTGCAGCCTTCCTCCGTCCACACTGCTGTTGTGATGTGTCATCATCTTCCTCCAGCTCCACCATTGTGCTCATGGCTGGATCTCTCTTTGTCTGGAACCTTCCACTTGACCTTACCACCATGGGTGACCCTACCAGGAGTTAAGCACCAGATGGCATCGCTCTTGGGATCATAGAAGCTCACAAGCTTCTCCACCACGAAAAGGTGACGCTCCTCGGAGATTCTCTAAAGTATCTTCCACTGTCAAGCTGTTCCATAAAATTATTTCTCCCCATTAGTATGTTAGCTGTGACTTTGGATTCTCACCATTCACTAGATAAATACAAAATCTAACCTGATAGCTCAGTGCTGCTATGCTGGTGATAAGGGGAAGGGACTTTTGTCCTGGGTTGTTTGTGCTAAAGGTGCAAAAATGGCAGCTGCTTCTTTACACGCCACAATATTAAAGTTAGTATGGAAGAGATACTTATACAAGTTTTTAGTGCCAGTGATCAAAGGCAAATTCAAATCAGATGAATTTTCCCCTTGCATTCCTAGATGAGATAGCTGTATCCAAGATAAGAACTAAAACTTAAAAGAATTTTAATTTTAGTGAAATATTTACTCTGGACTTCATTCAACTTCTTGTGGTAGGATTTAGTTTACTGGAGGACTCTTAGGAGTTGGGTGTGTTTCTAAAGGAAGCATTGGCTTTATATAGGAGAGGAACAAACAAGACACGAGTGGAAAAGAATGCCATGTACTGCCAATTGAAAACCTATTGACCTTTTCCACCAAAGTTCAAAGTAAATTTATTATCAAAGTATGTATGTATTTACTGTACGTCACCGTGTAACACCCTGAGATTCATTTTCTTGCAGGTGTTCACAGCGGAACAAAGAAATACACTTGAATCAGTGACTCCTTCGGTTGCACTGACTCTACAGTTCCTGTCTTGGCATTGTTTGTTTGTTTGCTTTGTATTTGCAGTTTGACTTCTTTTTCACATTAGCTGCTTTTTCTCTGCGTGTATTGATTCTATTGTATTTCTTTATTCTGCTAGAAATGCCTGCAAAAAAATGAATCTCAGGGTAGTATATGCACTTTGATAATAAATCTACTTTTTGTACTTTAATCTTTGATGATTTTTACCTTCTCATAATTTTATACATTTCTATGAGGTTGCCCTGCGTGCTCCCACTTTCAAAGGAATGAAGAGCCAGCCTGGGAAGCTGCTCCCTTCTACTCCGGCCCCCTTGTCCCACCAGCATCCTTGTAGGTCTTTTCTGCACTCTTCCTGGTACAGCCACATCTCCAAGTACAGCTTCACCAACGACTCGCACAACAGCGACACAGTGTCCCAGCTCCTGTATTCACTGCTCTGACTGATGAAACCCAGGGTGCTAAACATCGTTTCCACCACCACCCTGTCTAGCTGCGACACTGTTTTCAAAGAACCATGCACTTGTAACTCCTAAGTTTCTCTCTTCCTAGTACCCACTATTCATTGCATAAACCCAATGCTGATTTGACTTTCCAAATGGCATCACTTCGTACTTACCCGTGCTGAAACCCATTTACTGCTCCTTGGCCCACTTTCCTAACTAATCAACTTCCCCTGTAGTCTATGATAACCAGAACTGTAAAATGTGTAACGAGCTCAGCTTGACCACCCTGCTGTTATATTTAAGATGTCTTGGCCCAAGAAATACATCTCCGGATCTAAAGCTGAAATTCTACAGAAAACCATACCAAAGTTTCCATAAACAAGAGAAAATCTGCAGATGTTGGAAAATTTGGCAAAACACACAAAATACTGGAGGAACTGAGCAGAACAGGCAGCATCTAAGGAAAAGAAATGTTCCGGGCCGAGATCCTTCTTCAGGACCTCATCAGGTCCCGATGAAGGGTCTTGGCCCAAAACGTCGACCGTTTACTCTTTTCCGTAGGTGCTGCCTGGCCTGCTGAGTTCCTTCAGTGTTTTGTGTGTTTTGCCAAAATTTCCATTGACATTTTCATAGACTGTTGTGGGTCCATTCTACTATTTCCCTTTCTCGATTAGATTCCGTCCTTTAAGAGTTGTCGCAAATAAGCCGTTACCCCAATTAACCGATGGCCCAATTAACTGGAATCCCTCCACATCTACATCAAACCCTCCCTCTCATGTACCCCTCCCCATCTCCAAAAACACCTTCCTCCCCTACTCTACTCCCTGTCTTCATCAGGCCCTCCTTCCCCTACGACCTGGCTGTCTCCGTCACCCTGTGCCTTCCCTACGCCATCTCCTGCTTGTAGCTTTCAGATCCGTTCGCCAAGTTAGGCTTTGTCAAACACGCTCTTAAAATCCTTATGGACCACATCAAATGTTCTACCTTCTTCCTTGTTACCTATGCAATCTAGTAAAATGTTCTCTTAACAACCCAGAGGGCTTAACCCTTGATATCTAGAATATAATGCAGACTGCTCTCTGGAGCCTTTCCACTGTAATTTTCCAGAGTTAGAATCAGTTTTAATTTCACTGGTGTGAATTGTGTTGTTTTGCGGCAGCTGTACGTTGTAATAAATTACTGGGTTGCATGGTGGCAATGGTGGTTAGCACAATGCTTTACAATACCGGGTTCAATTCCCGCCACGGCCTGTAAGGAGTTTGTACCTTCTCCCCGTGACCACCTGGGTTTCCTCTGGGTGCTCTGGCTTCCTCCCGCAGTCCAAAGCCAGTCCAATTAGTAGGTTAATTGGTCTTTCTAAATTGTCCTGTGATTAGGCTGGGATTAAATTGGGGAGGTTGCTGGCAGCATGGCTTGAAGGGCTGAAGGGCCTATTCCATGCTGTATCTCAATAAATAAATTCAAAAGTTATTAATTACAAGATACAAGATATTAATAGAAGATAAATAGTGCAAAAAGAGAGCCAAAAAGAAATGAGATAGCATTCATGGGTTCATTGTCCATTCAGAGATCTGATGGCGGAGGGGAAGAAGCTGTTCCTGAAACATTAGGTGTGTTCCTTCAGGCTCCTGTACCCTCTCTTTGATGAGCACCTAACTGTACCCTAATGAGCACATCCTGGGTGATGGGGGGGGGGCGGTCCTTAATGATGGATGCCACCTTTTGAAGTCATCGCCTTTTGAAGGTGCCCTTGGTGCTGGGGGGGGGGGGTTTGCCCACGGTGGAGCTTGCTGAGTTTGCAGCTTTTTCTGATCCTGTGCACTGGCCCCTTCCGTGCACCCAGTCAGAATGCTCTCCACGGTCCATCTGTAGAGATTTGCTAGTGTCTTTGGTGACATCCCAAATCTCCTCAAACTCCTAATGAAATGTGGCCACTGTCATGCCTTCATTGTAATTGCATCAATAGGTTGGGCCCAGGATAGATCTCCAGAGATGTTGACCTCCAGGAACTTGAAACTGCTCACCCTTTCCATTACCGAAGTCCCGATGAGGACTAGTGTGTGTTCCCTCGACTTCCCCTTCCTGACATCCACAATCAATCCCTTGGTTGGACTTAGCACCATGTTAGACTCACTGACCTGAAACCACTTGGTCTGTATCAATATTCCTTTTTAAACTGCAATATTATATTGGTAGTCATCCATTTCTCTGGCAGGATACCCGTCCATTCACAGAGAGGCTTGGAAAATGATGGACACAACGTTCGCACTTACCCATCCACTTGGCTTTCTTCTCCCTTGGTTCACCTTTCCTATTTCCCCCTCACTACACCCCCCAGCTGGATCCGTCAGCCTACCATCCCTCCCAACCTCTCTTCACTGTTCCCACCTATCACCATCCAGCCTCTGTCTCAGCACTCCCCTTCTGCACCTGGCGCCACCTGACCATTGTCTCCCCCTCACATGGTTTCACCTTTTACCTACCAGTCTCCGTCTTGCACACCTCGCTTACTTAAACATATTGACCATCTTCCCTTTACATTCTTAGTCTTAATGCAGAGCTGCAAACTGAAATGTTGACTTAACTTTTGCTTCCCACCTTGACCTACTAAGTTTTCCCAACACTTTCTTTATTACTCAGTAATTTTTAATTTTTTTAAGACTTTAAGATATATTGCATCCTGGCCTGGCACTTTATTCTCTGTTAAAGATACCAGATCCCTTCATATTTTCTCTCTGTGTTTATCATACATAGCATGAACCTTCTGAATGATATCAATTTTTGTATCATCCTTTCTTTTATGGAAGTGTTCACATCAAAGCTTTCATTCAAAACCATATTCATACCTTTCTCCCTCATTCTGACGTTTTCGTCTCTAATTGAGGTTTGTTTTTCTTTGTGTTTTGTTAAAGAATTATGGTGTTTTCTATGATATCATTTGGCAGCATTTTATCACGTACCTTCTTCTCTTTCAGGGCTTCAGTTCAGAACACTATTTGCTTGCAGTTATTGTCCATATGATGTGTTTTTTTTCTATCTGCACACTGGGTGTTCGATGGTCTTTTTTAATGTTTTTTTGTGGTGGGCATGTTATATTTTTTCTCTCCGCACACTGGGTGTTCAACGTTCCTTTTTGTTTGGGGTTTTTAGGTTCCTTTGTTTTGTGGCTGCCTATAAGAAGATGAATCTCAAGGTTGTATAATTTATAAGACCACAGGATATAGGAGCAGAATTGGGCCATTTGGCCCATCGAGTCTGCTCTGCCAGTTCATCATGGCTGATCCATTTCCCTCTCAGCTCCAATCTCCTACCTTCTCCCCACAACCCTTCATAGTCTGTCTAATCAAGAATCAATCAGTCTCTGCCTTATATATACCCAATGACTTGGTCTCTACAGCCATCTGTGGCAACAAATTCCACAGATTCACCACACTCTGGCTAAAGAAATTCCTCCTCATCTCAGTGATAATAAATGCACTTTGAACTTTGGTTTTTCTCATTTGTATTTTTAAAAATTCTGCTTCTTAACTATCTACGCCTCCAGGGTGCCTGAATTGTTTTTGCTCTTACTTTGGACATGTTTAGAAATATCTCATTTTTTTCAAACGCTGATTCATCAGATATAAACATTACGTCTTCACAGGACCAAATGGGAGCTTGGACATGGAGCATGACGAAGATGAAAGGGCAGCTCTAATTCTGCTGGAACGGTATCGTTGCTAAATGAAGCAAATCGCACGCGGTTCTAACTCACTACCAACAATCTCACCCCCACCCCACCCTCCACCGCTGCTCTAATGCTGCATTGATTGTTCAGCCTTCATTATAGGATGAGTAGAAATTTCCTTCTATTGAGTAGTGGAAAATCATTTATTACTCGATTGCCTAACCTTTCAAAGTAAACTCCATTCTCCAGCTACTGACCCCATCCTCTCTTTGGTCATCGTACATTTCATAACCAAAATGGGACCCTGTAGCGGCACCTGTTAACCCCCCACCCCACGCCCCTGTCTCCACTTATCCCCTGTCTGAACCCTCACAGATGGTGAACTCGGTAGCTTTGTGGTTGAGTCACTAGACCTGCATCCAGAGACCCAGACTATTTATGCAGGGATATGTATTCAAATCCTACCACAGGAATTTAAATTAAATAAAACTGGAATTAAAAAGCTAGTGGTTGGTACTAGTAGCCAAGAAATGATTTGATTCATATTAAAAATCCACCCGGTTCACTTGTATCCTTCAGGGGGCTGAATTTGCCATCCTAATTTGGTCTGGCCTACAAATGACTCCAATCCCATTTATCTGCCCAATGAAATTAGGGATAATAAGTTCCAACCACATCTTAAGAAGTAATAAAATAAAACTTCCTTTGTTACATTTTGTCTGCAATGGACACTGTTGAGTTTATCTGAAACTCTACTACCTTTATCCAAACTCACACAACTCAGATCCCCTGTTACCTTTATGACTGCTGAGCTACCTGGTTATATTCTACAAACACCACAGTTTTGAAATCCCCACCCTTTCATGGGTTTGTTTTCCCTTACCTGTGGCTTAATGCCATCAATGCCCTGTTGCCGCGGAGAACCAGCTGCAGAGGCTGATGGGTAGAATGGATCGGAGGCCGGAGAGAGGGAGAGCGTACAAGCAGGTCTCCTTGTCTGTGTTGCAATCAAAGAAATGTAGGTCAAAGAAAAACTGAGAGGCTGCAGAAGATTACAGGGAGCTAGAGCTGAGATTTTAAAGGATACAACAATGCGATGAGCTTTTCAGTACAGGAAATTAATGATTTGCTGAAGACACGATACAGGAAGAAGGGTTTAAATTTCAGGGAACTGCAATCGGTTCTGGAGGAACTGAGAATGATACGAGAAGGACACTCTGGATCTCAGCAAGACCAGAATTAGTATTCCAGTGCCTTTGGAGAGCATTCAAATTAGCTTGGCTGGGTAATCCAGAGTAACACACATAAAATGCTGGGGGAACTCAGTGGGTCAGGCAGCATCTATGGAGAGGAATAAAGAGTCAACGTTTTGGGTGAAACATTTCATCAAGATTGTAGGGTACTCTTCCTGCAAGTTCCTCCTCTCTCCCTCTCTATATATCTCTGTCTGTCCCTGTCTCTGTATTTCTCTCTCTCTCTCTCTCTTTCTCTCTGTCATTTTATTTCACATAATTTTTCCTGCTATCTCCCTTCTCTCTTCCTTTTTCCCTGACAATTCTCGCATTTTGTGACTACCTTTTCTATTTTTCTCATTCTACTTTTCCCCTGTGTCCATCCCTCTTCGCTAGTAAACGCTTGATAGACTCATCAGTCTTCATCTGTGCCCATCCCTCTTCACTGGTAAACTCTTCATAGACTCAACAGTCTTCGTCTGTGCCTAACCCTCTCCACTCATCATCACAATGCGCCACGTCGTATGATGTAGGTGATGATGGTCGCATGATCATGACTATTCTTGGCAAATTTTTCTGCAGAAATGGTTTGCCATTGCCTTCTCCTGGGCCGTTGTGGGCTTCCGGGCAAGAAGGCGTCTGCGAACAATGCTCCAGTCAACAGCTTCTGGATGGATCAGGAAACCATTTATTTCACTTCTTTTATGTCTCTTACATTATTTTTTCACCTTGGATGTGATTCTGGAAGGGATGGAGCCTGTGACTTGGTCCTTGGAGATCGTTTGAGTGCTTCAGCACTCTGCCGTCTCCGAGGAGATTCCAGGAGACAGAAGCAGTGCGTGTGAATCTCATGGCAGGCAGGCTGCAGGGCGGGGCACAAGCTGACATTTGACTCCATTTTGCCGATTAAAGATTCCACTGTGGACCGATTAAGGTGACAAGGGAGATTGAAACGTTGAGGCGAGTGTGGAGGGTGAGCGCTGGCTGCCTCTTGTTTGATCGCTTTGTTACCGGAGAGGGGAGAGCCTGCCACTGTGCCCGGAGAGTGTGGCCGCGTTTTCTATATTTTGGATGTGGACTTGGACATTCTGTTCATTCTTATGTTTTTTTATTTTCTGTGTTTTTCATCTGATCTTTCTTGTTTTCTTTTGTGCAAGGAGGGATTTGGGGGTCGATGTATCTGTTCCATTTTTGTTTGTTTTTTTTGTGTGGGAGGAGGGATTTGGGGTTCGATGTATCTGTTCCATTTTTGGTTGTTTTTTTGTGTGGGAGGAGGGATTTGGGGGTCAACGTGCTTGTTCCGCTTTTGTTCATTTTTTTTGTGCGGGGAGGGAGTATTTGGGGAGGGTTGATGTGCCTGTCCTGTTTTATTCGCTTTCTTCGTGTGGGGAGGGGGGATTTGGGGGTTGGTGATCGTGCTGCCTTTCTTTTCTTTCTTGGTTTCATGGTGACCTGGAGAAGAATAATTTCAGAGTTGTATACCTTGATAAAGAATGAACCCTTGAACTTTGAACAAGATGGGTGGCCCCAACCATTATCAATACTCTTCAGAGATTGTCTGCCTGGCGTCAGCGGTCGCATAACCAGGACTTGTGGTATGCACCAGCTGCTCATACGACCACCCACCACCTTCATGTGACCCTGATCGGGGTGGGGGGGGGGAGAGGCTAAACAGATGCTATACCTTGCCCAAGGGTGACCTGCAGGCTAGCGGAGGGGAGGGAAGGAGCGCCTTACATCTCCTTTGATAGAGACATATCTCCACTTCACCACCCAACCTCTTCACTAATAAACTCTTAACAGGCCTTCCGCTGTGATTTAATTCATCGTCTACTATTCTTATGCTTGCCAAATCAGAATCAGGTTTATTATCACCAACATAGGTTGTGAGATTTATTGTTTTGTGGCAGCAGTACAGTGCAATGCATAAAACCTATAAATTACAATAAGAAATATATTTAAAAAAATAAATGGAGTAAGTGAGCAAATACAGTGAGACAGCGTTCATGGGTTCATTGTCCATTCAGAAATCTGATAGTGGAGGGGAAGAAGCTGTTCCAAAACTTTAAATGTGTGACCTCAGGCTCCTGTGCTCCCTCCTTGATGGTAGCAATGAGAAGAGGGCAAGTCCTGGGTGATGGGGTCCTTAATTGACATTGTGCACGGTAGGTAATTAACTGGTCCAATGTTATTGAGAGAGCAATGAATTCTGAATGGCCCCAGCCTCCACATTGTTGAGGCCATGGCTGACAGGAGGCATTTTCATTTAACTCTCAGAATGTGGAAGAGTTTCCTTAAACTTGCAGCAAGTTGCGGGAAGATTTGTTTAGTCTTATTCCCCGCAGCTTGTAGCCGGTTGCCTGCTCCTTGAATCCGGTTCATTCCGTGCTTCCAGCACATTTGGCTCCAAATATTTAGATGTGGAATTTTATCATGGCTAAAAATATTTCTTCCTGTGTGGATGAGAAATCAATAGCTGTACTCATCCCTCCTGTGGTTCAAAAAATAAACAGCCCATTTCCCATCGCATTCTGCTAACCTTTTGTTAGCATTTGGGCTCTTTATTAACTTAAACTCTTTTTGTATTTTGTCCCATTCAGGAAGCGACCGGCTTCCCAATTGGACTCACGTATTTTGTTCAGTCAGAAATAGATTTTATTTTAAATTCAGAGATACAGCACAGTAACAGGCACTTCTGGCCCAACGAGCCCCTGCCGCATAATTACACCTTAATGACCAATTAACCTACTAACCCGTATGTCTTTAGAATGCGGGAAAAGAGGAGTGCCTGGAGGAAAGGCTCACGGTCACAAACTCCTTACAGCCAGCGGTGGGAAATGAACTTCTATCACTGGCGTCGTGATAAAGTTCTAGGATCATGGAACCAAGCTTGGCATTTGCATATTGCCCAAGATTTTGTCTCCTGCAAGAGAGGAGCTTCGGGTAGATCAAAATTTGAGAGATTATTTAGTATTTGCCCACTTACCTCTAACATGGTAACCTGCAGCCAGATAAAGCCAGCTCATTATGCTAAATATCTACAGCCTATGGCAAGAGAAGAGGGGATTTGACAGGAGGGCATGGTGACCTGTGATGACGTCACTGTTATTCTGCATCTCCTTTCTCTCCATTTTAATTAGGCTGGCATGGTCGTGTAGTGGTTAGCACAACACTTTGTAGTACAGGGAACCCGGGTTCAATTCCCGTCGCTGCCTGTAAGGAGTCTGTATGTTCTCGCCGTGACCGTGTGGGTTTCCTCCGGGTGCTCCAGTTTCCTCCCACGGTCCAGAGACGTATTTAGTTGGTCATTGACACTGTCCCGTGATTAGGCCTGGGTTAAATCGGGGGTTGCTGGGCGTGCAGCTCAAAGGGCCAGAAAGCCATATTCCGTGGTGTATTTCAATAAATAAATGAAAATTGATGCTATAGCTCTTCTTAAAGCACCCTTCCTTGACCTCTCTGTCCCAACAAACATCTCCAAGTTCTCCACAATGTATTCAATATATTGTTTCCCATCTTCCCTGCAATATTTTGTTGAAATCCTAAGGTCTGTTATTTTTCTGTCGTCACATTACTGATGTGACATCACATACAATATGCTCTTTTCAAATCTGTGCATGGTAAGCCATCCCTCATCATCTTTCTCAGGCTACCTGAAGCCTTTGACGCAGTAGTCCTGGGTTTGGGTTGAGGAGTAGTCATGGCTGATGTTCAGTTTAGTTCCATTCAATTCAAGTCTAATTGTCATTTAGCCATACATGAATACAACCAGACAAGGCAGTGTTACTCTGCGGTCAAGGTGCAAAACACAGTACCAACAGTCACACACAGCACAAAGCACATACAAGACAGCAAGCAGAAATGGTATCACAATTACGGAATAAAAGAGTCCCAGAACTTGCGCCATTAATCCATAGTTGACACAATAGAACCCGTCTCCCGCAGAGTGAACACGGGGCGGGGGGGGCGCCACAGCAGCTCCAGAATGGACACCGCACACCGAACCCCACCTCTGGCGATGCAGCAGCTTGAGGCCCAGTCCTGCACATACAAGACAACAAGCACGTATAGAGTATCAGCAAAATACATTGATGCAGAATATGTCTATATATGTAGACCAGACCCCCAGGCCGTCAATACTATCTGTCGACCACAAAAGAGCGCACCAGCCCCAGTGCCCACTGGGCTTGAGGTCTAATTCTTGCATATACTAAGCACATAGAGAATATTAGTAAAACACAACCACTCAAGTATGAATGGCTACTTTGGAAAACAAGAGCCCAAAAGCTTGAGTTCTCAGCAATTGCTTCTGGTGTTCCAGTCTATTGTCATTCTAGCAAACTGTCATGCTTTTAACAAAGTATTATTAAGCATCAGTGCATAAATAAAACCTGCTATGTGCAATCTTTCACCAAAGGTGTCAAACATTATTAAGTTGGAAAAATAATGCCTTCCATTAGCAATGTCAGGAGCCTGATGAATCGTAAACAAACTGCCTGATCCAAACCATCTGCTCGGTTTTTCAACTTGCAGGAATATTGGTTGCAAAGTCCTTTACATAAATTATCTTCCTGAGCGCAGTTGTTTGCACAAGTGCATAACTATCAAAATGTAAAAGTCACCAAGAACATCGGGAGTAGCGGATGGGTTGCCAGGGGGCTCTGCTCTTGGCGAATTGCGTGTGCGCTCTTTCTCTTTCTCTCATTGGTGGGGAAGAGTCAGAGAACTCGGGTGGGGGCGGGGAAACACGACACAGCAGAATTTATTACCGTAAATCCGCAAGTTGTTTTGTTGATGTTTCCTCCTCTCGCTGTGGATGGGTGACACCTCTCTGTCCCTTTATTAGGGAGAGGGAGACCTGTGGTATGTCAAATTGTCCTGTGAATGATACTTTTTGTTGTACTGCAGATCATGGTCTTTCTTGGGGGTTTGCTATTACTTGCTTGGTGGGTGGAGGATGCTGCTTGTTTTTTGCTGAAGGAAGTGGGGGAGGGGGAGGGTTGTTGCTTTGGTTGTGTGTGGGAGGGGGAGTGGGGTGACCTTTGGGGTTCTAACGTTTTTACTGTCACTCATTCTTCGGGGCACTCTTCTGTTTTTGTAGATGTTTGTGAAGAACAAGAATTTCAGGGTGTATGCTGTATCAGACATCCCACCTCTCCCGGAAGTTCCGGGAGCCTCCCGCATATTGATAGCAGCTCCCTGACACCCGGAGATTATATACAATATCCCGGAAATCGATTTTTTTTGGAGAGGGAGGGGAAGGGGGAGAGGGGGAGAGGGGGAGAGAGGGAGAGGGGGAGAGGGAGAGGGAGCATCCTGATTGGTCTCTCTTCATGCTAAGTAGACCTATCAGTTTTCTCTGTGGGCGGGCTTTACAGTCGACCTCAAAAATAATGACAGTGTTGCTCGCTGCACTGTTTGCAACAGTGACTTTTCTATCGCCCATGGTGGGTTAAGACTGTAAAAGACATGCTGAGGTGAGTTTAACAAGTGTCATTCGTTCATTAGCATAGCTAACGTTACTTAAACTAGCTGGCTAGCTGCTAAGGAGCTACTCTATTGATGTCCTACGTGATGAGGCCAAACTCCCTGTAGACTTGCTTAAAGTTGTAATAGAATAAACATGATAATATAATATAATATAAGTACATATTTTAATGTCACATTTTATGCATATACCCAACTTGGTTTACAGATTAGACAAAATCATTAAACAAAGTATTACATACTCCCTTGGAGGTCGACGGGGGGTGGGGATATGGGGTTGCGGTGCGGCGGGGGTGGGGGTGCTACCTCCCTGAAATGAGTTTTTGCAGGGTGGGATGTCTGCTGTATACATTTCTCTGATATTAAGTGGAACAACTGAAGATAGAAGAAATGTCTTTTAAAGAAAGGATCACAAAAATGTGGAACTTATCACCAGAGGGAGAGGTTAAAATAAATATTGTTTTTGGAGAGACCAAAGATACCAATGAGGGAGAAGGGAATAAAGGATTACATCAATGGATTTAGATGTGGTAAGAAGAGAAGTGGAGTGTAAAGGTCATCTTGGATTGGTTGGGTAGAACATCCTGTTATTCTATAATCTGCTTGTTTAAATATCTGATGAAATGACATTTGAACTTTCACCTCTGCTGTAATCATTTCCTGTGAGAAATGCTCCTGGCATTAATTTCCCTCACATTCTTCTTCCACTGGAGAAATGGGTGTTGTATGAGTACGTTCTGACTCCCAGCAGAAAAGAGCACCACTGGACCAGTGCCCAAATATTTCAGTATTGGCGGAAGATATCACCTGTAGATTGTGGCTAGGAGTCAACCCTTCATTTATTCACTTTCTTCCCATCCAGTGTTAACTACGGGGCCCACGTAACAGTCAGTCCCTCGACACAGTTCGATTTCCGTCATTACTGCCTGTGTCCAAAATCAAGCAATGGAAATCTTTTGCCTTTGCAAGAATTATCACAGTGGCGACGACAAAGCAGAGTAGAACATGCTCCTGTAGTCTTTCCATAATGACCTTCCTCACCCACCCCAATTCTGATTTATTTTTCTGCTTTCAAGCCATTCGTTCAAAGTCAGTTCAGACATTTCAAAGTAATAAACAGTAAATTTGTACTTGGGTACCCCTACCTCCCTGATGGTCTGTTCAACACAAGGAATAGGTTCAGTGATGGATAGGCTAATTCTGAAGCTACAGAAAGCTGTGGGGAACAATCAGGTAGCATTAGATTTTTTTTAGATTATAAGGACACGCAGTCCTCTTTTATTGTCATTTAGTAATGCATGCATTAAGAAATGATACAATTTGTTCCTCCAGAATGATATCACAGAAACACAAGACAAACCAAGACTAAAAGAAAACTGACATAAACCACATAATTATAACATATAGTTACAACAGTGCAAAGCAATACCGTAATTTGATGAAGAACAGACCATGGGCACGGTAAAAAAAAAGTCTCAAAGTCTCTTGGAAGTCCCATCATCTCATGCAGACGGTTGAAGGGAGAAACACTTCCTGTCATGAACTTCCAGCGCTGCAAACTTGCCGATGCAGCACCCTGGAAGCACCCGACCACAGTCCGACTCTGAGTCCGTCCGAAAACTCTGAGCCTCCTACCAGCTCTCCGACACCGAGCACTGAGCACCATCTCTGCCGAGTGCTTTGACCCCAGCCCCGGCAACAGGCAACAGGCAAAGCCGAGGATTTGGGGCCTTCCCCTCCGGAGATTCTAGATCGTACAGTAACAGCGGCAGCGAAGCAGGCATTTCAGAAGTTTCTCCAGATGTTCCTCCGTGCTTCTCATGTCAGTCTCCATCAAATCAGAATTGTGCATGGCCCCTATTTAACAAATAAGATATCAATCTGGAGTGGCTGCACACGCTGCGTTGCGCCGCCATCTTCTCCTCCCCTCCCGAGGTTGAAAGAGTGATGAAAAGTCACAGGATTGAATGCTATCCAACATACATTTTCACCTATACTCAGTGGCCACTTTGTTAGGCAACTCCTGTACTGGGTGCACGCTAATGGTCTTCTGCTGCTGTAGCCCACCCGCTTCAAGGTTTTGATGTCTTATGCATTCAGAGATGCTGCTCTGCGCACCACCGTTGTAACGTATGGTTTCCGCGTTACTGTCGCCTTCCAGTCAGCTTGGACCAGTCTGGCCGTTCTCCTCATTAACAAGGCATTTTCTCCCACAGAATTGCCGCTCACTGGATGTTGCTTGTTTTAGGCACCATTCTCAGTAAACCCTAGTGACCGTTGCTTGTGAAAATTCCAGTTTCTGAGATGCTCAAACCACCCTGTCTGGCACCAATGATCATTCCACCATCAAAGTCCCTGAGATCAGATTTCTTCCCCATTCTGTTATTTGGTCTGAAACACAACTGAACCTCTTGACCATGTCTGCATGCTTCAATGCATTGAGTTGCTGTCACATGATTGGCTGATCAGATATTTGTATTAATGAGCAGGTGCACCCTAATAAAATGGCCTCTGAGTGTATTTAGCCAGTTCTTCATTCAACACCAGACTATTCAATTCATAACTTATTTGAGATGTAACTGTAATTTAAGGTGAAGGTAATTACTCTAAGATCATTAATTCTGCAACATTGTTTTATTAGGTAAACAATTAATTTCTCAGCTATCAGCCAAGCTCTGGAAGTAATAAATGTTCCAACTCAGTTAACAGTTCTGTTAAATTAATTATGCAATGATGATCTAAAAATCGAAGTACTTTTCAGTCATTGTTTTGATTACTCATTAACTATTGGGAATTTATATCATTTATTTCCATTGTATAATTAATTGAACAGTCTTGCTTATTCAGGCATAGTTCTGAAAATTAATTATTCTCAGTCGGCATCCTTCAACATTTCATTCATTGGTGCTGATTTATTTGCTGGCATTTGTAAAGTCGTCATTCATCCCCGATATTGATTTCTATAGAAAGACTTTTGCTGAACAAGGAATATATGTTAATTAACCTGAGGGACAGCAACCCTGATTCATCAAAAGCTGGTAGATTTGAATATAATTAACTGATCGGACGTTGTGCTACAGTAGAGCAGGTGTTCTCTTCCTGCTGATTGCTGGCTATCAACTTTAATGCCAGCTTCCCTAGCTCAGAACCAGAAGTTTGTTGGATCAAATTTTACTCCACGAAGACCAAAGTTTAGAGTAAAGGCGCGTGTATAGCTTAAGAGATGCATTTATAATGAGGTAAGTCCGTTGAGTCGTGGCTCAGCTTTACTTGTTATTTAACTGTTGTTAGGTTTTTGTAAGGATGGTTTAGAGGAGACAGGGAGAGAGGAGGCACGGGTGAGGCTAGGGTTTAGGGAATTGGTGGGATGTGGGGGAATTAGAGGGCAGGCAGCAGTCAAAGTCTTCACTCTGCATGTGCAGGTCGGCAACACGGGTGTGGGACACCTGTAGTCGGATGCTGGATGTCGGGCTGGCAGAGAGCGGATGAGGCAACCCCCCAGGTCGGTCACTGAGTTCAGGAGTCAGAGTTCTGTGTGGGCAGGAGGAACGAGTCTTTGCAAATCGGTGAGACCGGAGTCTGAGGCTGAGTGCTCAGGACCCCGTCGGTGTTTGGAGATCAGCATGTCGTAGGGTTGACGTTGAAGATCGAGGCCCAAGGTTTGAACTGGAAATCTAGAAAGCCAGAACCGAGTCTGCGAGTTCACTGGGGAGTCGAAACCGAATGTTTCCAGACCCGAGTCCGCTGGAGGCCTGTGCTGTGGTTAAAGGACTACGTATGAGGGTGGGTGGGGGCGAGGAATGGGGTTTGTTTTGCTGCTGTTGCTTCGTTGCTTGTTGTGCTCTGTGCTGCTCTGCCGAGCATTGTGGGTAGGCTATGTTGGTGCCAAAACGTGTGGCAACTCCTAGGGGCTGCCACCCCGGCACACATTCAGCTGTGCTGATTGCTAGTGCAGACCACGCATATCACTATACACTTCAATGTACACACAACAAATCAACTGGAATCTTGAATGCAGAAGATCTGTTTAATGAAAATCAGAAGAACACTTGCTGCTTCAGTAAACAATGGATTATTTGTTTATTTATCTCATTGACCTTTAAGGGCTATTTTGAGTTTCTGATCTTCTCACAATGATCTTTCAAAGCTTCGTCACCCACTATGACACATATTGGTGCATCTCATGGTTGCAAAAGTTTGGGCAGTATCCGTGGAAACGATCAGTCAACATTTCCGGCCGGAACCCTTCGTCAGGACTGTAGGGGGAAGGGGCAGAGGCCCTATAAAGAAGGTGGGGGGAGGGTGGGAGGGAGAAGGCTGGTAGGTTCCAGGTGAAAAACCAGTAAGGGGAAAGATAAAGGGGTGGGGGAGGGGAAGCAGGGAGGTGATAGGCAGGAAAGGTGAAGAAGGAAAAGGGGAAAACACAATGGGTAGTAGAAGGAGGCGGAACCATGAGGGAGGTGATAGGCAGCTGGGGGAGGGGGCAGAGTGAATTAGGGATAGGAGGAGGGGGGGAATTACTGGAAGTTGGAGAATTCTATGTTCATACCAAGGGGCTGGAGACTACCTAGTCATATACTGTCTCCAGCCCCTTGGTATGAACATAGAATTCGCCAACTTCCAGTAATTCCCTCCCCCTCCCTTCCCCTATCCCTATTTCACTCGGCCCCCTCCCCCAGCTGCCTATCACCTCCCTCATGGTTCCCCCTCCCTCTACTACCCATTGTGTTTTCCCCTTTTCCTTCTTCACCTTTCCTGCCTATCACCTCCCTGCTTCCCCTCTCCCACCACTTTATCTTTCCCCTTACTGGTTTTTCACCTGGAACCTACCAGCCTTCTCCTTCCCACCCTCCCCCCACCTTCTTTATAGGGCCTCTGCCCCTTCCCTCTACAGTCCTGACGAAGGGTTCCGGCCCGAAACGTTGACTGATCATTTCCATGGATGCTGCCCGACCTGCTGAGTTCCTCCAGAGTGTTGTGAGTGTTGCTTTGACCCCAGCATCTGCAGATTATTTTGTGTTCATGGTTGCAAAAGACAGTTTTCAGAGGCAGTTTCATGAACTCTTTCTAATTCTCCTCGTCTGCCAGAAGGTTAAACACGGCTGTTGAAATAGGTGCCTAGTCCTTTCAGTCCTGAGGGATACAACATTTTTACAAAACACTTCCAAGGACGTGGTGAAAATTATATGTTGTTTTCGTTAAACTTCATCAAATAATGTCACATATAAAGACTCAAATATCATTGTTTGTTGAAAGACAAGAATTTAAAATATTCGCAGCTTTACAAATTCAAAGAGTGTGAGACAGTACCAGCTCCTTTGATGCCCTCTCCCTCTCTCTTGCTGTTTCTTTCATCGGATCAATTGCTGATACCTTTACTGTGTCTCTGGTACTCCTTCCCATATTTATTTCTTTACTGACATACAGTGTGGAATAGGCCTTTCCATCCCTCTGAACCACACCACCCAGCAAGCCCCGATTTAACCCTAATCACCGGACAATTTGCAATGACCAGTTAACCTACCAACCAGTACATCCGTCTTTGGACTGTGGCGGGAAACCAGAGCACTCGGAGGAGACCCACACAGTCACAGGGAGAATGTACAGACTCCTTACAAGCACGGTGCAAATTGCTGTGCTCTTTCTGAAAGTGCACACACTTCTCCCTGGTTTGAACTATTTTGATGTTCCAATTTAAAGAATTGCATGGGGCAGTAGGACCCTGTGTGTGGCGCGTGGCCAAGTGGTTAGGGCGTTGGACTAGCAATCTGAAGGCTGTGGGTTCGAGCCTCGGCTGAGGCAGTGAGTGTGTCCTTGAGCGAGGCACTTAACCACACAATGCTCCCGTCTACCCAGCTGAGAATGGGTACCGGCAAAAATGCTGGGGGTCAACCTCACGATAGACTGGCGTTCTATCTGGGAGGGCAGTCTCGTACTCTCAATTGCTTTACGCCGTGAAAACCGGCATATTAAACCAACTGATGGGCCACAAGGCTTGTGACAGACTTTAATCTTTAACTAGGACCCTGTGGAGTCCATAAGGCTTTGCCGTTTTAGAACTTCCTCCTGGTTAACGAAAACAAATGGGAATCAGTATTTTTTTCAGTCAATATTGGGACATGAACTCAACAAGTATCTCCTGCATTGGTGAGGGTGGGCAGGATAGAAACAAGCTTTGCAGCATCCCGGTGCCTGGGTGTCTGAACAACAACATGTTGAGCATCACAAAGTTCTCTGAAAAACTCCATAAAGCACCAAGTGCCATTGATGTCCTTATCACTCGGTAAGCACTTACAGAAAACAGGAAATAAACAGTAATTCATCAAGCATGGAAATCCTCCCTTCCATTTATGTATAATTGAGTGGGATTGGGATGAAGGTGGAAAGATAAACTAAAACTTTGCTGCTAAATCTAGGAAATAGATTTCTATCATAATTTCTTTTCTTTCCCTCAGGGAATCAAACCATTTCATAACTGGTGACTTACCTGCTTTTGGGAGTGTAAAGGCCCTTCAACTGAAAAAAAAAGTGCTATTTGTGCACGAAGTGAACTCTTAATGGCAGGAGAGACCCGTTACAGAGGAGCTGTAGCAGACTTGTTCACGTTGCGGAGGATACCGTGATTTTAAAATGTTTACAAGCTGATGAAATTCCTGTTGAATGAATTAGTACATAACTATGCATGCTGCTGTCAGGCAACGACTCAACAACTGCAGAAGCACAGATGCTTGATGGTTGAATAAGAGTTGGGTTACTCATAGTTTGGCATACTTGCATAATGGAACACTGCAGAGCTGTAAAGTGTAATAAGACCCACAATCTACTCAGCTTCAGGATGCAAGTAAAATTCCATGCGCTTAACTAAATCAGTAATGCATTTCTTAGATTCTGCGATTAGATTTATGTTCTCTATAGTAATTTCAATTGGCAGACTTTCCAAATGAGACTATGTTTTGGTTGCATGCAGACGTAACTATACTGACTCTCATTCAACCATCAAATGTTTACGTTACTGCAACTAGTGCCAGTTAAGGCTCGAATGAGCTGCTAAAACTGGTCTGTACCTCATTCAGTGAGTTGTGCTTTGATGTTCAGTAGGTCTGACAGAAGAAGTGCCACAGAAAAGCTAACAACATGTTCTCCCAGTCATTAAAGTTCAAAGTAAAATTTATTATCACAGTACATTCACGTCACCCCCCTACAACGCTGAGATTCTTTTTCCTGCGGGCATACCCAGAAAAATCTATAGAACAGTAACTGTGAACAGGATCACTGAAAGAGCAGGAGCATAGACGACAACAAACTGTGAAAATGCAAATATAAATAAATAGCAATAAATAACGAGAGCATGAAATAACAAGAGAAAGAATCCTTAAAGTGAAATCATTGGTTGTGGGAACATCTCAATAGATGAGTGTGGTTGTTGTAATGTGAGCATTATTAAAAGTAAATTAGTATTAATTAGGATAATGAGGAGGGTTCTACTTCCATTCCTTTTACTTCCAGTGTGTTTTGTGTGTAGTGTGCCCGCCATGCCGTACGGGTTGTAAAAGCCTCTATATATACATAACGGTTTTGAAGTTCGAGATAAAGTTGTTTCTTTGGCATGTAGTTGTCGAGTGTGCCTTTTTCAAAGTAGAAGTTACTACAGTAGTTATCCTCTTTTGTTCAAGAACCTAGTAGATCATGGAATAACAAGATAAAAAAGACTCACAACACGCTGGAGGAACTCAGCAGGTCAGGCAGCATCCGTGGAAAAGATCAGTCGACGTTTCGAGCCGGAACCCTTCGTCAGGACTCCGGCCCGAAACGTCGACTGATCTTTTCCACGGATGCTGCCTGACCTGCTGAGTTCCTCCAGCGTGTTGTGAGTGTTGCTTTGACCCCAGCATCTGCAGATTATTTTGTGATTAAGATAAAAAAGAATCCTTAAAGTGAGATGATTGGTTGTGGGAACATCTCAATAGATGAGTATAGTTATCCTCTTTTGTTCAAGAGCCTGATGGTTGAGGGTAGTAACTGCTCTTAACTTAGACGCCTAGCTAGAGGAGTGAAAAATAGGAGAAATGTCCTGTATGATGCAAAGGTTAGGAGGCCCACCAGAAAGATGCTCAAAAAAGTAATTAGACCAGATCATTGGTGGCATCTAGCGAAGTTGTATTGTAACACTGTTACAGTGCTAGTGACCCAGGTTCAATTCCATACTGTCTCCAGCAAGTTTGTATGTTCTCCCCGTGACTGCATGGGTTTCCCCCAGGGGGCTTCAGTTTCCTGCCACATTCCCAAGATCTATGTGTTACTAGGTTCATTGGTCAAGTGGTGTAATAAGGCAGTATGGGTTTGTTGGGCTGGGAGGATCTGTTACCATGTTGTGTCTCGAAATTAAAAAAAAAATGGAATTATCCCTAAAGGCCTGAATACAGTACAGCAAAGTTGGTGACCAGCGAATGCATCTTCAAAGATGCTATATCCTATACTGCACCACTGGTCACTGATGCTGGTCAAGACACCACAGCTCAGAATTAGAGCCATACCTAACATTCAAAATCTTCCCATCATCCTCATACTATTGAATGTCCCGCTCTCTGGTAAAGTTCACTCTCCCTAGAGCACAGGCTTCCACACGCAAACAGGCAACTCTGCACGAGCATTGCAAGTTTGCCTTTATTGCAAAGATGTTGGGGTTTTCCAGAGGAAGTTCATGAGAATTATCCCGAGGATGAAAGGGTTAACATATGGGTTAACATATGAGGAGCGTTTGATGCCCCTGGGGTGTACTCACTGGAGTTTAGAAGAATAAGGGAGGGGGGAATATTGAATATTGAAAGGCCCAGATAGAGTGGATGTGGAGAGGATGTTTCCTATAGTGGGGAAGATCTAGAACCAAAGGGGACAGTTTCAGAATACAAGGACATCGCTTAAGAATGGAGATGAGGAGAAATTTCTTTAATTAGATGGTGGCAGGTCTATGGAATTCATTGCCACAGACAGCTGTGAAGCCAAGTCACTGGGTATATTTAAAGTAAGTGTTGATAGATTCTTGATTAATAATGGTGTTAAAGGTTATGGGGAGAAGGCAGGTGAACGGGAATGAGAGGAATAATACATCAGCCATGATGGAATGGTGGAGCAGACTCGATGGGCCAAATGGCCTGATTCTGCTCCTATTTTTTAATGGTATTGTTGTCTTAGGGTCTAACATTCAAGATTCAAGACTGGTAGCTCAGCATTCCAGGGCAACACCTTTTCAGACACGATGAATAGGGATGTAAAAGAGATGGACCAACTGTACTGCTAATCATGGAGAACTTCAGAGCTGCACTTGGAGGACAGACTAGCAGGCTCATCCACTGTGGTAATATTCTTTTATTGTTTGTTCTCACTACTTCAGACGGAGGTGGATATTCTGCAGTACAGTATTTATCATCTACTTGATACCGATCTTGCAGTTTTTGGAACATTTTGTTCTATGTTCTCTCTTTCTCTGTGACACCAAGAGGATGATTACCAACTATTTCCCGGTATATTCAATTTCACTTCAATTCCAGAAATGATTTCTTCCATAAATTTTTTGAGCATCATTTCAAACAATGTAGTTACATTAAATAATATCTCTGTCCTCAACTTGAATTGTACAGATAGGCTGGAGTGAATTGGATTTTTGGAGCCCTGCAGTTTCTTAAGTTGTTTGTCTGCTTCATTGTTAACCTGTATCAGGACATGGAAGACTCAATGACTTAAACACTATTAAGTTTGCTTTTCCATCTCTGTTCTTGCTGTCTGTCTTCTTGACTGTATCAATACTTTAAGGTGTTTAAAATATCCATAGATTTACTGCTTACCCTGCTCCATTTAAAGCCTTTTATATTGTTTATGATACAATAATAAGACCATAAGACAGAAGAGATGAAAGAGGCCATTCGGCCCATTGAGTCTGCTCCACCATTCCATCATGGCTGATTTATTGTCCCTCTCAACCCCATTCTCCTGCTTTCCCCATCAGAACCTTTGGAGCTCTGACTGAGCAAGAACCTGTCAACCTCTGCTTTAAATATATCCAATGACTTGAATCCACAGCTGTTTGGGGCAATGAATTCCACAGATTCACCACCCTCTGTCAAAATAAATTCCTTCTCATCTCTGTTCTAAATGGACGTCTTGCTACCCTGAGACCATGCCCTCTGGCCCTAGACACCCCCACTCTAGGAAACATCCTCTCCACTTCCACTCTATTAAGAACATCCAATATTCAATAGGCCTCAACGATATCCCTCCTCATTCTTCTAAACTCCAGTGAGTACAGGCAGGGAACCATCAAACACTCCTCTTACATTAATCCTTTCATTCCTGGGATCATTCTCCTGAATCTCCTCTGGACCCTCTCCAATGGCAGCACATCTTTTCTTTGATAAAGGACCTAAAACTGCTCGCAATATGCCAAGTTCAGTCGGTTCAATGCCTTATAAAGCCTCAGCATTACATTCTTGTTTATATATTCCAGTCCTCTCAAAATGAATGCTAACATTGCATTTGTCTTCCTCACCACTAACTCAACCTGTAAGTTAACTTTTAAGGAATTCTGCACGAGGACTTCCCAAGTCCCTTTGCACCTCTGATTGTTGAATTTTCTCCCCTTTTAGAAAATAGTCTACACTTTTATTCCTTCTATCAAAGCGTATGACCATACACTTCCCGACACTGTTTTCTATTTGCCACTTCTTTGTCCAGACCCCTAATCTGTCTAAATCTTTCTGCAGTCTCACTGATTCCTCAATACTACCTGCTCTTCCATCTGGTTTTGTATCCTCTGCAAACTCGGCCCCAGAGCTTCCAATTCTGTCAACCAAATCATTGACATATAATGTGAAAAGAGGCAGCCTCAACACTGACCCCATGCAGAACACAAATAGACACTGGAAGCCAACCAGAAAAGGCCTCCTTTTACTTGTACTCTTTGCCTCCTGCCAGTCAGCCTATCTTCTACCCATGCTAGTATCTTTCTAGTAATACCATGGACATTTATTTTGTTAAGCAGCCTCATGTGTGGCACCTTGTTAAAGGCCTTCTGAAAATCCAATTAAACGATATCAACTGACTCTCCTTTTTCTATCCTGCTTGTTATTTTCTCAAAGAATTCCAACAGATTTGTCAGGCAAGATTTCCCCTTAAGGAAACTATGCTGACTTTGGCCTAGTTTATCATGCACTTCCAAGTACCTGAAATCTCATCCTTAATAATCCACTTCTACATCTTCCCAACCACTGAGGTCAGACTAACAGGCCTATAATTTCCTTTCTTCTGCCTCCATTCTTAAAGAGTGGAGTGACAAATGGAATTTTCCAGTCCTCCGGAACCATTCCTGGAATCATTCTTTTGAATCTAGTGATTCATGGAAGATCATTACCAAAGCCTCTACAATCTTTTCAGTTACCTCTTTCAGACCCTGGGGTGTAGTCCGTCTGGTCCAGCTGACATAACTACCTTCAGACCTTTCAGATTCCCAAGCACCTTCTCCTTAGTAATAGCAACCACACTCACTTCTACTCCCTGACACTCTCAAATGTCTGCCCTGCAGCTAGTGTATTCCACAGTGAAGACTGATGCAAAATACTTACTAAGTTCATCCGTTATTACTACGTCTCCAGCTTAATTTTCCAGTTGTCTGATATCCACTCACCTTTCTTGTACTCTTTCTATATCTGAGATTACTCTTGGTATCCTCGTTTATGTTGTTGATGAACTTATCTTCATATTTCATCTTTTCTCTCCTTATTGGTTTTTAGTTGCTTCCCGATCCCCTAATCAAGAACCTATCAACCTTCCATTAAATATACCTAATGACTTGGCCTCCACTGCCATCTGTGGCAATTAATTCCACAGATTCACGACTCTCTGGCTAAAGAAATTCCTCCTTATCTCTGTTCTAAAGAGACTTCCTTCTACTCTGAGGCTCTGGTGCAAGACTTGCCTTCTCCTCCACATAACAGTCCAAATGTCTCTTAAATGTTGCATTTGTACCCACCTCAGCCAAGTGTACCCTTCTTTGGCACCTCGATCCTGGCCACTCACAACCCTCTGTGTAAAGAATTACCTCTCAGTTCTGTTTTACATCTCTCCCCACTTGTACCTGTGTGCTCTGGCTTTGGACTCCCTGACCCTGGGGGAAAAGACTGTGACCGTCCATTTTATCCATACCATAAGACTTTTATAAGCCCCCCTCCCCACCTTGTTTGGCACTTCAGGTGGCAACCTTTAACGTTTCTCTGATTTTACGAGGCCGAGTCGCTAACTTGATGCTCAACCCAGCATGGATGGAAAGCTTTATAAGGAGCCAGCTGGATTTGAACCCAGGGCCATTTGGCTCAAAGTCTGGTGTGGACACCACTACATCACTGGCAACAGGTATGCTTTTATAAACTTCTGTTTTATCAGTCTTGTATCTTTAAATTCATTCTCCTATGATTAAAGGTCCATCATGGCCAATCCCTCCTCACAACTCAGGCCATCTAGTCCAGGAAGCATCCTGGTAAATCTCTTCTGCACCTTCTCCATCTTGACCATAAGAAGATGACTAAAACTACACAATACTGCGAGTGCGGTCTCACCAATGTCTTAAAGAACTGCAACATCATGTCCCTACTCCTAAATTCATGCCCTGACTGATCAAGGCCAGCCTTCTTCACCACCCTGTATGGCCACTTTTAGTAAACTATATATTTATATTCCTAGGGATTCTTGAAAGATCACTACTAATGCCTCCACAGTCTTTCCATCTACCTCCTTCATAACCTAGGGGTATAGGTTATCCAGTTCAGGTGATTTATCCACCTTTAGGCCTTTTAGGTCCCAAACACCTTCTCCTCAGTAATCGTGACGACACTCACTTCTGCCCCTTGGCACTCTCGAATTTCTCAAGTTTCTGGCTTGTTGCTGACTTCTTCCATAGTGTAGACTGACACAAAATACCCCTGATTCTCTTTTACTCTTTATATGTCTGGAAAAACCTATCAGTATCCTCCTTTTTATTATTGATAGTTTACCTTCATGTTTCACCTTTTCTCCTCTTACTACTTTTCTAGTGGTCTTCTGTTTGTTTTTAAAAGCTTCCCAGTCCTCTAGATTCCCAATGATTTGTGCATGCCCCCTCTTTAGCCTTTGTGCAGTCATTGGCTTCCCTTGTCAGTTACAGAAGAAGAACGTTTCTTCTTCTTTGGGATGAAATGATCCTGGGTCTTTCAAATTACTCCCAAAAACTCCAGCCATTTCTGCTCTACCATCATCCTTGATGAGGTCCTCTTCAAATCAACTTTGGTCATCTCCTCTCTCATGCCTCTATTGTTGCCTTTCAGATTCAGAATCAGAATCAGGTTTACTATCACTGGCATGTGACGTGAAATTTTTTAACTTAGCAGCAGCAGTTCAATGCAATACATAACCTAGCAGAGAAAAAATAAATAAATAAAATAAAAATAATAATAAATAAACAAGCAAATCAATTATAGTATACATATATTGAATAGATTAAAAAATGCAGAAATCAGAAATACTGTATGTTAACAAAAAAGTGAGGTAGTATCCAAGGGTTCAATGTCCATTTAGGAATCGGATGGCAGAGGTGAAGAAGCTGTTCCTGAATCACTGAGTGTGTGCCTTCAGGCTTCTGTACCTCCTACCTGATGGTAAAAGTGAGAAAAGGGCATGCCCTGGGTGCTGGAGGTCCTTAATATGGATGCTGCCTTTTTGAACACCTCTTCCTGAAGATGTCCTGGGTACTTTGTAGGTTGGTACCCAAGATGGAACTGACTCGATGTACAACCTTCTGCAGCTTCTTTTGGTCCTGTGCAGTAGCCCCTCCCCATACCAGACAAGATGCAGCCTGTCAGATGCTCTCCATGTTACAACTACAGAAGTTTACTCAAATGGAATACCAATACATCTGATTTTAGCTTCTCCCTCTCAAATTGCAGGGTGAATTTTATTACATTATGATCACTGCCTCCTAATGGTTCCTTTACCTTAAGCTTCCTAATTAAATCTGGTTCATTGCACAACACCAAATCCAGAATTTCCTTTTCCCTAGTTTACTCAACCACAAGATGCTTTAAAAAGCCATCTTGCAGGCATTTTTTAAACTCCTTCTCTTGGGATCCTGTGGCAGCCAGATTTTCCCAGCCTACTGCATATTGAAGTCCCACACGGCCACCATTTCATTGCTTTCTTACATACTTTTGCTCTCTCCAATTGTAATTTCTACTCCACCTCCTGGATATTACTCAGAGGCCTGTATATAATTCCCATCAGGATCTTTTTGACCCTTGCAGTTTCCTAACTCTACCCATTCTATCTCATTTGATCCAATGTGACTTAACAAAAAGGGAAAGAGTAGGGCTGTCTCTCCAAATCGCATGGCATCCTGACTTGGAAATACATTACCGGTGCTTCACTGTTATTGATAAGTCCTAGAACTTCCTTCCTAACAGTACTGTAAGAATATTAAAATGCAATTAGGACTGTGGTAATTCAACAAGTTACTCACCAACACCTTCGGAGAATAATTATGGACGGGGAATAAATGCATGATTTGCCAGTGATGCCCATATTCTGAACTCTCTGACCCTGTAAATATCAACATAGGAGAGCTAAAAAATAATCAGCAACAAAATGATTAATTTGCAAAGTGTTCTCTTTGTGACCCTTGAAGCGATACGCCCAATATTGATACCGGGCACTTTCCATTCATTATTTCATGCCCTGATATAATTAATTACAACACCAGTTATTCATTATTCATCACTTGTTTTCCCAAGCCAAGATAAACCCTGAATCCCTCAATATTTGAGAAAACCTAATAGCTTTAATGTCTAACTTTTTTTTTAATATAGAATAGACGTTTGAGGAAGTTTGGCATGGGACCCAAATCCCAAGAACTTTCTACAGGGGCACAACTGAGAGCATCCTGACTGGCTGCATCACTGCCTGGTATGGGAACTGTACTTCCCTCAGTCACAGGACAGCCCAGCACATCTGTAGTTGTGAACTTCCCATGACTCAGGACATTTACAAGGACAGATGTGTGAAAAGTTGTGTAGGATTATTGGGGGCCCGAACCACCCCAGCCACAATCTATTCCAGCTGCTGCCATCTGGGAAGTGGTACCACAGCATAAAAGCCAGGACCAACAGGCTCCGGGACAGCTTCTTCCACCAGGCCATCAGACTGATTAACTCACGCTGACTTGAGTATACTCTATATTACATTGACTGTTCTATTTATTATAAATTATTACAAGTTACTATGATTGCACATTTAGATGGAGATGTAATGTAAAGATTTTTACTCATGTATGTGAAAGATATGGGAAATAAAGTCAACTCAGTTCAATTCATTTCAGAACTTTATTGCCATTGCTCAGGACAATGGGATTGTGGTGCTGCTGCAGTCCATGCAAAACAGATATTTACAATGAATACATCACAGCTTTAAAAAATCCCATATTTACATGCAACAAGTGACTTTGATAGTCCATAACAGGGAGGAGGTACAGGAGCCTGAACCCTCACACTTGATGATTTAGGAACAGCTTCTTCCCTTCTGTGTTATATTTCTGATCAGTCCATAGGCCCATGAACACCACTCCTTTTTTTGTTCACGATTTTTATTATTTTGTAAGTTCTAGTAACTTTATGTCTTTGCACTGCACTATGGCCACAGATCAACGCATTTCATGTTATATCTGGTTCTGATTCCGAAGCGGATTCTTTAATTTCCATCTGGCCATCTCGGATTTCCATTCCGGCTCAGAATAGAGGAGGATGATTAAGGGTGACAGTGAGAAGCTCTGTATAACTGGTTGAAGTAATGCATAACCTCACAAAATACCCACTCACCCTCCCCATCAGGGCGAAAGTGAAAGTGTCTGTAGTTCCCATATAGGCCTCAGCTGACCTCAAAACCCGCAAAATCAGAATTAAACCAACTCATCCTCGATCCTGAGGGAATACTTAAGATGATAAATACTTATGCTTAAGTTTAAAAAAAATATTTTCAGCCTGTTGTAATTGCTTGCCATGTGATTACAATTGCCTTCTGCTACAGTACAAGTGGCTTCATTAATCCTTGCAAGGATGTTAACTGGGTAATGGTCTCGGTCTGAAACATCGACTGTTTACTCTTTTCCATAGATGCTGCCTGGCCTGCTGAGTTCCTCCAGCATTTTGTGTGTGTTGCTGCATATTGGCTTCTATAACTGATTTTCATACTTGAACGTGCAGAAGTGACTCTGACCTCAGTGAGCCCCTGTACCAAATGGACAGGCCACGAGAATGGTGCCTCAAGAAAATAAAGAAGCAAAATTAGGAGAATGTTTACTTTTGTTATTGTAAGAGAACAAGTAGAAGTCTTTTGTTTACTTGGCAAAGTCATATCTATCATAACACTTAGAAAATATTCTAACAATGGTTAGTGTACATTACTTTAAAACATGCAAACACAGAAACTTAGATTAGAGTCTGCTGAAATCATGTTGTGCAAATTAGAAAGCACAAACTGGAAAAAAAGTGATAATTTGCACAACTGAAAATAGAAGTATTACTCTCAAACTGTGCAATTGCTAACGGTGGTATTTATAGCCACTGGCTCTATCTGTCTGTCTAGTTTGCCGCAAGGCATCTCAATTGATTTAGTTGTTCCATTCATCGTAATCGTTCTAATCGGTCTCCCTTCTTTCCAACCCTGACATCATCATTCACTCTGTTAGACTGATGATGATGGAAGTTCCTAAACTTGGGCATGGTAGATGGCAACATTTTTATTTAATTTTAGAGTTTACACCATAGTCCATAGTTTTGAGTCTGAAGATAAAGATTAGCTTTATTTGTCACGTGTACATCAAAGCTTGCAAGTGAAACACGTCATATGCATCAAATTAAATCAGTGTGGGTTGTGCTGGGCAGCCCACAAGCCACCACGCTTCCACCGACATAGCATGCCCACAACTCGGTAACCGTAACTGTGCATCTTTGGAATCTGGGGGAAACAGGAGCACCAGGAAGAAACTGGCATGGTCATGGGGGAGAAATGCAAACTCCTTATAGACAGGTAAGAGTTGAACCGCAATCTTACAGCTATTGTTGTATTTGCTTTACACTAACTTTCATACTACCATGCCACACGTTATCATCTTTATGTGGCTCTCAGTCACATACATTTCTTTCTAATCTCCACACTGGGCAAATAAGATTATTGATAATTCAGCCCAACTACCTTTGTAATGAAAATCGTCAATTTAGTGATGGGCTTAAAGGTGCACTGAGAGATAGTTTAGTTTGTGAAATCTTACAAGAAAGCGTTTAAAAATAGCTTCTAACTGAAGCAAAACTTGCATTTAAAAGAGCAGTTGGAATTGCTGTATCAATGGAAACAGCAGACAGACATGCAATTCAGTTGCATTCAGGAATGAAAGTGAGTGTGAACGGCCGGCTGGTGGCGCAATGACATCGACGCCGGACCCGGGAGCAGAGGTTCCCGGGTTTGAAACCAGTTGGGTCTGCTCCCAAGTACTCTTTCCATCCGTGCCAGGTTGAGTGTCGAGATCGCAACTCGACCTCGTAAAATTAAAACGGAAAGATACTGCGAAAATGTCTGTGTGGGGAGTGGCACCCACACAGTCTCTCTCTCGCTCCGCGCCTTGTAAAAAAGCCATGAAAAAGACATCATCACGGACGCACGCAATGGACACATGCATGCACATGCACAGACTCACACACACGCAGGCACGCGCCAAAAAAAAAAGAAAGTGAGTGTGAACAAAGTTTCAACGTCTAAACAGAAACCGGTCTGGTTGAGCAAATTGTGTTACCGTTGTGGCAGGGGCTCACATACACCACACCAATGCAGACTTAAATGCAAAAAAGTGCAACAAAGTAGGAACATACAAAGAGCATGTTGGCCGGACAAAAGTAAAAGGACTGCACACACAAGAGAAAAAGCTAAATGCGAGGTGTCTTTCAAAAGGAGCACTAATCTGCCTACAGCTGATAAAAAATCTGATCATGATGAGAGTGACTCAGGACTAGCTAGGCTTAAGATTTTCAATGTGTAAACTAAAAATAGACAAACTAATTGGTTTACACCAGAAGTGAATGGCAAATTAATTAAAATAGAATTGGACGCTGGCTCAGCTGTTTCAGTCATTCCACAAAATTAGTTTGAATGACATTTCAAAGATACTGAACTGAATCATGCAGATATCTAACTGAGAACTTATATTGGAGAAAAGGTAACTCCTGAACGAATGATGTTCATGACAGTAAAGCGGAACAACCAACAAGCCACATTGAGCTTGCATGTGGTAAGAACAGGAGTACCAGAATTGTGGGGGCCTGATTGGCTGAGACGACTACAACCTGATTGGAGAGCCAGCCACCATTTGCATGCCACATTTCCTACAATAAAGTCAACTGGAAGCGAATTAAGAAAGGTACTGGATGATGCCACCATTATCTCCATGCAGTACACCATGAACCGTTCCCTGAGGACAAACAGATCTTCGTGCCAACCTCTGTGCCTCTGGTTGGGTAGCATATCGGACCAAGGAAGGGCCATGCTGCACAGAGGAAGCGTGGTCTGACTACAACAGTTTTCATAGGTAACGTATCTGACAAAGCCTCTGATATGTTAATCAGGCAGTTACTTGTGAAATGTGGCTTGGCTTTAAGCTGGAAGGGAGCTCCGGGAGCCTCAGGAAAGTTGTAAGCACTCTGCTTTTGTGAGTGTAAAGGACCAGAATCTACTCTGTGTGCATTAAGGTCTTTGCATGAGCTTCGAGTGGGAGACAAAAAGTAGACGCAAAGACTGAAGCCCAGGAGGATGGATGAAAGGCCAAAAAGAAAGGAGTCAATAGAGATACGAAAACAGAGCACTCGGTTGAGAACATTGTGGATGCGGAAACCAAGAGGAGAGATCAGATTGTAGAGGGACCAATAGGAGGATTAATAAGAGAATACTCCAGTGAACTAAATGCATTTTTCCAAGATCAAGATGCACAAATTAGAAGAAGAAAAAGGAGGGAGAAGAGAGGTGTCCAGAGCTGTCAGAACCACTTCCTGCAGTCTCAGGGTGAACTCCTACAACCGCCATGGAGGAGGCTCCAGAAGCTGAGATGGTTTTCATGGCCACAAGCAGGGTGACCCCCTTGTCAGGAAAGACGTTTTCCCACAAGAGTAAGAAAGCCTCCATAGTGATTAAATCTTTAGGCCTGAATGGGACAATTTAAAACTTACTATGCTGTGGATGTCTATGTAGTAGCTGTATTATATAGTATACTGTGTACTGACCTGTACTTGGTGTTGGTAAGTCAGTGGAATGTGTCCATCAGGCCACACAATGGCAAAAAAAAAATCAAATCTTGTCCCTCTTTTTGTTACCATAAGAAAAAGTGTATTTGGGTACCTTTAAGTTTTCTTGCCCTTATAGAAAGTAAAGTTCACATTTCAACGTGACTTTGAGTCCAGTACAAGGTTTATGTGTTATCACATGCATTAAGGTTTGGATTTATAACTTATATGAGCTTACATATTAGAAAATCATTTCTCCTCAGCTTCAACCAACACTGACAGAGCTCCCTGGCATCAGGCTGTTTCAACGTGTATTACTATATGTTGAAATATTTCTACTCACTTACTGCAGTCTGGGTTCCTCTTCACTGGAGAAACGAAATGGTCCTAAATTGGGAAAAGGCTAATTTTGATGGCATTCGACAGAAAAGTTGATTGGTAGCGGCTTTAAATGGATACGTGGAATACTCTGTTTCAAACCTACAGAGGTGAACTTTACTGATCATCTATCCCATTACGCTGTTGGTGCTTTATCCTGTTATTAACCTGATCCGAAAATTTTCATTAACTACGTATGCCAATCCCATGCAATTTTCTCTCCTCTTGGCTAATTTAACATTTGACCTTCTACGAGCATGAAGCAGATGCTCTATTCCGAGCACTGTCTCGGGTGCAAATTACCAGGAGCTCAGACAAGTTTCAAAGGGGTGCTCAATACTTCCGCCAAGACTCCACGGGATCTTTGGCTCACAGTCGCACAAAACGGAGAAGGATCATTTGAAATGGTGTTGAAAACCTTGAGGCCTCGCTTCAGAACGTTGTAAAATTTGTTAACTGTACAGCAGCAGTACACTGAAATACACAAATATAATGGGGGTCTTTAATGATGGGCGCCACCTTCCTGTGGCACAGCCCCGTGAAGAAGTCTTGGATACTACGGAGACTAGTACCCATGATGGAGTTAGCAACAGAAGGATGGTTGAAAGGATAGCAACTCCTTGTTGGGGAGGTCTTTCATTGATTCTATTATGGTCATTGGATTTACTGAGAATGCCAGGAGGAGGAGAAGATGGCGGCGCGAAGCAGCACACGCGGCCACTTCGGTGGTGATGTCTGTTATTTGTCAAGTAGGGGACCGTGCACAATTCTGATTTGATGGAGGCAGACGTGAGAGTACGGAGGAACATCTGGAGAAACTTCTGAAATGCCCGCTTCGCTGCCGCTGTTATTGTGTGGTCCGGAATCTCCGGAGGAGCATTTTCCGAATCCTCGGCTTTGCTTGTTTCGGCAGCCGGGCGAGGTCGAAGGCGCTCGGCAGAGGATGGCGCTCGGGAGGCTGTATCGGAGGGGCTGGTTGAAGGCTCGAAGTTTTCAAACGGACGGACTCAGTGTTGGCTGTGGTCGAGTGCTTCCAATGCATTGGCAGTTGTCAGTGCCTGGAGGTTTATGGCAGGGAGTTTCTCCCTATGCCGCCTGCTATCGGGGACTCAGGAGTCAATCGATTCGGAACTTTGAGACTTTTTTTAACCGTGCCCATGGTCTGTTCTTTATCAAATTATGGTATTGTTTTGCACTTGCTGTAACTATATGTTATAATTATGTGGTTCTGTCAGTGTTAAGTCTTTGGTTTGTCCTGTTTTTCTGTGATATCACTCTGGAGGAACATTGTATCATTTCTTAATGCATGCATGCATGCATTTCTAAATGACAATAAATGAGGACTGAGTGTCCTCATAGTCTAATCTAATGCAAACAAGAAAATGAATCTCAGGGTTGTTAATGATGGCATATATGTATTTTGATAACAAATTGACCTTGAACTTTGAAGGATGGGGTATACTAGTGGTTAGTTTGTGCACTCACTAACCCACCCCATCAGCTACCTCCTGAGTTCCATTCTAATTGCTCCATTTTTGATCATGTTATGACAGAGGAAGGCTCCGTTTCCACTCTTGCCGAGCACACCGGTTCTCCCTTATTTCCTTTTCGAAGCACATAAGGAGAATTTGGGACGCACGGTAAATTATATCTAGAAGGCAGATTCGCATTGTGAGGACACTCTAGGGCAGGGCTTCCCAACTCCTTTTATGCCAAAACCCTTACCATAAATCGGGGGGTGGGCGGGTTTGTGGGTCCCAGTTTGGGAACCCCTGCTCTAGGAGAAGCAGGGAGACGGTCTACACTTTGGATTTTGGCTTACCTGATATCTTTGTGGATGAAGATTTATTTTCACCATTTACAATCATTTGGTTTCCCTGTAGGTGCATGAACTGAGGGAGCATTGGAGGGTTACATGGAGTGATTCTATAAAGACCAAGGTCCCAGACTAGAAATCTGATTTCCCTTCACCATCTGCTGGAATGTTTTGCCTTTTAATGAAACTCAGTTCCCCGGGACTGCCTATGACTGACAAATTTGCTTTGGGATTAGTGTGACTGACACTGTGCTGATCTAATGGGCCTGTTGCTCCACAGTCATTGACAAGGCACCTTTTGTCTGTATCTCTCACCTGTTCACCATTTCACACCCAGATGTTCTCTTTCAATGCTTTTTTTTCTCCACTATCTCATAGTGTGCATTATTTGTAAGCCTTCCACAAGGGTTTTTAAACTTTCTGCTTGTTGTCATTCAGTTTACCAAACTCCTTTCTGTACTCATGTTAAAGGCCAACCCCTTTTCCTTTCTTTGAACTTTGTGCAGTTCTGTTTAGGCCACAAGCAAAGACTTGTCTTTTCTATTTCATGTTCTGGTCGTCTAATATTAGAACGTTAGAAATTTTTTGACAAGTACAGGCTATTTGGCCCAACAAGGCTTGCGAAATTCCTATTCACATAGTGTGTTGAAATAACTATTGAGTTTAGATTTGAACGTCTCTAAGATACTACTCTCAGCTACACAACCTGATAGTTTGTTCCATGTGTCCACAACTCGCCGTGTATAGAAATGCTTCCTGAAGTTAGCCTGAAATCTCCCTTTGTCATGGTAAGCAACAAAATATCTTAGTTATGAGGATGACACTCAGATTTAACTAACAGTGTCATCAAGTGACCATGGTTCCATACAATCACTAAAGAACTGTATTGAACAGATCACTGATTGGATGAGCCAAAATTTCCTCCAGTTAAACAAAGAGAAAACTGAAATAATTATTTTTGGTGCCAAAAACAGAACGATTAAAAGTCGGTGTTTGCCTAGAATCCCTGTCGTTACAGACCACAAACCAAGCCAGAAACCTTGCTGTTGTGATGGACTCCAACTTAAATTGTAACTCCCACATTAAGACAATTACAAAGTCAGCCTACTGCTATCTTAAAAAAATTTGTGAGTGTTGAAGTGAGATCTAGAAAAACTGGACCATGCATTTATTTTTAATAGGCTTGACTGCTGTAATGGTGTTTTCACGGGTCTCGGTAAAAAATCTCTCAGACAGCTGCAGATCATTCAGAGCACTGCAGCTGAAATCCTCACTAAGACCATATCACTCCAGTTCTCAGATCACCACACTGGCTCCCTGTCCGTCAGAGAATCGGGTTTAAAATATTACTGCTGGTTTATAAATCACTGACTGGTCTAGGGCCGAAACACATCTCCAATCTCCCGCTGCATTATGAACCTCCCTGAGCTCTCAGGTTGCCCTTGTGGCTACGGGGGTCAGGGGGTATGGAGGGAAGGCTGGGGTGGGGTTCTGAGTTGGATGATCAGCCATGATCATAATAAATGGCGGTGCAGGCTCGAAGGGCCGAATGGCCTATTCCTGCACCTATTTTCTATGTTTCTATGTTTCTATGTCTGGGGCGGGTCTGCTTACCATCCCCAGGGTCAAAACTAAACATGGTGAAGCAGCGTTTAGTTACTATGCTCCATACATCTGGAATAACCTTCCAGAGGATCTGAAGTCTGCCCCAACTTTAAGCTCTTTTAAATAAAAACATAGAAAATCTACAGCACATTACAGGCCCTTCGGCCCACAATGTTGTGCCGACCATGTAACCTACTCTAGAAGCTGCCTAGAATTTCCCTACCGCATAGCCCTCTATTTTTTAAGCTCCATGTACCTACCTGAGTCTCTTAAAAGACCCTATTGCATCCACCTCTATCACCATCACTGGCAGCCCATTCCACACACCCATCACTCTGTGTGGAAAAACTTACCTCTGACGTCCCCTTTGTACCTACTTCCAAGCACCTTAAAACTATGCCCCCTCGTGTTAGCAGTTTCAGCCCTGGGAAAAAGCCTCTGGCTATCCGCATGATCAATGCCTCATCATCTTATACACCTCTATCAGGTCACCTCTCATCCTCCGTCGCTCCAAGGAGAAAAGGCCGAGTTCACTCAACCTATTCTCATGAGGCACGCTCTCCAATACAGGCAACATCCTTGGAAATCTTGTAAATCGAGGCTTAAGACTTTTCTTTTCACTGTAGCTTTTAATTAGAATCTCCTGCACTGTAACTTTCATTCCTTTTTAAATCTAATTATCGTATCTATCTTTTTGTGTGATTTTATTCTCTTTTATATTGTCTGAAATTTGATGTTTGATTTTTATATCTTGTTCTATGTAAAGCACCTTGAACTGCCTTGTGTTTGAAAATGCTATCCAAATAAACGTGTTTGCCTCGCCTTTAATCAGCCTCCACCTTTGGCCTCGTGTCCTTGATGATGGATTAATCTTGAAATAGCAGCTGGCATCCACCTTCCTTATACTCTTAATGATTTTGAACAGTTCTATCATGTCTCCTGTCATTTTACATCTACTTTGGCCAAAAAGATTTTATTCTTTCAATCTTTCTTCACAGCTGATACCCAGCAGACCTGGAACGAGTCTAGTCGCCGTTCTCTGGACTCTCTCCAGTGCCTTCACATCCCTCACTCAACATGGAGACCAACATTGTACACAGTAATCAAACTGTGGCTTAACTGCATTGTACACTGGTGGCGTAGTGGCATCAGTGCTGGACTTCGGGACAGAAGGTCCCAGGTCCGAATCCAGCCGGCTCCCCTGAACACTTTTCCATCCGTGCCGGTTACCAGTCATTGAAAGTGGGCAGGCGGTGAAACAGGCAAATGGTATGCTGGCATTCATAGCGAGAGGATTCGAGTACAGGAGCAGGGAGGTACTACTGCAGTTGTACAAGGCCTTGGTGAGACCACACCTGGAGTATTGTGTGCAGTTTTGGTCCCCTAATCTGAGGAAAGACATTCTTGCCATAGAGGGAGTACAAAGAAGGTTCACCAGATTGATTCCTGGGATGGCAGAACTTTCATATGATGAAAGACTGGATCGACCAGGCTTATACTCGCTGGAAATCAGAAGATTGAGGGGGGATCTTATTGAAATGTATAAAATTCTAAAGGGATTGGACAGGCTAGATGCGGGAAGATTGTTCCCGAAGTTGGGGAAGTCCAGAACGAGGAGTCATAGTTTAAGGATGAGGGGGAAGCCTTTTAGGACAGAGATGAGGAAAAACTCCTTCACACAGAGAGTGGTGAATCTGTGGAATTCTCTGCAACAGGAAACAGTTGAGGCCAGTTCATTGGCTATATTTAAGAGGGAGTTAGATATGGCCCTTGTGGCTAAAGGGATCAGGGGTATGGAGGGAAGGCTGGTACAGGGTTTTGAGTTGGATGATCAGCCATGATCATACTGAATGGCAGTGCAGGCTCGAAGGGCCGAATGGCCTACTCCTGCACCTATTTTCTATGTTTCTATGTTACGAGCTGGTGATCTCTTTGGAAACTCACCCGCAGAAGGCAATGGCAAACCACTGCTGTAACTTGCCTCGTACACGGTTCCCCACTACGTCAGAGAGGCGTGGAGGGAAATCGTCCGCTAACCGGAGAAACTTCGGATGCGACGTACCTTTCCTTTCCTTTCCTACAGCCTAAGGAGAACGTTTCTAGACTTGAACTCCACTGAGCGCATTATATAGCCCAACATTCTATTAGCCTTCTTAATCGCTTCTGTGCATAGTCTAGATATTAATAGTGTTGAGTCTCCCAGGACATCAGCATACTTCCCATGCAGTGCACTTCCTAAATCAAGACCCTCAAATGTATTTTTATATCTAGTGTTTCTACCTCCTATATGTATTACTTTACATTTACTTACATTAAATTTCATCTGCCATTTATCTGCCCTCATCTGGATTTTGTTTAGATTTAACTGTATTGGTTCTGCTGCCTGAATATTATCAGCCCTTCCCCCTAATTTATGATGACGATGATTATGAAGACATTTAGTCCTCTTTTATTGTCATTTAGTAATGCATGCGTTAAGAAAGGATACATTATTTCCTCCGGTGTGATATCACAAAACAAAGGACAAACCAAGACTGAAAAAACTGACAAAACCACATAATTATAACATATAGTTACAAACAGTGTAACAATACCATAACTTGATGAAGAAGTCCGTGAGCACAGTAAAGTTCAAAGTTTCTCAAATGTCCCACATCTCACGCAGACGGGAGAAGGAAGAAAAACTCTCCCTGCCATACCCGACCACGGTCCGACTCTGAGTCATCCGAAAACTTCGAGCTCTGATCAGCTCTCCGACACCGAGTACTGAGCGCCATCTCTGTCCGAACGATTCGACCTCCTTCTCGGTCGCCAAAAGCAGGCAAGGCCGGGGATTTTGAGGCCTTCCCTCCGGAAGATTCCCGACCGCGCAGTAACGACAGCAGCGAACGGACATTTCAGAAATTTCTCCAGATGTTCCTCTGTGCTTTCACGTCCATTCTCCATCAAATCAGAATTGTAATTTTGTGTCATTCACAAACTTTACTAGTTTATTTGATACATACTTATCCGAATCATTAATGTAAATTAAAAAGAGCAGCGGTCCCGAAACTGACACCTGCGGAACCCCACTTCAACACCTCCTCGGTGTGAAAGTGACCCTCTCACCATAACTCATTATGTTATTAACAATTTCTTTGAATTTCTTTCTTTATTTGAATAGACCGAGAATTGCTGAGCATTAAGAACTGTATTCATTATTGCCCATATCACCAGCAAAAGCTCCTCGAGAAATACACTTTAATAATCGTCCATGTCGCAGCCTGTCACTTCTTTCTTTGAAACCGTTTCCAAAAATTGCTGAGAAACTAATTATTTTATTTTAAATGAGGACAGAACCTATTGGCAATTAGAGAATTGTCTGCCATGGAAACTATGGTGACACTCTGCTTTGAGGGTCATGGAGTGGGAGGCTGAGAACAGGGCATGATAAAGTGAAGGTCTGTGACAAACTGGAGGGTTCAATTCACAGCAGGACAACTGACATTTAGATTTGCTACACTGCATTTCTTTTTCTCTAAAACACAAATTGACAGAACTTTATTCTCTGGTTATGCACACAAAGAGCAGACTTAGATCCTTTATGCTAGGCGACCCAGGCGGTAGTTAGAAAGCATTTGGCGTTTTGTTGGCTGGGAGTATTGCGGGGACAATTCTCTTTTGAACGTAGAAAAGTATTAAAGCATCATTGTCTTTGTTGTTTGTAAGGTACCCCACTGGATTGGCCAGTGGCATCACCAGTTCATTTAAGCACCTCTGATGCAGCAGTCATCAGACCTTAATAGTGGTGTACACTGCAAGGGATTTGGCTTCAGTCTTGAATTCAGTTTGCATTTGACAGATTTTGCACATCCCCCCCCTGTACTGGGGTCCGTTTCCTCTGGGTGCTCTGGTTTCCTTCCTGATTTATGAGATCTACTTGCTGACAGCTTAATTGGCCGCTGAAAGTTGCTCCTTGTGTCGGTGATTGGCAATTGTTCACAGTGACCAAGAACTGAGCAGGAAATCGAACAGATGGGACTGCTGTCAGAGCCAACAAAATCTCAGTGGAATGAATTGTTTTCCATACTAATATAGGAAATAGATTTTATTGAAACAAATTCTCAGACAAGGTTAACAATTGAACAATCACATCTCAGAATGATTTCTTCCTAAGGCCACTGAACGGCGTTCACAATTATGCTATTTAATCAGATATAAAATACCCATGATCCAGCCTTCAAAATAGCCTCATGTAACCAGAATCATTATTAATCAGTCAGTTATGTTCAGCATGAGTCTTTACCTTGTTCTCAGAATGTTCTAAACGTCTTTTCATTATTCAAGTGTGATTGTGTTACAGGCAGGATGCTACCCTGCTTTTCCTCTGTGGGATAGTGATTTGGCTGTTAGGTACAGTGGATTCCTGCTAACTAGGACACATTGGGACCAGTACATTTTGGCTCAATTAAGCGGCTGCCCTGGGTAGCTTAAATTTCATGGATATAGTTAAAAAGACAAATTATATATTTAAATGAAATACGTTTACAAATTATGTTGAAATTATGTTGGAAATTATGTTGCAAGTGAAATTATGTTTGGAAACGGTTTCAGAGGAAGAAGTGAAATACAAATTATGTATTTAAATGAAATACGGAACAAATTAGAATCCTACCTAAACCTCTACAGTACTATAAAACTATATACTAGTTCCCAGTAGTCATCGACAGAGGAATTCATCTGCCGTGTTCTTTTGATTGACTGTAAGTGAACAAATTCAGGACAGACACTTAGTGCAGACAATGGACTGCCTTCATACAATGAAACCAGGGGCTCCCAATCTTTTTTAAGCCATTAACCGAGTTGGGAAACCCTGCTTGAGATGATTATGTCTTCCAAGTCTTCATTTTTTTTTCTTTTTTTTTAATATATTTATTTTTATTGAAGGAATGACACAATACAGAATACATAATGGATTACATTTTCCTCCATTTTGCTTTAGTATCGTACCCCCAAAACAAACCTCCCCCCCACCCATCCTCCCCGAACATATCATGGCAGCTAATATATCTACAACACAACAATTCACAAATACAAGTATGGACATTTCACAACCGTACCCCCACACTACTTCAATACGACAGCTCATACACATCTGCAACATGTCAGATGATCCAAAATACACTCATATTTACAATTCATCAACCACCCTGTGAGGTAAATTATAAGTGTGTTAAATGGGAGGCAACTTCCTAAGCACAATCAAATGCCCTCAACTAGTAGGTAATTCCTTAAGACTCCCAAAATATGATAAGAAAGGTCCCCATTTTGAATAGAACTTTTTCACAGACCCCCTCAAAGTGAATTTAATCTTTTCTAATTTCAGAAAAAACATTACATCTTCTAACCAAGCAGCAGCAGTTGGGGGAGTGGCAGATTTCCAAACCAGCAAAATTCTCCTACGGGCCAATAGCGATGTAAATGCAATGATATCTGACTGGCTTGCATTTAAACCCAAATCATCATCTGCCACACCAAATACAGCTATAAGTGGGCAAGGCCTCAGTGTCACCCCCAAAACCTCACTGACAATTTAAAAAACCAGTGCCCAATAGTCATCAAGCCGAGGGCATGACCAAAATGCATGTATTAAACCAGCCGGAGAGAAGGAACACCTGTCACAGCCAGCGTCTGTCCCAGGGTATATGTCTGCCAGTCTGACTTTACTTAAATGTACCCTGTGTAAAACTTTGAATTGTATGAGCCCCAGTCTAGCACATGATGATGAGAAATGAACCCTATTCAATACTTTTGCCCAATATTCTTCCGCAAGGTCCATACCGAGGTCGTCCTCCCACCTACTCTTAGTTTTGTTTAGATCTTGAACTCCCAAAGACATCAGCTGAGAGTATAGTTCAGAAATCAGCCCCTTATTGTTAAAGCTAAGAGTGAATTTTTCCCATAACATAGCAGGTGGTAGAACAGGAAAAGAGGGAAATTTTTCCTTGACAAAGTGGCGAATCTGCAGGTATTTAAAAAAATGATTATGCGGAAGGCCATACTTACCGCGCAGGTTATCAAAACTATCAAATATGTTATCAGTATACAAATCCTTAATGTGCATAAGACCATTCAAACCCCATTGTCTAAAAGCTGAATCGAATGTGGAGGGAGGAAATAAATGGTTTTTATGAATGGGGCCCAAAACTGAAGCTGATATGAACTTATAGTGGCAGCGAAATTGATTAAAAATTTTGAGGGTAGAGAGCACGACCGGGTTAGATGTGAATTGACCAAGTCTTCATTTTTATTGTATCATTCAATACCTTTGTAATTCCTAACTTGTTGAAGTAGCGAAATTGTTTCATTTTCATGTTCGGCTGTCTGGCATCTCCAAGCCCGAATGCTTGAAACCATGACGGGCAAAACACTTTGGAATTGTCCTACTGCTTATTTCTCACCAACTATCATTGACAAAAGTTACTGCTTTTTGAACACCAGCTCCTGCATCTGACGCTATTTAAAAACCGATCGCTCCTAGCACGGTGTAGTATCTAATGGCGACACAGGTGCATGTGACTGACACTAGTTAGAAACTGCTCAGCAATGGCCTCTTGCCCCATTTAAGTGGCATGTTGTTATTCCTTTTCATGCCTTGTGGTACACTGGGCTGCATTTTTTTTTTCTTTGCAGTTTCCATAGCATTTAACTGTTTTTTTTAAGAGGCTGAGTTGCTAGCTCGACACTCAATCCAGCGAGCATATAAGGAGCTAACTGGATTCGAACTCAGGACCATTCGCCTTGCAGTCCAGTGCTGATGCCACTACACCACCGGCCAGCTAAATTAAGCGGTACAATGTCCCAGACAAACAAAATGGAATTCTGGCTATTTTCTTGATTTAGTTTTTGTTCTTTAACAGTTACCCCAAATAAAAGCTGCCCCGATTAACCAAATGGTCCAATTAACCCCAATCCACTGTAGCTGTTAATTACTTACAGCTGTAGCTTCTAAAATTGTCAATTTAATTGATCTTAATTCATACACCTAATAACTAGGGACATCGGTTTCCCTATGTAATGATGTATTTATGCTTAAAAACACAAGAACGTGAAATATTGAAGTAGAAATGCACTTTTGGGCCCCCTTTTATCTGCTCCACAATTCAATTTGATCATGACTGGTCTTTTACCTTTTTCTTGCAATAACCCTTAAGACCATAAGACATAAGATGTAGGAGCAGAATTAGGTCATCCCCCCGCCCCCATCAAAGTCTGCTCCGCTTCTCGATCATGCCTGATTTATTTTTCTCCATTTTCCTGCCTTCTCCCTGCAATCTTAGACATCCTTACTAATCAAACTCTCCTTAAATATACCCAGTGAATTGGCCTCCACAGCTGTCTGTGGCAGTGAATTCTACAGCTATACCACTCTGGTTAAAGAAATACCTCAGTTCTATTCTGAGGCTGTGCCCCCTGGTTCTAGACTCTTCCACTATTGGAAACATTTACTCCATGTCCACTCTGTCTCAGCCTTTCAATATCTGGTGGGTTTCAATGAGATCCCCCCTCATCCTTCTAAACTCCAGCAAGCACCATCAAATGCACCTCATGCATTAAACTCTTTCATTTTTGGATCATTCTTGGACCTTTGGGCCTTCTCCAATGTCAGTGCATCCTTCCTTGGATAAGGTTCCCAAATCTGGTCCCAAACTGTTGATTGACCAGTGCCTTATAAAGCCTCAGCATTACACCTTTGATTTTATATTCTCAAAATGAATGCTAACATAGCATTTGCCTTCTTTATAACTGACTCAATCTACAAGTTAACCTTTCAGGTATCCTGCACTCGGACTCCCAAGTGCCTTTACAGCTCTGATTTCTGAATTTACTCCCTGCTTTGAAAATAGTCCATACCTTTACTATTTCTACCAGATATCCCACCTCTCCCGGAAGTTCCGGGAGTCTCCCACATATTGATAGTGGCTCCCTGATGTCCGGAAATTATATACTATATCCCGGAAATAGATTTTTTTTTGAGAGGGAGAGCGAGAGTGAGCATCCTGATTGGTCTCTCTTCGCGCTAAGAGTGGTCCCCAAACACTGGGCCGCGAGGAAACAATATGATTTGGCGATATAAAACAATATCAGTCAGCTGCACCTTTCCTCATTCCCTGTCACGCACTGTTGAATTTTAACTCACGCGAGGTCATCAGTGACCCAAGACGTGCAAAGGAATGGGTCCGTGACCCACTTGTGAATGTCCCCAGTGAATCATCCATGTCAGCGCGGGAAAAAGATCAACTCCTCAAGCTTGCAAATGACGGCGGGCTGAAAAGTATGTTTGACATAACATCTCTGCCGGCATTCTGGATCAAAGTCAAGGCTGAATATCCTGAGATAGCCACGAAAGCACTGAAAATGTTGCTTCCATTTCCAACATATCTCTGCGAAGCGGGTTTTCTGCAATGAATGCAATGAAAACTAAATTGCAGAATAGACTGGACATAAGGAACCCCCTTCGAGTATCGCAGTCTCCCATCACCCCTCGATGGAACCATCTTGTTGCAGGAAAACAAGCCCAGGGCTCCCACTGATTCAGCGATATTGGTGTGTTGCAATGATTTTATATGTTCATATGAGGAAAATATGCGCTGTGTGTTTAATATCCAAACGTTACTTAAAATGTTATGATGCTATTGACTTATAAGTGACTTATAATTCAGTGGTCCCCAACCTCCTGGCCGCGAAGAGTACAGCAGTGGCTGGAACGCACCCAGCAGACCTTTAAGAAAAAAGCCGAACTAAACAAGCTAATTAATTAGGTGCCGCCTGGCACATAAATGTCGGCCCAGATCAGAGGCGATTGCCTAATCTCTGATCTGGGCTGTCATTTATGTGCCGGGCAGCACCTAATCAATTAGCTTGTTTATTTTGGCTTTTTTCTTAAAGATGTGCTGGGTGCGTTCTGGCTACCGCTGTACCGCTGCATTCGTGGCCCGGAGGTTTGGGACCACTGTTATAATTGACTTATCACTACATTCATGCAAGGAAAATATGCGCTGTGTGTTTAATATTAAATTCGTTAGATAAACCCCTTTAGAAATGAAATTGAGTGTATTAGCCACTTACAAGTGACTTATAGTTGACTTACCGCCTATATTCCAGTCGTGTTTAACACCTACCCCCCCCCCCCCACCGGGTTGGCCGATCCGCAAGAATATTGTCAATATTAAACCGGTCCGCGGTGCAAAAAAGGTTGGGGACCCCTGATTTAAACTAGCTGGCTCGCTGCCAAGGAGCTACACTATTGATGTCCTACGTGATGAGGCCAAACTCCCTGTAGACTTGCTTAAAGTTGTAATAGAATAAACATGATAATATAATATAAGTACATACTTTAATGTCACATTTGCTGCATATACCCAACTTGGTTTACAGATTAGACAAAATCACTAAACAAAGTATTACATACACTCTTGGAGGTCGACTGGGGGGGGGGGTGATATGGGGTGCTACCTCCCTGAAACGAGTTTTTGCAGGGTGGGATGTCTGTTCTACCAAAGTGCCTGACTATGCACCTTTCTGTGTATTCCATCTGCTACTTCTTTGCCTATTCTTCTAAGCTGTCCTATCCTTTCTGCAGTCTCCGCACACCCCCAACACTAATGCCCCCCCACCTATCTTTGTATCATCCGTATCTCCCTATCCACAGAACCCCCATCTCTTAATTTTATCTCTTTTCTCACAACTGACTCATTACTTCAACACTTAGTCTAGAGTCTCAGTCAGAAGGAACATCAGCTATCAATTTATCCTGTTAAACTCCTTATCGTGGTTGGATAACTATTCTCAAAAAATTCTGAAAAGGACCAAAACAGTGTAACTGCATCATATGATTAACGTGCCTGATGCTTTATGTATAAGAAAGGAGGTGGGGTGAAGAATGATTTATAATTTGAGATTTTCACTGCTACATCTACATTCTGAGTATCAAGTTACGTAAAGTCTCTGAGTAAAGGAACAGCTCTCACATAACTGAACACTTGAGATCTAGACTGAGGCTGCCAATGAGCAGTGTATCTGGTTCCATTAGGCAGCTTTTATGAATGTTGTTGGCAGCATCCACAACCTCTCAGCCTCTCCCTCTTCACCTCTTCCCTTCCTGTACGCCTGTTCCTGACAGCTGGATGCGTCACTGTCCCTAACCTTTATCTCCAACCAGCCTTGCTTCTCGGTTTCCACTTACCCCCTCCTCGCCTTTGCCAGTTCCCAGCACTAGGTCTAGAAGTGGCATTTGCTATCAGTCAGATCACAGCACGCCTCCATTCCGCACAATATAAGTATCTTTTCAAACTGGGAATTAACAACTGCTGTCATCTCAAAGGGGCATTTTAATCGTGCAATGCATGATTGCATCTTATGTGTTAAGCGGCACATATAAGACATCAAAGAGCAGCTCAAATATAAGCAATTAGTACTGAGTAGACTTAAAAATGCTTTTTCTCTCTGGTGAAAAGTTTGTCAGCCCTAGAAAATCTGGCAATTCATTCTCTGTATTGAAGCCGAGCTTAACCCACTGTACGGTGGAAATTGAGAACCTGTTCTAGAGATCCTTTGTTATAAGGAGGGTTGGGGCCATTTTAGAGCAAAGTACCGGAGGAATAGATACATCTGTCACAGGAAATAGAATGAAGCATTCTCTGACACTTCACACGGGGGAGAAAGGATGAGTAACCGTGAAAGTGTTAGAAAAGGATAGATCGAGAGATTGTGCAGGGATGAGGTAAGGTGAAGGAGTGAGAGGGATTGGAAGGGTATTGGAACAATTAGGAAAGTTGCCTGAAGTTGTCAAAAACTTTTCTGTATGTTTTTATAAATTAAAATAATGGTTTAATGAAGGCATTCCAAAGGATACAACATAGATGGCAGGAAATTTCTGGCAGAGTGGCAAGGAGGACAGGAAAGCTCAAAGTCATTTATTATAAGGTGTGTTAAAGGGCTTACAGAAGTTAAGATACAGTGAGTCTATAAGAGCAATGAATAAACAATAAACATGTTGGCGCGTGGCCAAGTGGTTAAGGCATTCGTCTAGTGATTTGAAGGTTGCTAGTTCGAATCTTGGCTGAGGCAGCGTGTGTGTCCTTGAGCAAGGCACTTAACCACACATTGCTCTGCAACGACACCGGTGCCAAGCTGTATGGGTCCTAATGCCCTTCCCTTGGACAACATCGGTGGTGTAGAGAGGGGAAAATTGCAGCATGGGCAACTGCTGGTCTTCCGTACAACCTTGCCCAGGCCTGTGCCCTGGAAACTTGCCAAGGTGCAAATGCATGGTCTCATGAGACTAATGGATGCCTAAGAATAAACAAGGTACATTTCTGAACTGAAAGGCTAAAGGCAATGGAGACCGATGGTAGAAAGGGCCACGGACGAGAGAAACCCAATGGGTGCAGCTGGGCAACGCACATAAGTTGTAGTTCCTGTCAGATGGAATTTGAAGACGAGCAAAGAAAATGTTCAAAATATAAAGTTAAGTTAATAGATATAATAATAAAGAGGAGGAGAAGATGGCGGCGCCACGCAGTGTGCAGTGGCCACTCCAGTGAATGATATCTGTAATCTGTCAAGTAGGGTGCCGTGCACAATCCTGATTTGATGGAGACAGATGTGAGAGAATGGAGGAACATCTGGTGAAACTTCTGAAATACCTTCTTCACTGCCGCTGCTGCTGTGTGGTCCAGAATCTCCGGAGGAGAAGGCCCCGAGTCCTCAGCTTTGCTTGTTGCTCAGCAGCCGGGGCGGGGTCGAAGCGCTCGGCAGAGATGGTGCTCGGTGCTCCGTGTCAGAGGGCTGGTCGGAGGCTCCAAGTTTTTGGACGAACTCAGAGTCGGCTGTGGTCGGGTGCTTCCAATGCATTGGCAGTTGTCGGCGCCTGGAGGTTTATGGCAGAGAGAGCTTCTCCCTTTGGCCGCCTGCTATCGGGACTATCGGGAGTCGATCGGAACTTTGAGACTTTTTTTAACCGTTCCCATGGTCTGTTCTTTATCAAATTATGGTATTGCTTTGCACTGCTGTAACTGTATGTTATAATTATGTGGTCTTGTCAGTGTCAGTCTTTGGTTTGTCCTGTTTTTTTTGTGATATCGGTCTGGAGGAACATTGTATCATTTCTTAATGCATGCATGCATTTCTAAATGACAATAAACGAGGACCGAGTGTCCTCATAATCTAATCTAATATGGATAAAGATCACACATTGGAAGGCATGTGCACATTGGAAGGCAAGGGGGTGGAATTCAAAAACACAACAGTTAATTTAACCTGGGTGAGCTGCCAATGTGTACTCACAAGGCAACCACCGAAACAAATTTAGAGCAAGAATGGAGAACGCAGAGCTTAAGTATCATTGAGTACAGAATGATTCATTTCTTTGTTAGGAGGTTGGCAGTGTTTCTTGAAAGTTTCACCAAATTTAATAAACTTAAGATTATGTAAATATATTGGTTTCCTCTACTTTGTTGAACTTTCTCTGCAGTTATTAATTTTAAGGAAAAATATAGGATCACAGCAGACACATCTAACTCTTATTAAAGTCATTTATTGTTTCTTGTGTCTGCACAGGATGTGGTATTATTGTCATGGGAAGAGCACAGAAGCAATGGAAAGAAATGAAATGTAGCTTCACCCATTTGTTACCAGGGATGAATGAGATTAGTTGTTATATTAAGTCCTGTGTATACATTCACAGAAAAGTTGTGAAGAAATTTAATACAGGGTTGAAAGTTTGGGTTCAAAGTTCTAAGTAAATTTATTATCAAACTATATGTATGACCCAGAGATTCATTTCCTTGCAGGCGTTCACAGCAGAGCAAATTGGACATGGAGAGCATTTCAGACCATTCAGGCCATTGTTTATTCTCCACTTGAACCTTCATCTGTCGTTCCTCACCTAAGCTTGTTAGCATAACTCTTTTAACTACTCATGTGTGTCCATTTTCCTTTCCAATTCACCTCACTCCTGAGGTAGTGAGTTCCCCACTCTCACTGCCCTTTGGCTCAAGGGTTCCTTCAGAATTCTCTCTTGGGTCCCTTGATCATTTCTTCTGGATTTCCCACTTTCATAGGACCATAGATTCACGCAGTATGGAAAACCAGGGCCTTTGGACCATCTGGCCCTGGCCCATGCTGACCATGAAGCCTCATCCCAGCTAGTCCCATTTGCCAGTGTTTGGCACATAAATGTCTAAGCATTTCCAGTGTATACACCTGTCCAACTACATTTTCAAAGTTGCAATTCCTAAGGATGATTTTTATTAGTCAGCATATTAGTAACAAGTGGGCATGTGGCCAAGTGGTTAAGGCATTGGACTAGCGACCTGAAGGTCGTGAGTTCGAGCCCCAGCCGAGGTAACGTGTTGTGTCCTTGAGCAAGGCACTTAACCACACATTGCTCTGCGACGACACCGGTGCCAAGCTGTATGGGTCCTAATGCCCTTCCCTTGGACAACATTGGTGTCGTGGAGAGTGGAGACTTGCAGCATGGGCAACTGCTGGTCTTCCATACAACCTTGCCTAGGCCTGCACCCTGGAGAGTGAAGACTTTCCAGGCGCAGATTCATGATCTCGCAAGACTAACGGATGCCTTTACTTTATTAGTAACAAGAGTCCCTTCAGTTTGATATGGCCAGGGGTGACAATGGAGACAAGCTTCCATAAGTATTAAATATTCCCAATGGTGTGCACCTCAAATAGCCTTTGACAACGAAGTCCAGTTGCTCAGCTTCATGCGTGTCTTTGATCCTAAGCCCAGCAGAACCATTTCTACAGACAGGAGAAGGGGCAAAGGTGGGTTACTGGTGCCTTAAAACCAGTCGCTTCGGGCAGATGGGGCTCATCAGCCGTGGTTGGCAGCCCATCTAGGAGAGGGGAAACCCTGATCTCAAACCTCCGCTGGCTCGCGGCTATACCCGCTCATGGAGAAGGCTTCGGGAGTAAACCTCGAGGTAAAAATCCGGAGCTGGCGTCCCAAAGGCAGTCCTACGTTCAATGCTGTCTGGCAACTCCTGCAACACTGCTGGTGCCAAACTGTATCGGCCTCTGCCATTCCTTTGGGTTCATCAGATGTGTGGAGAGGGGGAACTTGCTACATGGGCAACAGCTTGATCTCCATATCGTACTGCCCGGACTTGCGTATCTTGACTGCTAGGATGCAACATCCATGGTCGACCCCAGCCAATGGAGACCTCAGATTAGTGACAAGGAGTCATAAGATTTAAAAGAGAATTTCAGGAGCATATTCACACAGGTCATCGTCTTAGACTATAGAGTTCCATTCCACAAAGCTGAGTTAATTTAGAAAGATACAGACACATGAAAACAGCAGGGAAATGTATCAAACACCAGTGAACTTTCCTCCTGTCAGCCACTACAAGAGCACCTGTTGGAGATGCCTTTGATTCTACGATTAGCCAAGTAAATGAGCTCAGGAATGGCAGGTAGAATGCCACAGACAACCCCTAAGAGCTAGGAACAGGAGCCTTGGGTCCCACACCACCACCACCACATTCAACCATCAGGCTCCTCAACCAGGGTGGATAACTTCACTGACTCCAACTCTGAACTGACGACACAACCTAGGACTCACTCTCAAGGACTCTGCAACTCGTGTTCTCAATGTTATTTATTAATTGCGATTATTTTGTTATTCTTCTTTGCATTTGCACAGTGTGTTGTCAATTGCACGTTGGCTGTTTGTCTTTGTGTGAGATTTTCATTAATTCTACTGTGTTTCTTTGTATACCAGTAAGAAAGTGAATCTCAGGGTAGTATAAGGGGACTTGTATGAACTTTGTTAATAAATTTACTTAGAACTTTTAACTTTTGAAACCAAAAGGTTTATAGTATTTCAAAGGCTCCCTCTGAAGAACTTTGATTGCAAGTGCATGAAACAGCGAGCAGTGCATAAACACAGGAGAGTCTGCAAATGCTGGAAATCCAAAGAAACACCCACAGAATGCTAGAGGAACTCAACAGGTCAGGCAGCACTATGGAAATAAATAGGTAGTCGGCATTTCGGGCCGAGACCCATTTTCAGAACTAAGAAGGAAAGGGGGAAGATGCCAGAATAAAAAGGTTGTGGTGGGGGAAAGAGGTGAGCTGGAAGGTGATAGCCGAAGCCAGGTGGGTGGGAAAGGTCAAGGGCTGGAGAAGAAGGAGATAGGAGAGGAGAGTGGACCATAGGAGAAAGGGAAGGTATAGTGGACCCAGGGTAAGTAATAGGCAGGTGAGAAGAGACAAAAGGTCTGAGTGAGGAATGGAGGAGGAGGAGGGGGATTTGTTTACCGGAAGGAGAAACCGATATTCCTGCCATCAGATCATGATGAATTAATTTTGATCAGACAACCAAGCAGAAGTTCTTCCTCCCACCTGAATATAACATGGTGAGAGGTAGCTAATACTGTTCTATTGACTTTGAAAAGGTTAGATACATCTTGAGAATGAAGATAATCTTGATAAGGAATTCCATAATATCATTGGTCAGATATAGGTAAACAAGACAAAAATACCAAAAGGTATAGGAGCAGAATTAGGCCATTTGGCCCATCGAGTCTGCTTCGCCATTTCATCATGGCTGATCCAATTTTCCTCTCAGCCCCAATCTCCTGCCTTCTCCCTGTAACCCTTCATGCCCTGACCAATAAAGAATCTATCAACCTCTGCCTTAAATATACATAAAGGCTTGGCCTCCACGGCTACTGTGGCAAAGAATTCCACAGATTCACCACTCTCTGGCCAAAGAAATTCCTTCTCATCTCTATTCTAAAAGGATGCACCTCTATTCTGAGGCTGTGGTCTCTGGTATTAGACTCTCCCACTATAGGAAACATCCTCTCCACATCCACTCTACTACGGCCTTTCATCATTCGACAGGTTTCAATGAGGACACTTCTCATTCTTCTGAATTCGAGTGAATACAGGCCCAGAGCCAAACACTTTTTTCATATCACAAGCCTTTCAATCCTGGAATCATTTTCGTGAACTTCCTTTAAACCCTCTTCAGTTTCAGCTCATCCTTTCTAAGATAAGGGGCCCGAAGCTGCTCACAATACTCCAAATGAGAACTCCCCAGTGCTTTATAAAGTCTCAACATTACATCCTTCTTTCATATTCTAGTCCCCTTGAAATGAATGCTAACATCGCATTCGTCTTCCTCACCATAGACCAAACCTGCAAATTAACCTTTAGGGATTCTTGCACAAGGACACCCAACTCCTTTTGCACCCCAGTTTTTGTATTTTCTCTCTGTTTAGAAAAGAGTCAACCCTTTCATTCCTTCTACCAAAGTACATGACCACACATTTCCCATGTATACCATCTGCACTTCTTTACCCATTCTCCTAATCTGTGTAAATCCTCTGTAGTCTCTCTATTTCCTCAAAGCTACCTGCCACTCCATCTCTCTTCATATCATCTGCAAACTTTGCAACAAAGCCAGCAATTCCATCATCCAAATCATTGACATATAACTAAAAAGGAAATGGTCCCAACACAGACCCTTGTGAAACACCACTAATCACCAGCAGCCAACCAGAAAAGGCTCCCTTTATTACCACTCTTTGCCTCCTGCCAATCAGCCACTGCTTTATCCGTGCTGGAATCTTTCCTGTAATATCATGGGCTAATAGCTTGCTAAGCAGCCTAATGTGTGGCACCTTGTCAAAGGCCTTCTGAAAATCCAAGAATACAACTTTAGCCGATTCTCCTTTGTCTATCCTGTTTGTTATTTCTTCAAAGAATTCCAACAGATTTGTCAGGCAAGATTTTCCCTTGAGGAATCCATGCTGACTTTGGCCTATTTTATCATATGCTTCCAAGTACCCTGAGATCTCATCCTTAGCAGTCGACTCCAACATCTTCCCAACCACTGAGGTCAAGCTAACTGGCTTATAGTTTCCTTTCTTCTGCTTCTCTCCCTTCTTGAAGAGTGGAGTGACATTTGCTATTTTCCAGTCTTCCGGAACCATTCCAGAATCTAGTGATTCTTGAAAGATCATTATTACTGCCTCCACAATCTCTTCAGCCACCTCTTTCAGAACCCTGAGGTGCACACCATCTGGTCCAGGTGACTTATCTACCTTCAGGTCGTTCAGTTTCCCAAGAACCTTCTCTCTAGTTATGGTAACTTCACTCACTTCATGCCCCCTGACACCTGGAACTTCCACCATGCTGCTGGTGTCTTCCACAGTGAAGACTGATGCAAAATACTTGTTCAGTTCGTCCACCATTTTCTTGTCCCCTGTTATTACCTGTCCAGCATCATTTTCCAAGTCTGATATCCACTCTCACCTCTCTTATACACTTTGTGTATCTGAAGAAACTCTTGGTATTCTCTTTAATATTATTGGTTAGCACAGAATGGGAATCAGAATCAGGTTTATTATCACCAGCATGTGTTGTGAAATTTGTTCAATGTGATACATGATAATATAGAAAGAAAATAAAACAAGTAAATCAATTACAGTAAGTGCAAATATGTATATTAAACAGATTAAAAATAGGGCAGAAACAGAAATCATGTAAGTTACAAAAAAGTGAGGTAGTGTCCACAGGTTCAATGCCCATTTAGAAATCGGATAGCAGAGGGGAAGAAGCTGTTCCTGAATCATTGAGTGTGTGCCTTCAGGCTTCTGTACCTCCTCCCTGATGGTAACAGTGAGAAGAGGGCATGCCCTGGGTGGTGGGGGTGCTTGATAATGCAGGTTACCTTTCTGAGGCACCCAAGGTAGAATCTGATTAATTTTACAGCTTTCTGTAGCTTCTTTCGGTCTTGTGCAGTAGCACCACCACCAACAACCCTCCCCCCCCCCACCATACCAGATTATCCAATGATTGTATCATCAGCATATTTATAGACGCCATTTGAGCTATACTGTACCTAGCCACACAATCATGGGCATAGAGGGAGTAGAACAGTGGGCTAAGCTCTGCCAGTGTTGATCATCAGCAAGCAGGAGGTATTTTCACCCATCCACACAGATTGTGGTCTTCCAGTTAGGAAATTAAGGATCCAATTGAAGAGGGAAGTACAGAGGCCCAGGTTCTGTAGCTTACCAGTCAGGACTGTGGGAACGATGGTGTTAAAATCTGAGCTATAGTGGATGATCAGCATCCTGACATAGGTGTTTGTGTTGTCCAAGTGATCTAAAGCCGTGTGAAGACCCATTGAGATTGCATCTGCCATAGACCTACTGTGGCAACAGGCAAATTGCAGTGGGTCTAGGTCCTTGCTGAGGCAGGAGTTCATTCTAGCTACGAGCAACCTCTCAAAGCATTTCATCACCAAAGATGAGAGTGCCACTGGACAATAGTCATTAAGGCAGCTTCTTGGACACTGGTATAATTGTTGCCTTTTTGAAGCAGGACGGGAAGTTCTGACTGTAGCATTGTGAGGTTGAAAATGTCCTTGAATACTCCCGCCAGTTGGTTGGCACGGGTTTTCAGACCCTTACCAGGTACTCCACTGGGGCCTGTCACCTTGTGAGGGTTCACCCTCCTGAAAGACAGCCTGGCATCGATCTCCGAGACAGAGGTCACAGGGTCATCAGGTGCAGCAGGGATCTTCACAGCTGTAGTTATATTCTCCCTTTCAGAAAGGGCATAGAAGGCGTTGAGTTCATCTGGTAGTGAAGCATTGCTGCCATTCATGCTATTGGGTTTCGCTTTGTAGGAAGTAGTGTCTTGCAAACCCTGCCAGAGATGATGTGTGTCCGATGTCGCCTCCAACCTTGCTTTGAATTGTTTCTTCACTCTTAAAACAGCCCTCCACAAGTCACACCTGGTCTTCTTCTACTGAGCCGGACTGCCAGTCTTAAATGTCACAGATCCAGCCCCCAGTAGCTGATGAACCTCCTGGTTCATCCACGGCTTTCGGTTTGGGAATGTACGGTGAGTCTCTGTGGGCACACACTCATCCACACAGGTTTTAATGCAGTCGGTAACAACTGCAGCATACTCACCCAGGTTCGTAGATGAATACCTGAATACAGTCCAGTCTTCAGTCCTGTAGGCGCTCCTGTGCTTCCCTTGTCCATACTTTCTTGGTCCTCACTACCGGTTCTGCATTCTTCAGTCTCTGCCTATACTCAGGGAGTAGAGCTACAGCCAGGTGATCAGACTTCCCAAAATGTGGGTGTGGAACAGCGTGGTGGGTATTCTTAATGGTGGTGTAACAGTGGTCCAGTGTGTTGTTTCCTCTGGTACTATAAGCTTACTTTTGTATTCCATATTTGCCCTCTTAATGACTTTTTAGTTGCTTTCTGTTGGTTTTTAAAAGCTTCCCAATCCTCTAACTTCTCACTATTTTTTGCTCTATTCTATGCCCTCTCTTTGGCTTTTATTTTGGCTTGACTACTCTTGCCTTTAGAATACTTCTTCCTCTTTGGGATGTATATATCCTATGCCTTCTGAATTGCTTCCAGAAATTCCAGCCATTGCTGCTCCTGTTGTCATCCCCGCCAGTGTTTTTTCCAATCAATTCTGGCCGGCTCCTCTCTCATGCCTCTGTCATTCCCTTTACTCCACTGTAATACTGATACATCTGATTTTAGCTTCTCCTTCTCAAATTTCACTGTCCCCTAAGGGGTTTTTTTACCTTAAGCTGGCTAATCGATTCTGGGTTCATTGCACAACAGACAATCCAGAATAGCTGATCCGCTAGTGGGCTGAACTACAAGCTACTTTAAAAAGCCATCTCGTCAATATTCTAGAAATTCCCCTCTCCCCCCGCCCAAGTCAATGGAAATACTTACGGTTTTCACAGGATGACCCCCAATCTAATGACGTTCCAGATGGCAGCCAAAAGCCAGACAATTCCCGCAATGCATGGAAGTATTACAGTCTGATTTAAGACCATCTGGGGACAGAGATGAAGAATGTAGGACAAACCCAAGAGTACCCATAAAGCTCAGGGTCTTGAGATATCAGACCATCGTTATGAAAAAAACAATTAAAAAACCACAAAAGGCTGAGTTGAGTCAGCAGCACAGTACAATTACTGATTATACATGTTGTTACAGTAATGGTCCTTATTGAGACACAGCTGCCTTGATAGATTAGTTCATTCTTGTACTTGGGAGATGTCTTTAAGTTGTGTTTGGTGTTTTTAATAATATCAGAGTTGTTATTGATTTATGGGGGAGGCTTTGAAATCGGAAGGATTCAGGATCTATCTCAGAGGTTCTTCATCAAAAGTAGTAACTGAATCTTTAAGGTGACAAAGTTTGTTGCACTTTATCATCTCCGGATTTCGCAGCGACGTTTCGCTCTTGAACGTGACTGTGCAAACAACTCATAATCCATCGAGCTTGGATCTCACCACCTTCACCTCAGAATGAATGAGTGTCTTGCTTCAGTGTGACTGTGCTCGTTATTGATTCCACTGAAGCACGACTTTGTCAGCTTTTTCCTCTATTATCACTCATGCCACTGAAAGTTCAAAACCGGTATGTCAGGCCATGCCACTTGGGCGCTTGAGCTAAGTTCATTTTGTGACTGCGTGTGCTGGATCGAAACTCCAAGTGCAGTCTGTGACTATATTAACTGTGCTTGCACCTTGGCCCCAGAGGGACGATGTCTCATTTAGCTGTGTATGGTCACATCACGTAAGGAGGATGTAAAAAGGCTTCAGGGGGTTCTGAACAATTTGAGTGAGTTTCGACTCATGGCAGAATATGAAGTTGAAAGATTTGAGGTCATTCAATGTGTTGTGCACAACAGAATGTCAGGGTACTTGTTAAATGGTGGGAGATTGGGCAGTATTGATAAAGTCCTGGAAAAGTACTGCACAGAAGGAGGTCCTTTAGTCCATCTAGTCCTTGCTGGACCATTTAAACTGCCTAATCTCATCGACCTGCACTCAGGTCATAGCCCTCCACACCTCTTATTCTGGTATCCCTCCCCTCTTCCTTTCCAGTCCTGATGAAGGAGCTCAGCCTGAAAAGTCGAGTGTTTATTCATTTTCCATAGATGCAGCCTGACCTGCTGATTTCCTCCAGCACCTTGTGCGTGTCTCCACATTTCTGTCCAAGTTAACCCTATTTAAGCACAGCATTGGCCGTGCGACTTCTTGCAATTTCTGAGCCTGCTGAATTGGAAGAGAAGGGAAGAATGCCAGATGATGATCTTCAAGGCCTGCCTGGGAGAGCTGCGTAACGACGCGTCAGAAAGACTTCAGGATCTTCTCGTGATCCAAGTTCCAGATTGGGTCATAAATCCAGTCCTGAGTATTTGTCATGAGGAGTCAACAGGAAGGATGAAGAAAGAACTGAGCTCACGGCAAAAAGACATTGAGCTCAAGCTGAGGTTCCTTTCGGTTACAGAAAGAAATCTGAACGCTGTCTTGCAGAGTGGAAAAAGGTCAAGATGTTCTTTATTGCCTTTCCAATGTCATATTTAGTCACCCAACTTCTTTCAAAGCAATGAAACAGAGTGCAAATTACTGAATGTGGGGCTCTGAGACTCCCGAGTGACATTCAGACTAATGTTGAGAAACTGATATTACTGCACCAAGCCCATCCATCTCATCGAGAGGTGAGAAAGCAATGAAGCAGTGAATAGTTGGACTACTAAGGTACACTCAAACATTGTTGATGAAAATTGTTTTCACTGTAATTAAATAAAGGAATAATTTTATTTGTGGCTGTAAATAGATTTGAATAATATCTGCAATTATTTGTCACTGCTTTGAATTTGCTGTTCCTATTTTCTTTCACTGTGCACCACAAATCAGAATTCTTTATATTTTTAGATTATGAGAACGCTCAGTCCTCTTTTATTGTCATTGAGAAATATTGTCATATTTTTTATCTCATCGCCAGAAAAGGAGATGGGGATGTTGTCTGGGAGCCAAGGGGCTGGTAACCCAAAATAAATTGGGCCACTCTTTTAATAGAATATTTAAAATGTAAATTTAGAGAAAAATGCTGAGGAATTATGCACTCCTGTACACTTTGAATCTTTTCTCAAATTTGTTTTCATTGTTTATAACTTGATTACTTCCATCAGCATGTTTCTCTTATGAGCTAAACGGTACCCGTTTTCAGTGATGTGATGTGCTAGCATTCAGCCCAAGTTTAACTACCAAACTTTCAAAAACTTCAGAATATTTTGAATGCCAGGCATTTTCTTCTTCCATTACAAAATATCACTGCACATATTTCTTGTAAGATCTTTTCGTAGATTGGATACTCTGTGGAACAGAACAGACTCTTCACAGCACAAAGTTAACCGGCACCACTCTGATATTGTGCTGATTGCTTACAAGTATCTCTGCATTCTTCTCTCTTCCTCTCATCCAATCGGAAAACACGGCTGCTTTTATCTTCACGATCGTTTCAGCTGGGAGAGATGAATGCAGCATTGATCAGTGCTGCTGGTCTCTGTCACACACTGACTTCAGTGTCGGAGGAGCATTTGATGCTTTGACAGGCTGCGTATTGTTAATATTCGGGTTGACTGCTAGCTCCATATCATGTTGTGTTCAGGTTGATTATCTCTGACTTGCTGGTGAGTTTGGGTTTAATTGCTTCTGGCTTCTTAGGGACATCTCAAGGTTCAGTATTATATTGACTCGTGATGAGTTTCAGGTAAAGACCCTTTAGTGTGTCCATAAGACCATAAGATATAGGAGCAGAATTAGGCCATTTGGCCCATCGAGTCTGCTCCACCATTCCATCATGGCAGATTTATTATTCCTCTCAATCCCATTCTCCTGCCTTTTCCCCGTAACTTTTGACGTCATTATTAGTCAAGAACCTATCAGCCTCGATTTTAAGTATACCCAAACGACTTGGCTTCCCCAGCTGTCTGTGTCAATGAACTTCACAGATTTGCCACCCTCTGGCTAAAGAAATTCCTCCTATCCCTGTTCTTATGGGATGTTGTTCTATTCTGAAGTTGCGCCCTCCTTCGCTACAGGAAATGGTCTCTCCATGTCCAGGACACCTGGGCCTTTCAATATACCATGGGTTTCAGTGAGATCCTCCCCTCAGTGAGTACAGGCCCGAAGCAATCAAATGCTCCTCGTGTGTTAACCCTTTCATTCCCGAGATCCTTCTCATGAACCACTCTGGACCGTCTCCAGCACATCTTTTCTTTGATAAGGGACCCAAACCTGTTTCATTCTGGTTCTCACCAACTCTGAATATCAACTTGACAGGATGGCTCTGTTCTGTGCAAGCAGGACTCTGAGTCTGGGAAATCCAAAGGAGGTGGAATCTGTGTGCACGTTAATAAAGGCTGGTGCTCACATTTACCTGCAGTTATCAGACACTGTTCTGGAGAAACTGAGCACCTTATGATTAGATTCTGACCGCATGAGCTGCTCAGGGAATTTACTGTTGTAGTCGTCACTGCTGTCTGCATTCCACCCCCAAGCAGGAACGGCAAGACTGTACCAGCAGAGCTTTACGGTATCTTCAGCTCTCAACAAATCAAATATCTGGACAGTCTCTTCATAATTGCGGGAGACTTCAATCATGTTAACCTGCAGGGCATTTTACCCAAATTCCACCAACTCGTCACCATGGCCACTAGGGGAACAAGCGGACTGGATCATGTTTATACAAACAGACACAGTACCTACAAAGCCATCTTGGCCTCTCTGACCATATCTCCACAGCGTTAATCCCAGCCGAAGCCAAAGATGAAGGAACCAGTCAAGAGGGACTATTACTGCATGGCCTATCGCGGCAATCTCTATGCTTCAGGACTGTTTCAAACGGACCAGCTGGCAGATGTTCAAGAAGGCCACCTCAAAAGGAGCAGGCACAGACCTCGAGGAAGATGTCTCATCTGCCATTGGCTCCATCTGTAAGTGCATAGACGATCTGCTGGTTAAATTTGCCGATGACACTACACTGATTGGGCCTTATCTCAAACAATAACAAGATTGCCTACAGGGAAGAAGTCATCTCTCTGACACGGTGGTGTCAAGAAAGCAACCTCTCCCTCAGTGTCGCAAAAACAAAGGAGCTGGTTGTGGATTACAGGAGGAATGGAGACGGGCTAACCCCTATTGACATCAATGGATCTGGGGTTGAGAAAGTAAGCAGCTTTAAGTTCCTTGGCATCCACATCACCGAGGACCTCACGTGGTCTGTACATACCGGCTGTGTGGTGAAAAAGGCACCACAGCACCTCTTTCACTTCAGACAATTGAGGAAGTTTGGTACGGGCCCCCAAATCCTAAGAACTTTCTACAGGGGCACAATTGAGAGCATCCTGACTGGCTGCATCACTGCCTGGTATGGGAACTGTACCTCCCTTAATCGCAGGACTCTGCAGAGAGTGGTGTAGATAGCCCAGCGCATCTGTAGTTGTGAACTTCCCATGATTCAGGACATTTACAAAGACAGGTGTGTAAAAAGGGCCTGTAGGAGACGTAACGTAAAGATTTTTACTCCTCATGTATGTGAAGGATGTAAGAAATAAACTCAATTCAATTCAATCTGAGTGGTTCATGGAAATGCTGGGATCTGAAAGTTTGTCATATCCAACTCTGTCTTAATTTGAGGGTGTATTTCTATCTATTGATAGGGCTGTGTACCAGAACTCCCCTCCCAACAGAACTGTGAGAACTTCAGGACACAGATTGGAGTGGGATGGACATTGAACTCATGAACACCACCTCACTACTTTTTATTTGTGTTATTTTGCATTACTTATTTTAACTATTTAATAGACATATACATGTTTAATGTAACTCGTTTTTTTCCTCTATATTTATTTATCATGCATTTCATTGCACTGCCATAAAGTTAACAAATTTCACAACATATGCCGGTGATATTAGATCTGATTCTGAATCAGGAATGTGTGATGGGCAAATAGGTGTGAGCTGGACTTCCCCAGTCCTGAGGAAGGGCCTTGGCCCAAAACATCTACTTTTAATTCCCATCCACAGAAGCTGCCTGACCTGCTGATTTCCTCCAGCATCTTTGTGTGTCTTGCTCTGGATTTCCAGCATCTGCAGAATCTCTTGAGTCTGGACTTATCAGTAATGTCTACAATCCTGTAAATGGATTAAGAATATCTCCCAATTTTATTATGAACTCAAGAGGAATCTAAAATGGGATGGTAAATAGGATTAGTATAGATAAGCACTTGATAGTTTTCACAGGCAGGTTGTACTGAAGGACTTGTCTCTATTGAAAACCATCATACCATTCTATCATTCATTTGTATCATTCTGTGACACATCTACCATGGTCCTTTTACCTCAATGTCAATTCTATGATGATTACAAGTGTGCTTAACCTACCTGTTTGTTCCACAAAATGGTTAGTTATTTAGGAATCTCAATGGCTAGATTTAAATGTTTCCTTACACATTTGAGCCACTTTCAAACATTTCATTTTGTTCTGTCGTCAAGGACACGATTGAGACCCATTCTTCATCATTTATTTCCACATGCCAAGTACCTCTCGTGTAACAAATCATACTTGGTTGCAACTTCCGAAGACAACAGCACGTGATTTCCAATTCAGGCCGTTCTTCGGCTTTCTGGTTACCTCATCAGCAGATTACTGGGAAGAAGTCTGTGTTTGGGGAGGATCATGAAATCTCTGTTCATCATCCCCTGGATGTGTCCCAGTGTCTTGGTGTCTCGGATAGCTATAGAACAGTTTCCATAATATTCAGTCTTCTTCCTTTTTTAGCTAGCCATTCCATTTCTGTGGGTTTTGAGGTAATGATCTTCCTGAGTGTCTCCACAGATCTATTCCAGCAATAGATCTGTGTTGGCGCATGGCCAAATGGTTAAGGCGTTCATCTAGTGATCTGAAGGTCGCTAGTACGAGCCTTGGCTGAGGCAGCGTATGTGTCCTTGAGCAAGGCACTTAATCACACATTGCTCTGTGACGACACTGGTTCCAAACTGTATGGGTCCTAATGCCCTTCCCTTGGACAACATTGGTGGTGTGGAGAGGGGAGACTTGCAGCATGGGCAACTGCTGGTCTTCCATACAACTTTGCCCAGGCCTGTGCCCTGGAAACCTTCGAAGGCCCAAATCCATGGTCTCACGAGACTAACAGATGCCTATATATTCCACCAGTGGGGGGAGGAAATCCTTAATGATGAATGGATTGATCCCTCTAAGCACCACACAGATTTAGATAGGCGGGACAGGGGCTTGGGCCTAATTTTGGGGGACAACCCAAGGCTTGGACAATTTAAGCCCCGGGGCAGATGGACTGAAAAGGCAAGATGTTGGTACCAGAGGTGAGGGTCGAGCAGTTCTACTCTGTGATGTTTTACTCTGGCGGTTTGCCTCCAAGTGATGGACTGAGATTGAGACTATGGGCCGACAGGGGCTGCTCCCCGCTTCAGGTTTATGGAATCAATTTCGTTCTGAATGCTGATGCTTGCTTTATTGTTTGCAGGATTTGATTTGATTTGTTTTTTTTTTATCTTTCTCCCTCTGCACACTGGGCACTTGTCTTTTTAAAATTGGGTTCTTTCAGGTTTCTTGTTTTGTGGCTGCCTGTAAGTAGAAGAATCTCAAGGTTGTATAATTTATACAAACTTTGATAATAAAAATGTACTTTGAACTTTGCTGCCCTTGGTGCCAGTCCGTGTTGCTGCCCTCACAGGGGCCGCTGGGTCCCGATGCTCTCAGAGATGCTATTGAAATTCTGGATTTATGGAATGCACTGTAGTTCATACTGACCTCTTTCAGTTTTATGTTTTTCCTCATGTTCTCATCCATTCCATCTTGCAGTTCGGATGAGGGAAGGATGGGGGGGCGGAGTTTGAGGTTTGAGAGATTTTGTTTCTTTTTATTTTCATGTGGCAGGGATTGTTGTCTTTCTTTCCACTGTTTCTGTGTTTTTTTGTGTTTTATGGCTGTCTGGAGAAGACAGATCTCAGAGTTGTATTCTGCATACGTACTTTGATAATAAAATGAACCTTTGAGCCTTTGAAGTTGTCCTTGGGAGGTCGTGCACTCCTTCTTGTTTATGCCGAGTTTTGGTAGACCCCCTCACACATGAACTCATTGTATATCTTTGGAATGTGGGAGGAAACTGGGACACCAGAAGGAAACCCACACGATCTCGGGGAGAATGTATGAACTCCTTCCAGCCGCCCTTCTCCGCTTAGAGCAATTATAGATGCTGGAACTTCCTGTCCAGCGGCATTGTGGGAGTACCGTTGCCAGAGGGACTGCAGCAGCTCGCCAACACCTAGGGATGGGAAATAAATGCTTGCCTTGCCAGTGATGCTCAGATCCCGAGAGATTAATTTAAAAAGTATTATCTTTCATTCAAACATGCATTGATTTTAGATTAGTTTTTCCAGGTGATTTACGCACAGATGATCAATATTACTCAGGTGCACACACCCACAACTTTACCTGCACCACTTTGGGTTGACTTCAGTCATCTAAAGTCTAAATCGCTGATGTAATTTTAATTGTAACTCCTTGCCCATCCTCTGGGCTCCCCTCCCCCTTTCCTTCTCCCTAGGCCTCCCGTCCCGACCCCCTCCCATTTTCGAATCTCTTACTATCTCTTCTTTCAGTTAGTCCTGACGGAGGGTCTCGGTCCAAAACGTCGACTGTACCTCTTCCTAGAGATGCTGCCTGGCCTGCTGCGTTCACCAGCATTTTTTGTGTGTGTTGCTTGAATTTCCAACATCTGCAGATTTCCTCGTGTTTGTAATTTTAATTGCTTCATTTAAATATTGTTATCTAACCCACGTTAGCAACATACAGTATGCTGTTTAATTTTGCATAGCCGAGTCGCCTTCTGGGCCTTGTATTTCCAAGGCTATCCTGTGCTGTAGTAAGGGTTCTAGTTTTATGTATTGCCTTCTACTCCCGGAGATGAGCAGCCCTCTAAGTAGATCATTGTGCCCCTGCAGCATGTTGTCATTTAGGAAGCTGTTCAGAATGGATGGTGGCTGTCAGAGTAGCCCGATGAGTCCGCATTAAAAAAAAGTAAAGGTATCTTCTCTCTAAAAGCGATTTATATTTTCATGAAAGTACATGTCCAAAGACCATGTAATTTTAAACTGACTTGTTGGCTGGAGTACTTGTCATACTTTTGACACTTTCGAACCAGATATCCTCCTGGGTTTTGGGTCACCTGTATACAGAACTCAGTACCATTGACAGATCTTCCCTCATTCAATTTTCAAGCAATTCATTTTAATTTGTACTCCAGCATTGCTTAAAGTTCCCTGACTTCATCGCATCATCGCCCCTGAGGCCTGACACGACACCTCGAAGCAGGAGGTCATGGTAGAACCAACAGTTTCTTGGGGAGACCGGACTGAGGAGGCGTTTGAGCGTAAGAAAGCCAAATACCAGGAGCTGGCAGAGCAGTGCCAGGGACAGGGGGTGGAGGGCATGATGCCAGCCTGCAGAGGTGGGGTGTAGAGCTCATGCTGGCTGCTCGCTGTGCAGAGCCCACTCTCTCCTTGGCATTATGGGGGCTGCAAAGAAAAGAGCCATCGCAGAGGCTGCTGGGCGGGCCTCCAGATGGCTGTGGATTAAGAGGTGTGGCCCGTGGACCAATGCTGCTGGGACACAAGCCAGGGTCTGATCAACCCTGGCTGAGTCACCCGGGCGAGAGTGTCTGATGTTGAATCACCCAGTGATCCAGGTTACATCACTGATGATGGGCCCCAGAGTATTCTAGTTTACATTTCAGCATCAATGTAATGATTCTTTCACCATGATTATTTATACATAAGGAGACAGAATGGGAAGGTAATTAAAACCAAATGGTTGCAAGGCATCTAGCAAATGAATTCCAGAACCAGAAACAATTTAATAGGTGGCAAGGGCATTCTTGGCGTTATTTTGCTGAAACTGCAGGGAAGGCCCAGAATTTCACAATGGTACCACTGGTAGGGAACTGCCTCATGGTGCCAGAGGACATTCCGTGCTGACCTTTGGGACTGTCTGTGTGGAGTTTGCATGTTCTCCCAATTTCTGCATTTCCTCCATCGTTCTTTGAAATTGCCTCAATATTTTGTCCTATTACATTCATAGCTTTGCTCTGCTCATTTTGTTAAAATTAAAGCATAAATCCTGCTTGTTATTTGGTTATTTACTGTGGGATGATGTATTAAGCATCTGTTAGTTTATTTATTGTGAAGTTTGGAATTATTTTTCTGCAAGGGAGGGAATCAGGACTGTAATTGCTGCTGTTTTTTTCTGTTCTCCCTTGATTACGTGGGTTTCCTCCAGGTATTCTGGTTTCCTCCCACAGTCCAAAGACCTATAATTGGAGTTAGTGAGTTACAGGCCTGCTATGTTGGTGCAGGAAGCGTGGTGACACTGCAGACTCCCCTCAGCACGATGCTCAGACTGCGCTGGTCATTGACGCAAAACGATGCATCTCACTGTATGTTTCGATATACATGTGACAAGTGGTTAATCTGTAAAGTGACATTGGTAGTTAATATTAATATTGATATTTTGCTGTGAAATGAGTGACACTGCTCTGTCTATTGTTAGTGAGAGAGAGAGAGAGAGGCTGTGGCCTGTTGAGTTGCTGAGTAAGCAAGCGATAGCTTTTGATGACTGCAGATCATGGACTCCCTTTGGGGGCTTTGCTGTTGCTTGGTGGGTGGTGGGTACTGGTGTTTTCAGCTGAATGGGTGGGGTGGAGGGGGAGGTTGATGCTTTACCACTGTTTATGCATGGGAGGGGAGGATGGGCTAAGGGGTTCCAACGTTTTTCTGTTGTTCATTCTTTGAGGTTCTCTTCTGTTTTCATGGATGGCTGTGGAGAGTAAGAATTTCAGGTTGTACACTATATGCATTCTCTGATATTAGGATGGAACCATTCAAACCATTTGAAAACCCCAGATTTCACCTCCTGCTCTGTTTCTGTCCCGTTGATTCCTAATTGATTTTATCAGATCCGAATCATTTTCATGAACCATTGTTATAATTCTACTTTTCAGATATCCAAAAATCTAATCAATTTTCCCTGCTGAATTTAACAGAAAAATGTTTCTGACTGTTCTTTTTCCATTAATAGTCGATACAAAAACACATTTCTTGAAATAATAGCACACAGTAGTAACCTCCAAAAATAAATAACTGTCTCAGATCGAAAGCGTTTAAATCTCATAACGTCAAAACAAAAAAAAAGCAATTAGAAATAAAATTTACTGTGATTCACCTGCAGCATGATTCACTCCAACCAAGCTAGATACTATTGAATTTCTAGGTCATCAGATTTAAATTTGGTTGCACAGATCCATCTATTTTAATTTGGCATTTAAAATCTGTTGCATGCAATGACTCATCTACTCAGTGACACATTGAGCTTGTTTCTTCAGCTAGACTCATTGCACCAATTTGATTGATCCACTGTGCACAATGCATTGGCTTTCCTCACTTGGTTCCAATGTAGACCAGACAAAGAAGAAAGGACTTCTTTACACATGATGCACAGTATGGTTGCCAGCTACACTTATCTCATGGGGATTTTATTCCTTTCCTCTCTCCTCTTCCTCTATTTCCCATTCTGGCCTTTTACCTCCTCTCACCTGCCTGTCACTTCCTTGTCCCTCCTTCACAACAGCACAACATGGCTGACATGTTGAAGCCATCTTTTTCATGTGCTCCTGACTTAACCTCCCAATTCTGCTGCACACCCATATTAAAATTAATATGGATATTTCTATCTATTAATATTATAATTTTAAAGGGGGCTGGGGATGGAATATGTAAGTAGTGACTCATTTTTGGGGCACAGAATTATTGCAAGTGTACCAGTTTAGTCAGGGACAGTCCTCACGTGACTTGTGTCAAGTTCGATCCACTTTAAATCATTTTTCTGCCATCCAGGATTGTGTCGTACACAGCCGTTAGCCTCCCCTGACTAAATATACAAATTAAAAGCCTAACAAATATATTGGAACCTCATGCAAAGTTGTCTGGTCCAGACCAGGTTCAACTCCAGGCCTACATGTGGAGGCAAAGTCAGTGCCAGCTCAACGGCACATTTTTATTCTCATTATACTCTGCTCTGATCTTCTGACCCATTCCACCTACAGAGATCTGCCGTCTCTGATTGCCTCCGTCTCTTTGGTCACATGACTGACTTGCAGCAGTGTCTTGTATCACCAAAAAAGAAAGTAGACCCCAAGGAGCAATGTTAATCGATCCTCTTATATCTTGGACAGATTGGTTGTACAGAAAGCAGGCCCAGATCAGAATTTGTCCCCATAATACCCCCCAATGTGTGGTTATACAGTAATATCTTTGATGGAATTTAGTTTAGCTTCGATTTAGAAGTAGTATTTATTGCCATCAGTAAGGAAATAACAAAATCCCTTTGCTGATAGGTTTCGTTTTTGTAACACTACCACCTAACAGCCTCTATTTTACAGTAAGTGGAATTGACAGACATCAGTATAACACCAGCACTGTCAATTGTTCAAATTATGTTGATGTCATAACAATTCTAAATGGTTTCAGCACTACATATGTCTGGGATCAGCATCCCTTTTCAACTGATTGTAATACTATTCCAGTGTTGAATGATGTCAAGATTGTCATGTTACAACACCAATAATCATGGATTTTTTCAGTATAATGACTTACATACAGTACATTAGTTCCTGCAGTGATAAGTGCTACAACTTCATTACCACTATAATGGCTAATGCAGTAATTATATTTTATCAATCCTATTAGTTCATTGAAATGAAAAAGCTCTTTAAATGCAGTATTCACAGAGTGGTAAAATATTGTCTTAGCCTCGACAAGGATCCCTCCCATCCTTCCCACAAACTCTTTGACGTCCTACCATTGGGCAGAAGGCACCTTAGCATTAGGACAAGGACTTTTAGGATGGGAAACAGTTTCTTCCCCCAGGACATGAGATTACTGAACTCCCTGCCACCACCCAGGTGTTGTCACACATGAAGCACCAGTAGCTTTATATTGTTTGCTTTCAAAGTTGTGTTGTAAGTACACTTTATGCTAAACGTCAATTTTCTGGCATATAACTTATTATTTGTGGTAATATTGTGTGTGAGTTATATGTACTGTGTTGTGTGCCTTGGTCCAGAAGAACGTTGTTTTGATTGACAGTATACAGTGGAGGACAATAAATTTGAACTATAGAAGCATCTGGTTCTGAACTGCTCATTGCATTTGTGGCTGGCAATTAAGAATGACAGAAAGTCCGATCTTAAAGTTTCTCGTGAAAGATGTGTCAATCTCTTGATTTCTGTGTTCAACCACATTTATTCCTTTTACATCTTATATCAATACTTTCGACAATTTGCAACTTTTATACATTACACTAACATTGACAAACTGGAAGCAGGTATGAAGGAAGAGATAAAGTTATCATGTGAATAGATATTTCCAAAAATATTTCTGCTGAATAATACACCTAGCATTTTAAATAATATGTTATGAACATCATATACCATTTGTAATTTACAGCTTTTTATTGGCTAAGGATTGGGAATTGACTTGACCAACATCAGGTCATTGACTGGAAACATTAGCTCTGTTTTCCACGCGTTTTTAAAAAACTTCACTGTTTTTGTTTCACTTTTCTAGCTGTTTACTTTTGCATTAAGTAGTGATTATGCTATCAGATCAATGATAATCACCTGAGGAGATGCGATTTCATGCATCATTCAAAAACACATTCGTCTGACCATGTGGCGCTCTCTTACTAAATCACTCGAGGTTAATACTGAGGTGTCTGGCCTGTGAGTCAAAACATTCTGACCATAAGTACAATCAGCTGAGCCAGGACTGATACAATTGTTCCCGCAGATGTCGCAGTGTTGTTAAAGATTGCAATCGTAATGATGTTCAATTTGCAAATTTTCAAAATAGAAGCAAATATAAACAAACTTAGAGGCGAACATCATCACGATTTTGGAAAATACATCTATTTGCAAGAAATAAGTCTATTAATAAGATCTTAAAGACTGTGAGATTCAAGGCAAACATCATCATTTTAGTAAATATGTCTTCTTACAAGAATAAACCTATTAAATATAAACCTGTATTAATAGGGGCATCAAGGCAAATATTATCATAATTGTGGTAAATAAGTTTATTTCCAAGAAATAAACCTATTAATTTTAAACCTATATTAATAAGGGTATAAAAACCGTGAGATGCAATATCTCTCCTCTAATAGTGTTTCTCATTTAGTTCACACACATATGCATCAGCTGAAATTTGGGATCAGAATTGATGCACTGGACTTACAGAATACTTTTCAAAGTATTCTGCAGCCAAACGATTTGAAGGTAGTAACTTTGCGTCATAAAAATAACTTTTATTTTGTAATTTGCAGCTTGAAATTCAGTGGCTGAGGTGCTGAATGTAGCTGCCTTTTGACTGTGCAGTTCTTACACCTGTCATGGTTCTTGTGATGGCTTAAAGCCTGGCCAAATGTCGCTGAGCTTTAATATTGTTACTGAGTTAATTGGTCCGGATTGTAGTGGGTTATGATGGGCAGGATCATTTATTTCATATCTGATTCTTTTCTTTCGAAATAAATGCAGTAAATGCTTGCCAGAACATTGAATTCTGGAGATTTTCCCCTTTGGCTATCTTTCAAACACATGTTTGATTGTTCTGACTGAATAGAAAAATGCAGAGTTGCGATGTTCCATTGGCACAATACCGACTGCAACAAAAGCCCAAACAACGGCATTTATTGGGACTCTAAATCTGCTACATTCAGGATGATAAATAGCCGTGGGGAGGCTTCCTAGTGGTGTTGGGTAGAGTTGAAACCAGCTTGTAGGGGAACGTGTAGGATTTGGAATAGGTTGAAGTGTGGCAATGGGGTCCATGCCTAGAGCATATCAATGCGACAGGGCCCAAGTCTTAAAGCAAGGAACAAGCTGATGTTTGGACAATTTAAGCGCCGGGACAGATGGATAGGAAATGCATGGTGTTGGGACCAGAGGGGTGAGGGTCAGGCCAGTTCTGCTCACTGTTCCCGCAATGTTTACTCTGCTGTGCACTGAACTGAAGTTGAGGCTGTAGCCTGCTCTGGGATTCATGTTTGAGGACTCACTTTTGTTCTAAATGCTATTTGCTTACTTTTAATGGTTGCACGATTTGTTTTTTTTTCTCTACAACTGGATGCTCACCAATCTTTTTCTTTTATGGGTTCTTTCGGGTTTCATTGCTTTGTGGCAGCCTGTAAGGAGCCAAATCTCAAGATTGCACAATTAATACATGCTTTGATAACAAATGTACTCTGGACTTTGAAATGCAAGACATGTAAAGCTGGAAACAGAAGGCAAAGAATTGGTAAGAACATTTGGAGGGCAGAAGAAATAAAAGCTAGAAAAATTGAAAGCAGAGGAGTTTGTCAGAGTGGCAGGGGTTGTATAAGGAGCCTAGTAAGCTGCTATATGAGGTCATTCTTACCCTTGGCCATTAGGCTCTATAATGAGTCAACCTGTAGCTGTGGAAGTGATGACCCCCTCCTGTTAGTCTGTTTGTGCTAAATTATTTTTTATACTTTCTACTTCTTTTCTAATATTTATATCTGTGCACTTGTAATGCTACTGTGACACTGTAATGTCCTTTGGGATCAATAAAGTATCTATCTAATGAAAAGCCATATGAACTCATGGCACAGTTGACCACAGATACAGTAGCTTTTAAGAGCAAGATATAGCTGTTCAGTATTCCTGGGTACAGAATGGTTAAAAAAAAAGGAGAGGGAGGTGAGGATTCACAATGTTGATGAACAATCTTAGCTGTGAGGTGGCTGAAATATCGATGCTAAAGAGATTATCAACTCAGGTGGAGTGAACTAAAGAACCAAAAAGGGGCAGTCACATTGCCAGTAGTATTCAATAGGTGCTAAAATGTCAGAGGGGACCAGAAGACAAACAGTATTTGTGGTTCACATTTTTGACAAGTAACTGAAGATTTCAATTATCCCAATAAAAATGTGTCATACATTAAAGTAAAGTTACCACAGGATTCTTTTGTTTTAGTTTGATATGCCGAAGGCCAACAAAGGCAGAAAGTGCGGTCTGCAGTTTTACAGTAAGTGGAAGGGGATCAAAAAGCTGTGTTTTGGCGATAGTTAGCACAATTAGCATAAGTCATGGAAAAGAACAAAGGTCAATTAAGAATTGTCAAAGGAAGGACAGTTTTATCATATTATTTTTGTATATCATTTGGAAAAGTGGATAGGGAACAGCTGTACACACTCTTGGGTTTTTGGGAGACATTCAAAGCGATAGTGATAACTAAGAATGAAAAGGCTTGGCACTCCCAAACCTGGAGCCCACGGACCCAAGCAGCGCACAGGATTGGATATGCCAAAAAGGGAAGTTTAGGACACACTCTGAGATCGCAGGGTTGCAGAAAGCCCTGGGAAATCAGAGGATGAAGGTAGAAGGCAATTAGGAAGCAAAATAGGGGCACAAAGAATATTGGCAAGTAAAATCAAGGAAGTCTCAAAGGTAAGAGAAATGTTTGGAAGGTAGGGGCTTGTAGAAAGCAAAAATCTTATCTGTGCAGATACAGAACAAGGGTGAATAATTTTTATGATTACTCTGTTCCTTCAATATGCGGGTAGTGTAACGTATTTAATGAGACAAACGTACGGTAGTAAAGAGAAAACATTAAAGAATTTGTCATCCCTGAAAGTAGGTTGGTCAATTAGGTTAGATGAACAGAAGCTTTTACAAGAGGGATGGAAAGAAATCATGTAGGGAAGTGTATGGTCATGCACTTTGGTAGAAGGAATAAAGGTGTAGACCGTTTCATAAATGGGACGAAATTTCAGGCACTGGAGGTGCAAAGGGACTTGGGAGTCCTCGTGCAGGGTTATCTAAAGGTTAACGTGCAAGGTGAGTCCGTGGTAAGGAAGGTAAATGCAATGTTAGCATTCATTTTAAGAGGACTAGAATATAACAGCAAGGGTGGAATGCTGAGGCTTTATAAGGCATTGGGCAGACTGCACTTGGAGTGCCGTGAGCACTCTTGGGTCCCTTATCTAAGAAAAGATGTGCTCCTATTCAGAAACTCCGTTGTCCTAGGTTGCCCCATGAAGGGAAATGCAGATTTGAGCAAGACCTCCTCTCATTCTAAATAACAGCCTGGCCTTCTCATTTGTTCCTCATAAGTCAACACATTTATTCCAGGAAACAATTCACTGCAACTTCTCTGAACTGCTCTGATACACCTCATCTCATCTTATTGTAATAAGTACACCTACAATAACTCCATCAATCCCCTCCTTTCATTGCCTGTTCCCTTTACGAATAAGGCCAATGTCTTATTTTCTTCATGACTACTTGCAGAATCTACATGCTGGCATTCCATGGTTCATGATCATGGTTCACATATGTAACGGTTTGTTTTATTAGTTGAAGTAAGGGACATACAGTAAGAGCATAAAATTTGTGCTTCAGTTGTATAAAATATTAATACCAATATCACCATTATAGCTCTGATCATCATATCATAAAAAGAGGGTGATTACAAGAGACGGGATATAGAGATATACAAGGATTTTGTCAGAGATGGAAATGCCAGCTATGAGAAAAAAATAGTGTTTATGCTTGGGCCTATACTCTCTGGAATTTAGAAGAATGCGTGGGGATCTCATTGAGACCTACCAAGTGTTGAAAGGACTAGATAGGGTGGGTGTGATGTTTCCTGTGGTGGGGGTATCCAGAACTAGAGGGCACGGCCTCAAAGCTGAGGGGCGACCTTTTAGAACAGAATTTTTTTTTTAGCCAGAGAGTAGTAAATCTGTGGAATTCTCTGCCACAGACTGTGGTGGAGGCCAAGTCTGTGGGTATATTTAATTGGGAAGTTGATCGTTTCCTGATTGGAAAGAGCATCACAGGACATGGTGAGAGGGCAGATATATGGGGTAGAGTGGGATCTGGGATCGGCCATGATAGAATGGCAGAGCAGACTCGATGGGCTGAATGGCCTAATTCTGCTCCTATGTCTTATGGTCTTATGTTTTTGGGACAGAAGAGGCCGAGGGGAGATTTAATTAAGACGAACTGGTTGTTATTGTAATAACTTCCAGAGGCCTAAACAATGAGTTTGAATCCCAAGGAACTCTCTCTGTGATGATTACCAACCAGTTTCAAACCCCACTCTACAAGCATCTGACTTCATAAGCCACCCCTTACCCATCACCTGTCAGCCTTTCTCACCCAACACGTCTAAACCCTACAGGCACAGATTTACCCTTGCACTATCTCCTGAGCCATAGCAGTTCCCGTCTGACAGGGAGCCTGGTTTGTTAATGAGGGTGGTATCCAGGCAAAGGTCCTATTTAACAAACATATACAGTATGAAATCAAAATTCTAATGTCCTTTGTGCATGGAAATCTCAGTGTTAATGATCTGAGCAATCGTTCTTTCGGTTTAAGCACATTGTCATCTTCATTTAGAACGGCATTCAGTAAATTTTCATATCACCATATTGCTCGTATGTTCAGAAGAAGAGCTTCCCACGAACCTCCTATAACCAAAAGTGAATGAAGTCACCAGAGAGAAGTACTGGTAGACCTGAAGCAGCCTCTTTATTCAACAAAATGAGATACAGCAGGCATCATACTGAGACCGTTTTCAGTGGAAGACGGTCTGCTCAAACCAACACCTCATGACATTTCATGTGCCAATGATCAAAGAAAATTCAGGACAATTCCATATTTACAATGCTTCCTTTGAATTGCACATTGACTTCACACCTCCCTCCTTCGCACCTGTACTACAGACACCCAAATACACACAAATAATGAATTTAAATCAGTGTTGTCTGGTCTTCCAATTAACTGTGGTGTCTTCCAATTGTCTTAAGAACCCATTGTTCAGAGCTGCATTTTAGATTTCGTCTGCAATGCATATTCAGATCTGAAGGTTAGTTGCTGAAGTCAATATTCACTATATATTCTAACCCCCAAAACATCCAAAGATTTTGCCTGCTTTTCAGGTAACATAGCCAGCATCATATCAAGAAGGTCTGCTTGATTTTGTTCTTGATTTTGATGAAGCTCTCTTCGATTTTGCTTTCACCCTTCAGTCTCTGCATTCTCCTTCCATTTGAATTGTTGGCTGTGATATCTGTTTAAACATGAGACCCTGTTTCCTAGTGCATTTTCCCATTTTATTCTGGTCACGATTCACTCTCTTTTGACCCCATGTCACAATCTGCTTTTGTTACCTGCTGTTGGTAATCATTTCTAAAGAATGATAATGAGCGTCAAAATATTCACGGACTCTTCTGAAATTATATTAATTAGACAAGCACACGTGGTAGTGAATTCTGACAACTGACTGTTTTAGTTTCTGTTCGATATGTCACATCTCATTCTTTGATTTCGTTTTGCTCTTCTTTCCCTCCTTTCCTTTAGTTTAATGAATTTTGTCATGTTGGGATTTATATCTCCCTTGTTGTTACACATAGTTCTCTTAGGACAAGCATTGTTGCAACGTCATCAAATTGTTCATCACATCAAGATAATTGGACCCTGACAAACAGATGTCCATATCTCATTTCCAATATTTCTATTGTAAATTCCCTTGGCCATATTCAGATATTAGATGATGTTGATACTCCACATTTACAAGGCATATCTATACACAATATCTAAAGTGTATTAAATGCCTTCCTTGGGACTGTTCTAAGCTGTCGATGTGAACTTGGTACACTGCAATCAAACCCTCCGTCAGCAAGAGGTACTACAAACAGGAAACGTATGACAGGTTTACACAGGCATTTTATGTGGTTCCATGGAAGATTTTTAATACATTGCTATCGACAGAGGCAAATCGGAGTGCAAACCATTCAATAGATTAAAGAAAGATAAAGCTGGGAAAAATAATTGAAAATGCATAGAGTTACAAATCCCATTTAAAGAGTTTGGAATAAATATTTTCCTATTAATATAACAGAATTAAAAAGAATCAAACCAAAATATTGATCTGTCTTTTCAGGACGAGAAACATTCCAGCAATGACCTTTGAGTTTAAATATTAAGATGTTATTGTTAGTTACTTCACAATGCAAGAGACAGAAGACAGAACACAAGATTATTACAGAAAGCAGTAACAGACGGTGATATGTTCCGATCATTTAAAGGGCTTTCAGACCCAAGCTTTCAAACCGCTCTCCCATTCTTTCCCATGACAGCAGCAGCAGCTGGGGCTGTCGTACCCTGGCCACTTCAACCCCTTGTAGACGGCTCTGGAGTAGGATGCGAAGCAGAAGAAGAGGCGCAGGCGGCGTGCCACGCTGCAGTAGGTCACCATAGCGATCACAATAAGTGGAGACATAAGGACAAAGCCAAGAACGATGAGGGCGGAGGAACTCTTATCATCAAGGACAGTTTTACAGTAGTAGGCATCCGAATGAATAACCTGAAAATCAAATATATAAAAAAAGTGACTCTAAATCACACAGCCATCGAGAATACCACGAACTGCAATTACAAATGCGATAGTTTGTTACAAGTCCCAATGGATATCAGTACAATTAATAAACACGGTCCGTTTTTACAGATGTCCTTAAGTTGATGCCTGCAAGTGAAAACAAAATCACTCACTATGGTAACGATACCTCCTCAGTATTGTAATAAATGCCATCAAAAACGCATTAGACTGAAAAGAACAATTACTAAAATCAAAGAGACAGGAATCTACTTCAGCCATTAATATACACAATGGTTTTTGAATTAATATTATGGGAGCTTGTTTCTATCTAAATGTCAGGCGTTCATTACCCAGAGATGGCCTGCAATGGATATTTAATAATTTATTAAATTTCTTAAGCAGATTGTGGGTGGTGCAATAGTGTGGCTCTTAGCATCATGCTGGGACAGTGCCAGTCACCCAGGTTCAATTCTATGACTGTAAGGGGCTTGTATGTTCGCCCCATGACTGTGGGGGTTTCCTCCCAGTGCTCTGGTTTCCTCCCACATTCCAAAGACAAAAGGTTCAGCAAGTTAATTGTTCACGTGTGTATAATTGGGCAGCGGGGGCTCATTTGGCCGGAAGGACCTGTTACTCTGCTATACCTCTAAATAAAATAAAAATTATCAAAGTAAGGGATGGGAAGGAAACACTGGAACATGAAACACTGATCCCACTGTATCCAAACAGCCAATTATTTATCAATATCAGATTTTATTTTAATTAAACAATTCCCCAGTTTCTTTCCCTCTCTTTTTTAAGAATTCCCTTACGTTCCAGCCGCTCATCCCCAGAGTTCTTGATGCTGAGTCTAAGAGTTTTCCCATTTCTCACATTTAACTCAAAAGTCTGTCAATAGATGTTTTGATCTTTCCATTTAATTTGGAATATGTTTGTAACTTTGATGGGTTTCCAGGTCCACAGATGGTTGTTGTATATTTTTTCTTCCCCTGAATGATGATCAATAAATTCCAAAGAGTGGTAATGGACAACAAAAACGAGGGAGCAATACTCATTTAGCTCTTAAACTTTTTCCATTTTTTAACAGGAACATGGCTGATTAAATCTTCGTCTCAACCTTTCTGTCCGTTCCCACAACCCCCAACCTTCTCTGTCCTCTGAGAGAAGAAATTCCATCTCCAATGGAGAAGTACAACTTATCCTGAAGTGCCCCCAGCTCTACACCTTGTACAGCATGAAACACCATCTCAGCATTTATTCTGTCAAGCACCCTCAACATCTTAAATGTTTTAATAAAAATCTCCTCTCATCCTTTGAAACATTAATGAGTTTAGGCCCAACCCACCCAATAGCTTTCAACAACCCAGGAGTCAATCCAGTGAATCTTTTCAGAAACACCTCTATTGCAAGCATGTCCATCGCTACACAAATCAGATTTGCATTATCAGCAAAACGTGGAAATATGATCATTGAATGAGGGGACAAAATGTCATATTTCCTAGTTTGCTGATGATATAAAACTAGGTGGGACTGTGAGTAAGGAGGAGATGTAAGGTATGTCAATGGGACGTGGATAAGCTATGGTCCTGGAGGAATGTTGTTTCATTTTTACTGTGTACTGTACCAGCAGTTTATGGTCAAAATGACAATAAAAAGCAACTTGACTTGACTTGACTTGACTTAAATGACTGGGAAAGACAAAGGCAGTTAGACAATACTATGGAAAAATGTGAAGTCATCCACTTTGTCACACAAATCAATCAACTGGAGAATATTTTACATGGTGACACTGGAAATATTGCTGTTCAAAATACCATTGTATACAAGACTCCGCAAGTTTATTTGCAGGGGCAGTAAATATTTAGAAAGGACATTGTATGTTGGCTTCATTTGGAGAGGATTTGTGTACAACAATGATGATGTCTTACTGTGGTTATATAGAGCCTTGGTGAAACTTTGTCTGGAACGTCATGTAGAGCTTTGGTTTCCTTGTCTGGAAAAAGAGAATATACAGTATTTTCCACGGAGGAAGGTTGACTGAAATGTATAAAGGTGCAGAAAGGTAAGAGCATAAGACCATAAAATATAGGAGCAGAATTAGGCCATTTGGCCCATTGAGTCTGCTCACCATTTCATCCAATTCCCTCTCAGCCCCAATCTCCTGCTTTCCCCCTATATCCCTTCATGCCCTGACTAATCAAGAATTTATCAACTCTGCCTCAAAATATGCCCAATTACTTTACCTCCACAGCCACCTGAGGCAACGAATTCCACAGATTTGCCACTCTCTGGCAAAAGAAATTCCTCCTCATCTCCATTCTAAAAGGACGTCCCTCTGCTCTGAGGCTGTGTCCTCTGGTCTTAGACTCTCCCACCATAGGAATGTAGGAGTCTAGGTTTAGATCCTTTAGAGTTAAGAAGTGATTTTTTTGAAACTAGCAATATTATTCAAAGCTTGACAGGATGAGTTCAGGAAGGGTGCTTCCCCTGACTGAGAAGTCTAAAACAAAGGATCACAGTCTCAAAGTAAGGGGCAAACCTTTTTGGACTGAGTTGAGGAGAAACTTCTCCATTCAGAGCATGATTAGTTGTTGGAATTCTCTATCCCAGAGGGGTCGAATTTATTTAAAATAGAGATCAGAAGACTTCTAGATATTGAAGTGACCACTGGATATGGGAATAGTACAGGAAAATGGCGCTGAGAAACATCCTTGATACCTAGGGGAAGATAACTACTCTTGTTTTAATTCTCATGATCTTAGGACTGTAAAACTGAATGTGGCTTCACTAAAGCTCTGTACAGTTCCAACACAAGTTCCCCATATTCATACACCACCCCTTTTGCAATAAAAATTCCTTTTGCCCTCCTGGTTATTTGTTGGGCCTAAATGTGATCTTTCAAGTTCAAAAGCTAGTGATAGCTTGCCACAGGATTTTCTGACCAATCTCTGAAGCTGACTTTTATCTCTCATGTAGATTTCTCATGCAGAGTGAATAAATGAATAATTCAGAGAAGATGACTGCTAATCTGAATAATTCTTGCATAAATTTCCCATATCTAACACAGCCAGCGATTAATACATTCCGGACAATTTGCTGAACAGATGAAAGATGCCATGCACAAATCTCGAAATTATTTCAGCTTTTAGCATCACATTCTCGTTCGATTAAAGATTGCACGCTAGCGAAGCAGCAAGCATTTCACTATTAGAGAGTCAGCATTCCGGGTTCAATTCTAGCACGGTCTGCAAGGAGATTGTGCATTATCCCTGCGATTGTTTGGGTTTACTGCCACGTTCTGAAGATGTACGGGATAGGGTTAGTGAGTTGTGGGCATGCTATGTTGGCGAATGCAACATTGGCATTCTTTCTAGAGGAATAGAGTATAGGAGCAGGGATGTGATGTTGAGGCTCTATAAGGCGATGGTGAGACCTCACTTGGAGTACTGTGGGCAGTTTTGGTCTCCTTATTTAAGAAAGGATGTGCTGACGTTGGAGAGGGTACAGAGAAGATTCACTAGAATGATTCCAGGAATGAGAGGGTTAACATATGAGGAATGTTTGTCCGCTCTTGGACTGTATTCCTTGGAGTTTAGAAGAATGAGGGGAGACCTCATATAAGGATTTCGAATGTTGAAAGGCATGGACAGAGTGGATGTGGCAAAGTTGTTTCCCATGATGGGGGAGTCTAGTACAAGAGGGCATGACTTCAGGATTGAAGGGCACTGAAGCCCCTTCAATAATTCTAAAAGACTGAGGTTTGGTAAAATACCGAAAGGCTTTTATTCGCTGTACAATACGACCTCCACGGTGAGTGTCTGCCCCTGGACTGAGGGGGAGGGGCAAGGTGAAACACCTTTATACAGGACTCTGTGGGAGGAGCCACAGGGGCAGTCAGCAGAGGGGCGTGTCCAGACAGTTAACCCAGTTACAACATATATATATGGTTTACAACAGGCGCCCATTCAGGACAGAAATGCGAAGAAACTTTTTTAGCCAGAGGGTGGTGAACTTATGGAATTTGTTGCCACGGGCGGCAGTGGAGGCCAAGTCATTGGGTGTATTTAAGGCAGAGATTGATAGGTATCTGAGTAGCCAGGGCATCAAAGGTTATGGTGAGAAGGCGGGGGAGTGGGACTAAATGGGAGAATAGATCAGCTCATGATAAAATGGCAGAGCAGACTCGATAGGCCGAATGGCCGACTTCTGCTCCTTTGTCCTATGGTCTTATGGTCTTATGTTGGTGCTGGATGAGTGGTGACGTTTGTGGGCTGCCCAGCACAATCCTCACTGATTTGATTTGATGCGAATGATGCAGTTGGTTTTGATATTTTGAACAGTGTGACAAAAAAAAGCTAATTTAAAAAAAACTTAAATTAATGAAGCAGACAGAAAGCATAGATGTATCCAAATGCAAGCTGTGCACAAGAGCAAAGAAAATACATCCATGGAGTCTGAAAGTAGATTGTATTGATAATATATTTATCAATACATCATCAATATCTATATATTTGAAGTCCTGCTGCCAGTAAATATTGTACAGCTCCCAAATAACACAAGCAAGCAAACACTTCACGTGTTAATAATAAGGGTGAAGCACATTTATCAGCTCAGTGCCTCCACGAAGACAACAAAATTAGGATTGAAAGCTCTAGGGTTGCTGCTTTCAATTATAATGCAATTATGCCTCCTGTAAATGAAAGTGTAGACATTCAGTGAAGACAAGATCGGACACGAATGGCTATGATGCTCCCCATTGCTGCTCTACATTCATAGACGAAGATCAGTCAGCTGAGTGGGATGCGGGACACCAGTTGGCAAGGAAATAGAGGTAGGGGACAAATAGGTAAAAAGGTTGAGAGAGGAAAATGGGCATTTTCAAAATCATTACTTCACAATAGATGAATGGTTGATATGTGAAATCAAACGTCCAATCTTGTGGAGAAGTGAAGTTACGGAGCCAAATTAAGGCAGACTAGAGGGAGCTGAGAATAAATGCTTAAAATTCTACTGTGCAGTTCAAATGTCTGACTTAAAGGCCAAACTGATACTCAAACCTCTAATAGTACAGCCTCCGCACCATGAACTAATTTAATACAAAGTCATTGTGACCCCGGTGTCCATGACCGTACACTCCATTCTCCCTCCTTCATACAATATTTATAAGTTTTCATTTACATATATTAACATATATTAACCTGATTTGAACCCAGACTGGAATAGTAGATCTAATTTGTTTTGTATGTCTTTTTGATAGTTATAAATTTACTCACTACATTTCTGCTCAGACAGGAAATGAAGATAATTAGACACAATTTGTCAGAGATTCATAAGGTGGGAAAAGGTGAAGTATGTGCTTTGCCTCATTTTATTCTGTTCTTTCAGATTTTAGGGGAATGGAGGGCTATGGTCCTGGTACAGGTCGATGGGAACGGGCTGTTTAAATGGTTTCGGCATGGACTAGATGGGCCAAAGGGCCTGCTTCTGTGCTGTACTTCTCAATGACTTTATGACTCTAAATCAGACTCTGGTTCCACTCTAACACTGATCTATTTCGTAAATAAATAAACAATGTTATTGTCTCAACCACAATGCACAAAAACAAAGTAAAAAAAGTTATGAACTTCGTAGAAACAAAAAGCCCTGCTGTCCTAATCCCTCAAGCATTTGTTCACGGCACGGGGGAGGCGAGGGGAGGGTATGGCAGACAATCGAGGAAAGAGGCAGAGATAAATAGCAGTAGCCAAATTCTCAGATGACTGTGTTCTCAGAGATACTGAGTTCATTGGAAAATTGACGGAAACCTTATCTCACTCTATGGCTCATGTATACGTCACAGTCAGTGCCTCTGCTTGCCATCATTAAATTCATAGGCCTCTTGAAATGCAGATCATCTCCCACCTGTAATTCCTCTGTTGTTTCTGCTAACAGGATTGCAGGCAGTAAACTCACTCAGTGCAAAGAAACGCTTTCCTGTGTCCAACTTGTTATAACCCGCACCAATGCTTCACTGGGGCTGCACGGCGGCATAGTGGTCAGCACAGTGCTTTACAGTACAGGAGGCCAGGGTTCAATTCCCACCGCTGCCTGCAAGGAGTTCAGAATCAGGATTATTATCACCATTGTATGTATGAGGCATGCAGGTTTGTATGTTCTCAGACCCTGTGTGGGTTTCCTCCGGGTGCTCTGGTTTCCTCCAAAGACGTGGGTCAATTGGTCATTACAAATTGTCCCGTGATTTGCCTAGGATTAAATCGGGGGACCTCTAGGCGGCCTGACTTGAAGGCCTGGAAGGGCCTATTCCACACAGTATCTCAATAAGTAATTTTAGAATTCAAATGATCGCAGCTGGGTAATAATTTAGATGACTCCACATTTTCATAACCCATCTCAGTCTGTGGATTCATAGAATTATTCCACCCAGTTCCAGTTCTACCTTGCACTCTCCCATCCCTAAGCATCTTCACAATGTTTTTATCTATTAATGTGTCAGAGATAGTAATCCCAATACTAATTCTGAGACAGTGGCTCACACATCAGCTGTTCCTTGTGCCTGCTGCTACTGCAATATTGCCAAGTGAAGATCTCATTTTCTTTCTAATATTCACTCAGCCTCTCCACCCCCTTCTTTGGCCTGATTGGAAACCGCTTTTGGAGCACTACCTCTACCTCAGTATAATCTCTTACCCAGCAACTTCCCAGAAAACTGCAAATGTCACTCCACTCTTTAAGAAGGGAGGAAGCTGGAAGAAAGGAAATTAGAGGCCAGTTAGACTGACTGCAGTGATTGGGAAGACGTTGGAGTCCATGATTAAGAATCAGGCTTCAGGGTACTTGGGGACACATGATAAAGTAAGCTTCCTGTAGGTCAAACCTGTTGGAATGCTTTGAGAAAGTAACAACCTGGACAGACAAATGAGAGTCAGTGGATGCCGTTTACTTGGATTTTCAGAAGGCCTTTGGCAAGGTTGCTTAACAGATAAGAGCTCATGGCATTACAGGAAAGATACTAGCATGGGTAGAAGATTGGCTGATTAGTAGGAGGCAAAGCGTGAATAAAGGGGACCTTTTCTGGTTGGCTGCTGGTGACTAGTGATGTTCTGCAGAGGCCGGTGTTGGGATCACTTCTTTTCACATTGTTCGTCAATGATTTAGATGACGGAATTGATGTCTCTGTGGCAAGTTTGCACGTTTGCAGGTGACACAAAGATAGGTGGAGGGGCAGGTAGTGTTGAGGAATCGGGGAGTCTGCAGAAGGACTTAGACAGATTCGGAGGATGGGCAAAGGAATGGGAGATGGAATATGGTGTCAGGAAGTGCGTGGTCATGTACTTCTGTAGAAGAAATAGAGGCATAGACTGTTTTCAGGGAGAAAATTTTAAAAATAAGCATTACAAAGGGACTTGGAAGTCCTCGTGCAGGGTTCCCTAAAGGTTAACTTGCAGGCTGAGTCACTGGCAAGGAAGGCAAATACAGTATTAGAATTCATTTCAGGAGGACAAGAATATAAAAGCAAAGATGCATGCTGAGGCTTTATAAAGCAGTGGTTTATAATACTTGGAGTACTGTGAGCAGTTTTGGGCCCCTTATCTAAGAAAAGGTGTGCTAGCATGGAGAGGGTCCAGAGGAGGTTCACGAGAATGATTCTAGGGACGAAAGGGTTAATGTATGAGGAGTGTTTGATGTCTCTGGGCCTGTATTCGTTAGGGTTTAGAAGAATGAAAGGGGATTTCAGTGAAACCTATCAAATATTGAATGGCCTAGATAGAGTGGATGTGGAGAGGATGTTTCCTATAGGGGGGGGTCTCGAACAGCCTCAGAGCAGAAGGATGTACCTTTAGAACAGTGATGAGGAGGAATCTCTTTAGCCAGAGGCTGGTGAATCTGTGGAATTCATTGGCACAGCTGGCTGTGGAGACCGCGTCTTTGGGTATGTTTAAAGTGGAGGTTAACAGGTTCTTGATTGGTCAGGGTGATGTTGGGGAAGTCCAGAACAAGGGGCCACAGTTTGAGGATAGAGGGGAAGCCTTTTAGGACCGAGATTAGGAAAAACTTCTTCACACAGAGAGTGGTGAATCTGTGGAATTCTCTGCCACAGGAAACAGTTGAGGCCAGTTCATTGGCTATGTTTAAGAGGGAGTTAGATATGGCCCTTGTGGCTACGGGGGTCAGGGGGTATGGAGGGAAGGCTGGGGCGGGGTTCTGAGTTGGAGGATCAGCCATGATCATAATAAATGGCGGTGCAGGCTCGAAGGGCCGAATGGCCTACTCCTGCACCTATTTTCTATGTTTCTATGTTTCTATGTTATGGGGCAAAGGTAGGAGATGGGGTTGAGGGGGAGTTGGGTTAGGGTTAGGGTCCTCCATAAGCTGAATGGGCTAATTCAGCTCCTATGTCATGGCAACATGCTACCAGTCTCTCTATCTCCTTCCTGTACTGAGTCATTGTTATTTGAGACACAGTTCACTACAGTGATATCATTTACAAAAATGAGGAATATTTAAGAAACCAGAATGAGAAGCTTATGGAATGTGGAACATAAGAAATCAGAGCAAAAGTAGAACCTTGTAGCCCAGGAGCCAGCATGGCAATGTAGTGGTTAGCACAACATTTACAGTACCAGTGAACCAGGTTCAATTCCTGATGCTGTCTGTAAAGTGTCTGTACACTCCCCCCTTGAACGTGTGAGTTTCCTCCGGGTGCTCTGGTTTCCTCCCACAGTCCAAAGACGTACTGGCTGGTAGGTTAGTTAGTCATTCTAAATTGTCCCGTGATTAAGCTAGGGTTAAATCGGGGATTGCTGGGTGGATCAAAGGGCCTATTCCATGCTGTGTCTCAATAAATATATCAATGGTTGGGTTGAGTCATTCTCCGATCTTGGCAATTTACTTGCAAACGTTTCGCCACGATGCGAGAAGACATCGCCAGTACACTGTTGACTGTGGTGTGTCTTCCGAATGCTTGGCCCTTATCTACATATCAATCAGCTGATTGGATGTCATTTCAGAAACTCAGATGTGATGTGGGGAGGAAATCTCATTGCTGGGTGGCTGTGTAGCGAACTTGTGCCTTGTGGTCTGGAAATTTGCTCGCATCGACTCGTAAATAGGATCGAGGTCTACATGCTTGTTTACAAGAGTTGTTTGCGGACAACCACGCTTCTCTTGTGTGCTGTGTGTTAGCTTGTGCCGTGACTTTCACTGATGCCCATCGAATTTGTGCTCCTCCCAATCTTCATGGGTAGAGACTAGGGCGAGCTGGTCATGCTGCTCCACAGCTGGTTGATGTCCGTGGATCCTTGTGGATAGTTCTCTCCCAGTTTGGCCGACGTAACATTTGCTGCAGTCCCTGCACTGAATTTTGTAGACATGGAACAGATACCTAAGGAACATATTTCCCTACATGAATAATGGAACAATATTAGCTACTCACCTGTCCTCAGGGAACTCACCTGTGATTGGTCAAGGTCCCAGTGAACTTTTCACTTGCCTCCATCAATAACCTGTGGTATATCCCATTAGCCCCAGGGAACTTAACCACCTTGATGTTTCTTAGATGAGGACCCCACTGTTCAGAATGCTCAAGGTGAGGCCTCTTCAGTGCCTTATAAAGCCTCAGCATCACATCCCTGCTCTTGTATTCTCAACCTCTTGAAATGGATGCTAACATTGCATTTGCCTTCCTCAGCACCAACTCAACCTCCAAGTTAACCTTTACATTGTTCTGCACAAGGAATCCCAAGTCCCTTTGCATCTCAGAGTTTTGAATTTTTTCCCCGTTTAGAAAATAGCCTGCACATTTATTTCTTCTACCAAAGTGTATGACCATGCATTGTCAACATTGTATTTCGTTTGCCATTTTCTTGCTAATTCTCCTAATATGTCTAAGACCTTCTGTAGCCTATCTGTTTCCTCAATGCTACTGCCCCTCCACCAATCATCATATCACCTGCAAACTTGGCGACAAAGCCATCTATTCCATCATCTAAATCATTGATATACAGCATAAAAGGAAGTGGTCCAAAAACCAAACCCCTGTGGAACATCACTAGTCACTGGCAGCCACCCAGAACTTTATACGAAGATACTTATGAAGTCAACAATGCACCAACCGATAATCAACCAAACAGGTTGTCCTCGCATACATTCAAAATATCTCTGCTCCAAGAACATAATATTTCAGTCGTGCATAAGTCAGCAGCAATGTTGAGGAGACCCAAAAGAATCAACCAAGCTATTAGACAAGACCGATGTGGTCCGCAAAATCCAACGCGGGGGCTACAGACCACAAGGCATGAAGTTCACTACGCAGCTAATTAGCGATGAGATTTCCTCCCCACATCACAACCGAGTTTCTGAAATGACATCCAATCTGCTGACTGATAAGTAGATAAAGGCCAAGCATTCGGAGGGCACACCAGCATCAACAGTGCACTGACAAAGTCTCCTTGCAGGGTGACGAAAGATTTGTAAGTAAATTGCTAAGATTGGAAAACAACTCAACCCAAGCATCAAGCACCTGAGCTACTCATCTTCTGAATTATTTCCACATACGAATAAATAAATCATGGCTGATCTGACCATTGGCCCCATTCCATTTCCAGTCTCTTGTCTCCCCTGTATCCAAAAATCCAAATATGAAAGGATTATGATAATCTCAGTGGAGGATTACATTCTCATCTGCCTTCTGTCTGAGTGCTTATCCTGACAAATTCCAGACTACCCCACCAGAGGAACCATCCCTTCGGAGCCCTGTATTTCAGATGTGAAAACAAAGGATAAGAATTTTAATACAAAGGCACTGCTTCGCTAAGAGTCAGAGAAGGTCGGCAAGCATGAGGTTGATAGAAAATGGGATTTAGAATCAGAATCAGAATCAGGTTTATTATCATTGGCATGTGTCATGAAATTTGTTAATTTAGCAGCAGCAGTTCAATGCAATACATAATATAGAAGAAGAGAAAAAAACATAATAATAACAATAAATCAATTGCAGTACATATATTGAATAGATTAAAAATCGTGCAAAAAACAGAAATAATATATATTAAAAAGTGAGGTAGTGTTCACAGGTTCAATGTCTATTTAGGAATTGGATGGCAGAGGGGAAGGAGCTGTTCCTGAATCGCTGAGTGTGTGCCTTCAGGTTTCTGTAACTCCTACCTGATGGTAACAGTGAGAAAAGGACATGCCCTGGGTGCTGAGGGTCCTTAATAATGGACACTGCCTTTCTGAGACACTGCTCCTTGAAGATACCCTGGATACTTTGTAGGCTAGTCTCCAAGATGGAGCCTACTAAATTTATAACCTTCTGCAGCTTCTTTCGGTCCTGTGCAGTAGCCTCTCCATACCATTCAGTGATGCAGCCTGTCAGAATGCTCTCCACAGTACAGCTGTAGAAGTTTTTGAGTGTATTTGTTGACATACCAAATCTCTTCAAACTCCTAATGAAGTACAGTCGCTGTCTTGCCTTCTTTATAGCTGCATCGATATGTTGGGACCAGATTAGGTCCTCAGAGATCCTGACACCCAGGAACTTAAAACTGCTCACTCTCTCCACTTCTGATCCCTCTATGAGGATTGGTATGTGCTCCTTCGTCTTGCCCTTCCTAAAGTCCACAATCAGCTCTTTCGTCTTACTGACGTTGAGTGCCAGTCTGTTGCTGCAACACCACTCCACTAGTTGGCATATCTTGCTCCTGTACTCCCTCTCATCTCCATCTGAGATTCTACCAACAATAGTTGTATCATCAGCAAATTTATGGATGGTTTTTGAGCTAAGCCTGGCCACACAGTCATGGGTATAGAGAGAGTAGAGCAGTGGGCTAAGCACACACCCCTGAGGTGCACCATGTTGATTGTCAGCAAGGGGGACATATTATCACCAATCTGAACAGATTGTGGTCTTCTGGTTAGGAAGTAAAGGATCAAATTGCAGAGGCCCAGGTTCTGTAACTTCTCAATCAGGATTGTGGGAATGATGGTGTTAAATGCAGAGCTATAGTAGAAGAACAACCTAAGTATTTGGGTTGTCCAGGTGGTCTAAGGCTGTGAGAAGAGCCATTGAGATAGCATCTGCCATTGACCTACTGTGGCGACAGGCAAATTGCAATGGGTGCAGGTCCTTGCTGAGGCAGGAGTTCAGTCTAGTCATGACCAACCTCTCAAAGCGTTACATCACTGTAGGTGTGTATGCTACTGGACAATAGTCATTAAGGCAACTCACATTATTCTTCTTAGGCACTGGTATAATTGTTGCCTTTTTGAAGCAAGTGGGAACTTCCACCCGTAGCAGTGAGAGGTTGAAAATGTCCTTGAATACTCCCGACAGCTGGTTGGCACAAGTTTTCAGAGCCTTACCAGGTACTCCATTGGGACCTTCCGCCTTGCGAGGGTTCACTCTCTTTAAAGACAGCCTAACATCGACCTCCGAGACAGAGGTCACAGGGTCATCAGGTGCAGCAGGGATCTTCACAGCTGTAGTTGTGTTCTCCCTTTCAAAGCGGGCATAGAAGGGATTGAGTTCATCTGGTAGTGAAGCATCACTGCCATTCATGCTATTGGGTTTTGCTTTGTAGGAAGTAATGTCTTGCAAACTCTGCCAGAGTTGTCGTACATCCGATGTAGCCTCCAGCCTCGTTCGAAATTTAGTGAAGGGGATGTAACAAGGGAATGGATGAGATTTTCGTCTGGTGATGAGCAGATGCAGGGCTAGAACTGGGTGATGTATGAGAGGTGGAAGAGAGATGGTCCTAGTGATAACACAGATGTGCGGACAGCATCGACCAGAACACCAAGGCTTGAAGCAGTCCGATTCAGCCTTACCCAGATGTCAAGGGCAGAGACGAACTGGTGGCAAGATTTAAGTGGCCTGGATTAATTGCATCTGAAGCATAATAATTGCTTAATCGCATTATTCACTGTGAATTAACTTAAAGATGCGCTTGCTTAACTCACTGAATAGCTAAATTTGCAGTAATGCCACCTAAAATGGGGTTATTACCAAATGAGCAACTTGTTCTGAAGATTACTCTTAAGTACATTATGACAAGCCAAATAGCGTCATCTCTGTACTATCTTGATGCTTTGATTCTTGATCCTGTTCCTACTATAATGCTGGTATCACCAGCAGCTTAAATAACAGTGTCATTTACCAGTGCTTATTATTTGCTCTGCACTTTGAACCTTCTTCGCCTGCTGCTCGTGCCTGACAATGTAAAGAATTCGCATTCAGAGCGTGCCGGGCCCTAGTGTTTACGTCCTCCGAGCGATGTCACGCATTTTCCTAATTTTCAAACAATGCAAAGTGTGGCAATCGAAAGATCATCCCAAGTTGGCAGGGCTCCATTTTATCGGGAATAAAGGTTACATTTCCATCAACATGAGGCAATGCATTTTTTATAAATGAATTAACAGAATTTCTCTGTGAGGCATACTGTGTGTTTTCTTTTGTGTTGTGTAGTATTCTAAAAGAAGCCAAGTACTACTGAAATAATAGTGTTATTATACTGGGTATACAATCAGAATCATAGTGACATTAGAGATGTTTATTATGCCTCGAACTCCAACATCATCTACTCAGCTGTAAGGATGCCACAGGTTCATTAAATTCACTTCAGACTCAATCCCCGCGATGCAGAAACATATTGTTTCCCATCACTCAAAGAGAAAATAAACATATCCTCTGGCCTTTTGGTAAATAATACCATTGTGTTCCTCTTACAGAATTGAAAGCTATTTACATTTAGTGAGCATATTGTCTGGATAAACACATCCATTATTTGTACCTGTGTCACCAGTATCCATCACTCTTATAGCAAGTCTCGCTGAAAAACATGTCAAATTCTCTGAAAAAATATGATGATAACTGTAAAAATTCTTACAGTGAAAAATCAGCCATTTCAGATTTTGCATTTGGTGAATAACTGTGTACTTCCTTTGGGGATTAAGGAAGACTTAGAGTCAGACAGTCATAGAAAAGTACTGCACAGAAACAGACCCTTTGGCCCATCTAGTCTGTGTGGAACCATTACAGACTGCCTGCTCCCATTGACCTGCTCCTGGATCACAGCCATCTATGTACCTATCCAAACTTCTCCTAATTGAGCTCACATGCACCACTTGTGCTGGCAGCTTGCTCCACTGTCTCACAACCCTCTAAGTGAAGAAGTTTCCCTTCGTGTTCCCCTTAAACTTTCCACCTTTCGCCCTTAATCCATGACCTCTAGTTGTAGCCTAACCTCAGTGGAAAAAAGCCTGCTTACATTTATCCTATCTATACCTTTCATAATTTTGTGTATCTCTATCAAATCTCCCCTCGATCTTCTGTGTTCCAAGGAATAAATTCAATCTTTCCTTATAACCCAGGTCTTCCAGACCTGGCAACATCCTTGTAAATTTTCACTGTACTCTCTCAACCTCACATCTTTCCTGTAGGTAGGTGACCAGAACTGCATGCAATACTCCAGATTTGGCCTCACCAATGTCGAAAACAACTTCAACATAACATCCCAACTCCTGTACTCAATACCTTGATTTATGAAGGCCAATGTGCCAAAAGCACTCTTTACGACCCTATCTACCTGTGATGCTACTTTCAATGAATTATGGACTTGTATTCCCAGATCCCTTTGTTCTACCACATTCCTCAGTGCCTTACCGTTCACAGTCTAAGACCTACCCTGGTTGGTCCTATCAAAGTGCAACACCTCGCACTTGTCTGCATTAAATCCCGTCTGCCATTTTTCAGCCCACTTTCCAGCTGATTCAGATTCCACGGCAAGCTTTGACAATCTTCCTTGCTGTCCATACAGCTCCAGCCTTGGTGTCATCCACAAATTTGCTGATCCAGTTAACCACATTATCTTCCAGATCATTGATATAGACGACAAACCACAACAGACCAAGCACTGATCCCTGCGGCACGCCATTAGTCACAGGTCTCCAGTTAGAGAGGCAACCATCTACTACCACCCTCTGGCTTCTCCCACAAAGCCAATGTCTAATCCAATTTACCGTACCATCTTGAACACCAAACGACTGAACCTTCTTGACTAACCTCCCACGTGGGACCTTGTCAAATGCCTTGCTGAAGTCTATATAAACAACATCCACTACCTTTCCTGGTAACTTCCTCGAAAAACTCCGTAAGATTAGTTGGACATGACCTACCATGCACAAAGCCATGCTGATGATCCCTAATCAGACCATGTCTGTCCAAATACTCATATACCCAGTTCCTTACAATACCTTCCAATAACTTCCCCTACTGATGTCAGGCTCACTGGTCTATAATCTGTTTTTTTTTATTCTTAGAGCCTTTCTTAAACAGTAGAACAGCATTAGCTATCGTTCAATCCTTTGGTACCTCTCCTGTTGCTAAGGATAATTTAAATATCTCTGCTGGGGCCCTGTAATTTCTACACTTGCATTCTACGGGGTCTGAGGGAACACCTTGTCAGGTCCTGGGGATTAACCACTGTAATTTGCCTCAAGACAGCAAACACCACCTCCTCTGTAATCTGTGTAGGGTCCATGACCTCACTGCTGCTTTGCCTCACTTCTATAGTCTTTGCGTCTGACTGCCCTATCTTTTGGCTCCACACCTAGCTTACCATTCTGATCTTCTAGAGGACCAATTTTGTCCCTTGAAATCCTTTTGGTCTTAATATATCTATAGAACCCCTTAGGATTCTCCTTCAGCTTATTTGCTAGGGCAACCTCATGCCTTCTTTTAGCCCTCTTGATTTCTTTTTCAAGTGTTCTCTTGCATTTCTTATACTCTATAAGTACCTCATTTGTTCCTACCTACCTATACCTGCTATGCACCTCCTTTTTTTTTCTTAACAAGGGCCTCAATATCTCTTGAAAACCAAGATTCCCTAAATCTGTTATCCTTACCTTTTATTCTGGCAGGCACATAACAAGCTTTGTACTCTCAAAGTTTCACTTCTGAAGGCCTCCTGCTTACCAAGTACACTTTTGCCAGAAAACAGCCTGTCCCGATCCACACTTACTAGATCCTTTCTGAAAACCGGCCTTCCTCCAGCTTAGAATCTCAACCTTGTAGACCAAACCTATCTTTGTCCAGATTTACTTTGAAATTAATGGCATTATGATCACTGGAAGCAAAGCGTTCCCCCACACAAACTTCAGTCACCTGCCCTGTCCTATTCCTTCCTATTTCCATTCCGGTTGGGTAAGCTCTGTGATGGACAATGAGGCCAATATGAGAACTACAGACTCTTACAGATGAGGTGAGGGTAACTGATAAACCAAGCATGTAGGTAATTTGTGAGGTGGGCACTCCGTTTGTCCCCAGTGCATGGCTTTGAGGTTTCCAATTGCTTGTTCTCCACTTTGAATGGTTCTGACTCGATAATTCCCAGAAATCAGAATCAAATCAGGTTTAATATCATTGGCATATGTGGAGAGATTTGTTAACTTTGCAGCAGCAGTACAATGCAATACATGAGAAATATAGGAAAAAACAAGAATTACTGTAAGTGTATGTATGTACATTAAATAGTTAGGTTAAGATAAGTAGTGCAAAAACCGGAATTTAAAAAAGCAGTGAGGTAGTTTTCATGGGTTCAATGTCCATTTAGAAATCGGATGGCAGAGGGGAAGAAGCTGTTCCTGAATCATTGAGTGTGTGCCTTCAGGCTTCTGTACCTCCTTCCTGATGGTAGCAATGAGAAGAGGGCATGTCCTGGGTGGTGGGGGTCCTTAATGATGGAAGCCATTTTTCTGAGGTACCGCTCCTTGAAGATGTCTTGGATACTATGGAGACTAGTGCCTATAATGGAGCTGACTAATTTTACAATCAATTGGAATAACTAATTTCTTCAAGGAAGCCTGGACTGTACATTTGAATCCTTTTCATTGTCTGCCTAGCAATCTCCTCCCACACAGAGGTCAGAATAGAGTATCTATTTCTGGAGCTGGTATCATGCATATGGATGATGAAGACTTTCCTAGGTAGCTGACTGAAACTAACTAGGGCTGCAGTGCTTTGGATGATTGCTTGGGGGAGAGGCTCTGAAATTGGTTCAGATATTTGGATGAATTTGCAGATACAGAATTGCTAGAGGTTTTCCAGTACCTTGGATGCCTATAGTAGATAGTTGAGACGTCAGAAGCACATCAGAGAACAGGAATAGGTGCTGCCGATAGATCATGGGTATTGTGCCTGATTCAAAGTCTCAATCTTCAAAGACCCATTTTGTCAATGAATCATATGATGTAGTAAGAAATAAAACAACTTAAAATTGTATCTTAAGTTTTAAAATCATCCTTAAAGCCTAACATTCACAATATATAACTGAAAATATTGAAACTGCAGATCATAAAACAGCAATTGAGATTTATAAATGTGCAAACCAGGTGCACAATCACGGAACAGATTTTGATATAATTTTTTTATAATTAGGTGCTAAAAAGATGTAACCAGGTGACTGCTGAATATCATTTTTTTATTGTTGAAGTGCACTTATGTATTCACCTTGGCAATGCTAAAATAGCTGCCTGTGCCTTTAAGAGAAAATGGTGATGTCATTTTGCATGGGTGGAGTAGAACGAAGAGTTGTCATGTTCTAGAAAGGACGACGATCGAATGCTTTTCCCAGGTTTGGTGAGGAAAGATTTCCGAGGGTAAAATTGATCGACACTGGAATAGCGTGATTGTGAAGTTCCTTAATCGCCCTACTAGCGTGAGCAAGCAGAATTCATTTCAAGGTCTAGCCTCAATGTGTTTGAAAGTTAAGCACGTGTGTGCCAAATGTGAGTATATCTCTCAGTCAAGATGAGATGTATTTATTCATATTTTTGAAGTTGTGTAGAAGGTACAGGGTTGGTGGGATTCTAACATTGTATTTTTTTTTTAGAATTCACACTACCATATTGGTTTTGTATATTTTGTTTTAGTTATTTTCATACTGCATACGTAACAAGGGTGTGGTCTGAAGTTAAACTGAGATTGTAATAGCGGGAACTGTGCTTTTTTGAAATTTATTTTGTTGTTTTTATTTTGATACCCTCTTTCAGCAATATAACATCTAAAACAGATAAAGGAATTTAAGACCCGAAAAGGTATTTGTTGACCTGTGTGTGCCTTTTTCCCCAGGCTACAAAGATATTTCCTTGTTTGGGGGATCTACAACTAGTGGAGTAAGGAGTTAGTGCGGAGAGCATTAAATTCTTCTCACTGAAGCTTGGGAATCATTGGAATTCTCATGAACCCTTAAACATGTTCAAGGTCGACACAGGCAGGTCTGTTTGTATCAATATGAGGTCAAAGTTGTGGGAAATGGGCAAAAAATTGGCACCGAGGCCAAAGTAAGATCAACTGTGATCATACTAATTGGCAGAGTAGGTCCAAGGGACCAAGTGGCGAACTCCAATTTCTGACATTCTCGTATTTAAATTTGTCATTTGAGAGGACCAAACAAAATTTTTTGACTGATTTGTTTGCCAGACATGTTCTTATCTACAGCTTTCTATGAAATAAGTCACTAGCTTTTTAAGATCCTTTCTATTTGAAGTTGAAGTCCATACACATGATCGCCTGTCATGTCTGTTCAGCTCCTGCTGTGATCTAATAATACTGACTCAGCTACCAAAGCCAGTAAACTAAAAGTAAACAGCCAAAATATGAATTGAAATCGCAGGTAAAGGATTATTGGGATATAGAGCCAATAAAAACCAAAAGAAGGAGTAGATTCCATCACTGTTTCTAAATGGGAATGGGGAAAATGTTTCAACAATAAACATTTAAAAGCTAATAGCAAATATTTATTGAAATGTACATGGTTGCTTTTGTAGACACCCAAACAGATACAAAGTTCCAATGATCTCCCATGTTGTCAAGTTCCACAGAATAATTTTAACTTGCAGCCAAGATGTAAGAGTAGAATCTCAGATGGATGACAAAGTGTTTGGCCTTCTGCAACATGAGGGTGTGCCATATCCCAATCAAGAGCTCAAATACTTTGCCAAGCTTTTAATTACCTACGTCCTCCAGCTATGCTTCCAATCCAATATCATGACTCAGTTGTTAAATTCACTGTTCTCTCTGAAGAAACGGGTCCAAAGGGCCCCAGATGGTACTCAACATGAACGCTGGATCCACTGGAATATTTACCTTTCGGTCCCTAATTATGTTCGCCTCTGTTCTGATCTCATTGTCTCTCCACAACAACCCACGGTGTTCCAGTGGACGAGCAGAAGCAACTCTAAGGAAATTATTACCCTAACTAATGTCAGCAAGATGTAACTTCAAACTAATTTAAATCTGCTTCAGTCCACTTGGTGCTTGGAGTAGTTACTGGACTTCATAATAACACATGCCACTAGCCTGTGCCAGGAGCACCACACATCTCTCTTAGCTCCAGTCAGTGCCCTGAATGACAATGTTTGCATTGAAGTAAAAGATGTTTTATTGACCTCAGAGCTAATAGTTAAATGGTTAAAATGTGATGTTTTCTCCTTTTTGGAGTCTGCTTATAATGAAGCACGTAGCTCTGAAGTAAATGGCAAATAGCAGGAAGAGCTGTATGGAGAGAATGCTTCACAGCCTCAACTCATTGGTACAGACAAAACATCATCAGAATTCAGAGCCGCTGTTACAGCTAAAGCCCACACACTTTGTACTCTATTATGTTGAAAGCTTACGATACGATCACGTTATATGTGACTGGAAAAATGATGCAGAGGTCTGTAGAAAACAGGCGACTCTCTGAATGAACAGCATTGTAAGTTATTGACTCTATAGCTCATAACTGTATCATGTGGCATTTACTCATCGACGATCTGCTTACCGATCTTGGCGCTAGGTCGGCTGAGCTCTCGGCCTCGTTGTCTAAAGAAGTTAAATGTTACAGCAGGTGAGGGTGGTTGCCATCGACGGCAAGTGTGCCACAAAACTAAAACTGATGCCAGTGAGGATTGGCGGTGAAGTTCTCAGTGTCACCCTCATGGCTTTAGTTCTACACTCAGTCAAGGTTATTTCATGCTCAGAAAACAATAACAACAGTAACTACAACAACTACAACTACAACAACAACTTCAACTACAACAACTACTACAACTACAACTACAACTACTACAACAACTACTACAACTACAACTACAACTACTACAACAACTACAACAACTACAACTACAACTACTACAACAACTACAACAACTACAACTACAACAACAACTACAACTACTGCAACAACTACAACTACAACAACTACAACTACAACTACTGCAACAACTACAACTACAACAACTACAACTACAACTACAACTACAACTACTGCAACAACTACAATTACTGCAACAACTATATCAACCAACAACTACAACTACTGCAACAACTATAATAACCAACAACTACAACTACTACAGCTACTACAACAACCACCACAACTATAATAACCAGCAGCTACACCAACTACTACAACTATAATAACCAGCAACTACACCAACTACTACAACTATAATAACCAACAACTACAGCAACTATAATAACTACAACAATTATAATAAGCAACAACTACAACAGCTACAACAACTGCTACAACAACCATAACTACTACTACTACTACTACTACAACAGCTGCAATAACAGCTCACTCTTTCTCTAGATGGTGGGGGAGGAGAGTTTGCTGCCGATTCTTGACTCGGAGAAACCCGGAATAAAAACGACGCCATAAACAGTAACATGGTGCTCGGCGAGCTGTTTTGATTTGGTGACCTCCCCTCAAGCTGTGGAAAGGGTTACACCTCTCTGTCCCTCGTTACAGAGAGAGAGAGAGAGAGAGAGAGAGAGAGAGAGAGAGAGAGAGAGAGAGAGAGAGAGAGAGAGAGAGTCTCTGCGGCATGTCGAATTGTCGGGTGAACAATGGTTTTTGCTGGACTGCAGATCATGGTCTCTCTTCGGGGACTTTGCTGTTGCTTGCCTGGTGGGTGGTGAGCACTGATGCTTCCTGCTGAAATAAATGGGGGAGAGTTGATACTTTGCCACTGCTTGTGCATGGGAGGTGGAGATGGGTGCTTTGTGGTTCTAATGTCATTCATTCTTTGTTTTTTTTCTGCTTTGTGGATGTCTGTGAAGAGTACAAGTTTCAGGTTGTATACTGTGTCCATTATCTGCTATTAAATGGAACCATTGAACAACAAAGGAGTATGTAAACTGAACTCTATTTCCCCTGGCTAGAGTTCCAGGAACAAAGAGTCCTGTTTTTATAACAAAGAATCAAGTATTTGGAAGTAAAATGTGAAGTTTCTTCTCATTCAGTGCTGTGAATGTTTGGAGCTCTCTATAGAAAACGGCTGGGTACAGTTTTCAAGAATTGCACGTTGATGAATATTTGGGTTCTGAGGGAATTTGGGATCGGATGGGAGAGTGGAGATAGGCTCTCAGTGCACAGCCGTGCAGCTTTCAGGGTTGGATCCTGTTGCCACTGCATGCACTTCAGACATTCCTTGTGTAAGAAACGTACCAATCACCAGGTAGGAAAGAGAAGTATCCACTAATTCGAGTAACAACCACTGCGGAGCGAAAAGATGTTGGATCGCTGTTCCACCATGTATTTCCAAGTGTGCTTGCCCGAGCCTGTACCTCAGTGGGATCTGGTGGGATGGCGGGTGTCCAAAGGAGCCCAGGAGCAAAGGGGTTATTCTCATGCAGCTGAGTCTTTTACAACCTGCAGCATCCAGGGCCCAGCAAAGCGACCTGGCACTGCAGAGACCTCACAGATCTCCCAGGGCTTGCACCAGGATGTGTCTGAGGCAAGGTAGCAGAAGGGAACAGGAAATCCAAATGATTGTAGGCTCCTTTTGGATACACCAAATCCGAGGAACTTGGAGGGATAAAGTAGCTTTGTATATTTCTCATGTACATCATTTTATAATAAAACATCTCAATTGTACTTCTTTAGCCTGGAGTCATAGAATGATAGAACACACCAGTGCAGAAACAGGCCCTTCAGCCCAACTAGTCCATGCTGACCTACTAATCTGCCTAGTCCCATTGACCTGCCCTCCATACCGCTCCCATCCACGTACCTATCCAAATTCCTCTTAAACACTGAAATCGAACCCGCATCCACCAGTTCTGCTGGCAGCTCGTTCCACACTTTCACTACCCTCTGAGTGAAGGAATTCCCCCTCAGGTTCCCCTTAAGCTTTTCACCTTTCACCCTTAATCCATGACCTCCAGTTCTAGTCTCACCCAAGCTGAATGGGAAAAGCCTGCTCGCATGTACCCTGTCTTTACCCCTCATAATTTGGTGTTCCTCTGTCAAACCTCTCCTCATCGTCCTACGCTCCAGGAAGTAAAATTCAAAGTCCAAAGTACATTTATTGTCAAAGTATGTATAAATTATACAGCCTTGAGATTCATCAGCTTACAGGGAGCCTTAAAATAAGAAATCTGAAAGAACCGAATTTTAAAAAAGACGGCGAAGTCGCAATGCGCAGAGAGAAGAAAAACACACAAATCATGCAGACAATAAAAACAAGCGACAGTGTTCAGAATGAAAGTGAGTCCATGAATATGAGGCTCCAGGGCAGCTGGAACAGGGTCACAGCCGCAGCCTCAGTTCAAACTCTCGGTATAAGTCAGATCCTCAATTCCCGGCAACACCCTTGCTGTGGGATGATCATGGATTTTGAGAGACATAGGATGAAGTTTTTTTCTAGGTCAACACTGCGACAGGGATTTTTACCTAAATCTTATTGATGACATAAAGTAAACGAGCTTTAAATGGAATCTTCTGTGGAGGTGGATTTGCAATAGAACAGTGCTTAATACCCTGGTCACGTTTATTCCTCTATCACCATAAATGAGAAATGGTTGTCGTAGAAGCTTTGGAGGTACATCAATTAACTGTTGTGTTTCCTACATTGCAACCATAACTTAATCTGGTCATAAATCACTTCTCTATATGGCAATATATACATATACATGGTTGACTTTAAGAGTACTCTTTGTTGAGTGAAAGGTGACTGACTGCTTATTTAAACCAACCCGCCCAAGAACTCACTGTAGGCAGTTCTTTGAGGATGAGGAAGATGTCAGAGTTGGTTGGTCGGAACTTAAAGTACATCAGCATCCTGCTTCAAAAACTACTTGGAATCATCCAAGCAGAAAATTAGAAACACTTTAAGCACTGGCATCCAATTTCATTTTAAGGTTATTAATTTGAAATCCATTTTCCATCGTATTTTACTCCCTTCCCCCAACACAATATAATTGAAACAACAGGAATTCTGCAGATGCTGGAAATTCAAGCAACACACATCAAGGTTGCTGGCCACCAGCAACAATATAATTGAATGTGTTTGCAGTAAGTTCCATCTATGTTATGCAGAAAACATTCAGTTTTATAATTCAGTGGTGTTTAGTCCCTGGTATGTGTCAGCCCCCAGCATAACCACTGTAATTTTTCTGTTCATATCATTTCCCATATTAACGGCAACACCTTTGACATTGCCATCTCATACGTTTTTCAACACATACTTTGTTAAAGGATTAGAACTAAGATATGTTAAAGATAAAGATTTCAATAATTTACTTGCTTTGTTCCCCATGCACATTCCACTCCTCCTTTCTAACCTCCTTGTCTTCTGTCTATTTCTTAGAAAGAATTTTACCTCCTTAAAAATTACTTTAAAATGCAATTTCAAACTTCTAATTAGAATCTTAATTCCTTTGGGCCTTCATCCCCTCACCTGCATATCTGACCCAGCTTTCATCCCATGCCAAACTCCTAAATCAGTCGTCGCTTACTTTCGCCTCAGTAACATTGCCTAAAAGGTGACCATGCTGAAACCCATGTTCTGCTTTTGTTCTCTCTGAACTGGGCTCTCCATGTATTCCCTCTCGCTTCCCCTCCCCCTCCCCCGTCCCTCCCCCAATTAAGTTCTCCAAAACTGTCACGAATCAAATCATATTAGATACAGTGAACAAAAAGAGTTCCTCTGGGGCTAAGGTGAAAAACTAACAAAATGCATATTCATGTGAAAAAAAACGTACATGTAGTCCAAGATGCTCAGCGACATGCCCCACAATTGATGGTACAGTCTCCCGGCAGTGCGCAGACTCACATAACCCAGCCTATCATTCCACTGCTCAAACATGGGAGGGCAGCACTGATGGGAGAGGCCAGCTCCCCCCGCCAAGTGCGGATGCCATGCTGCACCACCTCTGGCGTCTCCTCACCTGGTCTGCAGCAGCAGGCAAGCCCGCGGCTTGAGACCTAGTTCTCGCTACAAGTGAGGCTACACAGCTCCCGTGTCGTCTGTTGCACCTCCAGACAAGGGTAACAGGCCTGCAGCATCTTACACTATCGCTGCCCAATAGAGTCTTGTGATCGCAAGTGAAATGTCCTAACTGTGAAGTCCAATTTGCCCATCAAATCTGACCCACACTGGCTCCTGGCTAAACAAGAGCTCATTTTTTAATTTCTCATTTGCTTCTAAGCCATGGTCTTCATGCATCCTCAGTCTGTGTAATCTCCCCTAGACCTCCATGATATCAGCCCCTGGGCCATTCTGCCCTGTTGTCCAGCACCGCTCCTCCATCATTGGCCATGTCTTCATCTGTCAGCCTCCGTAAATCACTTCTTAGCTCTCTCAGCTTCTCTATTCACTTTCCTTCCTCTAAAATGCACTTTAAAATTCACCCCTCCCCTTTCTTGAGATCTAATATGTCAGTTTTAGTAATGTTCCTGTGAATCATTTTGAGATAGCTGGCTAAGTTGAAGGTGTTAAAGAAATAAAAGGCATTGCTTTTATTCTATCATATGTACTTCATAATTGCCTGATCAAAGACCTTACAGCTACAGCTGAATGAGATATTCATACCAAACACTTTCTTGTGGAGATCACAGGAAAGTCAGAGCGATGGAAAGAGAGTGGAATTAAAATGCATTGGGTGCCTCAGGCACTAGCAACCTGACTGTATTTATTCTCTTGCTCTATGGAATTGAATACAAATCTACCAACAGGCTTGTCTTAATCTAGAGTATCAATCTCCTTCACCCACTTACTACTAACTCGCTATCCATTACTCCGCTGGCGTTTCGGGCAGCAATGAAGGTCTTCCGTCTCTGGCAATGTTCAGGGCTTCCTTCATCATGTCAGTAGCTTCCTCTCTGCTTTCGCTACCATCCGCCATGTAATTCCCAGGTGGAGACTCAGGAATACCATCGAACTCAGATGTAGAAGGATTCTTCATCACTGTTTCCGTAACAATTTCCTTTTACCAGTCAGGGTTGTTAGCCCTGAGCTGAACCCCACCCGCTCCCCCGCCCCCCCGAGCCTGGAGGACCAGTGGACCACTCTTAATCTGACCTCCACTCTTCGGCCTATTGGCAAGGGTGATTATACTAAGAGCCAAAGCATAAAGCCTTGACGTCAGCCAACATAGCTCTCCGGATCGTTGTGGCACGCAAGCCTCCAAACCCAAGGACAAAGTTGTAGCCCTCTTGGAGGCGCTTCACCCAGAACTGCCCGAAATAGTTCCAGACTCCAACTCCTTTCCTCAACTGGTGATGGGTGGAAGCAGTACTCCCCGATATGCTTCCCCAACTTATTTTGAGATTGATTTATTTTCCTCTTCCTCTTTCGAAAAAGAAGGTTTAATTACCTGTACAGATCTCTATACGAACTGCACCAACCTCTCCATAAACTCCACCTTCAGACATCGACTGAATCTGGCTTCACTTGATCTCACAGAATAACTTTTCCACCCTGAAAATGTGACTAAAACAATTTTCAGACTCTGTCTGTCCAACTTCATGATGAGGGAGTCAGCAGTAGATTAAACTAATCCAGCACAATTGACATTCACTGGAATTGAGTAGGGGTGGAATCTGGGGCATTTAAGAGAAACAACTTCCCTGCCTCTATCTTATCTATCCCTTTCAAATTTTTATATGTTTCTATAAGATCTCCTCTCATCCTTCTGAATTCCAGTGAGTATAGTCCCAGGCAACTCAATCTCTCCTCATAGTCTAACCCCCTCATCTCTGGAATTAACCTGGTGAATCTCCTCTGCACCACCTCCAAAGGCAGTATATCCTTCCTCAAGTAAGGAGACCAGAACTACACGCAGTGCTCCAGACGCAGCCTCACCAGGACCTTGCACAGTTGCAGCATAACCTCCCTGCTCTTAAATTCAATCCCTCTAGCAATGAGGGCCAACATTTCATTTGCCTTCTCGATAGCCCCCTGCACCTGCCAACTAACCTTTTGCGGTTCATGCCAAGGTCTGCAGAAGAGCTGTGGCAAGCTCTCCCAGATGCTTGGAACAACCAACCAGCAATTTTCTTATAAAACTGCATTGAGGAGGTCACACTAAATATTGACTTGATTTAGTTTTTTACTGTTTACTGTTCTTTATGGTAATTTTTCTGATTCAAAGATTCAGCATTCAAAGTACATTTATTGTCAAAGTATGTATACAGAATACAACTCTGAGATTTGTCTTCCCCACTGACAGCCACAAAACAAAGAAACACCATGGAACCCATTCAAAGAAAAACATCAACTCTCCCCCGGCACCAAAAAGAAAAAAAACAAATTGCGCAAACTGCCAAAAAAAAAAGAACGAAAAGCACATGACACAAAATTGAAAGCGTCCAGGCTTATTCAGTTCAGCACAGTTCATTATCTGCAGGCCGGCCCGATCAAATTCGCCCAAAAACAGTAACAAAAGAAGGAGCCACCAATCTACGAACTCCGTCAATTAAACCTCGCCCAAGAACCGGAACATCGAGGGAGAGAGAGAGACCATTCTAACGCAGGGACCTTCTGCTGGCAGCAGCGAACGAGAGGGTGGTATATGGCACTAAACATCCACTCGCCTCAATGATTTCGATCTTCCTCAGCACTTTAGTCAGTGAGATCGGTGAGAAATGGTGTCGACCACGGGCTCGCACTCTTCGCTCAGAGCCTCATGGGACCCTTTCGGAGGCAGCGAAGAGCCGGGTTGCTCAGTCAGCCCGAAAACACAGTGCCAAAATGTAGATCACAGGCTCTGACGGGAGCAGAACCACATTGGAAAGAAAAAGAAGACATAAAAGAAGTGAAGAAAGTAGTTTCGTGAACCATCTGGAGGATGTCACCCTCGATCATGTTGTTCGCTGGCACCATTTTCTTCTGGCTATTCTAGATATTTAGAAACGTTTCATGTCATTATTTTTGAAAGCATCTTTGTTTATTTTACAACTAAGACTTTTACACAGCACTATAAATTGTTTTGTGTTATATTGAGACATTTGAATTCTTGGACAGTGTCGTCATAGAAACGGGCCCTATGGCCTACCAAACATGTGCTGTCATCAAGCACCCACTTTAAACTACACCCTTTTTATATTTCCTCATATTCCTATCCACTCTCCCAGATTCTACCGCTCACCTATACACTCAGAGAAACTTACAGCAGCCAGTTGAATCGGGGATTGGTGGGCAGTGCGGCTCAAAGGGCACGAAGGGCCTTCCCCGCGCTGTGCCTCATTAAAATGGGTGGCACAGTACCGTGGTGGTTAGCACAACGCCTTACAGTACCGGCGACCTGGGTAAAAAGACCAAGGTAACATGTCTGAACGCTTGGCATCCTGTCGCACTCAGCTCACTAATAAGCAAATGCTTTGAGATGCTGGTCAAGGACCACATCTGCAGCTTGCTATCACCCACAATGGACCCCCTAGAATTCACCTATCGACACAACCGATCGACAGATGACGCAATAGCCACAGCCCTACACATCGTCCTTACACACCTGGAGAAGGAGGATGCTTATGTGAGAATGCTGTTCTTGGACTGCAGTTCAGCATTCAACGCCATAATTCCCTCCAGGCTCGACAAGAAGCTCAGAGACCTCGGCCTTGACCCTGCCTTGTGCAGCTGGATCTTGGACTTTCCTGTCAGATCCGGGCAGGTGGTAAGATTGGGCTCCCTCACCTCTGCCCATCTGACCCTCAACACAGGTGCCCCTCAAGTCTGTGTACTAAGCCCCCTCCTTTACTCTCTGTATACCGATGACTACATCGCTACCCACAGCTCCAATCTGCTAATTAAATTTGCTGATGACACTACACTGATTGACCTAATCTTAAATAGTAATGAGGCAGCCCACAGAGAAGAAGTCATCACCCTGACACAGTGATGTCAAGAAAACAACCTCTCCCTCAATGTCGCAAAAACAAAGGAGCTGGTTGTGGACTACAGGAGATAGGTTAACCCCTATTGACATCAATGGATCTGGGGTTGAGAGGGTGAACAGCTTTAAGTTCCTCGGCATCCACATCGCCGAGGACCTCACGCAGTCTGTACACACCAGCTGTGTGGTGAAAAAAGCACAACAGTGCCTCTTTCACTCCAGATGGTTGAAGAAGTTTGGTATGGGCCCCCAAGTCCTATGAACTTTCTATAGGGGCACAATTGAGAGCATCCTGACTAGCTTTATCACTGCCTGGTATGGGAACTGTACCTCCCCCAATCGCAGGGCTCTGCAGAGAGTGGTGCGGACAGCCCAGCACATCTGTGGGTGTGATCTTCCCACTATTCAGGATATTTACAGGTGTGTAAAAAGGGCCCGAAGGATCATTGGGGACCCAAGTCACCCCAACTGCAAACTGTTCCACCTGCTACCATCTGGGAAACGGTACCACAGCACAAAAGCCAGGACCAACAGGCTCCGGGACAGCTTCTTCCACCAGGCCATCAGACTGATTAATTCATGCTAACACAACTGTATTTCTATGTTATATTGACTGTCCTGTTGTACATACTAGTTATTATAAATTACTATAAATTGCACATTGCGCATTTAGACAGAGACATAACATAAAGATTTTTACTCCTCATGTACATGAAGGATGTACAGTAAGTAGTAAAGTCAATTCAATTGAATTCCATTCCCACCACTCCCTGTAAGGAGTTTGTACATTCTCCCCGTGATTGTGTGGGTTTCCTCTGGGTGCTCTGGTTTCCTCCCACAGACCAAAGACATGCCGGTTAGTAGGCTGATTGGTCATTGTAAATTGTCCAGTGATTAGGCTTGGATTAAATTGGGGCAACACGGCTCGAAGGGCCAAAGAGGCCTATATCTCCATAGATATCTCACTGTATCTCAATAAATGTAATCATTTATTCACCCACTCATCTTTGAAATGCAACAGGAAAGTAAAGCATCTTTTGGGCCCTTGGTGACAAAGTACAAGACAGCGTTGAAGGTCTGCATTGAACCGTGAGGCGGCAGCCCCTGGTTGACTGATCTCAGCGGGTGTGGTGGTAGGAATCTGAATATTAATCTTTGGGCTAGAGAGAAGAGTCTCCAAGAGAGTCACAACCTTGTCGTTGGGTTTGGAGGCTTGCGTTCCTCAATGACCCGGAGAGCCACGTTGGCTGGAGTCAGGTCTTCATGCTTTGGCTCTTGGTAGGGTCATCCATGCCAAACAGGTCAAAGGGTAGAAACCAGACTAAGAGTGGTCCACCTGTCGTCCAGGTTCAGGGGTGCAGCTCAGGGCCAACAACCCTGACTGGTGAAACAGAAACTGTTGAGGAAAGAGCAATGAAGGATCCTTCTACATCTGAGTGTGACCGTATTCCTGAGAATCCATTCGGGACTTGCGTAACTGACAGTAGTAAAAAGAGGGAGGAAGCTACTGACACGATGGACACCTCCAGAGATGGAGGATCTTCATTGCTGCCCTAAACACCAGCGGTGTAATGGCAGTAAGTAAGTTAGTAAGTGAGAGAGAAGAAAATGAATCAGATTTATGATTACAAATCACTATCCAGAGGTCTTTGCTGGAAAGTGTACATATCTGATCTTTGCTAGACAGAGGGATTGAAGGCAACGATGACATCATTACACATCCTCGAAGAGAGCTCATTTCAGTCTTACTCATAGACGACAGAAATGAAAGTCACCCTAAGTGACTGACGCCTCTGTGAAATCGATTCTGACATGCAAGTTACTCCCTTGCTAGTCTCCCTCTGATTTTGGAACATAATGGGCTTGTGATTATGTATTATGTTCTACATAACAATCATTAGCTTTGAAGAGGAAAATTACTAATTAATGATGATGCCAAGATTATTCATAAGTAAAGAAGCTCCCATATGCTTATTTACAACCATCTCAGCCTTCTGCACTTTTGGTTCTGAAGTGGAGTTAACAAAGGATAAGAAACCTGAGATAATAATGAGTAACTATGTGATTTTACAAAATATTAATCAACCTTATTTACTGCTCCCTTCTAGAAAATGGAAAGTGTAAGCTGAACACACATGATGGATGAATATAACATATCTGTCTGCATGTGATTTAGTGACTCAACCTTCTCCAGTTTCTCCATCACAGTTAAGTTCGGAGGGTTGATAAAAGTCTCAGAAGATCTCATCAAGCACTGTCGGGAAACATTATTTACTGGCTGTTCGAAATCTGTCATTTTGCAACGTCTCCATGGGGCACTTTCCTCCTGATCAACTGAATGGTGTTAATGAACGTCGGCTGGAATGTGCGAAAGCATCAAATAAGCGTCACTAAAATACCAAGACTCCACACAGAATCATTAGCGCCATCACATGCGGAGAGTGGAATCTTTCTGTTGATAGATTTACTCAGTGATACAGTGTGGAACGGGCTCTTCTGGTGCAACGACGCGCACTGCCCAGCAACCCCCCTATTTATTATCAGCCTAATTACAGGACAATTTCCAATGACCGATTAATCTACGAACCGGTACGCCTTGGGACTGTGGGAGGAAACCGGAGATCCCGGAGGAAACCGACGCGGTCACAGGGAGAACATACAAACGCCTTACAGGCAGCTTCGGGAATTGAACTCCGAACTCAGGAATGCCTCAAGCTGTAACAGCGTCGAGCTGACCGCTACACTACCCTGGCACTCTGGTGAAGTGATCTAATCACTATTAGAACATAGAATATCGAACACCACAGATCCTTCAGCCATAATGCTGTTCCGAGCTCTTAACCTACTCAAAGATCAATCTCACCCTTCCCTCCTACATAGTCTTCCGTTTTTCTGAATGCCTATATATACATAGCCCTCATATGTGCCTATCTAGGAGTTTCTTAAATTGTCCTAATGTATCTGCCTCTACCACCACCCCGGCAGGGTGGTCTATGCATTCACCACTCTCTGTAAAAAAACTTAATTCTGACATCCCCCCATGCTTTTCTCCAATCACCATCAAATTATGCCCCTTGGTATAAGCCATTTCTGCCCCGGGAAAATCGTCCCAGACTGTTCATTTGATTTATGCCTCTTATCATCTTGTACAACTCGATCATCATCTTCCATTCTCCTTCACCCCAAGTAGAAAATCCCTAGCCTCATAAGACATGCTCTCGAATCCAGACAACATCCTGGACAATCTCCCCTGCACCCTCTCTAAAGCAGGCGTCCCCAACCTTTTTTTACACCACGGACTGGTTTAATATTGACAATATTCTTGCGGACCGGCCGACCAGGGGAGGGTGGTGTTCAAGTAGGGTTAAACTCACCCCAACATGTCTGTTACAGTTAGGGTTGCCAACTTTCTCACCCCCAAATAAGGGACAAAAGTAGCAGTCAAATCCCGGGACACTTTACCCCAGGAAAAACTACCATGACCGTGAAGCCTTGCGCGGGCACCTGTGTGCGCATGTAATGTGCGTATGCGCATACATGCCGATTTTTTTCCCCAGAAATCCGTTTTGCCTGCATCTTCCTAGCTGTACTGTACATACGTTATTTCTACTTTATATAGGCTGTGTATTTATCATATCATTCCTGCTTTTACTATATGTTAGTGTTACTTATTTTCGGTTTTATGTGTTATTTGGTATGATTTGTTCGGTTATTTTTTCGGTCTAGGAACGCTCAAAAATTTTTCCCATATAAATTAATGGTAATTGCTTCTTCACTTTACGCTATTTCGGCATGAAAGGTTTCATAGGAACGCTTTACCTTAGCGGGGAAAATATGGGACAGGGGCGGTCCGGTATGGGACAAACCAATTTAGCCCGAAATACGAGATGTCCCGGCAAATACGGGACAGTTGGCAACCCTATGTTCAAGTTCAACAGTGCGTGACAGGGAATGAGGAAAGGTGCAGCTGACTCGTATCGCTTCCTCACAGCCTGGTAGTACATGCTTTGCAGCCTGGTACCGGTCCGCGGCCCGGTGGTTGGGGACCGCTCCTCTAAAGGATCTACATCCTTCCTATAATGAGGCGACCAGAGTTGAACAATATATTCCAAGTGTGGTCTAACCAAGGTTTTATAGAGCTCCAGCATTACCTTGTGGCTCTTGGAATGAATATTTTGTTTTACCTTTACTTCCACTGGTCTGATTATATCTTGTCTGAGGGCTTTGATTGTTTTTTTTTGTGATGGTTGTATTGCTACAAACATGGCGTGAATAACAGAAGGGGTCGGTGTAGGTAGGCTCGGTACAAATGTGTGGCTGATGGTCAGCACAGGCCAGGTGGTCTGGAGGGTCTATATTCCCCTGCTGCGACTCCGGATAACGCCTGGAAACTTCCAGCCTTCTGTTTTGTCGGAATCCCAGCGGAGGTCATCACAATCCTGCAGACCCTACTTTGTAAGAAAGGATGGAAAATGCTTAAGTTTGTTAGGAACCGATGAGGCGCTTTGGGCACAGTATCATTGTTATATTAAAAGTTGAGTTATTTGTTGGTCTGAGTACAGTTAGAAAGCCTGAGTGAAACTACAATGTAGAAGTAGTCATCAAAATAATGCAATCAGGGAGACAGAATAGGAGGAACATAGGAACATTGAGATAGCAATATTTTTAATTTAGAAATTTCAATAGATGACTTTTCAGTGAAAGGTTTGAAAGCAACAGTGTCCTCACTTCCTACACTCTGGAGAAATAATCACAGAATGCTAAAGATTACTGCGAAGGTATACAGACAGATGAGACGGGCAAGTTAATTAAATCGGTGCCCGCAGTGTGAGCTTAGCAGCAGGAGATGAACAAACTAAGTGTGCCAAGAGCACATGAATGAAGCCATGGAAGAGGAGAGGTCACAACTGCTTGTATTAAGTATCTGCTGGACCATGGAACTGCCAAGGCACAGTAAAGTCTGGTACTTGGGATCAGTACACTGTAGATGGGTACTTGATTGTCGACTTGGACAGAGTAGGTTGAGGTGTCTGTTTCTGTTCTGTGCGGTTTCACATTAGCTCGTCGAGCAGCAGTCTGTTGGGGTAGCTATTTGCTATACAGTGCAACCCGGTTCGTTGGGCCATCAGTTAACCAGGACAGCTACTTATCTGGGACAATTCTTATTTTAAAAAATAGCTAATCAAGAAAATAGCCAGGATTCCCTTCACTTATTTGGGACACTACGCTGCTTGCCTGGGATAGGAGGTTGTTGCCGAACAGTTTCTAACAGGCAATGCGCACAAAACGCGGGAGGAACTCAGCAGGTAAGGCATCATCTGTGGAAAAGAGTTTCAGGCTGAGACCCTTCTTCAGGACTGGAAAAAAAATGCAACAGTGCCCATGCTACCTGTACTCTGGAGAAATAAACAGAATGCTAAGGATTAGTGCAAAGGATTAGTCCAGACAGATACCGTTTTTTTTTCCCAGTCCTGATAAAGGGTCTCGGCTCAATATGTTGACTGTTCACTCTTTTTCATAGATGCTGCCTGGCCTGCTGAGTTCCTCCAGCATTTTGTGTGTGTTGCTTGGATTTCCAATATCTGCAGATTTTCTCTTGTATGAGTTTCCAACAGGCATCAGACGGGAGCACTTGTGTGGCCGTTGCACACCGCTCCGTGCTTAGAACAAGCCTCAGTTGCATGTGCTTGTGTTCAAAAGCAGTGGTTTTAGCTGCTGAGAAATAAGCAGCAAGACATTTCATAACTGCTATGCTCACAGCGGTTTCAAGCATTTGGGCTCGGGGACGCTAGAAACGGCTGGGAGTGAAAATGAAACCATTTCGCTACTTCAACAAGTTGGGAACTACGAAGAATTTGAAGGTATCAACAATCATCTTGAATGTTACAAAGAATATGAAGATTTGGAGGATGCACTTGTCAATAGCATTGTATGAAGGCAGTCCATTATCTGCACTAATTTTGTTCATTTACAGTCAATTAAAAGAACACAGTGTCCCCCCTCAATAACTATTAGGAACTAACACACAGGCTACCTCTACACTACGCCGAATAATTTTGAAAACGCCGGTTTCGAGTAAAAACGACAGGCGTTCACACTAAGCGTTTTTCAAACTATCTCTGTCCACATTAGACGGCTATTTGGGTGAATCTCCTCCTACTGGGCATGCGCAGGACACACAGAAAACAAGCGAAGAGGAAACGGTATACTTGGTGCGCATTTGTCCAGTTACGGAGTAGAAAAAGTTAAAAGGAATTGCTGTTGGCTCTCGCGCAGGAGGACTTAAAACTAAAAAAAAAACAAACACTGGAGCGTATGGAGGCAACGGACAGGGAATTCACGGACACTATGACCCGGCTGATGACGAACATTGAAAAACTGACTAACTCTGTTGCATTAATAAAGTACCTTGTTAAATGTACAAAAAAATGTCTGCATCAGTGTTATCTCGTATTTCCATACACTGTTACATTAGGTTGTTACACATCTATTGTCAGAGAAGTACTTGCATAAATAGGTAAACCACCTTGGTTCTTGGTTCTTGATCCTCCAAAATATTCCACATGGAATTTAAACTGGAGGTGGAGGAGGGTGTTTTCTGTCCTTACCTTCATACAAGCAAGGACAGAAAACAGGGCAAAGTGAGTATACTTATTTATTCAGTAAGCTATGGGTCAAAGTATTTGGCGAGTACATTACTAACCCTTCTGGCTTCAGTCTCGTGGCCGTCTGTTCTGAAATTGTTAGGTTCTGCGAAGCGCAGAATCAAATATCACTGTGATGATTGTACGCTCTAGTAGCAACTGTCTGGCGACAATAAAGTAATAATGATAATAATAAAACGATGAAATGCCGTGCTGTCGCCATCTGCTGCAGCACGTCATGGCAGTGGTCTTAAAAAGCTCCAGTTACCCCGTACACACTGCAACGGATATTAGGCATTTTCAGATTTATTCACTGTGGAGACCGTTTCTGAAAATCTCCATTTTCGGGGGCTGAAAACGCCGTTTCAGTGTGGATGGAAGGTCAAAATGAAGAGAAAAAGCTTCGTTTTCAAAATTATCCGGCGTAGTGTGAACGTAGCCACGGTTTTATAGCAATGTAGTTGTATTGATAGTGTTATAATTTGTTCTGTATTTCATGGCTGTTAGTCTCTTTTATACTTTTTAAACTATTTCCATGAAGGGGAACGTCGACTCAGACCGTGAGAGGCCTGCGTCGGGCATTTTCATGCCTTACAAGGCACAGATTGGAAGTCTGTGTGGGGCGTCACTCCTCACACAGACTAGAGCAATGTGTGATTAAGTGCCTTGCTCAAGGACACAAACACGCTGCCACAGATGAGGCTCGAACTAGCGACCTTGAGATCACTAGACGAACGCCTTAACCACTTGGCCACATGCCTCCACAGTTCCATGAAACTTGGACTAATTAGGGAAGCCACTTAATTGAGCCAAAATATACTGGTCTCAATGTGTCCCAGTGAACCGGAATCCATGTCAATCGATTCTTTAATGGATTGAGGTATTTAGAGCAGTGATGGATGGGGAGGATTTGTCAATATCTTGAGATAAGGTATCTAAATTTTTGCATAACAGAGGAATCAGGAAGCCCCCCAGGAACTTGATGCTGGCTTTGTCTTAAGGCCCAGGCCCCCTGTTAAGACAACTCACTACTTGCAGTTTGCTTGTGAATGGCCCTGTCTATTGTGGATTGTGTTTATTAAATACATTGTACTTAGTATGGTAACTCTGTGAGCCAATACTAGTGTCCATGTGTTGTGTTACCTATAATCTCTGGAAAAAAATGTTAAAATTTTACAACAAAGTAAGATTTCATTGTATTTAAGGTCTTCGTGGGATCCCTCTTTTCTAAATCATCTTTTACTCATCTCTATGTTGATCATCTTACCTCTTCCCTCATCCTTATCCTCCTACTTCTTCTCATCCACCTATCACATCCCCCTGGGTCCCCTCCTCCTTCCCTTTCTCCTGTTGTCCACACTCCTCCCCTATCAGATTCCTTCCTCTCCAGTCCTTTATCTTTCCTACCCACCTGGTTTCACCCATCATCTTCCAGCTATCCTCCTTCCCTCCCACACACACCTTTTTATTCTGACATCTTCCCCCCTTCCTTCCCAGTCCTGAGAAGGATCGGCCTGGAAAGCTGACTGTGTATTCATTTCCATAGCTTGCTGCCTGACCTGCTGAGTTCCTCCAGCATTTTGTCTGTGTTGCTCTTTATCGATGTAACGAGATTGGATCACCAGCGGGCCCAGATTTAGAGTGAAGCATTACCAGTGCTTAATACTGATATGATATAAATTAGACAGCAGCTTCAAATCCATGCATGCTGCGTCAAATGTAGATTTCTGGAAGCTGGTGTCGGCTGCACGAGTCCTGTACTGATATTTTGCCACTGGCTGCAGGATCCATGGAATAAAACTTACAGCTGCTCCTTTTAATTGCACTTCAGACGCTTTGAAGGAAAATGAAAGTGCAAGATCAATACAACCTAATGGATAGAGATCCAACAAGATAAGTCCAATCTCCCTGAGACCGTGAGCAGTGATGGAAATGGCGTAACGCTAAAGGAAAATGCTTCCATTTCTTCCTCAACAGTGGCCTAAGGCTTTTGTGAATTTCACTTCACCTGACAACATTGATTTGGTCTCAACTGAATTATGATGCAACATGTGGCTGGAAGCTGTAATGTGCCTTTCAATCAGGAGTACACCTATAGATCTGAAAGAAAATTAAGCCTGGGACAAAACTAATGCAAATAAATTGCATGATAAATTACATATTCTTTGAAGGTGATTAAGCCAAAGAGTTCACTCAGTGTAGTAATTATAAATACACTGAAAATCACTTTATAATTCCACTCGTTGCTCTGTTTGTTAAAAGCCCCGAAGCACGATTCACAGAACAGCAGGGAAGAACGAATCATTAAATGCAGCAGCGTAGTCAAACACCTATTAAAAATTGCAACAAAGCACTGGGAATGATTTGCAGAGATACAAAGTTCAATGCTAGTGAAGTTATATTAAACCTGTGCAAGACCCAGACCAGGATGCATGAGAGTTCTGTGGACTGTCTGGGTCACCGTGCTGCAAAAACCTAAGCAGAGAGTGAAGATGGGATTTGCAGGGTGATACTAGGACCAAGAGATTGAAACTACCAGGAAAGACTGAAAAAGTTTGAGATCTTTTCTTTTTAAAGTATTTATTTTGTGAAAGAACTGGAAGGGGTCTTTAAAGTTATGAATATGATGCAATGCATACAAAGTGAACCAGTTACTCACCACTGCTTTTATAAATATCCACTTCACAACTGCCTTTCAAACCCAGCTTTGAATCATCAATAGTACATACATAGTTCCAGTCTCTATCCTTCATTATAAATCATCATTATAGATTGGCCTGTACTCAGCATGGATCCTTGTGACACCTGATTCATTACGGCCTGTTGAGGTAAAAATATTTGTTTATTCCTGTTTTTTTTTTCTTTTTTTGGTACCTTAACAAATCCTCATCCATGCCAATCTATCACTTTTAAGATCATGATGCCGAAATTTAATGATAAATCTGTGATGCACTGTCTTGTCAAAATGCTGTTTGAAAGTCATTTCTTACTCTACTCACTGGAGCAACACACACAAAATGCTGGAGGAACTCAGCAGGTGAGGTAGCATCTGTGGAAAAGAGTGCAGTCAATGCTTCAGGTAGAGACACTTCTTCAGGAGTGGAGAGAGGTCTCAGCCTGAAATGTCAACTGTTTACTCTTTGCCTGACCTGCTGAGTTCCTCCAGCATTTTTTGTGTGTGGCTTTGGATTTCCAGCATCTGCAGATTTTCTCTTATTTGTGATGCACTATCAATTACTCCAAAAGACTGGAAGTAGAGTAAATACTGAAAGGGTTTTATTAGCAGTAAAATGTGACCTCGACCATGCTGAGTATCTGCCCTGGACTGAGAGGAGGAGCAATGGCGCAATCACCTTTATTCAGGGGTCTGTGGGAGGAGCCACAGGAGCAGTCAGCAGAGGGGCGTGTCCAGACAGGTAACCCAGTTACAACATATATATATGGTTTACCACTGGCTTCACCTTTCTTATCCTGTTGGTTGTTCTCTTAGACATGTCAAGCACATTTTCACTTTATAAAATCGCATTGACTCAGACAAATTATATTGTAATTTTCCAAATGCCTGTAAACACTTCATTCATAACAGTTTACAGTGTTTCCCAAAACCAGGAAAGTACAAGAGGTCTAGGAATGACATCTGGACGGCCATCTCACATGCAAATTGACCATTCCAGACTAAACTCGAGGATCAATTTTATATGTCATATACATTTACACATACAGTATTAGGAACTTACTGTGATGTGTTTACACAACGTGCAACAAAAACAACATTCAACAATTATAAGAAAAAAGTTATACAAAAATAAACTTAGTGCTTGAAGTATGGATATGTAGTAAAATGTGCATAGATACATAAACACCAGCACGTATTTACAATGTAAACTGCATTATAAAAAGTGAATTGAAGCATTTACAATGCAGTGCAGTGACTGAGGTAGTAGGTAGAGGAGGTGGGGTGGGTAACTAGAATGGTTGATCAGACCAACTTCCTGGGGGAAGAAACTTTTAAGATGGTGTGAAGGTTCTGTTTTAAAAGCCCTGTAGGGCTTTCCAGAAGGGAGCTTCTAAGAGACTTGAATCATAGAGGTATACTCAACAACAGTGGAAAGACCTGAATGGCTTCTACAAAGCAAAGCAGGCAACATAATTGGCATTGAGGTTTTACTCCCAGATGAGCTCAATGCCTTTTATGATTGACAGGACGTAGATCCCCACTGTCCCTGCCGACCCTGTGATCTCAGTCTCTGAGGCCAACGTGAAAGCATCCTTCAGGAGAGTGAAACAATGGAAGGCCCAGATTGACCATTGGAAGGCCCAGGTGGCCAAGTACTGATGACGCATGCTAATCAACTGACTGGGTTATCTGCGGACCTCTCCAACCTCTCGCTTCAGCAGTCTGATGTACCCACTGGCTTCATATCGGTGCCCAGGAAGAACATGATAACCAGCCTCAACGACTATTGTCCAACAGCACTGACATGCACTATGATGTGCTTTAAGAGGTTGGTCATGATGCATATCAACTCCTGCCTGAGGAGTGGTTTGGATCCACTCCATTTTGCCTACCGTCACAACAGGTCAACAGCAGATGTCATTTCATTGACCCTTCACTCAGCCCTGGAACATCAGGAAAATGATGATGTGTGCATCAGGATGCTCTTCATTGACTACAGCTCAGCATTCAATATGATCATCCTCTGGAAATTCTTCACTAAGCTCCAAGTCCTGGGCCTCGATACATCCCTATGCAACTGGATCCTCGATTTCCTCACTGGCAGACCCCAGTTGGTACGGATTGGCAACAATATCTCCTCCGCTCTTACCATGAGCACAGAAGTCCACAGGGCTGTGTGCTTAGTCCTGCGCTCTTCTCACTTTATGCCAATGATTGTGTGGCTAAGTACAGCTCCAATGCTCGATTTAAGTTTGCTGGCGATACCATTGTCACTGGCCAAATCAAAGGTGCCAATGAATCGGTACATAAGATTGTACTTAAATCCACACAGCATTAGAAATAAAGTGGATGACCTTGCTGCACAGCTGCAGGTTAAAAGGTATGACATTGTGGCCATCACCGAGTCATGGCTAAATGATGGATGTGGTTGGGAGCTGAATATCCCAGGATACACAGTGTACAGGAAGGATAGGTAAATGGGGTGGCGTGGCCCTGATGGTAAGTAACGATATGAAATCAATAGAAAGAAGGGACATAGGATCAGAAGAGGTAGCATCCTTATGGGTAGAATTAAGAAATGGCAAAGGTAAAAAGACACTAATAGCAGTTATATACAGGCCTCTAAACAGCAGTCGGGATGTGGACTACAAGTTGCAGCTGGAAATAGAAAAAGCGTGTCAGAAGGATAATGTCAAGATAATTATGGGGGATTTTAATATGAAAGTGGATTGGGAAAGTCGGGAAGGAAATGGATCTCAGGAGAGGGAGTTTGTAGAATGCCTACAGGATGGCTTTTTGGAGCAGCTTGTCCAGAAGCCCACCAGGGGTCCGGCTGTTTTGGATTGGGTGCTGTGTAACGAACCTGAGGCGATTAGGGAGCTGGAGGTAAAGAAACCTCTTGGAAGTAGTGATCATAATATGATTGAGTTCAGTTTCAAATTTGAAAAGGAGAAGCTGGTATCAGGTGTATCGATATTTCAGTGGAACAGGGGAAATTACAGTGGTATGAGAGAGGAACTGGCCCAAGTCGATTGGAAAAGTAAACTAAATGGAGGGACGGCAGAGCAGAATTGGATAAAATTCCTACAAGAAATAAGGAAAATGCAGGAAAAATATATTCCAAGAAAAAAGAAAATCATGAATGGAAAAATGGCACAAATGTGGCTAACGAGAGAGGTTAAGGCAAAAATAAAAGCAAAAGAAACGGCGTACAAGGAAGCAAAAATTAGTGGGAAAAATGAGGACTGGAAGACCTTTAAAAACTTACAGAAAGAAACTAAGGAAGTCATTAGGAAAGAAAAGATGAACTATGAAAGGAAGTTGGCGATTAACATAAAAAAGGATACTAAGAGTTTTTTTAAATATATGAAGAGTAAAAGAGTGACAAGGGTAGATACGGGACCGATTGAAAATGATGCTGGAGTAATTATAATGGATAACAAAGAGATGGCGGAGGAACTGAATGAATATTTTGCATCAGTCTTCACAGTGGAAGACATGAGCAATATACCTGATAGCCAGAGGTATCAGGGAATAGAATTAGGTACAGTCAAGATAACTAGAGAGAAAGTGCTTGAGAAGCTAAGTGGACTAAGAATAGATAAGTCTCCCGGCCCAGATGAGGTGCACCCAAGGGTTCTGAAGGAGGTGGCTTTGGAGATTGTGGAAGCATTGGAAATGATCTTCCAGGAATCAATAGACTCTGGCATGCTTCCGGAGGACTGGAAGGTCGCAAATGTAGTTCTGCTATTTAAGAAAGGAAGGAGGCAGCAAAAAGAAAATTACAGACCGATTAGTCTGACATCGGTGGTTGGAGAGATATTGGAGTCAATCCTCAAGGACGAGGTTATGAAATACCTCGAGGTGCATGACAAGATAGGCCGAAGCCAGCATGGTTTCATGAAGGGAAGATCCTGCCTTACCAACTTATTGGAATTTTTTGAGGTAATCTCGAATAAGATTGACAAGGGAGAGGCTGTGGATGTTGTGTATTTGGATTTTCAAAAGGCCTTCGATAAGGTGCCGCATATGAGGCTGCTTAATAAGATGAGAGCCCATGGAATTATAGGAAAGATATTGAAATGGGTGGAGCATTGGCTGATAGGCAGAAAGCAAAGGGTGGGGATAAAGGGATCCTATTCTGATTGGTTGCCGGTTACTAGTGGTGTTCCGCAGGGGTCGGTGTTGGGGCCGCTTCTTTTTACGATGTATATCGATGATTTGGATTATGGATTAAATGGTTTTGTGGCCAAGTTTGCGGATGACACCAAGATAGGTGGAGGAGGAGGAAATGTTGAAGAAATGGAAAGGTTGCAGAGAGACTTAGTCAGTTTAGGAGAGTGGGCAAAGAAATGGCAGATGAGATACAACGTTGACAAATGTACGGTTGTACATTTCAGAAGAAGAAATAATCGGGCAGATTATTATTTAGATGGGGAGAAAATTCAAAAATCAGAAGTGCAAAGGGACTTGGGGGTCCTCGTGCAGGATACCCTAAAGGTTAACCACCAAGTTGGATTGGCCGTAAGGAAAGCGAATGCTATGTTGGCATTCATTTCAAGAGGAATAATGTATAAGAGTAAGGAGGTGTTGATGAGGCTCTATGGGGCATTAGTGAGACCTCATTTGGAATACTGTGTGCAGTTTTGGGCCCCCGATCTTAGGAAGGATACACTGATGTTGGAGAGAGTTCAGAGAAGATTTACGAGGATGATTCCTGGAATGCAGGGGCTAACATATGAGGAGCGTCTGTTGGCTCTTGGATTGTATTCATTAGAGTATAGAAGAATGAGAGGGGATCTCATAGAAACATTTCGAATGTTGAAAGGGTTGGACAGAGTAGATGTGGAAAGGTTGTTTCCCTTGGTGGGTGAGTCCAGGAAAGAGGCCATAGTCTTAGAATTAGAGGGTACCCAGTTAAAACAGAGATGAGGAGAAACTTTTTTAGCCAGAGGGTCGTGGATTTGTGGAATTCGTTGCCACATACAGCTGTGGAGGCCCGATCATTGAGGGTGTTTAAGGAGGAGATTGACAGGTATCTAATTAGTCAGGGTATCAAGGGATGTGGGGAAAAAGCCGGAAATTGGAACTAGATGGGTGAATAGTTTAGCTCATGGGGGAGCTGCGGAGCAGACTCGATGGGCCGAATGGCCTTCTCCTGGGCTCCTTTGTCTTGTGATAAGAGAGAGACTGAAAATCTGGTTGAATGGTGCCACTACAACAACCTCTCACTTAATGTCAGCAAAACCAAAGAGCTGAATATTGACAAGAGGAGGAAACCAGGGGTCCATGAGCAACGTGGTGGAGTGGGTCATTAACTTCAAATTCCTTATCTATCGTTTCAGAGGATCTGTCCTCTGAACAGTACGAAGAAGGCAATGATAGCACCTCTATTTTCTCAGAGATTTAGATAGATTTAGCATATTAACCAAAAACGTGTATGGATGCACAGTGGGGAGTGTCCTAACTGGATGCATCATGAACTGGTATGGGAAAGGCTGTGGAGAATGGTGGATACAGCCAGCCAATCACGGGCAAAACCCTCCCCAACCACTGGATAAATTTACAAGCAGTTACCCCACAAACAAGCAGCATCCTTCATCAAAGACCCCCACCTTCCAGGCCACTCCATCTTCTCGCTTCTACCAACGGGCAAATGACACAGAAGCCTAGGTCCCACAGCACCAGGTTCAGGAACAGCCCTTTAACTATCCGGCTCCTGAACTGGTGTAGATAACTTCATTCACCACTGCTCTGAACTGATTCTACGACCCACAGACTCTTTACAGCTAGTTCTCAATATTGTTTTTATTTGCACAGTTTATCTTTTCCATATTGGTATTTCCTAGTCTTTCTCTGCTTATATCGAATTTTCATAAAATTCTATTGTATTTCTTTTATCCTGTAAATGCCCACAAAAATTGATGTTTGAAGTTTGTGGCTGCAATACCTGGGAACACTACCACTTGGAAATCCCCCTCCAAGGCACTCATCATCCTGACTTGGAAACATATCGTCGTTCCTTCATTGTCGCTGGGTCAAAATCTTGGAGGTCCCTCGCTAACAATTCTGTGGGTGTACCTACACCTCAGGGACTGCAGCGGTTCAAGAAGGCAGCTCATCACCACTTTCCCAAGGGCAGCTAGGGATGGGCAAAAATGCCAGCTTATCCAGTGACGCCCACATCCCCTAAATGCACAAAAACACTAAATGGATCTCAGGGTGGTAACATATGTGTGCTTTGATAATAATAATTTACTTTCATCTTTGGCTTTTGAACTGGTGAGCCAGGGTAGCTGGTACAACAATGTCACACTTGATCAGCTGGGGTTGTTCCAAAATTGAGGACGTTTTAGGAGATTATCCACTATCTCTACAATTATATCCTTTTGGACCCTTGGATATTGGTTTTGAATTTTAAGAACTGCCAATCTGTACCTGAATAGTCCCACACTTTCAGAAATATAATGGTCTCCGTACTATTGTAGCTGTAGCTTAGTCTCCCTTTCCTGGTAGTTTTAATCTTGCTGTTCTGGTACCATTTTAAATTGTTTTGCATTTTCTCATGTGCCTCTTACTTTACATGATGTGGACTGAAAATGCACACGGCATCTTAAATGTGGTTTTCTATAATATTTACATAATGTGTTAGTGTTAAAATTCTACTTATGTAACACAGAGAAAATCCTGGAGGAACTCAGCAAGTCAGGCAGTGTCTATGGAAATGAATGTGGCATTTGCATTTTTATATCCCTATTATAGTGCGCTTTGTGATCTTATGAATGGCAAATTAGCAGTCTTGAAGTCTGAAGCATCTGTTTAGATTTACTCATGAGGAAGTATGGGGTAAAAAGCAATTGGTGCCTGCTGCCCCAACTACTACTGACATACTACCAGAATCGAATTGGTGGATTATGAGCACAGATTAGTGAAGGGAAGTTGTATTCTACCACTTCCTTTCACCGGGAGCACCAGATACAGGGTCATCTACTTTACCTGGTTCTCCCGTGTGACCTCCCGTATACCAGTGAGACCCGATGTAGTTTGGGAGACCCCTTCGCTGAGCACCTCCGCTCCAATCACCAGAAAAAGAGGGATCTCCTGGCGGCCACCTATTTCAATTCTACTTCCCATTCCCATTCTGACATGTCAGTCCACGACCTCCTCTACTGTTGCGATGAGGCCAGTCTCAGGTTGGAGGAGCAGTACCTTATATTCCGACTGGGTAGCCTCCAACCTGATGACATGAACATCGATTTCACAAACTTCAGTAATTGCCCCCTCCTCTCCTTCACTATTCTCCATTCCTGTTTCCCTCTCTCACCTCACCTGTCCATCACCTTCTCCGGTGCTCATCCCCTTTCCCGTTCTTCCATAGTCTTCTGTTCTCTCTTCTCAGATTTCCCCTTCTCTGGCCCTCTATCTCTTTCACCAATCAACTTTCTAGCTCTTTGCTTCTCCCACCTCCCCCCTCCCGGTTTCACCCATCGCCTACCAGCTTGTACTACTTCCTCCCCTCCCCTCACCTTCTTACTCTGACTTCTCATTTTCCTTTCCAGCCCTGGTGAAGGGTCCCAGCCTGAAACGTCGATGGTTTACTCTTTCCCATAGATAATGCCTGGCCTGCTGGGTTCCTCCAGCCTTCCTGTTGCCTTCTAGTTCTGAGAATATTTACCTGTTATTTTAGCCGAATAAGAACAAGGGCTTAAACAAGTGCACAATGAAACTGGGAAACACTTCAAAGGTCATAGAGTCATAAAGAGAAACAGCACACAAACAGCCTTTGACCCACCAAGCAACAAGCTCCCATCTACCCTAGCCCTACATTCATCCAATTTTGCTCTCTCTACATTCCCAGCAATTCCATGCAGATTCCATTGCTCCCCGACTTACTGGGGGTAACTTGGAGAGTTCGATTAACAGACATCCCACCCTGCAAAAACTCATTTCAGGGAGGTGGCACCATCAATTTGCGGGAGACTCCCGGAACTTCCGGGAGAGGTGGGATGTCTGCAATAGAGTAGCTCCTTAGCAGCTAGCCAGCTAGTTTAAATAACGTTAGCTACGCTAATGAACGAATGACACCTGTTAAGCTCTCCTCAACATGTCTTTTACAGTCTTAACCGAGCGAGCAACACTGTCATTATTTTTGACCCCTATTAGGCAGGGGTACACTTTCATGTAGTCTGGGGTGACGTACATTTTATATTTTCTTTTTTTGGAACACTCTGCCATGGCGCGCTCTCTCTCGTGATTGCTCTCGTGCGGGATCTCTCTCTCTCGTGGTTGCTCTCACACTCGCTCTCTCTCTCTCTCTCTCTCTCTCTCTCGTGATTGCTCTCGCACTCTCTCGCGCTCTCTCTCTCTCTCTCTCTCTCTCTCTCTCGTGATCGCTCTCGCGCTGGCTCTTGTTCTCTAATTTGGGGGCATCAGGGAGCCACTATTAATATGCGGGAGACTCCCGGAACTTCCGGGAGAGGTGGGATGTCTGGATTAATCGACCAACCGGCACGTTTTTCAGACGTGGGAGGAAACCGGAGCATCCAAAAGGGTGCCCACGTTGTAACAAAAGAACTCCGGTCAGATGGCACTGGTGGTCAGGATCGAACCCAGCTGCCCAGATCTCTGTGTGTGTAACTCCACGAACTGTATCTCAGCAAGGTTAAACAAATCGAAAGCCACTTCTGGATATTAAACGAGGAGATAAAGAGCATAGCAGCAAGAATACTGAACGAGCCAAGCATGGACTGTGCCATGAATCAATGCCTCACCTCTGGCTCCAAGCCTGATTCTATATCCCACAGAGAAATACCAGGATCACTTGGCAAGCAACACCATGATGTTGTTTGTGTACTAAGCCTTTGGACTGAGAGCACTGAAGTGATTTGCTGCGCATGAGAACTAATAGGAGATTAAAGCTAATGTTTTGCAGCGAAACGGCACAAAATGAAACTGATCCATCATTTTATCCTCACTTCCCTTTTCATCAGTTTCATTATCTGTCAATGACTGCCCTTTTCCATTACAGCAGGCAATTAGATTTTCAGTTCTTACCATTTTATGTAATTCCGCATTGTGTATCTGAATTTACTGGCTTAAAGGTTGGAGTTGAGTTTATGAAACTCAGCATAGATTTGCAGAAAATGACAGCCAAATTACAGATTTGTCTCTCAAATTGTGTTTTCTAGCCAGTACTGATTGATCACGTCTCTCTGGGAATATCTGTCAATAACTCATCATAATGATTTTGAATGCAATAGACACAGGGTGACTAATGAAACTGCTCGAGCTTGTCCCTGCAGTCTGACAGCCAATTTAATAGTTTCATTTTGCAGCATCTCTTCCACTGGGAAAGAATCTAAAGTACATTAGTCATTACCTCCAGCCTGTTCCTTCATTGCGTTGTGGGTTTATTCCATCAGACAGATACTTTTATAAGACCTAGGGACAAATAATTAAATAGAAATGACTAACTTGGTGATAGTCTGAAATCCCAGTCTACACTCACTGAAGACCGAATCGGAAGTTTTGCTGACAGTTATCCAGAATAAGCTGAAGTGCAGAAGTCTATGTCGATCTTCCATTATTTTTCCATCAAATTTTGTTCTCATTCCCTGGAAACTGCATGAGTAAACTCAATCTCAAATTTTAACTAATTTAGTGCTACCTCTTATTTTATGCATATAACAGTAAGTGGTAGTGCATCACTCGGGTCAAGTATGAACTCTCCTAAGGGGTGTTCTACTGGTGGGCCTTCAGGTGACTGTAGAGGCTGATCTGGGATCTGCAAGTTCTGGTGCAGTGTGCGCTTCCAGACCTCACAATCCCGTCCTCTTGGCTGCTTGACGATCTCGGCAATTTACTTGCAAACGTTTCGTTTCTTCGAACAACTCAAGGTGATGATCCTCGGAGAAGTACAGGACATGAGGAAGACTTTCCTCCACTGTATTCATACCAGCACTCAGAGAAGCAATCCAATTGGTCCTATCCCCCCAGCCCTAACGCTTGCTTCCTGCAATTCATTCTCTCTCACACATGCCCATCAACTCTCCTCTGATTCTTCTTTTCTCATCAATCTACTCCAGGGAAAAACTTGGGGTATCCGATTAATGTATGCTCTTCTTTGGGATGTGGGGAGGCAGTGTGGTGGTCACAGAGAGCAAACCAGTCAGGCCACATTCAAGGACTGGATTGAAACTGTGCTCCAGGAACGGCGAGGCAGCAACACAAGGAGATGGCTCAGTTTTGAATCACATCTTCTCTCTGCGCTCATCAGTGGCTCCGCGGGGGACAGGCTGCAAATCAGGGGGAGATTAGTGTTCCAGTATCAGGCTCCAAGTCTCACATCTTCAAAACTCATTTCACATGGAGTCACCGCAAGCAAAAGAAAGAGATTTTCGCAGCACTTGTCTGGACTTGACTCAACCCAATTCGCTCAGATAAGTGGTCAGAAATCAAACTCATTGGGCTCAGAGGCAGTCAGCTCAAACGAAGTCCAGGCCTAAACTTTGTTAAGCATGCACATGAATGGAATTTCCAGTGTTTGCATGAGTGTCATTAAATGCAGTGGTTGGCATCAGAGCTTCCCAACCCAGCATGAGATGTGCTAGCGTGGACTTCTCCAGTGTTTATCAGGAGAAAGGAATTCAGTTTTTCACGTTAAATGCTATTCATCCGCAAACCAAGTGAAAATATTATCCCTTCTTAAATGTGCCATAAGTTTGAATTTATCAGTTTGCTAACCAGCGGTTAATGCAAAAGAAAATAATCAGACCCTAAATAAAAATTATTTTAATTCATTTCAAAATTCTTTACATCCAACATAATTACTTGCTATTTAAATTATCTGCCATAATCTCATTTGTATGTCCTAATCTTTATACTTTTTCTCTCAAAAGTTAGTTGGGTATGACTATTTTAATTATTGTTTTGATGTCTGCCAGTGTTCTCCTATTAAACTGGCTTCAAACATCTACAAAAAAGGCACGACAGCAGCTATGTTTCATTAGGAGTTTAGAGAGATTTGTCATGTCACCAAAAACACTCACAGATTTTGACAGTTGTACCGTGGAGAGCTTTGTAACTGTCTGCACCACGGTGTGGTACGGTGGGGGAGGAGCTCGTGCACAGGATCAAAAGAAGCTGCAGAGGAGTGTGAACTTAGTCAGCTCCATCATGGGGACCAGCCTCCGTAGTGTCCAGGACGTCCTGAAGCAGCAATGCCTCGAAAAAGTCCATCATTAGGGACCCCCACTACCCAGGACATGCCCTCTTCCTATTGTTACCATCAGGGAGGAGGTACAGAAGCCTGAAGGCACACACTCAATGATTCAGGAACAGTTTCTTAGTAGTCATAGTCATAGTCATACTTTATTGATCCCGGGGGAAATTGGTTTTCATTACAGTTGCACCATAAATAAATAGTAATAAAACCATAAATAATTAAATAGTAATATGTAAATTACGCCAGGAAATAAGTCCAGGACCAGCCTATTGGTTCAGGGTGTCTGACCCTCCAAGGGAGGAGTTGTAAACTTTGATGGCCACAGGCAGGAATGACTTCCTATGACGCTCTGTCATCAGATTTCTGAATGGACATTGAACCCATGTACACTACCTCAATACTTTCCTATTTTTATTTTTGCACTACTTATTTAATGTAACAATCTAATATATAAATACTTACTGTAATTCACATTATTTTCTCTATTATCATGTGTGGCAATGTACTGCTGCCGCAAAGACAACAAATTTCACGACATATGCCGGTGATAGTAAACCCGATTCTGATCCTGATTCTTAAATCCTTTCCTTTCTCATGACAATGAACTTACTTTGAACTTTGGGGAGTTCAGGGCTCAGAAGCATATGGAAGGGCAGGAATCACCGCTGTTCAGTCTTTCACAAGCTTAGAGGTTTTGATCTTCAAATACCCTTCTCCTCAACTGACTGAGCTGGTGCATTTCTTTCTGCCTACGCTTTCCGCTGCTTCGGGGAAACAGCCGACATAATCAAGGACCCCTCCCACCCTGGCCGTTCTCTCCTCTCCCCTCCAAACGTACAGAAGCTTTAGAACATGTGCCACTGAGGCACCTTCAATAACTCCAAAAGACAGAAGTAGGGTAAATACTGAAAGGCTTTTATTCGCAGTAAGATATGACTTCCATGGTGAGTGTCTGCCCCCGGACTGAGGGGAAGGGGCAAGGCGAAATCACCTTTATTCGGGGGTCTGTGGGAGAAGCCACAGGGGCAGTCAGCAGAGGGGCGTGTCCAGACAGTTAACCCAGTTACCACATATATATATGGTTTACCACAGCCACCAGGTTCAAGGGTAGCTTCTATCCCATTGTTATCAGATTCTCGAACAGACCTCCATTGTATTAAAGATGAACTCTTGGTTTCTGAATATACCCTGTCATTGTCTTTGCACTTTATCCGCCTCCTGACCTGTGCTAACTCTATATTCACACTGCCTCGATGTACTTACATCTGGAATGGTCTGTCACAAGCAGCAGGTTGTCACTGTAGCGCTGGCTGAGGGGTGCCACAACAGCAACCTCTCTCTTACCGTCAGCAAAGCTGAAGAGCCGATTATTGGCTCCAGGAGGAAGAGGCTGAAGATCCACGAGCCAGTCCTCATTCGGGATACGGAGGTGGAGAGGGACAGTAGCTTTAAATTCCTTGGCGTCAACGCATCAAGGGATCTGTCCTGGGACCAGCAAATAGGTGTCATCACAAAGAAGGCATGGCCACGCTTCTGCTTTCCTAGAAGTTTACGAGGATTCAGCGTGCTGCCAAGAACTTCTATGGATGCAGAGTGGAGAGCATCCTAACTGGTTGTATGGACTGACCGATATCCAGTAACAGAAAAGGCTCACAATGTGGTGGATACAACCCAGTCCATTACAGGTGTAGGGGGTTTCTTTTTTCATGTTACTGCGTAGGCTAATTAAAATGGCTTCTTTGTTATGTTATAATTAACATGGCTTCTTTGTTATGTTAACTGCTGACAAAGTCCTCCCGCTAGCAGTTTGTTTGGATTATGTTATTGATAAGAGAACGAATGAACCAATTGGGATAGATGTTATTCTTTCTAGTGTGTCTGTAAGTTATTGTGATGTGTGGGTTTTGGGGCAGAAGGCGCGAGAGAGAGAGAGAGAGAGGGGATGGACAAGGTGCTGTGAGTTGGCTAACGAGCAGGACCCCGAGCAGGAGTCTGAGGTCCAGGGTGTTCGGTGAGGAGGGGAGACGGAGACGGACTCGTGTGGAGCGCCTGGTCGACCACCGTTGTTGGTCCCAGGCGGCAGGTCAAGCTGGTCTGAGGGGATCGCGGGTGAAGAAGGAGGGTCCCAAGCTCCAACTGTTTGTGCACGAAGAGATTGAACTTTGATAAATGTGGCGCCTTTTATCTTCCTTTTATATTTTATCTCTATTAATTATATAGTTCCGGTAATATCTATAAACTGTAATTCATTTAATCGTATCTGAAGTATTGGCTGTTATTTGGCGGGGTGGGGTACATCACACAGCATGCACACAAACTAATTACCCAGTCTGGCGGGGCCGAGGGCTGTTTCCCTGGACGACAGCGAGCCGAGCGACCCTAAGGCTTGCCAGGGGGCTAAACAGGCAAAGCCCTCCCCACGACTGAGCAGATTTACAAGAAGTGCAGCCATAAGCCAGCAGCGTCCATCATCAAAGATCCCCTCCCCCCCCCACTTTCACCATCTAAGCCATGCCATCTTCTTGCTGCTACCAATGGACAAGAGCTACTGAAATCTTAAGTCCCAAACTATCAGGTTCAGTAACAGTTATTACCATTCAACCATCATGCTCCTGAACAGTTGTTGGAACTTGTTCATTGCTGAAGTTAACCATACACTCAGTGGCCACTTCATTAGGTACACCCGTACACCTGCTTGTTAATACAAATACTTAACCGGACTATCATACGGCTGCATCTCGTTGCATAAAAGCAGACATGGTCAAGAAGATCAGTTTGGACCAAACATCAAAATGGGGAAGAAATGTGATCTAAGTGACTTTGACCGTGGTATGATTGTTGGTGCCAGACGGGGTGACTTGAGTATCTCAGAAACTGCAGATCTTCTGGGATTTTCATCACAGTAGTCTCTAGAGTTTGCAGAGAATCTGCAAAAACCAGTGAGCAGCAGTTCAGTGGGCACAAACACCTTTGTAATGAGAGAGGTCAGAGGAGAATGGCCAGACTGGTTCAAGCTGACAGGAAGGTGACGGCGACTCAGATAACCACGCGTCACAACAGTGGTGAGCAAAGAGCATCTCTGAATACACCTGTCAAACCTTAAAGTAGATGGGCTACAGCAGTGGAAGGCCACGAACATACATTCAGTGGCCACTTTTAGGTACAAGAGGTATCTCATAAAGAGGCTACTGAGTGTTTTTGCATCTACGTCTGAATGCCTTCTGCCAGGGTATTAAATTGCAGCCTGATTCACCAAGGGATTGCAAATGGGGGAAAGAAAACTCAAAAGACAAGATTCAAAATGAAAATTACCAAGACAACACGCATAAGATGCTGGAGGAACTCAGCAGGCCAGGCAGTGTCTATGGAAATGAATAAACAGTCGATGTTTTGGGCCGTGACCCTTCATCAGGACTAGAAAGGAAGGGGGAAGAAGTCGGAATAAGAAAGTGCCGGGAGATGGGGAGGGGGTGAAGTAAGGAGCTGGGAAGTTGATTGGTGAAAGAGATAAAGGGCTGGGGAAGGGGAAATCTGATAGAAGTGGGTAGAAGACCATGGAAGAAAGGGAAGGGGAGGTGATGGCAGGTCAGAAGAGAAGGCGTGAGAGGGAATGGTGAAGTGGGGGGAGAGGGGGTAATTACCGGAAGGTTGAAAAATTGATGTTAATGCCATCAGGTTGGAGGCTACCCAGGCAGAAGATTACAATATCAATGCTCACAGTCCAGATTCCTAACAGTGTCCAGTCACATTTCCAGATACGGTAGATGTAACATTTACATTGGAAATACGGATTTGCTCCCTCACTCACAGTTGGAGACAACCTGCGTTCAGCTTCACAATTCAATGCTGCAAACATCACTACAGGTGGTAATTAGCAGAAATCAATACATTAACCCAGCAGCAACTACAACTCTTCAATACCTCAGCACCTAAACTCAATATCTGTGATTGGAACCATTGATATGTTACAGCGGTAGTGTGCAGAAAGAAAGTATAACACTTAACACTATGCATTCACAGACTAACGGGCTTTCATGAACACAAAATACTCTGCAGATGCTGGGGTCAAAGCAACACGCACAACATGCTGGAGGAACTCAACAGGTCGGGCAGCATCCGTGGAAACGAACAGTCAACAACTAACAGGCTTTGTCTTCACTGTAAAGAAAACCAGTTAGAGGAAAGTTACTCCATGAAAGCATATTGGAGGACAGATTTGGTTTGAAGCCTACCTGTCCTGTGCATAAATTCCATGAGTAACTTCAAAGGACAAGATACTGTATTGCTGTAAACTGGCTTAAAACAGAATAGAATACTTTTCTACACATTTCCAGGCGTCTGAGCAACTGTGAGAAATTTGTCTCCTCGGTTTGGTGGGACTTCTACTCTCAAACATTTTTACTGTAAAATCCCTCTAAATGGACCCAACATATGGATGTAGCCATAAAGAAGGCAAAACAGCAGTTAGATTTCATTAGAAGTTTCAGGAGATTTGATTTGTCACCAAAAACACTCCCAAATTTGTACTGTGGAGAACATTCTAACAGGCTGCATCACCGTCTGGTATGGTGGTTGGTGTGTGTGTGGGGGAGGTGGGGGTGCTACTGGCCAGGATCTAAGTAAGCTGTAAAACTGGCCAGAGTCATTCTAAGCACTCGCCCCTGTAGTATCATGGACATCTTCAAGGAACAGTGCCTCAAAAACTTGGCGTCCCTCATCACCCAAGACACGCTCTCCTCTCATTGCCACCATCAGGAAGGAGGTCCTGTAACACTCACAACACGCTGGAGGAATTCAGCAGGTCGGGCAGCATCCATGGAAAAGAACAGTCAACGTTTCGGGCCGGAACCCTTTGTCAGGACTGAAGAGGGAAGAGGGAAGGAGGCACCCACTCAACAATTTAGAAACAGCTTTTTCCCCTCTGCCATCCAATTTCTGAATGAACATTGAACCCATGAACACCACCTCACTAATTTTTTTTTTGCACTACTTCGTTAATTTGACAACTTATGCTTAGTGTAATTCACCGTTTTTTCTCTCTATTATATATTGCATTGTACTGCTGCTGCAAAGTTAACGAATTTCAGGATATATCCTTGTGATATGAAACCTTACTGTGATTCTGGAATAGAACTTGTTCACAGTGAGATTTTCAGCCCCACTGGCCTGATAAACTGCTCTTATTTATTCATTGAACTGGCTTACTGTTCACACGTTTCTTCAGTGCTGTGGGATGCAAGATTGATTTCACTTAGAGCGAATCATATATGTGATCATCACTGGGTGACACTATGACCTCCTGGGCAGGAGCCACACTGAGTACTTGACCTATAAACAGCATCAGAAGCACTTGTCAAGTTCTCCTGCAGATCTGAGATGAACATCCTCTGTCAAGAGAATAGCAATCAGGAAAAAGCAAAGTGCAAGACCTGAGGAGATTACCCAATGAGATGAGGATTAAAGGGTCACCATTCTAACATTGATATACTGCACATAGCATCTGCCAGCCTTATTTTTCAATACACAAGGTGCTTACAAACTCATTACCGTTTGGACTACTGATGATTGTTATTTTATGAGCCCCAGTGCAATAAGCTGAAATCTCTAATTCACTAATCATTCTATATATCACAGTGAATTAGAAATACTCAAAGCGAGAATGCCTACCCAGGCCGATGATTACACGGGGGAGGAGAGGTGTTGGCAACACACAAAGTTCATTGTGATCATTTACTTCTCCTGTGGCCCACAGGGACAGGCATTTGTCCAAATTGCAGAGATGCCCACTGGTAAGTCTCAATAACCTGGCTGAGCCTTGAAGGGTCTTTGTGAGCCCCTTACACAAAGAACCCAGGCTAAAGCCCTTCCAGCTGTTGAGCACATCTACATGAAACACTGTCGTAGAAAAGCAGCGTCCATCACCAGAGATCACCACCACACAGCCCGTGCCCTTTTTTCGCTGCTGCCATCAGGTAGAAGGTTCAAGAGCCTCAGGACTCGCACCATCAGGTTCAAGAACAGTTACCACCCCACAACAATCAGGCTCTTGAACAAAGGGGAGAACTACACTCACTTGACCATCCATTGAGATGTTTCCACACCCAATGATCTCACTTTAAGGACCCTTTATCTTGTTATCTCATGTTTTTGTTATTTATTTATATTTGTATTTTCAGTTTGTTATCTTCTGCATTCTGATTGATCTTTCATCGATCCTGTTATAGCTACGATTCTATAGATTTGCCGAGTATGCCCACAGGAAAATAAATCTATTGAACATACTTGTACTTTGATAATAAAATTTACTTTGAACTTTGAATACGTCTCCTGTGGATACTGTTCTTCAGTAGTTTAGAACATAGAACATAGAACAGTACAGCACAGTACAGGCCCTTCAGCCCACAATGTTGTGCCGACCCTTAAACCCTGCCTCCCATATAACCACCCCCACCTTAAATTCCTCCATATACCTGTCTAGTTTATCCATGTCCTCCTTAGAAATACTCTTCCACCATCTTCTCTTCTGCAGATGAGTTCCAGAAGAGTGTTGCTGGATTGTGACTTCACTTTAAGAAGAGGCTACAAGGATTGGACCTCTTGGGTAGATGTTGACAACTGTAAGAACTTATCGTGCACCAGTAAACAAAGTTGCATTCAGTTTCAGCACAGTATCATACCGAAGACCAGACAACAATGTTCTGTGAACCTTGTGATTTAAGTTCTCGCACATTATGAAAGATTCACAAGCAATGACCCACAACTGTCTCTTTTTTAATCCCAAAAATGCAGAGTGGACCAATTTTCAGGCCATGATCAGTCAGCTGGTTCTTTTTCACCTGGTCTAGTTTTATACCTTTCAATAGAGAGTAACATTGGACAGTGTGTAAACTGGGTGACTAACCCGATCCCCTCAGCTTACTGACCAGTCAGGTAAGACGAAGTTACCTACTCACATCTCTGACTCTGCAAAATGGGTCTCTGAATAATGGAGATTAAAAGAAAGAGGAATGGATCTTACTTTTCTCTAGAGGTGTGACTTTAGTCCTGTAAGTGGCACCATCGATATTTTGTGACTCTGACTCTGGAATGGAACTTGTTTACAGTGAGATTTTCAGCTCCACTGGCCTGATAAACTGTTCTTATTTATTCATCGAACTGGCTGACTGTTGGGAGAATATTTAATAATCAAGTGCTCTAGTTGATCCAATGGACAAAGAATTGCACCCATTGTTGTACAGGAAATGCAGCAACAAATTATGACACAAAATTTGTGTTTCCCCAAACGAACTGTTACCGTCACAGTTTGTTGCTACATTCTTAGAAGAGTTTTAGAAGGGAGTTTTGAAGCTAAGATGCTGATTTACTTTGAATGCCATAAGCACATGACTCATAGTCACATCAATGAGACCATTCGTTGGTGACGCAGCGCAGAAGTTTAAAAAGCGCTCTGGAGCTCTTGGTTCTTTTGGGTGGGCCGCAGTTCACACAGGGCTGATAATAAGAAGGGAGGTGTTAGCAGAGTGGCCATTGTGTGAGGGGGCCAGCGTTGGAGTGGTCAGGCCTTGGCTCAACAGGCTTAGGCAAGTACAGGCAGAGGTTCTAAGTAAGAGAATAAGTTTTATTTTTCTGTTAATATGTAGCCACTTTGCTGAGGATGGATTCAAAGGTAGTGGTATGTGATTTGAGTGAGATGAGGGAACTCTGGGAGACTTTCCATCTCCCTGATAACTACATCTACATGAAGTGCACCGAGCTGCAGCTCCCTAGAGAACATATTAAGGAACTGGAGCTGAATGATCTTCGGCTCATACAGGAGAATGAGGAGGTGATAGAGAGGAGCCACAGAGAGGCAGTCACCCCTAAGTTGCAGAAGGCAAGTTAATTAGATAACTGTCTAGAGAGTGAAAAGGAATAGGTAGAGAGTGCAGAGTACCCCTGTAGCCTGACCCCTTAATAATAATAATTCTGCTTTGGATACTGTTGTGGGGTGGGATGGGGGTGATCCACCAGGGGGAAATTGCTGTGACCAGATCTCTAGCACTGGCTCAGAAGGAAAGGGAGGGAGGAGAGGTGTGCAGTATTAATAGGGGATTCCATAATTAGAGGAGCAGAAAGCAGATTCTGTGGTTGTGAAAGAGACACCCAGATGGTATATTTTCTCCCAGGTGCCATGGTCTGGGATGTTCCAGATCAGGTCCATGGGATTCTAAAGGAGGAATGTGAATAGCCAGAAGCCATGGAACATATGGGTACCAACGGCATAGATAGGAAAAGGGAGGAGGTCCTGAAGAGACAATGTAGGGAGTTAGGCAGGAAGCTGAAAAGCAGGACCTCCAGGGTAGTAATCTCTGTGCCACACATCATTGAGGGCAAGAATTGATTGATTTGGCACAAGAATTGGTGCAAGGGGCAGATTTCTGGGTCGTTGGGATCTCTCCTGGGGAAGGTAAGGGGGCCAATATCCCTGTGGGCAGGTTTGCTAGAGCTGTGGGGAGGGTTTCAGCTAATTTGACAGGGGGATAGGAACTGAAGTGATAAGGCTGAGAATGGGACAACTAGATGCAGTGTGTAGTGAGTGTGTGATGAAGGAGAGGTAGATGATTAGACAAAATTGAGGTCAGTGGGATGAGCTAAAATGTAACAGGAGGCCAAAATCAAAACGGGTGATGAATACAAGACTGGAGATGTTATATTTGAATGCACGCAGTATATGGAATAAAGTAGATGATCTCGTAGCGCAGTTAGAGAATGCCAGGTATGGTGTTGTGGGCACTTCTGAGTCATGGATGAAAGAAGATCATAGTTGGGAGCTTAACGTCTAAGGATACACACTATGTTGAAAGGCAAAGGGTTTGGGGTGCCTGACCATGCCTCTGTTGGTAAAAAATAAAATCAAACTCTTAGAAAGTGGTGACATAGGATCAGAAGATGTAGAATCTCTATTGGTAGAGTTAAGAAATTGCAAGGGTAAAAAGACCCTGATGGGAGTTATATACAGGCCTCTGATCAGTAGCCAGGATGTGGGCTACAAATTACAAAGGGAGATAGAAAAGGCATGTATAAAGGGAAAACGTGATAATCCGGGGAAATTCAATATGCAGGCAAATAGGGAAAATCAGGTTGGTGCTGGATCCCAAGAGAGGGGATTTGTAGAATGCCTACAAGATGGGTATTTAGAGCAATGTGTGGTTGAGTCTGCTAGGGGAACAGCAATTCTGGATTGGGTGCTATGCAATTACCCAGATTTGATATGGGAGCTTAAGGTAAAGGAACCCTGATGAGACAGTGATCATAATATGATAAAATGCAGTCTGAAGGCTGAGAAGGAGAAGCATTGCGGTGAAGTAAAGGGAATTACAGAGGCATGAGAAGGAGCTGGCCAAAGTCGATTGGAAGGGGAATCTAGCAGGGCTGGTGGCAGAGCAGCAGTGGCTGGAGTTTCTGACGGAAATTCAGAAGGCACAAGGAAGATACATCCCAAAGATGAAGAAGTACTCTAAAGGGAGAATGAGGCAACTGTGTCTGACAAGGGAAGTCAAAAACAGCACAAAAGCAAAAGAGAAGTTATATAATACTGTGTTCTGGATAAGAGAAGTCATATATTACTGGACTGTATTCAGGGATTCATCTTCGAACCTGGGTGAGAATGCTGCAGTTGTTACCGACTTCATTAAAACCTGAGTGGATGAGTGTGTGCCTACAAAGACTAACTGTACATTCCAAAACCAAAAGCCGTGGATGAACCAGGAGGTACATCATCTGCTGAAGGCTAGATCTGTGGCATTCAAGTCAGGCGACCCAGGCCTGTACCAGAAAACAAAGTATGATTTGTGGAGGGCTATTCCAAGGACGAAGAGACAATTTCAAATGAGGTTGGAGGCAACATTGGATGCATGGCAACTCTGGCAGGGTTTGAAAGACATTACTTCCTACAAAGCAAAACCCAATGGCAGTGATGCTTCACTACCAGATGAACTCAACGCCTTCTATGCCCGCTTTGAAAGGGAGAACACAACTACAGCTGTGAAGGTCCCTGCTGCACCTGATGACCCTGTGACCTCTGTCTCAGAGGCCAATGTTAGGCTGTCTTTAAAGAGAGTGAACCCTCGCAAGATGGAGTACCTGGTAAGGCTCTGAAAACCTGTGCCAAACAACTAGCGGGAGTATTCAAGGACATTTTCAACCTCTCACTGCTGTGGGCAGAAGTTCCCAATTGCTTCAAAAATTGCAAATGTCAATCCACTCTTTAAGAAGGGAGAGAGGCAGATGAAAGGAAATTATAAGCCAGATAGCCTGACTTCAGTGGTTAGGAAGATGTTGGAGTATATTATCGAGGATGAAGTTTTTGTGTACTTGGAGGCACAAGATATATAGGCCAAGGTTGGCATGGTATCCTTACGGGGAAGTCTTGCCTGAGAAATATTTTGGAACTCTTTGAGGAAATAGCAGGGAGCATAGACAAAGGAGAGTCAGTGGATGTTGCTTACTTGGATTTTCAGTTGGCCTTTATCAAGGTGCCATGCATGAGGATACCCAACAAGATAAGAGCCTGTGGTATTACAGGAAAAATACTAGCATAGATAGAAGATTGGCTGACTGCCAGGAGGCAAAGAGTGGGAATAAATAGAGCCTTTTCTGGTTGGCTGCCTGTGACTAGTGGTGTGCTTCTTTTCACTTTGTGTGTCAGTGATTTGGATGAAGAAATTGATGGCCTTCTGGCCAAGTTTGCAGACGATATGAAGAGAGGTGGAGGTGTCGGCAGTGTTGAGGAAGCAGGGTGTCTGCAGAAGGACTTAGACAGATTGGGGGGATGAGCAAGAAGTGGCAGGTGGAATATAGTGTAGGGGAGTGCATCGTCATGCACGTTGGTAGAAGGAATAAAGGTGTAGACTATTTTCTAAATGGGAAGAAAATTTAAAAATCAGAGGTGCAAAGAGACTTGAGAGTCTTCATGCAGCATTCCCTAAAAGTTAACTTAAGTCAGTGTTAAGGAAGGCAAATGCAATGTTGGCATTCATTTAGAGAAGCCTAGTACAGGTACACATTCCTTTATCTGAAATTCTGAAATCCAGAAAGCTCCGAAAACCGAAGTTTCTTTCGCCGACAGCTGACGTCACTCAGGTGTGACGTGGCAGCACTAGCAGAGGCCGCCAGACGTCAGTTGTGGCTCAGCCCTCGTACTGGTTACACGTGCATTTGCTGTTCGCTGATATTTTGTGTTCACTGTTGACTTTGTGTTTAATTTCACTGTGAAAATGTCAAAAAGAGCTGCAGATACCTGTGGGTAACAATGAGAAAAAGAGAAGGAAACATCTATCAGTAACACAGAAAGTGAAGTTATTGCAGAAGCTTGATCGTGGTGTGTCTGTGCGGCATCTTACTGAAGAAAATAGTGTCAGAACTACCACTGTATATGATTTAAATGAACAGAAAGACAAGTTACTGAAGTTTTATAGTGACAGTGACAGTGACGTTCTACATTTATTCCAATAAGTCATTTACCATGTGTTTGATTCGGTTCGTTTGAAGCTGTATATTTTTATGTTTTATTGATTGTTTTTGTTGGAAATAAAATTTCTTCTTGTCATTATTCCCTAAACAATACAGTATAACAATTATTTACATAACATTTACATTGTATTAGGTATTATAAGTAATCTTGAGATGATTTAAAGTATACGGGAGGATGTGCATAGGTTTAGTGCGCCGCTGGGTCCTAAAGTCCACCGCACTGAGACAGGTTATATAAGGGACTTGAGCATACATGTTTTTTGGTAAAGGGGGGGGGTCTGAAATCCAAAAAATTCTGAATTCTAAAATGCAACTGGCCCCAAGGATTTCGGATAAGGGATTGTGGACCTGTATACCAAAGCAAGGGTGTAGTGCTGAGGCTTTATATGGTATTGGTCAGACCGAACTTTAAGTATTGTGAACAATTTTGGACCCCTTATCTGAGAAAAGATGTTCACAAGAATGACCCCGGGAATGAAAGGGTTAATATATGAGGAGTGTTTGATGGCTCTGGGCCTGTACTCACTGGAGTTTAGAAGAATGAGGGGGGGATCTCATTGAAACCCGGTGAATATTGAAATGCCCAGACAGAGTGGATGTGGAGGAGATATTCCCTGTAGTGGGAGAGTCTAGGACCAGAGGGCACAGCCTCAGAGTTGAGTGATGTCCATTTAGAACAGAGGTGAGGAAAAATTTCTTTGGGCAGAGGATGGTGAGTCTGTGGAATTCTTTGCCACAGATGGCTGTGGAGGCCAGTTCATTGCGTATATTTAAAGCAGAGGTTGAAAGGTTCTGGATTAGTCAAAACATCAAAGGTTATGGGGAGAAGGGAAATGGGGTCGAAAAAGATAATAAATCAGGCATGATGGAATGGCGGAGCAGATTTGATGGCCCAAATGGCCAAATTCTGCTCCTATGTCTTATGGTCTTATGATCACACATCAACTGCCAACAAGTGCAGTCAATGTGTGGAGATCCCTTCTTGAACATACTTAGTAAGGTCCTACAGACAGAATAAATGTTTTAATGTGTGAGGGGCAGCAACAGAGATAGTGATAAAAGTCATTGAGTGGTAGCCAGAGCAGGGCAAGGGTTAAGGTAGTGTGCAGCAAGTTGCATCTGTACAGGACGGAGTCTTTGGGAGGAGAAATTCCCATGAGAACAGCAATGAAGTACCGAGGTCACAAGTGAAGGCTTGCAAGGCACTCACAAACTATCGGACAATTGTTTTACTGACACTAAGGTATAATCAGCCATTCAGGTGTAGCTGTTATTGGTTATTAGCACCTGCTTGGTTCTTATATTTGCAAATAATGAAAGTGCACAAAATTTTTGATTGGGTCAATATTTGTATAAAAATTGACAATTCCGAATTGAACTTTAAGAACAGTTTGGTGATGGGGTTGGACTCTTATTGAAGTAAAGAAAGTGCGATTGAGAAATGAGTGTAAGTTAAGGTTTCCCAGCCTTTCTTTTGCCACGGACCAGTAAGTAAGGGCTCTGTAGACCCCAGGTTGGGAACCCCTGGTGGAAATTGATTCCAGTTAATCTGTGATGACAATTGAAATCACACTGATGTGAGTAGTAATTCTCACAACCTGAACAACAGAGCCCACCTCGCTGTTGCAAAGTTCCAATTTTCGTTGTAGAGGTTCAACTAGTAGGTCATTTAACGCTGCCTGGGCAGGGCGAAAAGCATTATCAGGGATGCATCTCATCCTAACCATGGACTTTTTACTCTCTTCCCATCCGGTAGGCGCTACAGGAGCCTCCACTCCCACACCAGCAGGCACAGGAAGAGCTTCTTCCCTGAGGCTGTGACCCTGCTGAACCTCTCATCACAGCACTAAGCAGTATTGCACCGGTATTGTACTGTCTCGGTACTTTTATATTTGTGTGCTGTAGCACTCTTTTTATTCACAGTTATTTTGTAAATAACACTATTCTTTGCATTTCTGGTCAGATGCTAAATGCATTTCATTGGCTTTGTACTTGTACTCGGCACAATGACAATAAAGTTGAATCTAATCTAATCTAATCTAATTTAAATGTTATCATGAAGCTACCAATCCCAGTTTTAACCATAGCCATGTGGCTTGTCCAGATCTCTGAAAACGATAGCCGCAAGATGACGACAGCAGCTGATTATGTGAACGGAGTGCCTTAATTACACCGCTTGTAAAAACGCTTCTTCCGACCCAGCCGTGTGCTCCATCAATACACGGCCCAAGCTCTGTGATGTGTACAGTCCCCTGTCAACTCCTGACCAGCACCTGATGTGTCCCACCAGCAGAATGAACGCATCATGCCCGAGAGGCGGATTTTAAAACATTTTTCTCATCCATTGATCATCATTGAGCAAAGCCACCGCCTGCGAAATCTGAAACCGCGGTTGAATGCGAAGCAAAATCAGGAAACACTGGAAGCACTCAGCAGAGAAGCAGAGTTAAAGTTTCAAGGCTCTCCTTGTGAAGGCTCCTTAATATGTTATCTCTCTTGCTTTTTGGCCCTTTATGGCCCATCACTGAACTTTATGGCTTGCTAGCTTATTCCCCAGGGTTGTTAATAACCAACCAGATTGCTGTGGCTGGGGCCTTAGCCCGGATAATGATAGCAGATGAGCTTCCTTGAAAGATAGTAGTGAATACAGTGGGTGTTCCCTAACAAATGAGTAGTTTCATGGTCTTATCACTGGTACCAGATCAATTGAGCTGTGGCAATGTACACTGAGTGGCCACTTTGTCAGTCACATCTGTACACCTGCTTGTTAATGCAGATATCTAATCAGCCGATCATGTGGCAGCAACTCAATGCATTAAAGCATGCAGACATGGTCTAGAGATTCTGTTGTTGTTCAGACCAGACATCAGTGGGGAAGAAACGTGTTCTAAGTGACTTTGAACACGGAATGATTGCTGGTGCCAGGTGGGGTGGTTTGAGCATCTCAGAAACTGCTGATCTCCTGGGATTTTCACACGCAATAGAGTTTACAGAGAATGGTGCGCAAAAGAAAACAAAAACATCTAGTGAGCGATAGTTCTGTGGGTGAAAAGAACTCACGCTCTCTCTCTCTAATGAGAGAGGTCGGAGGAGAATGGCCAGACTGGTTCAAACGGGCAGGAGGGTGACGGAGACTCAAATAGCCACACGTTACAAGAGTGGTGTGCCAAAGAGCATCTCTGAACGCACAACATGTCAAACCGTGAAGTGGATGGGCCACAGCAGCAAATGTACACAAATACATTCGGTGGCCCCTTTATTAGCTACCTCCTGTGCCAGTAAAGTCACCACTGACTGTAAATTCCCCACGATGGCCATTTTAGCTCCTGCTTCTGGAGAAATAGTTCAGTGCAGAACCTGAAGCACGACTTGGGATTAATCCCAGATGGGCTCAGAATGTTCTCAACTCCATCCACATTGATGCTGCAGGCTTAGCTCCTCGCCAGGTGAAATACCCAATGTAGAAGAGTTTGGATGGCCCAGAAATCACCACGATTAGCTATGTAATATTTTGTTAGATTGGAATCTACCAGCGACCATGATCAGATTCACCTGTTGTAATTAACCATGTACCACCCTCCCCCCACGCCGGCTCCGTCTGTTCCACCAACCCTAACCCTTCTCCCAAAATTACCATCAGGGAACCCCAGATCACCTTAGTCCCCTACCATGATTACAGATCTCCTAACTATCAATCAGCTTGCCTCGGGGAGGAATCCTTCCTAAGGAGAAAAATAATTCTACCTGGCATTCAGCAAACCCCTATGCCTGGCATGACTCAATTTCCTTTGGCCTTGCCTCCACACACACAAGTTCTCCTCCAGACTAAGGGCCGGGCATGGTCTCTCTCATTGTCCCCATTAAGGTTACATAAATGTAGTTTCAGTTTCTAAGTCCGCTGTCTTTCACAAGTTGATTGGTGTGGCAGCGAGGTTGCCATGGAAACGCTCATTAGTACTGATTTTTCAAGCCCCCGAATGAAGGGAAGCAGCTGCTTCTATTTGAGATAAATCAACACCTTTGATGATGCCATTTTAGGAAGAAAAGTGCTTCTGCAAAAATTGATTGTGCTGGGTGTTACTTTCTGAGCTGACTGTACAGGAACCACTTATCTGTCCATCAATCAGAGGCATTCAGCCTCATTCACATTAATTGTAAGTTCTTTATCCTGCTGCTAAGAGGCCTCTCTTTGACTAGTGTACACAGATTGAGCACCATCTGATTGGCAGTAAGACAGATGGTATCTAATATATTCTCACTGTGCCTCAGTATCATGTGTGATAATGAATTTCATTTTTCTTTTAGCGTGGCAGCTCTACAGGGTTCTATTCCCACTGCCGTCTCTAAGGAGTTTGTCCGGTCCTTCCCATGACCATGTGGGTTTCCTGCGGCTCCTCCGGTTTCAAGTGGGATATGGGAAGTTAGGGTTACTGAGCTGTGGGCATGCTGGGAGGGTGGAGGTTTTTGCCAGCTCGTTCGGCCCAGTACGACTAGCCCAGCACAGCCCTTGCTGATTTGATTTCACATTTCACTGTAGTTTCAACGTTCATGTGACAAATAAATAACGCATATTTTAAGTATTAATTTTAACGCTCTTGCAAATATTAATGAAGGTAGTGGCATTAGCACTGAACTTCAAGGCAGATGATCCTGAGTTCAAATCCAGCTGGGTCCCAACCTGGGCAGCAGCGATATCTGTGCAGAAGAAAGGCCTGGCGTATCTTGCCATGAGAACTCTGGTCCATGAGGTCACGAAGAGTCAGACTCAACTAAACAACTGAACAGCTACAAATATTCACTCAGGAGAAACAAAATCTAAAGGCACCATTTTAAGATTGATGAGTGGATTGGGCTAGTAGATGTAATTCATACAGGCCAAATGGACTCTTCTCATGGGCATTAAATGTTATCTGTTTTACAGCCACTCTAGCTGCAGTTAGTACAGTAAGTACGCGGCAAACACGGCAGATTGCAACATCGAAAGAGCGAGCCGCTGGTCTCCTGCTCCCAGCAATACCGCCCTCTCCCTCGCTGGTGAGAGAGAGCCTGTCTGAGTTACCGAAGTGTTCGGAGGGAGAGTAGTCATTTTGATGGAGTCTAGATTGTCTCTTTCATGTTTTTGCTATTGCTTATGTGGTGGGGGAGGGTCTAGAGCAAGTGGGGGGAGGCTCCTTCTTATGTGTGGGAGGGGGAAAGGGGTCTTTGGGGTTCTGATGGTTCTGTCATTCATTCATTCCTGTTTCGTGGATGTCTGTGAAGAGCAAGAATTTCAGGTTGGATACTGTATATATTCCCTGATATTAATTGCAGGGTTAGTTCGAGCAGGGTCTGTCTAAAGTAGCTGCAGATTTCATTACTTGAAACAAAGCAGCAACAAGACCTCATGAGTGTAATATACTTCACTATTCTACAATGAGATCATATTGCAAAGTGGATCTACTGAAGTATCCTGATGCCTCTCATTTTATATATCACAACATTTACAACACAAAGGAGGGCATTTGGCCAGTATGCAGCCTGCTTTAATCCCAATTTCCCATATGTTCTCCACGCTCCTTCATAATGTTTTCTGTTCTAGTGCAATCAGGTTCCTTTCAAGCAACCTTCGAGCCTCTGCCTCAGCGCTCTCACGGCAAAGCATCCCATTAATAATAAGAATACTACAGATGCACTTGGAATGGATGAAGCTATTGGCCTGGTCCGCACTGCACACTGTGCTCTAAGCTAACATTCATATGCAGCTTTGATCTCGAATCACGTCGAGACTACAGGACTGGTGTGAAAACAAGAACAGGTGGAGATTGTGCTTCTGCAACTGTTGTGAAGCTTTGAACATTTCTCACACCAGGGATTCAGGGCCGGTATAGTATTGGAATCAGGACAGCCAGGTGAGTGAGACAGGAGCTATTGATCTTTACGGTTTCCGGTCCTTCGTAATCATGCAAGGTGGTACCTCTTTCTTGCAGAAGGAAATCGCTGCCTCATTTGTAGCGGCTCCACAGGCTGGGCTGCAATCCAGTTACAAATCAAACATCTGTTAAAGATTTCAGTTCATTGCTTTACGGATCCGCAGTCTGTAAAAGTTTACAGGCTGCAGAAAGAACATTAGTAGAATTTTAGCACGTAGACTGAAAGAAAATATAAAAACAGGCCAATCGGTTAAAATAATGAGGTACAGGAATGAAATAAATGGCAGTCAGGGATAAGACCGCAGCAGCATCTGGAGATCTGAAGAAATACTTGAGCTATACAATAAAAAGGTTTTTAATATGAGCTTGTGGATCGGCAGTTCTGCTTCCATCTGTTGTGGTGGTGTAGCAACTGCAGGTTCCAAAATTCTTTGCTTGTCTGATGTAAGCATCTGAAGATAACTTTATATCTCCTTATTTTTCATTTATTCAGATTACAGCTCTCCGCTCTTCAAACCATTCAATGTCGTACAATAATCCTGCTAGTTTACCTCACTCCTAGACCCATTGTTGTGTCTTTCCTTATCCCAATTCCACCACCTTCTGCCCTGCTTCATCATTCTTTTCGTCTGTTAACCTCTCCGACCTCCGTCCTAATTCAGACCTTCCCCGGTGCTCCTTCCTCCTGGCCAAGTTTTTTTCCCCCCTGGTTCTGATTTAAGCCCTTTGACCCAAAATATAATTGCTTCTCTCTCCATACAAACGTTACCAGCATATTTCCAGCATTTACTGTTTGTATTTCAGATTTCCAGCATCCACAGAATTTTATGAGTTCGTAATGGAGCAAAGTTGGAAATATCGTTGGGAAGGAGAAGATATGATCACCGATTTTATCATCTTATAGATGGCCATCCATCACTAAGGGTCTGGACCACCCAGGACATGCCCTCATCTCATTCTTACTATCGTGAAGGAGGTACAGGAGCCTGAAGGCACACACTCAGTGATTCAGGAACAGCTTCTTCCCCTCTGCCATCTGATTTCTGACTGGACGTTGAACACACTACCTCACTACTTTTTTATTTCTGCTTTTTCACACAACTTATTTTAACTTAACCATTTAATAGACATATATATACTTACTGTAATTCCATTTTTTCCCTCTATATTTATTTATCTGTCATGTATTTCACTGTACCACTGCAGTAAAGTTACAAATTACACGAAATATGCTGGTGATGTTAAACTTGATTCTGATTCTGCGGAGCAGGATTGTGCAAAGCCATTTACTACGAATGGGACAATAAAAATGACAAATAATAAAGTGAACAACAACTAAACACACCACAGAACAGAACAAACTACCAGAACAAGAGTTTGCATTTCGCAGTCTCCCAGGAATGAACAGTGAGGACTTAAGGACGGGTGAATACATTGGATCTTTGTCACTTGGATTTTCAGTAAGTATTGAACCAAAAATCTAAACCAGACAGCTAAGTGTCATAGCATCATCACAGCAAATGGGAAGCTACTTGGTCCATTAGGTCTCTTTTCTAAGGCCCTGCATGTTTTCTTTTTAAACCTCAGAATTATTTCCCTTGTGAAAGTCATAAGACACTTTTCACCCAACACAGAGGGTTCAGGACCGTAACTACTTGCTGTAATAAAGCGGTTTCTTTCATAGCACCCAGGACCTTTTGTTAATCATGTTAAATCCTTCTGTCTAATGAGTCACAGAGCTGAAGAATTATTTTTTTTCTCTTTTTTACCAATGCTTGCTGACTCGCTGAGCATCTCCAGTTTGTCTGATTTTATGCTGCGTAATTGGCCTCCTAAACCACATTGAAACCAAAGGCTTCCCTGCACTGCTGGTGTGAAGCAACACTGCGTTCTGCCACACCGGAGATCAGCAGTGAAGAGAGCTCACAGCCTCAGTGTATCGGATCGGTCGATATGTCTGGGACTCCGCCCTTAGACATGCATTAAATCCATAACTTACTGCCGTTTAAACGCCAGGTTCCATTCAGGCCTCCATTTAGCCTGTGTTAATCAGCCCAAAGGCAGGACATACGAGTGGCAGATGGGGAGCACAAAGTTGGATGGAAAAGTTTAGTAAGTTCACCTGCTGGGCTTAACCCAAAGCAATCTCCACCTCTCAGCCACCTCCAATGAAAATTCCTCCACCTCACAGCACAAAGATAATTCGATTAGAAAGAAAAATGAGACCCAGAGATCCCTTGGTGTATGTGCGGGGTTCAGTGAAAATGGCACAAAGTGAGCAAATGATTTTTTTTAAAAAGAAGATGGGATCCTGGGGTTTACAAACGGGGCCTTGTGGTACAAAACATGGAAGTGTTGATAACGTTCTGTGAAACACTACTTCAACCACAAGCCATGTGTGGTTTTGGGCACCCACAAGAAAAGACTTGAAGACCTTGAAGAGATTGCCATAGAGATTCACGAAGATGATTCCAAGAATGAGGGGATTCAGTGATGTGCATGGAGTGGAGAAGTTGGGGAAGGTGCAGTGGGATCTAAAGTCATCAAAGGTGTGAGAGGAGCAGATAGAGAGAGGTAAACCATTCTCTATCTGAGTGGGGTTGAGTGGGATCCGGGATCAGCCATCATAGAATGGCCGAGCTGGGCTGAATGGCCTAATTCTGCTCCTAGTCTTATGTTCTTACTCTCATTGGAGGAGGGATGGAAAATGGAGGAGGGATGGAAAATGAAGGCGTGCCTTCTCCTCAGCCAGAATTGATGGAACCCTTGCTTGTATTTTCTCCATTTTGCACACGTTTGCTGTGATCATCCTCCCTCTCCCCAGGCAGAACAGCAAGGAATTCCTTTCATCCTCACCTTCCACCTCATCAGACCTCTCATCCATCCATTATTCCTGCCAGTCCCAACACAAACCTACCACCGTTTATAATCCCAGCTTCTGTTCCCTTCGACTTTCTCCAGGGATTGTCCCCACCCACTCCACCATTCTCTGGTATTTCCCCCGGCGACAAGGCAAGGAGGGTGACATCTGTCACTTCGCCTCCCCCTCATCACCACCTGGGGGCTTAGAGTGCCCTTCCAGCTGAGAGAGAGCTCTTAAAAGATTAAAGATTAGCTTTACTTTAACAAGTATGTTAAAACATCGAAGCACGCAGTGAATTGTGTTGCTTGCATCAGGACCATGCTGGGTAAGTGACACCATGCCCACAATTTACTAACCCTTACTTGTTCCTTAAGGGTGTTACAACTGGGGGTGTAATGGGGACAAGCTCCCACTACCTACTAAATGCTCCCAGTGGCGTTCACCTCAAAGAGCCTCTGACAACCAAGTCCAGCTCCTGGCCTTCACGTGTGGCTTTGCTACTAAGCCCGGCTGAACCGTTATCTACTGACAGCAGAAGGGGCAAGGGCAGGCTACTGGCGCCGTAAAACCAGTCGCTTCGGGTGGATGGGGCTCGTCAGCCGTGGTTGGCAGCTCATCTAGGAGAAGGAAAACTCTGAGCTCAAACCTCCTCTGCCTTGGGGAAGGCTTTGGGAGTAAACTCCGAGGGAAAAATCCAGAGCTGGAGTCCCTAAGCCAGTCCTACATTGAATTCAATGCTGATTGGCAACTCCTGCGATGCTGGTGCCAAACTGTATCGGTCTCTGCCGTTCCTTTGTGTTCATCAGATGCGTGGAGAGGGGGAGCTTGCTACATGGGCAACAGCTTGCTCTCCATATCGTACTGCCCAGCCTTGCGTATCTAGAAGGAAGCCTAACTCAGCTCATATGTCTCTGGAATGTGGGAGGAAACTGGAGCACCCCAAGGAAACACACACAGTCACACGGAGAGCGTAAAAACTCCATACAGAATCGGGAACCGAAACCCATTCAGTTATCACTGGCGCACCAAACCCTGTGCAACTGTGCTGCCCCCTTCAGTTCTTCCAGCCTGGTCTACTGCATCTGGTGTTTGCAGTGCCGCCTCCTCTACAATGGTGAAGCCAAGAACTGACTAGGGGACTGCTTTCCGAAACAACTACACTCAGTCTACCATGGCCATTTCAAGCTGGTGTCATTCTAACTTTCATTCCCACTCCTACTCTGACCTGCCTGCCTTCACCCTTCTCCACTGCTGTGAAGAGACAAATTGGAAGAACAGCATCTCATATTCTGCTTGAGTAATTTACAACCCAGTGGCATGAACATTAGATGTGTACAATTTCAGGTAATATCTGCCAAGTAGGGGACCGTGCACAATTCTGATTTGATGGAGACAGATGTGAGAGTACGGAGGAACATCTGGAGAAACTTCTGAAATGCCCGCTTCGCTGCCACTGCTACTGTGTGGTAACCGGGATCTCCGGAGCAGAAGGCCCCGAATCCTCGGCTTTGCTTGTTTTGGCGGCCGGGGCTAGGTCAAAGGCGCTTGGCAGAGGATGGCGCTCGAGAGGCTGTATCGGAGGGGCTGGTCGGAAGCTCGAAGTTTTCGGATGGATGGACTCAGTGTCGGCTGCGGTCGGCTGCTTCCAAGGCATCGGCAGTTGTTGGTGCCTTGGAGGTTTATGGCAGGGAGTTTCTCCCTTTTGCCGCCTGCTATCGGGAACTCAGGAGTGGATCGGGACTTGAGACTTTTTTTTTACCGTGCCCATGGTCTGTTCTTTATCAAATTATGGTATTGTTTTGCACTACTGTAACTATATGTTATAATTATGTGGTTCTGTCAGTGTTAGTCTTTGGTTTGTCCTGTTTTCTGTGCTATCACTCTGGAGGAACATTGTATCATTTCTTAATGCATGTATGCATTTCTAAATGACAATAAAAGAGGACTGAGTGTTCTCATAACCTAATACAAACATCTGGTGCTCTCCTCCCATAAGCACTCGCCTGTCCACCTATTTTCTTCTCCCTTTGTTCACCCCTCCCAGTCTTCCCTATGACTGGTTCCGACAATCTAATCTCCACTCCCTATTTGGTTCCACCTATCACCTGCGCCACCAGCGTCTGCCTACCCCTTCTCCCCATCTGCCCATCGTCCCATTCCCACCTGGATCCACCTATTGCCCACCAGCCTCTATCCCACTGTCACTTTTAGCATCCGCGGATGCTGCTTTTTCAGGCTTTCTGTTCTTTCCTCGTTAAAAATGAATGCAATTAGCAAAAGAATCAAAAGTGAAATGATGACTATTTTTGATGGCAATTGGGTAGGTCTGGACTGCGCTGCTCGAGGTTGTGGAGGCAGAGTTAATTATGGCATTCAGTAAGGAGAGGCATAGGTATCTCAAAGGGAGGGATTTGCAGGGTTCTGGGAAGAGGGTGGGATAGCAGGCAGAGCTGGATTGATCTTACATGGAGCTAGTCCAGCCTTGATGGGCCAAACAGCCTACATTAATATTGTCACTATTCTGCACTTCTAGGTTGGCACTGTTCTCTGTTTAAAATTCATAAATCGTTAACACTAAGTTTTCATTTGCGGTTTGAAAATTGATTTTCATTTTCTGGTTAATTTTGAATCGCGTCTTCAATCAAATCACCAAAGTACTTCATTGAAACCCTTGCAAATTGATTTTTCAGAAGAGGACGAGAACGTGAGCAATTTTGCAACGTTCCAGTGAGTACAACAATGGTACATAATGAAACACTATGTTAGACTAATAAATCCATCGGCGTGGACCAGTTTAAAAATTTGCTCCAATTTATTATTTATCCTCTGAAGTTCTCGTGCACCACTATCAGGCAAAGCTGATAAGGGGGCAACAGCTCAGCTCTCTGCATGGACCATTTCCAGGGATACACAGAAAAGGAAGCCGGTGTGATTGAGTTGGCTGCCCACCTCGCCTGGATTATCTTCACTAACTCAACATGCAACCTACTGGACACTGGCTACCTCTGTGTCAGACACATAGTGACAAATGTACCCCCCCCCCATCACTTTCTCTCAGACATATTTTTAAACATCACAGCATCCTGAAAGTAATTTTTCACTTGGACCCTGAAATTCAAAATACTGCAGATGCTGGAAATCTGAAATAAAAACACAAGGTGCTCGAACCACCAGCAGCTCAGGCAGCATCTGTGGACAAACAGTTCAGAAAAGCTTCCTCAGAACTAGGAAAGAGAAAACAAGTTGCTGGGAAGGCTGAGGGATGATAGGGCATAGAGAATATAGGGAATATTTTTATTTTACCCCAGCTTGAACACTCCCATCAACCCGGCTAGTTTCTCCCTTTAAAGCCGGGATCCCCAATCTGGTGTGCACAGACCCCTTGCTTAATGGTATGGGTCCATGGCATAAACAAAACATTGGGAAGCCCTGCTTTAAAGCTTCAGATGAAGGATCGTTGACCTGAAATGTTTAATTTTTTTCCTTTCCTGAAAAGCTGCCTGAGCTGCTAGGGTTAATCTGGATGTATTTATTGTATTCTGGTTCTCACTGTCAGACATATTTTTCTACACTACATTTCAGATACAGCAACTCTCAGATATTTATTTTACCAAAAATGAATGCAACGAATGTCCTATGAATGTGAAAGATTCTGTTCCTCGTCAAGGGAATGTACACAATTTACTTTCAGTGTAAGTCCGTTTTAAAATGGAAAGGGTTTGGGGAGCAGTCCTACAAAATCCATCAGCTCAAGTTTCCAGCAATTTTTTTTTCCCAGAGTGATTCACAAGCTACGCATTAGGCGCAGTTGAACAACACCCGAAGCTTACTCACTGGCTAAGCTGTCGGACCTGGACCGTTGTAATACCCTCTATACCATTACTCGATTTCACTCCAAACCTCTACAAGCAAGCGTTAAAACTGCGGCTTCCTCACCGGGGATAACGCTGAGTTCACTGTAACCAAGATAGGAAGGTTCAAATATCTGAATACACTGAAATCACTTGAACACTCTGTGACTGCAAGGGAAAGGTTTAAACCCGGATCACTGTGAAAATAATGCAACCTTTTTCTAATGTAAAGGTGCATCATTTCTTTGTCAGTCTAACACAGCACCTAAGCTGTGCTTGTTTTAATAGAAACGTCCAACAACTATCTAAAGAGTTGTCCAGTGTTTAACTTCGGTCAGGTGTATGTGGTGGTCTAGTCAAGCGGGCAGGCCTCTCAGGGCTCTGGTGCGCCCACCGTCATTTCATCGTAACTCCGAGCACCCAGCAAGCAGAGACTTAACATTCCGAGCCGAAGGTTACTTACCCGGGAGTGACACTGAAACCCAAAGTACACCACCACAATAGTGGGCATCAGCACGATACAAAAAACGGTGCCCATGAGGGCAAGGTTCAGGAGGAAGAGCACAAAGTTAAAGGCAGTGACCAGTAATGCCCATCCCCAGCACTCACACACGCTGCGTGCCTCCAGTGGCCAAGGTTGGTCCTCAATGCTGTATGGTGGAGGGTGGACATGATTAAGCATACAGGCAGTGTCCGACACACTATCCACATCAAAGTCCTCAATTTCTTGCCCTGCCATTTCAGTGCTGCAGATATTTCCCTTCTGATTGCGTTTCCACAGTTAATTGATTTCGCTGCAGTTCCCAGCTTAATGGTCTGGATGCAGTGACTTACTGGCCTCAGCTCTGATCCGCACAAGTAGTTTCCTCGCCCGCTCTCCTGCTACTCCCGCGTTAATGTCACCCCGTCCTGCGATAGGTATGAATCACTCTCAGTGCTGATGTCGAGCCTCACATGAGCAGCATCTACAAGCCGGCAGCTGACTCTGTCAGCCTTTGACACTAAGCCAGTTAGCCGAGATTAATAAGCTGCCAGAAAATGCAGTCGTTCCCGCTTCGGACCAATCCTCTTGTGCTGCATCCCCCCTCCACGGATCATGCTCCACCCAGACTATTACCTGGCTGTTAGGGGACTAGCACAAACTGCAGCAGCTGGCACCAGGTAAGAGCTGCATTTATCACAAGGTGCAAAGCCCAGACTACACCTCTGATCGACAGCAGGCAATTTTCATTCCTGCAATTAACAAAGTCTTTGATTTCTTCTTATCGTTACAGCAGTAACATTTTCCATGTTACAATAATAACATTTTTAACATTACATTAATGATTGTTTACAATATTGTATTATGTTGTATATAAATTTCTTATGATTTTTCCCCATTTCATTTCAGATCCTGCAAATAAATATACATGGGGAGTTAAAAATCTCAATTATAAATGTGTCTCACAACAATTTTTTTTAAATTTCCTATTCTGCACTTATTCAATAATTGAACACTAATAATCAATCAGCAAAAAATTGAATAGCATTTTATTTAATGCCTCTAAATAAGAAGCCTTTTTATTTCTATAAAGCATTGATTACATTGTTTTCGAGAACCCAGAAGGTGCAGACACGTTTGTACACGGCAGTGAACCAGCTTCCCATTCACTACCAAGTCTGGCTGGATTTGAATCACTATACAATGGAAAGATAACACATACTTTCTTCACTGTAAATCATCTTGAATATAGCCTCCCTGTCTCTGCCGCTGTCTCCTCTGTTCAAGAAGCAGCCTCTGCCACGTCCAGCCTTACTTCTGGCCTTCAGAGACGATTTTTTATGGTGTATTCTCCAACTTTTCCTTCAAATCACCTCCTCTAAAAATTCCTTCCCTCCTCACAACTACTGGCCATCTCCAACTTTTCTTTTCCTCCAAGGTCCTCAAGTGAGGTCCTCAAGTCTAATCAATATCACAAATAGCATCCAGTACGAACCCTCCAGACAAAGTGTTGGGGGAAGTCCGCAGGGGAAATGAAGGATCTTCATCTGAAACATCAGACCTCTGTTAGCTTCTGTTGGGCACATGGCCAAGTGGTTAAGGCGTTCGTCTAGTTACCTCAAGGTCGCTAGTTCGAGCCTCAGCTGTGGCAGCATGCTTGTGCCCTTGAGCAAGGCACTTAATCACACATTGCTCTAGTCTGTGCAAGGAGTGGCGCCCCACACAGACTTCCAATCTGCGCCTTGTAAGGCATGAAAATGCCCGATGCAGGCTTCTCATGGTCTGAGTCGAAGTTCCCTCCCCTCTGTTAGCTTCCATGAATGTCCCCCGACCCGCCAAGTGAATCCAATATTTTGAAAAAGCCTACAAAAAGTGTCCAGTCCATCACAGGCAACACCCTCCCCACCATTGAACTGGTCTATAGGGAGTGCTGGCACAAGAAGGCAGCATCAAAGATGCCCACCATGCGGGCTATGCCCTCTTCTCACTACTGCCATTGGGAAAGAGCCTCAGGTCCCACAACACCAGACATAGGAACAGTTACTTGATGGTCCAGTTTAATATCAGAGAATATATTCCGTATGCAGCCTGAAATCCTTCAACTGCATTACCCTTCAACCATCAAGCTCCTGAATCAGTGTGGGTAGCTTCACTCATCTCAACTCTAAACTGATTCCTCAATCAATGGATTATCTTGCAAGGACTCTTCAACTCATGTTCTCAAGATTGTGTGTAGGTTTTCATATATTCCATTTTAGTTCTTTGTTCTACTGTGAATGCCTGAAAGAAAATGAATCACAAGTAGCACACGGCGACATTGCCGGCCGGTGGTGTAGTGACGTCAGCTCGGGTTCGAATCTGGCCAACTCCTTGCACATTTTCCATCCGTGCTGGGTAGAACGTCCAGCTGGCGACTCAGCCTTGTAAAAAAACAGGCAAGATGCTAAAGAAATGGTAAAGCCACCCGATGTGCCACTAGGCGTGGAGAGGAATAACACATGGCGACATATATTACTTTGATAACAAATTTACTTTGCACTTTGATATTTGTGTGCTGCAATCACTTGTGTCTCCAGAGGTAAGATCACCTTTCTCAACGTGACCACTGCCTTTGGTTCAGTTAACTGCCCCAAGCCTCAGCATCAACTACCTGCCTGAAGGGGATTGCACTTCCTTGGTTCAGTTATCTGCCCAGCTGTCAATAACCAGTGGTTACTCTGCCCATGCCTGTAATATTAACCTCTCAGTTTCCCCAAAGATCTCCATGATGCTTCCAATAGCTTCCACAAGTACATAGATGTCCTCTCCCCCACCACTCCCTCTCTTGACCCTTCCACTGGCTTTAAATTCTCAGAATTCTTGTCCAACTAGTTTTATCACTGGTGAGATTGCTCTGCTATGGAGAGGGAGAACGTTGCCCAGGTTTTCTGCTTTCTGGATGTGGACCTTTTTTTCAGGCTTATGTTTTTTCTTGTATTCTATGTTTTTCACCCAATCTTTCTCAGTTTTTGTGTGTGGGGTAGGGGGACTTTGGGCTCAATGTGTCAGTTCCATTTTTGTTCATTTTTTTGTGTGGGGAGGAGGGGTTTGGGGGTTGATGATCAAGCTGCCATTCTTTTCCTTCTTGGTTACATGGCTAGCTGGAGAAGGAGAATTTCAGAGTTGTGTACTTTAATAATAAATGAACCTGTGAACCTTTGCAATGATATTTCCTCCAAGTAAACATCAGAATAACCATGTGGTATTTTAGTGTGTGTACACGCCTCGATCATTTGGAATCATCAGCCAATCTTGGATACACAATGGAACAGTATCATTTCCAAATCACTAACACAAATAAACAAGGGATCAAGGGCACCCAACACTGGCCTGAGCCACAGTGTATCCAGGGCACCATAATTCCAAAAGAACTGTCCAACCCTTTCCCTCCAGTATTGATCCTGGTCTCCATCAATGGTAACATACACACAGTGGCCACTTTATTAGGTACACCTGCTTGTTGATGCGAAATATCTAATCAACCAAACATGTGGCAGCAAATCTGAGTAAACACAGATAAAAAAAAAAGATTCATTTTGGCTCCCTGCGTGGATTACTGCTCTGATCTTCCAGACCTGATCTTCATGTTTGTAGCACGTGAGTTGTTGCACTGACAAGGGGGCTGTGAGGTTGTACGCAATTGCTTTGGGAACAGAAAGGACATAATCTGAGTCTAGTGAAGCAGCAGGAATGAAGCGAAATGTTCTGTCCTCTGATTGGTGTTGAATTTCTCGAGCGCTGTTAGAGTTGTGTCCAATTAGCTGAACTCTTGACGCGACAGAAGGTTCATGTGGTAAAGAAGAGGAGACAATGGGATTCATTCCGATCAAGAGACGTCAATAAATAGCATTGTAGGTGGATGTCAGTTGGTAAAAGGATTACAGGAAATTGAGGAAGAATGATTTCACCCAAAAGCTGGCGAGAGTCTAGGACCCACTGCTGAAAAGTGAGTCAGAGAGCCAAACTGCAATCACATTCAAAAGAGCCGACGCCTACAAGGATATAGACCAAGAGTTGATGGTAACCGAAGTAGCTTTATTGTTGCCTGTGTGGGTATGAAGGAATGAAAGATCATGAGATATAGGAGCAGAATTATGCCATTTGTCCCATTGAGTCTGCTCCACCGTTCCATCATGGCTGATTTATTATCCCTCTCAACCCCATTCTCCTGCCTTCTCCCCATAATCTTTGACCCCTTTACTAATCAAGAACCTATCAACCTCTACTTCAAATATACTCAATGACTTGGTCTCCATAGCCGTCTGTGACAATGAATTCCACAGATTCACCACCCTCTGGCTAAAGAAACTCCTCCTCATCTGTTTTAAAGGGACGCTGTTGTATTCCAAGGCTGTGCCCTCTGTTCCGAGACTCCCCCATAAGAAGTGCCTGTGATACTCTGCTCCACGGATCAGAGAAATTCCATAAACTGGCTTGGCTGCAGAAGCCTTACCTATGAGGGAAGACCTTGGAAGAATTCCCACATACATCCAGCTAAGTATCACAGGAGTTGTGACTGTAATGGTACCTGTGGAAACGATAATAACCCTGAGACTCCTTGAAAGATTGGTGGTACGTCTGCGGTGTGTGGGGGGTAGGGGTGGTTGTTCCATGAACTTTATTTGGATACCAGATGTTCCCATCCTCTGCTGAGATGCTGCTGAGCATTTTGACTGTAGATTGGGTGCCTTAAATAAGGTGGCAAGAAGCTCTTGATGCAAGATGTCGCTGTGCAGAGAGTAGCAGAGTTAGAATCACAAACATCTGGAGCAGATTTTAGACCCTTTCAATGCGCAAGACATAAGCTTGTCTTTATTGAAGGCAGGGAGAGAATAAATCAGAATAGTTGTGGATTTTGAAGATCAGTAAGATAGAAACAGATATCTAAAGTCAGTTGAAAAGACCCTAAGGCAAATATATTGTCTCTTTTTGAGATAGTAACCATAGGAACGGCTGTGTTCAGTTTAATGGTACTTGACAAAATAATAGCTAGGAGTAAGAACACAAAATTACATTTTCATTGAGCGTCCACAAACACCCTGCCAAATATTCTTCATAAATTCAGTTCATTACTTCAAACGCCAACACAGATTAAAGTACAAATTGATATTTTGCAGTTTAATGACAAAATCTTACGGGAAAATGAGATATAAATTAAAGAAACTGTGGCCATCACACCATCGCACATGTTGGCTGGCCTTTCCCCTGTATCTGAAAGCAACGTTGCTGCAGCCTACACACTTCTGGGTCTGCCGCTCTGATTGACGCACACGAGCTGTGGCTTTTGAAGCAAGTAATCGTAAATCTCTTATACCTCACAAAATGGCCACCTTGTGTACATTGATAGTTTATCCATCCACTTCAAGATTCAACGTGTTGTGCATTCAGTGATGTGCTTCTACACACCACTGTTGTAACGCGTGTTTATTTGAGTTACTGTCACCTTCAACCAGTCTAGCCATTCTCCTCTGCTCTCTGTCAGTAACAAGGCATTTTCGCTTACAGAATGTTTTTTTTGTTTATCTTTGAACTCTAGAGGCCGTTGTGCGTGAAAATCCCAAGGGATCAGCAGTTTCTGAGATACTCAAACCACCCCATCTGGCACCAACAATCATTCCGCACTCAAGGTCACTTAGATCACGTTTCTTCCCCATTCTGATGTTTGGATTTTTTTTTTTTGCATCTGTATTTAGCCAGGAGAAGGGCACGGTCTATAGTCGTGAGGGAAAGCAGCATTCAGTTCCCACTACTGATGCCAAGCTCACCAGCCCAGAATTCTCTGGTTTATTTTTAAGAGCCTTTCTTCAACAACGGAAGAACATTAGCTCTCTTCCAATCCTCCGGTTCCTCTTGTGTTGCTATGTCTCTGCTTGGGCCCCTGTGATTTCTGCACTTGCCTCCCACAGGGTCTGAGGGAACACCTTGTCAGGCCCTGGGGATTTGCCCACCTTAATTTGCCTCAAGACAGCAAACTCCTCCTCCTCGTAACCTGAATAGGGACCATGAACTCAATGCTGCTTTGGCTCACTTCTATAGACTCTGTTCCCTCCTTCTGTATTCCCAGATCCCTTTGTTCTACCACATTCATCAGTGCTCTGCTGCCCTCCATGCAAGGCCTACCCTGGTTGGTCCAACACCTTGCACTTGTCCGAATTAAATTCCATCTGCCATTTTTTAGCCCATTTTTCCAATAGCTCCAGATCCTGCAAGCCGATGGTCTTTGCTGTTCACTACACCCCCCATCTTGGTGTCACAAATCGAGGTACTGAGTGCAAGAGATGGGATGTTATGTTGAAGTTATCGAAGACTTTGATGAGGTCTAATTTGGAGTACTGTGTGCAGTTTTGGTCACCGCCCTACAGGAAAGATGTCAATAAGGTTGAAAGAGTGCAGAGAAAATTTACAAGGATGTTACCAGATCTGGAGGGCCTGAGCTATAAGAAATGATTAAATAGGTTAGGACTTTATTCCTTGGAATGTAGAAGATTGAGGAGAGATTTGATAGAGGTATATAAAATATTGAGGTATGTAGATCAGGTAAATGCAAACAGGTTATTTCCACTGAGGTTGGATGGGACTACAACTAGAGGTCATGGATTAAGGGTGAAAGGTGAAAATTTTAAGGGGAACTTCGAGGAAATGCCTTCACTCAAAGGGTTGTGAGAGTGTGGAATGAGCTGCCAGTGCAAGTGGTGCATGTGAGCTCGATTTCAATGCCTAAGAGAGGTTTGGATGGGTGGTAGGGATTTGGAGGCTATGGTCCCGGAGCAGGTCAATGGGAGTAAACAGTTTAAAGGGTTTGGCATGGACTAGATGGGCCAAAGGTCCTGTTTCTGTGCTGTACTTTTTTATGACTATGATGAAAAACTCATCCATCACTTGTAGCAAAAGACATTACATTCCACTGAGCCGCTGTGCAAAACAAATTTCCTAATCTTTCTTGATCTTTTAGTAAACACGAGATTCTGCCAATGCTGGATCCAGCACAGACACAAAATGCTGGAGGAACTCAACAGGTCAGGCAGTATCTATGAAGTGGAATAAAGAGCCGAAATTTCGGGCCGAGACCTTTTTGCCATGATTACTGATCTTTTCGTGACACTTTCGAATGATGACCCTTGTGACTCCAGCTACAGGAAAAAATCTCTCTCATCAACTCTCACCTTAATTTAAAAAGAATTGCATTCAATCTCCATGCGGTTTTTTTGTGTGCTTAGTACCTCATAATTTTAGTTCCCCACCCATAGCATCATCCTGCTGAAGCTATGCAATTCTATAAAGAAAGTCTTGTCAGAACTTGCTGTGTATTAATTGTCTTCCTTGTTTCCTGCCTTTCCGCAGTGTCTATGATTCACAGCTACTTTAGAAAGCTATAAGATGCTTTGTGAATCTTAAAAGGGATCAGAAGTATTACAGAAATTTCATGACGTATTTGTCTTCCAATACTGCCCCTTGTTTTGAGTAGCTTTAATCTATACTCCCACACTGTCCAAAGCCCCGTAGAATGCATCAAGAGTACCTCAGAGTCATACAGCAAAGAAACAGGCCTTTCAGCCCAACTGTTCCTGGATGACCAAGATTCCCACCTAAGCTCGTCACAGAGGGTGCCATGGTAATGTAACGTTAAGCCTGACGCTTTACAGTTTGCAGTGTACAGAGTTCAGAGTTGAATTATAATATATGATTATGAAGACACGCAGTCCTCTTTTATTGTCATTTAGTAATGCATGCATTAAGAAATTATACAATATTTCCTCCGGTGTGATATCACAAAACACAGGACAGAGCAAGACTGAAAAAACTAACAAAACCATATAATCATAACATATAGTTACAACAGTGTAACAATACCATAACTTGATGAAGAAGTCCATGAGCACAGTAAAAAGTTCAAAGTCTCTCAAATGTCCCACATCTCACGCAGACGGGAGAAGGAAGAAAAACTCTCCCTGCCATGCCGACCACAGTCCGACTCTGAATCATCCGAAAACTTCAGCTCCGATCAGCTCTCCAACACAGAGTACTGAGCGCCATCTCTATCTGAACGATTCGACCTCCATCTCACTCGCCAACAGCAAGCAAAGCCGGGGATTTTGAGGCCTTCCCTCTGAAAGATTCCCGATCACGCAGTAACAACAGCAGTGAACTGGCATTTCAGAAATTTTTCCAGATGTTCCTCTGTGCTCTCACGTCCGTCTCCATCAAATCAGAATTGTCCACGGCCCCTATTTAACAGATACGATATCATTTTTCACCGGAGGGCTGCGCACACGCGGCGCGCTGCTCTCTCTCCTCCCACTGTAAAATTCCAGCGCCATTCTGAAAGGAGACTCTCTATGTCCTCTCTACATCCTCCCTGTGGAGTGTGTGGGATTTCCCCAGACCCCCTGGTTTCCTTCCACTGTCCAAAGACGTAATAGGTCATTGTAAATTGTCCTGTGATTAGGTAAAAACCGGGGTCGTGGGGTTGCTAGGGTGGTGTGGATCGGAGGGCCACAAGGACCTACTCCGCATTGTATTACTAAAACAATAAAGTCTGGCCCATATCCTTCCTCATCCACATTCACACCCAAGTGCCTCAGCCAAGCCCTCTGCCAGCTCATTCCGTGACCTGTTGAATTTATTGGTCTATTTAAAATAAGCACTTGAATAGACAGACCTGACCAGTGCCTTATAAAGCTTCAGCATTAAATCCCTGCTTTTACATTTTAGTTCTCTGGAAACAAATGTTAACATTGCACTTGCCTTTCTCACTACCAACTCAACCTGTAAGACGGCCTTCAGGGAATCCCGCGCGAGGGCTCCCAAGTCCCTTTGCACTGAAGATATGCCATCTGAATTGAATTTGCCCTGTATGTTGGAAGGGGTTCGATTATGATTTCATTCTGAGCTCCTCTACAGAGTCAAAGTTCTCACTCTATATGTGTTGTACACCATACAAAATAGCAGTCCAAGGGCTCATGCATAACCCACATTAAACAAAGGCATCTGTTAGTCTTGCGAGACCATGGACCTGTGCCTGGAAAGTCTTCACTCTCCAGGGCGCAGGCCTGGGCAAGGTTGTATGGAAGACCAGCTGCAAGTCTCCCCTCTCCACGACACTGATGTTGTCCAAGGGAAGGGCATTAAGACCCATACAGCTTGGCACCGGTGTCGTCGCAGAGCAATGTGTGGACACAACACGTTCCCTCGGCTGGGGCTCGAACTCACGACCTTCAGGTAGCTAGTCCAATGCCTTAACCACTTGGCCACGTGCTCCACATCAACTATCTTTTTAATCTGACTGTAGTAGACTTAGATAATGAAAGTAGTACATGCTCTTGGGTATTCTTAGATATTCCTATTGGTTGTATCTCTATAAGTCGAGAGACATTTGCAACTCTAAGCAGAAGCTGTCAGAGTTGGAAACAGAAGAGGTCTCACAGATAGGGAGGGTGGTGAAAAAGTGGCACGGTAGTGTAGTGGTTAGCACAACGCTTTACAGTACCAGCAACCCAGATTCAGTTCCTGTCACTGCCTGAAAGGAGTTTGTACGTTCTCCCCGTGACCATGTGGGTTTCCTCCGGGTGCTCCAGTTTCCTCCCACAGTCCAAAGACTGATTAGTTGGTGAATCGGTCATTGTAATTTGTCCCATGATTAGGGTAGGATTAAGTCGGGCGTTTGGACCGTTCGGCTCCTTTACGGACCTTACCCAATAAATCTGCAACTTTGATTAACTCATTCTTCTCTGATTCTGGGTCGACGGACATTTGGCGTTTTTTGCATCCTCAGGAAAAAGATTTTTCTTTCTTTTCACATGTTCACCATTCCTGTTCAAGAATTGATTATTTCTTTATTGACTCTCGTCTTCTTTCTTCAGTGATTAAATGTGATTATGACTCTATAACCATTTCGGATCATGCTCCACTTAAAGCTTTCTATTAAAATTCTGGCCAATACACAAAATAATAGACAATGGCATCTTAATTCGCTGTTGCTTCAGGACTCGGATTTTGTTAACTTTATGAATGAACAGATTGATCTTTTTTTACAATCAACTACACAGAGGGTATTTCTGTGAACATCCTTCGGGATACTTTTAAAGCTTATATTCGTGGTCAGATTATCTCGTATTCTGCTGCTTTGAGGAAGAAGCTGAAGCAGGAGGAGCTGGTAATTGTGGACAAGATTAAGGAAATTGATAAGAAATATGTTACAGCTCCCTCTGAGGAGTTGTATAAACAAAGAACTGAACTTCAAATGGAACACAGTTTATTACTTTCGTCCTCGATTGTAAATCGATTAAAGAAAACAAGAAGTGAATTTTATGTACATAGTGACAAAGTTGGCAAACTGTTGGCTAACCAACTGAAGACTAATTATACTAAATCTCAAATTAATCAGATTTATAATCAAAATGATCGACTGATATTTGATCATGCTGAGATTAATCAAACCTTTTTTGATTTTTATTCCTCCTTATATCAATCAGAGTCTTTACGAGACTCTAAATATATGAATGACTTTTTAGATAACCTAGATTTCCCCGAGATTTCACAGGATATGTCTTCTATGCTAGATACTCCCATTACCACTGATGAGATTAAGAATGTTATTTCCTCTATGAACCTGGGGAAAGCTCCTGGCCCTGATGGGTTTACCGCGGAATTTTATAAATTTTTTGCACCTTCATTAATCCCTTGGTTTTGTAGGGTTTTGGAGGCTTCATTAAAACTTGGTAAACTTCCCGAATCCTTCTATAGAGCGTCAATTTCTCTAATATTAAAGAAGGACAAAGATCCTGCTCAATGTGCATCTTATAGACCAATATCTTTATTAAATGTTGATTCTAAAATTTTTTCTAAATTATTAGCAAACAGATTAGAAAAAGTACTTCCTTTTATTATCTCGGAAGACCAGACGGGTTTTATTAAAGGTCGTTACTCTTTCTATAACATTCGCACACTGTTAAATATTGTTTAATATACCCCCTCACAAAATATTCCTGAGTGCGTCTCTTTAGATGCTGAAAAAGCCTTTGATAGTGTAGAATGGCCTTACTTATTTAAGGTGCTTGAAATGTTTAATTTTAGCTCGAAATTTATATCCTGGATCCAATTGTTATATCATTCTCCTATAGCCTCAGTCCGTACTAACTCTTTAAGCTCACCTTTTTTCCCTCTTTTTCGAGGTACCAGACAAGGCTGTCCTCTTAGTCCTTTATTATTTGATATTGCATTAGAACCTCTTGCAATTGCCATTCGAGAATCTCCAAATATTATTGGGATAACTCGGGGCTTAAAGTCCCATAAAATATCACTCTATGCTGATGACTTACTTTTATATATTTCTAATCCTCAAAAATCTATCCCTGCTGCTTTAGATTTATTAGCACAATTTAGTCTTTTTTCGGGTTATAAATTAAATCTTAGTAAGAGTGAACTTTTCCCGATTAACAAACAACTTCCCTTGTATCATAACTTTCTGTTTAAATTGATTAATAATTATTTTTCATATCTTGGGATTGAAATTACTTGTAAACACAAAGATCTATTTAAGACTAATTTTTTACCCTTAATTGATCATATTACTCAACTTTCATCTAAATGGTCTCCATTATATTTAACTTTGATTGGTCATATTAATGCAGTTAAGATGTTTATTCTGCCAAAATTTTTATATATATTTCAGGCATTACCAATTTTTGTTCCAAATCTTTTTTTGATGAAGTTGACTCTAAAATTGCTTCACTTATTTGACAAAATAAAAACCCGAGATTGGGTAAAATACATTTACAGAAAGCTAAGAGAGACGGAGGTTTAGCATTACCTAACTCTAGATTCTATTATTGGGCAATTAATATTCGTCACATGAAATTTTGGTTACTTGACCAAGATATACTATCCATTCCTAAATGGGTAGTATTGGAATTACAATCTGCTCAGGGCTATGCACTTGGCTCTATTTTAGGTTCTTCTCTTCCTTTCGATTTGAAACGCCACAAACAGGTCTGTAACCCAATAGTTAAATATACCTTACGTATTTGGTTTCAATTCAGAAAATTTTTCGATCTTAACCAATTTGGGCTAGCGATCCCTATTTTAGGTAACATATTTTTTCCTCCCTCTTTCAGGGATCATGCTTTTCAAATTTGGAAGACTAAGGGTATTTCACATTTTTTGGATTTATTTTTAGATGGTTCCCTTATGTCTTTTGAACAATTATCTAATAAATATAGTTTACCAAGAATACATTTTTTTAGATATCTTCAAGTTAGAAATTTCCTAAGTACTATACTTTCTTCCTTTCCAATGCTCCCTCCTACATATATTTTAGATACTATAATTAACCTTAATCCATGTCAGAAAGGTTCAACGGCCATTATTTATAATATTATTATGAAACTTAGGAAAGCTCTATTTGATAAGATTAGGTCAGATTGGGAGGAGGAATTGGGTTTTATTATTTCAGTGGATGACTGGGGGCAGATCTTACAATTAGTCAATACTTCCTCTATCTGTGCTAAACATTCCCTAATTCAATTTAAAGTTGTCCATAGAGCACATATGTCCAAAGATAAATTAGCTCATTTTTATTCTCATATTAATCCTTTTTGTGATAGATGTCTGGGGCAGATAGCCTCTTTAACTCATATGTTTTGGTCTTGTCCTACTCTGGAAACTGTTTGGAGAGACCTTTTTAATATTATCTCAAAGGTATTGAATATAGATATCTCTCCTCATCCTATCACTGCTATCTTTGGATTACGTAAAATTTCCAGTAATCTTTCTCCTTCAGCCCGTAGAATGATTGCATTTCTTACTTTAATGGCGAAAAGATGTATCTTACAACATTGGAAAGAGCCTAATGCTCCAACTACCTTTTTTTGGTTTTCCCAGACGATATTATGCTTAAATTTGGAGAAAATTAGAAGTAATCTTTATGATTCTTCACTTAAATTTGAACAGACCTGGAGATCTTTTATTCAACATTTTCATTTAATGTAATTTTTTTCTCTTTTGGGCCATATTTATATTCCCTTCTTGCCTTTTTTAACTGTTTCTAATGGAGGTCGGGTTTGAGGACGTGATTTTAAGTTCTTTAACTCTATTTGTTTCCAAGTTAACCCATTGCTTTGCTTTGCTTTTAGTTTAGTTGCGTGGTGGGTTTTGTTTTGGGGTTTTTTTGGGGGGCGGTTTCCCTTCTCTATTGATATATATATAAAAATTAGTATACTATTATTTTACCTTATTATTTTATGTTTAAATTGCACTGTTTGTATTAATTTTTTTTCTGTATTAATATCTCCTGTAATTTATTATATTCTAACAGTGTATTAGTGCCTATATGGTTTACCTTTTGTATACTTATTCAATAAAAAGATTTAAAAAGAAAGGATTAAGTCAGGCGTCATGACTGAAAGGGCCAATTCCACACTGTATGTCAATTAAAAAAGACAATTTGCAAACTGACCAATGAGTACAGGAGCTGGGAAGTTACGTTGCAGTTGTACAAGGTGTTGGCAATCTTGTCTATTGTGTAGCTTTGGTTAAAGACATCATTAAGCTGAAAAGAGTGCAAAGATGACTTACCATAATGTTGCCAGGACTGAAGAGCCTGAGCTATAGGGGGAGGTTGGGCAGGTTAGGAGTTTATTCCTTGGAGTGCAGGAGACTGAGGGGTAACATTATAGAGGCATATACGATCATGAGGAGCGGAGATAGAACGAACGCATGCAGTATTTTTCCCCAGGGAGAGGGAACAAAAAAAAAACTAAAAGACATAGCTCATGAATCGGAATCAGGTTTATTATCACTGGTAAATATTGTGAAATTTGTTGTTTTGCGGTAGGAGTGCAGTGCAATACATTAAATATTACTACGTTACAATAAGAAATTAGATAAAGTGCAAAAAGAGAGCAAAACTATCTCCATGGACCTCTCAGAAATCCGATGGTGGAGGGGGATTAAGGTGACAAAGATTTGAAAGAGACTCAAGGGGCAACTTCTCTATGCAGAGGGTGGCGAGTATATGGAATGAGCTGCCCGAGGAGGTGGTTGAGGTAGGTCCAACTTAAAAAGGCATTTCGGCAGGTATATGGATAAGAAAGATTTAGACGGATAGGTGCCTAATGCAGGCAAATGCATCTCGGTCAGCACGGGCAAGCTGAGCCAAAGGGCTTGCTTCGCTCTTGTGTTACCCCACGACTTGTAACATTTCAGTAGGGGTTCCGTACAGTCCAGTTATAAAATGTGCACTTAAATCAGCGAGCACTCCGTAAATAAAGCCAATAAAATGATAAAATCATGATTTGTTACAATGACCATGCTTGATCTCAAGCCATTGGGAGGGAACCAATCTGTGATAGTTGAGGTGGTTCACACTAACTGCAAACAAAAGGTGCATTTAATTCACTTGCCTGAAACTGACTGTATTCACAGATTAGTCCTGCAGTCACCTTGTATGTCTAAATTCCATCAGTATATTTACTGTGGTGTCCCACTGAGATAAACTTACCTTGCTCCCAGCCATGTGTAGATTGCGGTGTAGCCATTGCTGTATGAGGCTTTGTTCCGGCTGTGTATATAATGCATTTTTTGCCATCACTGCTCTGTGTGAGATTCCCAAGGGTGTATACAATGTGGTTTTACAATTTTCTCTCAGATCTCTTGCAGATAAAGGGGGTGTTGAATGGGTGACATTTGATTTAATGTAGAGCTTTGTCATCATGAAATTCCTCCCCATAATGTGGATGCAGTCACAGTGGTCATCTAGAGGGTAATATTACACGGCTTGCATTCATGCTGGCCCAGATAAAGTGTGCTGTATTAATTACACATTTAATGACTTTCGCTTGAATCTTTTAAAGTTAGCTACAAGGCAATAAGATTGAAATAGTGGAACTGTTGGTGAACATTTTGTACAAAGTATCAGTTAAATGATAAGGAGCAGCAGTAGGCTGACTGGTCTTTGGAGAACGTTCTGACAATTATGTAGATCATGGCTGTTACTCCGCTTCGTTGCCATTTCCAGCTCTTCCCCACATCCCTTGATTTCTTACATGCCCGGAAATCCATGAGCACAATTACTGATTCTCATTCAGTGTCCATGGTAGAAGATTCCGAGGTTTCACCACCCTCTGAGTGAAGAAAACTTTCCTCATCTCAGTCTGAAATGGTCTACCCCATTTTCTCAAACTCTGCCCCCTGGTCCTACACTCCTCAGCCAGGAAACAACCTCCCTGCCATTGCTGGATTTTCTACACTTCAGTCTCCTCTCATTCATCCCAACACTGGGCAAGGCAGTCCCAGTCAACTCTTTCTGTCCTGACGCTGGCAAACTGGGCACCCTTGGCACCAGGAACACGAGGAAATCTGCAGATGCTGGAATTTCAAGCAACACACATCAAAGTTGCTGGTGAACGCAGCAGGCCAGGTAGCATCTATAGGAAGAGGTACAGTCGACGTTTTGGGCCGAGACCCTTCGTCAGGACTAACTGAAGGAAGAGCTAGTAAGAGATTTGAAAGTGGGAGGGGGAGGGGGAAATCCAAAATGATAGAAGAAGACAGGAGGGGGAGGGATGGAGCCGAGAGCTGGACAGGTGATTGGCAAAAGGGATATGAGAGGACCATGGGACGGGAGGCCCAGGGAGAAGGAAAAGGAGGGGGGGGGGAGCCCAGAGGATGGGCAAGGAGTATAGTGAGAGGAACAGAGGGAGAAAAAGAAAAGAGAGAGAAAAAAAATTAATAATAAATAAACAAATAAATAAATAAATAAATAAATAACGGATGAGGTACGAAGGGGAGGTGGGGCATTAACGGAAGTTAGAGAAGTCAATGTTCCTTGGCACCAGTCTGCTGAACTTTTATTCCCTATGCACATCCTTTCAGAGATAAGGAGACCAAAGCCACACAGAATACTCCAAGTGCCATCTTGCCAAGGCCCTAAACCACTGCAACCAGACTTCCCTACTCCCCTATTCAACTCTTCACAGAAGACCTACCATTGTATGGTTAACCTTGCACTGTGTTTCATTTGCAGAAGGAGCGCCTTACACCTCCTTTGGCGGAGACGCATCTCCACCCCGCCACCCTATAGTGTACATACTTCGATAATAAATATACTTCAAACTTTTTTTTGTTACAACTTTATTATTGTCACACTTACCAAGATACAGTAAAAAAGAAGCATCTTTTTGCAAGCCCTCCAGACTCGTCATTCCACAGCATAATGTGCACAGTGGCAAACAATAACAGAATGCAGGATATGGTGTTACAGTTACAGAGAGAGTGCAGTTCAGGTAGGTGACTTGTTGATATTGATCGTGAAAAGCTGAGGGACTGCTCTGATCACATTCGCAGCCTTGCGATCCATTTATTCCCACTCCTTGATCTCTGTCTGTAAATGATATCCATCGACATCCTGTTGAAGGGTCTCGGCTCGAAACGTCGACTGTACCTCTTCCTAGAGATGCTGCCTGGCCTGCTGCGTTCACCAGCAACTTTGATGTGTGTTGCTTGAATTTCCAGCATCTGCAGATATCCTCGTGTTTGCGACATCTGTGTTCCATCCAGTTCCACATGTGCTAACCAATCTTGACCAACCTCCAAAGTTCAAAGTAAATTTTATTATCAAGGTACATGCATATCATCATATTCAACCCTGAGAATCATTTTCTTGTGTGCATACTCTGCAAATCTATAGAATAGTAACTATAACAGGATCAATGAAAGATCAACCAGCACGCAGAAGATGACGAACTGTGCCAATGCAAATATAAGTAAATAGCAATAAACGAGAACATGAGATAATGAGATAATAAATCCCTGAAGTGAGACCATGGGCTGTGGGAGCTTTTCAATGATGGGGCAAGTGAGTGTAGTTACCTCCTTCCATTCACGAGCCTGATGGCTGAGGGGTAGCAACTGTTCTTCAACCTGGTGGTGCAAATCCCGAGGTTCTTTTACCTTCTACCTGATGGCAGCAGTGAGAAGAGAGCATGACCATGGTCGTCGATGCCACTCAGTGGTTGGGAGGGCTTTACCCGCAATGTGCTGGGCTGAATCTCCAGTGGGAGACCTGATTGAAAGCCTTTCAGAACTCCAAGCAGCTGATGTCCACCAATTCCCCCAATCTACTGCACCAGTCACACCTCAGGCGACAACAGCGAGAGTGTCAAATATAATTTTCATAGAGTCAAACAGCACTGAAAGAGCCACTGGTACTATTCTGGCTATCGCAAGAACACCTACACCAATCCTATTCACCAGCTCTTGGCTTACAGCCAAGGAGTTTCAAATGATGATCAAAATAGGTCTCAAATGGTTTCCAACATCCCTCAGGTTAAACATTCCTCATTACACGCATCCTCCGGGTGAGAAAACTTCCTTCTCAAGTCAGCTTGAAATCTCTTCCACTTACCTTAAACCCGTGCCCTCCGGTTATAAACAACACTGCTGAGGAGTAAGTTCAAGTTTATTGTCATTCAACCACACACAAGCATGCAGCTAAACAAAACAACTCTCCCAGGGATCAAGGTGTAAAACACAGTACATATAATCACATACACCACAGAATAATATTAACAGGTTAAAAAGGGATTCTGTAGATGTACAAGTTGAGATAAAGTGTATTAATGACATTAGTTAAATATACACCAGTATAATGCTACTGGCGCTGTCATAAACAATGTGTACTGGGTAGCAGCAGGGGTTCAGACGTCTCACAGCCTGGGGGAAGAAGCTGTTACCCAGCCTGGGGGAAGAAGCTGTTACCCAGCCTGACAGTCCATGTACTGCGGTACCTTCCGCCTGATGATGGGGGGGGTCGAACAGATTGTGGGGTGGATTGGGAGGGGTCCTTGTCAATGCTGAGGGCTCTGTAAACAGTCCTTCTGGTGTATGTCCTGGATGACCCTGAGGATTCATGTTTTGCACTGTCTATCCAATCTCTGTCCCCCGTGATGTTGTGAACTTTTCATAGGTCCCATCCTTCTTGTCAAGATACTCGGCTATCACATCTTTTTCATCTCAGGTCCCTGTATTTTCTCTACACTAGTTCCTTGTGTTCGCTCTGCCTTCCATTCTAAATAGGGACGTCATGCATGCTGCCCTCAAATCCGATGGAAGATATCCGAAGAGGAGAGAATTTCAGGAGCTGGTCCCACTGCACTCGCCATCTCTGCAGCCAACTCTGTTACTTTGCTAATTATTTACAAATCACAGTCACAGCCTGAGATCAACCCAAAGAGTTTGACATCCAATGAAAATATTGGAGATGTAGTTGCTGTTGGAGGGAGTTATGATTTAAGAGAAGTTTGGATAGGTACATGGATGGTGGAGTATGGGGGGCAATGGTCCCAGTGAAGGTCAATGGGGGAGGGGGGGAGGCATTTTAAATGGTTCAGAACAGACTAGATGGGCTGAAGGGCCTGTTTCTGTGCATTACTCTTTTTATGACTCCACAATTCCTAGAAAAATTCTATGGTGGTTAATTTGTCTACAGTAAAATCCCACAAGGAACAAAAGCTACGACATGAATTTCTGAGCACGTTGAACATAACAAGATGCAAGCCATTTCACAGAAATATTTTCAAACAAAACTGACGTTGTGACAGATCATTGTTAATAGTCTGGCGGGTGGCAGTCAAAGGACTAGCGGAGGAGCTGATGGTTACTGAGAAGACGGTGGAGGAAGGTGAGAGTGGTGAGGACTTTGCTATCAAGGAGATGGGGACAAAATTAGTATTTGCTTTATTATTACCACATATACTGAGATACAGTGGAAAATCTGTTTTACTTTGTTTTGGCATCTATACAGATAATTCCAAACTTGGCCACTATCAGGTACACATGTACATCTGCTCATTAATGCAAATATCTAATCAGCCAACTATGAGGAAGCAACTCAATACATGAAAGCATGCAGACATGGTCGAGAGGTTCAGTTGTTCAGACCAGATGTCAGGATGGGGAAAAAATGTGATCTAGGTGACTTCGACTGTGGAATGATCGTTGGTGCCAGACAGGGCAGCCTGAGCATCTCAGAAGCTGCTGATCTCCTGGGATCTAGAGTTTACAGAAAATGGTGCGATAAACAACAAAAAAAAACCTTCACTGAGCAACAGTCCTGTCGGGAAAAGACGCCTTGTTAATGAGGGAGGTCAGAGGAGAATGGCGAGACTGGTTGAAGCTGACTAGAACAGCCTTGCTGAACGATTCACAAAATCAATAAAACAAGCCCTCAAGACTTCAATGGGAAGGACATCCCTCAACCAGCATCATAGCACTTTCTTGCTGGCATACCACAACTTACCTCATGCCACCAGCAAAATGGCTCCAGCCATTATACTGATGAAAAGGCAGCTTCACGCCCAGCTTGTCCTGCTTAGACCCTCCCAAACGCAAAGCAGGTTGTGCTAAAGGAACAGAAAACCCAAGCAAAGAGATGGGCCAAAGTGAAGTACAGAGGGTTCACAGCAGGAGAAAGAGTACTCGCCCTGAGCTACATTTATGGAACAGAGTTGGTACCCCTGATGTTGGTGGCACAAGCCAGTCTTGTGTTGTACACAGCGGAAACTAGTAACCACAACATCTGGAACCCACTGCTCTACTCCCTCTATTTCCATGACTGTGTGGCCAAGTATAGCTGAAATACCATCTGTAAATTTGCTGATGACACAACAGTTAATGGTGGAATCTCAGACAGAGATGAGGGCATACAGGAGAAAGATATACCAGCTAGTTGAGTGGTGTCGCAGCAACAAACTTGCACTCAATATCAGTAAAACGAAAGACCTGATTAGGGACTTAAGGATAAGATGAGGGAACCTCAACCAATCCTCATAGAGGGGTCAGAAGTGGAGAGAGTGAGAATTTCAAGTTTCTGGGTGTCAAGATCTCTGAGGACCTAACCTGGTCCCAAAATATCGATGCAGTTATAAAGAAGGCAAGACAGTGATTATATTTGATTAGGAGTTTGAAGAGATTTGGTATGGCACCTAAAACACAAACTTTTATAGATGTACCATGGAGAACATTCTGACAGGCTGCATCACTGTCTCTTGTGGGGTAAGCAGGGGGGTGGGGGCTACTGCACAGGACTGAAAGCTACAGAAAGTTGTAAGATTAGTCAACTCCATCTTGGGTACAAGCCTTTGGAGTATCCAAGACATCTTCAGGAACAATGTCTCAGAAAGGACCCCCAATATCCAGGTCATGCCCTCTTCTCATCATTACTGTCAAGAAGGAGGTACAGAAGCCTGAAGGCACACTCTCAGCGACTCAGGAACAGCTTCTTCCCCTCTGCCATCTGATTCCTAAATGGACATTGAACCATGAACTCTGCCTCACTTTTTTAAAATCTATATTATTTCTGTTTTTGCACTACTTTTAATCTGTCTAACACACATGTAATGCCCTGGTTCATATTTTTGTTTACTGTTATGCTGTTCTGTATTTCATTTTGTGCTGTTCTCTGCAAGCTGCTTGTTTGGGTTACTGCTGAAGATAAGAGGTAGGAGATTTGTGCGCCATCCAATTGGGATGGCTGGATTAAGGGTGGGGGGGGTTCTCTGGGTGAGGGACACTAAGGTGGGGCTTGGAGTCTTTTGTTAGGAGATGAAGAGAGAAGATACTGGGGAGAAGTCATCACAGGATTCGACCCGGAGCAGGGCCGTGATTTGACGAAGCCCGGGGTGAGATTGGGGAGGATGGGCAAAGGGGAAGACGTGAGCATATTAGACTGTTTCATTAAAATGGGCCATTTCCTTCTTTCGTTCTCTCTTTACTAACCCTTTAGTCAAATTAATCACAAAGCTAAATCTTTTAACTGTAAGTAGAGTACTGTCTGTTATTTCGCGGCACTTATTTGTTATAGGGCAACAAATCACGCAGCATCCACAGAAACGGGAGATTTGTGGTGGGCTCGCTCCTCACTCCCGCACGTTTAGTGGGGCCGGAGATTCTCTTCCCTAGTCTTATCCAGCCAATGGAACTGGAGTGTTTCATACATATATGTTTTCTGTAATTGAATTATTTATTCTTTCTATAGTATCGTGTATTGCATTGAACTGCGGCTGCTAAGTTAACAAATTTCGCGACACGTGCGGGTGATAATAAACCTGATTCTGATTCTGGAGAAGGCATGTCAATCAGCAATTGCCCACTACTGAGGTTACTGAAAACCAACACAAACTGACCAGTCCAGATCCAGACGTGGAAAGGGAGCAGGATTCTGAGACAACGACTACAGGACCTGCGCTAAGACGAAATGAGGCAGCCAGTGCTCCCCCATCACCAGCGCTTTCTGAGGTGCCCCCATTGACCATGCAGTACCCAAGCCAAAATCTATACATACGAAACACTCCGTTTCCATCACCCGCATTTCAGGACAAAGCATCAGCATTAACGTACCTACTTCCCGGACAATATTTCAGGCTGAAATCATAGGCGGACAACGCTGCCAACCACCGACGGACTGTGGCATCCAACATCGCCAAGGTCAGGATATAAGTCAAGGGATTGCTGTCTGTCCTCACCTCAAACTTGGCACCATAGAGGTAGTCACTCAACTTATCTACCACAGCCCATTTCAGCGCCAGGAACTACAACTTGTGCGTGGGATAGTCTTTCTCAGAGTGTGACAGACTCCGGCTGATGAACGCAACAGGTCTCAACCCAGTGCCCTGCTCTTGATACAGGACACCCCGCCCCCCCGCAAGCCCTCTCGGCTGGCATCCATGTGCAGTACTTATGGCAATTGGGGTCTGCAAAAGCCAGCACAGGCACCTGGGTCAGCATCCCCTTCAGCGACTGAAAGGCCTCTTCACATTTCGCATCCCACCTCACTCCAAAAGGCTCCGAAGGGTTAAAATATTCTTTATCCTCCTCTCCTTTTGTCCTCCTCCCTTTCTTCCCCAAGGGAGGGTAACCACACAGAAGCTGATTTAAAGGATGACTCGTTTTCGCATGGCCCTGTACAAACCTCTGATAGTACCAACAGAACCCGAGGAATGGGCGCAAAGTGTTCACCGTCTGAGGCCTTGGCCCTGTGGTCACCGTCTCTATCTTAGACGGATCCGTAACTACTCCATCGTGAGACTATGTGCCCAACATAGCTGACAGTCGTCTTGCAGGACTGGCACTTGTCCGGAGAAAGTTCTAACCCTTCAGCTTTCAGGCGGCCCAGCACCTTCAGTAGCCTCGTTTCATGTTCTTCCAATACTTCAAGCAAGTTCGTATCCCCCACTGTTTTCTCCATGACATGCTGGAAGGTTGCAGGGGCTCCCAATATGCCCTGGGGCATCCTTTCAAACCGTCAGCCATCAAACCGTCTCTTTGTCAGCCTCACTCATGGGGATCTGGTAATATCCTCTCCTCAAGTCCAGCACACTGAACCTCTTCACACCACTCAGACAGGCCAGTGCGTCCTCGGGACCTTATACTGTTCAGGGACGGTGTGCCTGTTCAGAGTCCTTTAGTCCACATACGTCCGTACCTTGTCATTCTTCTTTCCGGCCACTACTATTGGGGACGCATAGGGGCTTCGGGACTCGGTGATGATCCCAGCTTCCTTCAACTTACACAAGTGCTGCCGAACATCTTCCACCTCTGCAGGGGCCAGCCGCAGCGACCTCTCTCTAAACGGGGTGCCTCAGTCACCCGGATAGTGTGACGAGTGCTCTTGCAACAACCCACATCAAACTTGTCAGTAGAAAAGACACCTTCCAGCTTCAACATCTTCTCTATTAACCTCCTCTTCCAACCCACAGGTACCGGGGAGTCCCCAAGGTTAAACGACTCAACGATCAAATTTCCCCCTTTCGCAGATCGTTTCTCCCTGGCTTGTCTCACAGGGACACTAGACATTGCCATCACCGGGAGGAGATGCACCAGGGGCATCTGCTGCCTGAGGGTGATCTCCCACTCCGAAGTGTTCCTGACAATCACTGTCATCCCATTCACCCATACAACCAAAGGCTTCTACGTTTCGGGTCTCACCAGTACCCCAGCAAGTACGCCCAACTCCTCTTCATGGTCTTCCAGAGCATCAACCAAGAGGGCCTCGGCCTTGGGCATTCTGGCAAACTGGGGGTTTCCCATCACTCTCGCTACTTCCCCAGGCCGTAACGCAATTACCGGTAGCTTTGACTGGGTGAAACACACAGTCCCTCGTCTAAACTCATTATCTGGCCCAGTGCGGCCACGCACTTCCTAAAAAGCAGCTCGAAACACTGGGTGAACAGACAATGTCTTTAGAAAGCTCTCTCCAGCTGTCTCCTTGCAGGCTCCTATTAGCCTCCTCACAAAAGGATATTTGTCCCCACAAGAATTGAAGCGCCACCTTTCTCAACGGGGTCCAGACAAACCAGTGCTAATGTATCAAAGACCTCAGCCACTCCCACATCTGCCTCCAAAAACTTCAACTTCACAGACAAATAACCATCATACAGATAATCACCCACACTAATACCCCAGATCTCCAGTGCACTAAGTGGCGACAATTGTAAATGTGTCAAAGACTGGTTGTAAACGAATGGTACAGCAAAGTGACCTGTGACCCTGTATCAAGTATGGCTCTAGCATAAATACCCTCTATCTGTAGTGATACACTGGAGTTTGGCCCCACTAAGCCTTCAGGAATAGGGTTTTTTGCTTTAGGGTGTTCCTTGATATATTGCTGGGAATGTGCTCCCCATGAGACACCAGGCTGTCCCCTTCTCACAGGACCCCAGCTGCTAGCAGCCCTCTGCATAGTCCGTCCCCTTGGAGGGTCCATCATACAGGGGGCCCACACCCACTGATAACAACCCGGACATCTCAGTTCTCAACTCTGCCACCATCTCCTTTACTGCTCCCCCGTTTGGGCTATCCGTGGTCACTTCAACACAGGGGGCTACTACCGAGGACTGTACCCTGCTGACAGAGACCACTCCCCCTCCCCCCCCACGCTGCCGACACGTCCTCCTCCTCCCGTACTTCTCTGATCAGCTCAGCAAACGGTGGGGAGCGTCTTACGCGACAGTCGGAGACCCCAAGCGTCAGGTTCTGGGACTGGGCGCCTTTCGCTATTTGGTCCATTCTTAATTGACCCACCTCAGCCGTCTGAATGGCCCCTCTGTGCCGCAAGCAACTTAACTGCCTCTCCAGCTGAAAAATGTAGGCAAAGAGCTTCTCCCCCTCCTCCTGACACATGTTCTGAAACTCCGCCATGAGCTCCACTGGGCTTCCCGTCGCACCAAACACCTTTTCTAGTGCTTGCACGTAGGCCGCAGAAATGGCAAAGGGATTCTGTGCATTTATGGCTCTCACTATGTCAGCAGCTCGCCCTCTCAAACTTTCAACCAATCGTTGTTGTCTTACGCCATCAGAGCACTGCCACTCGTCGAACAACTGAGAGGTCGTCTCTACCCACATCTCACACTCCTCTTCCCCTTTAGGGGTGGGCTTCATTCCTGAGAACAGGCAGAGCCTACAATAGCTGGGACTTCGAACCTGGGCATTTTTCCATTTATTCGCCAGGAAGGTAAGGGCCACCACCAACTGAGAGTTCCCACTCCTCGCTGGGGGACTCATTAGACATTCCAGATCAGACCACTCCTTCCCCTCACTCTGCAGAAATGAGAGCACAATGCCTTTGAAGTCTCCCCCCAACTACAGAAGACTTGACTTGTGATTCGACCCACTCGCCTACACTCTCCTCCCCACGGAAAGTACGGACAGCCCACGGCCGCCCCTCTCCCAGGGCACCAATAGTATCAGGCAGTTCCACTGCTGTTACGTCAGCATTATTCTGGACTAAAACAAAGTCTTTGCCCGTCATTTTATCAAACCTCTGCACCACAATCATAACTGTTCCTACACCTTTAACAGTACTTTTAGTTCGAATTAACAATTCATCGGGGATACGAATGTCTGCCCCACTCAATACACATACATTCGTTACCAGTAACCCCATGGATTTGCCTCACAGCTGCATCCATAACCACATGCCATAATCACACGTGGCCAAGTGGTTAAGGCGTTGGACTAGTGACCTGAAGGTCGTGAGTTCGAGCCCCAGCCAAGGGAACATGTGTCCTTGAGCAAGGCACTTAATCACACATTGCCCTGCGACGACACTGGTGCCAAGCTGTATGGGTCCTAATGCCCTTCCCTTGGACAACATCGGTGTTGTGGAGAGGGGAGACTTGCAGCATGGGCAACTGCCAGTCTTCCATACAACCTTGCCCAGGCCTGCGCCCTGGAGGGTGAAGACTTTCCCTTGCAGATCCATGGTCTCACAAGACTAACAGATGCCTTAAATAATCACTTTACTGGACAATAGTTTAGCACAGAGTTAAACCCAGCCGCCCAGATCAATGCTCAGGGCCATCACACAGCATCCAATGAAATTGATCCCGGATGAGCCCCCACAATTAAAACACTCCAGTTCTGTCGGTTGCACAAGTCTAGGGAAGACAATCTCTGGCCCTGCTAAAACGTGGGAGATTGAAGCGTGAGCCCATCAGAACCCCCCGTTTGTGTGGATGCTGTGTGGTTTGTTACCCTGTTACAAATCAGTACCACAAAACAACAGACAGTACACCACAGACAATTAAACGATTCAGCTTTATAATTCTTAATTTGACTAAAGGGTTAGTAACGATAAAGCAAAAAAAAAAGAAAAGGGCCTATTTTTATGAAACAGTTGGAGCTCATAGCTTCCCCTTCGCCAATCCTCCCTCAATCTCCCCGGGCCTCGTCGAATCATGGCCCCGCTCCAGGTCGAGTCCTACGACCTCTTCTCTCTCCCGCTGAACAAAAGAGCCCGCTCGCACCGGTGCCAGGCATGCAACGAAAACACCCTCCCTTTATTGGGCGGCTCACATTCCAGAGCACCCGTTACCTCTTAACCATAACCCAAACCCAGCTCCTACAGAAAGACCATCACGTCAGCAGTGAAACCTTCCCCAGGGTGTCACACATCCACCACCAAGAGATAAAGTGACTTTGGTATCATCCCCGGGTCACCGGTGCCCTCACAGGAACGGACGGCTGGCCCCCAGACAGACTGAACCTCTAGTTTAGTGACTAACCCTCAGCACATAGGGCAGAATAATCCCCCAGGGTGATATTTGAAAGAGGCAGTCTGCCCTCTTTCCCTAATTTAGAAAAAAAATGTTTTGTTGTTGGTTGAATTTGACGATTACGCCATTGAATGTTAACAGTAAAGCAGCTGGTCTGTGAATGAGAAGGGGGAGAAACCTTTAAAATGAGGGAGCACAAATACGTATTATGTATATTTTGACCTTTACAGGTTGCTGACAAGCTTCTATACGTGTTATGTACTGAGAAAAGTGAGAGGGCATTCTGGGAAGACTTACAAGTAAAATAAACTCTGCACGTCTTGTTCCTTCGCGCCCCCCCCCCGCCCCACCGTCTCTTGCATGTTATTTACAGCCTCCCAGCTTCCCAGTATCACAAACATAACATGGAGGATGTTGCCAGTCATCGAAAGGATTGCATGAAGACGGTCCACTATCTACACTAGGTGTCCGCACTGATTTACAGTCAATCAATAGAACATGGCAACCTACACTGGATCAATTCCTCCGTCGATAACTATTAGAAACTAAAACAGTTTATAGTATTGTGTTCTAAGTTGTTCCCTTTCATTTAAATGCATAATTTGCTACTCAGTTAAACAGTTTGTCTTTTTTTTTTAAATACCTTAACTGTTTCCATGAAACTTCGGCTAATTGGGGCAGCCACTTAATTGGGCCTAAACGTACTGTCGCATTATGTCCCAACTAACCAGAATCCACTGCATTATTTTCTGGTTTCTGCACATTGATTGTTTCCAGTCTTTAGCTGTTCATTATCATTTTTTTTTGTAAATTCAATCACATTTCTTCTTTAAAACGCCTGCAAGAAAATGAGCCACAAGGTAACATACACCTTGGTAAGATATCATACACGCACTTTGATAATGAATTGACTTGGAACTTATAGGATTGTACAGTTGAAATATTTAAGATGCATTCCACATCTAGTTCAACAACTAAATGGAGGGCAAGAGCCTGAGTAATCATCTGGGTGAGCTGAATAAATTAGGAGTATCCGAAGGGTCCCACTCAAAACAGTGCAACACAACCTCGGACTACAGAACCACGATGTGCCACTTTATAAACTGTGCGGTTACCGGCAAGAATTTCAGAACACCCAAGAAGTTAACAACAGAAGAACAAGGAGGCTCTCGAGCTGCACACAACGTGCGGTTCAGGGCAACATTTGAAACTTGGCCAGGAAGCTTCTGCACTTCGGAGGGGCTGATGTGTTTGACAAGAGCATGTATGTGAGGTCAGAAGAAGTGGGTAAGCAGTAGATCATAGATTACTGTTTATCCTGGGCCTGTTTATCTTTAGCAAAAAGCTCCGAAAGCAATTATACCATTTACCACAGGAACTGAACAAGAAATGGGAGAGTCTACGTAGGCTGGAGATGATTCCTGATGGTATCTCACAGCCTGCTGTTCCAATTCGGCATGTTAATCGAAAAATCAAAACAAAAACAGAAGTCTTAAAACCAAAATTTAATAGGCATCCATTAGTCTCATGAGACCGTGGATTTGCACCTTGGAAGGTTTCCAGGGCACAGGCCTGGGCAAGGTTGTATGGAAGACCGGCAGTTGCCCATGCTGCAAGTCTCTCCTCTCCACACCACTGATGTTGTCCAAGGGAAGGGCACCAGGGCCGATACAGCTTGGCACCGGTGTCATTGCAGAGCAATGTGTGGTTAAGTGCCTTACTCAAGAGCACAACACGCTGCCTCAGCTGAGGCTCGAACGAGCCACCTTCAGATCACTAGACCAACACCTTAACTGCTTAGCCACGCACCAACTAAAATAGAAAAGGTGGAAGTGCTTGGCGGATCGGCCTGCACCTGTGGGAAGAGAAGGAGTCAACCATTTAGGTCAAAACTGATCGCCTAACATTGTGCGCCACCTACAGGAGAGACTTGGCTGTGCAGAGTGAAGCAGAGGGCCAGCATCACCAGGGAATACTCCCACAGAAGGCACTGGAGCTTCAATCTGGAAACGAAACTTATCTTTTATTTAGAGATACAGCATGGCAACAGGCCTTAATGGCCCAGTGAGCCTGCACCGGCCAATTACACCCATGTAACCAATTAACCCACAACTTTCTGGAATGTGGGAGGAAACTGGAGCCCCCCCAGAGGAAACCCATGCAGTCTCCCCCCACCCCACCAGCTCTTTTCATTTGATCCCATAGTTCTCACATATTCTGGATTCCCCTTAAGACGAGGCGTCATGATGGCGCCGTGGTTAGCGCGATGCTATTACAGTACAGGGTGTCAGAGTTCAGAGTTCAGGGTTCAATCTTGATGCCGTTTGTAAGCCCCTCCCCACGAATCCACACATTCCCTGCGGGCACGACAGTTTCTTTCCACATTCCGAAGACATGCCGGTTAGCAGGGTCATGGGTCGTTGCAGATAGCCCTGTGATTAGGTTGGGGTTAAATAAGTGGGTTGCTGGGCAGCGAGGGTCGTTGGGCCTGAAGGACCCACTCCACTCTGTTTCTCTAAATAAACTCGTTCTTACACACCCTCCATCGAGGCTGCTGTTAATGTAAATGTAGGAGGAGACAGCTGAACGCTTTACCGCACAACCGGGCACAGGAGATTCCGCGGCTCGAACGGGTGAACAACAGACACAGCACACGCTGGGTGGAACTCAGCGGAGAAGGCAGCTCCGAGGGAGGGAATTGAACAGCTGACGCTGCGGGCCGAGGCCCTTCATCCAGACAGGAAAGGAAGGAGGAAGAAGGTAGAATAAAAAAGTTGGGGCCGAGGGGAAGAGCACAAGCTGGCAGGTGGTAGAGAGTCCAGGTGTGGGAGGTAAGTAGGTTGGGAGGGGATTGAAAGGGAATGATGGGAGAAGCTAAGAGGTGGAAGAGGTAAACAGTGGTTGGTTTTTAGGTACTAACCAGGCAATTCATGGTTCAGAATCAATTTGCATCTATGAACGTGTTTGTGTAAGTGACACATTTTGAACAGAATATGTAAGAGTATCTCCACATGCGTGACATCCAGTGATCCCACACAACACAGCTGGATGATGTCTGTATTGTGTTCAAAGATTCCACTATTGAATACAATCGGGAAACACATTTAGCAGACACTTCTGAGTATGTACAGGAAACTTTCTCTCAGCGGTAGGCACATGAATTGCACCCTGGCTATTTAACTGGGTGGCACACAAGGCCATTCGGTCCCTTGAGTCTACTCCACCCCTCAGTAGAATCAGGGTCAATCACCTATCACAACATTGAATTTATGGCCTCTCTCCATACACCTTGGTGCCTTTTGCAATATTTAGAATTAAATTGATGAAGTTGGAGAGTTTTGCCACACAGACACAAACCCCTTGGCCCAACTGATTCAACCTGGCCAGTATGAATATCTGATAGTGTCATATCCTGCTAAACCTTTTCTATCCATGTACCATACGTGTCCAAATGACATTTAAACATCCTTACTTATCTGCCTCTAACACCTCATTCCAATTACCCATCAACTTCCAGGTGAAAAGCTTGCCCCAGTCACAGCTGACTGGGTAACTTCTTCCATTTTAACTTTGCTCACGCTGAACAGTGGTGAACCCAATTGTTGAGACAGGTCGCAGAGATGGTGGCGCAACGCAGCTCGCAGCGGCCACTCCGGTGGTGATGTCTGTTATTTGTCAAGTAGGGTGCCGTGCACAATCCTGATTTGATGGAGACAGACGTGAGAGCACGGAGGAACATCTGGTGAAACTTCTGAAATGCCTGCTTCGCTGCTGCTGCTACTGTGTGGTCCAGAATCTCCAGAGGAGAAGGCCCCGAGTCCTCGGCTTTGCTTATTGCTCGGCAGCCGGGGCAGGGGCGAAGTGCTAGGCAGGGGATGGTACTCGGAGAGGCTGCGTCAGAGGTTCGAAGTTTTTGGACGGACTCAGAGTCCGCTGCGGTCGGGTGCTTCCAATGGTGCTGCATCGGCAAGTTGGAGACACTTGGAGGTTCATGGCAGGGAGAGTTTCTCCCTTCTGCCGCCTCTGTGGGATGACGAGTCTATCGGGACTTTGAGACTTTTTTTTACCGTGCCCATGATCTTCTCTTTATCAAATTATGGTATTGCTTTGCACTGTTGTAACTATATGTTATAATTATGTGGTTTTGTCAGTTTTAGTCTTGGTTTGTCCTGTGTTTTCTTGTGATATCATTCTGGAGGAACGTTGTATCATTTTTTTAATGCATGCATTTCTAAATGACAATAAAGGAAAACTGAACTGAACTGAACTGAGGTCACACAAAATTAGAGGGAAAAAAATCCAACAAGGCTTTACTGTATTCCTTAGCAGGCAAAGGATCCAAAAAAACTTTGCAGGCAAAATCAAAATCCAAAAAAAAACATTAACTGGTCTCCAGAGACTAGAGATTACTGCAAACAAAGGCAAAGCCTTACTTACAAAAGATAACTCCATGACTGAGCAAAGAAACAAGGGACAAAGAACTTCCACAGGGCTACAAACAAGGAAGGCAAAGGTGCTAACAATAGTTAGCTTAATAGGCAGGTGAGCAGGAAGAGGTTGGCCTTCTCATCGCTGCCTCTCTCTGGTGGCCAGTTCGAGGTAAGACAGCCCCCAGGTCCTTTTTGAATCTTTTCCATCTCACCTGTAATCTATCCCCTCTAGTTACAGACCCCCAATCCTAGGATTATGACTGTGACCTTATCTACACTTCTCTTAATTTTAAGATCCACGAGGTCACTACTCGGTCTTCCTCGTTCCAAAGGGTTGCCAACTTTCTCACTCCTAAATAAGGGACAAAAGTAGCAGTCAAATACGGGACACTTGTGATTACCCTGAGAAAGACTACCATGACCGTGAAGCTTTGCGCAGGCACCTGTGTGCGCATACGTGTACGTGCACATAGGTGACAATGCCAATTTTTTTCTACAAATCGGTTTTGGCTTAATCTTCCCGATTCTGTCTGAGTGAAACTACACTGTACATACATTATTTCTAGTTTATATAGCCTGTGTATTTATCATATCATTCCTGCTTTTACTGTATGTTAGTGTTATTTTAGGTTTTATGTGTTATTTCGTATGATTTGGTAGGTTATTTTTTGGGTCTGGGAACGCTCAAAAATTTTTCCCATATAAATTAATGGTAATTGCTTCTTCGCTTTACGCCATTTTGGTTTACAAACGGTTTCATAGGAACGCTCTACCTTAGCGGGGGAAATACAGGACAAGGGCGGTCCCGTATGGGACAAACCAATTTAGCCCAATATACGGGATGTCCTGGCTAATACGGGACAGTTGGCAACCCTATTGCTCCAGAGCAAACGTCCCAGCTTCTCCTTGAAACAAAAGCCCTCCAGTCCCAGTAACAGCCTTGCGAATGTCTTCTGCATCTTTCCAGTTTGATGACAGCCTGGGTGACCATACGTGCATGGAAAACTCCTACTGGGGTCTCAGCAACGTCCTGTACAGCTGCAGCATCATGTCCCAGCACCCTGACTGATGAAGGAAGTGTCCCGAAGGCCTTCTTCACCACCCAGTCTGGATACTGAGACACAAAAATGTAGACGTGGAAATCTGGAGAATGTTCCTGAAATGGTGCCTTTGTTCTTACCAAAGAAATGGATGGTGCTTTGCACCCACTGAGAACCTCGGCTGGTGAGAGGATGCTGGCTTGCTTCTCCATCCAGGGGAGGTAGGGCATTTTATGCAACCTATTTACAAGGGCACTCCGGCAGAGAGTCTCCGAAGAGGGGAGGAAGGAATTCCTATCCCCGGGGAATCCAGAGGCTTCAAGCAGAGGCATGATCAAGCACTGGCTTCCAACTAAGAGCTGAAGCAGTAAGCATTGGTGGCTGGCCAGCCATTCATGGTACTTCAAGGCCAGTATCATCCTTGCATCCTAAATCCACACAGTCTTGCACGAAGTGCAGAAGCGGGGATCACGTGCTGGGACAAGCAAGTGCCAGTTTCTTGCGCGTTGCCATTTTGGTGCAGTATTTTGTGGCCTAAAGCCATTCGTCTTCCACTCCCATTATAATTCCTTCTTTTGGCTCTTACTTCCATCCTTTTCATTTTTCCCTTTCTAATTATCTGCTGTTTTCTTCTTCTTTTTATTGTTTCCTTCTAACAAATAAGTTTTAATGTTGTGGTAAATGTGGGCATGTGGCCAAGTGGTTAAGGCATTGGACTAGCAACCTGAAGGTCGTGAGTTCGAGCACCAGCCGAGACAAGGTTTTGTGTCCTTGAGCAAGGCACTTAATCACACATTGCTCTGCGACGACACCGGTGCCAAGCTGTATGGGTCCTATTGCCCTTCCCTTGGACAACATCGGTGTCGTGGAGAGGGGAGACTTGCAGCATGGGCAACTGCTGATCTTCCATACAACCTTGCCCAGGCCTGCGCCCTGGAGAGTGAAGACTTTCCAGGCGCAGATCCATGGTCTCGCAAGACTAGCAGATGCCTTATGTGGTAAATGCTGGGCAACTCACTTGCAGAGGTTTCACCACCAGTCGAGGTGAGATCCTCAGTGCACAGTTGTTGGTGTTTCTCTCTGGGAGTGCTCTCGTGTATATAGGCCCCTGTTGGCCTACCTCAGTCCTGATTGGCTACCGCTTCAGTTGACCTCTGAATTCTATTGGCTCGTGCTTCTTCAGTTCTTAGGGGTTTGTAGATGGTGTCTTTTCAATATGTCTGTTTACAGAGTTACCAGGAGGGGTAGCCAATCAGGTCTGAGGCAAGAGAACCCATAAAAACGTGAGCACCCCTGGAGAGAAACACCAACGACTGCGCACTGAGGATGTCACCTCGAGTGGTGAGGAAACGTCCGCAAGCTATTTGCCAAGTTCGGCCAGCACCACAACAGCAAACCCCTCAACCCGAGCCAGCAGTATTCACCACTACCAAACGTTTTACCCTCTCCTCCCGACCTTCGCTCACATCAACCGGTTCTCTTTCGGGCCTCTTCCGTTTCGCTCTCCTTCTGCCTCCGCTCCTTCCGCCCTTTGTTTCTGCGCCAGCCCTGGCAGGACCGAGGCCCTGTTATACAGCTGCAGGAAAACTGAATCTGTCTATCATGCAGGGAATTGAATTCAGAAAAGATCAAAGAGACTGTGTTTGTAAAGTGTAATCTAGGACTGGCATAGGGTAGAACGCTGAAAGAACAGAGACCGCGACCTTAGTCCACCCGGTTCCAAGGATAACGATCAGCCTTTAAGAAGGGCCTGAAGCTGTAGTGGAGATAAGCCGGGTGTCGTATTGACTTTATATTTGTCCCATCTTTTTGGCAGGAGAGTTGTTTGTCTTAGCTTCTTTACCCATGCTACAGCAACAGGAGTGTGACATACAAAGTTAATCGCAATCAGACTTCCAGCTTTAATTCTAAGAAAAGAAAATTTGCTTAGTCCTGGAACCACAGAGTTTTTCCTGACTCTGCTTTTGTTGAAACCTTGCCAGCTAAGAGCCAATATCCCACTTGCTTTCCTTACCATCATTTGTGGCTTCCTGAGACCTCCCTCATTTGCTTTGCCTGTGGAGATCAGGGGCCACAGTCACACTCGCTGCTTCCTCGTCCCGAAGTCCAGTTCAGACTGGTGTTCCAGATCTCTGTCCCATCTCACTGTGGTTGGAAAATATTTTTCTAGGAACGGGATTAATGGGAAAGAAGGAGCTTATCAGAGATAGCTAGCATGGCTTTGTCAAGGGAACATCTTATCTGGCCAATTTGATTGGGTCTTTTGAGGAGGTGACATGACTAACCTTTGACAAGGTCCCACCTGGGATTCTGGTTTGAAAGGCTGGAGCTCATGGGATCCAAATCAAGTTGACAACCGAATCCAAAGCCGGCTTGGCAGTAGGAGGCTGATTTTGTGATTGAACGCCTGTGACCTGTGGTGTTCCTCAGGGGACTGGCGCCGGAGCTCTTGCTGGTTGCAACGCACATGAACCGTTTGGACATCGACACAGAGGACATGATCAGTAAATTCATAAATGGCACGAGTGCCGGCGTTGCTGACCGTGTGGAGGGTGGTCTCAGGCTGCAGACTGACATTGATGTGATGGTGAAGTGGGCTGAGAAATGGGCAGGCAACGTTAAATCCTTATAACTGCGAGGAGATGCATTTTGGATCACTAATCAGGCCGGGACGTACATCGTAAATGCTATGGTCCTGTGAAGTACTGGGGGAACAGAGAGACAGCGGAAGTGGCTGTGTTGGTACATAACTTGGTTAAGAATTCACATGTGACTCTGTTCTTCATTAGTCAGGACAATGAATTAGTCCGCTTATTGGTTGCTTGTCCAACTCAGTCTGTAGTTTTTCATTGATTCTATTGTATTTCCTTGTATCTACTGTGAATAGTCACAAGAAAATGAACCTCGGGGTAGTAAAGGGTGACACATATGCGCTTTGATCCTAAATTTACTTTGAACTTTGGATACAGCAGCAGGAAGTTTGTTCTCTGATTTTATAAAACATTGTTCCGATCTCAGCTGCATGCATTGCTGGTTTCTGCACCGGAACAAAGACGTGAGAGTACAGGGGAGGGGGCAGAGGCGAGTCATACCATCACTCAAGTCGAAAATGATGTTATCCTATATACCTCAGGTGAGATGTAAATACTTCAGACGTGCCTCCTCTTGAGTTCTCTGCTCTAGGGAAGGCAGACCTTGGGTGATGGGCCAAACGGCTCGTTTCCAAGTTGTATGACTCTCTGAGGCCAGTCGAGCCTCAGAGCAATCCAGGCAACCTCACTTCCCTGCTCTGTTTACGGACAGAGCCCCACTCTGCCACCACCCCTGCTTCTCCTGCCAACCAGGGTACTCTACCACAGCCAAATAACGAGAGGATGGGAGGGAACTGGGGCACTGCTGGCGGTAGGGGGATGAACGTGGTCACAAAAAGAACATGCAAATTCCATGCTGACGCAGTGAAATATTTTTTAAAAATACAAGGAGTACGCAGAAGTTTTAAAAGCAGTGCCCCTGGTTTAGGGTGCGTGGGAACCGGGAGGCTGGGGGAGAGGCTATTCGAAGAAGCAGCAGGAGCCAAGTTCAGAGCGCACGGGGAAATGACTGGCAGCAGAGATATGGAAAGAACGAAGGGGGGTCTGGAACAGCAGATCTGCTGAACTGCTCTGTGCACATTGGGTCTGACCCAAGCACTACACCAGTGCTCAGACGGTGACTGATGCTGGTCCTGACATTTTCCTGCATTCAGATGTAAAGGACAGGATGTGGCAGGGTTTGCTTTGCTCTGCGGGGGAGTGGGGGGGGGGGGAATTCTCTAGCAGTTCCCAGAAACTGAAGTTCAAGTCTTTTTGCAGCCAGTCAGACTGCAAATCCTGACCTCTGTGTGTCGAATGAGTCTGACTCAAGCACTGATCTGGAGTCGTCCAGCTCGGGATCAAGCAGGGGCTCTGTGTGTTTGCAGATCAGAAGGAGGTCAGGAAAATTGTATAGGGAAGACAAATTTATTGTATTCAAGAGGGACAGAGGCAGAAGGCAGGAAGTTGTAGGCCAGTTAACCTGACTTCAGTGGCTGGGAAGATGTTGGAGTTCATTATTAAGGATGAGATTTCGGAGTATTTGGAGCCACATGATAAAATAGGCCAACGTCAGCATGGTTTCCTGAAGGGGAAATCTTGCCTGTCAAATCTGTTGGAATTCTTTGGGAAGTAACAGACATGATAGACGAAGGAGAGTCAGTAGATGTTGTTAACCTGGATTTTCAGAAGGCCTATGACAAGGAAAGAGAGAGAGAGAGAGAAGCACAGACCCTTAGTCACTAAATATATCACAGTGATCATATCACACTAACCACATCACAGTGCGAGCTGCACTGACTGTATCACAGTGACCATTTCACACTGACCATATCACAGTGCGAGATGCACTGACTGTATCACAGTGACCATTTCACACTGACCATATCACAGTGCGAGATACACTGACCGTATCACAGTGACCATTTTACACTAACCATATCACAGTGCGAGATGCACTGACCGTATCACAGTGACCATTTCACACTGACCATATCACAGTGCGAGATGCACTGACTGTATCACGGTGACCATTTCACACTGACCATATCACAGTGCGAGATACACTGACCGTATCACAGTGACCATTTCACACTAACCATATCACAGTGCGAGATGCACTGACTGTATCACAGTGACCATTTCACACTGACCATATCACAGTGCGAGATGCACTGACTGTATCACGGTGACCAGTTCACACTAGCCATATCACAGTGACCATTTCACACTAAGTATTTCACACTAACTATACCACAGTGACCATTTCACACTAAACATATCACAGTGTGAGATGTACTGGCTGTATCGCAGTGACCATTTCACACTCACCATATCACAGTGTGAGATGCACTGACCGTATCACAGTGACCATTTCACACTAACTATATCACAGTGCGAGAGGAACTGACTGTATCATAGTGACAAGTACACCAATTGTACAAATTTGCCAAAGACACACCGTTGTTGACAGAATCAAGGCGGGTGTTGAGGAGAGAGACAGGTCAGCTGGTAGAGTAGTGTCCTAACAACGCCTGCCAAACTAGGAAATGTCTCTGGACTTCAGGAAGGGTCGGGCTGGTGAGCTTGCTCCAGCCCTCACCAAAGGGGCTGCAGTGCAAAGGCTAAAACATTTCAAGTTCCTGGGTGTCAGTACTCAGGGGATCTGACCCGAGCCGAGCATGAAGAAAGTGAGAGGATGCCTCTAAACTCTTCAGAGCTTAAAGAGACTTGACACATCATCAAAGACTCCGACAGAATTCTACTGATGTAGGGTGGAAAGCGTTCCGACTGGATAAAGTTCTACTGATGTAGAGTGGAAAGCGTGCCGACTGGACAAAGTTCTACTGATGTAGAGTGGAAAGCGTTCCGAATGGACAAAGTTCTACTGATGTAGGGTGGAAAGCGTTCCGACTGGACAAAGTTCTACTGATGTAGGGTGGAAAGCATTCCGGCTGCACAAAGTTCTACTGATGTAGGGTGGAAAGCGTTCCGACTGGACAAAGTTCTACTGATGTAGGGTGGAAAGCGTTCCAGCTGGACAAAATTCTACTGATGTAGGGTGGAAAGTATTCCGACTGGACAAAGTTCTACTGATGTAGAGTGGAAAGCGTTCCGGCTGGACTAAGTTGTACTGATGTAGGGTGGAAAGCGTTCCGACTGGACAAAGTTCTACTGATGTAGGGTGGAAAGCGTTCCGGCTGGACTAAGTTGTACTGATGTAGGGTGGAAAGCGTTCCGAATGGACAAAGTTCTACTGATGTAGGGTGGAAAGCGTTCCGGCTGGACTAAGTTCTACTGATGTAGGGTGGAAAGCGTTCCGACTGGACAAAGTTCTACTGATGTAGGGTGGAAAGCGTTCCGGCTGGACTAAGTTCTACTGATGTAGAGTGGAAATCGTTCCGACTGGACAAAGTTCTACTGATGTAGGGTGGAAAGCGTTCCGGCTGGACTAAGTTGTACTGATGTAGGGTGGAAAGCGTTCCGACTGGACAAAGTTCTACTGATGTAGGGTGGAAAGCGTTCCGACTGGACAAAGTTCTACTGATGTAGGGTGGAAAGCGTTCCGACTGGACAAAGTTCTACTGATGTAGGGTGGAAAGCGTTCCGGCTGGACAAAGTTCTACTGATGTAGGGTGGAAAGCGTTCCGACTGGACAAAGTTCTACTGATGTAGAGTGGAAAGCGTTCCGACTGGACAAAGTTCTACTGATGTAGAGTGGAAAGCATTCCGGCTGGACAAAGTTCTACTGATGTAGAGTGGAAAGCGTTCCGGCTGGACAAAGTTCTACTGATGTAGGGTGGAAAGCGTTCCGGCTGGACAAAGTTCTACTGATGTAGAGTGGAAAGCGTTCCGACTGGACAAAGTTCTACTGATGTGGGGTGGAAAGCGTTCCGGCTGGACAAAGTTCTACTGATGTAGGGTGGAAAGCGTTCCGGCTGGACAAAGTTCTACTGATGTAGGGTGGAAAGTGTTCCGACTGGACAAAGTTCTACTGATGTAGGGTGGAAAGTGTTCCGACTGGACAAAGTTCTACTGATGTAGAGTGGAAAGCGTTCCGAATGGACAACGTTCTACTGATGTAGAGTGGAAAGTGTTCCGACCGGACAAAGTTCTACTGATGTAGAGTGGAAAGCGTTCCGAATGGACAAAGTTCTACTGATGTAGGGTGGAAAGCGTTCCGGCTGGACAAAGTTCTACTGATGTAGAGTGGAAAGCGTTCCGACCGGACAAAGTTCTACTGATGTAGAGTGGAAAGCGTTCGGGCTGGACAAAGTTGTACTGATGTAGGGTGGAAAGCGTTCCGACTGGACAAAGTTCTACTGATGTAGAGTGGAAAGCGTTCCGACCGGACAAAGTTCTACTGATGTAGAGTGGAAAGCGTTGCGAATGGACAAAGTTCTACTGATGTAGGGTGGAAAGCGTTCCGGCTGGACTAAGTTGTACTGATGTAGGGTGGAAAGCGTTCCGACTGGACAAAGTTCTACTGATGTAGGGTGGATAGCGTTCCAACCGGACATAGTTCTACTGATGTAGAGTGGAAAGCGTTCCGAGTGGACAAAGTTCTACTGATGTAGGGTGGAAAGCGTTCCGGCTGGACTAAGTTGTACTGATGTAGGGTGGAAAGCGTTCCGACTGGACAAAGTTCTACTGATGTAGGGTGGAAAGCGTTCCGGCTGGACTAAGTTGTACTGATGTAGGGTGGAAAGCGTTCCGACTGGACAAAGTTCTACTGATGTAGGGTGGAAAGCGTTCCAACTGGACAAAGTTCTACTGATGTAGAGTGGAAAGCGTTCCGAATGGACAAAGTTCTACTGATGTAGAGTGGAAAGCGTTCCGGCTGGACAAAGTTCTACTGATGTAGGGTGGAAAGCGTTCCGACTGGACAAAGTTCTACTGATGTAGGGTGGAAAGTGTTCCGACTGGACAAAGTTCTACTGATGTAGAGTGGAAAGCGTTCCGAATGGACAAAGTTCTACTGATGTAGAGTGGAAAGTGTTCAGACCGGACAAAGTTCTACTGATGTAGAGTGGAAAGCGTTCCGAATGGATAAAGTTCTACTGATGTAGGGTGGAAAGCGTTCCGGCTGGACAAAGTTCTACTGATGTAGAGTGGAAAGCGTTCCGGCTGGACAAAGTTCTACTGATGTAGGGTGGAAAGCGTTCCGACTGGACAAAGTTCTACTGATGTAGAGTGGAAAGCTTTCCGACCGGACAAAGTTCTACTGATGTAGAGTGGAAAGCGTTCCGAATGAACAAAGTTCTACTGATGTAGGGTGGAAAGCGTTCCGGCTGGACTAAGTTGTACTAATGTAGGGTGGAAAGCGTTCCGACTGGACAAAGTTCTACTGATGTAGAGTGGAAAGCGTTCCGAATGGACAAAGTTCTACTGATGTAGGGCGGAAAGCGTTCCGGCTGGACAAAGTTCTACTGATGTAGAGTGGAAAGCGTTCCGACTGGACAAAGTTCTACTGATGTAGAGTGGAAAGCGTTCCAGCTGGACAAAGTTCCACTGATGTAGGGTGGAAAGCGTTCCGACTGGACAAAGTTCTACTGATATAGGGTGGAAAGCGTTCCGACTGGACAAAGTTCTACTGATGTAGAGTGGAAAGCGTTCCGACTGGACAAAGTTCTACTGATGTAGAGTGGAAAGCGTTCCGGCTGGACAAAGTTCTACTGATGTAGGGTGGAAAGCGTTCCAGCTGGACAAAGTTCTACTGATGTAGGGTGGAAAGTGTTCCGACTGAACAAAGTTCTACTGATGTAGAGTGGAAAGCGTTCCGAATGGACAAAGTTCTACTGATGTAGGGTGGAAAGCGTTCCGGCTGGACAAAGTTCTACTGATGTAGGGTGGAAAGTGTTCCGACTGGACAAAGTTCTACTGATGTAGAGTGGAAAGCGTTCCGAATGGACAAAGTTCTACTGATGTAGGGTGGAAAGCGTTCCGGCTGGACAAAGTTCTACTGATGTAGAGTGGAAAGCGTTCCGACCGGACAAAGTTCTACTGATGTAGAGTGGAAAGCGTTCCGACCGGACAAAGTTCTACTGATGTAGAGTGGAAAGCGTTCCGACTGGATAAAGTTCTACTGATGTAGAGTGGAAAGCGTGCCGACTGGACAAAGTTCTACTGATGTAGAGTGGAAAGCGTTCCGAATGGACAAAGTTCTACTGATGTAGGGTGGAAAGCGTTCCGACTGGACAAAGTTCTACTGATGTAGGGTGGAAAGCATTCCGGCTGCACAAAGTTCTACTGATGTAGGGTGGAAAGCGTTCCGACTGGACAAAGTTCTACTGATGTAGGGTGGAAAGCGTTCCAGCTGGACAAAATTCTACTGATGTAGGGTGGAAAGTATTCCGACTGGACAAAGTTCTACTGATGTAGAGTGGAAAGCGTTCCGGCTGGACTAAGTTGTACTGATGTAGGGTGGAAAGCGTTCCGACTGGACAAAGTTCTACTGATGTAGGGTGGAAAGCGTTCCGGCTGGACTAAGTTGTACTGATGTAGGGTGGAAAGCGTTCCGAATGGACAAAGTTCTACTGATGTAGGGTGGAAAGCGTTCCGGCTGGACTAAGTTCTACTGATGTAGGGTAGAAAGCGTTCCGACTGGACAAAGTTCTACTGATGTAGGGTGGAAAGCGTTCCGGCTGGACTAAGTTCTACTGATGTAGAGTGGAAATCGTTCCGACTGGACAAAGTTCTACTGATGTAGGGTGGAAAGCGTTCCGGCTGGACTAAGTTGTACTGATGTAGGGTGGAAAGCTTTCCGACTGGACAAAGTTCTACTGATGTAGGGTGGAAAGCGTTCCGACTGGACAAAGTTCTACTGATGTAGGGTGGAAAGCGTTCCGACTGGACAAAGTTCTACTGATGTAGGGTGGAAAGCGTTCCGGCTGGACAAAGTTCTACTGATGTAGGGTGGAAAGCGTTCCGACTGGACAAAGTTCTACTGATGTAGAGTGGAAAGCGTTCCGACTGGACAAAGTTCTACTGATGTAGAGTGGAAAGCATTCCGGCTGGACAAAGTTCTACTGATGTAGAGTGGAAAGCGTTCCGGCTGGACAAAGTTCTACTGATGTAGGGTGGAAAGCGTTCCGGCTGGACAAAGTTCTACTGATGTAGAGTGGAAAGCGTTCCGACTGGACAAAGTTCTACTGATGTGGGGTGGAAAGCGTTCCGGCTGGACAAAGTTCTACTGATGTAGGGTGGAAAGCGTTCCGGCTGGACAAAGTTCTACTGATGTAGGGTGGAAAGTGTTCCGACTGGACAAAGTTCTACTGATGTAGGGTGGAAAGTGTTCCGACTGGACAAAGTTCTACTGATGTAGAGTGGAAAGCGTTCCGAATGGACAACGTTCTACTGATGTAGAGTGGAAAGTGTTCCGACCGGACAAAGTTCTACTGATGTAGAGTGGAAAGCGTTCCGAATGGACAAAGTTCTACTGATGTAGGGTGGAAAGCGTTCCGGCTGGACAAAGTTCTACTGATGTAGAGTGGAAAGCGTTCCGACCGGACAAAGTTCTACTGATGTAGAGTGGAAAGCGTTCGGGCTGGACAAAGTTGTACTGATGTAGGGTGGAAAGCGTTCCGACTGGACAAAGTTCTACTGATGTAGAGTGGAAAGCGTTCCGACCGGACAAAGTTCTACTGATGTAGAGTGGAAAGCGTTCCGAATGGACAAAGTTCTACTGATGTAGGGTGGAAAGCGTTCCGGCTGGACTAAGTTGTACTGATGTAGGGTGGAAAGCGTTCCGACTGGACAAAGTTCTACTGATGTAGGGTGGAAAGCGTTCCAACCGGACATAGTTCTACTGATGTAGAGTGGAAAGCGTTCCGAGTGGACAAAGTTCTACTGATGTAGGGTGGAAAGCGTTCCGGCTGGACTAAGTTGTACTGATGTAGGGTGGAAAGCGTTCCAACTGGACAAAGTTCTACTGATGTAGGGTGGAAAGCGTTCCGGCTGGACTAAGTTGTACTGATGTAGGGTGGAAAGCGTTCCGACTGGACAAAGTTCTACTGATGTAGGGTGGAAAGCGTTCCAACTGGACAAAGTTCTACTGATGTAGAGTGGAAAGCGTTCCGAATGGACAAAGTTCTACTGATGTAGAGTGGAAAGCGTTCCGGCTGGACAAAGTTCTACTGATGTAGGGTGGAAAGCGTTCCGACTGGACAAAGTTCTACTGATGTAGGGTGGAAAGTGTTCCGACTGGACAAAGTTCTACTGATGTAGAGTGGAAAGCGTTCCGAATGGACAAAGTTCTACTGATGTAGAGTGGAAAGTGTTCAGACCGGACAAAGTTCTACTGATGTAGAGTGGAAAGCGTTCCGAATGGATAAAGTTCTACTGATGTAGGGTGGAAAGCGTTCCGGCTGGACAAAGTTCTACTGATGTAGAGTGGAAAGCGTTCCGGCTGGACAAAGTTCTACTGATGTAGGGTGGAAAGCGTTCCGACTGGACAAAGTTCTACTGATGTAGAGTGGAAAGCTTTCCGACCGGACAAAGTTCTACTGATGTAGAGTGGAAAGCGTTCCGAATGAACAAAGTTCTACTGATGTAGGGTGGAAAGCGTTCCGGCTGGACTAAGTTGTACTAATGTAGGGTGGAAAGCGTTCCGACTGGACAAAGTTCTACTGATGTAGAGTGGAAAGCGTTCCGAATGGACAAAGTTCTACTGATGTAGGGCGGAAAGCGTTCCGGCTGGACAAAGTTCTACTGATGTAGAGTGGAAAGCGTTCCGACTGGACAAAGTTCTACTGATGTAGAGTGGAAAGCGTTCCAGCTGGACAAAGTTCCACTGATGTAGGGTGGAAAGCGTTCCGACTGGACAAAGTTCTACTGATATAGGGTGGAAAGCGTTCCGACTGGACAAAGTTCTACTGATGTAGAGTGGAAAGCGTTCCGACTGGACAAAGTTCTACTGATGTAGAGTGGAAAGCGTACCGGCTGGACAAAGTTCTACTGATGTAGGGTGGAAAGCGTTCCAGCTGGACAAAGTTCTACTGATGTAGGGTGGAAAGTGTTCCGACTGGACAAAGTTCTACTGATGTAGAGTGGAAAGCGTTCCGAATGGACAAAGTTCTACTGATGTAGAGTGGAAAGTGTTCCGACCGGACAAAGTTCTACTGATGTAGAGTGGAAAGCGTTCCGACTGGACAAAGTTCTACTGATGTAGAGTGGAAAGCGTTCCGAATGGACAAAGTTCTACTGATGTAGGGTGGAAAGCGTTCCGGCTGGACTAAGTTGTACTGATGTAGGGTGGAAAGCGTTCCGAGTGGACAAAGTTCTACTGATGTAGGGTGGAAAGCGTTCCGACCGGACAAAGTTCTACTGATGTAGAGTGGAAAGCGTTCCAGCTGGACAACGTTCTACTGATGTAGGGTGGAAAGCGTTCCGACTGGACAAAGTTGTACTGATGTAGGGTGGAAAGCGTTCCGACTGGACAAAGTTCTACTGATGTAGGGTGGAAAGCGTTCCGGCTGGACTAAGTTGTACTGATGTAGGGTGGAAAGCGTTCCGACTGGACAAAGTTCTACTGATGTAGGGTGGAAAGCGTTCCAACTGGACAAAGTTCTACTGATGTAGGGTGGAAAGCGTTCCGGCTGGACTAAGTTGTACTGATGTAGGGTGGAAAGTGTTCCGACTGGACAAAGTTCTACTGATGTAGGGTGGAAAGCGTTCCGACTGGACAAAGTTCTACTGATGTAGAGTGGAAAGCGTTCCGACTGGACAAAGTTCTACTGAGGTAGAGTGGAAAGCGTTCCGGCTGGACAAAGTTCTACTGATGTAGGGTGGAAAGCGTTCCGACTGGACAAAGTTGTACTGATGTAGGGTGGAAAGTGTTCCGACTGGACAAATTTCTACTGATGTAGAGTGGAAAGCGTTCCGAATGGACAAAGTTCTACTGATGTAGATTGGAAAGTGTTCCAACCGGACAAAGTTCTACTGATGTAGAGTGGAAAGCGTTCCGAATGGACAAAGTTCTACTGATGTAGGGTGGAAAGCGTTCCGGCTGGACAAAGTTCTACTGATGTAGAGTGGAAAGCGTTCCGAATGGACAAAGTTCTACTGATGTAGAGTGGAAAGCGTTCCGGCTGGACAAAGTTGTACTGATGTAGGGTGGAAAGCGTTCCGACTGGACAAAGTTCTACTGATGTAGGGTGGAAAGCGTTCCGACTGGACAAAGTTCTACTGATGTAGAGTGGAAAGCGTTCCGACCGGACAAAGTTCTACTGATGTAGAGTGGAAAGCGTTCCGACTGGACAAAGTTCTACTGAGGTAGAGTGGAAAGCGTTCCGGCTGGACAAAGTTCTACTGATGTAGGGTGGAAAGCGTTCCGACTGGACAAAGTTGTACTGATGTAGGGTGGAAAGTGTTCCGACTGGACAAATTTCTACTGATGTAGAGTGGAAAGCGTTCCGAATGGACAAAGTTCTACTGATGTAGAGTGGAAAGTGTTCCAACCGGACAAAGTTCTACTGATGTAGAGTGGAAAGCGTTCCGAATGGACAAAGTTCTACTGATGTAGGGTGGAAAGCGTTCCGGCTGGACAAAGTTCTACTGATGTAGAGTGGAAAGCGTTCCGAATGGACAAAGTTCTACTGATGTAGAGTGGAAAGCGTTCCGGCTGGACAAAGTTGTACTGATGTAGGGTGGAAAGCGTTCCGACTGGACAAAGTTCTACTGATGTAGGGTGGAAAGCGTTCCGACTGGACAAAGTTCTACTGATGTAGAGTGGAAAGCGTTCCGACCGGACAAAGTTCTACTGATGTAGAGTGGAAAGCGTTCCGAATGGACAAAGTTCTACTGATGTAGGGTGGAAAGTGTTCCGACTGGACAAAGTTCTACTGATGTAGAGTGGAAAGCGTTCCAGCTGGACAAAGTTCTACTGATGTAGGGTGGAAAGCGTTCCGACTGGACAAAGTTCTACTGATATAGGGTGGAAAGCGTTCCGGCTGGACAAAGTTCTACTGATGTAGAGTGGAAAGCGTTCCGACTGGACAAAGTTCTACTGATGTAGGGTGGAAAGCGTTCCGACTGGACAAAGTTGTACTGATGTAGAGTGGAAAGCGTTCCGACTGGACAAAGTTCTACTGATGTAGGGTGGAAAGCGTTCCGAATGGACAAAGTTCTACTGATGTAGGGTGGAAAGCGTTCCGAATGGACAAAGTTCTACTGATGTAGGGTGGAAAGCGTTCCGAATGGACAAAGTTCTACTGATGTAGGGTGGAAAGCGTTCCGAATGGACAAAGTTCTACTGATGTAGGGTGGAAAGCGTTCCGGCTGGACAAAGTTCTACTGATGTAGAGTGGAAAACGTTCCAGCTGGACAAAGTTCTACTGATGTAGAGTGGAAAGCGTTCCAGCTGGACAAAGTTCTACTGATGTAGGGTGGAAAGCGTTCCAGCTGGACAAAGTTCTACTGATGTAGGGTGGAAAGCGTTCCGACCGGACAAAGTTGTACTTATGTAGAGTGGAAAGCGTTCCGGCTGGACAAAGTTCTACTGATGTAGGGTGGAAAGCGTTCCGGCTGGACAAAGTTCTACTGATGTAGAGTGGAAAACGTTCCAGCTGGACAAAGTTCTACTGATGTAGAGTGGAAAGCGTTCCAGCTGGACAAAGTTCTACTGATGTAGGGTGGAAAGCGTTCCAGCTGGACAAAGTTCTACTGATGTAGGGTGGAAAGCGTTCCGACCGGACAAAGTTGTACTGATGTAGAGTGGAAAGCGTTCCGGCTGGACAAAGTTCTACTGATGTAGGGTGGAAAGCGTTCCGACTGGACAAAGTTCTACTGATGTAGGGTGGAAAGCGTTCCGAATGGACAAAGTTCTACTGATGTAGAGTGGAAAGCGTTCCGGCTGGACAAAGTTGTACTGATGTAGGGTGGAAAGCGTTCCATCTGGACAAAGTTGTACTGATGTAGGGTGGAAAGCATTCCAGCTGGACAAAGTTCTACTGATGTAGGGTGGAAAGCGTTCCGACTGGACAAATTTCTACTGATGTAGGGTGGAAAGCGTTCCGGCTGGACTAAGTTGTACTGATGTAGGGTGGAAAGCGTTCCGGCTGGACAAATTTCTACTGATGTAGGGTGGAAAGCGTTCCGGCTGGACTAAGTTGTACTGATGTAGGGTGGAAAGCGTTCCGGCTGGACTAAGTTCTACTGATGTAGGGTGGAAAGCGTTCCGGCTGGACAAAGTTCTACTGATGTAGGGTGGAAAGCGTTCCGGCTGGACAAAGTTCTACTGATGTAGAGTGGAAAGCGTTCCGGCTGGACTAAGTTCTACTGATGTAGGGTGGAAAGCGTTCCGACTGGACAAAGTTCTACTGATGTAGGGTGGAAAGCGTTCCGGCTGGTTGATTCAGGGCCTCATATTGGAACTCACCACACACGGCTGCAAGAGGTTACAGAGAGGGGTGGATACAGTCAGTTCCATCCCAGCTACACCTATCTCCACCACTGAGGACATCTACAAGAGGAGGTGTCTCGAGAAGGAATAGCCCATCATCAAGGAGCCCACCATCTGGGCCAGGTCTTTAGGCAGGAAATACAGGATCCAAAGACCAACATCTCAAGGCTCAACAACATCTTTTTCCACAGTGCCATCTGGTTCCTGAACCGACCTGTAAAACCCTAACACCACCTTAGACCATCTCCTTCGAAACGTATTGTGCTGCCGCTGCGAAGGGTTAACGTTCACCGCATTTACTCCCTGTGTATGTGTGTCTATGAAAACAGCTTGGAGCTGAACCACATCCCTGGGAGAGGTGCTCCAACCATATCATGGTGACCATACCACAGCGAGGGACACCACGAGGTTGTGCTGAGGCAAGTCACGTTCAGCAGCAAACGCTGAATCACAGTGACCAACCATCCCAGACCAAGATTCAAGATTCAGGATTGCTTGATGTCAGTGCACGAAATAATTGTTACTCCAGATGTGCTATAGCACAGAAAAAACACAAAAGAATTTTTTGAAGTACATTAATAATAAAAGAACACAATAAATATAAATACATAAGAAAGCTTAAATGCATAGATTGCCTTATGTCCATAAAGTGATGCTAGGCACGGGAGTGCCCATAGGTAACATGACTGACAGGAGAAAAATTATATAGGTGTGGTGGGGAGTGTGGTGGGGAGTGTGGAGGGGAGTGTGGAGGGGAGTGTGGAGAGGAGTGTGGTGGGGAGTGTGGAGGGGTGTGTGGTGGGGAGTGTGGAGGGGAGTGTGGAGGGGAGTGTGGTGGGGAGTGTGGAGAGGAGTGTGGAGGGGAGTGTGGTGGGGAGTGTGGAGGGGAGTGTGGAGGGGAGTGTGGTGGGGAGTGTGGTGGGGAGTATGGAGAAGAGTGTGGAGGGGAGTGTGGTGGGGAGTGTGGAGGGGAGTGTGGAGGGGAGTGTGGTGGGGAGTGTGGAGGGGAGTGTGGTGGGGAGTGTGGAGGGGAGTGTGGAGGGGTGTGTGGTGGGGAGTGTGGAGAGGAGTGTGGAGGGGTGTGTGGTGGGGAGTGTGGAGGGGTGTGTGGAGGGGTGTGTGGTGGGGAGTGTGGAGGGGAGTGTGGTGGGGAGTGTGGAGGGGTGTGTGGTGGGGAGTGTGGAGGGGTGTGTGGAGGGGTGTGTGGTGGGGAGTGTGGAGGGGAGTGTGGTGGGGAGTGTGGAGGGGAGTGTGGAGGGGTGTGTGGTGGGGAGTGTGGAGAGGAGTGTGGAGGGGTGTGTGGTGGGGAGTGTGGAGAGGAGTGTGGAGGGGTGTGTGGTGGGGAGTGTGGAGGGGAGTGTGGTGGGGCGTGTGGAGGGGAGTGTGGAGGGGAGTGTGGTGGGGACTGTGGAGGGGAGTGTGGAGGGGTGTGTGGTGGGGAGTGTGGAGAGGAGTGTGGAGGGGAGTGTGGTGGGGAGTGTGGAGGGGTGGGTTAGAGGGTGGAGGAGTTGATCAGCCTCGCAGCTTGGAGAAAGTAACTGTTTTTGAGTCTGGTGGCCCTGCCATGGATGCTGTGTAACCTCCTCCCTGATGGGAGTGGGGCAGATAGTCCACAGGCAGGGAGGGTGGGATCCTTCGTGATGTTACCGGCCCTTTTCCGGCGCCTTTCTGTACACCTATCCTTGATGGCGGGAAGACTGGTGCCCGTGGTGCGTTGGGCAGTGCTGACTGCCCGCTGTAGAGCCTTCCTGCCCGGCACAGTGCAGTTTCCGTACCAAGCAGTGACGCAGCTTGAAATGATGCTCTCTGCTGCGCACCTGTAGAATGACGTGAGTGTGGATGTTCCAAATCCAGCTCTCTCAGCCTCCTCAGGAAGTGGAGGCATTGGTGAGTGTTCCTGACTGTGTATGGTATGCTTAGGGACTGTGAGAGGTTGTGTGAGCTGTGCACTCCCAGGAGTGCGACATTTCACACGTTCCACTGCTGTGCCGCTGATATCAAGAAGGATGTGAGCGGTGTGAGTTCTCCTGAAGTCGATAACCATCTCCTTTGTCTTGTTGACATTGAGAATGAAGGTTATTTGCCTGGCACCAGGCCTCGAGTTCTTCCTCCTCCTCTCTGTGGGCTGTCTCATTGTTGTTGGTGATGGGTCATCAGCGAATTTGACAATGGGATGACTCGGGTGTTTGGCCGTGCAGTCGCATGTGAGCAGTGTGTACAACCCTGGGCTCAGCACACAACCCTGGGGCACCCGGGTTGAGGTTGATGGGGAGGGAGGAGCGGTTGTACATCCTGACTATCTGAGGTCTGTTCGTTAGGAAGTCCAACACCCAGTTACACAGAGGTGTACTTAGACTGAGGAGTAGTGGTTTGTTCACTGAGGTCAGTGAGACAATAGTGTTGAATGCCAAGACCGAGTCCAGAGAAACAGCATTCTGACATACATGTCCTTGTTTTCAGAGCCAGGTGCATGAGAGATGCTATCGTAGAGCGGTTCTGTCAGTAAGCATACTGGTGAGTGTCCAGTGTGACAAAAATGTATACAGAAGTTGTTTAGAGCGTCAGGGAGGGAGACGTCATGGGTACAGTCAACGGTGTTTTCCCTCGTGTAGTCAGTAATGCATTTGGAGCCCAGTCACACCAGTGTCATTGGCCGATTCAAAGGTGGTTTCCAATCGGCATATTGGAGGGAGATTGAAAATCTGGCTGAGTGGTGCTACAACAACCTCTTACTCAATGTCAGCAAGACCAAAGAGCTGATTATTGACTTCAGGAGGAGGAAACCAGAGGCCCATGAGCCAGTCCTCATCGGAGAATCGGAGGTGAAGAGGGTCAGTAACTTTAAACTCCTCGGAGTTATCATTTCAGAGGAACTGTCATGGTCCCCAGCACGTAAGTGCAATTATGAAGAAAGCACGACAGCACCTCTACTTCCTTAGGAGCTCGTGAAGATTCGACATGACATCCAAAACTTCTATAGATGTGTGATGGAGGGTACATTGACTGGCTACATCACAGCCTGGTACAGAAACACTAATGCCCTTGATTGGAAAATCCTACAGAAAGCAGTGGATACAGCCCAGTCCATCATGGGTAAAGCCCTCTCCAATGTTGACACATCTATACAGACCATTGTTGCAGAAAAGCAGCATCCATTATCAGGGACACGCACCACCCAGGACCCACACCACCAGGTTCAGGAACAGTTATTACCCCTCAGCCACCAGACTCTTGAACCAGAGGGGATAACTTCACTCAACTTCACTCACACCATCACTGAACAATCCCCATGACCTTTTGTCCCACTCTCAAGGACTCTTCATCTCATGTTCTTGATATTTATTGTTTACGCATTTATTAATATTATTTTTTCTTTTTGTATTTGCACAGTTTGACATCTTTTGCACACTAGGTGCCCGCCCTATTGGTGCGGTCTTTAACTGACCTATTGTGGTTATTGGATTTATTGAGTATGCCCGCAAGAAAACTAATCTCAGGGTGATGTATATGTACTTTGATAATAAACTTACTTTGAACTTTGCAGATCCACTATGATCCGATATCCCTCAAGGATGCGGCCCTTCATAACCTGATAAATAGTCACTTTTATTATTGCAAGGATAATGGGATTGTAAACCATTTCTGTCAGAGGGTCACATGCAGGCAGACTGGCAGGACAAGGTAAGCACTGTGCTCGGCAGCAGATCCACCCCACTGGAGTCAAATCTTTGGCATTGCCTGGGCCCCCCCACACAGAGCCAGGGAGGTCCCAGCTTTCTCTTTTACATTGGATTTCCAGCAACGGTGATATTAGAAACGTAGAAAACCTACAGCACAATACAGGCCCGTCAGCCCACAAAGCTGTGCCAAACATGCCCTTAGAAATTACCTAGGGTTACCCATAGCACTCTATTTTTCTAAACTCCATGTATCGTTCCAGGTGTCTCTTAAAAGACCTTATCGTATCCGCTGGCAACCTATTCCATGCACTCACCACTCTCTGCGTAAAAAAACTTACCCCTGACATCTCTCCGTACCTACTTCCAAGCACCTTAAACCTGTGCCCTCTCGTGTTAGCCATTTCAGCCCTGGGAAAAAGCCTCTGACTATCCACACAATCAATGCCTCTCATCATCTTGTACACCTCTATCAGGTCACCTCTCATCCTCTGTCGCTCCAAGGAGAAAAGGCCGAGTTCACTCAACCTATTCTCATAAGGCATGCTCCCCAATCCAGGCAACATCCTTGTAAATCTCCTCTGCACTCTTTCTACGGCTTCCACATCCTTCCTGTGGTGAGGCGACCAGAACTGAGCACAGTACTCCAAGTGGGGTCTGACCAGGGTCCTATATAGCTGTAACATTACCTCTTGGCTTTTAAACTCCATCCCAGGGTTGATGAAGGACAATGCACCATATGCCTTAACGACAGAGTCAACCCGCGCAGCAGCTTTGAGTGTCCTATGGACTCCGACCCCAAAATCCCTCTGATCCTCCACTCTGCCAAGAGTCTTACCATTAATACTATAATCCATGCCACCAGCTTCGAGAGCAGATACTGCCTTTAAACCAGTCAGTTATTTAACTAACTGGCACAACCCAATCGCTTCAGTTTAACAACACTGTGACCACTTTGCATTAAAATTGATTGCTTTTGTTCAAATTGGGTCTTTTCTTGCAAAAATTGTGAATGCTGCTTCTCTGAAGCTATGCATCTGCGATGCTGCTTCAAGTACTGTATAATTTTTCTGGTACGTGGTCATAAGCTCGACTTTGCACCTCACAGTTCCAGCACTTTGTTTCCGTTCTGGCCTCAGCCACCTTCCTGTTTTCACATCTCCTCCAGATGGGTCAGCTATGAGTTTCAACCCCTCACCATTCTCTCTCAGCAGAAACCACCTCCATTTCAGTCCAGTCTGACCTCGTCCCGACCACAGGCATCCCTATCTCCCCCTCCACCACCCCCTTCTCTGGCAACTTAAAACAGTTACTTTCCAACGTTTCCAAGGACTCTATATCATTGAAACTGTTTCCCTCCCCGTAAATCCTGTCTGACCTGCTCAGTATTTCTAGTATATTGTAGTTTTATTTTAGATGCCTAGTATACGCAAGTTTTCTGTTTGGTTTTTCAGCAATAATGGCACTGTTGCTGGGTGGTCCGCAGCGCCACCTCCCGCCATTTAGCAGTACTGCAGCCGAAGTGATTCGGCCCCTTCGTCCGCAGTCTTAATTTGAATTAAATTCCCACTGGACTGGTGTATGAGTGGTTATACAGCTCCACTTTGATCAGGATATAAACCACAGCGATGTGCTGGTCATGAAGTATGATGAAATCCTTATGATGGCAAAGGAAATGGAGAGCATGAAATGTTTCATGAAACCACTTCAATAAAAAGGAGCTGGTGCTCTGAATAAGTTCAAAGTTCAAAGTAAATTTATTACCAAAATAATGACACCATATACAACTTTGAGATTCATTTTCTTGCAGGCATTCACAGTAGAACAAAGAAATACAATAGGATCAATGAAAGTCTACACACACACACACAAAGACTGACACCCAGCGTGCCAAAGAAGACAAACTGTGCGTTTACAAAATAATGAACGTGGTGAGGACACAAACAACAGGAATTCTGCAGATGCTGGAAATTCAAGCAACACACATCAAAGTTGCTGGTGAACGCAGCAGGCCAAGCAGCATCTCTAGGAAGAGGTACAGTCGACATTTCAGGCCGAGACCCTTCGTCAGGACTGACGAGGGGTCTCGGCCTGAAACGTCGACTGTACCTCAATGTAGTGAGGAGATGAGTTGAAATGTCCTTGAGGTGCACCCATAGGTTGTGGAATCAGTTCAGAGTATTCTCCATCTGTCTCCCTACTTATTCAGCTACAAAGTTTGCCCCTGTATTTCGTCTGGGTAATCAAGTTCACGTTCAAGTGTTTTGTCATCTGACTGTACTTACATACAACCAACAAATCAACGTTCCTCCAGACTATGGTGCCCCCACAAAACAGATAACGCAGACAGCACGTAAAACAAAACATTACCGCAAATCAGTTAATAAAATATAATTCAATGTACAGTAAACAGCTGGCTGTACGAGTGACCAGACCTCAGGTATTCATTAGTCTCACAGCCTGAGAGAAGAAGCTGTCTGATAGACCTCGTCCTGTACCTCCTTCCTGATGGTAGTGGATCAAAGAGATTGTGGGATGAGTGGTATCTCTTCGCTTATCTACTGATGTCCTTTTCCATGAGTGAAAGAGACAAAAAGGTGAGTTAAAGTTATTTGAGATGATTTGTGGGATGGTAGCTTCATCCAAAGGAGTTAATGGCCATCTCAGTGAGGAATGTTTTCTGTTGATTTTTTAACTTTGGCCACTAGATGGCGCTGACCCTGATCAGCCCCCAGGCAAAGTCAATCAGTCGGCAGTGATATGAGAGGAGGCCTGGTGGATAAGTGGCCAGTGTTTCCACGGTGACCAGCCATCCTCTCAGATCAGTTTATTGTTGGGGTGCAATGAAATCCTCGCTCGCATGGACCTCCCAGAGTAAACAATAAACATGGTAAAAGTAAACTCAACGGTAAATTGAATTGAATAGACATCAGGAGGAAAACTTTGACTGTTTACTCTTTTCCACAGATGCTGCCTGACCTGCTGAGTTCCTCCAGCATTTAGTGTGTGTTGCTTTGGATTTCCAGCATCTGCAGATTTTCTCGTGTTTGTGATAAATACAACGGTGTGAAACCGCGTGAATGGTGCAAAGAACCTGGTGCAGTCGGAATTGTGTAACGAGAGATGCAGAAGTGACCATAACGGAATAACCAGGAGAGGTATCAGGGCTCGAGGAAAACTTCTTCCAAGGAGGCAAACCTTGAAAAGACTTCACAGCGGAGAATTACACCGGAGCCCAAGGGATGGCAGTGATCGTATCTGCATTCTGGAGTTTCTTCATGGAATAATGAGGTAGTGATCGTATCCAGAGTCTGAAATTTCTCTATGGAATAATGAGGTACTGTGTTCATGGGTTCATGGATCATTCAGAAATCTGATGGGGGAGGGGAAGAGGCTGCATTTGAATCGTTGGGTGTGTTGACGTGTGCTGTGGGTGCCCTGAGGTACCCTGCGACATGACAGCTGGCTTCTTGATACAGATTGGATAATTTATCACTTGCACGGCCACGGGGCAAACACACAAACTTCTTACAGGCAGCAGCAGGAATCGAACCCGGGTTGCTGGTACTGTAAACCGTTGTGCTCACCACTACGCTCCCCTGCCGGCCCCACAGCGCTGCTTTTACTTTTACAGTGTCACCTGTGAAGGGCAGGTCCTGGGCAACGAGATGGACTTTCCCCCTCGCATGACCTTACCTTACTTCACACCGCCAACCGTCTTTGAATAGAGCAGGGCTTTGAGTGAACATTCCCATGTATCTTTGACACAGCAGATACGAGAGTGACCATTCTCAACGTGAACATTGACAACAGAGCCAGTGGGCTCCAAGCCACAGCCTTGCTTGCTGCCAAGGTCACTTCTGGTATCTGATTTATCCGGTTAAACCTTTATGCAAACAAGACATAGACACTCAAGCACTCATGAGAAATATTGTTTTGGTGGAGGCAGGCAATGGCCCAAATATTAAAGACTGAAATATTCAAAGCAAAGGCCCTGCTGGGATGGAAGGAAGTCATTCACCGTGGGAAGGCTGTGCTTTCTGGCCTGCAACCAGCATTATTTGGAGAAGATGTTTCCTATACTGGGAAAGTCTAGGACGAGAGGGCACAGCCGCAGCACCTTTTAGAACAGAGATGAGGGAAGTGGAGAATCTGTGGAATCCATTGCCATGGTCAGCTGTGGAGACCAAGTCATTGGGTATATCCAAAGCCAGGGTTGGTAGGTTCTTGATTAGTAATGGCATCAATGCGGAGAAAGTGGGAGAATGGGGTTGAGAGGATTAATAAAGCAGCCATGATAGAAAGGTGGATCAGACCCATTGGGCTGAAAATGTTTTATGGACTAATAAAAAAGAATTAGTGTACGATTGATGTAAACGGGTGCTTGATGGCTGGCAGAGGCAAAAGGGCTTGTGTTCGATGTGAGCGACTATGAGGACCTGGCTACTTGGCCCAACAGTGTGTGCTCCTTTCACCTCTTTCCCTTCCAGATACTCTCTAGCATGTTGACTTCTCCTCCTGTGATTGAAGGCCCTCTTCGTCTGGCTCGACGTTGCCTCTCACAGATGCGCGGCAGTCATTCAGGAAGCATCGGACCCTCGCCCTCCTCCACACTTTGCTTGTTCTGTGTGGAGTGGAGCTCCCTGATCACCCCCTGCCAGTGGGTTCACTGGACAAGTTCCTTCATCCAGCGGTCGTTGCTGCACTCTCTGGTCCTGGGGTTTTCAGAATGAGTTCACCATCGACCTTCCACTTGCCAGCCTGGGACGTTTTGTCGAAGCGAGTGCTGCCTGCTGCCCTTGGACTATTTCAGAGTTGCCTGTGGGGTGTAAGGCACTCCTTCCCTCCGCTAGCCAGCAGGTCACCCTCGGGCAAGGTGTAGCACTTGCTTAGCCCTCCGATCAGGGTCACGTGAAGCTAGAGGAGCAGATGGCGGATGGTTGTATGAGCAGCCGGTGCGTAACTCAGGTCCTGGTTATGCGACACTGACGCCAGGCAGACGATCTCTGAAGAGTACTGATAATGGCTGGGGTCACCCGTCTTGTAAAGACACTGCCCAGAAGAAGGCAATGGCAAACCACTTCTGTAGAAAAATTTGCCAAGAACAATCACGGTCAGAGACCGTGATCGCCCACGTCGTACGAGATGGCACATAATGATGCCTATAAACTAGGTAAATGTCGGACCTTTGATTAACACGGCCTCATCAGTAATCTACTTCCTATAGCAATATGCTCTGATGTTACCTCTGTCTGCACCTGCAGCCCAGCTTGTTTACATCCCAGTGCAACACCACCGATTGTACCGAGCTTTCAGGTACCTGCTTTGGGATGACTACTCCCCTAGACCGTCCCTCGCTCCCTTTTGCCCTGGGTCTGTAAAGCTCTATGCAGCACAAGCCATCTTCCACGGTGCTCTCTGCCATGATTCCAGGAAGATAACCAGTGAAGCTCCTTCGCGTGTTGGAAATGATGCCCCTGATTCCCTCATCCTGCAACTAATTCCCTCATTCCTCATCCTGGTGAGGAATATCACTCTCATTAACAAATGAGAACTGAACTATATCAACACATAATTATCCACCTTCCTTTCCATCCAACTTTAGCTAAGAGGATTGTACTGTCTAGCACCACCTCATGTAGACAACAATTAAGCAGCAAGTATTGAGGTCAGATCCAAGAGAGCCACAACCTTGCCGTTGAGTTTGGAGGTTTGCGTGCCTCAATGATCCGGAGAGCTACATTGGCTGGAGTCTGGGCTTTGTGTTTTGGCTCTTTATAGGGTCACCCATGCCAACAGGTCAAAGGGTAGAGGCCAGACTAAGAGTGGACCACCAGGTTCGGGGGTTCAGCTCAGGGCTAATTACTCTGACCAGTAAAATAATATTTTTACAGGAACAGCAATGAAGAATCCTTCCACGCCTGAGTGTGATGGTATTCCTGAGTCTCCACCCGGGACTTGCATGATTCGCAGTAGTGAAAACTGACAGGAAGCTACTGACACGATGACAGAATCCCTGAACACTGCCAGAGACAGAGGAGCTTCATTGTGGCCCTAAATGCCAGCAGCATTACGGGCAGTAAATAAATTTAAAAATGAAGTCAGAGGTCAACAAGGTGGAGGATAACAACTCAAAGGAATTGTCCATGTATAAAATTAACTCCTGACCACAGTCTGAGTATTTATGTATTTTTCCACATTGTCATAAATAAAGCAGCCTTAAACATTACTCGATGCAGTAACATTAAGCAAGTCACTCTGATCTGGAGGCAACTATGACACAGCCTGACTCAAACCCTACCCGGCATCATAGAGTTGGTCCCATTGAACTTTGATCTTCTAGTGAGGCTCCAGAGACAGGACATAATTCACCATAACATAACGTTACTCAACAAATCCCATTTTGTGTGAGCAACTACTCATAAGCTAAAATTTCTATATTGTACAACATTTCAATTTTTGAGAGCTCCTCTATTAATAGTTTCACTGAGTGATGAGGGGCATTGCACAATTTGAAAGATGAATGGATGCTGAAAGGGTTAATATACTCCAGCGAGATCGAAATGGTCCCATCAAAGGCTTGTGCAGTAATTGAAGGATAATATTTCACAAAAAGGGCTCAGCAAGTTTCTACTTGTCGAGATTATGAGATTATGAGGGTACACAATGGGACCTTTATGCATCTTGGATAATGTTTCTGAGAGTGCAGCAGACCAGTTCAATCAGTGAATATTTAAACGTCCGCACTTGCCGTGTACACGCCAGCGGTGGAAATTCTTTACTGTACAAGTTAAGCACAATAAAAGTGGAGTAAGTTGCTGATATTCACCGTAATTTCCATCTTAAATCTGTTTAATGATTCTATTCTGAACTGATGTCTCAAACTTTAAAACATTGTCTTAGACTTTCCAGAGTTTCTCTGTTTCTAATATGAAGCTAATTTGCCGTTTGTTTTCCCAACAGGTCCTTGTTACCCACTAAACCTAGAACCATTGATCAACCAGCTGTAAGTAACACACTTCACTGTATTCATTGGATCTTTTTAAGAAGGATGTTCAGAGCATTTTATTTCAGTCCAATGTTCAGGAATACCTGGTCAGTGACTGCATGTGACAAAAGCAACTGAGGAAGCTGGCTGGACTCTGTGCTTGTTATTTGCCCGAGATGCCTCAGTCTCATCGAAGGATCAAAACCTCACCAAGGAGTGAGCCCCTTCCCCTCTGGGTGCCCTGCCTATCTTTCACCCAATCCAGCATGCAAAAGGAGCACCAGTGCATGGAATTTCTGACACTCACAACACAGGGCACTCGAAAGTCACAAACATGGAAAACCTCCTTCCAGTCGACCCATCCATTCAGGAGACCTTCACTTGTAGCAACACAGCATCCCAGAACACTCAGTCACCAATCAAATACTCCTGGTACAAGTCCCACACCGCCAGGCTCCGGAACAGCTACTTCCCTTCAAACATGCGGTTCTTGAACCAATCTGTACAACCCGAATCCACTACCTCAGTATGAGAACATTACGGCCACTTTGATCACTTTGCCCTGCAATGGATATTTTTTCCAAGTTCAAGTTCATTGTCATCCAATTGTACAAATACACGACCAAACAAAACACGTGTCACACACTGGACATAAAACAAGATATTACCATACATAAGTTAATGAACTATCATTCAAAATCCGTGTCGTGTGCAGCACAGGTAAACAGTAAGGAGCTTGCTGTCCCGGTGACAGGGTATTCATTAGTCTCACAGCCTCAGGGAAGAAGCTGTTACCCAGTCTGGCAGTCCTCGTCCTGATACCTCTGTACCTCCTTCCTGGTGGTAGTGGGTCAAAGAGATGGTGGGACGGGTGACAGGGATCTTCAAAAATGTTTTGGGCCCCTCGTCTACAATGCTCCCGGTAAATATCACAAATAGAGGAGAGGGAGACCCCCATGATCCTGTCAGCAGTCTTTGCTGTCCTCTGTAAGGTCCTGAGTTCCAATGCCTTACAGCTTCCGTACTGCACAGTGACTGTGTTGTGTATCTTCTTGTTAAAAATGTGTACAATCTATGGCAATTCATGTTTTATTTTCTTGTGATGCAGCTGAAAGTAAGTTTTTCATTGCACCTCGACACGCACGCACTGGTACATATGACAATAAACTCGACTTTGCCTTAGGGACAGTCAGGTAGCAAGTAAAATACCAATTTGTGCAGAGCAGTGTGACAATGTGACAGCCTAATTGAATGAGGCAACAATATAAGTCAGCTGACTGGAGATTACCTCCCTGTTTCTTCTTCCCAGTGAGGACCTGGGATCTCCCATGAAATATCGAGATCGGGTGGGGAGGCAGTTCCCATTGTCACCAGCAGGGGGCGCACTTCCTTACTCCATCCAGTGCGCCACAAGAGAAGCTGTAGACGTGGAAATCTAGAGCAAAGCACACAGTACTGGAGGAACTCAGCGGGTCAGGCAGAATCTATGAGGGGAAATAGACAGTCAAGCTTGTCGATGAGTGTCCTAATGAAGAGTCTCGACCTGAAGGGTCAACTGACCTGTTGAGTTCCTCCTGCATTTTGTGTGTGGTGCAGGAGCTTCAGATCAGACGTTTATACTTATTAATCAGCATTTAGAGTCATCAAAAAGAACAGTACAGAAACAGACCCTTCAGCCCATCTGTTCCATGCTGAAACCATTCAAACTGCCTACTCCCATTGACCTGCACTGGGACCATAGCCCTGCATACCCCTTCCATCCACATACCTATCCAAACTTCTCTTAAATGTTGAAATGGAGCTTGCATGCACCACTTATGCTAGCAGCTCGTTCCACACTCTCACCACCCTCTGAGTGAAGAAGTTTCCCCTCACGTTCCCCTTAAAAGTTTCACCTTTCACCCTTAACCCATCACCTCTGGTAGTAGTCCCACCCAACCTCAGTGGGTGCGTGGGACATGCTAATTAGATTAAACCCAGGGCACTCTAAATCAGAAAAGAGCCAAACGTGACTCTTGAAACAAAAGGCATATTTTGTGGCCTTGGATATGCTCTGCAATATCCAGTAGCCAGAGATGCAGTTACAGGAAAACTGTAAACTCCTCTGCTTTTTGCAAGTCATGTTTTAGAATATTTACTGGTTTCCAAGTCACCTTTTTGTTTTAATGACAATGGAGTTCTTAGACATCTGAAAACCGACTGTTTAGTCAAAGCTTTGAGAGACTTCAAAAGAATGAACATTTTGTTCCAGTTTTAGGTTTCTGGCATCTGCATTGCTTTTTTTAAATTGTTTTCCCATTTCTCTGAAGATTGGTTATTTATAAACCGACAAAGAGCTTTCATGTTTGCAAACCCGTCTGCAACATCCTTTCTGTAAACAAGCGTCTTAAAGATTAGCTTTATTTGCCCGTGTGCCTCGAAACCTCGGAACGTACAGTGAAACACGTCATTAGCATCGGCGACCAACACAGTCCGAGGATGTGCTGGGGGCAGCCCGCAAGTGGCTCCATGCCTCTGGCGTCAACACAGTGTGCCCACAACTTACTAGCCCTAACTCATACGTCACTGGAATGTGGGAGGAAACCAGAGCACCCAGAGGAAATCCACGCAGCGATGGGGAGAACATACAAACTCCTTACAAACAGCAGTGGGAATTGAACCTGGGTTGCTGGTACTGTAAAGCATTACACTAACTGCTGTACTTCAGCGCCACTGATTGGGGGTTGCACGCTGCACCCATCCCTAAATTGACCAAAGATGCTAAGAGGTGCATAAAAAAACATGGATCTGCAAACAAAAACAATGCCCCTCCCAATTTCAGAGTCTACTTGCCCCAAATCTTCTTATTTTACAATTCATGTCTTTATTTATGTAAAAATACCCCACAAAGCTCTCAAAGAGTTTGTTTGTATCAGTCTTACTTTTTAAGAAGACATGACGAGGTATCTGGGATGACAGCAGAACTGTTGTGGAGACTGGTGGATCTCAGTGAAGAGCTTAACGAGGTTCAACAGGGAGCAGGAGATGGTGTCCACCTTGGCACGTGGACTGACCTTCATCAGGCAGCTTGTAGTGGTGACGTCCACCTGGCGAAGACATATCTACAGCACGGCGCTCTTGTAGACTCCAGGTGAGGTGCCACTATTGGCACAAACTGCATTCAACTACGACAACAATATGAAATAGACTAACATAAGGGTCAGTGGAATAGGTTTATGAATGAAAGAGTTTGCTTTCTGAGCATAGGACCGTGCAACATAGGAGCAGAATTAGGCCATTCAGCACGTCTATTCTGCACCAACATTCCATCGTGACTGATCCATTTCCCTCGACACCCCATTCTCCTGCCTTCTCCCCATAACCTCTCACTGCCTGACTAATCAAGAACCTCCACCTTTAATGCACCCGGTAACCTGGCCTCCACAGCCACCTGTGGCAATGAATTCCACAGATTTACCACCCTTTGGCTGAAGAAATTGCTCCTCATCTCTGTGTGGCGCATGGCCAAGTGCTGGACTAGCGATCCGAAGGTCGTGGGTTCGAGCCTCGACCGAGGCAGCGTGTTGTGTCTTTGAGCAAGGCACTTAACCACACACTGCTCCAGTCTACCCAGCTGAGAATGGGTACTGGCAAATGCTCGGGGTTAACCTCACAATAGACTGGTGTCCTATCCGGGGCGGGGGGGGGAGGGAGTCTCGTGCTCTCAGTCACTTCACACTACGGAAACCGGCATAAGCACCAGCCTGATGGGCCACAAGGCTTGTGACAGACTTTAATAAAAAATGTAATCTGTTCTAAATGGACGTCTCTCTATTTTGAGGCTGTGCCCTCTAGTCCTAGACTCCCTACCAAAGGAAACATCCTCTTCACAGCCTCTCTGTCTCGGCCTTTCAACGTTCGATAGGTTTCAATGAGATCCCCACCTCATTCTTCTAAATTCCAGCGAGTACAGAGCCATCAATCACTGCTCAAATGATAACCCTTTCATTCCCAGAATCATTCTCATGAACCTCCTCTGCACCCTCTCCAATGCCAGCACGTCCTTTCTTAAATCAGGGGCCCAAAACTACTCGCCTTACTCCAAGTGAGACCTCACCAGTGCAGCCTCAGTGTTACAAGGAACACTGGGGCCATTAACAACCGTATTCCTTCAGATCCTTGCCATTCTTTGGGATATCCCTGGTGGAACTGGGATTGGTTTATCATTGTCACTGTCGTGAAACTCGTTATTATAGAAACATAGAAACATAGAAAGTAGGTGCAGGAGTAGGCCATTCGGCCCTTCGAGCCTGCACATCCATTTATTATGATCATGGCTGATCATCCAACTAAGAACCCCACCCCAGCCTTCCCTCCATACCCCCTGACCCCCGTAGCCACAAGGGCCATATCTAACTCCCTCTTAAATATAGCCAATGAACTGGCCTCAACTGTTTCCTGTGGCAGAGAATTCCACAGATTCACCACTCTCTGTGTGAAGAAGTTTTTCCTAATCTCGGTCCTAAAAGGCTTCCCCTCTATCCTCAAACTGTGGCCCCTCGTTCTGGACTTCCCCAACATCGGGAACAATCTTCCTGCATCTAGCCTGTCCAATCCCTTTAGGATTTTATACGTTTCAATCAGATCCCCCCTCAATCTTCTAAATTCCAACGAGTACAAGCCCAGTTCATCCAGTCTTTCTTCATATGAAAGTCCTGCCATCCCAGGAATCAATCTGGTGAACCTTCTTTGTACTCCCTCCATGGCAAGGATGTCTTTCCTCAGATTAGGGGACCAAAACTGCACACAATACTCCAGGTGTGGTCTCACCAAGGCCTTGTACAACTGCAGTAGTACCTCCCTGCTCCTGTACTCGAATCCTCTCGCTATCCAGCAGCTGTACATTGCAATACATAATAATAAAGATATAATCTCTGTATGCGGTCAGAATTAGATAGTCATTAATAGGAGGAGTTCCACAGGAATCAAGTCACAAGTGGAGTATCCCAAGGATCTATTGCAAATCATAGCTCTCAGTGTTTTGGATGAGAGCATAAAAGGAGGAAATTTTGGTGAAACCTTTTGAACATGAAATATATTGGGTCCAATCTCTGCAGAGATTCTGTCTCACTGGTCCTCAATCCAAATCTCCCACTTTATTCATCCTGAATTCTTCCATTAGCACAGGAACCAGCCTATACCATCCAGAATTCATTTACATATACAGGTTGTGCACCCCGATCTGAGATGCTAGGGGTTGGAAATGCTTTGGATTTCAGGGGGTTTTTTTTGACTCTGGAATACTTGCAACCTATATAAAGAGCTACCTTGGGGATGGGACCCAAGTCTAAACATGAAATCCATCCATTTGCATTACATATACAGCTTATACGCACACCCTGAAAGTAGTTTTGTAAAATATTTTTAATAATTCTGTGCGTGAAACAATACATTGAACCATCAGAAAGGTAAGCCATCACTACCTCAGCCACCCAGGTGGACAGTCAGAGGCTGTTTGGCATCATTATCATTCCCGACCTTGAATTTATGTGTTACCGGTACGCTGTCTTGGTCTTACACTTGTTCATCACGCGTATGTGCTGATGCAACCGATCAGCATGTTAGATTTTCATCAGCGACAATCTCAGAAAACTCATCAGTGAATTTCACTGCTGCTTCGTGATCAGCAGACCACAAATCTTTAAAAAAAATTAATGCCCTGTCTTTTCTTAAATTTCTTCAATCAGCCTGCTGAATAGTCACAAATATCTTCAATTTTTAGTTTATTGTGACAGATCTTTGCTTGTTTCATGATCAACTTACCGGTAATATTTTACTCCGAAGCTGACAAATCCACTCTTCCAATACACAATCGAGATCTTCGTTTTTCACTTTATGCGGTGTTTTTCTATTTTTCATTAACTCCTGATCATTAGGTATGTGAGGTCACTTCTCTGAAGTATCTGCGGTACACAGAGACCTGTGCATTGCCTAGAAACTTTCCCAGCTCCTTCCGCAATTTTCTGTTTGTGATGTCATGTCAGCGATCAAAAAAATTTTGGATGTTGCAGGTTTTCAGATTTTGAAGTTTTGGTTAAGGGGTGCTCAACCTGTGTATATCTGTGAATTTGTGGTGTTCACTTTAACTGTATGATTGAAAAGTGTGTGGGTACAGTCAGGTATTTGGAACTGGAGTCAGTTTATTGTTGTTGCATATATTGAGATACAGCGAAAATGTTTTCTTGCATTCTGTTCATATGCATCAAATCATTGCACTGTGCACAGAGTTAGGACAAGGTAAAACACTAACAATACAGAATAATAACTATCTGATACATAGAAAATATACTGCACAATTCAGGCCCTTCGGCCCACAAAGCTGTGCTGAACATGTCCCTACCTGAGAGCTACCTAGGCTTTACCCATAGCCCTCTATTTTTTTAAGCTCCATGTACCTGTCTAGGAGTCTCTTAAAAGACCCAATTGTTTCTGCTGCCACCACCGCCGCTGGCAACTCATTCCACGCACTCACCACTCTGCATAAAAAAACTTACCCCTGACATCTCCTCTATACCTACTTCCAAGCACCTTAAAACTATGCCCTCTCGTGCTAGCCATTTCAGCCCTGGGGAAAAGCCTCTGACTATCCACACGATCAATGACTCTCATTATCTTGAACACCTCTATCAGGTCACCTCTCATCCTCTGCCGCTCCAAGGAGAAAAGGCCGAGATCACTCAACTTATTCTCATAAACAATCCAAGCAACATCCTTGTAAATCTCCTCTGCACCCTTTCTACGGTTTCCACATCCTTCCCGCAGTGAGACGACCAGAACTGAGCACAGTACTCCAAGTGGGGTCTGACCAGGGTCCTATATAGCTGCAAAATTACCTCTCAGCTCTTAAACTCAATCGCACGATTGATGAAGGCCAATGGACCGTGTGCTTTCTTAATGACTATCATTATCCCGTTAAATGCAGGGATGAATTTGGCTGCACCCCACTACATTACGCAGTACTTAAGGGCTGCCAATCACTGGTTAAACTTCTCGTTCACCGCGGGGCAGAGATCGACGCCACAGACAGGCACAGCTGGACTCCTCTTCACCGGGCTGCTTGGAACGGACACACCCAGATTGCCGACCTCCTCCTGCAGCGTGGGGCTTCGACCGGCGTGCCGACCAGGCGCGGACTGACCGCGTTGCACTGCGCAGCCGCAGGGGGGCACCTCCTGATTGCGCAGCAGCTGCTGAACTACGGGGCAAGCGCCGAGGCAGCGGACGCGCAGCGCTGGACCCCACTGCACTGGGCGGTCGTGAGTGACCGGCTGCACATAATCGAATTTCTCCTTTCGAGAGGAGTTTCAACGCACGGCACGACACGGGGCAACATGATGCCCTTGCACCTGGCCGCGGAGGTTGGAAACAGAAAAGTAATTGAAATGCTATTGGAAACTGGAACCTGCATCAATGCTGAGGATGCTGTTGGAAGGACAGCGTTATCGATTGCTGCTGCTAATGGCCAAGAAGAGGTATGTCTGGACGACAAATAATAATGAAATGCAAAATACACTGAGAGAGACACAGACCATACCAGACCTTCCCTTTGTAAACAATGTCGTAGATACCAAGCACATGGTATTCTACAGTCAAGCTCCCCGACAATCTGTACATCGACAATAAGCCAAAGTAAAAACCGCCCCTCTTAAATCACTTTAAAGTTGTTGTTTTTTTTTGCAGTGACATAATCCACCCACTGTCTATGCACCAGGTGTCTGAACGGAAATGTCCTCATGCCAAGCTTTGTGGGAACAAATCCCAAAGCTATAACAACATCCTCCCCTTGAGATGGGGGCTCCTGTCATTTGGATGTGTGTTTCTCAAATCTCCCCAAAGGTGGATTTGTTTCACCTTTTTAAAAAGAAATTGCACTTAATTCAAACGAGAAGCTGTTTCGTTTCAGAGCAAGCTGAAAAATCCATGGGAGGACGTTCAATCGATTAGTTAATCTGCTGCAAATTTTAAAGTTCAAAGTAAAATTTATTAACAGAGTACATACGTATCACCACATACAACCCTGAGATTCTTTTTCCTGTTGGCATACTCAGCAAACCTATAGAATGGTAACTGTAAACAGGATCAATGAAAGATCAAGTAAGAGCACAGAAGACAACAGGCTGTGCACATGCAAATATAAATAAATAGCAATAAATAACGAGAACATGAGATAAAGAGTCCTTAAAGTGAGATCATTGGGTGTGGGAACATCTCAATAGAAGAGCATAGTTGCACACACAAAATGCTGGTGAATGCAGCAGGCCAGGCAGCATCTCTAGGAAGAGGTACAGTCGACGTTTTGGGCTGAGGCCCTTTGTCAGGACTAACTGAAAGAAGAGTTAGTAAGAGATTTGAAAGTGGGAGGGGGAGGGCGAGATCCAAAATGATAGGAGAAGACAGGAGGGGGAGGGATGGGGCCAAGAGCTGGACAGTTGATTAGCAAAAGGAATATGAGAGGATCATGGGACGGGAGGCCTAGGGAGAAAGAAAGGGGGAGGGGAGTACCAGAGGAAGATGGAGAGCAGGCAAGGAGTTATTGTGAGAGGGACAGAGAGAGAGAGAAAAAAAAGGGGGGGAATAAATAAATAAATAAATAAATAAGGGGTGGGGTAAGAAGGGGAGGAGGGGCATTAACGGAAGTTAGAGAAGTCAATGTTCATGCCACCAGGTTGGAGGCTACCCAGATGGAATATAAGGCATTAATGCCCCCCTCCCCTTCTTACCCCATCCTTTATTTATTTATTTATTTATTTATTATTTCCCCCTTTTTTCTCTCTTTCTCTGGTTTAGGGGTTGATGTGCCTGTTCCATTTTCGCTCATTTTTTGTGGGGAGGGGGGATTTGGGGGTTGGTGATCGTGCTGCCTTTCTTTTCTTTCCTGGTTTCGTGGCTGTCTGGAGAAGAAGAATTTCAGAGTTGTATACTTTGATAATAAATGAACCTTTGATTCAAATGCTCATCTATCCTGTTAGTTGAGTTAGCATCAAAAGAAGTGATGATTAGTTCAAATAAGAAACTGCATTGTTTCAAAGTAGGCTGAAAATTACAGGTAAATGGATACTTTCAATTAGTTATGTTCTCAGTATTATTTATTATTAATATGTTTATTTATTTGTTTATTTGCATAATTTGTCTTCTTTTGCATTATTGGTTGTTTGACAGCCTTTGTTTATATCTCAATGTCATAAATTTTATTGTAGTTCTTTAATTTCCTGTAAAGAAAATGAATTTCAGGGTAACACAGCACTGTGAATAAGTCGTAGACACATATATGTAGCTAGGATGCCTAAGATTTTTGTGCAGTACTGCATTTGTCAATGTGGAGCGGACAGTGATTTTATAAATCTGGCGGGACTAAAGGAATTTGGGAATGACGAGGGTGGAGAGCCACAGTGGGGGTGTGGGACAGGTGGCAGAGGAGGAGTGCCGGGGCGGGTGTTGGTCTGGGTGCAGACACACCCAGCCCCGACACACCAGGCAAGGTCATTTGATTCCAAACAATTGGTTTATTGATCATTACAGAATGTCTCCCTGTTGCTTCCCACTCCCTCCCCTCTCTTTTCTCCTTTTCCCAACCATGATTACCCTCTCCCTGCCCCCTTCCCACTCTCAGTCCACAATAGAGACCCATATCAGAATCAGGTTTATCATCACTCACATGGGTCATGAAATTTGTTTTTTCTTTGTGGCATCAGTACAGAGCAATGCATAAAGTTACTACAGTACTGTGCGAAAGTCTTCGCTATCCTAGATATGTATATGTGCCTAAGACTTTTACACAGCACTCTACGTCAATGGTGCTAAGGTCAAGAGAGTTGAGAACTTCAAGTTCTTCAGAGTGATAGCTTGTCCTGGTACATCCGTGTTGACAACACAGTCAAGAAAGCTGACCAGCGCCTGTACCTTCTCAGGAGGTTAAAGAAACTTGGCATGTCACCTTTGACCCTTATCAGTGCAACATTGAAAGCGTCCTATCAGAATGCAGCACGGCTCAGTGTGGTAACTGCCCTGCCCGTGACCGTAGGAAACTGCAGAGAGTTGTGGAAACCAGCCTCCCTTCCATGGACTCTGTCTACACTTCTCCCTACCTCATTATCAAAGACCTCTCCCACTCCAGGCCTCCTCTCTTCTCTCCTCTCTCCTCACCCAACAGGCAGAAGATACAAAGGTCGGAAGCCATGTACAACCAAGCTCAAGAAAAGCTTCTATCCTGCTGTTATAAGATTATCAAAGAGTCCCCTGCGATCGAAATGGACTCTTAACCTCACAATTTACTTCCTTATGACCCTGTGCCTTACTGTCTACCTGCACTGCACTCTCTCTCTGTGTTGTACACTTCATTCTGCACTCTGCTATTGTTTTACCATGTACTATCTCAATGCACTGTTGTAATTAATTCAGGCGGCAGAAGTGAGTGTAGTTGCTACCTCTACACAGAAGGGGCTTGGGAAGCTGAAAGGTCTGATAACAGATGTGTCATCTAGACCAGATGGACTATACGCCGGGGTTCTGAAAGAGGTATCTGAAGAGATTGTGGAGGCAATAGTAGTGATTTTTCGACCATCACTAGATTCTGGAATGTTTCCAGAGGACTGGAAAATTGCAAATTTCACTCCACTCTTTAAGAAGGGAGGAAGGCAAAGGATAGGAAACTATAGGCCAGATGAGGCTTTTCATTTTAGAACAAAGGAGATGTCCTCCTTCTTCAAAGAAAGGGGCTTCCCTTCCTCTACCATCAGCGCTGCCCGCAACCCCTTCTCTTCTACTTCCTCACGTCTGCCCTCACCACGTTCTCCAACCACCCCTCCAGGGAAAGGGTTCCTCTTGTCTTCACCCACCACCCCACCAGCCTCCATATCCAGCACATAATTCTCCGCAACTTCCAACAGCTTCAACAAGATCCCACCACGAAACACATCTTCCTCCCCCTCCACTTTCTGCTTTCCACAGGGCTCACCCCCTATCTGACTCCCTTGTCCATTCATCCCTCCCCACTGATCTCCCTCCTGGCACTTATCCTTGCAAGCAGAACAAATGCTCCACCTGCCCCTACGCCTCCTCCCTCACTATCATTCAGGGCTGCAAACAGTCCTTCCACGTGAGGCGACACTTCACCTCTGAGTCTGTTGGAGCCATCTACTGTATCCGGTTCTCTCGATGTGGCCTCCTGTATATCGGTGAGACCCGATGTAGATTGGGAGACTGCTTTGCCGAGCACCTACGCTCCGACCGCCAGAAAAAGCAGGATCTCCCAGTGGCCAACCCATTTTAATTCCGCTTCCTATTCCCATTCTGGCAAGTCAGTCCTGGTCTCCTCTACTGTCGCGACAAGGCCTCACTCAGGTTGGAAAAGCAACACCTCGTATTCCATCTGGGTAGCCTCCAACCCGATGGCATGAACGTTGATTTCTCGAACTGCCAGTAATGCCTCCACCTCACTGCTCCCCATCCCCATTTTTCCTCTCTCATCTCCCTCTGGTGCTCCTCCATGGCCTTCTGTCCTCTCCTATCAGATTTTCCCTTCTCCAGCCCTGTTTCTCTTTCACCAATCAACTCCCCAGCTCGTTACTTCACCCCCTCTCTCCCCTTCCCGCCTTCACCTATCACCTACTACCTTGTACTTCTTCCTCCCCTCCCCCTCACCTTCTTACTCTGACTTCTCATCGTTTCTCTCTAGTTCTGATGAAGGGTCTCGGCCCGAATCGTCGACTGTTTGTTCTTTTCCATGGAGGCTGCCTGGCCTGCCGAGATCCTCCAGCATTTTGTGAGTGTTGCTCGAATTTCCAGCATCTGCAGATTTTCAGCGTGGATAGAAGTTTGTCTGACTGGCGGGAGGCAAGGAGTACAAATAAAGGGTGCATTTTCTGGTTGGTTGCCGGTGACAAGTTTTGTTCCACAGGGGTCAGGGCTTTTATTCACATTATCTGTCAATGGCTTTAATGGTTTTGTGGCCAAGACTGCAGATGATACAAAGATAGGTAGAGGGGCAGGTAGTGTTGAGGAAGCAAGGTGTCTTCAGAAGGACCTAGGAGAACGAGTAAAGGAGTGGCAGATAGAACATAATGTAGGTCATGCATCTCTATAGGAGGAATAATGGCATAGACTGCTTTCTAAATGGGGAGAAGATTCAGAAGTCAGAGGTGCAAGGGGACTTTGGAGTCTTTGTGCAGGATTTCCTAAAGGTTAACTTGCAGGTTGAGTCGGTGGTAAGGAAGGCAAATACAATGTTAGCATTCATTTCAAGTGGACTGGAAAATCAAAGCAAGGATGTAGTGCTGAGGGTTTTACAAGGCAGTGGGCCGGCCGCGTTTGGAGTATTGTCAGCAGCCCTGAGTCCCTTGTCTAGGAACGGGATGTGATGGTGTTGGAGTGGATCCAGAGGAGGCCACGTGAACGATAACAGGAGTGAAAGGGCTGACGTACAAGGTGCGTTTGATGGCTCTGGGCTTGTGGTCATTAGAGTTTAAAAGAGTGAAGTGTGTGGGGGGGGGGGTGCGGAATCTCATTGAAACCTATCGAATCTTAAAAAGCCTTGATAGTGGATGCGGAGAGGATGTTTCCTATAGTGGGAGACTCTAAGACAACCTCAGAATACAAGGACGTCCCTTTACAACAGAGATGAGGAGGAATTCCTTTGGCCAGTGGATGGTGAATCTGTGGAATTCATTGCCACAGACACCCAAGTCATTGGGTAGATTTAAAGTGGAGGCTGATAGGTTCTTGATTAGCCAGGGCATCAAAGCGTATGTGGAAAAGGTAGAAAAGTGGGGTTGAGAGGGATAATAAATCACCCATAACGGAATGGAAGACCAGACTTGATGGGCTGAATGGCCTAATTCTGCTCCCATGTCTGATGGTCTTCTGATCTTTATGAACAGTATGCAAGACTGTACCTCAGTACATGTGACAACAATAAACCAATTTACCAATTTAATTAATAGCGGATTTCCAATACATTTCTGTGGTGCACTTACCCTAATAAAGGATTAATTGCCTGAAATGTTAACCCATTCACTGTAAGCAGCCACAGGTCTTCAGTGAAATGCCAATGGTAATGACAAGCAAACTGCTGAAAGAACTAAGCAAGGAAATGGAACAGTGTAGAATATTGACCGCCCATTGCCTTCCACTGATACTGTCGGACCTGCTGAGTTCATCCAGCAGTTTTTTTTTGCTCTAGATTCCAGCATCTGCAGTTTCTTGTGTCTGCTACTTGTAAGTAATTAGTTAGTTTAAATCTGGGGTTCCCAATCTTTCTTTTTATGGCATGGGCCAACACCATTAAGCCAGGAGTCCATGGACTCCAGCTTGGGAACACCTGGTTTAAAGGAAAAGCTCAAAATATAATGATTTTCAATAAAAAGCGGCAGGGATCATTTGTAAAGTTCACGATTTGCATCCTTTCCGACAGGTGTTGGTAGATTTACTCGCACACGGGGCTGCAGACAGTAACAAAGTATCTGCTCTGCAGGCCGCAGCAGGGATGGGCCACTTCCGAATAATGGACCTTCTCATGCAACAGGGGGCCAGCGTAGACGCCAGAGACGGCCTGAACATGACTGCGCTTCATCGGGCGGCAGAGAGGGGTGATGCTGATGTCGCAGAGTATCTGATCGAGCGTGGAGCTGATATAGAGGCAAGAGGCTGGCTTATGAACACTCCTCTCCACCTCGCCACCAAAAGGGGCCACGAGCGGACCATCCAATTACTGCTGAGCAGAGGTGCCAACATGTACACCACTAACCTGTGGTACGAAACACCCCTTGACATCGCCTCAGCACGAGACTGTCACAGTGGTTTTTGTGGATCTGAGAAACAGAATTAACTCTACTTGTGTATAAACTTAAAGTAATCATGTACCCTTTATAACACCGTAAACTAGCCATTGTACTTTTAACAATGCTGTATGCTTGCACAATACAATATATAAGAGTGACAACTTATGTACATTGATGTCAGACCCAGAATCAGAGTTAGATTTAATATCACCGGCATATGTCATGAAATTTGTTAACAGTACAATGAAATACATGATAATTAAATATAGAGAAAAGAACTGACTTACATTATATATGTCTACTAAATAGTTAAGTTAAAATAAGTAATGTAAAAATGTGAAAAAGGCACAACAGCACCTCTTTCACCTCAGATGGTTGAAGAAGTTTGGTATGGGCCCCCAAATCCTAAGAGCTTTCTACAGGGGCACAATTGAGAGCATCCTGACTGGCTGTATCACTGCCTGGTATGGGAATTGTACTTCCCTCAATTGCAGGACTCTGCAGAGAGTGGTGCGGACAGCCCAGTGCATCTGTAGATGTGAACTTCCCACGATTCAGGACATTTACAAAGACAGGTGTGTAAAAAGGGCCCGAAGGATCATTGGAGACCCGAGTCACCCCAACCGTAAACTATTCCAGCTGCTACTATCCGGGAAATGGTACCGCAGCAAAAAAGCCAGGACCAACAGGCTCCAGGACAGCTTCTTCCACAGGCCATCAGACTGATTAATTCATGCTGTCACAATTGTATTTCTATGTTATATTGACTATCCTGTAACTTATAAATTACTAGAATTGCACATTGCACATTTGAACAGAGACGTAACATAAAGATTTTTACTCCTCACTTGTTTGAAGGACGTAAGTAATAAAATCAACTCAATTCAATTCAGTTCAGAAACAGAAATAATAAAGTAGTGGGGTAGTTTTCATGAGTTCAATGTTCATTCAGAAATCAGATGGCAGAGGGGAAGAAGCTGTTCCTGAATCACTGAGTGTGTGTCTTCAGGCTCCTGTACCTCCTTCCCAAAGGTAACAGTGTGAAGAGGTCATGTCCTGGGTGGTGGGGATCCTTAATGATGGACGCCAGCTTCCTAAGGCACCGCTCCTTGAAGATGTCTTGGATACTATGGTAGCTGGTACCCATGATAGAGCTAACCAATTTTACAAGTTTCTGCAACTTACTTCGATCTTCTGCAGTAGTGCCACCCCAACCCCGCCCCCCCCCCGTGCCAGACGGAGATGCAGCCGGTCAGAATGCTCTCCATGGTACATTTGTACAAGTTTCCAAGTGATTTAGTTGACAAACCAAATCTCCTCAAACTCCTAATGAAATATAGTCACTGTCATGCCTTCTGTATAACTGCATCAATATGTTGTGTCCAGGTTAAATCCTCAGAGATATTGACACCAAGGAACTTGAAATTGTTCACTTTATATAATGTACTCACAATGTACTTTATCTAACACCATAAAATGCACACTATCGCTTGTACTTCACTGAACCCTGCATTATATTTATGCTACACAACAGCATAGAAACATAGAACACAGGCATTTAAAGGTTGCATGGATGAACTACAACAATTGTTCATCCCAGTTTGGCAAAAGAATAAATCAAGGAAGGTAGTGCACCCGTGGCTGACAAGAGAAATTAGGGATAGTATCAATTCCAAAGAAGTAGCATACAAATTAGCCAGAGAAAGTGGCTCACCTGAGGACTGGGAGAAATTCAGAGTTCAGCAGAGGAGGACAAAGGGCTTAATTAGGAAGGGGAAAAAAGATTATGAGAGAAAACTGGCAGAGAACATAAAAACGGACTGTAAAAGCTTTTATAGATATGTAAAAAGGAAAAGACTGATAAAGACAAATGTAGGTCCCCTGCAAACAGAAACAGGTGAATTGATTATGGGGAGCAAGGACATGGCAGACCAATTGAATAATTACTTTGGTTCTGTCTTCACTAAGGAGGACATAAATAATCTTCCAGAAATAGTAAGGGACAGAGGGTCCAGTGAGATGGAGGAACTGAGCGAAATACATGTTAGTAGGGAAGTGGTGTTAGGTAAATTGAAGGGATTGAAGGCAGATAAATCCCCAGGGCCAGATGGTCTGCATCCCAGAGTGCTTAAGGAAGTGGCCCAAGAAATAGTGGATGCATTAGTGATAATTTTTCAAAACTCGTTAGATTCTGGACTAGTTCCTGAGGATTGGAGGGTGGCTAATGTAACCCCACTTTTTAAAAAAGGAGGGAGAGAGAAACCGGGGAATTATAGGCCGGTTAGCCTAACGTCGGTGGTGGGGAAACTGCTGGAGTCAGTTATCAAGGATGTGATAACAGCACATTTGGAAAGCGGTGAAATGATCGGACAAAGTCAGCATGGATTTGTGAAAGGAAAATCATGTCTGACGAATCTCATAGAATTTTTTGAGGATGTAACTAGAAGAGTGGATAGGGGAGAACCAGTGGATGTGGTATATTTGGATTTTCAAAAGGCTTTTGACAAGGTCCCACATAGGAGATTAGTGTGCAAAATTAAAGCACACGGTATTGGGGGTAAGGTATTGGTGTGGGTGGAGAATTGGTTAGCAGACAGGAAGCAAAGAGTGGGAATAAACGGGACCTTTTCAGAATGGCAGGCGGTGACTAGTGGGGTACCGCAAGGCTCAGTGCTGGGACCCCAGTTGTTTACAATATATATTAATGACTTGGATGAGGGAATTAAATGCAGCATCTCCAAGTTTGCGGATGACACGAAGCTGGGTGGCAGTGTTAGCAGTGAGGAGGATGCTAAGAGGATGCAGGGTGACTTGGATAGGTTGGGTGAGTGGGCAAACTCATGGCAGATGCAATTTAATGTGGATAAATGTGAAGTTATCCACTTTGGTGGCAAAAATAGGAAAACAGATTATTATCTGAATGGTGGCCGATTAGGAAAAGGGGAGGTGCAACGAGACCTGGGTGTCATTATACACCAGTCATTGAAAGTGGGCATGCAGGTACAGCAGGCGGTGAAAAATGTGAACGGTATGCTGGCATTTATAGCGAGAGGATTCGAGTACAGGAGCAGGGAGGTACTACTGCAGTTGTACAAGGCCTTGGTGAGACCACACCTGGAGTATTGTGTGCAGTTTTGGTCCCCTAATCTGAGGAAAGACATCTTTGCCATAGAGGGAGTACAAAGAAGGTTCACCAGATTGATTCCTGGGATGGCAGGTCTTTCATATGAAGAAAGACTGGATGAACTGGGCTTGTACTCGTTGGAATTTAGAAGATTGAGGGGGGATCTGATTGAAACGTATAAGATCCTAAAGGGATTGGACAGGCTAGATGCGGGAAGATTGTTCCCGATGTTGGGGAGGTCTAGAACGAGGGGTCACAGTTTGAGGATAGAGGGGAAGCCTTTTAGGACCGAGGTTAGGAAAAACTTCTTCACACAGAGAGTGGTGAATCTGTGGAATTCTCTGCCACAGCAAACTGTTGAGGCCAGTTCATTAGCTATGTTTAAAAGGAAGTTAGATATGGCCCTTGTGGCTACAGGGGTCAGGGGGTATGGAGGGAAGGCTGGGTTCTGAGTTGGATGATCAGCCATGATCATAATAAATGGCGGTGCAGGCTCGAAGGGCCGAATGGTCTACTCCTGCACCTATTTTCTATGTTTCTATGTTTCTATGTAACACCTACAGCACAATACAGGCCCTTCGGCCCACAAAGCTGTGCCGAACATGTCCCTACCTTAGAAGTTACCTAGGGTTAGCCATAGCCCTCTATTTTTCTAAGCTTCATGTACCTGTCCAGGAGCCTCTTAAAAGACCCTATCGTATCCGCCTCCACCACCATTGTCAGCAGCCCATTCCACACACTCACCACTCTGTGTGAAAAACTTACCCCTGACATCTCCTCTGTACCTACTCCCCAGCACCTTAAAACTGTGTCCTCTCATGCTAGCCATTTAAGCCCTGGGAAAAAGCCTCTGACTATCCACACGATCAATGCCTCTCATCATCTTGTACATCTATATCAGGTCACCTCTCATCCTCCATTGCTCTAAGGAGAAAAGGCCAAGTTAATTCTACCTATTCTCATAAGGCATGCTCCCCAAACCAGATTTACATCCTTACAAATCTTCTCTGCACCCTTTGTATGGTTTCCACATCCTTCCTATAGTGAGGCGACCAGAACTGAGCACAATACTCCAAGTAGGGTCTGACCAGGGTCCTATATAGCTGCAACATTACTTCTCGGCTCTTAAACTCAATCCCAAAATTGATGAAGGTCAATGCACCGTATGCTTTCTTAACCACAGAGTCAATCTGTGCAGCAGCTTTGAGTGTCCTATGGACTCGGACCCCAAGATCCCTCTGATCCTCCACACTGCCAAGAGTCTTACCATTAATGCTATATTCTGCCATCACATTTGACCTACCAAAATGAACCACCTCACACTTATCTGTGTTGAACTCCATCTGCCACTTGTCAGCCCAGTTTTGCATCCTATCAATGTCTCGCTGTAAACTCTGACAGCCCTCCACACTATCCACATTACTTCCAACCTTTGTGTCATCAGCAAATTTACTATCCCATCCCTCCACTTCCTCATCCAGGTCATTTATAAAAATCACGAAGAGTAAGGGTCCCAGAACAGATCCCTGAGGCACACCACTCGTCTCCGGCCTCCATGCAGAATATGACCCGTCTACAACCACTCTTTGTCTTCTGTGGGCAAGCCAGTTCTGGATCCACGAAGCAATGTCCCCTTGGATCCCATGCCTCCTTACTTTCTTAATAAGCCTTGTGTACGGGGTCTTTCTTTTGTTACATTTAAAACGGCGACTTTGTTATGTTAATCTGGGGAATGCGGCTTTGTTGTGCTTTAACGCTGAAGAGAGTTTGCGCTAGCAGTTTGTTTACTTTAAAATGAGATAACAATGTTCTATTAGCCAATGGGTGGTTATGTATTGTTTTGTTTTCGGATACCATGCTGTATGATATGACTGTGGACTGAGTTTTGGCGGGGAGTCGGAGGAGAGACGAGGAGGACCACGGACGTGCGGAGAGGCTCCGGTCGATCACTCAGGGTGGTTCCGAGCCGTGAGTCGACGGAATTCGGGTGGTCGTCTGAAGTCGAATTGAGCTCCAATGTAGCGTGCGAAGAACTTGGACTTTGATAAGTGTTGGCGCCTTTTTTTTCATTACTTTCCTCTCTGTATCAAATGTATATTAATGCCATAGAATTAGTAATATTTATAAAGTGTATTTGTTAAAATTTACTGGGTGTGCTGGCTGATGATTGACGTTTGTGATTGATTCGGGTGGCCACCAACCCTGTGGAGAGTGTTGAGGCGAGTGCTGGGCTGGATCTCCCCTAGACATACACGAGCCAATATAACTGAACGTTACACTTGTATGGAGTACTTTATCAAATGCCTTGCTGAAATCCATATACACTACATCTACGGCTCTACCTTCATCAATGTGTTTAGTCACATCCTCAAAAAATTCAATCAGGCTCGTAAGGCACGACCTGCCTTTGACAAAGCCATGCTGACTATTGCTAATCATATTATGCCTCTCCAAATGTTCATAAATCCTGTCTCTCAGGATCTTCTCCATCAACTTACCAACCACTGAAGTAAGACTCACTGGCCTATAATTTCCAGGGCTAACCCTACTCCCTTTCTTGAATAAGGGAACAACATCTGAAACCCTCCAATCCTCCGGAACCTCTCCCGTCCTCATTGATGATGCAAAGATCATCACCAGAGGCTCAGCAATCTCCTCTCTCACCTCCCACAGTAGCCTGGGGTACATCCCATCCAGTCCCAGTGACTTATCCAACTTGATGCTTTCCAAAAGCTCCAGCACATCCTCTTCCTTAATATCTACATGCTCAAGCTTTTCAGTCCACTGCAAGTCATCCCTACAATCGCCAAGATCCTTTTCCGTAGTGAATACTGAAGCAAAGTATTCATTAAGTACCTCAGCTACTTCCTCCGGTTCCATACACACTTTTCCACTGTCACACTTGATTGGTCCTATTCTCTCATGTCTTATCCTCTTGCTCTTTACATACCTGTAGAATGCCTGGAGGTTTTCTTCAATCCTGCTCGCTAAGGCCTTCTCATGACCCCTTCTGGCTCTCCTAATTTCATTCTTAAGCTCCTTCCTGCTAGCCTCATAATCTTCTAGATCTCTATCATTACCTAGTTTTTTCAACCTTTTGCAAGCTTTTCTTTTCTTCTTGACTAGATTTACAACAGCCTTTGTACACAGCGCCACTTCCTGCCTACCTAGCAAGATTGTACTGTTGAATTTTATAACTTCCTTGATGACATCTGCATGTTCCTGTGTTACATCTACCCCTACCGTTATTCTTTTCTAGTCTAATATGCAGGGCTACTTCTGAAAACTGATGACGGATCTTTCAACGCCTGGGTTCTCTTAGGAGTTCGGGAATGAGCAAAAAAATGTTGATTCTTCACAATCACTTACTTTAAAGTTCAAACAAAGATACAGAGCACTTGAAACTAAGTGAGGAGCTGAGAACCCGAGATTAAATAGATTCAACATGGTGCTTTTCAAAAAGCCATCACTTTTATTCTCGAGATAACAGAAATTACTTAGATAATAGAATCCAATTGAAAGGCTACATAATTATAACAATTATAACATATATGGGGTGGCAAAGTAGCGTAATGGTCAGCACAACGCTTTTCAGTACAGGCGACCTGGGTTCACTTCCCACTGCTGCCCGTAAAGAGTTTGTATGTTCTCCCTGCGATCACGTGGGTTTCCTCCCACAGTCTAAAGGCGTACTGGTTGGTAGGTTAATTGGTCATTGTAAACTGTCCTGTGATTAGGCTGGGATTAAATCGTGGAGTTGCTGGGCGGCAAGGCTCGAAAGGCAGGAAGGGGCTGTTCCACGTTGTATCTCAATCAATAAATAAATAAAGTGCTAACATTTAGCCAATTAAAAGATAAAAGGGTGTACATAACTGTTATAAGGGTGTACATAAGGTCCTGACGAAGGGTCTCGGCCTGAAACGTTGACTGCACCTCCTCCTACAGATGCTGCTTGGCCTGCTGTGTTCACCAGCAACTTTGATGTGTGTTACATAACTGTTATACCGCCTTTGGCCAGTAGGTGGAGATGAACCACCACATACTGTGAAAAATCCAAGCCACACACACAAAATGCTGGAGGAACTTGCAGGCCAGGCAGCATCTGTGGAAAAGAGTACAGTCGGTGTTTCAGGCCGAGGCCCTTCAGCAGGACATTTTGGGCCAAAACGTCGACTGTACTTTTTTCCATAAATGCCTGCTGAGTTCCTCCAGCATCTTGTGTCTGTTGCTCGGATTTCAAGATTCAAGATTCAAAGATTCAAAAAACTTTATTGTCATTCTAACCATACATCAGCTCTGCAGGGCAGAATGAGACAGCGTTTCTCAGGGGCAGTGCAATCATAACATAACAAACGCAACACTAAATAATAAACATAACTAATAAATAAAAATAATAAATAATAAGCATCTGCAGCATCTGCAGATTTTCTCTCGTTTGTGAAAAATACATGAGTTTTTTAAAGATACAAATTATTGAGCCGATAGGCTGGTCCTGGACTTACTTCGTAATTTACTGGCATAATTTACATATAACTATTTAACTATTTATGGTTCTATTACTATTTATTATTTATGGTGCAACTGTAACAAAAACCAATTTCCCCCTGGGATCAATAAAGTATGACTATGACTATATTAAAAATAGTAATTATGTTAGTAAAAAGGAAACAATGTTCTTGGTCTTGCATTAATTCAATTGATATCTTATAAAAGGTAATTTAAAAAAACAACCGATTCTAACACTTAGGAGCAGCACCCTTTAGGATTTTTGGTGTTGTGTTGATGTCTGTTTGCAGTTCACTCATGGTATTCGAGGGAAGCTTCCATCACCATCTTCTGATACAGCACTCTAAGGTTGTAGTAAAATTATAACTGAAGAGAAATTTAGTTTCATCTTCTCTGCGTGACCGTGGCACTTGCAAATAAACCACTGAGGTACGCATTTTGTCAGCGGGCTTCCTCAATTGGTAATCAACAAGGTGGTTTTGATGTTGTAAACTTAAGGCCCTCGTGAATGAGTTCTTTGCAGCTGCCTCATGGGCACTGCTCAGCATTCACACAGAACTATGATGGGTCATTTCACAGGGCTTTGATACTGTCCTTGGAACACTTTCTAACTAATTACTGAGGCCAGGCTTACAATTTTAAGTTTTTTTTTATATATACTGTGCGCAGTCAACAATAAAAACATTTCTAATGTGTCTGGAATTGGATCAAAGTAAATCTTCCAACGATTCCCTGGCAGATCTTTGTGGAATGTCTGTATTCTTGAATTGAAATGCCTTTTTGGCTGACTCCTGTTTATGTTTTCATTTACATTTTACTTGACTCTTGTGCATTCTAACATCACAGAGCAGAGAGCCACCCCCCGACTAGTTATGTAGCTTTAGGAACCCTTGCAGAAGAAAATAATGCCGCCTTTCTGAACTCGCCACCATCTCGTCAAATAAACTCCAATATTTTGTTACTCCAACTGACACTTTCAGGCTCAGTTTCTTTTTGGACATTTATTTGGATTATGACATCTTTTTTTTAACCTAACATCTCACTGATTAACTTGAACAGTCCGTCAAAAATAGGTCATGATGGCTGGCTGAGACTCAATAGGGCCTACGTGTATCGCTGCGGACCCCTGTGAGAAGCGAACAGTATTTTCAAAGCTAATTAGGTAATCATCCTTCCCCATCCAGCTTTCAGTGACAAAATCAAATCCAGATGTTATTTGTATAAATTGTTCAATGGCTTATCACCACAAAACCCAAGGAGTTCACTTGTGAACAAAGTATAGTGGTAAATATAATTCTAACACACCCTGAATGTCTGGGACTAGGACGAGGAAAAGAATACATGGCATATTTGTAATCAGGAAAGCTAATACAAGCAACACACATCAAAGTTGCTGGTGAACGCAGCAGGCCAGGCAGCATCTATAGGAAGAGGCGCAGTCGACGTTTCAGGCCGAGACCCTTCGTCAGGACTAACTGAAGGAAGAGTGAGTAAGGGATTTGAAAGCTGGAGGGGGAGGGATAGAGCCGAGAGCTGGACAGGTGATAGGCAAAAGGGGATACGAGAGGATCATGGGACAGGAGGTCCGGGAAGAAAGACGGGGGGGGTGACCCAGAGGATGGGCAAGAGGTATATTCAGAGGGACAGAGGGAGAAAAAGGAGAGTGAGAGAAAGAATGTGTGCATAAAAAAGAGTAACAGATGGGGTACGAGGGGGAGGTGGGGCCTAGCGGAAGTTAGAGAAGTCAATGTTCATGCCATCAGGTTGGAGGCTACCCATACGGAATATAAGGTGTTGTTCCTCCAACCTGAGTGTGGCTTCATCTTTACAGTAGAGGAGGCCGTGGATAGACATGTCAGAATGGGAATGGGATGTGGAATTAAAATGTGTGGCCACTGGGAGATCCTGCTTTCTCTGGCGGACAGAGCGTAGATGTTCAGCAAAGCGGTCTCATTATATATAGGATTTGATAAACATCAGATTTTGAGGGAAATCTTATTGTAGTAAATGTTTATCTTTATTATTTTGGATGTAAAATTAAATATTTAGTTGTTCGCATGCAAGGTCACCAACCTGAAACATTAGTCACGTAATGTTTACTAGAAGCATTTGTTTTCACTAGTGATACCGCCTAACCTGCTGAGTACTCTCTACATTTTCTATTTTTTGTTTCAAATATTCGGTTCTTCCGTCCTTTAATTCACAAGTTTTAGGCTTTACAACCAGAAATCTCCAGTGAATGAAACACCAAGTTCTTGCTCATTCACTGCCTTATCGTATTCTCAGTGAAAGATTTAAAACGCTTTGAGTTCAGTTATGCTAATTAGACTTTACCATTAAGAAAAACAATAATACATGAAAGCGAAGTTTCAATCAGCTTTAGTCGGTGTACAAAGTTCAGTAACTATAGATTTTCCATTTTCTCTGGTCTCATTTTTAATTGCAACAGGCTAAATCTCCTAACTGTATGAGTACGTGGAAAGAATGCGAAATACATATACTACTGATTTAATCTGTTGTGCTGAAAATATCCAAACGTTTCCAATGTTTTAATTTAATTTTAAAATAATCAGACCCTATCCCCGACGTCTAACAGGACACAAACACCTCCCTGAACAGAGACAACTTTCAATGACAGAGTTAACACAAAATCACGTGCGTACTCGGGCTGAACTGTAGCCCCGCCCACCCCGGGAGGTGGTACGCATGCGCACGATCGGAGTGACCAATCATAGGGCAGGGACCGCCGGATGTGGGGCCTGTGACGTCCCCTCGAGGTGAGGGGCCGCATCTCCTTGGGACCGAGCCGGTGGAGGTGAAGCCGAGGCGGGTCTTGGACACAGCCGGCGGCGGGCGGGGACCCGAACTGCCGCTCTCACGCTGATGGTTTTCCTCACGCTCTCGCGTTGGATCCGGAGCCGCGGGCCCGATCGATATTGGCGGGTCCAAGAAGTCTTGAAGCACGCACGGGTGAGGGAGGGAGGCCGGGCGAGCAGGCAGAGGGTCGGGACCTGAGGCCGGGCTGCTGGGATGCCGCCAGACTCCCAGCTCCGGGGCCCGACCATAACTTTACCCAGCGGGACAGGTTTGGGTTTAATAGGAAGCGGTAAAGCCCCAGTTGCTGTTGGCAATGGGATCCCTGTAGTCAGCATGGAGTTGGTGGGCCGAAAGGCCTGAGTCTATCACTGTGACCCGGCCTCCGTGTGCCGGTCAGTCAGTCGTATAGCAAGGAAATAAGCCCTTCGGGCAAATTCGTCTATGTGACCTTAGCCTCATTTGGTCCATAATGCCATCTATCCTCCCATCCATCTCCTCTTGTGCTAATGTCCTTTTAAATGCCTCAACCACTTCCTCTGGCAGCTCATTGCGTGAAGTTGCCCTTGCGTTCTCTTTTGAATCTTCCACCTCTCACCTCAGCCCTATGACCTGCCCAAAGATCGATTCTCATTTATTATTTCTTTGTTTATGCAGCATTTCCGCGGGCGGAAGAATCGATGCTACAGCCTGGCGTTGCGGGCCGTTCGGAGAGCCTTCCTCTACTCCACCAAAGCCAGGAAACTGAAGAAACGGAACATGAGGACGGTAAAGAGCCCCACTGACTGGGCTAGTCGGCAACTGGGGAGGGGTTTTGCAGACATCTGGCAAGATATGCAGCTGTAGTCTCAAGTTATAGAGAAACATGAAATGAGTTCAGTGACAATAGTGCTTCTGGAGGGTTGTTTGTAAATGTGGAATGGGAGAGCCAGTGCTTTATGAAGTATTAGAGAAATTGGTATCATTTGGCATGAGAACTCGAGAGGAATATTTAACAGAGCAAGCAGCACTTAAATGGGCTGTAAGTTTAGACTATTGTTGCATACACAGGAGTGCAAGGAATTTTCATGCTTTTTGATGTTTTTATTTCGTGTTGATTATTTTAAAGATTGCTAGTTAGTTGCAGTGTCAACCTGACAGCGTGTATGTTGTGAACAGGTATGGTATTTCAAATCGAGGCAGGAAATACAGTGGATTCTGGTTAACTGGGACACATCAGGACCCCTACATTTGGCACAGTCAAGCGGCTGCCACAGTAAGCCGAAGTTTCATGGAAATAGTTAATAAGGTTAATAGTTAATAAAAAAGACAAACTGATTATTAAATTATGCGTTTAAATGAAATTCAGAGCAAATTAGAACACTACCAATACTAGTACAGTGCTATAAAACTATTATTTAATAAGTGTACAGTGACATGTTCTTTTGACTGTAAATGAACAAAATCAGCGCAGACACCTAGTGCAGATAATGGACTGCCTTCATACAAGGCTTTTGACAATTGCATCCTCCAATTCTTCATTTTCATTGTAACATTGTTGATACCTTTAAATTCTTTGTAGTGCCTAACTTAAGTAGTGAAATCGTTTCATTTTCATTCCTGGCCATTTCTAGCATGTATCTGCAAGCCTGAATCAGCAGTAATTGAAACAGCTCTGAACTGTCTTGCTGCTTATTTCTTGCCAACTGTCAGTGACAAAAATCACTGCTATTTGAACACAAACACACGCAACGTGTATTATTTAAAAACTGTTTGCTCTAAGCATGGTGTAGGAATTAATGGCTATAGACATGCACACAACTGACACTAGTTAGAAGCTGTTTGTCAACAGTCTCCTCTCCCAATTAAGGAGCAAAGTCTCCCAAATAACTGAAGGAAAACTCGGCTATTTTCTCAGTTAGTTTTTGTTCTTGAAGAGCTGTCCCAAATAAGCAGCTGCTCTGATTAACTGATGGCCCAATTAACTGGAATTCACGCTACTTGCAAGACAGAGACTGGCACAGACGCTCCAGTTTTACTACTGGAGTTTCAGGCTTGGTTTATGAAAAGAGAGTAAGCAGACTGATCCTATACTCTTTTTATTTTAAAAGAATAAGAAGGAATCTTATTGAAATACATAAAACTTGTGGGACTTGAAAGGATAGGTGTGGAGCTGATGTTTCTCCTAGCTGGAGTAGCTAAAAACAGGGGTCACAGTCTCAAAATAAGGGGTTAGTCTGTCATGGCAGAGTTGAGAAGAAATTTTTTCTCCCCGATGGTAGTAAATCTTTGGAATACTCTATTCAATGCTCAGCCACTGGAAATATTTCTGGACAGAAATCACAGATCTTTTGATATTCATGGACTCAAGGATGACCATGTTAGGACAGGAACGCAAGGCTGAAGTACAAGATTAATTCTTAACTGAATTGTGGAACAGGCACGAATGGCTGATCGACCTACGTTTTATTTGTTATTCAAGTATTGGGTCACTGCTACTTTGTGCCCAAGTCAGTTCATTATTAGTCATGATTTGGGGAAATACTCAAATATGGGTCTTTTGATTAGCCTTTTGTGTATACAATTGTAATTTTAGGTAGGTCAGTTGAAGGAATTGAAAGCTACATGGTGAAGTGTTAAACTTTTGTGCAGAGTGAACTACGTGAGTCATGTGGTTTCCTTCAGCTCTATCTTGTGGCCTTAATAAAATGTAATACAATATGGGGTTGTGTGTAAATGGGGATGTTCATGTAGTATTTGGTACCTAGGTGCATTAATTTGTATTATTGAAGTAAAGTTTATTAAATAGTGCAGAAGCTGATTGAAATTAACGCCACAGAGTTTATTTTTTCCTAAGGTGGCTGTTGACATTCCTGATCATTGTTTCGAGAGAATAGTTGTCTTTGAGTCCTCAGCTACATCAAATGCCAGTTGGCTTAGATAGTAAAATGGACATTTCAGAGGCCATTTCCAAGATACAGTCCTAGAATGACTAACCATTACTGTATCCCGATCTACATCTTTCCCATACATATATCCTGCCTACCTGCAGTACGGTTTCCCTTAATTATTTTTTACTTTGTTTGCTGACATGAAGGACCAAAATACATGAGCATTTTATTTTTTAAAAATGCTAAGCTCTACTTGATTTTTAAATGGTACAATAGTACTGAAGTCATTCAGTAGTTCTACTTCCGTAGAAGTTTACCTGCCAATATCCCTGGTTCTTGTAATAAAATTCATGATTGAATAAAGAAAATATGATGAATTATTTTGTTTCAGCTTTGGATCAGCAGAATAGCAGCAGCCTCCAGGGAGCATGGGCTGAAATACCCAATACTAATTTGTAATTTGATTAAGGTGAGTTTGCAGCTTATAAATATTTAGTGGATTGATGGCCTTGATCATGTTGCAATGAGCGGGTGGTTTATTTTGCATTCCATTATGAGGGCTTCTCATGATTTGTAAATTAGTTCTGGCTGAGTTCTTGGAACCGGAACCTGGTGGGCATGTGCTCTTCTGAGAACTTAAACATATTCTAAACTGATGCTTCAATGAGGGCATGCCAGAGCATGGTGACTTCTGCATGAAATATTAAAACAGGCTGTGCTAGACGACACGATTCAGAGAACACAGGAATTTTTGTAGTGTTCTGACCAGCAGCTAGAACTTGCCTAATTTACTGTTTTGAAATATCATTGTTTAAAAAAAAATTGCTGTCTAAATAGTTATAACCACTAACAGGAATAAAGTAATTGAGTTGCTACAATGCTTCAAAATGTAAATGCTGTGTCAAATTCTTATAGTTTATTTTCCTGTTATGTAAGAGTGGTATATTTAGGATTAATTATTGGTCCAAAAATGAATAAATTCAGTTTTTCTACACTTTTGGTTAGTTATATAGTAACATTCAGAAAGGATAGGCCAGTTGTCCCATGGGAGTGATAAAGTTTGTATGGCTTGGCTGGGAGATTGGATTGTACAAATACGTAAATGAATATAAATTTTATTTTCTTGCCCACTGTGTTGACAATAGAAAGTTATGTCAAAGCCCAGAGTTACTGTACACTGACTCTATGTATTAAATGTTGAAGTAGAGGATAAGTTCAGAGAAATCGGCAGCTGGGTTGGTCCATGCAACTTCAGATTCTGACTAAATTTGACACAGTGCTGCTTTCCACTCTGATAAATGTGTTGTTTAACTGGCTTTTTTTGTAATTTTTATGCTTTAGAGTTGATAGAAAAAAGTTCTGAAAATTGTATGAGATGTTTTAATAATTAAGCTTTTGTTATTAAATTTTGATAGAGTCAAGTGGAACTAAATAGGAAAGTACTTGCTGATTTGGCTGTATACGAACCAAAGACATTCAAATCCCTGGCAGCACTAGCAAAGCGAAGAAGGGAAGAAGGCTTCCTTGATGCGTTAGGCGATGGCAGAGAACCCGATGGAATATTTTCACGTATTGTGCACCGCGACTAAAGGAATAAATGTGAATAATTACTGTAAATAATTTTCATCTGTTTTGTAACTGAGTTTTGCTGGCAATTTAACAAAACATTTGAAGCAGACTTCAAATCTGTCCAAAAATCTTTGGCATTGCTGTGTGGACTTTGACAAGAAATAGTTATTACCATGCATACTTGAATCTAAGTATGATTATATGAAATTCTTCAATAAGATTTTGGTAACTTGGAAAATGTGACAGGCTGGGGAGAAAAACTGCTTGCTGGAAAACATCAGTACATGTTGTCTTCCTCAGCTTTGATCATCCAATTTTCATGTACTAAAGAATACTGAAATATATTTGATTACACTTAAAAGAGAAGATAATTGGGCCCCGTCTAGTGAAAATAGTACTAATAGGATGTAGTTTTTGGCACAAGGGCTCATTGTACATCAATGATTGAAGAAGAAGAGGACAGTTGTGTTTCTTTTTTAAATCACTGGGATGCTTGCCTAAGTCCTGCTCTTTGCTTTGTTCCAATATTGCTTCCAGTGTACTGGGCCAAACTGTAATTTATTTCTGTCCCAATAAATCATTTAATGCTATTTTATGTAGAATATCTTAATCTATCTTGGACAGTATGGTTTTGTGGAGATAATGAGTTATTTATGATAAATGCGTGGGTAATGGAATGATGCTCTATCCATTGCCCAAGAGGCTTTTCAAGATGTCGGAATAACTTGTAAGATGAGCTAGATCCATGCTGTCTCAAAATAGTTCACTTTCTATTATGGAGAGGTACAGCTGAGCTTTGGCTCAGCAGTTAACCATCATGATGTCCTCTCAAGTAGATTAGTAATCAGAGCCTAGATGTTCAGAATGGAACAATGAGGGAACTCATACATAGCTTTATAGTACTGACAGAAACCTGTACTGAAAGCAGATCCAGCTTTTAATATGCAATTGGTCACATACTTACAGATGAACTAATCAGCTCTTCCAAGGTGTTGGTGTGGACGTAATGGATTTGATTGCCTTTTGTATTGAGGGAGGTGTGGGGAAGAGATTTAATGATTCAAACCAATTGCTGAATTTCTCTTCCTTCAGCTATTCCTCCCACTTTCTATTTATGCCTCTTTTTCCCCATGTCACCAAATGGCTTTGAAAGTTTACTCTCCCTCTTGCCATCCACATGCATGTGCATCGCTTGCTGCGCCTACCTTGGCTTATTGCTGTTTCTTACTGCTGCTGGGCCTTTACTTTCCAATGCTCCCTTTTGCCCCTTTCACCTGTCCTTCATTGCATCTTTGTATTTCACATTTTTATCCTCCACTTTTTCTTCCCCCGGCCTGTGCATAGGAAGTGCACTAGTTTGGAGAGGCTGCTTCCCTTTGACTCGTGCAGGGGTTCCCAACCTGGGGTCCATGGACCCCTCAGTTAATGGTAAGGCTCCGTGGCATAAAAAAGGTTGGAACCCTGGACTGGTGGGACAAGGATTCTCAACAATCAAATCTCTGCCTATATACTGGGTTATCTCACACTCATCAGTGTTGACAAAGATTGCTCACCGAGAGGTCTCCAGGGACTCATCAACGATGACTAAGAAGCTCCTTTGACTCAGGTTCAAATCTGGTGGCTCATTTGGTTACCTGAGCTGTGTGTTTTTCTGGAAGCTGAAGAAATGCCCTATTCTAGATGTGCATAAGCTGCATGTCAACAAGTGAATCGATGTCTACCTCATTTCAATAAAGGCTCTGCTAGAAGAGAGTTGAACTAGAGGACTAATGGGGAAACTATTCGTCCTATGGTGCCTCCACTCAATGAATCAAAGTTACCCCCAATCTCAGTTGTCTTGACGCTGAGCTCTAATTCATTAAGTATGCAAGAGGATGTGCTTTATACAGGGCATCTGCAAAACACAGAGGTTCATTCTAGTGGGAGCTGCTGTACAACTCCACCCTCTGACAAAGTGTCCCAGTGAGGCACCGGAAAATATAGACCATCTACCAAACCGCAGGCAGTGAAGCCAAATGATGATGATGAAGTCTGCCAAGACGACAAGTGTGCCAGTATAGTCCTTGGCCCTCTGAGGAAATGGGCTTCTGAATGTGAAGACCTCAAATCTGGCACCAAACATAGTATACTGGCCAATGATATTCCCTGCCCTCCTATTTGCTTTTGAGACTTGGGGGTTGTAAGGCACTGGAGCAACATTCCAAAATATAGAAAGGCATCATTTTCCATAAGACATAGCAGTAATAATTCAGTCCAAGTCTGCTCTGCCAGTCAGTCATGTCTGATTTATTTTCCCTCTCAGCCCCATTCCCCTGTCTTCCTGTAACCTTTGATGCCCTTACTAATCAAGAACTTGGCGACCTTCACTTTAAATATACTCCAGGACCTGACTTCCACTGCAGTCTGTGGCAACCGATTCTACAAGTTCACCACTGTCCGGCTACAGAAATTCCACCTCATCTCTATTCTAAAGGGACGTCTTTGATTTTGTGAGGCTGTGGCCACTGGTCTTATCCTCTCCCACTATTGGAAGCATCTTTTCCAGATCTACCCTATCGAGGTCTTCCAAAATTCAGTAGGTTTCAATGAGATCTCTTCTCTCTTCCTCCCCCCCCCCCCCCATTCTTCTAAACTCCAGTGAGTACAGGGCCTGAGTCATGTAGATTAATTATTCACCAGCGGGTCAGGTAAAGCAAAGCAGTCCAACACTAATTGCACTGAGATGGTGCCTTGAAGCAAACCATGTTATTTGCCTGCCTGATGCCAGACTCTGACAACTACTGCTCTCTTCCAAGCTCGGTCAAATGAAGACATTACTAGGTGGGTAAATTAATAGATTTGTGGCTTTAGACGGGGCAAATGCAACATTCCCATAGATTTCTCAAAATTCCAGGCCAAGTGGTGAATGAGCAACCAGGACTGCACTGAGAGTCTTGAGAGACAAGGTAGAGCCGTAGATGTAGTGTATATGGATTTCAGCAAAGCATTAAGGTACCCCGTGCAAGCTTATTGAGAAAGTAAGGAGGCATGGGATCCAAGAGGACATTGCTTTGTGGATCCAGAACTGGTTTGCCATGGAAGGCAAAGAGTGGTTGTAGACGGGTCATATTCTGCATGGAGGTCAGTGACCTCAGGGATCTGTTCTGGGACCCCTGATTTTCATAAATGGCCTGGATGAGGAAGTGGAGAGATGGGTTAGTAAATTTGCTGATGACACGAAGTTTGGGGGTATTGTAGATAGTGTGGAGGGTTGTTAGACGTTACAGCGGGACATTGATAGGATGCAAAACTGGGCTGAGAAGTGGCAGATGGAGTTCAACCCAGAAAAGTATGAGGTGGTTCATTTTGGTAGGTCAAATATGATGGCAGAATATAGCATTAATGGTAAGACTCTTGGCAGTGTGGAGGATCGGAGGGATCTTGGGGTCCGAGCTCATAGGACACTCAAAGCTGCTGTGCAGGTTGACTCTGTGGTTGAGAGGGCATATGTTGCATTGGCCTTCATCAACCATGGGATTGAGTTTAAGAGCCGAGAGGTAATGTTGCAGCTATATAGGACCCTGGTCAGACCCCACTTGGAGTACTGTGCTCAATTCTTATCACCTCACGACAGGAAGGATGTGGAAACCATATTAAGGGTGCGGAGGAGATTTACAAGGATGTTGCCTGGATTGGGGAGCATGTCTTATGAGAATAGGTTGAGTGAACTTGGCCTTTTCTCCTTGGAGCGACAGAGGATGAGAGGTGACCTGATAGGGGTGTACAAGATAAAGAGAGGCATTTATTGTGTGGATAGTCAGAGGTTTTTTTTTCCACGGCCGAAATGTCTAGCATGAGGGGGATAGTTTTAAGGTGCTTGGAGGTAGGTACAGAGGAGATGTCAGGGGTAAGTTTTTTACGCAGAGAGTTGTGAGTGCGTGAAAAGGGGCTGCCAGTGGTGGTGGTGGAAACGGAAATGAAAGGGCCTTTTAAGAGACTCCTGGATAGGTACATGGAGGTTAGAAAAATAGAGGGCTATGGGTAAGCCTAGGTAGTTCTAAGGTAAAGACCTGTTCAGCACAGCTTTGTGGGCCGAAGGGCCTGTATTGTGCTGTAGGTTTGCTATGTATCTAAAACCCAACCTAAGTGGTAAAAGGAACTTTTCCCAAACCACCCAGCCATGTTCAGACAGCATCTCCTACCTCATCCGCAGATGAACCTGTGGTTCCCATTTGGGACATCAGTCTTCTGTGGACCTGAAGTGTGAGCTCTTCATTCTTGCCAAGTGCATTGATAAAGAAGCAGAAGAAACTCAAAGCTTGGGGGTTTAAAAGTTGAATAATGGTGTGTCCTTAACATTTCTCTGATCCCATATTGTGCTGACGCAGAGCATGAGAAATACACAAATCCTTACCCAGGTCAAATAACATTTATCTGACAGATCTCTCTTTGAGTAAGGGGAAATGCACGTTCACCTTGGTGAGGTCTACGTACGCCTATTATACAAAGCACAGCTTTTTATAGATATTCCAACACAAGGTACAGCACCTTCACCGATAATACCGATATTCAATTATCCTTCACTGCCCCAACAAGAAAGCATGTGGTTAATTGTTTCTGATATACCTTCAACGCATGTTCATCGTGTGCCTTGCAGGTTCCTGCCTTCGATCAGGGTGCCGAAAGAATCCCTTTGTTCAATTTTGACCAAGGATACAAAGGTGATGATGAGCAGCAATGGACCCAGTTTCTGCACTTACCACAGACCTCCAGAGGTCTGGTGTATCTCGTACCTGTGTTAATTAACTGTTCTCAGCACCTGCACTGACTTGCTGCATCATCGCCTCCCAATATATTGTTACAGTACACTTTGCCTATCTTGATCCATGATATTTCCTTTTTCTGATGGAGGTGTTTGGTCACCAGGAAGATATCTCTAGAGTTATCCCTGCTGTCATAACAGAGATTTGTAGCTTCCTTGCGATGATGGGGGTTATCCTTTGGGGATGTGCTTATTTTCCAGTGGTTCAATTTAATATCAGAGAAAGTATACAATATACAACCTGAAATTCTTACTCTTCACAGACATCCATGAAACAGAAAAAAAAAATGACAGAAAACATAACCCCATCTTTTTATGCCATATTGCTGTACAAATCAGGCTTTTTGAAAGTGTAGAAATACACACTTTTGTTATATTAGATTAACATGCAAATTAACCATACAAGTTGGGGCCCTAGGTCTCTCTGTGGGTAGAAGGATGCATCATCCAGGGGCATGGATGAGGGGTGCAGAAGATTAAGGGTCAGGAAAGCACAGTGTAATCTTGTATGAGATACCAGTTTAATTGAAAACTGTTACTTTGTCCTTGTAGTCTTTTTTTTATGCATTTAAGTGGCTTTTAAAAGGGCATATGAATAGTTAGAGGATGGAGGGATACCGGACATGTGCGGGAGGAAGCGATTTGATTTGGCACACGTTCCCTCCCGACATTGTGGGTCAAAGGGCCTTTTGCTGCGCTGTACTGCGTTCTACGTTTTCCATCGGGTTCCAGGTTCTGCAGGAAATACGTGTGCCCAACGTCAAGGCTGCTGCAGCCAGGAACGCTCTCCTGGTGTCTGAGTGGAACCCTCAAATCCTCAGCTACATGTTCGTGCTGCATGACTGGCTGCCGCCTTGCACGGCCATTTGTCCGCGGTATCATGCTGTTGTATATCTTTCCATTTACTTCAACCTGTTTGTCATCCCCATTTTGCATGACACTTGCCTCACTCAAAGCTTGAAAATAGAAGCCAAGTGTGATTGTATCCATGAAGTGCATGTGTTCTAAGATGGGTAGAAATTTCCTTACCCCATTATATTATTATTATATATAATAGCTGGGCTATAAATGTGCAGGAGCAATGTGTGGTTAAGTGCCTTGCTCAAGGACACAACACGCTGCCTTGGCTGAGGCTCGAACTCGCGACCTTCAGATCACTAACCCAGCGCCTTAACCACTTGGCCATGCTATGCCTAATTAGAAGCACGGAAACAGGCCCTTTGGCCCACCAAGTCTGTGCCAGCCACCAACCATTTATTTATACTGATCCTGTATGAATCCCATTATTCTCTCCACAACAATCTGCTGGGGCATCTTGGCAGGTTGAGCAGAACCTGTGGGAGAGGAGGAATTGTCATAATTTCAGGTCAAAATGTTGCATCTGGACTGAGGGCAGAGGGCAAGACAACCAGGTCTCTGCATTTCCATTATTCTCCCCTCATTCCGATCAACTGCTCCCAGATTCCGCCACTCAGCTAGATGCCAGACACAGTTTATATTGGCCTACAAATCCACCAGCCAGCATAACCTCTGGGATTGGTGAGGGAAAACAGAACATTTAGAGGAAACATGTCGTCACATGGAGAACATGCAAACTCCATGCCACCTAAATTCTGGATTGATTCAGTCTCTGGAACTGAAGCAGGAACCCTTCTGCCACATTATTTCCATTGAGTTAGGGCCACAGATACCAGCGCAGAAACACAAGTGCTCCAACAATCGTTAAAACTGTTGCTGTCAAGTACTGTAGTAGGGCATAAACAAGAATGGGGGAAAAAAATATGGAATCCTGGAACAGGACTACCTAACAGAGAGTATTGAAACATGAAATCCAAATTTTGGGTCGTCATAGAGAAGCACCTAAACAAAAGGGCCTGCTTCGGTGCTGTTCGACCCTATGAGAAGTGAAATTTATCAGCAAGGAATTTTATTGCAACCTGTATTGCAATACATGACAACAATCTAATCAATTAAATCCCCATTGAGTGGTTTACCCGAGGCATTCCTATTTCTCTTCAATATGCTTTGTTTATATATATGATATATATATATAGTGCAAAGAACCGGTGTATGTCTCCATGCACTTTCTGGACCTGCAACACCCTGTCGGATTCAGCAGGGACACCGGAGGGAACCGCTGCTGACGTTCCGGGAGCCATCGTCAGGGGGAGCCGCTGGACGCGGAGCCGGAAGTATTTAAGTGATGCACAGCTGGCTCTGCGGCCGCCATATTCAGCCCTTGGTTTTATTGCCGCCCGGTTCGGTTCCTTCACCCGGGGAGGGAGTGCCGGGCGGATTCCAGTCGCAGCGTTGTTTGGCTGCTCGACCAGGATCTGGAGGCCCGTTCGGAAGGTGCTGGACGGCTTTCATGACGAGGTAAATGGCGCGACCTGTGGGAAGGCCCGGTTCGGGGTCGGGCGCAGGATCCGGGCCTTGGGGCTACCGCCGACCCGGGGCTACCTACCGCCACTTTCGGGAGCGGAGCCCGGCCTGGGCTGGGGGCCGGGGGCCGGGGGTGTTCTCGGTAGACAGGCGGTAAACCCCTATTAACAATCAGCTGCAAGTCAGGCGGTGGCAATAGGGGACGGCCAAGTAACCGCCCACTAACCTTCCACCGGTTCTGTAGTGTCAGACTTGCACTGGTTCTACAACAGTAACCCTGTCAGTGGCAGTAGAAGTTCCGCGTCCAGCATCCTAATGCACGTGAATAAGTGAGGGTCTGTTTGGGCTTCGGTCCTATACCTACGTTGTCATAAAGCTTTCTCTCCCCCCACTCCCCATGTAAGATTACTACACCTGCTTGAGGCATTGTCTTGGCTTTGATGACGGTTTTGGCCTGGGGATTAATGGGGATGGAACCGTGGAAGGAGGTACTGAATAAAGTTCCGAATTTCCTGATGCTCTTACATTCCAAGGGGTTGTTTACTCTTAGTATCACTCCACCAATATTTAACAAGTTTTCAAATAATCCCAGCTCTTGCCTGCAGTGATGTTCACATTGTTAGAGTAATGTGCCCCTGCAGTGAGTTCCATCACCTGAGAGCTTGACTGGCCCAGTATACCTTGGGTTTTTGAATCTCTGTTCCAAAAGGTAAATGGATTGTAAGGGTTGTTTAAAGTTCAAGACATGATCCCAGCACAAATCCCATGGTCAACTGGGTGGTAGTGATCTTTATTTTACTGTAGGCTTCTGTGATGTGGTCTGCTGGCAGGAGGCATCTCAAAACAGGAGAGATACCACTGATCTTGTTGAATCCATTGGCAACTTGAGCCAATATGAAAGTCCTTTCTTCTGTCCACATCCCAGCATTGAGGTCTTAATTCCCTTCTATTTGGTTCCACTGGATTGTTCACATGTTAAACAGTGTACTTCTAGATTCAACGCTTCAAATGCTATTATGGCAAGAGATTAGGGTGATATTAGTACAGCTGGTACGGAGGCTGCAAAGTGCATTCAGTGCTGCCTTCATGGAGTTTGCACGTTTTCCACGTAACAGTCTGGATGTATTTTTGGTGCTCTAGTTCCCTCCAACATCCCAAAGACAGTTATGTTGCTAGGTAAATCAGCGACTGTGAATTCCCTTCTGTGCATAAGACTACAAGGCTTTTAGGCACACAATTTTGTAGAGAATGGTGGGGTAAGGATCAAATGCTGGCGGAAGAGAATTTGTATAATTCAGCAAAACACAGGAAACGCTGGAGGAACTCAGCACGCCGGGCAGCATCTATGGAAAGGAGTAAACAGATGATGTTTCTGGCCAAGACCCTTCATCAGGACTTTTTTTTCCATAGATACTGTCTGGCCTGCTGAGTTCCTCCAATGTTTTGTGTATGTTGCTTGGATTTCCAGCATCTGCAGATTTTTCTGTTGTCTGTATAATTCAGCGTTACGTTTGCTGCCGACGTTGTGGGCCAAAGGGCCGGTTACTGTGCGTTCTGTGTTTTAAAATCTGTAAGGAAATCAGATTGACGGGGAGGATGAAAAAAGGGTAGCACTTCAGTGTAAGGTAGTGGGAGTATTAGAAACATGCTTGAAAAGTAGAAGAATAAGATGGGAATTTAAATTTGTAGGATGAAAGTGTACTTGGTGTCAGGCCTATTTTTTAAGTGCTGATGTGACTGTAGACGTACCAGAAGATAACATGGGATGTACCTTGAGATAACTACAGAAAAGTTGTTAGCAGATTTTGGTGTAAAAGTTATCTAAAGCCTCAAGGTTGATGAAGGAAGCTGGAGGTTCTGACTTCAATTTTTCAATCTTCCTTAGATATTCAAATTCTACCGGTGGACTGAAGCATAGCCATTGTAACACCTCTCTACAGGAAGGGAGAGAAGGATAAACCAGGTAATTATTGTCGTTAGTCTGATGAAAATTAATGAACATTTAGAAATGTGAGTCATTTGAGAGCAAATAGACTTGGAAGCAAGGTGTTTTTGGATTTTTAATGTAAGTGGCAAGTAAGGTGGGAGAGTGTTTGAAGGAAATAGTGTTAACGTTTGCTCGGAACGAAGGATTAAAGCTGTTGTACCTGGGTGATGGCTGTTGGAACCAACTTGTTTGCTGTATGTAGGGAAAATACTTCCATCAGTAACCCAGGAATGGCAAGTTTATAAACTGGAAGAAAATTTTCAGGGAAGTTTTGAGGAAATACTAGATATTGGAATGTACTGGACTGAGAGGAAAACAGGTACAAAGGTAATAAATTTCTACACTGCGAATGTGGCACAGAAGTTCTGTTTGCAGACTTGTACATCAGAGCTTTGGGGCACAGGGTCAAAGGCAGATTGGAGTTGAGAGGGAAAATAAATCGGCCAAGGTCGAATGCTGGTGCAGACACGAGGGCTGAGTGGGTCAATTCTGCTCCAATGTCTTACGGTCGTAGGCTGTAATTCAGTCGGATAATGACAGGGATGTTGAATTATAATTATTAGAGAAGTTGGTTTCATCTATTGAGATTTGAGTAGGAAGGCTTACTAGAGTTTATGGGATGCGAGAGTGTTGCATTGCAGAATGAGCCCATCTGCCTCTCACACTTGGGCACAATGTGCTCAATTAGTCCCCCATTTTAATTCATCCGTGTATTGAATGGTTTTGCTTTGCTTCGTGTTCTATTTAGCACCAGTTGAAGTGTTTGCACTTTCTGCCCTCTGTTTCCTTCGTATTATAACAACATTTAAATACATCCCTGCAGTTAGTTTATCGAGAGAGGAGGTAGCTCATCCAGTCCATTAAGTCCGTGCTGGTTCCCAGTAGACCATTTGCATTCGTCCTACTTTCCACCCACCATATTTCTTAGTCCTGCAGCTTGTCATCTTTCATCCCCCTCATCTGCTGCTGATGCTTTTGCCACCTGCATGTACCGAGTGCTAATCTGTAGAAGCCAATTAACCAACCCACACATGGGGGATGAGGGATTGCTTCCTTAATTGTGGTTCACATTAGAAGCAATAAGGGACAGAAATGGGAGTCCTGAAAAAACAGGTTTTTGAGCACGAAGAGCAGCAGGTTAAAGAATGGGGCCAGAGGATAGTAATTTTCAAGTCACTTGCTGCATGTATTGAAAGGAAGGAGCATGCATTACTGATTTGGATGTATGTCCTGAAGTGGTTCAGTGCTAGACCTACTACAGTGGTAGTGACCTGTGTTCAATTCCTCCGCTGTCTGTAGGGTGTTTGTTCCATTTCCTCCCACATTCCAGAGGCATGGGGGTTAGTAGGTTAATTGGTCATGTGGGTGTAACTGGGGAGTGCGGGCTTGTTGGGCCAGAAAGGCCGGTAACCGTGCTGTATCTCGAAATAAAAAATATAATACAAATGTGCTGAATTTGTGAACTGGCACGAGGAATTTGTTCAAACTGGGGGGAGAAATGTTGGGAGTATGAGAAATAAAGCCAGAAGGAGATCAGGTGTTTCCCTTGAGCCTGCTCCATTTTTTCTGTAGGATCATGGCTAGTCCAGTGTTGGCATGAACCCCGCTTCCTTGCCTGTTCCCAATGCTTTTGACTCCTTTGTATTCCAAAACACTGCCAGTCATGTCTTTGATTATATAAACAACAGCCTTTGGGATAGAAAATGCCAACAATTCATGACTAGCTGTGAAATTCTTCTTTCTCTCCACATTAGATTGCTGAGCCTTTTTCCAAAACTGGGCTCATTTTTCGAGATTTCTCCACAATGGGAAACATTCAGCATCCGCCCTGAGACACTTCACTCTCGGGATCTTGCACATTTCCCTAAAGTTGATTCTAAACTTCAGTGAAAATAGGTCAGCTTGCTCAGTTGTTCCTTTTAAGGCAGCCCCTTCATTCCAGCAATCACCCTAGTGAAGCTACTTGAAGTACCAACAAGGCAAGTACCTAAACAGACCAAAGCTATCTGTAGTATTCCAGTGCAGTAAACTCACTTTCTTGACATAATGGCTAATGTAATGTTTTACAATGCCAATGATTGGGATTTAATTCCCACTTCACTCTGTACGTTATGCAGAGAATGCACAATTCTCCCATATTCCTAAGATACGGATTTGTAAAGGTTAGTAAGTTGTGGGCATGCTACTTCGGTGCCAGACATAGAAACATAGAAAATAGGTGCAGGAGTAGGCCATTCGGCCCTTCGAGCCTGCACCGCCATTTATTATGATCATGGCTGATCATCCAACTCAGAACCCAGCCTTCCCTCCATACCCCCTGACCCCTGTAGCCACAAGGGCCATATCTAACTCCCTCTTAAACATAGCCAATGAACTGGCCTCAACAGTTGCTGTGGCAGAGAATTCCACAGATTCACCACTCTCTGTGTGAAGAAGTTTTTCCTAATCTCGGTCCTAAAAGGCTTCCCCTCTATCCTCAAACTGTGACCCCTCGTTCTGGACCTCCCCAACATCGGGAACAATCTTCCCGCATCTAGCCTGTCCAATCCCTTTAGGATCTTATACGTTTCAATCAGATCCCCCCTCAATCTTCTAAATTCCAACGAGTACAAGCCCAGTTCATCCAGTCTTTCTTCATATGAAAGACCTGCCATCCCAGGAATCAATCTGGTGAACCTTCTTTGTACTCCCTCTATGGCAAAGATGTCTTTCCTCAGATTAGGGGACCAAAACTGCACACACACACACACACACACTTTCAAGCTGTCCCCGGCACGTACTCGGACTGTGTTAGTCATTGGTGCAAGTGACACATTTCACTGTATGTTTTGACACACATGTAACAAATAAAGCTAATATTTATCTTTCAATAAAACCAAAATTCTGCTTTTATTTTCAATTACTGTATAATCTGCATGCTAATTTTGTGTTACCTATACATGCATGCTCATCTGCCTCTATATTAGCTTTCTGTGTTCTCCATACAGACTTAATTCTGCATTTCTGTTCTTCCTCACAAAGTGAATAACCTGGCATTTCGTTAAGGCCATGGGCCAAACTTTCCTGGTACTCCAAAATCATCGCACTAGTTTTCTGACTTTATGCTTTCGGCAAGTTTAGCTATGATGTACTTTTTTAAAAATCTAATTGTTAATATGAGGAAGCTATTGCTCCAATTTCAGATTTCCCTACTTTGTCCTGATTTCTCCTCTCCCCCCCACCCTTTTTGGTAGCCCATCCTTTATCTTGGCTGATAATATCTTCAATAATTTTATGTAGTAATCTTTTGTGAGGCTCCTATTGGAAATCCAAATACAGTACACCACATCCATCTTGCTAGTAAAGTTTGAAGAACTCTTAGTAAATTTGCTAAACAGTTTCCATTTCATAAAACCAAAATGAGCCTGCTTAATTCCATGTTTCATATTTCCTAATGAAATGGGGAGGTTCTTCTCCAGTCCATCAGGCCTATGCCAGCTCACAGAGCAGTCCCATTGCCCCATTAATTTTACCTTGAGGTGTTTCTTTCCACAGTCTAGATGTGGACTTGGGTGTACAGGATACAGTTTTCAAACTTCAGGGCAGTGTGAAACTTGAAAGCGTAAGTGTGAGGAGGATAGAAGATAACCTCAAGTATGTCGTTGAGAGGGGGATGGCAGGGGTACACACTGTAGCTGAACTGATCACAGAATAAAAGGTGAAGAGTGGCAGATCAGTGGGCAGAACAAAGAGGCAGTATAAATTGTGGAGCACAACTAATGACAGGAACTGAGCAATTAGTGGGTATGTGTCTATAAATCAATGAAGATAATTTAAGAGCTGTATAAATCGAAGCATTAACAATGAAGTCATGATGAGCTTTTCATAAAAGCATGGGTTTGCCTTCAATTCTGGTACAGGATCTGGGTAAACATTTTAGGGAAGATAACTCTTGAGTTAATGGTGGAGAGGAGGTCACTAAACAAACTGTTGTCCATTATGGACAATCTGGCACATCCTCTCCATGGCCTACTGAATAAGCAGCAGAGTACCCTTTCAAACAGGCTCACTCAGCTCTGCTGTCACAAGGATCATTACAGAAAACCTTTCCAAGTGCAATAAGCATATACACCAGTTCATCTGTGTGCAGGAGAACACACATCATAGTACAATCAGTTTTATTATTTTGTACATTATTGCACATTGATAATTGTGTATATTATTCAGTACTTTATTAAAGTCTGCACACTAAGTGTGTTTTTAAATGTTGCTGTAACGAAAAAATTTCCCACTCGGGATCAATACAGTGTTTATTATTATTAAATGAAAACCTTTTGAGAAGATGCCGAAGAGATTTATCAGAATGATTCCAGTAAGGAAAAGGACTTTATTTACATAGAGAAGCAGGATTTGCTGTTCTTGGAATATAGGAAGTTGAGAGACTTTAATCAAGCTTGTTTGAAGAAATCTCTGCCCAATTATCATCAACATATCATCTGTAGCACCAGAGGTCACAGCACACTTGACCGTTGTTATATCACGATTACGAGTGCCTACTGCTCCATGCCTTCATTGCACTTTAGGAAATGTGATCACTTGGCTGTCTTCCTCCTGCCGGCATAGTCATACTTTATTGATCCCGGGGGAAACTGGTTTTCGTTACAGTTGCACCATAAATAATTAAATAGTAATAAAACCATGAATAGTTAAATAGTAATATGTAAATTATGCCAATAAATTATGAAATAAGTCCAGGACCAGCCTATTGGCTCAGGGTGTCTGACCCTCCAAGGGAGGAGTTGTAAAGTTTGATGGCCACAGGCAGGAATGACTTCCTACGACGCTCTGTGCTGCCTCTCGGAGGAATGAGTCTCTGGCTGAATGTACTCCTGTGCCCACCCAGTACATTACAGAGGCAGAGGACAAAGCAAGGCTCCAGAGATAGGGATGCCAAAGAAGTGGTTGCAGGAGGCAGAGGAGAGGCTACGGGATTGCTTCAAGTCGGTGAACTAGGCTGTGTTCAAGGACTCACCAGAAGAACTGAATGAGCTGTCACAGACTTTATAAGTCAGTAGTAGGTGAGTATGTCCCCGAAAGATCATTTGGTCTTACCTAACCGGAAGCCCTGGATAAACCATGAGATCCCCAATCTGCTGAGAGCCAAATCAGTGGCATTCGGGTCTGGCGACCAAGTAAAGTACAAAAGGTCCAGGAAAGATCTCTGGAAAGCTACCTCGCACGTGAAGTAGCAACTTTGGACTAAACTCGAATCACTGAAGGTTGCTCGACAGCTGTGGTAGGGTGTAGGGATTGAATGCCATCACGAAGTGAAACCAAGTAGCATGGGTGACAACAAGATTACACTCCCAGGTGAGCTCAATACCGTTTATGCTAATTTTGACCATCAAAACATGAAGGCACCCTCACCAACTTCCACAATCTCAGTGATTTCAGTGCTTGAGGCCTACATAAGAGTATCGTTAACGAGGGTGAACCACAGGAAAACATCCAGCCAAGATGGGCTACCTGGCTGAGTAAAGTCCTCTGCTGATCAGCTGGCTAGAGTGTTCCATCAATATCTTTAACCTCTCGTTTCGGCAATCTAAGGTACCCGCCTGCTTCAAGCAGGCTTCAATTATACAAGAGGAACATGGTAACCTGCCTCAGTGACTATCAGCCAGTGGCGCCTGCATCCACTGTGATGTGCTTTGAGAAGTTACTGATAAAACATACAAACTCCTGCCTGAGAAGCAACCTGGATCCACTCCAATTTACCTACTGTCACAGCAAGTCAACAGCAGATGCCATTTCACTGGCTCTTCACTCAACCCCAGAATATCTGGATGGCACAGGTTCATACATCAGGGTGCTCTTTGTTGCTTACAGTTTGTCATTCAATACCATCATCCCCTCAAAACTAATCAGTAAGCTTCAAGACCTAGGCCTCAATGCCTCCATGTGCAACTGGATCCTCGATTTCCTCACTTGCAAACCCCAGTCAGTTCTGATTGGCAACAACATCTCCCCTGCGCAGAAGCAGCATCCATCATCAAGGCCGATGCTGTCTTCTTGCTGCTGCCATCAGTAAGAAGGTACAGGCACCTCAGGATCCAGATTACCTGGTTCAGGAGCAATTACTACCCCCCAACCATCAGCTTCTTGAACCAGAGGGGTTAACTTCACTTGCCTCCATCACTGAACTGTTCCAACAACTTTTGGACTTGCTTTCAAGGACTCTCCATCTCATATTCTCTATTGTTTATTTATTTTCTTTTTGTGTTTGCACAGTTTGCCTTTTGCACATTGGTTATTTGTCTTGTTGGGTGTTGTCTGTCGTTGATTCTGTTGTGTTTTGCGTGTTTACTGTGGATTGCCTGCAAGAAAATGAATCTCGAGGTTGTACTGTATATGGTGACATTTATGTACTTTAATAATAAAGTAACTCTGAACTATGAGAGGGGATCTTATAGGGGTGTGGGGATTGTACTAAGGAAACTGTTCCCACTAGTGACAGTGAATAACCAGAGGTCAGAGGATGGAAGATTTGCAAAGGAACCAGTGATGTCACCATCTTAATCAATCCACACAATAGGCATTGACAATCTGGAATCCATTGTCGGGGCGAGCAGTGCAGGTGGATTTAATTGGTGTTTCATAGTTCCTTAAATGTGGAGGAAGGTCATTTTGGGAACTGATTCATGGTTTTTCACCACCATGTCTATTACCACACATTAATAACCTGCCGAAGGGCGGGATAAAAGGGACATATGAGGATTGCTGCCTGGTTTGCACTTGCGCAGAACCACCACAGTCTTGACAAGCCCCAAGGTCTCCTGTGCTGTCAGCTTTGTGATTATTTACACAGCTTGTGCAGAATTTGAAGTGAAATAGTGGGATTAGAAAGAATAATCGACATTGAAATGATTGAGTTTTAGTTGTTTGAATTTTGTAAATGTTGAAGCATTTGTATTGGTTCTGTTTATTTGCTGTTATTTATTCCCTAATTGATTGGGTGGGTTAGCCTTTCTGAGTCAACCACATTGGTGGCTCTGGAGTTGTGTGTAGTCCAGTCTGAGTAAGATGCTGAAAATTTATCCCTGAGATGTAATGGGTTTTTATGATAGTTTTGTCATTTCTGATGTTATCTTTTTAACCAATTTATTTAATTGCTATTAGCTCAATTGCCATGGTTGAATTTGACCTTGCACTCCTGGACCAATAATCTGATTGCAGGCCTTCCCCAGATTAGGATTGTATAATCCTTCTCTGGGGTTTTGGAATTGGCAAAATGGATTTGCCAGCTGCTGTGGGGCTGTAGGCATCTTCTGCCACCTGGGAGCAAAGTTCACGGTCACATTCTCATCTTGCAAACTATTCAGGTTATGAAGAGTTCGGGACAGAGCACATCCATAAACAGGAAATAACCTGCTTTCAGCAAACTGACCATTATGCCACCATTCTCATGGGTTACTACCCAAGCAGGTCTTTGTGAGAAATAGCTGGATGGTTTTATTAGATTTGTAACTGTGTTCTTGGAGTTTGAGCTAGTTCTCAAATGATTTGAGTTTTAAAATTGTTCTTCCTGTCATAAATAGATGAGCAGCAACAGTAACAAGCGAGCTCCAACAACAGCAACACAGAGACTTAAACAGGACTATCTTCGAATAAAGAAAGACCCAGTGCCTTATATCTGTGCTGAACCTCTCCCATCTAATATTCTTGAATGGTAAGTGAGTTTACTGCAGTACAAAGGACTGGCCAGTTACTGTGTATTTCACGTATCTTGGTAACTGTTCACGCAGAATGATCTTGAAATCGTGTTCAATACATTCAGTGACTCAACTGATTTGTGGGTTTTCACTGCAAAGTATTACATGTATTGATAACCCATGAAGAACTGTCAACTCTAAATTTGTCTTTTACTTAATAATGTGGCCCCTATGTTTAATTATGCTTAATTTCAAATATTTTCCTGTATTGCCTTCCTGTACATTTAATGTCTTGCATGTGTGCTATGGTGAGCTCTTTGCAGAGCTGCAGGGCAGCAGTGGCTGGAGTTTCTGGGAGCAGTTTGGAAGGTGCAGGATAGATTCATCATTAAGAAATGGTGATATTTTAAAGGAAGGATGAGACAACCATGGCTGACAAGGGAAGTCAAAAACAGCATAAAAGCAAAAGAGGCCATATAACTAGCAGAAGATTGGTGGGAAGCTAGAGGATTGGAAAATTTTTAAAAAGCAACAAGGCAACTTGAGAGAGAAAAAGCAGTAAGGAGAGAGAAAAAAATTGTGGAGGTAAGCTAGCCAATAATGTAAAAGGATAGCACAAGATTTTTTTCCAAATGTATGAAGAGTGAAAGAGAGGCAAGTGTGGATATCTGCTGGAAAATTGTGATAGACCAGTAGTAATGGAGGACAAGGATATGGTAGGTGAGCTTAAGTATTTGTGTCAGTCTTCACTGTGGAAGACACCAGCAGCATGCCAGAAATTCGAAAGTGTCAGAGGGTGGAAGTGAGTGTAGTCACTATTACTAGAGAGAATGTCCTTGGAAAACTGAAAGATCTGAATGGAGATAAGTCACCTGGACCAGATGAACTAAACCCCAAGGTTCTTAAATAGGTAGGTGAAGAGGTTGTGGGGGCATTAGTAATGATCACTAGAATTCTGGAATGGTTCTGGAGGACAGGAAAATTGAAAAGTGTCATCCTACTCTTCAAGAAGAGAGGAAATTTTAGACCAGTTAGGTTGACTTCACTGATTGGGAAGATGTTGGAGTTCATTATTTAGGATGAGGCTTTGGAGGTACTTGGAGGCACGTGATAAAATAGGCTGAAGCCAGCATGGCTTCCTTAAAGGGGAAATCTTGCCTGACAAATTTATTGGAGTTCTTTGAGGAAATAACAGGCAGGATAGACACATGGGAGTCGTTAGATGATGTTTACTTGTATTTTCATAAACCCTTTGACAGGATGCAGCACGTGAGCCTACTGAGCTAGATGCGAGCCCATGGTATTTCAGGATAGATACCAGCATGGATAGATGATTGACTGACTGGCAGGAGACAAGTATTTGGACACCAAGGGGCCTTTTCTGTTTGGCTGTCAGTGACTAGTGGTGTTCTGCAGGGATCAGTGTTGGGACCACTTTGTGGCCAAGTTTGTGGGTGACGCGAAGATAGTTGGAGGGGCAGGTAGTGTTGAAGTAGGAAGTCTGCAAAAGGACTTGGACAGATTGGGAGAATGGGCAAAGAAGTGGTAGATGGAACACAGTATATGGTCATGCATTTTGGTAGACGAATAAAGCCATAGACTATGTTCTAAACGGGGAGTATATTCAGAAATCAAAGATGCAAAGGGCTTTGAGTCCTCATACAGTATTCTCTAAAGGCTAACTTGCAAGTTGAGTTAGTGATAAGGAAGGTAAATGCAATGTTAACATTCTTTTGGAGAGGACTGGAATATAAAAGTAAGGATTAATGATGAGGCTCTATAAGACGTTGGTCAGGCCACAGTTGGAGTATTGCGAGTAGTTTTGGGCCCCTTATCTAAGATGTGTCCATGCCTGCAATGGAGAGGCTCCAGAGGAGGTGCACAAAGAAGATCCTGGGAATTAGTGTTAATGTCTGAGGAATTTTTGATGCCTCTGGGCCTGTGCTCATTGGAGATGAGAAGAATGAGGGGAGGCCTCATTGAAACCTATTGAATATTAAAAGACCTAGATAGACTGGACATATAAAGGATGTTTCCTATAATGGGGGCATCTAGGACCAGATGGCATGGTATCAGAATAAAGGATAGCCCATTAGAACAAAGATGAGAAATCTCTTTAGCCAGAGCGTGGTGAACCCATGGAATTCATTGCCACAGATGGCTGTGGAGGCAAAGTCATTTGGGTATACTTAAATTGGAGGTTGTTGGCTCTTGATTAATAAGGACATCAAAGGTTGCAGGAAGAAGGCCCAAGTATGGGGTTGAGAAGAAGAATAAATCAGCCATGATAGAACCGTGAAGCAAACTCGATGGGCTGAATGGCCTAATTCTGTTCTGCTGTCTTGTGGTCTTGTTAGGAGAATACATTTCATTTTACAACTGTAGTTCAAATTTGGGAAAAGTGCAAAATTCCAAAGATGAGGCAAGCTTGACTGCCTTTGACATCAATGCAACGATAAGTGTGTGGCACCAATTAACCCTGGTAATACCGTTGTCAAAGGGAGAATAATATTCAGTACGTTGGAGCTGTTCCTCACAAAAGGAAGGTGGATATTTTGGAAATCTCTCACCCCTTTCCCCCCCCCCCCCCAAAATCCAAGTACAATATTGCTGGAGTTACTAGGGCAGCGTTTCTACGTACATCGCAGTCTCCTTGCTGCAGGAAGGATGTGATGGTTGCAGAGCAGAATTAAGAGTCCTTTTGGGCAGGGCAATAATGGATCTGTGGGGAGACAGACCAAGGTATGGTTACTCTCTTAGGAACAAAAGAGACTTGAGTAGGGATTTAATTGAGGAATCCAGAAAGGGTGAATGCACAGACCCTGGTTTGTAATTTTGCTTTTTAGTGGCATGGATGTGACTGTGTGCAATCATTCTAGTAAAATGCAATAACATTTGACGTAGAGGTAAATATATTGATGTATACTTAACTAACAAGATTAAAGTGCATGTGCACGAGTTATGCAAATATGACTTTGGATTACATGATCAGATGAGTATCAGCTCATCTTTTGTGATCAAAATTAGCTGGATATGACTAATCATTAACTTTTGGACACACTGCATCTTGTTTTGATTTTATATAAATTCTGCACTATGGTTTGTGAAAGTCACTTTGTTTTGGAAACTTATTGGAGTTTGCATGAGCATTTGGGAATTTGAAACTCTTTATTTTTGTGTAAATTAATTCAAAGGTTCATTTTATTAATCAGAATACAACTGAGATTTGTCTTCTCCAGGTAGCCATATTTGTGGTTATATCTTTTCATTATGACACAATTGTATACTTAGCACATCTAAATGATGTCATATTGTTCCTGTTCTTTGGTCTATCGAATATAAATGCTGTCGTTTAGAAATTTTTTGATTCAGTATTTTAATTCTACTCTGGGTTTTCTGGAATTTTTGTATATAAAAATGTTGGTTAAATTTTTAAAACGTTCCCAATAATGGAGTTTCTGAAACAGTTGATTGTAGCTTGTTGTATTGAGTTGGACTTTGCAATGGCTGTGCTAAATTGAAGGGGTTTATTCAGAATGAGAAGCCATGGTTTAATAGTCATCTTCTCTTGGTAGGCATTATGTGGTACGAGGCCCTGAGAAAACACCGTATGAGGGTATGTATTGATACTGTACATACTGATCAGTGGTTACTGGCTGGCATATTAAGATAACATATACATCTACTGTATCTAATCTCCTTTCACATGGACATTCCTTTCACTTTACCACATGGAGGAAAACCACAGCTTCTCCAGTTTAATTTTAACTCAAGAGTTCCATCTTAACTGATCTGGTGTAAATAATTAGGTGCTGGGGTTATATCACCAGGATGTTAACAAATATTAATTGGGTCTGATTGTGATTTAAGCTCTGAATTGGGGGCGGGGGGGGGAATTAATTTCATGTTGATACTGTTTTCTTTTAATAGTGATTTGTTGAACTGTTTCAAGTGAATATGGGTGCTTGGTTGCAGATGGAGAGCAAAGTAACCAAACGTGTATATAAATGTAAAAATCTAGCAAGTGCTAATTACTCCACTGCTAATATACTGTATATTGAGGGCATTAATCTTGATGAGTGTCTGATATTGAATGGTTAAAATGTCAGGTACTGTCTTAGTGGAAATGAGTTCTTGAGAAAGTTCTCAAGTATATTTCTACATGAGAAAAAAACATGGCATTCGCTTGTAATGAATGGGTCATTTTGAAAAATACTTCAGAAATGTCTGTTTTATTGTAGCCATCACATTTCCAAACCAGTTCTACAGGAAGTAATAAATAATTTCGAAATCTGAGAAAAAAATTGCAGTTCTCACTCAACCAGCTACAGCTTTGTGCAATTTTCTTCTGAATTGCTATTTTCTGTTCTGCCCTTTCCTCATCAAAGATGGTGCCTTCAAGTTTTTGTTGCATAAATTTTACTTTTAGAATGTATGGATTCAGTATTCTCATGATGCTTTTGTTTCTTTCAATTCTAGGTGGTCTTTATCATGGGAAGCTAGTTTTCCCAAGAGAATTTCCATTCAAACCACCTAGTATTTATATGATTACACCTAATGGAAGATTCAAGTGTAATACCCGGTAAGGAATAATGTATAAAGTCTTCAGGTTTTCATTAGTTGCATGAAACTTTGAAAGAAACTCAAGTTCTTTTTAACGTAAAACATAAAAATAAAACAGTTCAATGGTTTCTGTTCTTTCCTCTGTATTTTGCAATATACATTAAACCTGTAATTTTCTTTTTAAAATGAAAGTATTTATAGTTTCTGGCACAATGAGATTCTTTGCCAATGTCAAGGAAGTACTAAAAGCAAGATTTCACTTGGTGTTTTCCAAATAGGCCCAATACTGGGCCTTAATCATTTTCCAGTATTGCTGGAAGTACATGTGTTTTTATTTCTATTGCACGTCCAGAAGACTGTATAATTTTTATTAAGGCCTGAAAGAGTCTTGCCAAACATCTCTTTTGTGCATCATCAGCCATTGAGGCTGTTTGTGTTAATTTGGGTTTTCTCCAAGGGTTCTTTCCCAACATTCAATGCATAAACTACTTTGTTGGTAAGCTCTGACTTTAAGTAAGCTAAAATTTTTCCTGCGTGAAAAGAATTTTGCAGCATATGTGTGCTGATAAACTCGTGTTCTGCCTGGCGGACTAACTGGAAATGCAGAAAGCTGCTCTGTGCTCTCCTGATCTATCTATCCAGTTATATTTTTCATACTGTATATAAGTAAAACACAGGGAAGCAAACATTTTACCAGTTTACATTAAAATTGTTCATGCATCACATCTGTTGGATCATAAATATTTAAAGCATTATTAATGTTCATAATTTAGGAAACCTATCAAGGAAATGTTCTTATCTAAACATTTGGTGTTTGACTAGCACAAGTTTGGCAATGCAGGTATTAATTTTCAAAGCATTTTTCACTTGAGCTTCACTTGGATCTGAATGAATAATTGGAAAATCAGGTATTTTCATACATGGGGTGTAAAATCTCCGGTAGATCAATAGTCTGCCTGACAGATTTTCACTGAAAGGTATTTTACCACTTGAAACAAAACACGCTTTCAATATGAAATGATAAACCCTAAAAGGCCCCCAGCTAAAATAATTAGCTGCCTCCTACTTGCAACCTATAAACAATTTTAATATCCTTATCTACTGTTTATAAATGTGCCTGAATAACTTGTCCATTGAAGTTTTACTACTGGCTGGTTACAGTTAATGACTGATTTGAAGTGATCAGCTTCCCAGCTACCAGAATCCCAATGTATATTACTAAGATTCCTTGATTGTTAATCAGAATTTTTATCTTTTATTTGATTTTCAATTTATTCATAACTTGCTGTTCTAAATATTAGTCAGACTTTTGAGAGATGCAGAATGTAGGTAAGTTTATTTTTTTCTGATGAGAAGAAAGGATACAGGAGATGAAGGCATTCCTAGGCTTTTAAATGTGAGCCCTGGGCTTGTTCAATATTCCCCCAGACAGTAGTAAGGATGTGACTTGCAAATTGCAACGGAAGAAAGAAAATGCATGCCAAAAGGACAGTGTTACAATAGTTATTGGGGTACTTCAATATGCAAGTAGTTTGGGAAAATCAGGTTGGTGTTGGATTACAGGAGGGAGAATTTCTACAGTATCTACAAGTTGGCTCTTTGCAGCAGCTCGTGTTGAGGCCACTAGAGGATCAGTTATTCTGGATTGGGTGTTCTGCAATGAGCCAGAATTAATTAGGGACCAAGGTAAAACAATCCCATAATATGATCGATTTCACCCTGAAATTTGAGAAGAGGCAACTTAAAAGTCATTAAGAAGGTAAAGATGAAATATGAAGTGTAGTAGCCAATAGTATTAAAGAGGGTAGCAAAAGTTTCTTCAGAAACAGAGTGTAAAAGATAGCGGACTACTGGAAAACAATGTTGGAGAGGTAGTAATGGGAGACAATGAAATAGTGGACAAACTGAATAAGTACTTTGCATCAGTCTTCACTGTGGAAGAGAGTAGTAGTATAGTGGAAGTTCCAGGTGTCGGGGTATGAAGTGTGTGAAGTTACCATAACGAGAGAAAGTTCTTGGAAAACTGAAAGATCTGAAGGTAGATATGTCACCTGGACCAGGTGCTATACACCCCAGAGTTCTGAAGGAAGTTGCTGGAGAGATCATGGAGACATTAGTAACGATCTTTCAAGAATCACTAGATTCTGGAAGACTGGAAAATTGCAAATGTCACTCCACTCTTCAAGAAGGGAGAGAGACAGAAGGAAGGAAACCATAAGCCAGTTAGTCTGACCTCAGTGGTTGGGAAGATGTTGGAGTTGATTCCTAAGGACGGGGTCTTAGGGTACTTAGAGGCACCTGATAAAATATGCCATAGTCAGCATGGTTTCCCCAAGGGAAAATCTTGCCTGACAAATCTGTTAGAATTCTTTGAAGAAATGACAATCAGGATAGAGAAAGGAGAATCAGTTAATATTGTGTATTTGGATTTTCAGAAGGCCTTTGACAGGAGCCACACATAAGGCTGCTAACAATCTACGAGCCCATGGTATTACAGGAAAGGTTCTAGCTTGGATAAAGCAGTGACTGGTTGGCAGGAGGAAACTGTGGGAATAAAGGGAGCCTTTTCTGACGGGCTGCCAGTGACCAGTGGTATTCCACAGCAGTGTGTGTTGGGACCAGTTCTTTTTGTTATATGTCGATGATTTGGATGATGGAATTGAGGACTTCGTTGCAAATTTTGCAGATGATACGAAGATAGGTGGAGGGGCAGGTGGTTTTGAGGAAGTAGGCTAAAGAAGGACTTGGACAGATTAGGAAAATGGGTAAAGAAGTGGCAGATAGAATGCAGTGTCAGGAAGTGTATGGTCATGCACTTTGGTAGAAATGAAAGGGTTGACTATTTTATAAATGGAGAGAAATTACAAAAAACTGAGGTGCAAAGTGACTTGGGAGTCCTTGTACAGGATTCACTAAAGGTTAATTTGCAGGTTGAGTCTGTGGTGAGGAAGGGAAATACCATGTTAGCATTTATTTCAAGAGGACTAGACTACAAAACCAAGGAAGTAATGATGAAACTTTATAAAGCACTGGTGAGGCCTCACTTGAAGTATTGTGAGCAGCTTGGAAAGGATGTGCTGAAACTGGAGAGGGTTGAAAGGAGATTCACAAAAAATGATTCCAGGATTGAATGGCTTGTCATATGAGGAGTGTTTGATGGCTCTGGGCCTGTATTCACTGGTATTCAGAGAATGAGGAGTAACCTAATTGAAATCTCTTGTATAGTGAAAAGCCTAATAGAGTGGATGTGGGGAGGATGCTTCCTGTGGTGAGAGAGTCTAAAACCAGAGGACACAGCCTCAGAATAGAGGAGAATCCATTTAGAATGGAGATGAGGGGGAATTTCTTTAGCCAGAGGGTAGTGAATCTGAATTGCTTTGTCTCAGGCAGCTGTGGAGGGCAAGGGCAAGTCTTTGTGTATATTTAAGACAGAGGTTGATAAATTCTTGATTGGTCAGGGTATGAAGGGATATGAAGGCAAGAGATTGGGCTGAAAGGAAAATTGGATCAGACATGATGAAATGGCAGAGTCGACTCAATGGGCCAAATGGCCTAATTCTGCTCCTATATCTTATGGTCTTATTTCATCTTTGGTTAGTGATTGGAGGAATACCTAAAGGTGAGGAGAGAAAAGTAAATAAGGCAAGGAGCTTCAGAATTTTAGGTTTTTTGCAAAACTGAGCTGAGACTCGTAGACTGTATATTAATATTTTATGAGGTTATGGTTATTTTTGCAGATGAATGTTTCAGCTTAAGAATAAACTTGGTAAAACATTAAGCTGAAATTGAAAAGAATTTTGCGAAGAGTTTTGTGGATCCATTTGTCATTTTCAACTTGGATTTCTAAAAGTTTGGAATTTTGGCCAAATTTATAGCAGAAATCATTGTTTTTAATTGCAACAGTATGATTTCATTTGATTTCTAATATGAACAAATTAATATCTAGATGTTTTAAAGTGTTTTTGGTTTTGCACTTATTTTATATATGGAAGAAATGATAGTTGCAAGTTTCCATCTATAAATTCACAGTTAATACTCATTACAAAATTAAAATCTTAGGTATCATGCAGTCTTCCAAATAATGGTCATTAGGGATACTCTGTGGATGCATTGTTTTACACTTGGATTTCTAGTAATGCTTTTAACTTCCCCTCTTTGTCCGCTATTTGGATTTCAGTGTGTTGAGACATCACTGTTTCCCATTACTTTTATGTATACTCAGGCACACGTCTTAGTTCTTGTAAATCCTTTGAAATAAGATCTCACAGAAATTATAGTTTTCTGAAATCTCTATGGAATAAATCTTGTGTTCAATAAACTCTCAGATTATTTATTTTCCATCATCTTGCCTTCATTCCAAAACCAGAGCACTGTTTTATTAAGAGAGCTTTTGTAGCTAATTTTCCAGAATTTTGCTCTAACTGATCATGGGAAGTTACTGATGTGTTGCTCTTTTTACACTGCTTTATTACCTCAAGAAGCTGGTTATGTACTTATTTTCTTTTATTTAAAAAATGTTTAAATTCTACAGATTAAGAATGCCAAAGGAAGCTACATAGTACAAATTGAAAAAGAGTAAACTTTAGCAAACAATTTTTCTTTTCAGGTTATGTCTTTCAATCACTGATTTCCATCCAGATACTTGGAACCCAGCCTGGTCTGTTTCCACAATCCTGACGGGTCTCCTTAGCTTCATGGTAGAGAAAGGCCCTACATTGGGCAGTATTGAAACTTCAGAATATACAGTGAGTTCTTACTATTCTCAAGACTTTGCTGGGTTCATACATTTTGAATTGTGTAGTGGACCTTCCTTTTCTACATGACATTCCAAATAGAATCTTGTCTTGTTTTCTTTGTTAAAATAGATGAAATTTCTCCCCAGATAGAAAGTGCAATTTAATTTGATTTTTTTGTTCTTCTCGTGACCAGCATCTCACTGACTAAAAGTGATGGGCACATGTAGAACTGTAATAAACCATTTAGTGTTCTGAATTCAAGGATTCAACTGCCATAGTTACGCAAAGTAAAGCTTTTGAGCGGTATAGACGAGTAAATGAGTTTTCTTTTGCAAGTTTCTCTAACATCCATTTTAGTAAGGGTTTATTAATATGTGATGGTTCTTAAAAAATCAGATTAGTACCAAATTAACCTCGTTACTTTTCACTGTTGTCTTAAAACTTTTACAACTTTTACAACTTAAATCAGCCTGTTCATGGGGTGGGGGCAGAGGGGAAGCAAGCTAATTTGTACCTAAATTGCCTAGTTATGATAGTAGCCATTACCTTGTGCTAATCTTTAAGTGCTAAGTGAAGGATTTTTGGTTTTGATTGTATTTTGTAAATGTTTAAGTTATGATTTATTTTGCTGCAATCAATGTAATGTTTAAAATCTATGAAACAAAAATTTCAGTTAGCAGGATCTCTCTACAATGTATTCAATAAGTACAATAAACCGGGCTGTGAAGCTTGAGGTATGCTATATGTCATGAGGTATTGCTAGCCAAACTCCATTCTACTGCAATTTTAGAAGTAAAACTTAGTGCTTTCCAAACCCACTTATTTAGATATTATGAACTCTGAATATTATATGATGCTAGATCCACATACATGGATCAAACCAGTTAGAATTTTCTTTTGGGTCAAGTACTTTTAAAATTGATGAGCAACAGGACGGAGAGAAGGCTGTTCATAGGTTGCAGAAAAGAAGGCATGGAATAAAGATAGTATGTCCCAATATTTTACTTTGTGAAGGGAAATCAAATATGAAGACCAGAGTGTGGCCCTACAAGGGAGAGTGTAGTGGCAATGTGTGCTGAAAAGTTTTTTTTTTGTCAAATTCTCTGGGAAGAAAAATTGGAAACTGAAATCCAAATCAGTGGTGGGATGCAGATTAGTGTCAAAATGTACACATTTGAATGCAAGGGTGAAGTATGAATAGAGGGATATTTAGATGGAATTGTTTGATAAAATGTGCACAGCTGAGGCAGAGAAAACCTCTTGTGGATTGAATTTGAGCTTTGTGGGAGACAATGTTGTATTCAGAAGGTCCTGCTGCCTAATGTGTAGTGTCATTTAAGGTTTTAAATTCATTACTTTTTATAGATGGTGACAGTAGTGAATGCCTGGCAGGTGGTGAGATGCTTCCAGTGTTTTGTCCTTCTTTACAAAGGTTGACAAAACTCTTAATACTGATGTGTTTTAATTTGGGGGAGGGGGAATTTTTGAGAATTCCTAGCAGCAATCATAACTCATCCTTGCACTAATTTTGATTTCTTTTTGGCAGAAAAGACAACTTGCTGCCCAAAGCAGTGCCTTTAATCTAAAGGATAAAGTGTTTTGTGAGCTCTTCCCAGACTTAGTGGAGGTGAGAATTCATAGAACTTTAGAATTAAAGTACTAAATGCATCATTAATCTTGGGATTTTGCATGTATTAAATGTTTAAAAATGAACTAGCCAATCATGATGTAGACCAAATGTTGTTGCAGAAATCATATTTAAGAATGGTAATATTCTTAATGGCTTGATTTTGACATATTTAAATACTTCAATTCATTGCACACACATTTTATGTCAATCTGTAAAGAACTTGTAGTCAGGGAAGTTAGGGCAACTAAAAAAAGTAACAATGTGAGAAATGAAGACGTATTTGAAGGTAAGCTAGCTAATAATAAGGTTCCCTAAATGTTAACATGTGGATTGCGTCGGTATTTTAAGGAAAGCAGATGCAATGTTTGCATTCATTTTGAGAGGACTCAAGTGTAAAAGCAAGGATGTAATGCTTTTGGAGTGTGAGAGCCATTTTGGGTCCCATATCTAAGAATGCATGTGCTGGAGTTAGGGTCCAAAGAAAGTTTATGAGAATGATCCAGGCTTAATAGAAGTAAAAATTAGAATGTTGAATTGGAACTGGTGTGTAGGAAAGTTATGAAAAAATAATAGATGACTTTAATAGTAGGACAGAGTGTGGTGTTAGGAAATATTAGTAACTCCACATTTGGGATGATCTGGCAAATGCAGAGTTTTGAACATTTGGCGGGTAACCAATAGCCAACTCTCCACTCGTTCGTCCTTTGGGAAGGGGAAGATTCAAAGGGAGGTGTTTGTCATTATATAATCCTGGACACAAGAGTCTGGCGATTTGTAATTGCCATCTGGGAAAAAGTGAATGCTGATAATATTTTTGAAATCAAGCCTAGCAATGTGTTATGAAATGCTTGAAGCTGATTCCAAGTATGAAAGGTTATGAAGGGACTAAATATTGAAAGTTTCAAATATTTTTTGAAGGAACTGGTTTAGAAGTAGGGTGGTGTTTGAGCATAATTTGCAATCAACAGTTTTTGTTTGTTTTTCCTTGCCCCAAGGTACACCATAGTTTGTCACACTTAAAAGTTAGTTTTGGGCCAATGCTGTAGAGAATGTTGTAGAGAATCTTGCTCAACATTTTTCTAGGATGAGATTATGGTTCAAGAGACAAAGTACAATGAAAAGAACCCAGGAGCTTCCAAATCATTGCATAATGTATATTTTTCTGCCTCCAGGAAATAAAAGAAAAGCAACGGGCACAAGAACTAAGTAACAGGGCGCAGGCTCTGCCTTTACCTGATGTTATCCCTGATGGAGAAATGCACCAGAATGGTATGCCACTTCTTAATGGGCACGCAGTACTACCAGCTGCCAACCATCAAGGCCTTCAACAGGCCAACCGAAACCATGGACTCCTAGGGGGAGCCTTAGCAAACTTGTTCGTCATTGTTGGTTTTGCAGCATTTGCCTACACAGTGAAATACGTGTTACGAAGCATAGCACAAGAATAAAGCTGGCGACGTGACCAAACTTGCAAGCAAATCTGTCCCCTTTTGGGGAAACTTTGCAGAAGAGGAAAGACGTTAGACTGCGCTGGAGTGATGTAATTAAAATTACATTTGTATATGTACAAAATATGACCAACCAGAGCCTATGGTTTTCTTTCAAGTGAATGGATCAATGAAGCTAACAAATAATTCAAGAATATGCAGAAGGTTCGGATTTACTGCGCTGGTCATGTGTACTTTACAGTGGGTGACCAATAGTATGCCTCTAATTATGATTGTCAAACTAGCATTATTTTGAAAAGGGGCATGTTTTGCAGCGACATTTTCAGATTTTAATTGTTTACTTCAATGATTAAAGATATCTACCCCAGTGTAAATGACTTTTTAATGTATTTATATTACTGTTGTATTTAGACTATACAGGAAGTATTTCTGGGATAACACAATACAAAAAGTGAATGCCGAGCAAAGTAAAACTGGGTATGAACTTAAGTAATTTTAAAATAGTTACTTTTTATTTTAATAAAATGATGAAAGGCAATTGTGGTCGTCCAGTGTAAAATAAGTGGCCGCCTGAGAGATCGAGACCTTATGCACATTCCTACAAGCAAATTAGAAGCTTTTCCTCATTAAGTTTAATGGATAATCCTTGCCAAAACTGTCAGGGAAACCATCATTTTTGTAATTGATTTCCTCAAATGCTCAATGCACTATTTGTGTTGCTGAGAATGACACTGTAATAGAAATAATTATTTAATCGGTTATTTCTGGAAGATGGTTATGTTTTTTCCTCATTACGACACCTTTGGAATTTAGCAATACAGTTTTTCAAAACAACAAAACAACCTGCACAAAATTTTTACTTGGCTTAATATTTAGCGATATAATTGCAATCTACTAGTTTAATGAGACGAGCCTTTGCAATGTCTTGTTCCATTTTCATCAGTGGCATTAAGTGTTAAAATAGGATATTTGGAATTTTAAATATCATCTCTAGCAAGCAATAGAAATTAGATTAGATTTTTCACTTGTTTGAAGAACAGTGCAATTTTGTCAAATTCATGTAATTCCCTGGATATTGATATATACCTGCCCTCCGCTCTATTGAGCAGGTTATGCATAATTGCAGCAACCACATTATAAATGACTACTAATTAAAATTAGACTATATTAGTGGTATCCATTGTCTTTAATACATAGATAGCTGAAGAGAGCCTAAAAATCTTCCAGAAATCATAGTCAATTTCCTGACAAGATTGGTGTTATTGTAAGTGTAAAGTCCATGATTTTATTCTGAAAGTATCGAGTAGGGAAATGTTTGTCATATAAAGTTTCTATGGTTCTACCTTATAATGTGCAAAATAATCTGTCAAGTCTTTGGAAGGTGTTTTTCGAAAGTTGCTCTGGAATTGAGAAAGTGTTGGTGACTATATTTTGGAATTATTGAAACAGAACAATAGAAAGATGGTGCAAGTTAATTAAACTGACAAGCATACTTTGCAAGGCCTTTACCTAATTCATACAACTATTAATATGAATTTATGGATATTTTCCTTTTAAAGCTAAAAGCCCCCTACATAAATATCTAGAAATCATTAATGAGCCTTGCCAGGAAAGATCTATTTAGAACTTCAAAATAAAAAGTTGACTTTAGTATATGGTAGGTTTATGTTCTGATCTGTGTTTCAGTTTGTAAAATCAATAAATTCTTTATCACAACTGTAAATGCAACTGTTCCATTTTTATGCCAGATTTTTCACCAATCTATCTTTGTTACTGTTATCTGATGACATGAAGCAATGAGCAAAGATTGTTGGACACCTCAGATTGTTAGAATGAAATTCATCATGTCTCCCAAGATCTTGTGTTCTGAGCTTGCATTTACCATATACTAGGTACTGAATTTGGGCTGAGGAAATTGATCTGGTTTGTTAAAGTAGCCAAAGAAATGGCATAGCAAATTGAGAGTTTAAAACTTGAGAGGAATATTGACCATGGACAAAGGAAGGTATAGCAGCAGATTTAGAAGAGAAATGTGTATGTCAAATGTTTAATAGTGACAATACTGAAGTTCTTAATGAGTAGAAGGTACTGCAGCAAAAAAAATAGAATTTTCAAAGTAAGATTATTATCAAGGAACATGTATGTCACCATGTACAACCCTGAGATTCATTTTTTTGTGGGCATACACAGTAAAATCCAAGAAACTCAATAGAATCAATGAAAGACAAACAACCAATGTGCAAAGACAGCAAGCTGCCAACTGGTGGCTGTCGTCTCCAAGTTTCGTGGCATTTTTGCCCCACTAATAGGATAAACTGATATTGAGGCTTGGGCCTGCTCTAGCTGTTCCAGGGAGTGGATCTAAGGACACAATCTGGTTCAGAATGCTGTTGTTTGCCTGTATTGTTTGCATGATGTGTGTGTGTGTGTGTGTGTTTTTCCCTCTTCTCTCTATGCAATGCTTATGGTCTTTTTTTTAAATAGGGTTCTTCAGGTTTTTTTCCTTTGTGGCTGCCTGTAAGTAAGCAAATCTCAAGGTGTTTAATTTGTCCATTCTTTGATAATAAATGTACTTTGAATCTTGAAATAAAAAATTTAAAATAAATGATAAATAGTGAGCATGAGATGAAGAGTCCTTAAAAGTGAGCCCATATGTTATGGGAACAGTTCAGAAATGGGGTGAGTGAAGTTATCCCCTCTCAAGAGCCTAATGGTTGCAGGATAATTGTTCCAAAATATGGTAGTGTGGGTCCTGAAGTTCCTGTACCAGAATCATTAACATCCTCACTGAGATGAAGTGCTTTGAGTGGTTGGTGATGAAACGTCAACTCCCACCTGCAAAGTGACTTGGATGCACTCAGGTCAATAGCAGATGCCATTTCATTGGCACTTCACTCAACCCTGGAACTGGAACATCTAGACAGTGAAAATGCCTACATCAGGATACTTTTCATTGACTCTGCTCTGCAGTTAAAACTATCATAACCGTAAAATTAATAAGCTCCAAGATCTAGGTCTTAATGCCTCCTTGTGCAACTGGATCTTCAATTCTCTCACTTGCAGACCCCAGTCAGTTTGGGTTGGCAACATCTCCTCCCCAATCTCCATCAGCAAAGGTGCACCACTGTCATTGGCCGAACCAAATCTGGTGATGAATCAGCATAAAGGAGGGAGATTGAAAATCCGGTTGAGGGGTGACACAACAGCCTCTCACTCAAGGTCAGCAAGACCAAGGAGCTAATTATTGACCAAAGCCAGAGGTCCATGAGCCAGTCTTCATCAGGGGATCAGAGGTAGAGAGGGTCAGCAATGTAAACTTCCTTGGTGGTGTCATTTCAGAGGATCTGTCCTGCGTCCAGCATGTAAGTGCCATTACGAAGGAAGCATAGCAATGTCTCTTAGAAGTTTGCAAAGATTCAGCATGTCCTCTAAAACTTTGACAAACTTCTATAGATGTGCAGTAGAGAGTATACTGACTGGTTGCATCACCACCTGGTATAGAAACACCAATGCCCTTGAATGGAAAAGTCCACAAAAAAATAGTGGATACAGACCAGTCCTTCACAGGTAAAGCCCTCCCCACCATTGAGCACATCCACAAAGAGGCTGTCATAGGAAGGCACTATCCACCATCCAGGCCATACTCTTGCTGCTGCCATCAGGAAGGAAGTACAGGTGCCTCAGGACCCACACCACCAGATTCAGAAATGGTTATCACCCTTCAACCATCTTGAATGAAAGGGGATAACGTCTCTCACCCCTTCACTGAACTGTTCCCTCAACCTATGGACTCACTTACTTGCAAGGACTCTATCTCATGTTGATATTAATTGCTTATTTATTAATTAATGTATTGCTCTTGAACAGTTTTGTTGTATTTTGCACATTGGTTGTACATCTGTCTTGCTGTGTGAAGTTTTTCATCGATTCTATTTTGTTTGTATTTACTGTGAATGCCTGAAAGAAAATGAATCTTGGAGTTGGCATATGTACTTTTGGGGGGGGGGGGGAGACTTACAACTTTGAGCAGAAGAAATTTGCCTGGAGTTGAAAATTTCTTCTCCCTTCCTTTTTTTTTACACTTCCCATTCTGCTTACCCTCTCACCTGTTCTCATCACCTACCTATCACCACCTAGTTCTTCTTCCCTTTCTTCACTATCTTCTCCTATTTGATTCCTCCTCCTTCAGCCTTTTACTACTTCCATCTATTCCCTCCTCACTTACTTCATCACCCCTCAACCAACCACCCACTTTTTCTCATCACTCTCCTATCACCTGCCAGCTTTTACTACTTCCCTCCTCCCCCCACCCTTCACTCTTTCATTCTGGCTTCTGCCCCCTTCCTTTCCATTCCTGAACAAGGCCTCACCCTGAAACATCAGCTGTTTATTTCCCTCCGTAGTTACTGCCCGACTTGCTGAGTTCCTCCAGCATTGTGTGGGGTTGCCCAAAATTTTCAGCATTAGCAGAACCTCTTGTGCTTATGTATTACCACCTAATTCCCTGTAGTTCAGATCATATCCGCAGTGTGATTAGCCCATGGCCATTATTGTGAGAGTGGGAGAGCAGGTTCATGTAGGGAAACTTTTCTCAGTTCCTTTGCCTTCAGTGCATCTGTTCCTTGAATGAAATGTTCCTTTCTGGGCCTCCTCCAAAAAATAGGGTTTTCCTTCCTCCACCATTGATGCTGCCCTCACCTGCCTCTCCTCTAATGCCTGGACATCAACACTCACCCCATCTCCCACTTTAATAGGGATAGAGTTCCTCTTGTCCTCACCAACCACTCTAAGCCTCTACATCCAATATGTCATTCTCCGTAACTTCTGCAATCTTCATTAAGACCCTGCCACCAAACACATCTTTACCTCCCCCACCCCCCAATCTCCGCATTTTGTAGGAATCAATCCCCCCCCCCCCATTCCCTTGTCCATTCATCCCTCACCATTAACTTCCTCTTCTGCCACAATGAAGTCTGTCTCACGTTGAGGGGCAACACCTCATATTCTGTCTAGGTAGCCTCCAAACTGATGGCATGAACATTGATTACTTCAACTTGCAGTAATACTTTTCCTCTCCCACCTTCTCTTTATCATTTCCCCATTCTGAGTCAAAATAGCAAGCAGTTGTAATTCCAAAATTTCAGTTTATTTTAGAGTACAAACAAACATACAAATACTGAGCAAACAAAACAAAGAGCTGAGAAGCTAAGAGGGGAATTAATGCTAAGTGGTGTAAGACAAAGGAATAAAGATGGCACTTCTGAAAAATCTATCACTTTTATAGATCAGATAAGAGAAATTCCTTGGGTAGGAATGAATTAATAGGCTACATAATTAAACAATTACATTATGTGGGTAATGTGCTAATACTTAGCAAATGAAAAATGAGAAAGGTGATAAACTGTTAGTTTAGCTGCTATACCGATTTCTGCCAGTGTGTGAAAAATACTGAGTTTATTTAAAAAGTACAAATCTTATAAAAAGTATTATTTTAAAAGAACAGTGGTTTCCTGTTGAGTTCTTCCAGTATTTGTGTGTGTGTGTGTGTTGCTCTGGTTTCCCAGGATCTCTTGTATTCATGACCAGACTCCGCTGTGGACGCCATTGCAGAATAATGCAACTTGCATCATTTACCTTTACATAAGGACTTCTGTCTCTTTAATGAAGTGCATGTTTCATTGGTTGCTGCTTTTGGAATTCATTGTAACTTGTGTCTGAAAGGCAGCATTTTAAGTAATTCATTTATTTGAGTCTTCCATGCTACTTCGTAGAGATGATGTGGCAAAATGCTTGTATACTGAGCTGGTTTCAAACTGTCTTGCTACTGTTGAACACCCTGTGGGATTTGATGTACAAGGCCTTGATGTATGGGTGTCCTATAAAATGCAGCGGTCTAATCCCATTTATAAAAGAGACAGCAGATCCTAAAGGTAGTGTCCCAGGGCAACTGTTGTGGGGCCCAAGCCTTGGAGCATATTGACACGATTGAGCCCAATGGTTAAGCAACGACTTGGGCACTGGGCCTGATTGAAAATGTCCAGGTGTTGGGGCCCGAGGTGAGGGACAGGCCAGTTCAGCTCGCTGCTCCACGACGATTACTTGGCTCTGTGCTGATCTGGGGGTCTGTGGATGGACCCTCTTTGTAGGCCTCAGTTCAGAAAACTATTTGGTTGCTTTCATTGTTTGGATGATTTGTTTTTTTTCCCCCTCTGCACACTGGGTGTTCAATGGTCTTTTTTTAAACGGGTTCCTTGTTTTGAGGCTGCCTGTAAGGAGATGAATCTCAAGGTTGTATAATGTATGCATAATTTGATAATAAATGTACTTTGAACTAGTTCCCATCAAAGGCTTTGGAGCAGTTTGGTCAGAGACAGAAGTAGCTCAAAAGTGTTAAATTATCAAAAGTAAAAGAAAAATACTAAAAATTTAGCATGTAAACATGTAAATACTAAGAATTGACTTAAATGGTCAATTCTCAAAAGGTCAAATAACATTTTTTTTAAAACTTTATATTAAAGTTAGTAACCCCTCCCTCTTGTACAATTTGAATGGCATGCTTGCTTAATTGGATATATTGAAGGAGTTCTTCCAATATGCACCCTAGTTTTAGAACAGCTACCAGTAATGCCTTGAATCTTGCAGTTTACTATGATCTTGGTATTAAAGTATCCTGAAATAGAAGATTTAGCATTAGTATCACACATATCATGAGCTCAGTGCCAAGTCCAGCATTGGAGCAGCATGTCCACATCATCACCAGCTCATTCCGGTCTCAAAAGGCAGTAGAAAAACAGTATGTTGCGATCTTATTTGCTGAGAAGTTTTTTCTTGTATTGTTCCAGCGAGTGACATGGAATAATGTTATACTTGTGTGAAGCACTTTCCAACATGAATGTGTTTTCTCATTTTGGATTATGTCTGAGGAACAGAATCTGCAACTTCTGGCCTTGAGGTGTACTGCTATCATTAAGCATTATACCATTCCTATTAAAAGCAGTCTTGAATTGGCCACCCAGCATGTTTATGAGATAGTATTGTCATTTGTTTAACTTAAGTACATTTAAGTGATTCATTTTATTCTTTCCTTGATCTTCCTAAACTCTAGGATGTCAAAGTGATAAATTTTTAAATTTTGTAACTTAATTGCTCTCTGAGCTGTTTTTAGAGGTAATGAAAATTTCTTAAAGACTTTGACAATGTCTTTAAAAAAACACAGGGTAGTTGGGGAAGGGCTTTAGTATCTCCTGCCTGAGGTTCGGTCCCAGTCACAGGTTGTGCAGTATGACACAGCTACAACAGTGAGGCACATGAAGTCAGTCAGTATCATCCTGACCCACGGTTAACTCTTATCACACCAATGACCAAAATTCATTATTATTGACTTTTGAAAATAACATGAGGTATTACTCATTATTTATTGTTTTTAATTTATTTTCAATGATGACCTTGTTATTTCAAACACCCTCAGCAGATTAGCTGACTATCATCCGTGCCTAATAAGGATGCACAAATCAATAGGGTGGTAAAGAAGGCATAAGGCATGCATGTCTTTATCATTTGAGGCACTGAGCTCAAGAGTAAGGGAATTATGTTGTGACTTTATAAAACTCTGGTTAGGCCACATCAGGAGTATTGCATTCGCCCCATTACAGGAAAGATGTCAAGGCTTTGGAGAGGGTGGACAAACTCGGGTCGCTTTCTGTGGATTGGCAGAAACTGAGTAGAGACCTAATGGAAGGAAATAAAATTGATAGGCATTGATAGACAGCCAGTATCTCCCCCACCCCCAGGATCAAAAAGACTAATACAAGAGAGTATTCATTTAAGGTGAGAGAGGCAAGTTCAAAGGTAGATGCATGGTGTGCGCTGCCTGGGGTGATGGTGCAGGCAGATATGATAAAGGTGTGTAAGAGACTCTTAGCTATGCACATGGTTATGCAGTGAATGACACTATATGGACCATGTGCCAGCAGAAGAGATTAGATTAGTTTGGCAGACCACTGTAAGCTGAAAAGCCTATTCCTGTTGTACTGTTCCATGTGTTGCGTACCCCGTAACTGGGTTGCCAAACCAGCAGAAATGGATCACTCAGTTGGAGTCTGGAGTACTAGAACTAAGAAAGTTTTATTAAAGAAACAAGCAACACAGTAATCGAAAGGATAATAAATGCAACAATTCAACAATGATAACCACACATGTGCACAGAATTAAGATAACAGCATCAATCAAGCTCTATCGTTGTCTAGGGGTAAATGACCAATTTCAAAATGACCCAAAGTTCAGTCCAGTTAGTAGTCCAGTTCGCAGTAATCGTTGCCATGGCGATGGACAAGGTGGGGGAAGAGAGACATAGAATAGGAACAACTCATCATTCAGCACAGCTTCACTCACAGACCAGCGAGATTGCTCACGAGCAACTTTTGGGCGGGTCCTTGGTGATGTCACCTGAGGTCACCGACTGTGACCCCTCCTCCAGATGCGGTCGATCCTCTGCAGTGAACCCGGCACCCAGGCAAGGGCGGACACACACCGGGTTCCCGCTGATCGTACCTTTCCACCCTTGTCGTTGTCTGGCACTTCTCACCCACTCGTGAGAGGCGCACCGCTTCCAGGGTCTCGGTATCTCGGGTGGCGTGTGTCTGTCTTAGCGAACCTGTCCCTTTTTATCCCCCTGCTGGGGTATCGCCTGTCCATCACTTCAAACAGTTCAGGGTTCAAAGGGGGGAGCCGCTCCAGACAGCTCTCTCTCCCACATCCCTTCATTACACATCTCCAGACGCTGCTCCATTGTTCCTTATCTCTCCTTCCCCTGAGGGCAGGTGGCAGACCAACTGCTGATGCCACTGATGGTAGCCCAGGCCAGCAAACATCTTAATTTTATGTGTATTCTCGTAACACATGTAATTAAATTTCTAAAGTGTTGCCGGATTCTTGTGACATATTGGGATATTATACATATTTGCCTGTATACATCCACACTCAAATATTGATAACTGACCTCAATAACACAATACTGTTTCTTTAAGCCATTCTGAAGTAGTTGGTTTTTTCAAACATTTTGATTTCTTTCTTCTAGTGTCTGACGCCTGTTCTGAAGTGCGAGTTCCCAAAAGAGAGAATTCCTGACTCTCAGATGAGTAGCTGTTGCATAAACTGAACTGAAATTTTGTTGCCATGATATTTGCATCTATCTGTGCCTTTGTACAATTCCTAAGAATCTTCAGAAACATCTTAATTTTCCTTCTGCAGTTGTAGTATTGAACTCTATAAAGAAAACTACTGAAAAGTTTTGTGCAAAAATTTTTATTGAACATTGCATGTATTTGATCTTACTGTTCTTAACACATCTAAGGCATGGGTACTGGTGTCATTTCACATGTTAAAGTCTGCTACATATGTAATGACAATACCATCAATAAGTTGTTAGCACTTAGCTCCAGCGTGTATTTAAATATTGTGGCCTCACCCAGAAAACACCAATGGCAGCAGAGTCGCTGGGGAAGGAGAGCAAGTTGTTGAAGTAGAAAATCCCTCCTAGATCTAAGTGCTGCCTTCGACACAATTGACCACAACATTCTCCTAGATCATCTCGAGAACTGGGTTGGCATCTCTCATAGTGTCCTTAATTGGTTTTTGATCATATAGCGCTTTTTTTTGTCTGTCTTGGAGAACAATGCATCTTTTGGTGTTGTTCAGGGAAGCTGTCTTGGTCCCTATTCTTCTCCTTATACATTCTCCCATTAGGAGACATCATTAGGGAACATAAACCCAATTTCCACGGTTATGCAGATGACACACGATTGTCTATCTCATTTGAGTCTGATGATGATAACACTCTATCTTCTCTGATTTCTGGTCTGGTTGCAATAAACAAATCGAGCAATAATTTCTTAAAACTAAATGAAGACAAAACTGAAATATTTTTGGTTGGTCCTAAGGCCAAAAGAGATAAATTTCTTGATAAACTTAGGAACTTAGGTCACCTTGTGATATTTAGCCTGGGTGTAACTAGCCTGGGTGCTATCCTTGATTCAGATTTGAATTGTAAATCCCAATGAAGAAAATGAGGAGCAACATTTCTACACCTCAGTATGTGTGCTTGCAACACTGTGTGTCCAACAGAGTGATCAGCAGCACTGGGGCTCCACAGGGGATTGTCTTCTCTCCCTTTCTCGTCACCATTTACACCTCGGACTTCAACTACTGCACAGAGTCTTGTCATCTTCAGAAGTTTTCGGATGACTCTGCCATAGTTGGATGCATCAGCAAGGGAGACGAGGCTGAGTACAGGGCTACAGTAGGAAACTTTGTCACATGGTGTGAGCAGAATTATCTGCAGCTTAATGTGAAAAAGACTAAGGAGCTGGTGGTAGACCTGAGGAGAGCTAAGGTACTGGTGACCCCTGTTTCCATCCAGGGGGTCAGTGTGGACATGGGGGAGGACTACAAATACCTGGGGATATGAATTGACAATAAACTGGACTGGTCAAAGAACACTGAGGCTGTCTACAAGAAGGGTCGGAGCAGTCTCTGTTTCCTGAGGAGACTGAGGTCCTTTAACATCTGCCAGATGATGCTGAGGATGTTCTACGAGTCTGTGGTGGCCAGTGCTATCATGTTTGCTGTTGTGTGCTGGGGCAGCAGGCTGAGGGTAGCAGACATCAACAGAATCAACAAACTCATTCATAAGGCCAGTGATGTTGTGGGGATGGAACTGGACTCTCTGATGGTGGTGTCTGAAAAGAGGATGCTGTCCAAGTTGCATGCCATCTTGGACAATGTCTCCCATCCACTACATAATGTACTGGTTGGGCACAGGAGTACATTCAGCCAGAGACTCATTCCACCGAGATGCAACACAGAGCATCATAGGAAGTCATTCCTGCCTGTGGCCATCAAACTTTACAACTCCACCCTTGGAGGGTCAGACACCCTGAGCCAATAGGCTGGTCCTGGACTTATTTCCTGGCATAATTTAAATATTACTATTTAATTATTTATGGTTTTATTACTATTTATTATTTATAGTGCAACTGTAACGAAAACCAAATTCCCCCGGGATCAATAAAGTATGACTATGACTATGACTAATACATACTGCAAAGTTATATCTGTTTCTGTCATGTACTGATGCTGAAAAAACACTTTTATATCGAATAGACTAGATTACTGCAATGTTCTTTTTACTGGACTTCCAAGGCAGTCTATTGGCCAACTTCACTCACTCAGAATGCCGCTGCTAGGCTTTTAAGCAAAACCAGGATGAGGGAACATATCACTCCCATACGAACTACTCTGCATTGGCTTCCTGTATCTTTTAGAATTGATTTTAAAGTTCTCTTACTTGTTTTTAAAGCTCGTAATTGTCTGGGACCAGAGTAGATCACAGGATCGTTTTTGTTTTATAATCCTGCTCGAGCTCTTGGTCTCTTCTGCTGGTCTCTTAAATTTAAACAATATCCCCCAAAAGATCATTGGCAGGCCAGCTTTTTTGAGCTATGCTCCTGAACTGTGGAATTCAACACCCAAAACTGTAAAGAATGCAAACTCAGTTGATACTTTTAAACCCTGGCTCAAAGCCTATTTATTTAACTTTGCTTTTAACTAACATAGTTTTGTCTTTTATATTCATGTTTGTACTTTTATCCCATTGTAAAGCACTTTGAACTACATCGTCTGTATGAAAAGTGTTCTATAAACAAAGTTATTATTATTTATTATTATAATCCACAAAAAGCAGGATTTTCCAGTGGCCAGCCATTTTAATTCCAATCCTCATTCCCATTCTGACATTCGGTCCATGGATTCCTGTACTGCCACAGTGAGGCCATTCTCAGTTTGGAGGAGCAGCACCTCGTACTCTGGATCGCCTCCAACCCGATGGCTTCAACATCGATTTCTCTAACTTTTCCCCTCCCCTTTCTGTTTTCTTTAATTCTCCACCCTGACCCCCTGGTTACCTCTTCTCTTCTCCTCATCTGCCCATCACCTCTCTCTGGTTCCCCTTCTCCTTCCCTTTCACCCATGGTCCACTCGCCTCTCCTATCAGATTCCTTTTTCTCAAGACCTTTGCCTTTTCTACCCACCACCTCCAAGCTTCTTACTTCAACCACCAAACCCCACCTTCCCTACCTACCTGGCTTCACCTATCACCTTCTAGTTTGTACTCTTTCCCCTCCCCCACCTTATTCTGGCTTCTTCCCTCTTCCTTTTCAGTCCCAATGGAGGGTCTCAGACCAAAACGTTGACTGTTTATTCCTTTCCACAGATTCTGCCTGACCTGCTGAGTTTCTCCAGCATTTTGTGTGTCTTGCTCACAGTTAATTTCCCCAGTGTTGGCTTGGGATGCCGTCAGAAACAATGCAATTAATTAGGCAGACCCAGGCATACTGTTCCCAGAGCTCGATTGCCCACATGAAAAAGTTTTTTTTTAACTTTCTGTAAATGTGCCCATTATATAAATGTAATATTTATGGAAATAATGGAAATTGGTCTGATCTAAAGTTTCCCTCTGGCCTAGTGCTACTGATTTACTACACCCATCTAAAATGATTGATAACAGTTTCTCTAATTTCCACTGCTGGATACTAAGTAAAAGTAACACTAGAAATATGTGCTTGGTCTGTCATGAGAAGAGAACTTAATTTTCTGGTTAATGCTCTCTTGTCAGGTCTAGAAATGGAAATAAACCTGTGGTTTAATCTCTGCAAAAAGTGGAGGGGGTAAAGAAACAAAAGGGAAAGTTTGAAGTTCAAAATTCAAAGTAACTTTATTATCAAAATCCATTTAGGCATCCGTTAGTCTTGCGAGACCATGGATCTGCGCCCGGAAAGTCTTCACTCTCCAGGGCGCAGGCCTGGGCAAGGTTGTATGGAAGACCAGCAGTTGCCCATGCTGCAAGTCTCCCCTCTCCACGACACCGATGTTGTCCAAGGGAAGGGCATTAGGACCCAAACAGCTTGGCACCAGTGTCGTCGCAGAGCAATGTCTGATTAAGTGCCTTGCTCAAGGACACAACACGTTGCCTCGGCTGGGGCTTGAACTCATGACCTTCAGGTCGCTAGTCCAATGCCTTAACCACTTGGCCACGTGGCCACTATCAGAATACATATATGAGATCCGTCATCCTGCAAGCATACTCAACAAATCCACAATAGAATAACAGTAACAGAATCAATGAAAGTCTGCACCAACTTGAGCATTCAACCAGTATGCAAAAAACACAAACTGGCAATACAAAAAAATATTAGTAATAAATAAATAAGCAATAAATATCAAGAGCATGAGATTAAGAGCACTTGAAAGTGAGTCCATAGGTTGTGGGAACACTTCAGTGAGGGAGTGAAGTTATCCCCTTTAATTCAAGGGCCTGATTAGATGCAGGGTAATACCCGCTCCTGAACCTGGCGGTGTGAGTCCTGAGGCTATTGTGCCTTCTTCCTGATGGCAGCAGCGAGAAGGGAGCACATCCTGGGTGGTGGGGGTCCCTGATGATGCATGCCGCTTTCCTGTGGCAGTGTTTCATGTAAATGTGCTCCGTGTTGGGGAGTGGCTTACCTGTGATGGACCGGGTTGCATCCACAACTTCTTATAGGATTTTGTGCTCAAGGGCATTGGTGTTTCTGCACCAGGCTAAAAATATGCTCTCCACCACACATCTAGAGAAGTTTGACAAAGTTTTAGCTGTCATGTGGAATCTTTGCAATTTCTTAAGTAGAGGCTGGTTTAAATTGCAAAGCAGGAGAGAGAATGACAAGGAGTGCACTTCATGGTGATAAAGGGACGAATGAAATAGCTTGTCTAACTGTTGAATAGTTATTAGAGAAATGTGAGGTTGACTGTTGGAAATCTAAATGAAATAGAAATGAAAGAAATCTTGATAATATCAATTCGTTGAACTTCTGGATGTCTGCAATGCATTAGGTTGTTGGGTATCGTTCTGTTATTCATCATGTGTTGTGCTTCTTTGGACTGCGAATGAAGATGTCAACTACGTGGAGAATTAGTGGCAGGACACTGAAAGCTCAGGGTTACATCTACAGGCAGAAGGGGTGTGTTCTACAAAAAGTCACTGAAACTTTACTCGATCACCCCGTTGTGGAAGGGACCACCTTCTGATTACAAACTACCACAGAGAAAGATCAAGCTTCATTAACTAACGGTGCAGAAGTGCTGGGGTCTTGGAAATATTGCATTTCGGTGGACAGGAAACCGCTGTGAGAAGGGAAGCTGATATTGGTGAAGATAGAAAAGGAACCCACAGGTCTTGGAAGAAATGGCTCCCTGCTGGGAAACTGAAAGCAGAGAATGAGTCTGGTGGTGGCGTTGTTTAAAAGCCTGATGGTTGAGGGGTAGTAGCTGTTCTTGAATCTGGTGGTGTGACTGGTGAGGCTCTTCCACCTTCTACTTGATAGCACCAGCGAGAAGAGAGCATGGCCTGGGTGGTGGGGATCTCTGATGATGGATGCTGCTTTCCTCCAACAGAGTTTCATGTAGTTGTGCTCAGTGGCTGGGAGGGTTTACCGTGATGGGCTGGGCTAAATCCACCACCTTTTGTCAGATTTGCCATTCAAAGGCATCGGTGTTTCCAGTGCTGCCAGGATAATCGAGGACACGACCCACCCAGCCAACACACTATTTGTCCCTCTTCCCTCTGGGAGAGGGCTTAAGAGCTTGAAGACTCATATGGCCAGATTTGGGAACAGCTTCTTTCCAACTGTGATAAGACTGCTGAACGGATCCTGACCCGGATCTGGGCCGTACCCTCCAAAAGTCCGGACCCGCCTCTCGGTTTTTTGCCCTACCTTACTTTCCCTTTTCTATTTTCTATTTATGTTTTATAATTTAAATTTTTAATATTTACTATCGATTTGTACTCCAGGGAGCACAAAGCGCAGAATCAAATATCGCTGTGATGATTGTACGTTCTAGTATCAATTATTGGCGACAATGAAGTATAAAGTATAAGGCTGTGATGCAGCCAGTCAATATACTCTCCACCACACATCTATATAAATTTTACTTGCATAAAACCTAAGGTGCAAACTGAGAGCAAACTATCTGTGGCAGTGTAACTAGCTTTGATAGTTACCTCCTCTATGCACAGCCTCTTGCCATGAAAGTTGGTTAAATACAAACGTTTTAAAAAGCACCTGCTCATTAAGTGTAACAAAAGCTAACAATTGGTATTTTAACCTGCTTGCACTGTTTCTACATTTATTCTTTCAATATAGTTCTAAATATCTATTTATCCCATCTATTTTGATACTTTATAAAATCAATCAATTTTCATCGTTCCCTTACGACATAGTCCATTCAGTCCATCAAGTCAATCCCAGCTCTCAGCACCATCTCCTTTCCCGACTAAGTTTCCCTGGAAACAACTCTCTCCACATTTCCAACCTTTGAAACTAGGGGAAATTTGCAGGGGTCAGTCAACCTGTCAACCTGCACATTTTCGGCATGTGGGAGAAAACCAGCTGAGGGAGTCCACGTTACCACAAGAGGAAGGTTCAAACTCTGCAGGGCACTGAAGTTCAGAATTGAACCTGTGTCACCGGAACTCTGAAGCAGCAGTTCTAGTAGCTGTACATTATGGTAGTTATTTTATGTGGTTCCCTTTGCACATAAATGAGCAGTAGGATTAATCTATTGCTATTTGATGTGGTTTGACTTGGGTTTTTCTCTAGGTTTAAGACTGCTGATTGATAATTTCCCTAGATTCAAAAGATGTGCAATGCTACTGGATGGGTGGGTCGGTAATAGGGAGGTGGGGGAGAGATCTAACTTTAAAATGCTGTTTCTGGGATTTTCCATCAGCACGCTGCCTGTAAGGAGTTTGTACGTTCTCCCCGTGACCGCATGGGTTTCCTTCAGGTGCTCCTGTTTCCCCCACAGTTCAAAGACGCAGCGGTTGGCAGGTTAATTTGTCATCACGTTACTATGCGTGCAGATAATAAAGAACTTCATTTCCCAGTGGGCAATACGGGCAGTTCACCCTGGATCCAGAAGTGACGTTGGAGCTGGTCGCGCACATTCAGCGATGAGCTAGAGCCACTGGGAGTAACATGTTCTAGCGTTTACCCGTGCCGTTTGTCTTTAGCAAGAACAGTCATTGTAAATTGTCCTGTGATTAGGCCAGGGTTGAATCGGGGGGTTGCTGGGCAGCGTGGCTTGATGAGCCTGAAGGGCCTATTCCACACTGTACCTCAAAAAATAAGTGAATAACATGCATCCCCTCACCCTCCTACTCTTCACTGCCTCCCAAACCACCACCTCCAAATATCATTCCACTGACGGCAGGTTTGGCCATCTGCCCTACTGCAGGTAAATGATAGGTCAGGGCTGGGAGAGACCTGTCCTCCATTTCACTGATGTGCTGTGGAGAAGATTCCATACAAGCAGAAGACAGAGAGCTGGCTGCAAAGTGGATGACTTCACTCCCAGTCTCAAAGACTTGTCTGTGTAGTTTCTTGACCTGTTCAGATGCTAAAGGTCTGACAACTTCCAATATGTCATTAAGCTGGAAAGAGTGCAAAGGAGATTTACAAGGATGTTGTTGAGACTCTGGGACTGAGTTATGGAGAGAGGATGAGCAGGTTTGGCATTTTTTCATTGTAGCGTAGGAAAATGAGGGGTGGTCATATAGAGGTGTATAAACCACGAAGGAAAGAGAGATGGGGTCAATGTGTGCAGTCTTTTTCCCGAGAGTGGGAGGTCAAGAACTAGAGGGTAAAGAGGGAAGGGACTTAGTAGGAAAATGAGGGACAATTTTTCACCCACAGAGTGGCCAGTATATGGAATGGCTTGGCAGAGGAAGTGGTTGAGGCAGGCACATTTAAAAGGTACTTGGACAGGTACGTGGATAGAAAGGTTTAGAGGGGCATGGCCTAAATGTGGGCGAATGTGACTAGCTTAGATGGGAATCCTGGTCAGCCTGGAAGAGATGGGCCAAAGGGCTCATTTTCATGCAGCATGACCTTACACACCCAACCAGTGATGGACTCTGGAAAATATAGGTAGAATTGTAAGACCACCCTGAGAGTCAAACTATTCTGGCCAACCCGCTTCCAGTTGTCATATGGCCCACAAAGGAAATATCTGCTTATAAAGGCAGACTTTGCTTATCTCAGTTGAATACAACTATTTGATCTCTAAATCTATTTTCACATCAGCTAATATTTTACTAAAATAATATGATTATACTTGCAGCGTCTTTTTCTAATTGTGGTTACTCTTTTCCATTGATGTCCTGTTTTTATATAATCCTTATGGAACCAAACAAAATTAATTTATTTTTTCTAGAGACAGTTTAAAAAGACAAGAATGGAATGTGGAACTTGTATCCAATAAATTGTTTTTCTGACTTGGCACTTCCTGTTGAACATACTTATTATTGAGACCTTTGAATGCTGCTGGATTACACTCGTTATGATTGTTTTTATAAATTTGGTGGGGTCAGAATGGGAAAAGGAAGAGAATATCTCTTGATGGGTTATTTCATGTCTTAGATTAGGGACCAATTTAGATTGACAGCTAAATATTACTAAGTAGTTCTGACAAATCCCTGAAGTGTCAGTTTAAAGAGGAGAAGGTTGTAGATTTGTAAGTTCCTTGCCCTGAAGATAGTAGTATTTTTCTGAGCCAGATAAAATGTCTTTCCTAAGCTGATTCCTGGCAAATGCGGCAAGATGTGACCAGACAGCAGAAGTTGAATGTGCTGCACAAAGACTCCTTTTCCTGTTTGGGTGTCTTTCAAGACAATGTGATTCAAAGAAAGAGAGTCTTAACAGTGAACAATCAATATCTAGCCTGGCTTTTGCTTTATAAAACATGATTAAATTGGAATTTATTGTCTTTTTTTATTGCATGTCTGCTTTTAAATCTCACTCTAGTGTTTGTTTGCATGCCCTCTGGGTTTTTATTTGGCCTTCTGATAATGTTTTAACTTGCTCCGATAATATGTACTCTGTGCATGTGTATGTTTTTAAAAGTCTATCTTGACTTCTGTTAAACATGCACACTTAGCTCTGTACAGAAGACGGCTGCCATCAGTAGCTTGGTTTTAAAATTTGCATGATCTATTTAAAGCAAAACTCTTTAAAGTAGTCATATTAATTTTTAAACATAATGCTACTGTAGTGTGCCAACAGATTTGATAGCATATTTGATTAGGGAATACTCTCTGATAAGCTATTTGAATCCAGTGGTAGGGAGTTGCAGCCAAAGTGCATGATTTCAGCACAGTCATTAACGAAGCATCTGGCATAATTACAGTAAACTGGTACCTTTGGTATTACTTTACCTCCTGAAAGAAATCTACTCAGTCAAAAGTGAATTAAATAGGAGGATTAAAGACTTTGCTTCCCACTTGTAGAATTAAGACATAAACCCATGGATTATGACGTCAGGAAAGGAGAAATTGTGTTGACAGAGCAGAGCACGTTGGTAATTCACATGATCTGAAATTGCCAGAACCAAAGCACTTGCAGCCTTTCATCACAAGCATCCCATGATTTAAACACTGGGGTACGCGCTCCATAGAAGACATTTTTGTGATATGCCACCATTGAGTAAAGCACACCGTTGGGTGAGTTTCCCTGTTGACAATGAAGTGATAACATATAATTATGGTTATACTCTTGATTGCCATTTTCTTCAAATGGTTAATTTTAAGCATTAAGGCCGTGGTTGCATTTTGATGAGAAAATGAAATTGAAGAATTACTTTGAAAAGAGATGGGTCGAGTGAAGAACTAATTACCTTGGGTGTCTTTCAAGACAACGTGATTCAAAGAAAGAGAGTCTTAACAATGAACAATCAATATCTAGCCTGGCTTTTGCTTTATGAGCAAGGCTTATGAGTAATAATTTTTAAGTGTTTTATACCTAAGATGCAGAGTATTGCCCTGCTTCCCAGTCACATGCAGTTGGTTGTGGAAGCAAATTGAGTGTACATATTACAATGTGTGTTAAAACCACTGACCTGTATAAGAGACAAATGGTGACAAATGCAAGTGGATGCTTAGTTACTTTTTTTTAATCCAGTGTATGCACTCAGTTTATTGTTCTGGTAGTATTTGGAATACATTTTCTAAATGCTTCTTGATTTATTCCATCTCAACAAGCTGCATGGTGGACTTACATCCTTCACTTAGTAAAAATAAAATAATTTTATGAGACAAAAACAACATTGTAATTAAGTTTTTTTTCTCTGACTGACGTAGGCTGTTTGGAGTTGTCATAAAACTTGGTCTCGTGTAATACCTTCTAATGCATTTCAGTAATTTTGGAAATAGGTTTGGGGAAATCTGTTCTTCAAATCCATTTGGCAGAAGGTAACTGACTGGAGGATGGTTGAAGCTTTGTAGAAGGTGTGGAGGAGGACTGGATTAATCATCAGTTTAAACCACCTTTAGTTATCCAAATAGGTAAAAGGGACTGGGATTATTCAGTTTAGAGAACCATAAACATAGACATGATCTGATAAAAGTTTAGAAAATGAGTTTAAAAAAGCAATAAATCCTGGGTAAGCATGTACTCTCCATCCCTAAATGCTACCGAATTTGGTTCATTTCCTGGTCCATTTTGGAAGATGTGTGGGTCTGGATGTATGGGTGGATGAATATGATGTATGGGCTGTCCAGGCATAGGACATAAATGAGTGACAAAAGGTAAAGATTGTCTCTAAGGAGTTTGTACATTCTCTCCAGGACTGCGTGGATTTCATCTGGGCACTCCAGGTTCCTCCCACAGACGTACCGATAGTTAGGTTAATTGGTCATTGTAACTCGCCCTGTCATTAGGCTAGGGTTAAATCAGGGGATTGCTGGGCAGCGCAGCTCGAAGGGCTGGAAGGGCCTATCCTGTACTACATGCCATCAAATAAGAAAATAAAAATCAGTGTTGAGTCCCAAGCTATCGAAGATCAATACTGGTTAGATGTCAAGAGGTGGTTATCTCGAGATAGAATGGTGATCCTCTGGTACCAGTTGCATCTCACAGTGGCATGTTCCTTACTGGGGCAAATAGCTTCTGTGTGACATTAATCAAGGATAAGGTCATCTCCCAGTCTACAGGGAATGAAGAGGGACATTTTCATTTTAATCCCTAATTCTTTAGTATCTCCGAGGAGGTTATAATGCTCGGGTGTGATGGGGAAGAATAGTATTGTGATGCACCAGATGTTACAATGCATAAAACAGCTGGATGAAGAGAAGTTGTTCTTTTCCATTCCTGTTATTTGCTCCCTATAGATTCAGCTACATGTTGCATTGCGTGAGTCTTATAAGAAAGCTTGAGCATAATCACTGTGACTCAATGGTGTGGACCCTTTCTCACATGCTCTGATAATCCTTTAGAAATCGTGTATTTAAAATTTCAGTTATATTTGAGTAATCATGTAAATATATTGTTTGATTAAGCATTATTTGGTGTTTATAGAATTCATTATGGTTATATATAAAAATACATGAATTGCACAAGTCATCACGCTACCACATGATACGTGCACACCTTGCTCACAATTAGCACGAAGTTAGACTCACATTTTGGACTCCTATGTCATCCTTTGAATTGGTTTAGTGTTTTGCAGATACAAAACATAACAAAGCCAAAATAATGCATTTGGAAAACTATATGAGACCCTCATCATTAACTTGCACGAGTCACTATAACAGATTGCATTTTTTTTTTCAGTTGACAAAGGTGTCTAGCAATATTGTTGATGCTCATATGCACAATAGGTATATCATTAGGCAACGTTGAGCAGGAAGTTTTGTTTTATTTAGGCGGGTGAACGAATGATAAACTGCTACTGTGAAATATATATTTTCTACCTTGCTGAATTCTGCATAGATCCATAATGAAATATACTAATACACATTTAAATGATAAGGAATCTTGGCTTGTAATTGATAGCTTGAAATCACAACACTGGGTGCAGACAGATTATTCTCTCAGCCTGTATAACTGGAGAGCGGCTCTTCAAAGGGAAGGTCTGGTCAATCCTTGCTTCTACCTCCTGAAAGATCTCTAGCTAGGACCTTGTGCTGGAGCCATCCTTCTGTTCCAGGTCTCTTGGTGCCACCTTTGTCCTCAGTCACCCTAATCTTAAAAGTGCCACTCCTCATCATACAGGCGATAGTGAATGTGAGCAACTTCTGACAATGGTAAAAATGTTTATAATCCAAGATGGTGAGTCTCGGCTTTCTCTACACTTCCAAAGCTTTAAAACGCATCTTAAAATGTCAAAATTTAACATTTCCTGGGTCTTTCATTGACTCTGTTATGGTTATTATTATATAATGGATTTATTGTGTATGCCCACAAGAAAGTGAATCTCGGGGGTGTATAGGGTCGGCACAACATTGTGGGCCAAAGGGCCTGTACTGTGCTGTACTGTTCTATGTTCTATATGGTGACAATAAGCTATATGTGCTTCGAGAAGTAAATTTACTTTGAACTTTGAGTATGATATTATCTCAGTACTCTTAAATAATAAATATCATATCTTTGGATATCACTTCCCCCTTTTCAGGTAGTCCTCTAAGAACTGCACTTTTGTCTGCTTGGATGATTAGATATAACTGCAGCTTAAACCAAGACATGTTCCTGTTCCAACACACTCTTTTCGTAGGTCAGGTGTGATCCCTTTGGTCTTCAGGGACCGTGGACTGAACTGTGTGAAAACTGTTACAAAATCTTGACAGTCAATGTAATGAAGAATTTATTGATTTTTCACTCATCTTGTACCAAGTGGCCTTGCTCAAACTTTTTATTCATGGTTCTAAATGTTTATTTTTTTAAATTATCAGCTTTTTGCAGTGTCCAACCTGTTTTGATGCTCTGTACTTGCTGCCTGTTATGCCACTGTCGTTTCGGGCAGCAATGAAGCTCCTCCGTCACTGGCGGTGTTCAGGGCTTCCTTCATCGTGTCAGTAGCTTCCCCTCAGTTTACTGTCAGTCACGCAAGTCCCGGGTGGAGACTTGGGAATACCATCAGAATCAGATGCAGAAGGATTCTTCATTGCTGTTTCCGTAATGGCTTTGTTTACCAGTCAGGGTCGTTAGCCCTGAGCTGCACCCCTGAACCTGGAGGACCGGTGGACCACTCTTAGTCTGGCCTGTCTGGCATGGCTGACCCTACCAAAAGCCCTGACTCCAACCAACATAGATCTCCAGGTCTTTGAGGCATGCCAAACCCCAAACCTGAAGACAAGGGTGTGGCCCTCTTGGAGAGTTTTGATGCTATTTATCAGCTTTTCTAAGTCTGTAGGTTTGCCGATCACTAGGCAACCTGAGCACTGGGCAGAGTCGCAGCCTCTCTTCACCGAATCTCTGAGAAGCATTCATTTCACTTATTAAAGAATCGACTGGAGCTGTAAGTTCGTGCTGCATGAAGGATGGCCTCTGTTTTTCCACTGTTGGTTCAGTGGTTGCCAGTGACATGTACAAGCTGAGCTGTACTTCTCTACAGATTCTTTATTTCCATTACGTAGCAATCTCTTTGCTGGTTCCTCTGTTATTGCAGGCTGGCTAAAGATAGCTTTGAACTTGTGAACCCGTCAACAGCATGAAATCCTGCAAAGCGAGTACTCCTCTGGAGATGGGAGTAGTCAGGATCTTTATCCTCTTTGCATAGCGGTGGTCGGAGGAGGAAGCAACGGGGGGGTGCCTATCTATTTGTGTTTTCTTTTTCAACAGTGTGCTGACGGGGAAGGTGTGAAGAAAAGCTACATAAAGGATTTGAAATGGCCTCACCTTGGAATGGCTTTCTTTGTAGTTGTGTCCATCACCATGACGTGCTGTTTTGTTTGGCAGTACAAGCTTCCAAAGCAAGGCACAAGTAAGTGAAAGGACGACCGTTGGTTACTGTACTTGGCAATGAACTTTGGTATCATTAGTGCCATTCCATACAGAGTAGGCTGCTAGTTTCCTGTGAGCAATTGACCTGAATACTAACCAGCTACTTTCCCTGCCTGCTGCTTCCAGTTGCTCTTCTCACCATCCTTCACCCTCTGCCTCCAACTTATACCGAGCTGAACGAAATGCCCTCTTTGCTGTTCAGCGACGATGGCGCGGTCCGAGAATCAGAATTGTCTAACTCTTCTTGCTGTGTTATTTTTCTATTTCAGGTGAGGATATTTCATCTGATGAGGTTAAACCGGTGGAAATGTGCCCTAGGCACCCCCAGCCTGTACCGTTGGAACACCCCATACCGATTCTAAAAGAAGCTCTGGAGAAGGTTTGTAAGTACATTAGCCAGGACCCGGTGAAGGTGTCAAAGCTGCTGTGTTTATCTTCCCTATTCTTTGAAGCTGATAGCAATTTCCCAGCTGCTGAGTTTAACGTAGAACTCCTGAAGATGCTGTCAGTCATTCAGTGCACTTTAACAGGAAGGTGCTGATGTTTACCATCTCCATCACAGAGTCCAGGGACAACATACGCATTGACAAGGATCTCAGGTGTTTACAGAGTAGACTAACGAACAACCCTCTGAAAATCCTCCACTTTGTCATAGAGGTCTAAAAGAGCATTTAGTCATTAATAAGCCACAATTATTACAGACCGAATCATTTTGTCCTGAATAGTACTCGATTCCATGTCTCTGTATTGTAGCTGAATATTTCAAAGTATAACGTTGTGAAATTTAAATGCTTTTTTCCAACGTTTAAGATGCTGAAATCAAGTTTGTACAAACCGATGATCGTTTTGCAGTCTGTATACTATTTAAAAATTTCATAGTGAACTTTTAACATTTTGTGAAAGGATGGCATTGTCACAAGCCTCTAAGTAATAAACGTTGCACTTTCAGAGATCGCCTTCTCCTCTCTGATTCAGCCCCTGGGAGAAAAAAATTGTACATTTATCTGCTTGAAAAGGGGACTGTCTTGTCTCCTTTTCTCTTCACCATTTACACCTCGGACTTCAACTACTGCACAGAGTCTTGTCATCTTCAGAAGTTTTTGGATGACTCTGCCATAGTTGGATGCATCAGCAAGGGAGACGAGGCTGAGTACAGGGCTACAGTAGGAAACTTTGTCACATGGTGTGAGCAGAATTATCTGCAGCTTAATGTGAAAAAGACTAAGGAGCCAGTGGTAGACCTGAGGAGAGCTAAGGTACTGGTGACTCCTGTTTCCATCCAGGGGGTCAGGGTGGACATGGTGGAGGATTACAAATACCTGGGATACGAATTGACAATAAACTGGACCGGTCAAAGAACACCGAGGCTGTCTACAAGAAGGGTCAGAGCTGTCTCTATTTTCTGAAGAGACTGAGGTCATTTAACATCTGTCAGACGGTACTGAGGATGTTCTATGAGTCTGTGGTGGCCAGTGCTATCATGTTTGCTGTTGTGTGCTGGGGCAGCAGGTTGAGGGTAGCAAACACCAACAGAATCAACAAACTCATTCGTAAGGCCAGTGATGTTGTGGGGATGGAACTGGACTCTCTGACGGTGGTGTCTGAAAAGGGGATGCTGTCCAAGTTGCATGCCATCTTGGACAATGTCTCCCATCCACTACATAATGTACTGGTTGGGCACAGGAGTACATTCAGCCAGAGACTCATTCCACTGAGATGCAACACAGAGCGTCATAGGAAGTCATTCCTGCCTGTGGCCATCAAACTTTACAACTCCTCCCTTGGAGGGTCAGACACCCTGAGCCAATAGGCTGGTCCTGGACTTATTTCCTGGCATAATTTACATATTACTATTTAACTATTTATGGTTTTATTACTATTTATTATTTGTGGTGCAACTGTAACGAAAACCAATTTCCCCCGGGATCAATAAAGTATGACTATGACTATGACTATAACTGGATACAACTCAACAGGAAATTTCTGTTTTAATACCTTCTTCTTAAGCCCATAACCCCTCCTGGGGCACAGACCCCCAACAGCTACAGCTTCCATTAATTTATACATCATCTAGGTGAAAATCCTTCCTCCCCCAGGGATGAGGTCTTTGGAGCTTCCGTTGGCATTTCTGTAGCCCTGAGTTTTTAAGGGATGGTGTTACTAACCATGTGCCCAACCCACCTCCTTTCACAGCCAGGCTTGAGACCATCCATGGCAGAGTTCTCTCTTAATACACCCCCACTGAAACTGCCTTCAGTACATCATATATGGTACCTTTGTGTTCCATTTTCCAAAAGCTGAATTCTTAAATGTGGCAACAACTTTTTTTTAAATAATCCTTTTCACCTAACGTAACAAAAGGAATCATAGCATTTAAGCAATGGCAGTTCCGTCCTTAGCCATTAGCAAAAGTTAGCGAGATTTGCACGATTGTTCTTTTTTTAGTACCACTGGATTGAGATGTGGCAAACAAATTTTAATCTGGATTAAAACAGTAAAGCGAATACGAAAGGATTGACTTTTTTTGTTAGATTAATAGAACTCTGCGGCTGAGATAACATGAAACAATCTGAACAAGGCTGGGAAATTAAAGGATTACAGATGATTCATAAATGTTTGAATTCACCGAGTTGGTGAAAGGTAAACAAAGATTTGCAGAAAAGCAAGCAGAAAGATAGAAGACTGCAAAACATACATGTCTTTAAAAGAATGGAATTTAGGTAATTAGTGAGCATTTTGGCTAAATTCATGTTTGAGCATTAATATAGTGCCTTTCACTGTTTCAAGAGAGTCAATAACTACACAGTAGGAAACATGAGGCAAAAGTGCACAGAAATTTCACACAAACATCTCCCAGGAAATCTACACTCGTGCACATTTGGATGGTGTCAAGGGATCTTTTGGAATTACAGTGGCTTATTATTGTCACATGTAAAAACCTTGTCCTGCCCATTGTACAAACAGATCATTTCATCACACACTGCTTTGAGGTGATACGAGGTAAAACAATAACTGAGTGCAGAATAAAGTTTAGCAGCTACAGAGGCAGTGCAGTGCAGGTGGAAAATAAGGTTCAAGGTCATACTTTATACTTTATTGTCGCCAAACAATTGATACTAGAACGTACAATCATCATAGCGATATTTGATTCTGTGCTTCCCGCTCCCTGGATTACAAATCAACAGTAAATATTTTTTTAAAAACTTAAATTATAAATCATAAATAGAAAATAGAAAAATGGAAAGTAAGGTAGTGCAAAAAAACCGAGATGCAGGTCCAGATATTTGGAGGGTACGGCCCAGGTCCAGGTCAGGGTCCGTTCAGCAGTCTTATCATAGTTGGAAAGAAGCTGTTCCCAAATCTGGCTGTATGAGTAATAAGGTATATAGAGAGGCCAACAGTTAATTTTACTGTGCCAGGGAACCATTCAATAGTCTTGTAACACTGGGGATAGAAGCTGTCCTTGAGCCTGTTGGTGTATGCTTCCAGGCTTTTTTTATTTGATGTCTCATCCAAAAGACTGTCTGTCCAACTACGCCAATTCCCTGAACACTGCAATCGATTTTAAACTAATGTGTCCGAGTTCAGAGTGGAACTTTAACTCATGATCTTATGACTTGGAGGCAAGAGTGCTGTCACTTTGCTGTGGCTAACATGGGACATAATGTCAGATGCAGAATCACTATTAATTGTGTGTATTCAGTATTCCAAATGTACAAAGATCCACCCACTCAGTCAGGAGTTGGGCAAAAACTATATTTCTGTCTTTAAATATTAGGTGCATATTTCTGTCTTTATACAGATTGACTTCCTTTTGCGTCATCAAGTACATCCAATGAGTCTGCCGTCCATTTCAGCTATTGTAATATTTAATGACACCGTGCTGTGGACTGGAAATTTTGGGAAAAAAAATATTTCAGATGAGTTTTCGCCTCCACCGAATGAATATACTGTTTACAGGTAACTTTGCACGGCCTCTTTCCTTGCACATTGCACAAGTCTTTGTTTCTTTGACAGTTGATTCAGTAAGTAATTCCACATTACTTAATTAAACCACCCCATCTCATTATTGCAACACGTTGTAAAATATTTACAAGAGGTTGTGTTATTTCATCAATCACAAGATCAGTTGATGAAGGTGGCTTGCTTTAATTATCTTTAGAATGCTGACACTACAATCCTCCTCTCGAAGACTGGCTGGTTTTAATAAGAGAATTATCCCGGGAATTAAAGGGGTAACGTATGAGGAACGTTTGATGGCTCTGGACCTGTACTCGCTGGAGTTGAGAAGAATCATGAGGGAGAGGGAGGGAACGTCGACTCAGACCATGAGAGGCCTGCATCGGGCATTTTCATGCCTTACAAGGCGCAGATTGGAAGTCTGTGTGGGGCGCCACTCCTCGCACAGACTAGAGCAATGTGTGATTAAGTGCCTTGCTCAAAGACACAAACATGCTGCCACAGCTGAGGCTCGAACTAGCAACCTTCAGATCACTAAACGAATACCTTAACCACTTGGCCACATGTGGGATCATGAGGGATCTCATTAAAACCTATCAAATACCGAAAGGTCTAGATAGAGTAGACGTGGAGAGGGTGTTTTCTACAGCAGGGGAGTCTAGGACCAGAGGGCACCGTCTCAGAATACAAGGATCTCCCTTTAGAAGAGAGATAAGGAGCAATTTCTTGAGCTAGAAGGTGGTGAATCTGTGAAATTCTTTGCTACAGTTGATAATGGAGGTCAAGTCATTCGGTATATTTAAATCAGAGGCTGATGGTTCTCGATTGTTAAGATTGTCAAAGGTTACGGGGAGAAGGCAGGAAAATGGGATTAGGAAGGATAATAAATCAGTCATGATGGAATGTCAGAGCAGACTCGATGGGCCAAATGGCCTAATTCAGCTCCTATGTCTTATGGTTTTATAACCAGTGAGATCGTCTAGGCCAGGGGTTCTCAACGTTTTTTACATCATGGGCTCCTACCTTTAACTGAGGGGTCTGTGGACCTGAGGGTGGAAACCCATGGTCTAAGCCATCCTTCACGATGGCCTGATTACAGTATTCCTGATGTAAAAGTATATCATAGAGTTTATGCTGCACTTGCACTTCAGCACCTGGAGCCTGTGAATTTATCACATGGCCTCCTGCACCTTAAGTTATTCAAAGGTCAGCCAAGGAACTCGGATTCTCTCTCCACAGATGCTGACTGATCAGCTGAGCATATTCCAGGGTTTGTTGTTCTAACTTGCGCTCTCTGTAATGTTAATTTATTTACGATATTCTGGCTGGGACACAGTGCAGTGTTGCATCTTTGCAATGATCTTTTTGTGCCATTTTGTTTGAGCTTAATGGACCGCTTTCTCATCATTGTGCTCTGCTCCGAGTTGTGTTGTACCTATTTGAGTTGCTCAGCTTCAAACATTCCCTGTCTGCAACCTCCCCTCCCCCACTGGCTTCTTTCCCAGTCAGTCTATATATGTTTTAAAATCTAATATTAAAGCCCTTTTGCTTTTGGTGAGCTGAAATTAAATCTTGTGACTGTGCTAGCTTGGCATTTAGTTTGGAATGAAATGCCACATCCACATCACTTCAGTTTGCCTGAGGAGCTTCACTAATTATCTCCTCCTATTTCAATTCACCCTTCCTCTGTTTCAACCATAACACATGTTGACCTACATCCATGTATTACCCTTAATTTATCTCCATGTGAAAATCCTGCCACACATGTAAGCCCTTTATTTTATTCCTCTTCTACTTATCATGTTCCCACTGATATTGGGACCCCGTCTCCCCACCACTGTAACGCCTTTCTCAGACTCGTGCAGAGAGATATTATTATTCTCATACACAATGTCATTCGCAGTGTTACTAACAACTATTTTGTCAAGTGATATATCTTTAAGTTCCCTGCACGATAATTTATTGCTGATAAACGAAGATTTAAAGAATCAAATATAATTATCATGATACTTGGATGTTGCAGAGTCACAAACTGGTTACAATGCTGAAGGAGGCTGCAACAGCAACCCCGCTAGTCCTATCCTTTTTCCATAGACCTACAAATTCTTTCCTTTCAAAAACTTATCTAATTCCTTCTAAACACTGCAATTGAATGCATTCTCTACTATCTTTATATCAGAATTATATTTCATCATGGTCCAACAGGACGCAAAATCTGTTGTTTTGTGACAAGCAGTACAGTGCATCAAAGGACAGACATGAAAGTTTTTAACTGCAAAGGTAGTACAAAGAAAGAGTAACGAGGTAGTGTTCATGGTTTCATGGAGGGAAAGAAACTTTCTGAATCACTGCGTGTGTCTTTTGGCTCCTGGTACCACCTCCCTGACGGTAGTAATGAGAAGAAGTCACGTCCAGAACAGTGAGGGTCCACAAGACATAGGAGAAGAATTAGGCCATTCAGCCCATCGAGTCTGCTCCGCCATTCCATCATGGCTGATCCCGGATCCCACTCAATCACATACACCTGCCTTCTTGCCATAATCCTTTGATCCCCTGACCAATCAGAGTAATGGATGCCTCCTTCTTGGGGCGTCACCTTTTGAAGATGTGCTCGATGGCAGGAGGGTTGTGCCATTCACGTTTGATCTATGTCCCCCGGTTCCCGACTCCCCCCGCCAGTGGGAGCGATTTTCCCCATGTCTATAGCCTTCATGATTTTAAATACCTCAATAAGGTCTCCTCTTAACCCTGCCTATTGCAAGCACAACAACCAGTCTGTGTATTCAGATAGGGTCCCTCATTCCTCGAATCCTGGTAATAAATCTCTTCTGCACCTCTTTGAAAACTTTTCCCAAAGTATGACATTCAGAACAGTACCCAGTCCTCTATTTGTGGTTTCACCTGTGTTTCATAAAGTTTTAACATGACTACCCTGTTCTGTCCCTCACTTCATTAAAACCCAGGATCCTGTTTTTTAACTACTTTCTCTACTTGCCCTACTACTTTCAGTGAATCTCCAGAGCTCAATATTATTGCAACCTTTTTAGAATTCTGGCCTCTTCTCATTGTTGCTACCAATACTAATAATTTCCCATTTCACAGTATTAAATTTTACCTGTCATTTTCCAGCTAGTCCATCTCTATCTCCTTGAAATCTATATTATGCTCACTCACAATCCTCAATAAGTTTTAACTTCTGTGTCATCTGCCAATTTTAATATTGTGCCATTTACACCCAATACCATGTCATCAATACATATTAAAAAACTGAGGTCCTGTTATCATCCTCTGGGAAGAGCATAAGACATAGAAGAAGAAACAGGCCATTCGGCCCATTGAGTCTGCTCTACCATCCCATCATGGCTGATTTATTATCCCTCTCAACCTCATTCTCCTGCCTTCTCCCCATAACGACTGGCACCCGGACTAACAAAGAACCAACCAACATTCACTTTAAATATATCCAATGATCCAAAGCCACCCATAGCAATGAAGTCCACAGGTTTATTAGTAGAAAACGAGGATGAAAAAAAAGCCAATGATTGTTGTGACTCCTTTTGTACATTTTCATTCCTAAAAAGGGCAATTGCTTTATATTGGTAAATCTTTGGGCAGTTGGGGCTCGTCAACCTTGGCTAGCAGCCCACCCAGGAGAAGGAAAACTCTGATTTTAAACCTCCACTGCCTTGCCGCCATACCCACCCATGGGAAAGGCTTCGGGAGTAAACCCCGAGGAAGAAATCCGGAGCCGGGGTCCCTAAGGCAGTTTGATGTTGTTTACAACTTCACTCTGGCAACCTCTGTGACAACACTGTGCTGGCACTCACCCTTCCCTTGGACTACATCAGTGATGCAGAGAGGGGGAACCCGCTGCATGGGCGACAGCCGGTTCTTCAAATCTTCCCGCCCAGGCTTGCGCCCTGGAGAGGACACGGTCCACCAGAGGCGTAAACCCATGATCCCCTGGGATCGACAGCTGCCTACTGTTACTACTTTTGGTAAATCTGAAATACTTTACAGTACTGAATGTCGTGATAATCATAATCAATTTTCTTTTCAGGATTGCAAGCATCTCAAAGATATTCCCCACTATAATGCTGTATAAACTATGGGAGGAAGGAAAAATCGCATCTCTGGACGACCCACTTACAAAATATGTCAAAAACTTTAGGATTAAAAACCCACTGGGAAGCTCAAAAGGCTCAGAACATAAATATGAAGCAGATGGCCTGGTATTTCCAGAGAGAGAGCGAGCCGCTGCCAAAATATCATCTGTGACATTGAAAAGAATGGCCAGCCAGCTATCAGGTGAGATGGAAAGCTATTCAAACAAGATGTGCATCGGACTGAGACTGATAAATATTGTCCAGTTCATCATTTTAGGAAGCTAATCTGTCAGTGTCCAGAGCAGGAGTTAACGTTACATAAGTCAAAGTGAGCACAATGCACAGTGTGTCCAAGATCATTTCTGCGCGTGCGGATTTGTACAATTCAGAAGTATATATTGGAAAATTGGACTGGGGGGGGTGGGGGTGTCGGTAAGTACCAGAATGATCTTGCTGACTAGTGGATCCGCTGGGCTCCGTGTGGTAACCAGCATGCCTGTGTAACGGAAGTGTAGCAGTTACTGTACCACTATTACAGCTCCAGAGACCCAGGTATGCGGTAAGGACAGGCAGAGTCCAGTTCCGAGATCGGGGTTCAATTCTGCCGCTATCTGTAAGGAGTTTGCAGGCTCTCCCCGCTTCCGTGTGGGTTTCCTCTGGCTGCTCCGGTTTCCACCTGAAGTCCAAAGACGCACGCATTAGCAGGGTCATCGCTCGCACGGGTGTAAACGAGCGGCGGGGGCTCGTTGGGCCGGAAGGGCCTGTTACTGTACTGCATCTCTAAATGAAAATTAAGTTCATGCCCGTGAATGGGGAGAAGCAGTATCGTGCAAAACGTAACACTTTGTAACCTCTACCTGCTCATGTTAACCCACAAACCTCATAGCTCAACTCAAAATTTCCTTATGACATAGGAGACTATTCCGCTCATTGCGTCAACGCTGGTTCTCTGAACAATCTAATTCCACTAAGTTCCCCTGTGATCTACTCTCTACACATTCCCATCCTACCTAGTTCGAAGTACACCTATCATCAAAGTATGTATACATTACACAACCTTGCGATTCATCTCCTTACGGCAGCCACAAAACAAGAAACCCAAAAGAACCTATTTTTAAAAATGACTCACAAGCACCCAATGTGGGAGGTGGGGTGGAGGGAGGGAGAGGGAGGGAGGGAGAGAAGAAAAAAAAACATGCAAATCGTGCAGACTATAAAAACAAGCAACGGTGTTCAGAATGAAAGTGAGTCCATAGACATGAAGCTCAGAACAGGGCCACAGCCCCAGTCTCAGTTAATCTCACAGCAGGGCAAATCGTCGTGACGTTTGCAGACTCAAAGCCTGGAAGACATGGCCTCCTCCTCAGTGCCACAGAGAGAGGAGTAAATGTCACGGAGGAAGGAAGGAGCAGAAGCAACTGGACCCTCGCCCCCGGTCCCCAGCACCCAGCCTTTTCAATCCATCCAGCCCGGCGTCTAAATTGTCCAAGCACCGGGTCATCCCTCACACCAAGACCTGGGCGGTCCCTATCGCTTTCCCACCCCCCTGGGCCTGGACTCCGCCACCACATTCCGGCCCGTATCCAACCATTTCAAATCGGCCCGGCGCTTCGATCGATGAAGCCTTGCCATCGATTTTGGTGGCCGGGCTCCAAAGCTCCCCAGCTCTGACCGTTCTCCGCTTCGCACGCCCTGACTCTGTCTCCACTTCGCTGTATAGGGTCAACTCACATTGCGCTATAAACCTACCAATCGGTAGGTCTTTGGGGTGTAGGAGCAAACCAGAGGACCGAGGGGAAGTCCACACGTTCACAAGGAGAACATGGCATCGAAGATAGGGATTGAGCCTGGATCTCTGGGCTTGTGGGGTGGCAGCTGTGCCACTTCACTGCCCAACCCAATTAGTTGCCTTACCAGTTGGCTTTTCATGTTCTCCCTGGCCCCTGGACATTTAATGGGTTTTCCATTTATGGTCACGGCAAACTGTATATGTGTTGGTTTTCTTTTGGTGCCAAAATCTTGAAATGTTGTCTGAAATAATTTGCAGGATTACCCAGGAGACTCAGGTCCACAAGTCTACTTTGGGAAGGGAATACCGAGATGGCACTGGATCTCCTGAGAGATGACTTACTCATTGCAGATCCTGGTACAAGGTGTGAGTTCAGCTTTTATGTCCTCCACCAACGCTGACAGACCGGAACATGAAACTTCTGCCTTTTTAAAGAATTGCTAACTTACCACAATCCAAGTTCTCCCACAATTTGTAGCTTAAATTTACATGCAATGAACCATCAATACCTGGTGAAATGTTCCAATATTTATTTATGGGATATAAATCATCAGATGAAATCTTGCCTGACAAATGCTTAAGGTAGGACTCCCAATCTTTATTAAGTACCCACTACATCTAATAAAGTGGTCACTGTCTGGATGTTCATGGTCTTTGGCTGCTGTAGCCCATTCACTGTCACCTCCCTGTCAGCTTGAACCGGTCTGGCCATTCACCTCTGACCTTTCTTGTTAACGAGGCATTTTTGCCCACAGAACTACCACTCACCAGATGTTTTTCATTTCTCATACCATCCTTTGTAAACTCTAAAGACTGTTATATGTGAAAATCCCAGGAAATCAACAGTTTCTGAGATACTCAAACCACCCCATCTGACACCAACAATCATTCTGCGGTCAAAGCCACTTAAATCACACTTCGTCTCCATTCTGATGTTTACTCTTGACCATATCTGCGTGCTTTAAAGCATTGAGATGTTGCCTAATGATTAGATAGTGACTATTGCCGCCTATTGACCGCTTAGATATTTGCATCAACCAGCAGGTATGCCTAATAAAGTGACCACTGAGGGTATTTGCTTCGCTTGGTGCAGCCACTGTAACTAATCTGCAAAGTTCCAGCATGATTACACTGATGATTAAACATTTAGTGAGACAAGGCAGGTGTTATATTTCTAAAACACCTTAAATGGGATTTAATACCAATGTAATGGAGATACGTTACAACTCACCCACAGTTAAGAAAAATTAGGTACTGTAAAAGTAGAAGCACTTTCCAGTTATCAGTGATAATAAATTAGTTTATTTATTGCCCTTCCAGCTGTGCCCTAGCCTAATCATGGGACAACCTATTATCTAATACGTCTTTGGACTGTAGGATTAAACCTGGTCACAGGGAAGAAACCATACAAATTCCTTACTGCAGGCGGCGGGAATTGAACTCGTGTCGTCTGCACACTAAAACGTTGCGCTAATCGTTATGCTATCACGCTGTCCCTTTTGTATCTTAAACATTTATCACTTCTTAGCTGTCACTCCTCATGATGTATTAAATGGAATTACGTCACATGATACCCTCGCCCCCTCCCCCATGGGATGGGGGGCATTGATGCACATGTTGCCAGCAGAGTCTACTAGCTAGCAATGTCGGACTGGGAAATTGGAGCTGGTGAATGCACAATCGCACATCATTCTGTTCCCGCTGATAGCAGCAAGGTGTCATCTCGCAACACCTCGCCGTCACTTCAAAACCTGAATTTTGAACGCTGCACAGTTACTTATGCGGCAGGTCCAATTTTCCAGTCTGTCGTGGGGTGGCGGGGTGGGGGGGAGCGGAGTGGTTAGCACAACGCTCTACAGCGCTAGCGACACAGGTTCAATTCCTGCGCTGCCTGTAAAGGAGTTAGGGCATTTCCCCCTGTGACTGTGTGGGGTTCCTCTCAGTCCAAAGACTGGTCATTGTAGATTGTCCCGTGATTAGGCTAGGGTGAAACTGGGGGGTTGCGGGACAGCGTGTGGCTCGACATAAATAAACTGAAAGCTAGACACAACATCCCCATTTAAAATGGCTTGTGGCGTAGTACTACTGGATGGGTAGGCACACAGTCGGTATGGTGGCTGACCGTTTAATATTCTGTCCTCCTCAGATGCCACTACAGCAACCTAGCATTTTCCCTTCTGGCTCACGTTCTGGCCAGTAAGGTGGTTGGAGCCGACTACCAGCGCTGGATTACTGAGAATATCCTGACGAAAATCGGAATGGAGCACACCGGCTTTGAGTTCACCCCGTCGGTCCGCGCTCAGTTATCGGTCGGCGTTTACAGCAATGGTAAACCGGCCCAGCTCTACGACCTGGGCTGGTACCGGCCCTCGGGCCAGATGTACTCCACGGCTGCCGACCTGGCCAAGCTGTGCATGTCCTTGCTGGGGGCCGCTCACAAGCACATCCTGGAGGCCGAGACGCTGAAGGTGATGCTCACCCCCGTGTTCGAGTGCTCGCAGGATTACTTCGCCAGCAGGACGGGAACGCCGTGGGAAATCAGCGAGCAGCTTGGCTACGATGTCGTCAAAAAAGATGGCGACCTGGATGGCTACTCGGCCACCTTCTCCTTGGTCCCTCGCCTCAAAATAGGGTTTATTATTTTAATGTCGGGTTCCCGGCCCCAAGAAGAAGAAGATTTGACGGCCGGGGTTTATAATTATCTCATCCCGGCGATGGAGTCTGCTTTCCGGCAGAGCGACAGAATTCTAGTCCCGCCTCCCGAATCCAGGCCTTACGTTGGCTACTACACATTTTCAAATTTGACCTTTTATGAGGTAAAGAAAGACAAGAGAGGAGTTTTAGTGATGCAGCAGTTCGGCCCTCACATTGAAACCTTGATACCTGAGAAGTACAGGACTATCAAGCTTTGTTACCTAGAAGAAAGGGTTTTTCAAATCGTATTTGAGAAAGCATACCCGTGCGTCCTGAAATTCAACAAGGCCTCCGTGTCCCTCGAAGCTCAAGACGGGCAGCTCTTCAACTTTTTTCCTTTCAATAGTAGAGGCTTATCTACTGGTTTTGATGCTCCGGGTCTGAACACGTACAACATCGTCAGAATAAATCGCAAACCAAGATTTTGACAACGTTTGACAGATTATGAGTATTATCGTTTTTAGGTGCTTTTTTTTTGAAAAGTCATTTATAGAATTAGCAGCATGGACTGGAGTAAGAAAAGGTATACCGAACCTTCTCTATTGATCCGTGTGGCTGCCACATCTGTTGTTCCCTGATTTTTAACTGCTAGGAATTTGCTGCGAGATGCTTTTTGACACCGTGGTCTCCAGTGACTTTTAGTGGCGAGTCAGAGGGAATCGGAGTGTTTGTTTTCTTTCAAAAGAATCGGATAGAGCCATGTACATTTTTTATAGTACTCAAAAATCTTTCTCAACAGTCAAATCAATCTGACTTCTTGTACATGTCGATACTAATTGGTCCTGAAGACTTGCAGCTTTTCCAGAGAGCATCAGCTTTCTTTATTGTGCTTGTCTTTTAGTGTCATTTTGTGTCATAATACACAGTAAGATTTTATTTGCTGCTGCTTGTGTTGTATCTTTGGTTAGGTAACGATCAGATCCATTCCCTTTGTATGGATAGTCTGATTCCTAATTTCTGTTTGGAATTTGCTTACAACACACATCAAAGTTGCTGGTGAACGCAGCAGGCCAGGCAGCATCTCTAGGAAGAGGTACAGTCGACATTTCGGGCTGAGACCCTTCGTCAGGACTCACCAGGTTCTCGGCCCAAAACGTCGACTGCACCTCTTCCTAGAGATGCTGCCTGGCCTGCTGCGTTCACCGGCAACTTTGATGTGTGTTGCTTGAATTTCCAGCATCTGCAGAGTTCCTTGTGTTTGGAATTTGCTTGTTGTTTTTAAAACTTTCCACAGATTTTTCTTCAATCTATGAGCAACACCCCATGCTTTCATCTGTCGTCCCACCATTGTTAAATTAGTAAACTAAAAGCAGCAATTCTGGATTATTAATTGCAGAATCATAATTCAAAGGCATGAGTTCAAATCCTGCGGGAGCAGTTGAGGAATTTCAATAATATAAAATAAATAAATCTGGAATGGGGAGAAGAAACTAGCCTCTCTAACAGTAACACCAGATTGTTTTAAAAAATCCCATCTAGTACATGAAGTCCTTTAGGGAAGGAAATCTGTCACCCTAAATTATTCTGGTTTTCATGTGACTCCAGGAAGAGTGGGTGTGGAAAGGATGTTTCCTATGGTGGGAGGGTCTAGGGCTTGAGGACACAGAGTCGGAATCGAGGGGTGTCCTTTTAAATGAGAAGGAAATTCTTTAGCTAGAGGGTGGTGAATCTGTGGAAATCGTTGCCACCAGTGGCTGTGGTGGCCAAGTCTTTGCGCATACTTAAGGCGGAGGATGATAGATTCATGATTGTTTGGGGCATGAAGGGATACAGGGAGAAGGCAGGAGATTGGGGCTGAGAGGGAAAATGGATCAGTCATGATGAAATGGTGGAGCAGACTTAATGGGCCAATTCTGCTCCTATAATCGTTTTATGGTCAGACTAACCAATGTAAATGTGTCCTACTGATCTCCATTATTCTGAAGCAAATAGGGAGCACAGTAAATGTTGGCACATTTGTGAATTGCCAAAGAAAATCAATGTTCTCTTAAATTGATGTTTCCTTAAATTATTTTGGTACGTTTAACTTAATTTGTGTTTTCCAATCCTTAAAATTTCCATCTCCAATACATTGTCTATGGCTCCTGATACTTATCTCTAAAAAGATAAAATCCTCACCATATCTTGTTACTTCCCTTTGCAAGGAAGTACAGTGGCTGTGCAGACAGCCTTTTCTAATAAACCAGTGATAGTGTCACAATGACCAGATACAATCATTGTGTTTCCTGTGGTGTGGAGATAAAATCTTTTGATTTAAATCTAGTTCTGGTACACAATAATATTTTATTGTTCACACCTAATAATGACTTTAATAAGAAATTCCAGCTTGGCCTGATAAGATACTGCCAGTCCATTAAGACATTTTATGGTATTTACTTTCTAAACTGCTTGTGAAGACTGAACTAGAAATGATAATCAGTTAAATGAAAGAATTAATTTATTTATAATCCCTGGGACCTTCTAAAGTACTGCACAACACTACTCCAGCAACTGGGGTTCAATCTGATTTTTGGTGTTGGGTGTGTCTGTTCTCCCTGTGACCGCACAGATCTTTTTCTGGGAGCCTCTAGTTTCCTCCCATGTTCCAAGATGAGCAAGTTGGAGGTTAATTGGCCTCTGTAGGTGCTCCCTACTGTTGTGGCCGGTTTAATCCAGGGGAAGGTGATGGGAGTGTGGGTAAAATTAGTGGGGGATTGGGATTGTTCTCTGAGCTGGCATAGACTGATGGGCTGAATGATCTACCTCATGTCAAAAGGAATAAGGAAAATTGCATTGAGCAATCAATGTCTTTTCAAAACTACTTGCATAAAATTTATAAGCAACAGCAATTCCAACACTAATTCAGTTACATAATCTGATGGTTGCCAACTCTCGGCTCTCCAGCTTCCAGCTACCCCTTAATCTTGCCTCATTATTTACTGGTGAACATGGGCTTTAGGTGGTGAGCATGGGCTTGTTCATTATTGGTTTTGTGGAGTGCTCCATAATAATTGCAGGTAAAGAAACCAAGAAATATTGAAAGGACCAGATAGACTAGACATGAAGGGGATGGTTTCTATGGTGAGGGAGTCTAGGACCAGAGAGCACAGCCTCAGAATAGAAGGATGTCCCTTTAGAACAGAGATGAAGAGGAATTCCATTGACCAGAGGGTGGTGAATCTGTGGAATTCATTGCTGCAGGCATCTGTGATGGCCAAGTCATTGAGTATATTAAAAGCGGAGGTTAATTATTGTTCTTAACCCCATTCTTCTCCCATTGCGGTGGAGTGGGTTCACGGCTGGCCGCTTTTCGTTATACCAAGGACGCAGCCTAGATGACGGGCGCGCCTTTGGGGTTCCGGGATTTCGCCGGTTGATTTCTAAGCTGGTGCTGCAGGAGAGAACGGAACATCGGGAGCTGCGGCTCGGCTGCTGGAGGTTCTGCACTCGGCGAGCTGTGCTCTGTCTCTGTCCCCCGCTCTCTCGTTGGGGGGTGAGAGGCTGTTTGCCAATTTTCAGGTCACAGTACTCGGGAGAGAAGAAAAACAGTGCCACACCATAAATCAGTGAGTGGTTTTGTTATGCCTCCCCCCTCGCTGTGAAAGAGGACACCTCTTTTTCCCTTTACTAGGGAGGGAGAGAGCCTGTGGTATGTCGTATTGTCAGGTGAACGATCAGTTTTTGGCTTTATTGGGGGCTTTGATAATGCTTGCTTGGTGGGTGGAGGGTGCTGATGCCTTTTTGTGGAAGGGTTGTTGCTTTGCTGCTGTCTGTGGTTGGGAGGGGAGAGTGGGGAGGCTTTGGGGTTGTAACATTTTAACTCATTCATTCTTCGTTTTCATGGATGTCTGCAAAGAAAAAGGATGTATATTGCATACATTTCTCTGACATTAAATGGAACTATTGAACTATTGAAACTTTTACACCCTTACTAATCAAGTAAGGGCATCAAAAGTTACGGGGAGAAGGCAAAAGAATTGGGGTTGAGAGGGATTATAAACCAGCCATGATGGAATGGCACGTAGACTCGATGGGCTGAATGGCCTAATTCTGCTCCAATATCTTATGGTCTCCAAAGTAACACCTGAGAGAGAGTGAAATACAACTGAATTCGCCTCTACTAGTAATTCCAAATAATTAGGTGTCATTCTTTTTCTGAGAGCAATGTCTAGCACGGACGGTATTCTCTGCTGATTCAAGGTTTCTTCTGGAAATCACTGTGTTTTCCTTGCAAGGTAAGAGATTATGCTGAAAAATTGTTTAAAAACTAGTCAGAGAGATCTGAAAAAAAATTGCATTTCACAGTTGGCATTGCCCAGAATGGTCTGTAATTACAACTGACTAGCTAGAGTGTGAAGACCCTTGATGCAGGCCGAGATGTTGACTTCATGCGATTTCGATGAGGACATAAATTGCTTGAGACATGGGCATTTATCACTAATGCTTTGGTTGGTGTTTGTAGAGCTGTGCAGAGTTATCAGTGAACGAAATTGATTAAACAATGTGATCAATTGGAAGCAACTGTCAAAAATGAGGGCTGTCTTTGTGAATCACTGCTTCAGTGTAAATGTTTTGAGCAAGCGTCAGTGATAATGGCCCAGAGAACATATGGCCCTCTGATCTCAGCAATTACATTGAAAATTTGCCTGGTAATGATCTAACCAGGGTTTGTGCGGTCAGGAGGTGTTCGCCTAATTGTTATGTTCTTGGCAAGTACTGTACCATGTCATTAAGGGCCTCTTCCTTCCCTGGAGGCATGTGTTCCCTTGTAAAGGGACTGATAGAGGAACACACTGGAAGGAGGAAGAAGCCAGGGATTTGTTCTTTGAAGCTCTAGGCTGCTGGGTCTCTGTGGAGCTGCTAAACCTGTCCTGTGGCCATCAAGACTCAGGCAGTAAGAGCCCAGCGCAAGAATTCCCCGGCGTGAGCCAAACCCCTTCTGGCAGTCTTAGCTGTACCTAGGGTGGACACAGAGATCTTGCTGAGATAATTCTGAGATTATTGTATCGGGAGCTGGTCCTACCCAGACTGTTGACCCTTCTTGTACCAATAGGCTACCAATCTGAAGGCTACACCGCAGGGAAGCGTTCTTTGGACCTCTTAAACCTCCGATCTCCAGCACAAGATAAGGTGCACTGTTGTACTGTCGCCATATTTCCTTCCTAGTCACTCAAACCTGTCCTCGATTACAGGAAAATTCCAATTATCCATTCTCTTGACTCTCTGGAATTCCTAGTGTTTTTTTGGCATATGACCTACCAAATGCTTAGTTTCCACTCCCAGCCCCTGGTTCTTGAGAACCTACACCCTCCCAAAAAAAACCCAACCACTTACCAGCCCCGGTTCTTTTGAACTCCCTCCTCCCTACGCACTCGCTGACCCCTAGTTCCTGTACTCCCTTCCCACCACCCCCCACCCCCGGGGACCTTGCACTTGCCCTCCCTCTTCCCCCCCTGGAGCCTTAGCTCCTGTGCTCTCTCCAAACCCACCTAGTTCACTGGAAAAATATTAAAATACTGTGTAGTATCTTTTTTTAAAAACAAGTGAATTAAATCTGTGTTGGGGTATAACTAAAGAAAATCCAACCATTCATCACCACCAATGTCCCCTGTATTCCAGAATATTGGAATTTTACTGCGTGTTCTCTTCCTTCATCACCGTTGGGTCCAAATGCCAGAACTCGCTGTGCAAGGAAGCTGCACCCATTCAGCACGAGAAATTGGAGATGGGCAATAAATACTGCTCTTCCTAACAATCCCATGTTTACTGATTGTTTATTTAGAAATGGGAGTGTTACTAAAGCTAATATACACTGCAGGTGGAACAGCTATTTGTGAAAGGGAATGGGATGAGCTCGTCAGACTCCTCAGTGCTGAAGTTTTGGAGTCTATTTGGAGAGCTTTCTAACTTGCTGTCTGGTATGGCTGGTGGTGGTGGTAGGGGGAGAGAACACCACACAGTATAGAAATAAGCTGTGAAAGTTGTAAACTTAGTCAGCTCCATCATGGGCACTAGCCCTCCGGGACATCTTCAAGGATCAGTGCCTCAAAAAGGGGGCATCCATCATTGAGGACCCCCCCCCACCCCCCATCACCATCCAGAACATGCCCTCTTCTGATGGCTACCAACAAGGAGAAGATACAGGAGCCTGAAGACACACACTCAACGATTCTGGAACAGTTTTTAAGACCATAAGACATAGGAGGAGAATTGATCGAGTCTATTCCACCATTTCATCATGGCTGATCCAATTTTTCCTCCTCAGCCCCAATCTCCTGTCTTCTCCCCATATCCCTTCAAGCCCTGACCAATCAAGAATCTATCAACCTCTGCCTTAAACATACATAAAGACGGCCTCCACAGGTGCCTGTGGCAGCAAATTCCACAGATTCACCGCTCACTGGCTAAAGAAATTCCTCCACATCTCCACTCTAAAAGGACGCCCCTCTATTCTGAGGCTGTGTCCTCTTGTCCTAGACCCTCCCACCATAGAGAACATAGTCTCCACATCCACTCTATCAAAGCCTTTAACTTCTCAACTTCTGCCCCTCTGCCATCAGAATTCCGAATGGACATTGAACCCATGAACACTACCTCACTACTTTTTTTTGCACTACTTGATTTAATGTAACTTTCAAATATAGATATACCTATTGTAATTCACGATTTATCTTATTATGTTTTGTAATGTACTGCCGCTGCAAAACAACAAATTTCACAACGCACGCCGGTGATATTAAACCTGATTCTGATCCTGAAACAAATTATTGATAAGCACAGATAAATTCTAGTCAGGATCAGCTAGCACTGATTTATAAAGAGCTGGTTATGCAGATCGAACTAATCACAAGGTACGCTTGCAAAAGTAATCTGGTAAAAGCGTTGTGTTTGATTTTTCAAACTATTGCACAAGGCAGCACGGAGAAAATTGCCAAACAACAAGGGCCATAAGATTCCTGGCAGAGGAAAACGTAATCTTCTTGCAACCAGAAAGTGTGCAGAGACGTGCAGGTTACGAAAGGAGAATAAAAGGATACAGTTCACGGGCGTTGAAGGTTCCTTGAGGAATATCATTGTGAAATTCTCCATACACGGGGATTGAAGTCTGGAATAATATTCCAGGTGGAGTACAGCAAGCACAGTGTCTAGAAGCAATTAAGAAACAACTGAATGCTGTAAATATAGGGCTCCGAAACCAGGAGCAAGGTCAGGGTTTGAACTATGGAAACGAGAGACTCTGGTAATAGGGGCCGTTAAAATGGAATATTTATTCAGTCTGGGTCTCACTGATTCTGACAGTCTGTCTCTCGGTTTTTCATCTGCAATAGAACAGCACTGGTGTGCCAAATTCCCTTAGCTTCGACCCACTGCAGAGAGCCACCGATACTGAGCTCCACATTTGGCCGCAAGATCGGAATGCAGTTACTGACGTGATCGGCTAGTTGTTTTTGCTGAAGAGATCTGCTACCCTCACCATTTGTCAGAGAAGGGAAGCACGGGCGTTAGGGCCGCTGGCCCAGACATCAGTGCTCCCTGACACCAAGGGAGGGGGAGCACTGATGTGTGTAACTTTGCTTCCAGGGGAAGGGTGCACTGATGTCTGTCCCCCTTGGTACCAGAGGAGGGGGTCGATGGTGTCTCCACCCCTGGCACCAGGGGAGAGGGAATCTCTGATGCCTTGGAAACTGGGACTGGGGTAGGGAAGCACTGATGTCTGTACCTCTGGCACACAGGGGAGCGGTGGAGCACTGCTGTTTGGGCCATTGGCACCAGGGGAGGGGTGGAGCACTGATGTCTGGGTCATTGGCACTAGTGGAGGGGGCACTGATGTCTGGGCCATTGGCACTAGGGGAGAGGTGGAGCACTGTTGTCTGGGCCATTGGCACTAGGGGAAAGGGCACTGATACCTGGTTCATTGGCACTAGGGGAGGGGGCACTGATATCTGGTCCATTGGCAATATGGGAGGGGGCACTGTTGTCTGGGACATTGGCACTAGGGAAGGGGGGCAGTGTTGTCTGGGCCATTGGCACTAGGGGAGGGGCACTGCTGTCTGGGCAATTCGCACTAGGGGAGGGGGCACTGATGTCTGGTCCATTGGCACTATGGGAGGGGGCACTGATGTCTGGGCTATTGGCACTAGGGGAGGGGGCACTGTTGTCTGGGCCATTGGCACTAGGGGAGGGGGCACTATTGTCTGGACTATTGGCACTAGGAGAGAGGGCACCGATATCTGGCCAATTGGCACTATGGGAGGGGGCACTGTTGTCTGGGACATTGGCACTAGGGGAGGGGGGCACTATTGTCTGGGCTATTGGCACTAGGGGAGAGGGCACTGATATCTGGTCCATTGGCACTAGGGGAGGGGGCACTGATATCTGGTCCATTGACCCTATGGGAGGGGGCACTGTTGTCTAGGCCATTGGCACTAGGGGAGGGGTGTAGCACTGTTGTCTGACCATTGGCACTAGGGGAGGGGGCACTGCTGTTTGGGCCATTGGCACTAGGGGAAAGGGCACTGATACCTGGTTCATTGGCACTAGGGGAGGGGGCACTGATATCTGGTCCATTGGCACTATGGGAGGGGGCACTGTTGTCTGGGACATTGGCACTAGGGGAGGGGGGCAGTGTTGTCTGGGCCATTGGCACTAGGGGAGGGGCACTGCTGTCTGGGCAATTCGCACTAGGGGAGGGGGCACTGATGTCTGGTCCATTGGCACTATGGGAGGGGGCACTGATGTCTGGGCTATTGGCACTAGGGGAGGGGGCACTGTTGTCTGGGCCATTGGCACTAGGGGAGGGGGCACTATTGTCTGGGCTATTGGCACTAGGAGAGAGGGCACCGATATCTGGCCAATTGGCACTATGGGAGGGGGCACTGTTGTCTGGGACATTGGCACTAGGGGAGGGGGGCACTATTGTCTGGGCTATTGGCACTAGGGGAGAGGGCACTGATATCTGGTCCATTGGCACTAGGGGAGGGGGCACTGATATCTGGTCCATTGGCCCTATGGGAGGGGGCACTGTTGTCTGGGCCATTGGCACTAGGGGAGGGGTGTAGCACTGTTGTCTGACCATTGGCACTAGGGGAGGGGGCACTGCTGTCTGGGCCATTGGCACTAGGGGAGAAGGCACTGATATCTGGTTCGTTGGCACTAGGGGAGGGGGCACTGATATCAGGTCCATTGGCACTAGGGGAGAGGGCACGGATATCTGGTTCATTGGCACTAAGGGAGGGGGCACTGATATCTGGCCCATTGGCACTATGGGAGGGGGCACTGTTGTCTGGGCCATTGGCACTAGGGGAGGGGGCACTGATGTCTGGTCCATTGGCACTATGGGAGGGGGCACTGATGTCTGGGCCATTGGCACCAGGGGAGGGGGCACTATTGTCTGGGCTATTGGCACCAGGGGAGGGGGCACTGTTGTCTGGGCCATTGGCCCTAGGGGAGAGGCCACTGATATCTGGTCCATTGGTACCATGGGAGGGGGCACTGTTGTCTGGGCCATTGGCACTAGGGGAGGGGGCACTATTGTCTGGGCTATTGGCACTAGGGGTGGGGGCACTGATGTCTGGCCCATTGGCACCAGGGGAGGGGGCGTTGATGTCTGGGCCATTGGCACTAGGGGAGTTGGGCACTGTTGTCTGGGCCATTGGCACTAGGGGAGGGGTGTAGCACTGTTGTGTGACCATTGGCACTAGGGGAGGGGGCACTGTTGTCTGGGCCATTGGCACTAGGGGAGGGGAACAGTGTTGTCTGGGCCATTGGCACTAGGGTTGGGGGCACTGTTGTCTGGGCCATTGGCACTAGGGGAGAGGGCACTGATATCTGGTCCATTGGCACTATGGGAGGGGGCACTGTTGCCTGGGCCATTGGCACTAAGGGAGGGGGGCACTATGTCTGGGTTATTGGCAAATATCTGGTCCATTGGCACTAGGGGAGGGGGCACTGATATCTGGTCCATTGGCACTATGGGAGGGGGCACTGTTGTCTAGGCCATTGGCACTAGGGGAGGGGTGTAGCACTGTTGTCTGACCATTGGCACTGGGGAGGGGGCACTGTTGTCTGGGCCATTGGCACTAGGGGAGGGGGCACTATTGTCTAGGCTATTGGCACTAGGGGAGGGGGTACTGATGTCTGGTCTATTGGCACTATGGGAGGGGGCACTGATGTCTGGGCCATTGGCACCGGGGAGGGGGCACTATTGTCTGGGCTATTGGCACTAGGGGAGGGGGCAATGATGTCTGGGCCATTGGCACTGGGGGAGGGGGCGCTGATGTCTGGGCCATTCGCACTGGGGGAGGGGGCACTGTTGTCTGGGCCATTGGCACTAGGGAAGGGGTGGAGCACTGTTGTCTGACCATTGGCACTAGGGGAGGGGGCACTGTTGTCTGGGCCATTGGCACTAGGGGAGGGGAACAGTGTTGTCTGGGCCATTGGCACTAGGGTTGGGGGCACTGATGTCTGGGCCATTGGCACTAGGGAGGGGGCACTATTGTCTGGGCTATTGGCACTAGGGGAGAGGGCACTGATATCTGGTCCATTGGCACTATGGGAGGGGGCACTGTTGCCTGGGCCATTGGCACTAAGGGAGGGGGGCACTATTGTCTGGGTTATTGGCAAATATCTGGTCCATTGGCACTAGGGGAGGGGGCACTGATATCTGGTCCATTGGCACTATGGGAGGGGGCACTGTTGTCTGGGCCATTGGCACTAGGGGAGGGGGCACTATTTTCTAGGCTATTGGCACTAGGGGAGGGGGTACTGATGTCTGGTCCATTGGCACTATGGGAGGGGGCACTGATGTCTGGGCCATTGGCACCGGGGAGGGGGCACTATTGTCTGGGCTATTGGCACTAGGGGAGGGGGCAATGATGTCTGGGCCATTGGCACTGGGGGAGGGGGCGCTGATGTCTGAGCCATTCGCACTAGGGGAGGGGGCACTGTTGTCTGGGCCATTGGCACTAGGGAAGGGGTGGAGCACTGTTGTCTGACCATTGGCACTAGGGGAGGGGGCACTGTTGTCTGGGCCATTGGCACTAGGGGAGAGGGCACTGATATCTGGTCCATTGGCACTAGGGGAGGGGGCACTGATATCTGGTCCATTGGCACTATGGGAGGGGGCTCTGTTGTCTGGGCCATTGGCACTAGGGGAGGGGCACTATTGTCTGGGCTATTGGCACTATGGGAGGGGGCACTGTTGTGTGGGCCATTGGCACTAGGGGAGGGGGCACTGTTGTCTGGGCCATTGGCACTAGGGAAGGGGTGGAGCACTTGTCTGACCATTGGCACTAGGGGAGGGGGCACTGTTGTCTGGGCCATTGGCACTAGGGGAGGGGGCACTGATATCTGGTCCATTGGCACTATGGGAGGGGGCACTGTTGTCTGGGCCATTGGCACTAGGGGAGGGGGCACTGATATCTGGTCCATTGGCACTATGGGAGGGGGCACTGTTGTCTGGGCCATTGGCACTAGGGGAGGGGGCACTGATGCGGCTTTCAGGGTTGCACTCTGTCTCTGCTAATGCACCAACAATCACTGACATTGCGGCACAATCAGGTATTGTTGGTCCTGGGTTACCGTCAAGGACAGATTTTTCCACAGCAGTCGATTAATGTAGTGTTTGAAAAAGGATTCTGCACAGTGATCTGCTGTGTTCATAATTCCACACTACAGGAGGCTGTCCCCATTTTTCTAAATCCCTGAATAAAAGCAAAGTCCTTTTTTTAAAAAGAAATGAAAACTACACCCGCTTCCACTGCAGAGTTCGACAGCCTGTTTCAGATTATTATCGTCCAATGAGAGATTCTTCTATTCCCTCCCCTTGTTCTTTTGCAATTTAGCTATATCTGTCCTCAGGAGATTTAGTAACAAAATGCTGGAATTTTTTTTCTGTTTCCCTTGAATTTCAAGGTCTGATAAATAATTAGTTTCAGTGATTTGTGTTGCAATATAATAATTTAGAGGGATGCGTGATTAAATGTATGCACCTTACACGCTTCCGCCAGCAGATGGCACTGTTTGTTAAAAAATCCCTTTCCCACCTCATGCCTGCCCATGGAAACTACAACTTCCATCAATTCCTTACCACAACCGTGAACAGCGCAGCAACTCAGTCACGGATTCACACTGAGCCAACAGTGCCTGTGTACGTGCACTTTAGCGGGGCAAGCTGACAAGTTGGTACAAAACCAAAATACGAAAGATGATGCAAATCTGAATGCGAAAGGGCTGGAACTGCACAGCAGGTCAAATGACAATTGTAGAACAAAAACACAAAGTCAATATTTTTGCTAAATAAGTATTAAACATGAAACATTGACCAAGTTTCTCCCTCCACGGATGTCTGTGTTGCTATTTATGGTCAATATTTTCAGCTTTTATTCCATTCCAAGTTATTAATAACTTTTTCTTGGAAGTCTACACAAGCATGGCATTGCCCTAAATACCCTAAAGGCTGAGGTCCTCTGTCAGCCTGCATCTGCCGCACCATCCTGTCTAACACTGTGATCCACTCGAATACCTTGGAAAAAGTGGATAATTTCCCCTGCCACTTAAAGTACAGATACCCCTAGATGACCAAAAGGCCAATGTTCCCGCTAAGGTGTGCGCGTGCACGCATCTTTTGCTGCTGGCGCGCAGAGACAGCTAAGTTGCGCACGAAAGATTGTCACCCTCTACCACGTTGAAATGTTTAACATATTTCACGAACGTCCACGATCGCGTTTCCTTTTCCGCCTTTTGATGCGGATGGTGTTGACAACGTGGAGCTGGCGATGGTTTGTCTGCAGATTTTAGAAGTGGCTTATACTGTTTTTATTGAAGAAATTATTCCGCGCGTATGTGTTGTTGTCACTGAGCAAACAAGAAAATGGCACAGCACAAAATTTTTGCGCTCACTGGTCATTACAAATCAGAGGGAACATTGCGGGAGCCACAGTCCCTTTAGACCAGAGGTGGGTTGGGAGTTCTTCAGCCAGAGAGTGGCGAATCTTTGGAATTCATTGCCACAGATTGTTGTGGAAGCCAAGTCATTAGGTATGCTGTATTCAGAGGTTATAGTAAGAAGGCCGGAGAATGGGACTGAGAGGGAAGATAGATTGACCATGATCAAAGCAGACTCGATGGGCCAAATGGCCTAATTCTATTTCTCTGTCTTATGGTCCACCCAAAATATGCTACTGCATCCTTCGGCTGTTTGAAGAAGGCTATGTTCACCAGAGCCAGCGTCTAATAAGCTTCAGTGATTTCCACCTTCCTGTGTGGGAAACATACTAAAGTCATCTCAAGACACCAAAGCTAACACTTTATCCTCAAAATGGTCTCAATCTCATTGGCAGGAATTAGGCTAACAACGTCATCTTGGAGATCTACGGTACCCTCAACACCACCAACCCGAACGCCCTCACACTATCTGCACACTTGACCCCAGACTCCCAAGACAGATTCTGCACCTTGTTATGTCAACGCATTTCTAGAAGGAGGGATGCTTCAAACATCCTTTTCGAAGTCTTCTTGGAAAAAAATATAGTGACTCTTCGGCCATGTATTCAAAATAAAGCCAAAGCATCGAAGCCTGCAGAGGCCAGGGATAAACAGGCACAACTCAACTCATACAAACAATCCAAATGTTCGTCAGCGGTTACCACCTCAAACTCCAAGGACGGGAGTGGATGCAGATCAGCCCCGACCGGGCGAGACTGCTTGGGAAGAGGGGGCTCCCTGCGGGGTTTTGTTTCTGGGGGAGGAATGCGTGTGTTTTCCTGCGCTCCCCCGGTACAGTCACTTTCCTTAGCCACCACAGAGCTCGGGTTTAATTCCACAAATTTACCACTACTTCAACCGCCCAGTAATGAAAGCAATCAGAACCTTTCCAAATCTAGTAATGTTTAAACGCAGAAAATATTTAAACTGTTCCTGCTTAGAACGACGCTGATTTCCCGGCTGTCCGGACGTGAAAACGCGCAATAATTCCACATCACAGAAAAATGTTACGATTTGTTTAATTAATACGGCGAAGCAATCGCCATCCATTTCAGACATACGCAAATCAACCCCATGAATTTCAGTTAATCCATCTTTTCATTGCCTATAAAGCCGAGCCTTGGATTCTACTGGGATTCGTAAAACGTCTAGTAAAAATTCTTCGAGGAATTGGGGGGAGGCGGTGGCGGCGTGGGGAAAGCGAAGAAATATATTCCAAAATTCTCTCTCTCCTGAAACCATGCACCAGTTTAACATTACGGTAGCGAGCGTGTGTCTATTCCATGGGAAGAAAACCGTGTCACACCTCGAATGTTAATCTGATTTGAGTGTTCACAGCAAGCAGGTTGACAAATACGGGCATCTTGCTATCCACAGGTATGTGTGCCTGTGGAGTTTCTGTCCTGTTAATGCCCGCTCCGACATAACTGTATATTGTGTTTCTATCAGGGCGCGGGTGTTGTAAACATCCTACAGGCCGTTGTCTCATTTAACGAGGACTTACTAAAGATGACTTTTGTTCCCCCCCCCCCATCCAAGGTGATGACGAGGGAAACAACAATCCCTCCTCTCTCCCTTTGCCACCCAAGTCTGAAAGCTTCAATTGCAGAGATGGATTCGAACCTCACCAAAAAATTCTGACTGGATTTTTGCCTATTATGACGGGAATTGTGGCGGCTGGGTATTTTGAAATAGAGGAATTAAAGACGAGATTAGTACGAATCCAACTCAGATTGCAAATACTTTTGGATTGCTCGGTACAATGACAGTCTGTAGTATATAATCTAAGCATTTGGTTTAATTGCGTGACATACCAACTTCTGTACCTTCAGCTTTTCTGTATCTCGACATAATTTATCATATACACTTGCTGCGTGCACTAATTGGGATTGCATTCCCAAAAGACTAAATTTCGTGCGGCCGACGTGTTCGGCTGCATACGTGTTGTACACGTGGTTTCTTTTCCCGGTACTCCTAATGTCCTGCGGCCGTAACTCTAGGCTGGTTTTCCACGGTCCGTGGGACTGATTACCGTTGCTTGTAGGATTGTCTTTCACGGTGTCATTTTTGGTAATTCTCCACATTCCCATAAATACATCAGGTTTCATCACATCGTTGGGACTTTGATGAAAAGTAGCGGCCAGATTCCAACAAACTGCGCTCAGATTTTTTTTCATATTTCTATGTATAATGCACTAAAACTTCTGTTTTTAAATAGCTTCCACATTTATCAAACTCCACGTTAAATCCAAATGGATATCTGCAAAAGTAACTTGTATTTTTTATAAAGTACAAAATAATTTAAAAACAGATTCATTGTTCTAATTCTGCACCTAATTATAATTGTATTGCATGTTACATTTTAACCATTTATTGACAGAATGTATTAAGCAACTTGTTATATTATGCAGCGTATTGAACCGAGGTTTTACATTTTTAAATATATTAATTGAGTTTGCATTTCACGATAAACCCATTCTCAAAGTGAGGTACTGACTTTGTAATAGTTTGCAAAACTTTTCTACTCTCTGGCGTCTTTTTGCGTGTGTTATGTTTTTTTTAAAAGTTGTAGAAACATGATAATATTTATCCGGCAAGGTAACACGACGAATGATTTGACGCATCACTGATGGTCAAGCGAGATAACCCAATCTCACGCTATAAAACAGAACAATGCCCCCAGGAAGGCGATGAAAAGTAGAGATGGCGAGGAACTGACACAAACCCTCGGCTCGGGCTTCGCAGACTCTCATCTCTTTCCCGCGGCGTTCTATTAAAAGAGTCACTCTCGGAGGGAGCGCGTCGCCGCCTCTACCGCTGATAATGGATTAAGCTCACAGGCTCGGTGGGAGTTGTTTCACCGCTCTCCACCTCCTCCACAAACAAGGAGCGAGCGATCGGAGGCATGTGAGAAATTCCTAACCCCCCCCCCCCAGGAGTTGTGCACTCCTGTCGTCCGGATGGTCAAGTTATCGGGATCCAATCCTTGACATCTGATGGTCAATTTCCTTTGAAAGGAGGATTAATGTTCGCAGGCAGATTATTACTTTAAACAGCCCCCCCTCCACCACCTCCCTTCCTCTTTAACAAGGATCGGAAAGTGCACAGGATTAAAAGCACCGACCCCGGGCTCGGGAGAGGTGCGGGGGGGGAATATTTCCCCAGGGGTGTCTGCAGTCTGCAAGAGCGGGGACAACCGCACTCTGCTGGCGACACTAACTGGCGGGAGCAGAAGACATTCGGCAAAACTGCAGTGTAGCCTCCGAAGACTGTAACTGACCCGGGATCAATCCGGCACCATTTACTATTCCCCCCCCCCCCCCACCGCATCTACGATATATATATTTTTTAAAAAAGCTTCGACGTTTTCCTCAAGGCAGCGTTTATTTCTGACGCTGGCCGCGGTGAGCTGGTGTTTTCTTGGCGGACCCATCCGATGCCTCTGATCCACCCACGTGTGAGCACGGCACATCTCTGAACGGGTTGGCGGTGCACCCCAAAACTTCGCTCTCAAAGGCCGGGCGCTGACCATGAGAGGCTGGAGAGTGGCGATCCTGACCACCGTCCTGTGGCATCAGCTCGCCGTGTACAGGCAGGCGACTGCCAGGCGATCGCCAAGGATAAACCAGCACACCGAGCCCTACAACACCACTCTGAGCAACAGCGAGGAGGTGAGTAAAGCTCTAAACTCGTTGTATCTCGCTGCATTTACTCGCCCTTAAAGGGTAGCTATCCGGCTCACTGTCATTTAACAAAAGTCCTTTGCATGGTATCGAGCGTTTAGTGACATTCGTAGCCCTCCCCCGAGACAGAAGGTGCTGCAGTGTGGTGGAGATATGCTCATTTGCCAGGGGTTAGGATGAGATGCGGCGGCGTGAGTTATAAAGAGCCGTGCCCCCTCTAGATTGGGCGCTGTTGGGATGGGGAGCGGACCCCTCTTGGGGTCTGGGGCGGAAGAACTCAGTTTAAAGTCCTGATCCGCAAAGGGCGATTCGATTCTTTTGGGGACCAGTTATTAAAAAGGGAGCGGGTTCCCGCTGGTGGCGATGGACGGCGAATTTGGGTACTGTATTTGTGGGTATAGAAGAGCGAGCGGGCGGGACGTGGAAAACCAGCTGCCGACGGCGGTCTAAACCCAGGGAAGGCGGGGGTGGGAGTCGGCTCCTGTGCTGGAGGTGTGTCCTGCGTTGCGGGGCTCCGGAGGATTTGCACTTCCGCGTCTCAGTGACAACACGGTGAAGGCAGGGCTGCGATTGTCCACTTGGGACAAGTAGCCCTGGGTCTCCCCCTGAGTCTGCCGGTGTTGAAAGCCGAATCCGGCCGGAGTCGGGCAAACCGCAAACAAAAGGCTGTTCGTTCTCTCTCTCTCTCTCTCTCTCTCTCTCTCTCTCTCTCTCTCTCTCTCTCTCTCCCTCTCTCTCTCCCTCTCCCTCTCCCTCTCCCTCTCCCTCTCTCTCTCCCTCTCTCTCTCTCTCTCTCTCTCTCTCTCTCTCTCTCTCTCTCTCTCTCTCTCTCTCTTGCCCTCTTTTACGCTTTCCGAGTTCCGAGTTCAGCCGGTTAAGCGGAGGCGCCACGGGGAGTATCATTCGCAGCAAAACAGACATCAAAGACTGCAAACAAAAGCAGCTTACTGCTGAGTGAGCGCAAGAGACAGGGAAATCACAGCGACTTCTCCCAGTAAACGTGGGACCATTTTCTCCAGAAAACGGCAGTGAGTGGAGAGTAGCTGCGTGTAAATTACGCGCGTGAAGTTCAGCCTCAAGTCAGTGTGCAGCAGCATATTGATTGCGCTTGATTGGAGGTAGAAATTACCCACTGATTGCAGTCCGCTGTTGTCACAAAAGTGCAGCCTTCTCAGTTTCCACAATATCTTGGGAAGCCCTTTCCCAAATCTGTTTTCTTCCAGCTCGCACACTAAACGATCGCATTCTGATTTCAGAATTTTGTCCTGTGAGAGAACTGATCAATATTAAACAGGCCAGGCAGCATCTCTAGGAAGAGGCACGGTCGACGTTTCGGGCCGAGACATCGACTGTACCTCTTCCTAGAGATGCTGCTTGGCCCGCTGCGTTCGCCAGCAACTTTGATGTGTGTTGCTTGAATTTCCAGCATCTGCACATTTCCTCGTGTTTGCAATATTAAACAGCGCAGTGACCAATAATTAAATATTCATTATTTTAATCATGCAGAGCATTATACTCTTATTAAATTCTACTTTTATTGATAATCTAGGCAGTTTCTAGAGTAGGTTACATGGTCGGCAGAACATTGTGGGCCGAAGGGCCTGTTATGTGCTGTAGATTTCCATGTTCTATATTCTAATCCCATTTTCAAAAGCATTAATAAAACTGACCCTTGACACATATGCTTACACCCAAGGGGAGTTTCACATGGAAAGAAGAATGATCTATTATTCTTCCTACCAATGTTATTTAATAGAAGATATTGAATTTAGTTGATTGAAGAGTTGGGGATTTGTGATAAATAAGTTAACTTTAATGGAAACCGGAAGGGTAATCTGTTCAAGCACATCATGAACACAATAGCGTAGTGGTTAGCACAACGCTTCACAGTACCAGCGACCTGGGTTCAATTCCTGACGCTGCCCGTAAGGAGTTTGTACGTTCTCCCCGTGACCACATGAGTTTCCTCCGGGTGCTCCAGTTTCCTCCCACAGTCCAAAGGATGCAGTGGTTGGTAGGTTAATTGGCCATTGTAAGTTGTCCCGTGATTAGGCTAGGATTAAATCGGGGGATTGCTGGGTGGTGCAGCTCGAAGGGCCGATTCAACACTGCGTCTCAACAAAATGTTATGACCTCCCGAAAGTGGGAACTTGAACTCAGAGTTAACAAATTCTTGACTGTGGGAGTGGTCATCTAAACTGTCAGAGAAATACTATATGTGGTTGATTCGCGTGCAGGAGGACGTCCAGGGGCTTGCAGACTTGTCACTGACCAATCAGTTCAGGGGTGGCAAGAACAGGACAAACACAGTAAAAGCACAACAGAGTTGGTTGCATTGTCTGACCATTAAAGAGCAAAATAACCTGAACCCAAAAGGAGAAGATAGTCTTTCATTTAGCTGTTACCATATTTAATGGAGACATTGGTCTTGCCATTGAGATACAAACCTACAGGCACAGAAGCAGCAAGAGTTAAATGCAATGTTACCAAATGTAAAAGTTTCCCTTCTGTAAAGCAGAGGAGGTCTGACAAAGCAACACGCACAAAATGCTGGAGGAACTCAGAAGGTCAGGCAGCACCTGTGGAGGGGAATGAACGGTTGACATTTCTGACCAGGACTCTTCATCAGTTCTGATGAAGGGTTCTGGCCAGAAACATCAACTGTTCATTTCCCCCCATGGATGCTGCCTGATCTGCTGGGTTCCTCCAGTATTTTGTGTGTGTTGCTTAAGATTTCCAGCATCTGCAGAACCTCTTGTGTCTCTGACCTGGCAAAGTATCAAGCTTGACAGTCCCAGGATGAGCAATTGAGTATTCGTTTCAGCTGCTCTTGAATTACTGCAGTTCCAATAGCTGTCCATCTAGTAAACTCCTAATTCCCGGGATAAAGAGAATTACCTCAAATTAATGACAGTAATGACACTGCACACCTCCCACAAGTTTAATTGCATATTATAATAGCACCTCGTGAATGTCAGAGACCAATTTAGTAAGCCAAACATCTGGGAGATGAAGCTATTTATATATCCCACTAATGTAAATACTGCAGATTTATTCCCCAAATCAGGCAAAGTTAAAGGGTCTGATTTTTCTGTTCATTGCCTGAGAGGAATGTTTATTACTTCACTTTGAGCCTCAGGATAAAGCAACATGGACAATAGTTTTCTATGAATCCAGAAGACTCAGACTCCCATCTGGGTTTAATCCAAATAGGCTTCTGGCTGGCAATTTCAAAGTGGTCTCCTTCTGTAGTATGAAGTCCTATGATTTTTATAATCATGCAAGGAGTCAAACACACTTTCAGTATACAATCCTCATGCAAGGAGTCAAACTCACTTTCAGTATACGATCCAGGGTCGTCAGCTGTTGGGGAGCTTGGTCTCAGAGTGAAGAGTCTGATTTCAATAAACTCAACAAAATTCTGCAGTGTTTTTAAAGACTTTGCTCCTCTGGTTTTGCTCTACAGCAGCAGTCAGAGCCACTACACCTCTCGGCTTTGGTTCCCAGTGCAAGACCCTTCCAGTCAGATCCGTAGAGTGAAGGGGCCACGCTAGTCATACAGAGATGGATAGAGCAGGGCACTTTACATGTTACAGTTGTTTCTATGTCCAGACAAAGAATTGCAAAGACCAAAGACCATAAGATATAAGAGCAGAATTAGCCCATTCAATCCATTGAGCCTGCTTGGGCATTCAATCATTGCTGTTTTATTTTCAAGCCTATTCTCCTTCCTTCTCCCCATAACCCTTAACCCCTTTACCCATCAAAAACCTTTGAATCTCTGCCTTAAGTACACTCAATGACTTGGCCTTCACAGCCCGCTGTGGATTCCAGATTCACCATCCCTTGAAGAAATTCCTCCTCATCTCAGTTCTAAAGCAATGCCCCTTTATTCCTCGGCAGTGTCCACAAATCATAGACTGTCCTACTAATGGACAAATCTCCTCACCCTCTCTCTCGCCAGGTTGTTCAGTGTTTGGTAGATTTCAAGGAAATCCTCCCTCATCCTTCTGAATTCCAACAAGTACAGACCCAGAGCCACCAAATATTTCTCATACATTAAGCCAAGGAAAATTGGCATTCTGGAATAAAGCAAATCAAATTAATATTGACCGATAAGAAAACTGAAACATACAGTTTAATCGAACTCTCACCACCCTTTCTCCACAGTTAGACTGGTCTTTTGGAATTTCAGCAATCTCTTGGCAGTGGTTAGTTGGCAAGGATGATATAGAACTACCAATTGGTACTGTGAATGTTAATAGTCTTGTTTTCCCACGTCCTTCAGTGACAAAATTTAGTTTCAAACTGTATCATTCTTTTAATGCAAGGAAGCTGACATTCCAAATGTGTGTTAATTAAAAAAAAAAGAAACTAAATAATGCTTATAGCTGGAAAACCACCCTGAGCAGCATTCATAAGTCCTGACTATTTTCAATATGCTGTCACAACCTGAACCTGCCCACCACTTGAAGGGGTGGTCAAAGCGTGAATAAACACATTACCACTCTGTCCAGGTCTTATTCTGGGTCTACCGTGTCTATCTCTCATGAATTTCCCTTCCGCCAGTAAGCTTATCCATCCCGTCTTGTCTTGCGAATAATTCTGTGGCCGTGTTCAGTGGAATTCTGGGCCCACCGGTTGATCAGTTTCATGGCTTGACGTGAAATGTCAATTGTGGTTTGACCCTGGTCACTCGGTGGGTGGAAGAGGTTGCACAGTAACCAACCATTCCACATGAGCTTCCCACCTTTTTCAAGCCAAGGTTACTCATTCATCTCCCTATTGTTCTCTTGTCTAGTTTACCAGTTGAATGTGGGCTAACTAGTAAACCCTTCATACTGGCATATCCATCTCATCCAGATACATAGATGTTTGCAACGTATTTCTTCATTGTAGGCACGTGGCCAAGTGGTTAAGGTGTTCATCTAGTGATCTGAGGGTTGCTAGTTCGAGCCTCAGCTGTGGCAGCATGTTTGTGTCCTTGAGCAAGGCACTTAACCACACATTGTTCTAGTGTCTGTGTGAGGAGTGGCGTCCCCACACAGACTTCCAATAAGGCATGAAAATGCCCGACGCAGGCCTCAAGGTCTGAGTCGACGTTCCCCTTCCCCTCTTCAATACCCATGCTTCTGCCATTTTGATGACGTGCTTACGAACCATACTGATCTGGGAGACCTTGTTCAGAATGCCCTCTTGATCTGCCCGGAGTACAGTGCCACTGCAGCATGTTCCTGAGCATCCCACCAATTACCCTATATGCTGCTGTATCTGCACTCTTGTCCATGTTCTTCAGGTCTGGAGGGGAAGCACTTATTTTAGAGTTGTACAATACTGCTGCACCTCCCACCCTTCAATGAATGACTCATGTTTGGAAAGGAAGAGCTGAAACAGGCAAATGAGAAAAATAACTATTTCCTCCAGATGCTGAGTCTGCAAGTATTAGCTTAAGTCACAGTTCTTTCCAACCTGGGGTCTACGGACCCCTTGCCTAATGGTGTTGGTCCATGGCATATTAAAGGTTGGGAAGATATCAGCAAAATATTGATTACAGGTCAAGTATGGAACCACTTGATGCAAACTTCCTGAAATCTCTGTTGAAGTCACTATAAAAAAAGGACAGAAGATTTAACTTTGGATGTTCTACTTACAAAGCCCATGTATATGAGAAGCTTACTTACTAATATGGCTCTGAGAATAAGACTGAGAGAATCACTTTGATTGTACATCGTTGAACACATTCCTTAAGCTTGTTTGCTATGAAAGTTGCCTTGCGTCAGAGTCAAGAGTCATACAGTGCAGTCTGGTCCAAAGGTTTCACGTCAGCCAAAGTTCCCATCAAAGCTAGTCACAACTGGTCCACTTTCCTTCCACTAGACCTTTCCTATCCATGCACTTGTCAGTATGCCTTTCAATGTGGTTTTCATTGTGCCTTCCTCAGGCAGCTCAGTCTGAGCACAGGCCACACTCTGGGCAAAAAAGTTGCCTTTCAGGTTCACATTAAATCTCTTCCCTCTCACATATATACTCCCTCATTTTTTTGCCATCCCAATCCTGGGAAACAGACCGGGTGCACTCACTCGATCTACTGTACGTCCCTCAAAATTTTATACACCTCCTCAAAATCACTCCTCATTCTGATGCATTTGTTTGAGGAAATCCAGTCATTCAATTTCTTTGCTTTAGAGATTGCGATTTTGATTGAATTTTCCCAATGCTCATGTTCCAATTTTGTGTCTTTTTGCCACGAAAGCCGATACACAGAACATATCATTAAAGATTCTGTAGCACATTTTTGGCACAACACCTACTGTTCAAACTGTGGCAAGTTTCTTATCGCAGCTGAATGATCCAAGGAATCCAAGGGGTGCTTTCAGACATGCATTGCTTTTAAAATTGAATTGAGGACCAGGTGAAAAACCAACTATTCTTTTTGTGTAATCTGCTATGTTTGTTTAATTTTAGCTTGATATTGGTCCTTCCCACTGATTGTGTACCAGCTTGGCTGTACGTCATCACTCCTTGCTCTGCTGTTACCAGATACGTATCTTAGGAATGTCAACCCATTCGTTTCTGTGGATGAAAATAGTGGGCGGATTGTTCTTAATGCCCAACAAAGCGTTCTCTGTGATTGCTGGATCACAGAACACACCTTTGAATTCCTTACATTGAACACAAGAAGCAAAGATAAAAAAAAGATAACACTTAGCTTTATTTGTCATGTGTACATCAAGACATGCAGTACAACACGTAGTTTGCACCACGTCAAGTCAGCAAGGATTGAGACCGTCAGCCTACAAGTGTCGCCAGGCTTCAAGCACCAACATACAATGCCCACAACTCACTCAACCGTACACACACTTCAGCACCTGACACACCCATCTCACACTGACTTCTGTCTTGCACTGATACATCCATCTCACACTGACACACTCATCTCATACTGACACACCCATCTCACACTGACACACCCATCTCACGCTGGCACACCCATCTCCTACTGACACACCCATCTCGTACTGCACATCCATCTCGTACTGACACACCCATCTCACAATGACACATCCATCTCGCACTGACACACCCATCTCACACTGACACACCTGTCTCACAATGACACATCCATCTCGCACTAACACACCCATCTCACAATGACATACCTATCTCACAGACACACCCATCTCACAATGACACACCCATCTCGCACTGACACACCCATCTCACAATGACATACCTATCTCACAGACACACCCATCTCACAATGACACACCCATCTCGCACTGACACACCCATCTCACAATGACATACCTATCTCACAGACACACCCATCTCACAATGACACACCCATCTCACTATGACACACCTATCTCACACTGACACACCCATCTCACAATGACACACCTATCTCACACTGACACACCCATTTCCTACTGACACACCCATCTCCTACTGACATACCCATCTCATACTGACACACCCATCCCACACTGATACACCCATTTCACACTGACACATTCATCTCAAACAGATAAACCTGTCATGTACTGACACACCCATCTCATACTGACGCTCCAATCTCACACTGATGCACCTATCTCACAATCACATACTCATCTCACACTAACATACCCTTCTTGTACAGAAACATCATTCTTTGAAGAAAATGGCGTGGGTAAAGAATGTAGTTTGATGGGAACTTCAGTGTCCATTACCAAGAGAGACATGGTGGCATCAGCAGCGATCGAGCTGGCTGACTCCTGAAGGATGTTCTTCACAGAGAAGGTCTTTGGCAAATGGTGAGGAATCTAGACGAAGGATGAAACTGGAAGTCAGTAAGCAGAAGTTGTGAGAGAAAGGCCTCAGGTTGATGACTTCATTAGGATCTAAAGCTTCAGACATGAAGCACTAACTGTCTTTTCTTTTACACAGAGAGTGGTGAGTGTGTGGAATGCGTTGCGAGGGATGGCAGTTAAAGCAAATACGTTAGAGGTATATAAGAAACTCTTAGATAGGCACATGGATGAAATGTGGAGGGCTATGTAGAAGGGATGGGTTAGATTCTCTTAGAGTAGGTTAAAAGGTCAGTATAACATAGTGGGCTGAAGGGCCTTTACTGTGCTGAATGTTTTATGTGGTTTGATGTGTCTGTGCCCCTAAGAGAGGCACTAAATGATAGTGATGCGTAAAGATACCTCCCATATGCAACGCATGTGTGTGTGTGTGTGTGTGTGTGTGTGTGTGTGTGTGTGTGTGTGTGTGTGTGAGAGAGACAGGGAGAGAGAGAGGGAGAGAGACAGAGAGGGAGAGAGGGAGAGGGGGGAGAGAGAGGGGGGAGAGGAGAGAGAGAGGGAGGAGAGAGAGAGGGAGGGGGAGAGAGAGGGAGAGAGAGAGGGAGGGAGAGAGAGGGAGAGGGAGGGAGGAGAGAGAGAGGGAGAGAGAGAGAGGGAGGGAGAGAGAGGGAGGGAGGGAGAGAGAGAGGGAGTGAGGGAGAGAGAGAGGGAGTGAGAGAGAGGGGGAGAGAGAGAGAGAGGGAGGAGAGGAGAAATAGAGAGGGGGAGAGAGAGAGGGGGAGAGAGAGGGGGAGAGAGGGAGGGAGGAGAGAGAAACCACTGAGCTTTGATGTCAGTGGGACAAACAGAACTGAGTGCCCTGGGCTCAGTGTTTACCAGTACAGTAGCTGGGACAGTCCTGTTGTATACAGGAGCAGTCCAGGGACTTGGTATCTTGTGGTGAGTGACTCATCTCCTGAAACATCTCCACAAGTCATAAGCATGGTGGAATTATTTGCCACTGGCCTGACGTAAGGAGCTCAGAAGCCTCACAAGAGGCTGGGCAGCATCCAGAACGGAGCAGGACTGGTGTGCACCCTGAGGAGTAAAGGGAAACAATAGGGAGCAGAAGCCGGAATGCAGTAGGAATGGGATGGCTCTGAGCCGATGGACAGAAGTGCGTCACTTGAAAGCAATGTTATGTGGGCCTCATTACATTTTTCAAAGTCAACTTCCCTGGCCCATTTAAAGTCAGTCTTTTATGAAATTCTCAACTGGGGTTCAATTATTATTAATTTTCAGTTTGTCGACACTGCACGCGGGCAGCACAATAATCATTCCTGAAGCCCACTTCTCGGGCAGTGGGCACCAACGGGGAAGTTGGCATTTCTCACCCTTCCCTGGTCTCTCCTGAGAAGGTTGTCGTGAGGGTCATTGACGTCCGTGCAACAACCGGGTGGGGAGCTCCAGTCAGGATTTAGACCCAGAGGCAGCGAAGAAACGCTGACACGTGATCTTTAGGGGATCTTGGAGCTGCTGATGTCCATAAACAGCAGATGGTGTTTCCTTCAAAGGCGCAGAATTCACTCATCTCCAGTGATGGAAGAGGGTGTGTGTAAGGTCTCCACGCAACTCCGTCCTTCAAAGTAAATTTATTATCAAAGTAAGTACGTACGTGTCACCATATACAACCCCGAGATTCATTTTCTTGCGGGCATTCACAGTAGATCAAAAAAATAGAATAGAACCAATGAAAAGCTGCACACAAACACTGACAAACAACCAGTGTGCAAAAAGACAAACTGAGCAGATGTAAAATTAATAATAATAATAATTAATAAATGAAACTGAGAATCTGAGTTGTAGGGTCCTTGAAAGTGGGTCTGTGGGCTGTGGAATCAGTTCAGTGTTGAGATGAGTGATGTTAACCTCGCTGGTTCAGAAGTCTGATGGTTGAAGGGTAATGGCCGTTCCTGAACCTGGTGGTGTAGGACCCAAGGCTTCTGTATCTCCTTCCCAGTGGCAGCAATGAGAAGAGAGCACAGCCTGGACGGTGGGGGTCCCTGATGACGGATGCTGCTTTCCTGTGGCCACACTCCGTGTAGACGTGCTTTCTGACAGAGAGGGCTTTTCCTGTGACGGACTGGGCTGTGACCGCTACTTTTTGTAGGCCTTTCCGTTCTTGGGCATTGGTGTCAATATCCTCACTGCAGTATACCATACCCGGCAGGGAGTGGTGCGTGTGCGTTTGTACGTACTTGAAAATATGTGTGGCTCAGGCGTGTGCACATGCTTGTGTGCGTTTATATACATGTATGCATGTGCACACCCATGTGTGTGCTCATATGTTGGAATTGCACACTTGCACATGCCCATTTGTGTGTGTGCATGTGTTTAGGGTAGGGCTAAAAATGGAAATAAGCCACAAGAGAGTTGTAAGATTGGTCAGCTCCATCCGTAGTATCCAGGATACCTTCAAGGAACGAGGCCCCAAAAAGGTGGTGTCCATCACACAGGACATGCCCTGTTCTCATTGCTACCATCAGGACAGAGATACAGAAGCCTGAAGGCACACACTCAGTGATTCAGGAACAGCTTCTTCCCCTCTGCCACACAATTTATGAATGGACGTTGAACCCTGTCTCACTAGTGTTTCATTTCTATTTTTGCACTAGTTTAACGATTTAATATCGATATACATACTGTAATTCAGATTTTTCTCTCTCAATATTACTACGTATTGTGGTGTACTGCCGCCGCCAAGTCAATAAATTTCACAACACATGCTGATGATCCCGATTCTAAATCCGGTTGCGTTAACCCAAAATAAGATGGCTGACTGTTTCAGAGAAGGGCTACAGTTGTCTCCAGTGGGACATGGGAATGATGTCTGCAGATGGGGCAAACAAATACCAGATGAAATTTAATGTGAAGAAATGAGAGATGACACGTTTTTGAGGATGAATGAGGAGAGAATTAATGCAACATGTGGAAACGCTTTAAGAGGAGCAGAGAGGTTGGTAGGCTGTGTCGCATAGACCATTACAACTGGTAAGAGGAGCTAAGAAAGAGGCTTGCAACTCTGATATCTAAGTCGAGGTAAAAATGAATTAGGATATAAGCTCTAGGTGATGATTGAGGGCAAAGGGACAAGGGTACTCAGGACTAATTAACTGAGGACAAGCAGCTCCATCAGCACCTGTGAAGGAGGCTATGTGTCGAACGTGGCTGCATTCCAGCATCACATTAACTAAAGGCTGTTCCGCTTTTATCGAAAGCCATTTGGGAGCGAACCAGCCCTGGGTTTGATAAATTGAGTGGGTGTGATGGTTTTTCAATCGGAGAGCTTCATCTGGTCAAGGTCTGGGTTAATTTGGAGGCCACAGCATTCAGAGATATAAAATCTTGGAAAGGACCCTTTCATTCCAGTGTGTGAGGGCAATGGGGTCTCAAATGACCTTCTCACTTTCGAAGAGAATGGGAGATAGACCTGGTATAAAGTAAGTCTTGCGAGACCATGGATCTGTGCCTCCAGGGCGCAGGCCTGGGCAAGGTTGTATGGAAGACAGGCTACAAGTCTCCCCTCTCCACGACACCCATGTTGTCCAAGGGAAGGGCAAGGGCCGATACAGCTTGGTACTGGTGTCGTCACAGAGCAATGTGTGGTTAAGTGCCTTGCTCAAGGACACGACACGCTGCCTCGACTGGGGCTCGAACTCACGACCTTCAGATCGCTAGTCCAATACCTTAACCACTTGGCCACCTGGTATAAATCCCTAAATAAAATAATAATCAGACCTCAAGTGGTATGGGTGAAGTTGGCATGTCCAAAGAGATGGTGCCATCTTGAGTGTGTTACCTGTGGTGTGGCTTTAACCAGGCCACCACCGTGCCTTTGACTTGATGGTGCCAGACAACATGACCATCAATTTCCGAAGAGGGCTGTGTGAACTCCCTATTAACACTTTGATGGCAGCTTATTTACTTATTCAAGATTCAAGATGGTTTATTGTCACTCTTCAGCACACAAGCGTAAAGGAGAAGGAAATGATTGTTACTCCAGATCTGACGCAGCATTGAAAAACACTAAGCATAAAGAACACATACAATATAATATATATAAATATAAAAGCAATCTTATAAAGGACAATGTACAAGTATCTATTATATATATAGGCTGACTGTATATACACGAGGTGAGGTTTGGTGATGTGTATGTAGTGGTGATAGGGTGAGTTAACAGACGGAGGGGGTGATCAGCCTTACAGGTTGGGGGGATTAACTGTTTATGAGTCTGGTGGTCCTGCTGTGGATGCTAAGTAGCCTTTTCTCTGATGGGAGTGGGACAAACAGTCCATGAGCAGGGTGGGTGGGACCCTTCATGATATTGCTGGCCTGGCCATTCTATCCGGCCCCTTTCTGCATATACCATATGTCCTCGATGGCGGGGAGACTGGTGCTGGGGATGCACTGGGGGAGTTTTAACTATGATGTGGTACAATGCTTGGCCATTCTGCTGGTTATTCAGAGTTAAGGCGAGGCGACTGTCTAACAGCATCCCATTCACTAACGTAACTACTCTACTGAAAGTAGAAGTGAGGACGCTGTAGTCGTCGTTACGCTGCTCTCTCTGTTTCTGTGTTATGTGTTTACATCTTCCGTTTCTCTGCAAACTATTGCTAATTGGCACCTGCAGTCGAGAGTTTTCTCACAAACTCTTTTCAATGCTGACATCTGCCCATGATGCGATGAATTAGCAGCCCATTTAATTCTGGTCTCACGGAAGAGCACTTTCGAATGCGGATAAGCTGAATAATGTTGCAATAAGTCTTTCAGCAATGAGTAGACTGCCCCAAGCATGATACTTCTGTTTCTGTGGTGACAGACTCCGAACGACAACGCCAGCATAATTGGAATGCTTGTAACTCCTGTGCTGTACAGGAAGGAACTTGTACGATGAGTTTCACACCTTTGCTGTTTGCCCGCTTACAGTGCAGCATCGATTGCTTACATTATCAGCTGTAATAAGGGGGATTATGGTAAAAACGTCTACACATGGCATGTGTTTTCCATTTAGACGTGAAGACTGCGAAGGCCCAAGTAACGTCTGGGCTCACAGCGAAAGCCCTGTGTGTGACCTTGTCTTGAGGACTGATCGTCCTCATAGGGGAATTAGGGAGGGAGGAGTCAACGCTGACAGAAAAAGAAGCAGCAGTAGTTGTTACTTTAATTGAGTATCTGGCCAGTTTATTCACACACACTGTCCTGCAGATGCCAAAAATCTGAAATAATATGCTCAGCATTCTGATAAAAGGTCCATCGGCAAGCTCCATCTCTCTGTCACTACAGTGTATTTTCCATAAACGTTGGTGTCCTCCAGCCATGTAACCACTTTATAAAGCAAATTGCTCGGACAAATTTTGTATTAGTTATATATTATTGCAAGATGAGAAATGGGATTATAAAGATCGTAGCAGAAATAAGCCTTCAGGACTATGTGATCTTGAAGTTCAGGTATTCAGGAATAAAGCTGGGCTCTCATTCAGAGTATACGTACCCAGACCGGTGTCTGTCAGCAAGCACAGTGACGTTAGTCCGGAGCAGATTGAAAAGGTCCGGGTGTTGGGACCAGAGGCTGGTTCTGCTCACTGCTTTGTCTTGGCTCTGCTCTGCTCTGAACTGAGGCTGTGGTCTGCTCCGGCTGCAATGATGCCTGGCTTCGTGTCTAAGGGCTCACTTCCACTCTGAATGCCATTTGCTTATCTCTATTGTTCGCACAATTTGTTTCTCCCCCGCCCCCTGACCCCGCCATTAGGTGTTTGGCTTTTTTAAAATGAGTTCTTTTGGGTTTCCTGTTCTCTGGCTGCCTGTAGAAGACAAATCTCAAGGTTATATAATGTATATATACTCTGATAATAAATGTACTTTGAACTGTGCCAGTTATTCTGGATTTTGCAGGGAGTTTTCTTTCACACTGATCCCTCTTTTGTTATGTGGAAGGCACCCTGCTGGGCAATTAAGTACAAACGTTCTGAAACCACCTATTATTTTGATGGAAGTAAGGCATGGATAGAGGCAGATGAGGGTGCCACTCTTAGAACCAGCTGTAATTTCAGAGTTTACTCTGCATCGCTGTCTGTAAAAAAGTTTGTGCGTTCTCGCTGTGACTGTGTGGGTTTCCTCTGGGTGCCTCAGTTTCCTCTCACCTTTCCAAAATGTACAGCTAGTGTTAGTGAGTTTTGGACACGCGATGTTGGCGATGGAAGTACGGCGATTTTTGTGGTCTGTCCAGTACAATCCTCACTGATTTGATTTGACACAAACACCACATTCCGCAGAATGTTTCAACGTACATGTGACAAATAAAGCTAATCTAATCTTTGAGGGGGCTTTGGAGGAACTCAGCAGGCCAGGAAAAAAGTACAGTTGACTAGTGTGCTGGTACCTTTGTGTTATGGAAACACTGAGTGGCAGGTCGTCTACCCATCACCTCTGCGGAACTTTTAATTTCTGTCTTCTTTTTCCCTCAATCTTGAGCCACAAAACATATTGATGCAATCCCAAAGTAGACATGCCAATAGCTATACTTGATTAGGAGCTTGAGGAGACTTGGTATGTCACCAGCACCTAGCGAATTTCTGCAGTTATACCGTGGAGAGCATTCTGACTGACTGCATCACTGTCTGGTACGCGGGCCCAATGCACAGGATCAGGAAAAAACCCCACAGTGTTATAGACACAGCCCGCTCCATGATGGGCACTAGCCCCCCATTGTCAAAGGCATCTTCAAAAAGTTGTGCCAACATTAAGGATCCCTACCATCCAGGATAAACACTCTTCTCATCACTACCATCAGGGAGGAAGTACAGGAGCCTGAAGATACATACTCAAAGTTTTAGGGACAGGTTCTTTCCTTCCGCCTTCAGGTTTCTGACTGGCCCATGAATACTGCCTCACTATTTTTGCTCCCTTTTCCCACTACTTATCATTTAAATGTATTTCTTATTGTGACTTAAAGTTCATGCATTTGCACTGTACTACAGCAAAATACCAGATTTCACAACGTATGTCAGTGATAACCAACCTCATTCTGATTCCCTGTTGCAACCAGGAAAGCGCCCCAAATCAAAGTTCAGAGTGAAGCTTATATCCCAGTACGTACCAGGGGTGATTGATAAGTTCGTAGCCCAAGGCAGAAGGAGTCAATTTTAGAAAACCTAGCACATTTATTTTTCAACATAGTTCCCTCTTACACTTAGTCCCTCACACACTTAGTCCAGCGGTCGTGGAGCATACGGATCCCTTCTTTGTAGAAGTGGTCCACAGCAGGGGTGATTGATAAGTTTGTGGCCTACGGTAGAAGGAGATGAGTTATTAACTTCAAACTTTCCGCATTATCACTCAAAGAGTTGAACTGCACCTGCATGTAACGAGAGCATCTTGGACCTCCAGGTGGTCCACAGCAGGGGTGATTGATACGTTTGTGGCCTAAAGTAGAAGGAGATGAGTTATACAGCTCTCGTTACATGCACGTGCAGTTCCACTCTTTGAGTGAAAATGCAGAAAGTTTGAAGTTAATAATTCATCTCCTTGTACCATAGGCCACAAACTTATCAATCATCCCTGCTGTGGACCACTTCTGGAGGCCCAAGACACCGACTTCTACAAAGAAGGGATCCGTATGCTTCACGACCGCTGGACTAAGTGTGTAAATGTAGGAAAATTAAATGTGCTAGGTTTTCCAAAATTGACTCCTTCTGCCTTAGGCCATGAACTTATCGACCACCCCTCGTACATACCTCCACGTTGAGCCCTGAGAGTCCTGCTCCTGTTTATAGCTGAAGATCTTGCCTGGTCCTTAGGCCGGGAGAAAGGGAAAGAGCCAAGGCCAGTCGGAAGATGCCGGACTGCCCGTGAGTTCAAGTCCAGCAGCGCCACTTGGCTGCCCAGTGCCAGGTGTGGAAGGCTGTCCAGTCGACATCCTGGGCCACGCGAGAAAGCAACAGCGTAACCGTAGACTGAAATAATCAGAATCAGGTTTATTATCACTGGCATGTGTCGCAAAATTTGTTTACTTAGCAGCAGCAGTACAATGCAATACATGATAATATAGAAAGAAAAAAAAGTAAGTCTATTACAGTATATTTTATAGATTAGAACTAGAGCAAAAACAGAAGTAATACATCTTTTTTAAAAAGTAAGGTCGTATTCATGGGTTCGATGCTTCTTACTTGCAGCAACATGACCCTCATTTTGTTACTCACTAGCTGCAATTTATCAGCTATGCACCGTACTTCACTATTTCTCACAACTAGAAGTTTCTCCGTGCAATTTCTACACTTGCACACCGCTGAGCTTGTGGAAGGGCATGGGAGAACATGTATGCATCACAGTGCGGGAGCAGATCCTTCAGCGCACCGGGGCCTGTGGGAGACACTAAACCTGCCATGAATCCCCTTTTCTCTCCACACTCCCGTTGCCCCCCTCCGGGTCCCAACACTTCCCTGCCCACAAGGAGCAGCTTACAGTGGACCTACTGATTTACACCTCATTCGGGTGTGGGATGAAATGGGAACGCCTGGTGTGAGCATTTGCTCACACCACACTGACGGCATCAGAGGTCAGAATTAAAATTCTGTTTCTGGGACCACAGGGCAGCAGCTCTACAAGCCACTCATGAGAACTTCTTTCTCGAAGTCACCTCCACTCCATTGGTAAGGCCTTGGGCAGTTCTGGACTTTCCAGTGGGAAATCCCTCCTAAGTACTCAGACAGCTGGTTAATCTGAATCCCCAGGCTAAACCAGCTGTCGAAGGATCTAAATGTCTCTGACATCCACAAACATTCAGAAAGTATTGAAAACAATTTTTTTTTAGAAAATAAACAAAACTGTAGACAGTTAATATCAACAGAAAAACAATTAAAATCAATTCAATTAAACAAAGAAATTGTAAATGACCCAAAACTGCAATCTCTCACTTGCAGCTGCGCCTCTGCATTAAAGTGAATGGAGCTGTTGAACTCGTGCCAGATGTAAACTGGCATGGATTCATTGGGCAGATTACACAGTGTAACTGCTGGGAAACAGCAGGCAGCTCACATCCACCTCCGGACTCCTCGATTAGACTACAGTAAAAATGAAGGCAGTGATCAGCCAGGGAACTCTGGGGCTTCTGCACGTGTACACACATGTTTGCCGTGGCCTGCGTCGGTATGGAAATCACTGGCAGGCCCGTGTGAGAACTCCCAGTTTCTCTCGCAGACATTTTCAGTGCATGTTGCCTTCGCATATCTAAAAATCAGCATCCGGTTTATTATTGATCGCCGGCGTGTTTTAATTTATTTCAGAGATTCAGCATGGTAACCGTGCTGACCCACACTGTGAACAAATTAACCTACTAACCCATGCAGGGTCTTTGAGTTGGGAGGAAACCAGAGCACCCGGAGGAAACCTGCACAGTCTTGGGGAGAATGAATGGTCTCCTTATAGACCGGCAGAATTGAACCCAGGTCGCTGATACTGTGATAGTGTAACTCTAACCACTGTGTGATCATGTCACCCTGTATCTCAGGCCATTTGTTGTTACAGGGCAAGGCATGAGAGTTACTATTAGTTACAAAAATAAGTAACAGTGCAAAGGAGGAATAGTGAAATTTCTACAGATGTACAGTGGAGAGCATTCTAACTGGGTGCATCACCCTCTGGTATAAGACCATAAGATATAGGAGCAGAATTAGGCCATTCAGCCCATCGAGTCTGCCCAGCCATTTCAGCACGGCTGATCCCGGATCCCTCTCAACCCCGTACACCTGCCCTCTCGCCACATCCTTCGATGCCCTGACCAATCAGGAAGCTATCAACTTCAGCTTTATATTACCCACAGACTTGGCTTCCACCGCACTCTGTGGCAGAGCATTCCACAGATTCACTACTCCATGGATAAAAAAAAACTCCTCCTTACTTCTGTTCTAAAAGGTCGCCCCCTCAGCTTTAAGGCTGTGCTCTCTAGTTCTGGATACCCCCACCATAGAAAACATCCTCTCCACATCCACCCCATCTAGTCCTTTCAACATTCGGTAGGTTTCAATGAGATCCCCATGCATTCATCTAAGTTCCAGTGATTCCAGGCCCAAAGCTGCCGAACGCTCATCAAACATTAACCCCTTAATTCCTGGAATCATCCTCGTGAACCTCCTCTGGACTCTCTCCAATGGCAATACATTCTTTCTGAGATATGGGGCCTGGTATGAGGTGGGAGAGGGGGCTACTGCACAGGATCAAAATAAGCTGCAGGAAGTTGTAAACTTAGTCAGTTTCATCATGGGCACTAGTCTCCGTAGTATCCAGGACATCTTCGAGGGGCAATCCCTCAAAAAGGCGGCGTCCATCACCCAGGTCATGCCCTGTTCTCATTGGTACCATCAGGAAGGTGATACAGAGCCTGAAGGCACACTCCCAAAATAGAAGGGCTAACACCTCAGGCCAAGACCCAGATGTGTATCTACACCTAAAGGACAGAGGACACTCCTTTGATAACAATGGGCACATTTTGGACAGGGAGGACAGGAGGTTTGAAAGAAGCCATCTTTGTCAAAGTGGAAAGCCCATCCCTGAACAGAGGGGGGTGGGGGTTTACATCACCTATCACCTACTTACAATGCAGTCCTAACATCTCCACAACAGTTCACACCTCCATTCATGTAAAGTAGGACTAATGACCCTCTCATTACCTCTACAACACTTAATGACTCTCATGTGATTGCTATACCTTTAAACAACTCATAGAGTTTATAACCCTGAAAACTACCCACCATGGATCAGATCGGAAGAAGCCTCTCAGATGAGTGGTGAAATGTCTTCTAGAAAACACAGCAAATCCGGGGTTGCCTTGATTTACTATAGCTTGAAATAACAATGACCTGGATGACTGGGAACCTTCATGGACAGATTCAGGAGCAGTATCTTCCCCTCTGCCATCACATTTCTGAATGGGCATTGAACCCGTGAACACAACCTCACAATTTTTTAAATTCCTATTTTTGCAGTACTTATTTAATATATACATACTTACTGGAATTCAGTTCTTTTCTATTACTGATTGCATCGAGCTGCTACCACAAAGACAACACATTTCACGGCGTCTGTTGGTGATATTAAACCTGGTTCTGATTCTGTCTCTGAACTGGTGCTTACGAGTCCACGGGCCATTCAGAAATCTGATAGCGGAGGGGGGAAAGCGGTCGAGTTTGGGTTTTCAGGCTCCTGATGGTAATAGTGAGAAGGGGGCAAGTTAATGATAAGTGCTGTTTTCCTGAGGCACTGCCCCTCGAAGATATCCTCAGTGCTGGGGAGGGTTGGGGCCGTGATGGAGCCAGTCGAGTCCATAACTCTCTGAAGCCATCCACATTAAGGAATGTTCTCTCTCTTCTGGGTTACCTCCAAACGTGGCCTGTCTTTTATGAAAGGACAGCTTTTTGCCGGCGAGGGAAGTGTCCCCTCCAACGCTGCTCCGAGTGGACGGTAACAACCATCAGCCTCCGGACGTCCCGGCACTGCAGAGAAGCGGGAGGCTGCAATGGAGAGGATCAAAGGGTTTGGAGTCAATAAGGAGGGTCACGGAGCTCACACAGCAAACCCAGCATGAAAGCGAGCTCCAGCTGATTTGCTTCAAGTCGTTTTGCCGCTGATGTGTGGCAAAGCAGGCATTTCCTTTACAGATGGCATCCGAGGGTAATTGTGTTAAAAAGCAAACGAGTTGGGTCCGTTGCCAAAGATGGGTATGTCGGCAAGCGGAGTTTAAGCATGTGACCTGCCATGTTTATGCAGGAAGAAGAGGAACATTTAGGCCTTTGATCAGGCGAAACCTTTCCTTTCAATTCCTTAAGCCTTCTTCTGGATTTCACTAGCAGCTTGAGATATAAAGAAGGAAATGCATGTGTGCAAATATCTTTTTTAGCTCGGATTGTCCCAGAGCGATTTATAGCCAAGAGGATAAGATCTTTATCAATACTTTCTAATCTCACCTCACAGATCAACAAATGATACCTCCACAGTTGTTAATCAGAATACATTAATGCATGTTCTGAACTAACAAAAAACTAAAGTTGTTGTGATTTTGTACATTAATAGTTTAACAATAAATGTTAAACTATTCGTTTAATATAATAGTAACAATATTATCAGATGAAAACAATTAAATAAAGGAATGGTTTATTGATTTTTATGGATGTTTATATTTTAAATATTTTGATACTTTACATTGAGTTCAAAAGTCAGAAATTACGTTGCAGCCTTATAAACCTCCAGTTAGGCTGTGCCTGGAGTGCTGCATTAATTTCTGGTTGCCCAATTATAAGAAGGACGTCAAGGCTTTGGAGAAGGTGCAGAAAATGCTGCCCAGATTTGAGGGTGTCAGCTATGAGAGGATGGGCAACACACACAAAATGCTGGAGGAACTCAGCAGGCCAGGCAGCATCTGTGGAAAAGAGTGCAGTCCTACTGAAGGGTCTTAGCCTGAAACGTTGACTGTACCCTTTTCCACAGATGCTGCCTGGCCTGCTGAGTTCCTCCAGCATTTGGTGTGTGTTGCTTGGACAAACTTGGGTTGTTTTCTCTGGAGGGGAGGAGGCTGAGGGAAGATCTGATAGAGGTTTATAAGATTATGAGAGGCATAGACAGAGTACACAGGGAGTATCTGTTTCCTCCCCCAGGGATGAAATGTCAACTACCAGTGAGCATGCATTTAAGGTGAGGGGATAATTTCAAAGGGGGTGTGAGGGGTAAGTTTTTTACTCAGAGAGTGGTGGATGCCTGGAATGCACTGCCTGGTATGGTGGTAGAGGCAAATACATTAGAGGCTTTTAAGAGATGTTTAGATAAGCACGTGGATGTGAGGAAGATGGAAGAATATGGACATTGTGTAGGCAGAAGGGATTAGCTTAGCTGCCATTTGATTAGAAATTTAATTGATTCAGCACGACACTGTGGGCTGAAGGACCTATTCTTATACAGTACTGTTCTATGTTCTATTAATATTCCAAGCATTTAATGTCCCCCCACACTAATTTTAATGCATATTCAGACTGTTAAAAAGCAAAATTAAAAGTAAGCATGGATTTTAACCATTGTATTGATTAACAATGCATAAATCAAAAACAGCCAAGGACATTCACTGCAAATCAGATACTTTTAAAATACTATCATGATTCTAACACATTTTATTTTTGTTTGTTTCTGTGGATTATCCCCACGGTCTGTCTCTTTCACGTTGTAAGAGGTTAATAATCGAGAGATACCGCCCCCCCCCCCCCCGGGTCGGTCAGCAACAAGCCACTTGTTAAAAGCTACCATTCAAGCACCTTTAATCCACAGGAGTTTACATTGTAACTTAACACATCACAGTGTGGGAAGCTAAGTCAGTAAATCAACAGTGGGTCGCTCCATGTGGTCACCTCGCACATGAGCTGGTTTTAGTTGATATTTTGTTTGTAAATTTATAGCTTAGCCCTTTCAAAACCCGCTTCCTTGCCCTCAAGGATGAGCTTTGAGCCTGCTTTGAAATGGCCAAGGAATGGGGGTAATTTGTAGCAAACAGTGGCAGATCTGACATTTTGTGTACATCAGGGCAGCAGTAGGCCTCACTAGTCTCTGGAACACAAGAGCAGAGACCCAGCACTGAAAGAGCCTGTTCCTTTTTTTATAATCCAACTCACTGCCCAATTAAAGGAATTTGTCCCTCTCTTGACCTGTGCACAGTTCCCTGAACAGGGCTCGTATCAGGACTAAATAGGTAGTCTTTTTAAAATTTCAAATATAAGTGAAAAGAAAACTGATTTATTCCCTATATACTGGCATTTGATTTCTTTAAAAAAAGTCAACTTATTCCTTATTTTATTTATTATTCTCCCTTTTTCCCCCATCTCAAGGGTTTTTCCCTCCAGACCCCCTCTCCCAGGCCGGAGGGTGGAAGAACAGGGCGTGGAGAGCTTCCTGACTTCCGACGCCAGTGCCAGTCCTTGGCCAGCCAACAGGTGGCACCCTCGTTGCAGGGTGAGACGACCCATGTGAGTTTCTCCTCTTCACCGGGTGCACGATGATGACCACACAGTTTGCCTCTTAAAGTGGCAGCAAAGCAGGCAGTGGGCTTGAACTCCAGGGTCCTATACAGATCAGGCTTGGCTTTCGCACCTCAACCGTGGCTTGAAGTTCTCTGGCCTTGCTCTAGCTGCTCTTTTCAAAGTCGGAAAGGATCCAGATTCCGCAGGATTTTTGCAATATCTTTAAAAATCATCGCTCGTTTCAAATATGTTCCAGTATTTCGTGCAATTATTTTATGAAAGGTTTCTTCAGACTTTGGAAAGGAACTCGAGAGCTTGAAAGAAATTAATTCCTTAAAAAAATTACAGAAAGGAACTACAAAAATAGCAGGCTAATTTTTCTCTATTTTATTTGAAATTCTGAAGCTGCATGTATTTCCTGCCTATAACGTCTTCTAATTTATTAATATTTTTTCAATGACGAATCCCTACATGTCCTTGTTAAATATGTGAGTTTTGACCAAAGGAAAAAATGGCTGGAGTTGCTTAGCACTACTGTTTATTAGGTGTGTCAGAAACCAAACTTACAAAAATTAGCAAAAATAGTGGAAAGAAAAGTACCAATATTTGCAAAAAGATATCTACCAGAAAACCAAGTTATAGCTCCCTATTTTTGTCCAGTGTGAACTCCTGGCAGCCCATAGTTTTGTCTCTCTCCTACTGGGGGTGAAAAGCTCTGTTTTATTAGGCACCAGGATGTACCATATTTAATTACCCACAAAGCCAAGTTAAGCCTACACATGGATCAGAATATGATGCACCCCTCAATGTAGTTACAACCACATTAAAAAATAAACTGAAGTGCCTACATTAAATACAGTATACAAACAACATATGCATATTTAAGTAAATAATAAAGGCATCTGTTAGCCTTGCGAGACCACGGATCTGCACCTGGAAAGTCTTCACTCTCCAGGGCACAGGCCTGGGCAAGGTTGTATGGAAGACCGGCAGTTGCCCGTGCTGCAAGTCTCCCCTCTCCACGACACCAATGTTGTCCAAGGGAAGGGCATTAGGACCCATACAGTTTGGCACCAGTGTCGTCCAGAGCAACGTGTGATTAAGTGCCTTGCTCAAGGACACAACACATTGCCTCGGTTTAGGACCCAATCGGAGAATATCCCGGGGAAGGCATTGAAGGGCGTACACTCAGTACAACACCTGCAATGTGTGTGTGTGTGTGTGTGTGTGTGTGGTCATTCTTGGGCTTGTTATGGAACCGTTGAACTTACAGACCAGATTCGAACCTTAGGCAGATGATCAAGCCCATGACTTCTCTGAGAGTCAAGACTTATTTGAAGGTATACAAGGCTACTGCACCATCAGCATTTGGATCTGGGGCTGCTGTACAATCTTGAGATTGAACTTATTGCTAACAAGATGTGGTTTTAAAAGTTTTCACCCTGAGCTGCTGAACTAGAGGAATCATCCGTCAGCCAGTTGCTTGTTCAACATTTGTGGACAGTCTTTCTGCCTCTGCAAAGGAAAGTTGTGGGTTTCGGCGTCAGGCTGCAGAACTGGAGATATACATCTTGGCTGCTACAGCAGTGCACCGTTGAGTGACCGCGTCAGAAAATACTGACAATGCCCAACCTTTGTGCACAGGGAGTCAGAGTTGACCTGAAGTGTTAACTCTGCCTCTCTCTCTTCAGAGATGCTGCCTGACCCACAGAGGTTTTCCAGCGTTCCCCGTTTTTATTTCCGATCTGCGGCATTTGTGGTAGTTTGCTTCAGCAGTGCTTAGGAAGGATGCCACCGCAATGTGTGCTCTTATTTTGAAGAGGTATTCAGCCTAGGACCTGTCCAATGGTTTAATGGTTCGATTTAATGTCAGTGAATGTATACAGTAAACAACCTGAAATTCTTACTCTTCACAGATGTCCACAAAACAGAAAAGGGCCCCAAAGAATGAATGACAGAAGACATTAGAACCCCATAGCCCCTCCTCCCCCATGGACAAGCAGCAGAAAAGGTATCAACCTTCCCCCCCCCGCTCCAGTGAAAGGATCAAACCACCCCCCCACCACCCACCATGCGAGCAATAGTAAGCAAAAAGACCATAATCTAGACTCCATCAAAATCACTACTGTCCATCCCAACACTTTGACATCTCAGCATGGTCTCTCTCTCTCTCACTACCTAGGGAGAAAGAGATATCGCTTCTGCAATGACAAGGGAGACCAGTAGCTCACAGTTTCGATGTTACAATATGCCCCGACGCTTGGCAACAGATTGAGGCTGAGAGGAATAATGGATTGGCAATGATGAAATGGCAGAGCAGACTCTATGGGCCAATGTAGCTCTCATATCTCACAGCCTTGTGATCTTGCCTGAGTTCCCCAACTCGAGGATCAAAAGACTCTCACTCACCATCGGGAGCGAGAGAGATCGTTGAGTGCTGGGACCTTCTTTCGAGAGGAGTGTGCACCGCCTGCTGTCTCGATCTTTCCATCCCTCATGACACTTCAGTTGGTGGCATTGGCAAGGGTCTGGGCCGTCCACAGGACCGCACCCTGAAGGCGCACTGGCAATGTCGAAACGCCAGGCCGCTCGGCGAGTCCAAACGTGAGAACCCAATGCCCGAGAAGAACCGTAGTTTGAGCTGCAGCTGTAGATCACAGACTCCAACAGGATCCCAGCCTCCGTGAAAAGGAAAAAGAGACATGAGAAGAGAAGAACAAACCATTTTGCGGACACACTGGAAGAAGTCGTCTGGGTCTGTAAAAACCTCTGGCACCGTTCTCTCAAAGTGACTGTAGTAACTATCGTAAGTGCGAGGAGGAGCAGGGGTCATGCTTGGTGTTCTGGCCTACCTTTATCCATTATTAAAACCAGATTATCTGCTCCTTATCACACCGCCTTAGCTGCTGAGCTAATGAACTCATTCTTTGGCCAGCTGGTCGTTCAACATATTAGGACGTCCCTGTCTCCACAAAGGAGGTTCGCGGCTTTCCGCCTCGGGCTTGAGAAGTGAATGGATAAATCTTGGCTGCTGCTACGGTGCAGCCCTGAGTGGCCAAGTCAGAAAATACTGGAAGGCCTACGAGGCACATTGACTCCCAGATGACTGACCTCACGACAGCAACTGGCAGTTCAGTAGCAGCGAGAGACTTGGAATTTCCTGCAGTCCCTCCCTTCACCACGATAATTCAGCAGAGGTTTGGTCTGTCCATAATAACTGTAGGACATCCCAGTCCATGTGCAGACTGCCGCAGATCGCAGGGAATGTGTATTGGCTTATGCTTCTGAAATTTGGCTCCATTCACTCCAATAAAACCCAATGTCAGGAGTGGAATCCTGCGTACAACCACAACTATATCATTCATTCGGGATTTAACACCAAGGGCTGCATTTCGAGTTCGAGTCCACTGTCATTCAACCCTACACTTGTCTACAGCTAAACGAAGCAATGTTTCTCTGGGACCGAGTTGCAAAGCACAGCAGATATGTCACATACAGCACATAAAATAATAACAACACAATATTATTAACAGAGGAACAAATATTCTGTAGATGGCATAAAATGCATATGGGTCTCAATAGCTACATTTAATGTCAGAGAAATGTATACAATACACATCCTGAAATGCTTTTTCTTCACAACCGTCCACGAAAAGCAGAGGAGTGCCCCAAAGAATGAATGACAGTTAAATGTTAGAACCCTAAAGCCCCCCCAACTCCCATCCCTCCCGCACAAGCAGCAACAAAGCAACCCCCCCCCAACCAGCAAAGAAAGCATCAGCACCCTCCACCGAGCACTTAAAGCATCAATAAAGACACAGACGCCAAAGACTACTCGTTCACCCGGTAACTCGACATACCACAGGCTCTCTCTCTTTCTCTCTAATAAGGGAAAGAGAGGCGTCTCCGTTATGACAAATAGTAAAATATTCAACAGTATTACTGTTACTGGTGCTGTCATAACTAATGAATACCAGATGTTCAGAGGTTTCACAGGCTGTTACCCAGCCTAACAGTCCTCGTTTATATACCGTGGTACCTTCTGCCTGGTGGCAGGAGGTCAGAAGGATTGTAGAACGGGTGGGAGGGGTCCTTGGCAACACTGGCAGGTTCTACTCCCCTTACATCTGTGCTCTCTACCTGCCCAGAACTCCCTTTTCTTGTTATCACTTGTGCTTGCGCCCAGCCAGGGGTCGTGGTTGACGCAGATACAGTAGGGACGTTCAAGAAACTTGAGGATAAGCACATGGATGATAGAAAAATGGAGGGATATATAGGAGAGAAGGATTTAGATTGACCTTAGAGTAGGTTATGAGGTTGGCACAACATTGTGGGCCAAAGGGACTATACTGTACTGTTCCATGTTCTGTGTTCTATGTTCACAGTGACACTGTTTCACTCCATGTCTTACCTCCAAGACTTGTCCCTTTGTGATCCACTAGGGCACAAAACTACTGTGACTCCCATTCTGTCCTGTAAGATTTGGTGTCTGTGCATCAATGTTACTTCAGTTTTGTGACGGAATAATGATAAATTGTACTGCTTTAGAAAGGGATTTAATCTGGAGGTTTTTGACCTACTATGCACTTCCAGTGCACAAGGATTTTTAGCAGCAATAGAGAACGTTACAAAAGATGACAAACTCCCCTGTAAAAAAAGAACAGAATGATATTTCTCCATGCTGAGGCCCGTCATTACTTGTGGGTTGAGATGCAGAGTTCCAAAGGCCATGGAGATCAGTCTTTGTTGGGTAGTCCGAGCGTCTCTGTTATTGGCCCCGGTCCTCGTAACTTCCTGTCCTTGCTGCCATCCCTGCTGAGGAATGCATCTGTGTGTGCGTTAGGGGAGGACAGTAATGACTTTGTGGTCAGTAGCCTGCTGATCTTGGCTGTTCAGCTTTGTAAGTTAAGAATGAGCTTTTGAACAGGGCTGGGAGTTGTTTCCAGTGATCTCGCTGTTCAGATCATTGACAGGCACTGTGAGTAGTCATGGACTCCCCACCCATTCCTTATGGCAGCCACAGTTTTCCAACCCGTTTATTTCTACTCTGTTAATCCATTTATTCCTTCTGTCTGTTAGCCAAACTTCTATCTGTGCCAGCATGATTACCTCCAGTCCTGTCTGTCCTAATTTCCTTTAATAACCTCGTTTAATAAAGTCCAACTGTGTCACATCTACTGGTGCATCCTCCTCTACTCTGCTGGTACCAACTCAGCATACCCCCTCAGTCGCAGGACTCTGCAGAGAGTGGTGCGAACAGCCCAGCACATCTGTAGATGTGATCTTCCCACTATTCAGGACATTTACAGAGACAGGTGTGTAAAAAGGGCCCGAAGGATCATTGGGGACCCAAGTCACCCCAACCAGAAACTATTCCAGCTGCTACCATCCGGGAAACGGTACCGCAGCATAAAAGCCAGGACCAACAGGCTCCGGGACAGCTTCTTCCACTAGGCCATCAGACTGATTAATTCACGCTGATACAATTGTATTTCTATGTTATATTGACTATCCTGTTGTACATACTATTTATTAGAAATTACTATAAATTGCACATTGCACATTTAGATGGAGACATAACGTAAAGATTTTTACTCCTCGTGTATGAAGGATGTAAGTAATAAAGTCAATTCAATATTCCAACTGATTTTTTAAACAGGATTTCTCTTTAATGACATTGACACAAGCCCTTTATTATTTCCATGTCTGCTAAAACCGCTTCCTTAGTTCCAGCTCATTCCCCACGTTAACCTGGTCTGTAGTCCTCAGTTTCCTCTTCCTTCTTTCCTAGTACAGGGGTTACATTGGGTATCTCCCAGTCTTGGGAAAAATTCTACAATTCTGGCAGTTTGGGACGGTGACGATCAGTGAACCTGCATCTTCTACAAAATCCACTGCAGGGCACTTCATCTGGTTTTCTTTGGCCTGGTTAGATATACATTACTTGCAAACATTTATTAATTGCTTAGAAGGTTATCAATAGATATTTACTGTCATGCCCGATAATGTAGTTTCCCAATCCGTGTCTCATGTCTCCATAGTTTGCTTCATTGGGACCTTAGTTTCAGACAGAACTCTAAACAGAGATTCTGCAGATGCTGGAAATCTTGAGGGACACACACAAAATTCTGGAGGAACTCAGCAGGTCGGGCAGCGTCTGTAGGAATAAACAGTCGATGTTTCGGGCTGAGACCCTTTATCAGTATTGGAAAGGAAAATGGTTCATCCCCCCCCACCTTCTTATTCTGGCTTCTGCCCCCTTCCTTTCCAGCCCTGATGAGGGGTCTCAACCCGAAACGTCGACGGCTATTCCGCTCTGTGATATTGCCTGTCTTGCTGAGTTCCTGTCAAGTTCAATCCCTACCTAACATTCTTTTATATAATGATCACGCTCCACCCCACCCCACTCCTTTAATTACCAGGTTATCAATTGACCTTTCTTATCACATAATGATTGATCTGGGATAATCTGTCCTCTCAATCATTCCTCAACACAGTGATCTAGAAAACTATTCCTTATATATTCCATTAATTAATCTATTACCGCTAATTTTGCTTATCTATCCCATATGTGACCCAGCTGCTGGCGTAATGGCATCAGCGTCGGACTTCGGGACAAAAGGTCCCGAGTTTGAATCCAGCCGGCTCCCCTGCACACTTTCCATCCGTGCTGGGTTATGGACTGGTGATCTCTTTGGAAACTCACCCAGCAGAAGGCAATGGCAAACCACTGCTGTAACTTGCTTTGTATGCGGTTCCCCACTACGTCAGAGCGGTGTGGAGGGAAATCGTCCGCTAACCGGAGAAACTTACCCTGTTCTTCTCTATCCCATCTCATTTTCCATTCTTTCTTTCCCTTCCAGACATTAAGAGAGGGAATGGGAAAAGAGGTGGGCCAGCCGATAAGGGAAGTTCGACCTTCTGGAATTCACAAATCAGAACCAAATCATCTGAGCTGTGGAATAAAAATTCACTCTTGTAAAATTTATGTGAAAAAAGTAAATAAATAAACACATTTTTCCTAACAAACACATATGCAGGTAACGTAGCATTGTATTACGGAAAATTGTGATCTGGAAACAATCTCTCTGTAAACTGTGGGGGTGGGGGTTGCCCATATTTAGTTTCCAACGCTGGACCATCTCTGGGCATACTGTGAGATGTTATCCATATCTTTCCACGGCTGTGATTAATTCACCCACCTTTTCATTAATGGCACATGCAGAGAGATAAAGATGGTTCAGATCTGTGTTTGTGACATGTACTCTCTTCTCATTCTACAGGAAGTATATCCTTCTGCATGTATGCTGGTTCCAATTCTTATTACTCACCCTTCTCTCCTGCAGTATTGATTTTTATACTTGTTTTAACTATATGAATTCTCCGTCACCAGATCTACATCCTCGGATTTACTTTAGGTTTCACTCTTTCCACCCTTGGGATTTTGGTGGTGGACTATTGGATGTTATAGTTATTAATTCATCAGCCTGCTCTGAATTCATGTTTAGTAGCTGTTACACAGCTATGGAGTTTAATGGGAGGTTGGGAACCAGCTCCCTATTGAATGGGAAGGAGAGCGCAGGAAGCTTGGTGCCAGTGGGTTTAAAGGGAGCGTGAGCTGCAGCACTGGGAATTTGGGAATTCTGGACCATCAGGAATTCTGCACAGATAGCAGATCATCGCGTTTCTATTTGTGCTCTGTTTAAAGCCCTGGCTATCCAACTTGCTGGTTGCATTCCAATTCAAGTGAAGCCAGTCACAAAAGAAGAATTCCCTTTTTTCCAATCCAATGCCACAGTACATGAGTTGACACCCGTTTCTCCAACAGAGGTCTTTGCAACAAGCGTTCAGTTCTCTGATCTTTTTCACTCTGCCAATTTGGTGGGCTCAGGTAATAATCTGCTATTTACTTCGGGCCCCAATTATAATATTCCTTCAACAAAACCTGCTCCTTTATCCTATGTAAGTCAATGGTACCCTCATGGACCTTGACCATCAGATCTCTCCCCTCCTGCTGGAAGATCCCCTCCAGCTCTGAGGAGATATCATTAAGTGTCACCAGTCAGGCAACAAGGAAAAGTATCTGTTCCCCAACTAAACTGTCTCCTATTGTTACTATAATCCCTGTCACTCACCCAAATTAATTGGCTCCTGTACCTCAGTGCTGTGGCCAGTTTGCATGTTCATTGCTCCTATCTGCGAGGGCAGCAAGAACCCTCTGCCTGTTGGACAATTGCAAGGGTTCCAATGCTAGCTTCTGGGTTGCCATACCCTCCTCACTCGTCGTCCTGGCCTTTTTTTACCAACCAGCTCAGCATTATCCAAACAAACAATACACCCAGCTCCCGGAACAAAGGGGCCTTGTGGTTTCCCTTTCCCTGTTACATCACACTGTGTGAAGCTCAGACTCCAGCCTATCAACTCAGAACTGTCACTTACCGTGTTATGCCATTGACTGCCACCAAATACTACAGCTGCAATACCTCACCCACCTTGCATACACCTTAAAATAGTTCCTTTATTTCATTTCATTTAGTTAATTTATTTCACCTTTAGCTGCAGATTTCTATTCTAAAGTAACATCACGAGTCACCTGATTTCAACTAACTAGTTTTAGCAGTTTCTAAATTTAATGTCCTCCAGAAATGCACCATTTAAAACTACGCAGGTAAGGAAATTTAACGGCAATACTAAATTAAACCAGTAAGCCTTTTAAAAAATGAAAATAGAACCCTTTTCTCCTTAATGGATCAACCTTCAATCTATTCGTCCTTTGATACTCTCTGGAGTAGTAATTTCCAAAGATTCACAACCCCAAGAGGGGAGGAACCCTCCTTATATCTTCTGACGTGAGTGAGTCCTATTTCTGAAACCACGCTGCTAATCACAGATGAGGAGAAACCACTTGTCAGGATCTTCCTGATGAAGCCCCTCAGAATCTCACTGAGGTCACCACCACTCATTCTTCCCAATTCTGGAAGGCATTGTCCCAAACTATTTCACCATTCCTTAACTTATATATTGGCGAGACCCGACGCAGACTGGGAGACCGCTTTGCTGAACATCTACGCTCTGTCCGCCAGAGAAAGCAGGATCTCCCAGTGGCCACACATTTTAATTCCACATCCCATTCCCATTCTGACATGTCTATCCACGGCCTCCTCTACTGTAAAGATGAAGCCACACTCAGGTTGGAGGAACAACACCTTATATTCCATCTGGGTAGCCTCCAACCTGATGGCATGAACATCGACTTCTCTAACTTCTGCTAAGGCCCCACCTCCCCCTTGTACCCCATCTGTTACTTATTTTTATGCACACATTCTTTCTCTCACTCTCCTTTTTCTCCCTCTGTCCCTCTGAATATACCTCTTGCCCATCCTCTGGGTCCCCACCCCCCTTGTCTTTCTTCCCGGACCTCCTGTCCCATGATCCTCTTGTATCCCCTTTTGCCTATCACCTGTCCAGCTCTTGGCTCTATCCCTCCCCCTCCTGTCTTCTCCTATCAGTTTGGATCTCCCCCTCCCCCTCCAACTTTCAAATCCCTTACTCACTCTTCCTTCAGTTAGTCCTGACGAAGGGTCTCGGCCTGAAACATCGACTGCACCTCTTCCTACAGATGCTGCCTGGCCTGCTGAGTTCACCAGCAACTTTAATGTGTGTTGCTTGAATTTCCAGCATCTGCAGAATTCCTGTTGTTTGTCACCATTCCTTAGAAGCCTGGTGTGAAAGGGAGAAATTCCTTAGGTAATTCATGACCATAAATGTATGTAAAGGCCCGCAGAGATATACACCAGGTTTGTAAGTATTGTCTTGCAGGGTTGAAATGGGTGCAGTTGGCATGTAAAGTTCAAAGGTGTGTTGTTTCCAGCATTGATACCCCTGATATGTGAAGGGGATCTGGAGGTAATGTAACAGAAGAATGCCTGGAGGAGTAATCAGTTTGTTTGTTCCTAGCTCCCAGAAAATCGAGAGCACCGTCCGGTGGATCCACATTCATCCTGGATTAAATTTGTACAACGAGATGGAGCCAAGAAAAACAAGAAATGCAGACCCAACCGGAAAAGAGTACTGGTATTCCAGTTTATTTTTTTTTTCCGCTCTCTTCTCCCTGTCCAGATCCTGACTCATTCCTGGGATATTGTTCATTGGGCAGCCAGGTAGCCGCAGACCGTGACTGTGGCCATTGGCACAATCACACAGCTTAACCCAGTCCTGCCCACGTCCAGACTCAAAGCCCAAAGATACAACAGCAGCGGCTGCACAACACTCGAAAGAGGTTCCCTTACCGATCTTCACTACACAGCCCAGCTATCCCTAGGCCAGTTGTAAGCCTTTGACCAATGATAAATGAGCAAACCTAGCACAGGACATAGAACAATACAGGCCCTTCAGCCCATGATGTTGTGCCAGCCCATTCCATAATCAATCAAACCCTTTCCTCCTACACAGCCCGTAACCCTCCATTTTTCTTACATCTATTTCCTAAGAGTCTCTTAAATGTCGCTATTGTATCCACCAGCCCTGGCAATGTGTTTCAGACACCTGCCACGCTCTGTGTTAAAAATCCTACCTCTGACATCTCTAGGCTTTCCTCCATAAATGCTTGGTCTCTACTGCTCTGCAGAAAAGCCTCTGGGTGTCTGCTTTATCAATGGCTCTCATAATCTTATAAACCTCTCTCAAGTTGCCTCTGATGCTCCTTCAGCCTAAAGAGAAAAGCCCTATCTTGCCTAACCTTTCGTCATAAGACACGATATTCTCTCATCCGGGCGGAAACCTGTTAGGTCTTCTCTGTACCTTCTCTAAAGCTTCCACGTCCTTCCTATAATGAAGTAGCCACAAATATAACTAGAGCTTTACAGAGCTGCAACATTACCTCGTGGCTCAGGCCCCACACTATACACCTTCTTACCGACCCCCAATAAAGTTGAGTGGCTAATTTGAAGGATCTATGGACTTAGACCCCAAGATTGCCCTGTTTCTCCATGCCGCTAAAAATCCTGCCATTAACCTGTACACCATCTTCAAGTTTGGTCTTCCGAAAGTGCATCACTTTTCTGGATTGAAATTCATCTAGTACTTCTCTGTGGAGTTTCACATCCTGTTTACATCCCATTGTAACCTACAAAAACCTTCTGCACTATTCACACCACCAACCTTTGTGTCATCTGCAAACCTACTAACCCCTGCTTTCACTTCCTCATCCAAGTTGCTTATAAAAGTCACAAAGAGCAGAGGTCCCAGAACAGATCCCTGCGGAATACCACTGGCCACCAACCTCCAGGCAGAATACACTCCCATCTGCTACCTCCATCTGCCTTCTGTGGCAAACCAATTCCGAATCCACACAGACAAGTTTCCATGGATCCCATGCCTCGTGACTTTCTGGATGACCTTTCCAAGGCAAATCTTATCAGCAACAATCAATATGAAGCAACGCAAAATACTCAGCAGGTCAGGTGCCATCCATGGAAGGAAATAGACAGTCACCCTTTGCTGAGTACCTTCAATCCTCCCATTGTACCAACTGGGATCTTCTAATGGCCAGCCATTTTAGTTCCACTCACATGTCTGTCCACGGCTTCCTGTACTGCCATGTTGAGGCGAGACTCAAATTGGAGGAACAGCACCTAATTTTCCACTTTGGTAGTGTCTAACCATGATGGCATGAACATTGAGTTCTCTAATTTCCAATAACCACTTCCCTCTGTCCCTTTTTTTTTCTTCATCTCACCTGCCTCCATCACCTCCACTCACATGTCCATCTGCCCATCACACACTCTTCTTCCCTCTGGATCCCCCACGACTTCCTTCCTCTTATTCCACGGTCCAGTCTCCATTTCTATCAGATTCCATCGTCTTCGGTCCCCTTGTCATTTACACCAATCATCTCCCAGCTTCTTACATAATTCTCACTCTCCCCCTCCCTCAAATTGCCTACCACTTCCCCCCCTCCCACCTTCCCTCCTCACCTGGATTCACCTCTCACCCATTAGCTCTTGCTCCACTCGCCTCCCCCCCACCCCCTTTTATACTGGCTTTCTCACCTCTTTCTTTCCAGTCCTAATGCAGGGGCTCAGTCCGAGGCTTAGACTGTCTGTCAGACCTGCCTGAGCTGCTGAGTTCCTCCAGCATTTCGTCTGTGGCTCCAGGTTTCCAGCATCTCCCTTGTGTTTGCTGCAGTGATCTTATATGCTGCCTCTATCAAGGGATCACTGCCACATTAGTGAATAACATTCTCAGACATAGTTTCTAAGATTGTGAAGATCGGCCCAGTAAATTTGAAAATATGAAGGTGAATATTGTCAATTTAGATTGGTATAGGGACTACTTTAAACCTAATCTGTCTGTTAGAAAGCTACTGGAATTGAGTGTGATGCCGAATTTATACACTCCTTAGACCATAAGACATAGGAGCAGAATTAGGCCATTCAGCCCATCGAGTCTGCTCTGTTGTTCCATCATGGCTGATCCTGGATCCCACTCAACCGCATACACCTGCCTTCTTGCCACATCCTTTGATGCTCTGACCGATCAGGAAACGATCAACTTCCACCTTAAATATACGCACGGACTTGGCCTCCACCGTCGACTATGGCAGAGCATTCCACGGATTTACTACGCTCTGGCTAAAAAAAGTCCTCCTTACCTCTGTTCTAAAGGGTCACCCCTCAATTTTGAGGCTGTGCCCACTAGTTCTGGATACCCCCACCATAGGAAACATCCTCTCCACATCCACCCTATCTAGTCCTTTCAACATTCAGTAGGTTTCAATGAGATCTCCACTCCCCCCATTCTTCTAAATTCCAGTGAGTACAGGCCCAAAGCTGCCAAATGTGCCTCATATGTTAACCCCTTCATTCCCGGAATCATCCTTGTGAACCTCCTCTGGTCTCTCTCCAATGACAACACATCCTTTCTGCAATATGGTGCCCAGAACTGTTGACAATACTCTAAGTGCAGCCTGACTAGTGTTTTATAAAGGCTCAGCGTTATCTCCTTGCTTTTATATTCTATTCCCCTTGAAATAAATGCCAGCATTGCATTTGCCTTCTTTACTACAGACTCACCCTGTAGATTAACCTTCTAGGAGCCTTGCACGAAGACTCCTAAGTCTCTCTGCACCTCTGATGTTTGAGCCTTCTCCCCATTTAGATAATAGTCCGCACTATTGTTCCTTTTACCAGGATGCATTATCATTTAATGTAACTGTGCTGTGCAGTTATTGGCCAGGGTATCAGTCCAACCTTTCACCCGATCCCAGGAGTCTCTTGCTCAGGGATCAAGTCAGAAGCCCTCAAACACAGACATAGCTAACATTGTTTTTGCTCCCAGAACCTGTACCATCCCACAACAACATTTCTCTTTGTTCCCCCCCCCCCAAGCCGAGCCTCTCCGGCCCCCCCGGACCTCCAGGGCCACCGGGACCCCCCGGGCCAGCGGGGGCTGCCGTCACACAGGAGATACTGATGCGTGAATTTAAAGCAATGGTACGAGGTAAGCTGTGAATGTGGGGGAGCGGAAGGGAGGCAGGGGCTTGGAGCAGAGTGATCCGTGAGAGAGTGAAGGAGCAGAGGGTTATGAATTTGTCTTGGCGACGCCGTCCCGTGTTCAGCTCCGGGACTGAAACCTCCAGAGCGGGAACAGAAAACACTCAGCAGGTCAGGCAGCATCTGTGGAGAGAAGAAATAGGGTTCAAGTCAACGCTTATTGTGCACAAGTACAGGTGCAAAAACCTGCTTCAGCTGTCTCACGGGTGTTTAGGTACAGACCGCACAAAGAACATAAACTGTGTATAAATTCAACAATGGGTGACCTGTCATTGGGAACCATCGACCTGAAACATTCTCTCCCTCCACCACCGTGGCCCGACCTGCTGAGTATTTCCTGCATGTCCCATCTTTACTTCAGATGTCAGGAATCTGCAGCGTTTTGCTTTTTGAACCAAATTCCAGGCTGGAGGTGAGGTGGAGGTTCCATACGTCGGTGCGTTTTCGACCTACACGGGATGAAGGATGTAATGCAGGATGGGTTTAAGAACCTGTCAGAGGGTCCCGGCCCGAAACGTCGGCTGTACTCTTTTCCATAGATGCTGCCTATGGAGGGCTGTGGTCCCAGTGCAGGTCGATGGGACCAGGGAGGGTAAATGGTTTCGGCATTGACTAGATGGGCCGAACTTCTCTATGACTTGAAAATAACAGGTCAACGCTAGCAGGAAAAACTGGTATTGGTATTGGTTAATTATCGTCACACATACCAAGGTGCTGTGAAAAGCTTACCTTGATTAATTCATTGCACAAAGCATTTAGCTAGGACAAGGTAAAACAGTAACAATGCAGGGATCTTGTCCTGAAAGATTTGACAGTTTAGCCCCCTCCATTGATGCTGCCTGCCCAGCTGACTACCTCCAGCATTCTGTGTAGGTTGCTCAGACTTGGGAATAATCTCCTCAGTCCACATGGAATAAGCTGGAGAAGTCGTTGGGTAATTATGGCATCACCTGTATATTAGATAAAGAGACTTAAGTATATTTTCCTTTCCAGTTATGAAAGGAATCTATGTAATGACAAGTTGGAGCATATTGTGTTTTCTACTGTGTGCTGCCAACTGAAGTGACTCACTCTCCCCATCCGAGAGGAAGCCACAGGCTTCATTCTTGGCACCCTTATAGCTGCAATCGAAACCTGGCTCACAGGCTCGCGTGGGTCTGCGCCCAGGTCTTGCTGTTCTGCACCACGGGGCAGGTTTATAAGCTGGCCACTCTGATGGACACCCAAGGGTGATCTTTGAGCTTAAGTTGCTGGCTCAGCCGCCTCTTCAAGTTCTTACCCTCCGCTGAGGCATTGCAAGGATAACGAGAGGAAGAAAGACATCAGGTGGAAGCCATGATAGATGTGTGTCTGAATTCTGCAGTCCTTGTCCTCACAGCTGAACAAATAGTGCACAAGAGCTCAAGGAAATGGGAGCAGGAGTTGTTCCTCGGACTAGAGTCCCATGACTAGTGGCAAGTCTCAGGGGTTGGTGCTGGGCCCATTGCTGTTTGTCATCCAGATCAACCATTTGGATAAGAATGGTTAATAAGTTTGCAGTTGACACTGAAGTGGGTGATAGAGTGAACAGTGAAGACGGTTATGCTAGGACTGTATTCCTTGACATGTAGCAGACAGTATATCATGATGGGCATCGATAAGGAGCATGCACCCAACTCTTTTCCTAGAGTTGGGGATTGAAGAGCCGGAGGGCATGGGTTTAAGGTGAGAGGGGAACGATTTAATAGGAACCCGAGAGGCAACTTTATTGCATAAAGGGTAGATGGTACTGTATGTGTGATGGTGGGGATGTGGGAACTGGGACCCCAGTGAGTTGGCGGGAATGTGGGGACTGGGATCCTGGTGAGTTGGCGGGAATGTGGGGACTGGGATCCCAGTGAGTTGGTGGGAATGTGGGGACTGGGATCCTGATGAACTGATAGGAATGTGGGAACTGAGATCACAGTGAGTTGGTGGGAATGTGGGGACTGGGATCCTGATGAACTGATAGGAATGTGGGAACTGAGATCACAGAGAGTTGGCGGGAATGTGGGGACTGGGATCCCGGTGAGTTGGTGGGAATGTGGGAACTGGGATCCCAGTGAGTTGGTGGGAATGTGGGGACTGGGATCCCCATGAGCTGACAGGAATGTGGGAACTGGGATCCCAGTGAGTTGGTGGGAATGTGGGGACTGGGATCCCGATGAGCTGACAGGAATGTGGGAACTGAGATCACAGAGAGTTGGCGGGAATGTGGGGACTGGGATCCCAGTGAGTTGGTGGGACTGTGGGAACTGGGATCCCAGTGAGTTGGTGGGAATGTGGGGACTGGGATCCCGGTGAGCTGACAGGAATGTGGGAACTGAGATCACAGAGAGTTGGCGGGAACGTGGGGACTGGGATCCCGGTGAGTTGGCGGGAATGCGGGAACCGGAATCCCGGTGAGTTGCTGAGGAGGTGTTTGAGGCAGGTACAATGGCAACTTTTCGAAGACGGTTGGACAGGTACGCGGTTTGGAAAGGTTTAGGAGGATACGGGCCACGGGCAAAGAGGACTAACCTGGATTGTCAGCATGGACTAGTTGGTCTGAAGGATCTGCTTCCATGTTGTAGAACTTGATGACTACAGGATATATGAGTAGGACCGCAGGCCCTTTGCCTGCCCTGCTGTTCAAAATAATGATAGTTGATCCATGGTGGCCTCAACTCTGCATCTGCACCATTTCTGCATACCTCTCTACTCCTCAACCTGTCAAATATTTATCACTAAACACTAATGTTCCAGCTTCCACCCACCAGGACAGGGAATTCCAGAGGGTACCACCCTTTGTGAGAAGAGATTTCTTCATATCTCCGTTTTAAATGAATAGCTCCTTATCTTTTAGCTGTCTTCTGAAACAAGTCAATATTATTTTTAAAAACACATTCTTTAAGAACGTGAGGAAAGATGTAACAATGCTATCTGTTGGATCTGTAAGAAGTGAAGTGGGGAAGGGATGCCTCAGTATTGGTCAGATTTCTGGAATGCCCACATTGGCCACATCCTGAGTATTGCCAACCTGAACGTGCAAGTGCAGAACTTAATCCTGCCATTTTATGACGTGCCCATGCTGGCCCTGTGCATTTTCAGCTGGTTGCATTGCTAAATTTCTGTTGTGATCTTTCCACATGAGCAAAGTCTTAAACCAGCGGATGTCACAGGAATGGTCATGAGACATCCCATTGCTTCAAGTGGAGTACTGGATCAAATCAAGAAGCTGTTTAACATGGTTTGATCCTTTTCTTTTGAAGTAATCCTATAAACTTGAGAATTTTTCCTTGCCTTTCTCAGAAGAAACAGAGAGACGGGCAGCTGTTCTGACTGAAGTGCAGGCACCAACTTCTCTCTCGTTTCACGATGTCCATCCGTACAAAAGAGTAGAGGAAGCTTTTCATTGCAAACTGAAGGGGACAGTTACCGTGGACAAAAGAACTCTGCTGGAGCTTCAGAACTTCCAGGCGGTAAGAAAGCTGAAATTTCTCAGATACCACAAACCTGTCCCCGAATGGCTATATAACAAGAATGAGAAAGTAAAATGTTATTGAGCTAGGAGTTACGTGATAATCAGGAACGCTAGAACTTCGCTGATTGTTGACCTGCCAGATTTTCTGTTTTATTAGGATTAATACCCCACGGTGCTTTTAATTCAGTGATTTGGGAAGGGCATCCCAATGAGTTAGAAGGGACAGTGCGAATTGGTGTCCCTGTGAGTTGCAAGGGAACGTGAGAACTGAAATCCTGGTCAGTTAAAAAGGAATGTGGGACTGCAATCACAGTGAGTAGGCGAGAATGTGGGTACCTGAATCCCGATGAGTTGGAAGGGAATATGGGAACTGGGATCCCAGTGAGTTGAGAGGGAAGGTGGGAACTGGGATCCCGGTGAGTTGGGAGGGAATGTGGGAACTGGGATCCCGGTGAGTTGGGAGGGAATGTGGGAACTGGGATCCCGGTGAGTTGGGAAGGAATGTGGGAACTGGGATCCTGGTGAGTTGGAAGAGAATGTGGGACTGTGATCCCAGTGAGTTGGAAGGGAATGTGAGAAGTTGGATCTCAGTGGGCTGGAAGGGAATGTGGGACTGGGATCCTGGTCAATTGACAGGAATGTGGGACTGGGATCCTGGTGAGGTAACAGGAATGTGGGACTGGGATCCTGGTCAGGTGACAGGAATGTGGGACTGGGATCCTGGTGAGGTGACAGGAATGTGGGACTGGGATCCTGGTGAGTTAACAGGAATGTGGGACTGGAATCCTGGTGAGTTGACAGAAATGTGGGACTGGGATCCTGGTCAATTGACAGGAATGTGGGACTGGAATCCTGGTGAGTTGACAGGAATGTGGGACTGGAATCCTGGTCAGTTGACAGGAATGTGGGACTGGGATCCTGGTGAGTTAACAGGAACGTGGGACTGGGATCCTGGTGGGTTAACAGGAATGTGGGACTGGGATCCTGGCAAGCGAGAAGGTTGAAGCAGCATCATTAGCTGTTATGCCCCTTGCCGAATCTTTGGGATTCCTAGAAGTTCAAATATTGGGTTATCAGTTTTATTTGCATATTTGAGAGTTAAGAGAATTGTAAATTCAGTCATCTAGCAGTATTTAAATCTACAATAATAATGTTAACCTATCTGAGCAACTGAACCTGATCTATATGGGCGCCTTCACAAAATCCCACAGCCCCCAATGACCCTGTGATTTCAGTCTCTGAGGCTGACGTGAGAGTATCCTTCAGGAGCGCGAACCCACAGAAAGCATCCAGCCCAGACAGGTAGCTGGCTAAATACTAAAGACCTGTGCTGATCAACTAGCTAAAGTGCTCACTGAGATCTACAATCTCTTGCTTTGGCAGTCTGCGGTACCTACTTGTTTCAAGCAGGCTTTAATAACTGGTGCCTAAGAAAAGCGTGGCAACCTGCCTCGATGACTATCGTCCAGCAGCAACTATATCCACTGTCATGAAGTGTTTTGAGAGGTGGGTGATGAAACATATCAACTCTTGCCTGAGATGCGACTTGGATCCGCTCCAATTTACCTACCGTCACAACAGATACCATCGCATTGGCTTGTCACTCAACCCTACAACATCTGGACAACAAAGGTGCATACATCAGGATGCTCTCATTGACTACAGTCTGGCATTCAGTACTATCCTCCCCTCAAAATAATCCAATAAGCTTCAAGACCTTGGCCTCGATACCTCCTTGTGCAATTTTGTCATTTGCAGACCCCAGTCAGTTTGGATTAGCAACAATATCTCCTCCACAATCTCCATCAGCACAGGTGCACCACAGGGCTGTGAGCTTAGCCCCCTGCTCTACTCGCTTCACAGTAATGGCTGTGTGGCTAAGCATAGCTCCAATGCCATATTCAAGTTTGCTGATGACACCACTCCCACAGGCAGAATTAAAGATGGTGATGACTCAACATATAGAAAGGGAGTTTGAAAATCTGGCTGAGTGGTGTCACAACAACAACCTCTCACTCAATGTCAGCAAGACCCAGGAGCTGATTATTGACTTCAGGAGGAGGAAACCAGAGGCCCATGAGCCAGTCCTCATCCAGGGATCGGAGCTGGAGGGGGTCAGCAACTTTAAATTCCTCGGTGTTATGGTTTTTCCAGTTATGTTATATGGATCAGAATGTTGGACAATATCTAGTAACATGAGGAAACGAATTGAAGCAGCAGAGATGTGGTTTTTGAGGAGGATGGAAAGAATATCATGGACGAAAGGAATATCTAATGAGGATGTCATGAACAGAGTAAACACAAAAAGAGAAATAATGTATGAGATCATGAAAAGGCAACGTGACTTCATTGGACATGTGATTAGGAAAGAGGAGTTAGAATGCATGGTAATTATGGGAAAGATCGAAGGGAAGAAAGCAAGAGGAAGGCAAAGACAAATGACGGAGACAGCAACCAGAGAACTGGAAATGAACACCATTGAATTGATCCACTTGACCGGAAACAGGAGTGTGTGGGCCATGGCAGTCAAAGCTCAATCTGGACACGGCACCTGATGATGATGATGATGATGGTGATGATGATGATGACGATGATGATGGTGATGATGATGATGATGGTGATGATGATGATGATGATGATGATGATGATGGTGGTGGTGATGATGATGATGATGATGATGATGATGATGATGATGATGATGATGTTATCATTTCAGAAGACATCTCCAGGGCCCAGCATATAAGTGCCATCACAAAGAAAGCACGACAGCACCTCCATTTCCTTAGGAGTTTGCAAAGATTTGGCATGACCTCTAAAACTTTGACTAACCTCTATAGATGTCTAGTGGAGAGTGTATTGGCCGGTTGCATCACAGGCTGGTGTGGAAACACCAATGCCCTTGAACAGAAAAGTCTACAGAATTAGTGGATACGGCCCAGTCCGTCACGGGAAAGCCCTCCCCACCATTGAGCACATCTACACAGACCGCTGTCACAGGAAAGCAGCATCCATCATCAAGGACCTCCACCATCCAGGGTATTCTCTCTCTACTCACTGCTGCCATAAGGGAAAAGGTACTGAAGCCTCAAGACCCACACCACCAGGCTCAGGAACAGCAATTACCCCTCAACCATCAGGATCCTGAACTAAAGGGGGCAACTTCACCCAAGTTTACTTGCCCTATCACTGAACAGTTCCCACTACCTATGGACTCTCCTTCAAGGCCTTTCATCTCATGTCCTAGATATTTATTACTTATTTTTTTATTATTATTTCTTTTTTTCTTCTTGTATTTGCACAGTTTGTTGTTTTTTTTGCACATGGGTGTTTGCCTGTCCTGTTTGGTTCAGCATTTCAGTGATTCTGTTGTGTTTCTTGTACTTGCTATGCAAGAAAACAAATCTCAGGGTTTATATGGTGACATATATGTACTTTGATAATAAATTAACTTGGAGGTAAGATCCTTGGTCCCAGTTGTCAGTGAATTGTCTCGAGCCACTAGATAACTGAGGCAAAAAAACCTGCTGGCATCATTCATGGGTATGGGTGCTGCTTTGCACCCAACAGAAATTACGTTGAGTCTCTATATAACTGACTCATTGTTACACACATTATTTCTACAATAGTCAAGGTTTTCCTCCATTCTATCACAGTTTTGGTTGCAATTTCAGTTTTTTTGAAAGCAACATTTCATCGTTACATATTATGCTATATAAAGCAACAATTCACTGGCCACATTATCATCACTGAGCTGTAGAGAGAATTGAAACAGAATTTGAAGCAGGTCGATTTACTGCAGAGATAAAACAATGAAAGGAAAAATTTGGGGAAGTACGGCGGCGGGGGAGCAATGAAATTAAGGGATTAAAGCAGTCAGGTAAGTGATTCCCATGACAATGAATGGAAGTTATAATGATGTTTCACCATGTGAAAGGATTTAGCTGTGTTTGCAAAATCAAGTCTGTTGCGTGGTGGGCTTGTTGTCACTTGGAGCAGTCGTCATGTCAAAGAGGAACTTCGGTGGGTATAAAGCAAGCAGCTTTCTATTTGGATATGAGGTGTATGAAATGGTTTCATGTTTTGATGTTAATGAACAGATTATGAAATGAAATGGTATGATAATAACTGTGTTTTACTAGATCATGTTGCATTTTATTGTGAAAAGAAATTCAAATTAATTACACCGTGATGGTCAAGGTAATGAGATCTGCAAAAGCTCTTGTACGAACCCGTCTGCTATTGTCCACAGTCGCTGACGTGATGATCTCCAGCAGTTAGCAAGAGGTATAGCAATGTGTCAAAGCAATTACGACGTCTAGAAAATTACACTGTTGTGGTACTGTTGCACATGCAATGTGATATGGTTTTTGTAAAGTAGTGTGTAATTTTCTTCCCACACTCTAATTGGATGCTTAGGGAGACAAGGCAGGCTTGACCAAACAAGAATAAGCACATTTATAAGCAGCTTGCTTTTACTTGTCAATATTGATTGGGGGAACCATACTTACACCAAACACTTTTAAGCTTAAATAAATAATGCAGGTCTGAAAGGAACCCTGTCATTCCCTCGTAACCAGGGACTGAGGTTTCAGAGGAAATCCAGCCATGCACTGCAGCACAGAGGGTTTTCAGTCGGCCTCCTTTTGTGGCGGGCAGGTGGCAGGTGCCGGAGGGGAGAGATGGGCAGTTACCCTGAGAGGGGGGTGACAGAAGTTGGTCCTCTTGCTGCTGCGGTAGGGCTGAGGGTCAGCACAGCGCTTCCGACCAACAGGAGAACAGCTTGCTGGAGAGTTGCATGAATCCCGCGGCAAATAGCCCTGCCCGTTCAGTAGACAAGCGGAATTTGATGTGCCCTGCGTTGCCACAGCAACATTGGACGGCGAATGTCCTGAGTGTGACCCAGAATACCTCTCAGCTGAGCCAGGACACGGACCGCTCCCTGCACAGCTACATACACTCGGGTACCTCCTGTACCTGATAAAATGGCCACTGAGTGTGTGTTCGTGGGTTTCTGCTGTTGTACCTCATTTACTTTAAGGTTTGACATGTTGTGAGTTCAGAGATGCCCTTCTGCACACCAGTGTTGTAACACAGGGTTATATGAGTTACTGCCACCTTGAACCACTCTGGCCGTTCTCCTCTGACTTCTCTCATTAACAAGGCGTTTTCGCCCACAGAACTGCCACTCACTGGATGTTTTTTGTTTTGTTTTTCACAACACTCGCTGTAAACTCTAGCAGCTGTTGTGCATGAAAAATCCCGGGAAATCAGCAGTTTCTGAGATACTCAAACCACCCCATCTGGCACCGACAATCATTCCACGGTCAAAGTCACTGAGGTCACGTTTCTTCCCCATTCTGATGTTTGGCCTGAGCAACATCCGAGCCTCTTGACCATGTCTGTGTGCACTGAGATGCCACCACATGATTGGCTGAATAGATATTTGCGTTAACGAGCAGGAGTGCAGGCGTATCTAACGAAGTGGCCACTGAGCGTATGGCCATGCTCACTCTGGCACCCTCTGCTGCTTTGCGGATTGCAGAGTTTTTTGCCCCTCAGCCTCAATGACTTTCGGACCTGAGCTGTCCTTAGGAAACATCATACTTAGCAACCTCATTGCGAAATGATTAGTAGGGGCACCAATGGTGCAGTCGGTGTCGAGCTGCAGAAAGGCAGTAGTCAAAAGCTTCGCTACCCCTCGCACTCACCTTCAGAATCTCCGCTGCCGGGTGTCTTCCCTCCCAGTGAGGCGCAGGATGGAGCTTCCATTGGTTACGCTCCTCCTGAAGCAGCAGGACGAGTGGCAGAGAGTTAGGGATGGAGCAGAGGTGTGCGGTGTGTCGGGGCAGGGACGGAGATGGTGTGTTCTGAGCGGGGATGGAGACGGAAGCTGTGTAACGGACAGGGCGAGGCAGACTGCACCGCACTGCGTCTGCCATAGCTGAGGGTCACAGCAGGTGCTGGGTGTGTCAGTGTGACCGACAGGAGGCTTGCTCTTCCTTTGCGGTTCAGCAGGTCGGAACTGTGACACGGCAGGTAGGGCTGATGTCTCGTGGTTCCATAGACCCAGGTTCGATCCTGATCTCTGAGGAGAAGGGAGCTTGCGCCTTCCCCCTGTAATACACACACATGCTTGAGGTGCTCCCGGTTCATCGCACATCGCAATGACTGCTGATAAGTTAATTGTTGACTGAAAGTTGCCACCTATTGCTCTCTTCTCAAGGAGGTACAAGAGCCTAAAGACTCACACTCAATATTTTAGCAACAGCTTCTTCCGCTCCGGAATCAAATTCCTGAACAGTGCATGAACCATGAACACTGCCTCACTATTTTTCTTTTACACTATTTATTACTTTTTATTGCAATGTTTATTAATTTGCCTATATCTTTTGCAATGTTCAGTAATTTGTCTATGTCTTGTACAAAACAAATTTCACAACATACTGTGTGCCAGTGATAATAATTCGGATTCTGATTCTGCTGGTAAGGGAATTCTGGAGTGAGAAGTTCAGTGTGACATTTTGACAAATCCCCAAGGAATTAGATGGGCAAATGAAAGAAAAATCTCACTTTTCTTGACTAGTCAGATTCCCTGGAACACTGGGTTTGGATGCCTTTAATGAGGGCTGCAAGTTAGAGGAATGGTCTTATTTGGGGGGGGGCTCTTTAACCCATTATTGGTCAGCCATTGGGTAAACTGAGCCACACAATTTTGCCCCTGAACTTTCTGCCTGGATGCTGCGTGGCCCCTGGTTCCTCAGTGACCAACTGGACCCTCCGGAAGGGGCTACTGGCTGAGACGGTTTGCTGGAAATTACGGAAGCTCTCTGTAGCCTGCCTGGTGACACCTCCCTGTAGCCAGAGACAACAGCAAGATTCTAACTGCAAGTCAGCAGTTAGAAGTGCGGTGGGACTGCAGGGCATCAGCCAGCTGGGAGCTAGGTTTTTGGATTGAGTTTGAGTTCCTACATGAAGGTAAAGAACTTCAGATGCTGGATATCCAGGACAAAGGAGAAACCAAATGCAGATCAGGTGGTCTGAGCTTCCAGTCACCTGTTCTTGGAATTGCCCATCCCCTTGTGTGAGGGGCAGGCGGCATCTATGGAGGGCAATAAATAGTCAACGTTTTGGGCTGAGATCAGCTTTTTGTGCGTGTTGGTCTGGATTTCCAGCATCCGCAGAATCTTTTGTGTTTCTGAAACGTCAACTCTTTTTCTTGTTCCTCTAATCCTGCTTGATCTGTGGAGTGTTCCCAGCATTTTCTGCCTCTGTTCAGTACACAGCAGAACTTCCCCTGAAGATATTCTGACATATTGATGTAAGCTACAAAGAAGGCAAAACAGCAGCTATATTTCATTAGGAGTTTGAGGACATTTGGTACATCACCAAAAAACACCCACAAATTTCTCCAGTTGTATCGTGGAGAGCATTCTCACTGGCTGCAGCACCATCTGGTGTGGGGGCGTGGGGAGGTTACTGCACAGGATCAAAATAAACTGCAGGGAGTGGTAAGCCTAGTCAGCTTCATCATGGGTCCTAGCCTCAAAAAGGCAACGTCCATCATTAAGGACCCCCATCACCCAGGTCATGCCTTGTTCTTATTGCTACCATCAGGAAGGAGGTACAGGAGCTGAAGACACACATTCAGCGATTCAGGAACAGCTTTTTCCCCTCTGCCATCCGATTTCTGAATGGACATTGAACCCATGAATACTACCTCACTACTTTTTTATTTCTATTTTGCACTACTTTTTATAGATGCACTGTAGAAAGCATTCTTCTAGGGTGCATCATAACCTGGTATGGAAGTTGTCCTGTCCAAGACCGGAAGAAGCTGCAGAAGATTGTGAACACGGTGCAGCACATCACACAAACCAATCTTCCGTCCTTGGACTCACTTTACACTGCATGCTGTCGGAGCAGTGCTGCCAGGATAATCAAGGACACGACCTACCCAGCCAACAAACTTTTCGTCCCTCTTCCCTCCGGGAGGAGGCACAGGAGCTTGAAGACTCGTACGGCCAGATTTGGGAACAGCTTCTTTCTAACTGTGATAAGACTGCTGAACGGATCCTGACCCGGATCTGGGCCATACTCTCCAAATATCCGGACCTGCCTCTTGGTTTTTTTGCACTACTTTACTTTCCATTTTTCTATTTTCTATATATGATTTATAATTTAAATTTTTAATATTTACTATTGATTTGTAATTCAGGGAGCGGGAAGCGCAGAATCAAATATCGCTGTGATGATTGTACGTTCTAGTATCAATTGTTTGGTGACAATAAAGTATAAAGTATAAAGTACTTGTTTAATTTAACTGTTATTACTGTAATTCATGGTTTTTTCCCTATTATTATATATTGCATTATACTGCTGCTGTATAGTTAACAAATTTCACAACATATGGTGGTGATATTAAACCTGACTCTGATTCCGATAAAAGAGAGAGCTCTTTGAGGTTGTCTGGGATTTAATGACTGAACGCCCTCAGTCTCAGGAAGGGTCATTGCATTCTTTCCATGAAAATATAGTTGCGCATTTAGAAGTTATTTATCTGGTGTGTGTTCTTTCGTAAAAGTAAGAAAATGTGTGTGGGTCACCCCCAGGTTAAGGCAGGGCTCCATTCCCATGAACTGTTTGCGACTCGAACAGATCGCAAGTTGGAACTAGGCCTCGAACCGAGTTCCCACACGGCAGGAGATGATTGCAACCCACAGCAGCCCGCAAATCGGTCCCCATCAGTCTACCAAGTGCTTGCTCATACATGCGGAGAGGACCTCTATAAGTCCGCCACTTGTAACCTGTGGAGGATGTATAAAAATGCAGATAAGAATGCAAACTAATCTTATATTTCAGTTAAAATGCTGAAAGATGCCTCTGCTTTCTCTAGTGTCAAAAGTAAAAGGAAAGCTTGGAAATTGCTATTGGCAAAATAGGAAAAATATTTATAATTCCTTATGGTATATTTTTGTCTGCAATACTAGAGCCGTTAACCTTTCTTCAAATAGATCTGTTCATGCCTCATTAAAAACCAGAGGAAATTTCCAAGATGATGCCAAGCATTTGTTGCCTGTGTCAGGCTCGGTAATTTATAAGTGATGTCTTTTATTTTAACATTGGTTTTACTTGACATCCTTACAAACCCAGACTGGTTTGTTTTCCTGCAGCCACTTGCAAAAGGAGCATTCCTGAGGGGGTCTGGGATGAATCTGTCCACTGGACGATTTACAGCACCAGTCACTGGCATCTACCAATTTTCTGCCAATGTGCACATTGGTAAGTACCCGTGCAGAGCTCCGCCTGATAATAATTGATGTTTATTGTAGAGAGCAATTGTAAGAAATGAACCTTAAACTGTGCTTGAAAAACAGCCGTGACTCCATTAAGAGCAAGTCATTTGATTGCTGGCTCCTTTGGGAAAGAGAGTAGGTTGGTTATTTATTGCTTGTGTAAGTAGTATTATTGAAGAAAGATCCCAATGAAGAATTACACGAACTGACGATATTCTGCCAATTTTTCTGTGGAATATATTTTAAAAATGTAATGCTGAGGTAAGGCCAAGAATGCTTGGATTGGAACTCTCAGTCCTAATACTGTACGGGAGTGGTTGGAGCATTAAATTGGTAGTCACTGTGATTTTGTTTTGAAGAGATAGAAGGAAGAAGTGCAAAATATCAGTTTTTCTAACCATTCCAATGACAGTGTATTATTTTAGATTTACTTGCATTTGCTTATCCAAAAGCAAGAAAACCAAAAGTGTATAATAATGCTAAAATAATATATCCGAATATAGTTACATTATTGTCTGCAATGCAGTGTATAAAAACATGAAAGCTTAAAAATCAATCCTAGCCAAGTTGGCTGGGGCTTTATATTGTGGGTTGAGGAGGGGGTAGAACATGGTGGGAAGGGGAATGAGAACTCTGGCAGGTTAACAAGTTTTGTCATTTTCTTTAAAGGGGGCACTTCTGATATTAACTTCTCCTTGGAGAGCAAGGCTCTACCCCTGCCTGTGATGGGTAACATTCACGTTCCTCCTCCAGGAGGACCACAACCTTGTTGTAGGGATTGGAGGCTTGTGTGCCTGAATGACCTGGAGACTATGCTGGCTGGAGTCAGGGCTTCATGCTTTGGCTCTTGGTAGGGTCACCCATGCCAAACAGGGCAAAGGGTAGGAGCCAGACTAAGTGTGGTACACTAGTCCTCCAGGTTTGAGGGTTCAGTTCTTGGCTTACAACCCTGACTGGTAAAACAAAATTGTTATGGAAACAGCAAGGAAGAATCCTTCTGCATCTGAGTGTGACGGTATTCCTGAGTCTCCACCTGGGACATGCATGACTGACAGGAGTGAAAACCGAGAGGAGGCTACTGACATGATGAAGGAAGCCCTGAACATCGCCAGAGATGGAGGACCTTCATTGCTGCCATCAACGCCAGTGGTGCAACAGGCAGTTTACAATTCATGGATCAGTGAGTGCCGTGTGCAATATACCTGGAGGACATTCCTGTCATGGTTGAATAGCTGCCGTTCTGGACAGAGCATGAGATGGGAGTGTGGTGCATGTAAACGTGTCAGAATCCGAATCCTGCTTATTATCACAGGCATATTTTGTGCAGTCTGTTGTTTTTGTAGCTGGAGTAGAGTGCAAGGTATAGAAAATTACTAAAAGTTGCAACAACAGATAGGTGGATTAAAGAGGAGAGTAGTGTTTGTGAGTCCGTGCTTTGTTCAGAGATCAGATGGCAGAGGATGAAGAAACTAACTGGAGCCACGCGTGGGGCAAAGTCAGAGGAAGAGCTTTTACACAGGGCGTGGTGGGTGTGTGGAACGTGCTGCCTGTGGTGGTGGTCGAGGCAGATACACTAAGGACATTTAAGAGACTTTTAGATAGCCACATGGATGAAAAATGAGGGGGGCTAAGAGGAAAGGAGGGTTTAGATTGATCTTAGAGTGGGTTAGGAGGTCAGCACACCACTGTGGGCCAAAGGGCCTGTGTTACACTGTACTGTTTTCTAACCTGTCCTGAAATGTTGGCTGTGGGTCTTCATGCTCCCTTATGGTAGTAATGAGAAGAGGGCAAGTCCCAGGTGGCGAGGGTCCATAATGGCACATGGTCTCATCTTCTGAAGATGTTCTTGCTAGTGGATAGAAATTGCTCGTTGTGAGGTGTGGGAACAGGATGAGGCTGGCAATGTAGGTGATGGGAACGTGCACTCACTGACCATGACCAATCATTGAACTTCTTGGGGAACTGACATCAAAACTTGGGAACTGGGCTCCTGGCATTGTCTTCTGGTCTACCTTTCACCACGGGACTGGCGGGTCGGCTAGCCATTTACAGACAGCGGGTTTCTCACCACCTCACTGAGGGGACGCACATCATTGGAGATGGCATCACTAGTCGGAGCTTTGGGTTCAAAAGTCAGGAAGTTACGTTGCAGCTGTATAAAACTCCAGTTAGGTCTCATCTGGAGTGCTGCGTGCAGTCGGGTCACCGGATTCCGTTCCCCTGGCCACTGGCAAATCTGACAGGAGGAAGCTCGGGACGGAGTATCTGTTTCGAGAGCCCGGTGTCGGGCTCGCAGACACTGCGGCCAGTCTGGAGGAGTGGGGCCCCGGTGCTGGGGACGCCGGGCTGGGAGAGGACACTTGAGTCTGCTTCCCCTGCCCTTCCCGTGAACTTGAATTCTGCAGGCAGCACGGGCGATGTTTTCCCAGAGCTGAAGGTAGCCCAAGTCTCCGCAGTGGGTAGGGGGCGAGAGCCTACTGTGTTTTGTGCACAGTGCGGAGGCGACTTCCTTCAGTGCTCGGAGGAACAGGTACCAGGCACATTCCTCCAGGGAGGGGGTTACCAGCGACAAGCCCGTCCCCACGCTATTATTCTCTGATGCTGAGGCATTCTGATAGAGATCTTGCTGCAGACATTACGGAGACACCGCCATATAGAATCCTTTAGACAATGTTAATGAAAAATAATTACAGTACAGCAGACTCGCAGTCTCTCACTGAAAGCTCAGATCAGGCAGGCATTTTGTTTCCATCGTGACTTCTTAAGCAAACTGAAAATATGTCGCTCTTCAAACTCTCTTGCTCCCTTTTCACTAACAGGAGCGGAAATCAAGGCAATGCCTGAATTTTAACAATGTGGACAGCTCAGTATGATCGGTGTTGCCTAACGAGTTTCTCACTCCGCTCCCCGTAGATCACAGTGAAATGAAGAGCAAAGGTCCCCTCCGGCCAAGAGATAACGTGCGGGTTCTCATCTGCATTGAGTCGCTCTGCCAAGGGAATACGTAAGAGCACAAATTATATTTGAACTTATTCAGCAGATAACTGAGGTACTATATTACTCTGAGGTACTAATTACTAAATGGGAAATATCTATCCAGGCAGACTTAAAGGCTATTTTTGTGGAAAATTTGGGTATCACATTGTAGGATTATAGCAACTAAAATAGGAAAATCTATTCTATATCGTTAATATCTTCAGTGGTCCTAATGGCACCAAGAGTATGCGGAGAAGGCAGGGGAGTAGGGGTGAGTGGAAGAATTGGATCAGCCCATGATTGAATGGCGGGGCAGACTCGATGGGCTGAATGGTCTACTTCTGCTCCTATATCTTATGGTTTCATGACACTGAGGTTTCACTTCCGTCTTTGAGCCCACCTCTTTGGCAAAAATTCCACACCCCACACAAGGACGATCCCTTCACCCATCTTCAACCTCGCTCCCCTTCTTGGACACCCTACTCTGGTTCTCTGCCCGCTCTGGGTCTTTTCACCTTGAATTGCCGTCGAGGCATCAACCATGTCAAAAAATTTGTGTGTGTCACTTGCTACAATAACTTGCTGGTTACCGTGACTACACCAGCATCCTGCCCAGTGGTTCGCCTGTTCACGTAAACTTTTTGAAGGATTAACATTAAAATGTTATTGTTACTTAACATAGACAAATGATTTTCATACACTGCAGAAGTTTGGGACTTCTCGACTTTCATTTGCTTTGCACCCTGGTGCGTTTGAAAATAGGTAAAGATTAAATTTAAAAGATACAGTGAAATACATTGTTTGTGTCATCGTTTGCAATGTCTCTCTGTACTTCCAGCACTAATATAGCATGCCCACAACTTACTAACCCTAACTGGTCCATCTTTTTGGAAAGTCGGAGAAGGAAACCAAAGCACTCGGAGGAAAGAATGCACTGAATGATCTAAATCTTAATCTTATTACCCCAGGTAGTTTAGTTCAAATTCTGTGCTGAGCGCATTTTCACTAGCGCTGAAATCCAGTGTAATTGATTGTTAAATGGACCAGATTTGGAGACTGTTGCACTAACTTCTAAGGCAGGTTCAGTCCTGCTCCTGTTTCTTATGGTCTTTAGTCAGCTGTACATCATAACTTGATCATTAAACTGCCAGTTTAAGCCAACAAAGAGGTGAGAACATCTTCTTCTGAAGGGGCAGGGAGGAAAATGAATGCTCTCTTCACGGAGCGACCGTTGCCATAAAGAATGATCTGGTGTTCTGGTGATTCCTTTGGTGGAATTATCGCTACAGAACCAGTGAAGGCACCCCCCAACTCTGGATGTTAACGAATCTGTGACCCCCAGCCCCCAATCCCAGAGGGAGACAAACTGATCATCCTGGGTGAGATTATGTGCAAAAATGTTTTTTATGAACAATAAATAAGTCCATTTTTATGAAGATTAATGAAGTGTTCTGTAGAATTCTGCTCTCCGGCTCCTGCCATAGAAAAGCAATGAAAGTTGGCATCTATACTGCATCTTTGCTGTTTTCCGTAATTCCCCCAGCTCATTCTGCTTTAAGATATTTTTCCATTCCAAGTTAACTGGGAATAGGTCATCCATTAAATCTTCTAATCCTGGGGCCACAAGTAATTTATTCATCAGCCACAAACCAATATTGTTCCTGTATTCAAGCCTCTAAATAATTCCCAACATGTTGACTGGTATTTCTTGGTCTGTGATGGCTGCTGCACTCAGAAATGTGAAGTTAAAAAAAAACTACAAACACTAGAAACCGGAAATAAAATCAGAAATGCTCAGCAGGTCAGGCCGGAAAAATAAGAGTCAACGTCTCAATGATTCTTCATCGGAATCCAGGGCATAAATAGGGTTAAAAAGTAGGAATCTTTTCCCCATAAAACAGAAGGACAAGTTTAGGGCCGGGGTAAGCAATTTAGAGGGGATCTGAGGAAGAACCTTTTTAAATGGTTCAACTTAATATTGGAGAATGTATACAGTATACAACCTGAAATTCTTACTCCTCACAGACATCCATGGAACAAGAAAACCCAAAGAACGAATGTTAGTGAAATCAGAACCCTAAAGCCCCCCTTCCCCTCCCACATACAAGCAGCATCAGAAGAATCGACCCTCCCCCACCCCTTCCCCCTACTTGCTCCAGCAGAAACATCAACCCCCCCCCACCTCACTATGCAAGCAATAGCAAAAGCCCCCAAAGAGACCTATGGTCAGAATCTGGAGGCACTGCCTGCATAGGTGCTTGTGACAGGTACTCTCACAGCATTTAAGAAGTATCAAGACAACACTTCAATCACTAAGGCAGAGAAAGTTATGGATTCAAGTATTTTTAAATGGGATTTGTATAGATGGTTACCATAGTCACAGTGGGCCGAAGGTTTTTGTTGATGCTGTATGACTCTATGAATGATGAAGGGTCAGCGGCTTGAAACATTAAATCCATTTCCCTCACTATAGATGCTGACTGACCTACTGAATACTTACTTTGGGCACTTTCTGTTTCGGTTCAAGTTGTGTTTTGTTTAAAATTGTGTTTCTGGTTCACGTCGTGTTGGGCACGTGGCCAAGTGGTTAAGGCGTATGTCTAGTTATCTCAAAGTCGCTAGTTCGAGCCTCAGCTGTGGCAGCGTGTTTGTGCCCTTGAGCAAGGCACTTAACCACACATTGCTCTAATCTGTGCAGGGAGTGGCGCCCCACACAGACTTCCAATCTGCGCCTTGTAGGGCATGAAAGTGCCCGACGCAGGCCTGTCATGGTCTGAGTCAACATTCCCCCTTTGTTTAAAAACAGCTGGGCTTCTCCGTACTGTTCAGACAGCCAAAAAAAAAAATCCCTGTAGCTTTGTGTTGGGTCAAGCATTTGTATTGTGGACTGGCTGTTCACCGTCTTCATGCATTGAAAGGTACATCCACCAGCAAAAATTACACCTTTTATTTTTGTTATTGGGAGCAACTAAAGCATGCGTGGTGATTTCCAGTAAGCTGACTCACTTGTGGTAAGAAATGGGGGCCTGGTGATAGAAGCCAAAAATGAAGGAAACATAAGTTCCAAGACTTTAGTTGATCATGCAGCCCAATGGCCCTGGAATTTGAGGATGCTTTATCCTTTGTCTGAGACGCTAGACATAGCTGCTTTGCCAGGCAGTAAAACCACTGAGGCTGCTTCTGAGGTTTTCCAGCCAACATTCCTCCCTGACTGTCGCTACCAGAAGCTGACAGTTTCTTGTTGCAACATTGCACAGTGGCTGAGGGAGCTTGCCTTCAGGGGCAGTGCTTCAAAGCAATCCGTTGACTAGGCTCTTCAGCATAATGTGCAGAGCGTAACTGAATATCTCCTAATCTTTCTGCTGATCCAGTCTGCCTCAGAATGATCAACCTTACCCATACTATCAAGCTCAGTAGGAAAACAGCAATTTGTATAGGCCACCTCTTCCCACAAAATCTCCCATCGGTCTAGTGCTTTTAGAGAAAGCACTTGCATCAATATGGCATCTTCAGTGATTTGAAGATACACTGAAAGGGTTTATAGACAATGAACTATATGGTCATATTGAGAAGAGATCAAAACATTCAATTGCTTTTAGCTCCTGTCCTGAACTAAGGGAATTCCATTTTCAGTCATCCCATCTCATTTTCAGTAGAAACACAAGAAAGTCTGCAGATGCTGGAAATCCAAAGCAACACACACAAAATGCTGGAGGAACTCAGCAGGTTGGGTGTCATCTATGGAAATGAATAAACAGTTGATGTTTTGGGCCGAGACCCTTCTTCAGGATGGAGAAGGAAGGGGGAAGATGCCAGAATAAAAGGGTGGAGGGAGGGGAAGGAGGCGAGCTGGAAGGTGATAGGTGAAGCCAGGTGGGTGGAAAAGGTCAAGGGCTGGAGAGGAAGGAATCTGACAGGAGAGGAGAGTGGGCCATAGGAGAAAGGGAAGGAGGTGGGGATTCAAGGGGAATTATAGGCAGGTGAGAAGGGGTAAAAGGAGAGTGGGAAACAGAGGAAGGGAGGGGGTGAAATTTATTTACAGGAAAGAGAAGATGATATTCATGCCATCAGGCTGGAGGCTAACCAGATGGAATATAAGGTGTTGTTCCTCCACCCTGAGGGTGGCCTCATCTTGGCACAAGAGGAGGCCATGGACCGACATGTCAGAACAGGAATGGGAATCGGAATTAAAATGTTTGGCTACCGGGAAATCCTGCACATATTGAGTATGTACACTGTACTTGTCCATATGTGTACACTTATATAGAAGTATGTTCAAACTCTGAACTCCAATCATTGTCCACTTGTTCCATGAGACAAAGAAGAGATGGGACCTTGCGCTTAACATCTGCAAGTCCAAGGTCCTCTACCAAGCTGGCCCCATTGCACAACATTACTCCCCAACAATAAAGCTCTATCGGCCACGCCCCATATCTCAGGATCCTCTTGAGGAAGGCAGACATTGGTAGCCCACTCCTGCTCCTATTTCTCGTGTTCTGATTTCACTGGTACATTTTAGCCACATGTTTGTTGTGATCAACAAGAAAGAACCAAGATAGTCCATCACAGGCAAGAAAAAATAAATTCCTCCAGTTTCTTCCAAAGATGTACGGGTTAGGAAGTTAATTGGTCACATGAGTGTCAATGGTTGGTGCAGGCTCGTTGGTCTGGAAGTTCCTGCTACCACACAGCATCTCTAAATAAAAATAAAAACAGAATATTCTGACTGACATTTATGTTGATCTTGGCTACAAATAAAAATTGAATTTCTATGATTTTTTTATGTTGAATATTAGAAGCCTATCTGAGTGATCTTTATTGTGCCTGCAGAGGCTGCCGTTTTGGGGATGATAGCTGAAAAATGGGATTAGTTAGTTTACATTGTTTCATCCCTCATTATTTCCATTATATTTATTCCCTTTCAGATTAATCTATTCTGCAGATTTTCCCACACATGGGAAATATTATATTTTCAAACACAGGGCATTTGTTTATTATTAGTTGGTGCTATCATTATAGGCTCTAATTACTTCAGTCTGCCGCCAGTTGATAGCATCCTGAGGTGACCTTTTACCTTTTTGTTTCACTTGCAGTTCCCTTGAAGTTATAGCTGGTCTGGAGAGCAACAGCAAAATATTCACAGTCTATGTGCATGGGTTACTTCAGTTACAGGTTAGTCTGCACCAACCTCACAACGTGGTCTCCACGGGCTGCAGGACAATGATTCCACTCCTGGAAGCCGACATCACGTTAGGTCAAGAACTGTCCTTTCCCCTTCAATGAGGCTTTGCCTCTGAGGCGACCACAGCTTTGTCATTGGGTTCGGAGGTTTGCGTGCCTCAATGTGACCTCGAGAGCGATCTGCCTGGCGGCAAGGCTTTGTGCTTTGGCTCTCGGTGGGGTCACCCATGCCAAGCAGGTCAAAGGGTAGAGGCCAGACTAAGAGTGGTCCACCGGTCCTCCAGGTTCGGTGGGTGGTGGGGGTTCAGCTCAGGGCTAACAACCCTGACTGGTTTGTAACAGAAACAGCAGTGAAGAATCTTTCTACATCGGAGTGCGGCTGTATTCCTGAGTCTCTGCTGGGCATATGCATGACTGACAGTAGTGAAAACCGAGAGGAAGCAATTGACATGGTGAAAGAAGCCCTGAACACCGCCAGAGATGGAGGACCTTCATCGCTGCCCTAAATGGCAGCAGCATAATAGGCAGTAAACAAAGGCTTTGACGGTTGTTCTGGGATGGAGCGATGGACCGTTGGGAATGTTCCGTTTGACACAAGAAATCAGGTGTTGCAGGAGCAGAGCGTTCTCTCTGATTCCCCTTCGCTACCTTTGTTGTTGGATCTATAGGACGTATTGACTGGTCCAGGGTGAAGAGTGGGATTGGTAATGCTTTGAAAAAAAGATTGAGCTGAAGAGTACAGAGTAAAGTTTGTTCTGCTCATTTACGGGATGTGGGCGTCGTCAGCTAAACCCTTGGGAAAGTGATGATGAGCTGCCTTCTTGAACCACTGCAGTCCCTGAGGTGTAGGTACACCCACAGTGCTGTTAGGGAGGGAATTCCATGGTTTTGACCCAGCGACAATGAAGGAATGGCGATACATTTCCAAGTCAGGATGGTGAGTGACTTGGAGGGGGATTTCCAAGTGGTGGCGTTCCCAGGTATCTGCTGTTCATGAGGTTAATAAAAAATTCAGACATAAATTAACCATAGCAGAAAGCAAAACTGTGGAACCTGGAAGATTGGGGAAATAATTAACAAGTGTTAGATTTTTTTGTTTTATTGAACACAGAAACATAGAGTCAACACTGTGTTCAACGTTATCAGAGACAAGTAATTCCAGTGTTTCCATTTCGGACTTTCACCATCTGCATTCTTTTTGTCATTACTGATCCCACTTTTCCCATTTACGCCGCACCGGAAAAGACCTTTAGCTTTCTTGCTTGTCCTAACACTCTCATTTTGCTTTCCTGTGGTAGTTTTACCACCAAAAGCAAACTGCTGGAGGGGATCAGTGGGTGAGGCAGCATCTGGGGAGGCAAGGGGATGGCTGACGTTTCAGGTGGAGACCCTGCGGTGTGTAGAGGGAAGGTGGCCGGTGTGGAGAAATGAGGGACGGGATGAGACAGGGCTGTTAGATGACAATGGAACCTGGTGAGGTGGGGGGAGCAGTAATGAAGCAGGGAGAGTCCTGAGACAGAGGTTCATAGGTGAGAGATAGAAACAGATAAGGAAAACTACATTTTAGGCAGGTGGAACTGGATGGGAGATGGGTAGGGTTGCCAACTGTCCTGTATTAGCTGGGCATCCTGTATATTGGGCTAAATTGGTTTGTCCCATACGGTACCGCCCTTGCCCTGTATTTCCCCTGCTAATGTAGAGCGTTCCTCTGAAACCTTTCGTGCCGAAATGGCGTAAAGCGAAGAAGCAATTATCATTAATTTATATGGGAAAAATTTTTGAGCGTTCCCAGACCCAGAAAGTAACCTACCAAATCATACCAAATAACACACAAGACCTAAAATAACACTCACATATAGTAAAAGCAGGAATGATATGATAAATACACAGCCTATATAAAGTAGAAATAATGTATGTACAGTGTAGTTGGGAAGATTAATCCAAAACCGATTTGTAGAAAAAAATCGGCATGTACGTGCATGCACACACAGGTGCCCGCGCAAGGCTCCATGGTCATGGTAGTCTTTCTCGGGGTAAACACAAGTGTCCCGTATTTGACTGCTACTTTTGTCCCTTATTTGGGAGTGGGAAAGTTGGCAACCCTAGAGATGGGTGAGGGTCTCAATGCATTCTTTCTCTCCCACACCCGGCTTCATCTGCCCATCACCCCCTACCACCACCCCCCATCTGTTTCTGTTAATATTTTTGATTAATTTCTCTGTCTCTGCAACTTGTAGAGAGTGGTATCGTGGATGGTTGGGACGATAAGCCAGTTTTCATCCACAGCATTGTGTAGGGATGTGGCTGGAAGGTGCATTCAGAGAGTTGAGCAGGGCATTGCTCTGAGGCGGCGCAGTATCACAGCAGGACAGTGTAATGACACTACTGGTCTCACAGTGCCAGCTGTCTGGGTCCTGAACCTGGATGCTGTCTTTGTGGAGCCTGCACGTCCTCTCCATGAGTGTCTGGCTTTCTTCCAGGTGCTCTGGCTGCTTTCTGCATCCCCAAGACATGCAAGTTAGTCAGGTCATTGGCTTCAGTAAATTGCAGATGAGGGGAATGATCTGATTCATCTTCAGGTTTATTAATCTGACCTACAGTACTGTGCAAAAGTCTTAGGCACATACATATAGCTAGGGTGCCTAAAACATTTGCACAGTACTGTGTTTATCAACGTGGAGTGGACAGCCAGTTTGTAAATCAGGCGGGAATGATGTGATGCAGGAGGGGTGTGGGACAGGTGCAGAGAAGGAGAGCCAGGTGATGTTGATACAGACACACCCAGCCCTGAGACACCAGGCAAGGTCATTTGATTCCAAACAATTGGCTTATTGATCATTACAGAATGTCTGTCTGGTACTTCCCAATCCCTCCCCTCTCCCTTCCACTTTTCCCAACCATGATTCCCCTCTCCCTGCCCTCTTCCCTCTCTCAGTCCACAATACAGACCCATATCAGAATCAGGTTTATCATCACTCACATATATCAAGAAATTTGTTTTGGTTTTTTTGCAGGAGCTGTACAGTGCAATAATAACAATAATAATAATTACTTTATTGACCCAGAGTGGGAAATTATTTCATTAAAGCAGCAACATTTAAAAACACACTTGGCAATAATAATAAATAAAATAAATATAATAATAATAATAATAAAGTACAGAATAATAATTTACCAATGTGCAATATTCTGAATTAATAATGTACAAAATAATAACAGAGAGACTATTGAACTATGATGTGTGTTCTCCTGTCACACATAAAATTAGTACACTACTGTGTAAAAGTTTTAGGCTCCCTGGCTATAGATATGTGTCAGGTGCCTAAGACTTCTGCACAGTACTGTTACTGTACATTGAAAGATACAGTGAAATTATTTGCATTAGCAACCTACACAACCAAGGGTGTGCTGGGGCAGCCCACAAGTATGGCCACACACTCCAGCGCCAGCGATGCCCACAATGATTGGCAGAAGAACACAAGACGACAAAACAGAGCATAGTAAGCGACAAAACAGCAACAGCAAAACAAGCCCTTCTTTCTCCCACCCACCCACCACCCCACGTGTATACACGCTCCACTGGTCCCATAACAGGCCGACTTTGGCGCCAGCCTCCAGCGGATGAGGATGTAGGGAGAACAGAGAAATGGGAACATGGTGGGATTAGTCAGCCAGTTCCATCATGGGCAGCAGCCTCCCCAGCATCCAGGACATCTTCAAGGAGTGATGCCTCAAAATGGTAGCAGCCGTCATTAAAGACCCCCATCACCCATCTCATTGCTACCATCAGGGAAGAGGTACAGGAACTTGAAGGCATCCACTCAATAATTCAGCAATAGCTTCTTCCCCTCTGCCATCTGATTTCTGAATGGACATTAAACACATAAGCAGTACCTCAGTACATTTTTCCCTTTTCTTTTGGCACTTTTTATTTTAATTTCACATTTTAACATATATATACTTACTGTAATTTAATTATGCGTTACTTTGTACTGCTGCTGCCTAACAGCAAATTTAATGACATATGCCCGGGATATTAAACCTGATTCTGTTTAGTCTAAATGGGTGATTGAGAGTGGGCATGGACGCAATGGGCTGAAAGGCCTGTTTCCAGGCTGTATCCCTCTGTGACACTATGTCCTTGGTCCAATACAGTATATAACCTCTCGCCATTAACAAAGTATTCCAATTTGTCTTTTTGATTTTGTACGTTACACCGGTGGAATAAGGAAACTTCATGAGTTTGACTCCCTGTAATTCTACTCCTGTTGGTATTTATTTCAATGCAATCTGCATGGGATAGAAATCTCTTTGTTTTAATGGCTGAAGTTCCAGCAGATGCTACGCAAGGCACAGTAAAGTAAGTAGCCAAAAGTTTAAATGGATAAAAAGTACCGGCAACAAAAGAAATTAAGGTTGTGACTGGCCATGGCAAGGGTCTGGCAACACAGAGTTCAGGAAGCATATGAAATTAGTTAAGTCTAAGCACTGTTGTTCCAGATATGTGATGTTGAAAAATGCATCTTGACGTGTGTGAATGTGTAATGCAACAGGAGAGGTCTGAGGCACAGCAGAAGCTAAATACATGAGGCACCGATGAAAAAAAAATGCACCCTCAATCCGCTCAGAGTGGACCCTTTAGCAGATACATACTGTAGCTGTGAAGGTTTTTACATGTGCCAACCAGACATCAGTGTAATTCTACCCTGAAGCACAATGATACTGACCAAAGTCTCCTCCTGAATGGTGAGGGGCGACGAACAGCAGATTTTGCTCAGTGACCCACGTGGTGATTGAGGGGGCAATCCCAGTTACAGTTCCCACCTTCAACCCTGCAAAAGCTGATCTCACCCGCTGTCACTGTTGTACTTGCATCATGAAGTGTCTGTCCAAAATAAATGCAACTCGGCCACATCTTCATGCTTAATGCAATTCAGCAGGTGCGATTGATAGTACCTAGAATTTTCTTATAATTTTTAAATTCTTTTAATACTTCCCCAAGGATTTCTTCAGTATTGATGATCCATATGTCCTAAAGATTCCTTCAAACTGTAGCAAACAAACAGCACTCTGTTTCAGATTCCAGCATCTGCGGTCTCTTGTGTGTCTCTGAAAATCATTTGCCTTGGAGTAAAGCAATAGTATTTACACTTCAGGTGTCTTAAATCCTGTTAGCAAGTTTGACCCCTGACCCTTCTGTGGATTCCAGCATGAAGCTCTCCCAAATTATGCCAACAGTGGTGCAATTCTCAACATTCATCTCAACTATTATGTTTTAACCTCACTGCTCCTGCTTGCTCATGGAATAGTCAGCTTTAAATACAGGCTCACATACGGGTCTGGGTTGCTTTGTCTGTGTGGTTCAGGGTTATAATTTCCCTTAGAAACCTTTCTTAGGAATTGTTCCTGATGTCTGCCACATGGTGCAGTTTGCTGTCCGTTGTTGCATTTACAGAGGTCACCTAATGTACATTTCATACTCAAGGAGAGAACATCTTGTCGACTTTTCCTTCAGCCCACGGGAGCAAGCAGGGTGGGCACAGCCATGTGACTGGTTTGCAGACTGGCTCAAACCCCAGGGATCCATGAAGAGCAGTCAACTCCTGCCTGTAGCACTAGAGCTCTCTATGATCCAAAAATATTCTTCTCCCTGTCGCCACCGTTCTTCACCAACTTATTCTTAAGACCATAAGATATTGGAGCAGAATTAGGACATTTGGCCCATCAAGTCTGCTCTGCTATTTTATCACGGCTAGTCCATTTTTTCCTCTCGCGTCGTTTATTTATTCAGGTTCCTCTGTCCCCTGTCAGCACTCTCCTGTCATTATAGCATGCACTCATTGAGTAGCAACACTCCCCAACAGCTGGAAGAGTGTCGCTTGCAGTGGTGGTCTGTTCCTTCAAGGACTGGCTGCAGAGATTACGCCTGCTAGACTAAATGTAGGCAGCAAGCTTACAGTAGTGGGAACTTACAACATAACAGTGAGACACACCGCATTGAGAGAAGCAGTGTGCAGTGTTAACTGGAATGCTATTTTATGAGCTTGACATTTGAAGTTTATGTATTTGTTGAGATACAGCGCAGAGTAGGCCCAGCAATCCCTGATTTAATCCTAGCCTAATCACAGGACAATTTAAAAAGACTAGTTAACCTACTAACCTTTACAGCTTTGGACTGTGGGAGGAAAGCAGAGCACCCAGAGGAAACCCACACAGTCACGGGGAGAATGTTCAAACTCCTTACAGGCAGCGGCTTCAGTCAGTACTCCTTCCCCTCTCCCCATCATCTTATTCTGGCTTCTTCCCCCTACCTGTCCAGTCCCGATGAAGAGTCTCAGCCTGAAACTTTTTCCTCTCCGGAGATGTGGTCCAACTTGCTGAGTTCCTCCAGCATCTTGTGTGTGCTGCTTGCTCTGGGTTTCCAGCATCTGCAGAATCTCTTGAGTTCGTCAATCAGTGTAAGGTTTTCACTAATAACGGTAGCATCACACACACACACACACACACACACACACACACATACACACACAGACACTTCTTCTTCGGTTGTCCATCGAAATCCAATGACGACGTCCACTCCTTTAACGGTGAGATCTTTGATGACTATACAGTCCTACCCTGGACCCACAAGCTCTATTGCAAGTGGGACGTGTATATGTGGGTAGTGGTGGCAACCATGGCTGCATTTCTCCTGGCTCTCTTCTGCTGTCTTCTGGTTGTTCTTTCCATCTCCAGAGTACGAACCCCGTCCCTACACAGCTGTCACCAAGTGGTACGGTCAGCAGCAACATCCTCCAGGTCCTCGGGTCTGACCTTGCACTTCCTTAAAGCATTCTTCATCTGATCCTTATAGCGCTTCTTTTGCTCTCCAGCTGAGCGTCGACCGTGATGTAGCTGGCCGTATAACACTCTGCGGGGTAGCCGACATGGGGGCATCCTTATCACGTGCCCCAGCCACTGCAGCTGACGCTGGGTGATCATGGCCTCAATACTCCTGCAGTTGGTCTTTACAAGTATTTCAGTGTGAGGCACCCGCTCACACCAGGTAATTCCCAGGATGCGCTGGAGACAGCTTATGTGGAAGCGCTCCAAGGACTTGATGTGACGGCTGTAGGTTACCCAAGCTTCACAGCTATAAAGGATGGTAGTGACACAGACCGCTTGGTATACGGCGACCTTTGTGGAGGGACGAAGGCTCCTGTTCTGAAAGACTCTACACTGAAGTCTCCCAAAGGCAGCACACACACACACACAAACACACACACACACAATATTTTAAGAATACCTTCTTCCACTCTACCATCGGATTTCTGAATGCTCCATGAACCCAAAAACTCTACCTCACTTCTATGCTCTCATTTTTGCAATATTTATTTATTTATTATACATTCCTACTGTAGCTTATCATAATATCTTAGGTATTGCATTGTACAGCCATCACAAGACAAACAAATTTCCTGGCATAAGTCAGCAACAATAAACCTGATTCTGACTCTGATGACCCGGCGATGCTTTCATTCAGACGTAGTAAAACAATTCCAAGGCTCCTGTTTTACCAATGGGTCACTGCTTTCATCTGCAGTGATCCTACCGAGTGCTCCAGGGGTCCAGTAAGCAATCACATCGGTCCTGGTCATGATGCCCGGTTACTGGGGTTTGCTACATGTAATGCAGTAACTTGCTAAAGGCTGCCTCAGCTTCAGTATCTCTTCCATCACCTTTTTATCTCCAACGCTTAGAGAGAAAAATGGTTCCATTTGGGGTTTAAGGGAGAGGTTGAAGAGGTTACTATATCCACTGGCTAGTTGGGCTTTTGCAGAAATATGAAGTGTCAGATAAAAGGCACAGTGAGCAGCCGCTGGTGGCACTGGTATCTTGGCCCTTGTCTCCTGCTTCCGGACAGAAAATGCCACGTTTCAGTGAGGTGGCACAGCCATTAGCTCTCATCTCCAGTATCCCAGCGTGAGGTACCGTCTGTGTGGAATTTGCATGCTCTCCATGTGACCGCATGAACTTGTATGGATGCTCCAGTTTCCTCCCATGGTCCAAAGCTAGGATAATACAGAACGTAGAACAGTCCAGCACGGTACAGGCCCTTCGGCCCATGATGTTGTACTGACCTTTCAACCTACTCCAAGATCACTCTAACCCTTCCCTTCCACATAACCCAGCATTGTTCTGTCATCCACCTCTTAACTGTTTATTTATTTACTGAGATTCAGTGCAAAGTTGGTCCTTCCAGCCCTTCGAGCTGCACACCCAGCAATCCTCAGCTAAACCGCAGCCTAATCATGGGACAATTTACAATGACCAATGAACCTACCAACCGGTTCGTCTTTGGACTGTGGGAGGAAACTGGAGCACCCAGAGGAAACCCACACGGTCACGAGGAGAACATACAAACTTCTTAGAGAAAACGTTGGAAATATATCTGCCTGTACCAACACCCTGGGTGTGTTCTAGACACACACCACTCTCTGCGTGAAATACCTATTTCTGACCCCCTATACTTTCATCCAATCACCTTCAATTACGACTTCTTGTCTTAGCTTCTTCCCCTCTGCCATCAGATTTCTGAACGTTAACCAAACTCAGCAACATAACCTCGCTACTCTTCTTTTAATTCATCTGTCTGTCAACAATCTATCATTTTGTTTCTGTAATCAATTTTCAAGGCAAAAGCTACTGTCAACTATTTACAGTTCCACTGCAAAAGAATTCTTGCTTAATGAATGATAGAAGAGGATGAATCCGAGTGGGGAATTATGTCTGAAGGGAAGAATTCACCTGCTGAGGATTTATTGCTGCAATCTCTCAAGGGGCATGATTTATAAGAAACTAGATTTTGTGTTTTTCTAGTTTTATTTTCATTTTCAAATTAACAGCCACATTTCTTCTCTCTCCAGCTGAGCAGCTCTTCCATGTCTCCCTAGTGTTCCATGTGAAAACCATGGGGGAGAGGCTATGAGTCTTTCCACTGCAGGATGACTGCATCATAAATATCTATAAAGAGAAATGAAGAGCTGACATTCTGGGCCAAGTCCATTCATCAGGACTGCAAGGGAAATGGGAGGAAGTCCCAACCAAGAGTCTTGGCCCGAAACATCGGCTCTTTATTCTTCTGTATAGATGCTGCCTGACCTGTTGAGTTCCTCCAGCATTTTGTGTGTGTTACTTGGATTTCCAGCATTGGCAGAATCTCTTGTGTGCATTGTAAATATCGTCCGTTCGCTCATTGTATGCTGTGTCATATGTCACGAGCGATTATGGTCTTTCAATGACCATGATTATTCTTGGCAAATTTTTCTGCGGAAGTGGTTTGCCATTGCCTTCTTCTAGGCAGTGCCATTACTAGATGGGTGACCCCCAAATTTCAGAGATTGTCTGCCTAGCGTCAGAGGTCACCAGCTGCTCATCCACCACCTGCTCCCATGGCTTCACATGACCCTGATCAGGAGGCTAAGCAGGTGCTACACCTTGCCCAAGGGTGATCTGCAGGCTAGCGGAAGGAAGGAGTATCTTACACCTCCTTTGGTAGAGATGTATCTCCACCCCAATGATCATAATAATAATAGTGTAAAAATCACTATTTCAGCATCAATGTAGAAGGAAGTCATTCATCTCATCAGAGTTATGGCTGCCCCTTTAGAAGTGCTGTCCAGTTCGTCACAGCCCTTTGGCTTATCCACATTACTCTGTAAATTAATGTTCTTCAAGAGCAAAGGTCTGATGGAAGGCAACTCAACTGGGTACTCCAGTTGGTTTGTTGTGTTGCCTGAAGGATCCCATCAGTGGTTCTGAGATCGTGTTGTGGCCCAGCCAAAGAGAAATGCAAAATGAGCTTAGTTTTGATGGGACAACAAGGAGGAGGGAAAGAATAAGAGCCATTGGGATCTACTGGATCTTCCTCCCACTCCCACCCAAAGCATGCCTTCATCTTTTCCATCCGTGGAGGGATTGTCTACAGAGTCTCTGTGGGTGGAAGTTAGGATTAGGAAGGGGTCAATAACTCTACTGGGTGCTTTTGGTGGACCACCCAATAGCAACAGGGACATCGAGAAGCACGTAGGGAGACAGATCCTGGAAAGGTGTAATAATAACAGGGTTGTCAAATGGGAGATTTTAATTTCCCAAATATCAATTGGCATCTCCCTAGAGCAAGGGGTTTAGATGGGGTAGAGTTTGTTAGGTGTGTTCGGGAAAGTTTGTTGACACAATATGTAGATAAGCCTACAAGAGGAGAGACCGTACTTGATCTGGTATTGGGAAATGAATCTGGTCAGGTGTCAGATCTCTCAGTGGGAGAGCATTTTGGAGATAGTGATCAAAATTCTATCTCCTCTACCTGAGCATTGGGGAGGGATAGGAACAGAGAAGTAAGGAAAGTGTTTAATTGGAGTAAGGGGAAATATGAGGCTATCAGGCAGGAACTTGGAAGCATAAATTGGGAACAGATGTTCTCAGGGAAGTGTATGAAAGAAATGTGGCAAATGTTCAGGGGATATTTGCGTGGAGTTCTGCATAGGTACATTCCAATGAGACAGGGAAAGGATGGTAGGGTACAGAAACCGTGGTGTACAAAGGCTGTTGTAAATCTAGTCAAGAAGAAAAGAAGAGCTTACAAAAGGTTCAAAAAACTAAGTAATGATAGAGATCTAGAAGGTGATAAGGCTAGCAGGGAGGAGCTTAAGAATGAAATTAGGAGAGTCAGAAGGAGCCATGAGAAGGCCTTGGCGGACAGGATTAAGGAAAACCCCAAGGCATTCTACAAGTATGTGAAGAGCAAGAGGATAAGATGTGAGAGAATAGGACAATCAAGTGTGACAGTGGAAAAGTGTGTATGGAACCAGAGGAGATAGCTGAGGTACTTAATGAATACTTTGTTTCAGTATTCACTACGGAAAAGGATCTTTGCGATTGCAGGGATGACTTACAGTGGACTGAAAAGCTTGAGCATGTAGATATTAAGAAAGAGGATGTGCTGGAGCTTTTGGAAAGCATCAAGTTGGATAAGTCACCGGGACTGGATGAGATGTACCCAGGCTACTATGGGAGGTGAGGGAGGAGATTGCTAAGCCTCTGGCAATGATCTTTGCATCAACAATGGGAATGGGAGAGATTCCGGAGGATCGGAGGGTTGCGGATGTTGTTCCCTTATTCAAGAAAGGGAGTAGAGATAGCCCAGGAAATGATAGACCAGTGAGTCTTACTTCAGTGGTTGGTAAGTTGATGGAGAAGATCCTGAGAGGCAGGATTTGTGAACATTTGGAGAGGCATAATATGATTAGGAATAGTCAGCATGGCTTTGTCAATGGCAGGTCATGCCTTACGAGCCTGATAGAATTTTTTGAGGATGTGACTAAACACATTGATGAAGGTAGAGCAGTAGATGTAGTGTATATGGATTTCAGCAAGGCATTTAACAAGGTAACCCATGCAAGGCTTATTGAGAAAGTAAGGAGGCATGGGATGCAAGGGCACATTGCTTTGTGGATCTAGAACTTGCTTGCCCATAAAAGACAAAGGTTGTTGTAGACGGGTCATATTCTGCATGGAGGTTGGTGACCAGTAGTGTGCCTCAGGGATCTGTTCTGGAACCCTTACTCTTAGTGATTTTTATCAATGACCTGGATGAGGAAGTGGAGGGATGGGTTAGTAAATTTGCTGCTGATACAAAGGGTTGGGGGTGTTGTGGATAGTGTGGAGGGCTGTCAGAGGTTACAGTGGGACATTGATAGGATGCAAAACTGGGCTGAGAAGTGGCAGATGGAGTTCAACCCAAATAGGTGTGAGGTGGTTCATTTTGGTAGGTCAAATATGATGGTAGAATATAGTATTAATGGTAAGACTCTTGGCAGCATGGAGGAACAGAGGGTTCTTGGGGTTTGAGTCCATAGGATACTCAAAGCTGCTGTGCAGGTTGACTCTGTGGTTAAGAAAGCATATGGTGTATTGGTCTTCATCAATTGTGGGATTGAGTTTAAGACCAAAAGGTAATATTGCAGCTATATAGGACCCTGGTCAGACCCCACTTAGAGTACTGTGCTCAGTTCTGGTCGCCTCACTATAGGAAGGATGTGGAAACCATAGAAAGGGTGCAGAGGATATTTACAAGGATGTTGCCTGGATTGGGGAGCATGCCTTATGAGAATAGGTTGGGTGAACTCGGCCTTTTCTCCTTGGAGCGATGGAGGATGAGAGGTGACCTGATAGAGGTGTATAAGATGATGAGAGGCATTGATCATGTGGATAGTCAGAGGCTTTTTCTCAGGGGTGAAATGGATAGCACAAGAGGGCACAGTTTTAAGGTGCTTGGAGATAGGTACAGAGGAGATGTCAGGGGTAAGTTTTTTTATGCAGAGAGTGGTGAGTGTGTGGAATGGGCTGCTGGTGACAGTGGTGGAGGCAGATACAATAGGGTCTTTTAAGAGGCTCCTGGATAGGTACATGGAGCTTAGAAAAGTAGAGGGCTATGGGTAACCCTAGGTAATTTCTAAGGTAAGGACATGTTCAGCACAGGTTTGTGGGCTGAAGGGCCTGTATTGTGCTGTAGGTTTTCTATGTTTCTATGTTAGCCTGCTTACCTGATCTCCCAGAGGCTTGATGCTGTTGACATGCCCCAGGTGCTCTCACTTTGATCATGACTTCTGGTTTTACAGATGGAGCAGGTCGCCTGCAGCCACTGTAAAGCCTCCCCTCGTCTACGCACCTGAAAATAGCACCAATGCCTACTTCATTCTTTCACTCTCCCCACTTTCCCTTCAACCCCCCTCTTCCACCCCCCACACACACCCTCCCTGAAAGTTCACAGCTTGACCTTTCCCTAACAACTTGCTGAGACTTTTCTAAATGTACACTCATGCTTTGGAGCCATGATCACACTCTTCTCTGCCTCTCCACGGCTCTGCAAATATTCCCATGTGCAATACAAGGATTGTTGGTTTATCATTGGAGTGGGGGCTCATCGAAGCGAGAGTCAGGCTGTGTTCCTTGCTGAAGGGTCTTGGCTTGAAAAATCGACTCTTTATTCCTCTCCATAGATGCCGCCTGACTTGTCAAGATCCTCCAGCATTTTGCGTGTGTTTATCAAGATCTCCAGCACCGTTTGTACTTTCCTAGCTACTGTCTGAGGGTATTGTTTTGTCTGGCTGCTGCTGTCATGGTCTCTGTCCAATAAATGTTGTTACCTCTGGTTGGGTTGAGTTGGTCTCCGATCTTGGCAATCTACTTGCAAACATTTTGTCAGCACACGAGGAGACATCATCACGTAGTGTCCTCCGAACGTTTGGTCAAGTAAGATGCCAAGATTGGAGATCAACTCAACTCAACCATCAACCACCTGAGCGACACATTTTCCGATTATTGCCATTACCTCTTCTTGTTGGCATGTTAGCTTCTCTCAACTGATATTATTCCTATTACCCTGATGAGGTCATTTTGCTAGTCTGCTGCTGTCAGAGATGTAGACAGCTGGACATAACTCTTCAGTCAAAGTCCCAAAACTGTTCATTGAAGAAACAGAACGAAAATGAGGAGTGAGGCTGTCATGCTGTAATTGGTGTTTATGTGTCAGAAGGGTCATGGCACAAATGTTCCAGTGTGAAGAACGATTGCCAGCATCCAGGGCTAGTGTTGGCGCATAGGTGTGACGAGGACTGAGTGGATCGGTATCGATGGATCTAAGGGTGTCAAAGGTTACAGGGCGAAGGCAGGAGAAGGTGGTTGAGAGAGAAAATAAATCAGCCATGATCGAATGGTGGAGCATACTCAATAGGCCGAATGGTCTTTTATGGTCTTATAGGTCAGGAACCTCTGTGCTCCTGAATGTTCTTCTGACAAGTGCTGGATATGTCTAGAATGTGAGCCAACTTTCTAGAAGAGATGGTGACTGATGTTTCACTCCACAGCTTCACCATGTCTCGAGAAAGCTTGCAAAACATCTCAAAGGCCGCCATCACCTTAAAGAGAAAATGTACTGAGCGCTAGGAGAAGAAGAGTAGTTGTCTCAGCATTGGCTCAGGCAGATATATGAAGTATGTTGGGACTCCATCTCCATCATCTCAGAGCCATATCTCTGCCCGGGCCTGGCATGGCTTGGAAATGCGCTCCCACTCTTTCCGCCCTGATAACCTCCTTCCCCTTCCCCCAACCTTCCTAGTCCAGCTTCTCCCCCCCTTCCTTTTCAATCCAGATTAAGAGTCTCAGCCCAAATCCCTCTACAGATGCTACCTGATCTTCTGAGTTCTCCAGCATTTTGTATGCCTTGTCTCTATTATTTATCTGTCAACATCATTATGATTAGAAATCTCCCTTGTCCCAGATATGAATCATCTGTAATTCGGAAAGCTAAGGCTGGATATTTGTTTGGAGGAAGGTTTACAGAAGCTCACTGTTTTTTTCTCTCTTCGTGTGTTTCAGGCCGAGCAATATACATCCATATTTGTGGACAACAGTGCAGGAGCGTCAATATCTATCCAGAATGGATCTGATTTTATGGGCATACTTGTTGGTGTATAGCAAGACGTATCCTACTAAGAAACAAACTGTAATGCCAGCATTTTGGCAGTCTTAACTATTAAGATTTTAAAATATGAGAGACAGAATGACATACTGTTGAGGAGAAATAAAACCGTTGGGATTTTACCATCAACAGTTCTCCCTTTGTACTTTGCCATCTAATCTTCGTCCATTTAAGTTGATCGGTATTTTGTTAGAAGTGTTTTACTTCAAAGACGCACGCAATGCCTAACTATAAGAAGAGTGTTCATCGGCAGCATTGAACTGCAACATATAAAAGTGATTGTACCCATTGGGACAATGCAGCAGAAAGGTGTGTATTAAACTTGAAGAACAGAAAGCTGATTTTTTTGGGTGAAATGCTGCCACATTGGTTCCAAGTTATTATGTCCTCAGCTTGAACACTGAGCTTTTCCAACGAATTCAAGATGTTTCAGCGGACACTAGATCTGAGACAGTATCGTTACGACGTTTGAACTGCCTGATGTGGCCCAAGAGTTGTACAGCAACTCTGAACATAAGAAAAGTTCCCACAGGGAGCCCGAGAAAGAAACACACGAGAGTCTTGAGCGCGAGGTACAATAATTCCTGGGGACAAATTGCATTTTGCGATGGAAGTAATTAGTTTACTGTAACTACAAATTCTGACATTTAGAAATAGCTATGAGGAGTGCAACCTTATCTAAAGGTAATACCTGGATTTGGAAGTGGTGTTGCAAGCAAGTTCTGTTCTCGAAAGGGAAATAGAACATGTTTTTCCATCATTTAAATGTGTGATGCTTTGATGTAATTTCAGTTTTGAATGAGATCTTTGATATATAGCATCTGCCTATCCTTGTATATCTTATTCTTATGTGTTACGTATAGCCCATTGAATCTATTGTGGTGGGAATGCCAATGTTACATATGCCAATCTAACTCAAACTGACACTCAAATGAGGGATTCCACAGTTATCTGTTGCACTATAAGATAACACTGTATTATCTCTTCCCAAAAAAGTATACTCAAAATGCTCTCCAAGGAAGCACTCTCTTTTATTTTTGCTTAAGTGTTAAGTATCCTTAAAAAAAGTTCCAAACAAAATTATTGGTTAAAAATAACTTACAATAATGGCTACAAAAGTCGAGTTTTTGATGCCTTTACATATAATTACCCGTAGATCTTGGCCGCTGGATAATTTTACCTCAGAAAAATTGCAACTTTAAATCGTAAACACTGATAGAGCTGCTGGCTCACCAAACTATCCCTGTGCAGCAGTATGTTGGTGCCGGAAGAGCGGTGACACTCGCGGGCTGCCCAGCACAATCCTCACTGATTTGATTTGATGTGAATGATGCGTTTCACTGTAGGTTTGCAAGAAACATGGAACAAATAATTAGCATTATTTGTCACATGTACAATGTTGTCTGATGTTATTTGTCATCCATACCAATGATCTGGATGATAATGTGGTAAAGTGGATCAGTAAATTTGTGGATAACTCCAAGACTGGGGGACAGGGGTATAGTGGACAGCAAGGAAGGCTATCAGAGCTTGCAGGCCCAGCTGGAAAAGTAAGCTGAAAAATGGCAGATGGAATTTAATGCAGACAAGTGCTAGGTGTCGCACTTTGGGAGGACAAAACCGAGGTAGGAATTACACGGTGAACAGCCGGCCAGTGAGGAGTGTGGTGGAGCAGCGGGATCTGGGAATACACATCTATAATTCCTTGAAAGTAGCGTCACAGGTAGATAGGATCGTAAAGAGAACATTTGGCACATTGGCTTTCATAATTCAAAACACTGAGTTAGGATGTTATGCTGAAGTTGTTTAAGACATTGGTGAGGCCTAATTTTGGAGTACTGTGTGCAGTTTTGTTCACCTACCTACAGGAAAGGTGTAAATAACATTGAAAAAGAGTGCAGAAAAAGATTACAAGGATGTTGCCAGGACTTGAGGAGCTGAGTTATAGGGAAGGATTCAATCGGCTAAGACTTCATTCCCTGGAGTGTAGGAGAATGAGGGGAGATTTGATAGAGGTATGCCAAATCATGAGGGGTATGGAGAGGGTAAATGCAAGCAGGCTTTTTCCACTAGGTTGGGTGAGACTAGAACTAGAAGTCACGGGTTAAACATGAAGGGTGAAATGCATAAGGGGAACGTGAGGGGGAGCTCCTTCACTCAGAGGGCGGTGAGAGTGTGGAATGAGCTGCCAGTGGAAGCGATGGATTCATGAGAAATTTAGATAGGCACGAGGAAGGGAGGGGTATAGAGGTCTGTGGCTGGGTGCAGATCGATGGGACTAGGCAGAATAATAGTTCAGCATGGACTAGATGGGCCGAAGGGCCTGCTTCTGTGTTCTATCACTCTATAGTTACTTGTTAATCTTGAAATCTTTGTGCCTATGTAACTCCCAGTTCGGGTACCTCACAGTTTCAGTGAACGCAGTCTGACCCTCAGAATCTGCTGGAAGAGGTCTGGTTTTCTCACCATTGGAAGAGTGTCTCCACTCTCTGCAAAAAAAAATCTTTGAAACGAACTACTGAATTCTTAAAGGTTTTATTACGGGCAAATGATAACCTTTACACCAGTTCTATAAATGGTTCTATGTGCTCCTGATAGGCTGCTTCAGAAGGAGTGTTACTGCTTCTGTTCCCCCTGATAAATTTATTTCACTTCTTCTGGCCTACAGGTTTAACCTACTGCCCAAAAGTATCACCAGCTACCACCTCATACAGTTGTGAAGTAACCTGTCCCCAAACTCACTGAGAACTAACCCAGGACCATCGGTGTTAATATGCATTGAGAGCCGAGTTTCCTTTGTCACGCTCCCCTGATATTGCAGAAAGGTGATCAGCCAGGAAGATTATCTGTTTCTCTTTCCACTGGTGCTGCCTGACCTGCTGAGTAATTCCTGTGTTCTCTGATTTTATTTCAGATTTCTAACATCTGCAGACTTTTGCTTTTCCATCACTGATTTACAAGCATTGGCTGTGATGCACTTTAGACTTGCTGGGTTAAAACTTGGGCATTATTTTCAAGCCTGGTAATATTGACTGTGTAGTTCTTCTTGTATCCATCCCTTTTTCCATCTCCAATGCACAACTTACACTGACACTCAGTTGCCACTTTATTAGGTACCCCCGGTACCCTAATAAAATAGCCATTGAGTGTGTGTTCATGGTCTTCCGCTGCTGTAGACCACCCACTTCAAAGTTTGATGTGTTGTAAGTCCAGAGGTGCTCCTCTGCGTACCACTGTTGTAACGTGTGGTTATTTGAGTTACTGTCACCTTCCTGTCAGTTTGAACCGGTTTGCCCATTCTCCTCTGACCGCTCTCATTAACAAGGCATTTTGCCCACAGAACTGCTGCTCGCTGGATGTTTTTTTATTGTTGTTTATTGCACCTTTCTCTGTAAACTCCAGAGCCTGTTGTGGGTGAAAATCCCAGGAGATCAGCAGGTTTATCGAGACTCAGACCACCCCATCTGGTTAGATCGCATTTCTTCCCCATTCTGATGTTTGGTCTGAACAACAACCAAACCTCTTGACCTTGTCTGCATGCTGTTGTGCATGGAGTTGCTGACACATCACTGGCTGTTTAGATATTTGCATTAACGAGCAGATGTACAGGTATACCTATTAAAGTGGCCACCGAGTGTAAGTTCAATGTTTTGACTTCCTCTTTCTCTCTCTCTCTCTCTCTGTCTCTTTCATCAGCTGAGTTGTTCCACTAACTCAAGATGAAGATGCTCCACTTGTTTCCTTTGGGCTACGTTGCACAGAGCCGAGTTTTTGGCCTTTTATTTCAAGGATGGTGTTGTACTCAGGATTCTGTGTATTTTACATCAGCACCGTTGAGGATTACAAATCAATATTACGTGAATCTGGAGACTGTCAGCCTAAGACTCACCCCTTTGCCAAACCTTGCTCTGCTTTGTCACCATAGCAGGCCAGATCACAACCAGGATTTGGGCACCTTTGGCCCAAATTTCCCCCTCTGACTTTGTCACATACCTTCAGAGTCAGAAGACTGCCTGGCCCAAATACTGCAGCTGTATTATAAATAAAATGACTTTGTGTTGACATTGCTGTTGTAAATGGACCCAAAATTTATTTCATTGTTGGCTCTGCGCTGACCTTGTCTCCAGGCACAGTGGTTTCAATTTTATCTTCAGTCATCAGCCTGTCTGCCTTCAAATTCCCACATGGAACACAAGTTGTTTTTTTTTCACCCTCGATGTGAGTTGGCATCAAGCCCTGGTCCTAGCCACAGAGGAGAGCAATGTTTGTGAGTGGTCCCTTGTCTGAGGACCAGCCTTGCCCCAAGCCTCTGGCCATAAGAGGTGCAGCCAATCAGAAAGTAGTGGGACAAATTGTTGCTTTAGCTAATTTTGTAGCCAAAAATTGCAAAGTGTTTTTGAACTAGGAAATGAAAATCTTGCTTCCACATTTGTGTTTAAAGCTCTTCTACTTTTTAAGCCTGTTTCTACTGGTGCCTTTTTAAGTCCTGCTTTTGATATTTGTGTCCAGATCTCCCCCAGCTCCTCCCTTCTCTGTTTATGTTTTTACTATTACTTATTTAAGATTCTGTCTCTCTCTATTTCCTTCTGCCCCTCTCATTTGTTTCACATCTCTCTGACTTCTTCTCTGTTTGTTTTAGTCTCGTGATCATAGGACCGTGGAAAGTCGTGGCACAAAAAGAGACAATCAGCTTGTGCAGTGTGGTTAAAATGAAAGCCTTTGTGGTCTGTGATTTGTGGGTTATGTCCATTCAAATTTCTAAGCCTGTCTATTTTTGAGTCCTCCTCTCCAGGCTATGTTTCTATTTTCTTTGCTGATGTTTGTTAGACCCAGCTTTTAATCCTTTCAAATCCCACTGTGCCCTGTCTGCCAACGCCTCCATTTGACGGACCCTCCATTCAGCGGGATCAGATGCTGGAGGCTGCTCCTTGCCACCAGCATTCCAGAATTCCAAGATCCCATTACAGTATGGGACTTCTTCTAATTCCAGTTCCAGCCTCCCACAACAGTCACATCACTCTGACATCCAGCCTCGTTTTCAAATTGTTTTCAGAGTGAAAAAGGAGAAACCCGTAGATTCTGCTAGGTAGAGGTCAGGATGTCCTCTAAATGCTTGCAGTGAAACCCTGCGCTGAGCAGCGAAACAGAACTCTGTGGTAAAAGTATCCAGTCTGAGGTGGCTTCAAAGTGCCACTGAACAATAGAGGCTGGAAAGCCCAGTGAAAGAATTGCAATGTGCAAAATAAAACACGGCTGGTAATCCTAATTATAAACGTGTGCTTTAAATATTCTTTTCAAACCGTTAATTTGGACATTATGAATTCCAGTTACTGTGAAAGAGGTGGTGGGTGATTATACCTTGGAAATGCATTTTGGGTAATCAAAATGGTTCACTGACAGAGTTACTATCCATTTCCTGCGCAGGGGAAGTTCAACTGTAAATGTTTACATGTCAAAAGTTAGTGAAAAATATTATCAACTGAATGTAAACCTGTGGTTATGAAGTTCACATATAGTTAATGTAATCACACTATGATGGCAGAATTTAGTTCCTATTTTAATATACAGGCACAGCACTGTGAAGAAGTCTTAGGCACCCTAGATTTTTTACATACTGTAGCTTCAGATGGTCTGGCCTCCACAGAGACCTGATCTCAAATCATCCAGGCTGTCTAGGATTATCTGGAGAGACAGAAGCAAGCGAGACAGCCAAAGTCTGCAGAAGAACTGTGGCAAGTTCTCCAAGATGCTTGGAAAAACCTACAAACTGATTTTCTTATGAAACTGTATGACAATGTACCTAAGAGAATTGATGCAGTTTGAAAGGCCGAATATTGATTTGATTTAGTTCTTTTTTTTTTAACTGTTCACTGCTCTCTATTGTCATTTTTTTAATATTTAGAAACTTTTTATTCCAAGCATCTTCGTCTTACAGATTTTATTTTTACATGTACCTGAGATTTTTGCACAGCACTGTATAGTGTTTATGTGATAGCTTTCTTTATAGGATTGTTCCAGCCACCTGTAGGGGGCGCCAGGGGTGGCATCACACTTGCTAACACTTGCCTAGCCAGCTTTGTGCCAGCAGCCTGCGTGATTCCAACAATAACCACCATAGGCATCAGCTGCTTGAATTTCCAAACACACACCGGCAATAGAAGGACGCACCCCACGTTCTTGTCAAAGCCCATCAACTTTTTAATGCATGTAGGGGAGCCCAGAAGGTGGGTGTAAGTAATGTCAGGGCACCATTTCAAAGAGGTGCAGAGTTGGGGGGTTGGGAGGGTTGGTTGTGTGTGGGGTGCTGGACACTCACAATTTTCTGGTTAAATATTACCCCTCAAGCGACATCACTAAAGCATGATTTTTTTAAACATTATGTCACTGTTGTTTGAGGGATTTGTGCATTGCCCATGGTGCCCCCTGTAATTGGCCATAATGAACGTCTGAACCTGCTGGAGTGATGAACGGTACCACACAAAGGCAAATGGTTTTCATCTTCCCGGCTGGAAACCACACATCAGCGGAGATCCAGTGGTCTGGTACCGTGTATCCCTGAAGAGTTCGGTGTCTGGCCCAGTTTTTGGGTCACTTCTGAGGAGGAACTCACAGTAAAGTGAGGCACAAATCTCCATTTCAGCTTGTGGACATGAGTGGCCCTTACGAGCTGGTTTAGTGGTGATCTCATGTTGTCAGTATGGCTGACATAATAGGGCCCTTGAAAAATAAAACACCGCAGATGCCACAAATCTGAGGTAAAAACGGAAGAATGAAAATACTCAGCAGTTCAGGTTGCGTCAAAGTAGAGAGGAATATGGTATAATTTCAGATTGAGCCAATTTTCATGAGGGGCAACCATGCTGTTTCTCTGTCTACAGATGCTGCCTGATCTGAATTTTCTGTTTTATGACCAAGTTCTAACCCCCTGCCAGTGTGACGGAGACTAGAAACTTTGGGGAAATTTTGAATGAATATTTGTTGTTAAGTGGAAAAACCAATAGCAAGATGAAACGCAGAGGAATTGAATTGATTAAAAAATAAGGGTTTTTTTTTGCGGTTCAAGCTGACGGGTTGCAAGAGGTAACACTGAGATAACAAGAAGTAATACTGTTGCATAGGGATATTAGAAATCAGAGCAGCAGTAATTCACTCAAACTGAGAAGTGTGCACCACCATTCAATCGGATAACGGCAAGTCTGGCTCAGTTCCGGTTTCCTGCCTGATCCCTATAAACCTTGTCTCCATTCTAGATCCAAAATCTGTCTCAGCCTTGGGTCGTCTGACCTCCACAGTTCTCTGGAATAAAAACAAAATCCTAAAAACTCAAAACTCTCAGAGAAGAAAAAAAATCTCCTCGCCTACATTTTAAAATGTGACCTCTTACTCAGAAACCGCGCCTGTAGGTAAAGGTCCCGCAAGGGGGGAAACAGGGTCAGAGCACCAACCCAGACAAACCTCCCTCAGATTCCGAAATGTTTCCCGCGAGATAGCATTGAGAATACTGTCCAGCCCACTCAATGTTTCTGTATAAGACAACCCCTTAATCCCAGAGGGTAGCAATCAATGCCACACATGATTTCATGGGCATTTCCCATTCTGTGTTGACTTAAAAGAGTTTATAATGGGCTTGCATGGAGAAATAAGGTGACTAATGTATTATACGTAGATATATTTATTCTTCACTACGCTCTCACTTGCCAAAATGTATCTATGTTCTATACATGCACATGTATAAATTCATCTGTATACTTCTATGTATTTTGAAACTCTTTAAACCATTTACTTTATTCATGAACTTATTATATGAAATATTTCAAAATATATAATTTTGTCTTATGTTTCACAGTCTTTGACTTCTGAATAATTTCTGCTACAATGGAATGTTTTTCTATTTCAGTTATTCCTAGACATCTAAATTTGCAATTGTAAAAAAAGTATACTTCGTCATAGCATAAAATTGGAACATTGCTCACTTGTGTCATAGGAAACATTATTTAACAGTTCCTGGAGTTTTTCTCAGGATAAAATGTTCATGCTGGGCTGTGTCTGTTCCGCTCTAGCTCCAGAACATGGGCTTGTAATGGAAATTCCAATGATTGTTGGACTGTGACATATGGGAGCTTCAACTGGTCCGAGCAAACACCAGCCTGGTAAAAATGGCAGGCATTCTTTTCACTTCAATGAAAAGGAAAATTGATATTTTCTTTTTAACCTTTACATATTGTTCGGGTCAAATTTGACCCGTTTTGGCATTTGATAGCGGTGAAAATACCCTAAATGCCATTTTTTTTAAAGCCGAAATTTGATTACTTTTCCTAAAGTGGCCCAAAATGCACAAAAATGAAAATATTTAAAATTTTCATACTTTTGTACAGGTGCTACAAATTTTTGTACATTGAGGCTGTTCCGGGTCAAATTTGACCCACATCTATTAAAATGGATTTTACATCTCTGAAACATTACTTAAGGATTAATCACCCATTTATTAATGTCAGATAGGCTATTTATACATTCTAAATAGATCTGTGGTTCAAAATTTGGTATAGACACTTGTTATGAGGGGATTCTTGGGCCGGGTCAAAGTTGACCCGGACCATACTGTGAAGGATAGAATATGAACTGTATGTAAGGGTTAAATAGTTCCAGGGATGAGGGTTTTCAGCTCTGAGGTTAAATTGAATTGAATTGACTTTATTTCTTACATCCTTCACACACGAGTAAAAATCTTTACGTTACGTCTCTGTCTAAATGTGCAATGTAGTAATTTGTAACAAATAGTAGTAAATAGTATGTACAACAGGACAGTCAATATAACATAGAAATACAATTGTATCAGCATGAATTAATCAGTCTGATGGCCTGGTGGAAGAAGCTGTCCTGGAGCCTGTTGGTCCTGGCTTTTATGCTGCGGTACCGTTTCCCGGATGGTAGCAGCTGGAACAGTTTGTGGTTGGGGTGACTCGGGTCCCCAATGATCCTTCAGGCCCTTTTTATGCACCTGTCTCTGTAAATGTCCTGATTAGTGGGAAGTTCACATCTACAGATGCGCTGGGCTGTCCGCACCACCCTCTACAGAGTCCTGCCTGATCGAAATCTCTTCAGATCAAAGGATGTTGAGAGGAGATATGACAGAGGTTTACAAGATGTACTAGTTTAATTTTTTTTTATTGAGAATCAACGCAAAATTGGGCCTTCTGGCCCTTCAAGCCGCTCCACCTAGCAACCCCCAAATTAACCCCAGCCCAATCACAGGACAATTTATGATGACCACTAGAGTGACGCTGTTCCTGTTGGATCAAGGGCCAGGAAACAGAGATATCTGGTCTGAAGATGGATGGAGGACATGAGGTGAACTTTCTTAGCACTGAGAGTAGTTATGATTCATAACTATTCATAAAGCTAGTAGAAGCAGTCAATCAGGCCTCTCAGAAGGGAAGTGAATAAGATTATGAGAGGCACGGACAGAGAATACAGCTGGTACCTCTTTTCCCCCAGGGTTGAAATGTCTTAATATGAGAGGACACACATTTATGTTGAGTCAGGGCAGTGCAGGGTAAGTTATTTCACACACACACACACACACACACACACACACAGAGTGGTTGGTGCCACGACCGTGCTGCCAGGGGTGATGTTGGAGCCAACCTCAGTGGAGGTATTTAAGAAGCTCTTAGTTAGGCACATGAATGTGCAGAGAGAGGGGAGACATGAACTTTGTGATGGCCAGAAGGGACAAGCTTAATTAGTTCAGCACAACACTGTGGGCTGAAGAGAGGTTGGTCATGACTAGACTGAACTCCTGCCTCAGCAAGGGCCTGGACCCACTGCACAATAGGTCTACAACAGACGCAGTCTCAATGGCTCTTCACACGGCCTTAGACCACCTGGACAATACAAACACCTATGTCAGGATGCTGTTCATTGACTATAGCTCGGCGTTTAAAATCATCATTCCTACAGTCCTGATTGATAAGTACAGAATCTGGGTCTCTGTACCTGCCTCCGCAGTTGGATCCTGACCGGAAGACCACGATCTGTGCAGATTGGTGATATCATCTCCTCCTCACTGGTGCACCTCAGGGGTGTGTGCTTAGCCCACTGCTCTACTCTCTACACCCATGACTGTGTGGCTAGGCATAGCTGAAATGCCATCTATAACTTTGCTGATGATACAACTATTGTTGGTAGAATCTCAGATGGAGACAAGAGGGCGTACAGGAGCAAGATATACCAACTAGTGGAACAGTGTCACAGCAACAACCTGGCACTCAACGTCAGTAAGACGAAAGAGCTGATTGTGGACCTCAGGAAGGGTAAGACGAAGGAACACATACCAATCCTCATAGAGGGATCAGAAGTGGAGAGAGTGAGCAGTTTCAAGTTCCTGGGTGTCAAGGTCTCTGAGGACCAAACCTGGTCCCATCATATCGATGCAGCTATAAAGAAGGCAAGACAGCGACTGCACTTCATTAGGAGTTTGAAGAGATTTGGTATGTCAATAAAAACACTCAAAAACTTCTATAGATGTACCATGGAGAGCATTCTGACAGGCTGCATCACTGTCTGGTATAAGGGGATGGGGGGGCTACTGCACAGAACCGAAAGAAGATGCAGAGGGTCATAAATTTAGTCAGCTCCATCTTGGGTACTAGACTACAAGTAGACTAGAAACTAGACCTTCAAGGAGCGGTGTCTTAGAAAGGCAGCATCCATTATTGAGGACCTCCAGCACCCAGGGCATGCCCTTTTCTCACTGTCTCCATCAGGTAGGAGGTACAGAAGCCCGAAGGCACACACTCAGCGATTCAGGAACAGCCTCTTCCCCTCTGCCATCCAATTTATGAATGGAGATTGAACCCCTGAGCCCTATCCCTCTGCCATCTGATTCCTAAATGGACATTGAACCCATGAACACCACCTCACTTTTTTAATACATATTATTTCTGTTCCTGCACGATTTTAAGCTAGTCAATATGTATATACTCTAATTGATTTACTTACTTATTTTTAAAACTTTTTTTTTCTATATTATGTATTGCATTGAACAGCTGCTGCTAAGTTAACAAATTCAACGACACATGCCAGTGATAATAAATCTGATTCTGATTCTGTTCCTGTGCTGGACTGGTTTTTGCTGTATGTTCTATGAATAGGAACTTGCGGAAGACTAATCTGTATGGAAAGAAACCAGAAGGATATAGAAGGAGATTATTCAACCCATTCAACCCATCTGTTTCACCTGAATTCTCCTACCACTTCCCCCCACCCCTAACTATACCAGGGGCAGTTTACAGTAGCCATTTAACCAATCAACCAGCTTGTTGTTGGGTTGTGAGAGGAAACCAGAGTTCACAACTCACTACCCAAACACTTGAGACAAAGCTCGTGCCCGCGGAGTTTGTGTGAAAAAAAAACTGGACACAAAATTAACGGCTCATGTTTCTCCGCACATGCACAGATGACATGGTTTCATGTTACAAAAATTTGTGAAACGGACTATTTCCTAGAACAAAAAAAATCTCCCACTCCCCCATAACACAGCCTGTGTTTTATTTCCAATGTTAATCAAATCTATCTAAAACATTGCCATTTGCAACTTTGTCAGTGTAACCAAAATTTCCAATGTCTAAGATGAATGAAAGAATCATAATGATTTAACTCAGAAATACGTAATTGACAATATAGAAGTTGCATTGATGTGCATTTTGTGTTCTCACTATTTCACTAAAGTTCGGCTGAGTTCCCTTACAAAAGCCCCAGCTTTTGCCCAGAGCTGGACTGAAATCGCACAATGTCAACAGCTGCACGGCACTGATTTCCCAGTATGAATCGAACCATTCAGCGGCTAAGCTGCTGGAATGTTATGATATTAATTCTGGTAATCACCGTGTGGGTGTTTCCAAACCCAAGAATGAAGATTATATTAAGTTTGGATCTAGGAAGCTAATTTGGTCTGTTGGGCTGTAGGAGAGAGAGGTACCTATTGGGCATCACAGGAAGACACAGTCTAGTGAGGAGACAGCCACATCTGGTCTTCTAAGGTAGCTGAGTTCCTGCAGACGGACCTCACCTTAACAGCAGAACCTCTTGCGGAAATCATAGTGTATGTAGGTTGAGCCTCAAACATGTTTCACAAATGGCAGGAGAGCACCTCCCAATACGAACAACATGGCTATGATGCAGGAATGAAGGAAATGCTTTTTGTGGCAGAATTCCTGCAGAGCTGGTTGCCAGCCAGAAATCCACCATACACCAGTACGATGGGGAGCAGAGGTGGCTGGGAGGGCAGGGGGCTCTTGGGAAGGAACTCGATGTGCCATCAGGAGTCATGGAATCAAAGGGTCAGAGTCATACAATGTAGGATCAGGCCACTTGGCCCACTCTGTCTATGCTGGCCATCAGGCCTAATAATACTCATTGCACTTGCTGAATTAATTCCATATCCCCCTCTGCCCTCTTATATCATGGACCCTGTTAAGCAATGTTACTGTTCCTGCCTCCACCACTTCCTCCAGCAGATCACAACAGCTACGAACTACTCTTTGTGTGAAAGGTTTACCCTTCAAGTCCCCTTAAACCTGTTTCCATCATTAAGGACCCCTGTCACCCAGGACATACCCTCTTCTCATTGCTACCATCAAGGAGGAGTTCAGGAGACTGAAGACACACACTTAACATTTTAGGAACAGCTTCTTCCCCTCCGCCATCAGAATGGACAATGAATCCATGTACACTGCCTCTAATTTTTCTCTCTTTTTGCACTAGTTTATTTAATTTACTTTTTAAAAATACTTATTTCTTATTGTAATTTACAGTTTTTTATTATTATTCTGCCTTCGCTCAAGAATATTCCCCATTTTTTTCAAGTTGGATAGATAAATAGCTCCAGTCCCGGCATAATTATTATTATTCACCAACATATTACAGTACACAAGGAGCCGGTGTAAAAGACTACTTCTCAGTGTTCTTATGAAAGGCAGATTGAAATATTGACTGAAATTCCTTCGACTTCTAACAAGTGCTTCCAACGACTAAATGACACATTCAAAATGGCTGCCCTGCTGGCGAAAGCTAATTGCTTTCCATGCGATAATGGGCAATCAACAACGGCAAGCAGTGAGATCTAGTGATTAGAAATAAAATAACAATCCAAATCAGGAAAGGCATAAGAATGATTATGTGTAGCTATGTACTGCTGTCACAAAACAACAAATTTCATGACATATGCCAGTCATATTAAACCTGATTCTGATTCCTCTCACCTTAAACCTATAACCCTTTAGTTTTATAAAATCCTACCATAGGAAACAAAAATCTACCCCATCTGTGCCCCCCTTAACTTTATAAACCTTATCCTGTCATCTCTCACTCTCCTTAACTTGTTCAGACTGGGTCGTAAAGAAAGCTTTTGGCACATTGGCCTTCATAAGTCAATGTATTGAGTACAGGTGTTGGGATGTTATGTTGAAGTTGTATAAGATGTTGGTGAGCCTAATTTGGAGTATTGCATGCAGTTTTGGTCACCTACCTACAGGAAAGATGTAAATAAGATTGAAAGAGTACAGAGAAAATTTACAAGGATGTTGCCAGGATTTGAGGATCTGAGTTATAGGGAAAGTTTGAATAGGTTCGGACTTTATACCCTGGAACAAGAAGATCGAGGGGAGATTTGATAGAGGAATACAAAGTTATCAGGAGTATGGACACTGTAAATGCAAGCAGGCCTTTTCCACTGAGGTTGGGTGAGACTACAACTAGAGGTCACAGGTTAAAGGTGAAAGGTGGAATGTTTAAGGGAGAAATTCTTCACTCAGAGGATGGTGTGTGGAATGAGCCACTGGTGCAAGTGGTGGATGCAGGTTCGATTTGAACATCGAAAAGAAATTTGGATAGGCACGTGGACTGGAAGGGATACAAAGGGCTATGGCCCAGGTGCAGATTGATGGGACTAGGCAGATTAATGGTTTGGCATGAACTAGATGGGCTGAAGGGCTTATTTCTGTGTTCTCGTGTTCTATGACTCTATGGCCCCAAAAGAAACAGACCCAGCCTATCCAACCTGTCGTTAAAGCAAATCTTGGCAGAATACCTGTGAATCTTTTCTGCACCAGCTCTAGCTTAATCACATCCTTCCCATAGTGTATCAACTAGAACTGTACACAATACTGCAAGTGTGGTCTCCCTAACATCGTGTATAGCTGAAACAGGACATTCCAACTCTTCTCCTCCATGCCTTTGGTAAGCATTGCCAATATATCTTCATCACCGCCCCAACTATCTGTATTCTGGGAACTATATACTTTAACCCCACCATCTTGTTGTTAAGCAGCACAGCTCAGGGTCATGCTATACATGTCTTGCTCTGGCTTAACTTCCCAAAATGTAACACTTCACACTTGCCCAAATTAAATCCCATTGGCCATTCCCTTGCCCGTTTGCCCAGTCCTATTATAACCTTCAACAATCTTCTTCAATGTTTACATGCCTCCAGTTTTGGTGTCATCTGCAGACTTACCAATCGCACCACCTGCATTCTCATCCAAATGGCTAATAGACAACCAAGGCCCCAGCACCAGTCCCTGTGGCACACCACCAGGCACAGGCCGCCAATCTGAAAAATAACCCTCCGCCACCCCCGCCTTGCCAATTCTGTATCCAACTTGCTAACTCATTCTGGGAGCCTACCACACCAAACCTTGTCAAAGGCTTTGCTAATGTCCAAGAAGACAACATGGGCGCCATTGTAGCGTAGCAGCTAACTTGATGCTCTCACAGCTCAAAACGTCGGATTCGGATTCAATCCCAGCATCCTCCATAAGATGTCTCAGTATGCCCACGCCGTTTTCTCTTGGTTCTCTGGTTTCCTCCTGTAGTCCAATGGCCCCATGATTAGATTAGGATTAAATCGGGGTTGACGGGCATTGCTGGGTGGAGAGGCTCACAGGGCCCACTCCATACCGTATCGCTAAATAAATAAATACACGTCAATCGGCCAGCCCTTGTCCATCCTCTTGGCCACCTCTTCAAAAGACTCAATCATGTTCATGGGACATGACTTCTCAGACATGAAGCAACGCAGACTACTCTGAACCAGTCCTTGCCTTTCTACGAGCAAATCATGTTTGTCCCTCAGAATACTGACCAATAACCTTCCCACCACTGATGTAAGGCTCACTCAGCTTCTCTGAGATAAAGGCACAACATTAGCTATCCTGCAGCACCTCACCTATGACCAATAAAGGTCCAAGAATCTCCACCAAAGCCCCAGCAATCTCCTCTCTTCTGCCCATCTGGGGATCTATCCATCGTCATGTGTTTCAGGACCTCCAGTACCTACTCCTTTGTAAAACTGATTTGCTCCAGAATATCACCACTCCTTCCACTGAATGTACAAACTTTCATGTCCCACTCTACGGTAAAAGCAGACAAGAAGTATTCATTTAAGACCTCACCCGTTTCCCATCGCTCCGCATGCACACCGTCACACTTTGAAACCTTGGTCCATCACCTGGCAATTTTAAAACCTTTTCTCCCCACCCTCGGCTGTGATTGGGACAAAAAAATTATCTTACTATACAGAAACATACTAAATGTCCAGCCTAAATGAGATTGAACCAATGTCTGTCTTAAATGCAGAACACAGAACAGTACAGGCTCAGGTCTTTTGGTCCATGATATCTGCTGAGCATAAAAGCATTAAACTAGTGTTTTCTGCCTGTACCGTGATCTATATCCCTCCTTTGCCTGCATACTCATATGTCTATCCAAAAACCTCCTGAATGCCACAATCGATTTTACTTCCTTCCCTGGAAGATGTAAATAATTTGTCCATCCCCTTTAAACTTACCCCTGCCTCCGCACCTTAAAGCTGTGCCTTCTAGTATTCAGCATTTCTATCGTGGGAGAAAGATTCTGGCTGTCTTCCCTACCTACATCTCTCATAATTTTATAAATTTCCATCAAATCTCCCATTTGAAATAGATGTATGCTTCAGATGATGGAAAACATACCCACTGGAAGATTATCCTAAGGAACTGAGCCCCTGAAAATAATTCATGGCGCTTGGACATTTAGATCTCTTTCAGCCAATCACCTGTGAAGGGTGGTTTAACATATTCCTGCTGGGATATTCCTCATGGTTCCCACATTCCTCCATGGAGTCAGGAGCAGAGATGATGGGGAATGCCAGGTCTTCCTTCATCCTGAATCCCTCTAAGCTCATCACCATTCTTCAGAGAGTTGAGTGCTTACCATGCATTGTGGGCCCTGCAATCTTCAAAGACATGCAAGTTATTAGTACAACCGTTCTCTATTTCCAGAGAAAGAAAGTGTACAGAAGTTCAACTGCACAAGAAAATCGGGATCTTATTTTCAGGAGTGAGTGGTAGAGGTCGTGGGAGTGAAGAAGAATCGATGCTTATGGACTAAAGCTGTGGAATCTGCATCCAGATCACTCTCTGGCAGATTTGAAATGTTCTGCTGGAGTCGATAAAGAAAAGTGGTTCACCACCACCAGATCCACCAATGTCCTTGAGAGAAGGGCTGCCCTGGGAGGCCCATTGCCCTTTTACTCACGGTAGCACTGTTTGTGCTTTCCCATACCATTTTGTTTTTCTCCTAAGAGCTTTTCGTGTGGAGGTAGTTTGTGTAGAGTTGGCTGTATGGTATCAGCTTTCATGATGTGAGACTTAATGGGGCTTTTCCTTTGGTTCTGTACATTCATGTGACACTTGCCACCTTCACCACAGGCTGGCCCAAGCTTGATTCTAGTCCAATGCCAACTTCATTGACCACGAACTGTTCTGAAGTGGGCAAACCGCAGGTATATCAAAGAATGAGCCACCAGCCGCCTTCCTACTGCAGCAGAAGGAAGATTTGAATTTCACATTCTCTGGTCTTCCCAAACGGCTTAACAACTTAGCAAATGCATTTGAAATGTAGCTGTTTACCACATTCACCAGTACTGCAAAGGAGGAAGTACAAATGTTTGAAGATTTACTGAGGCTACAGAAGACCAAAGAAGGGGAATTAGTGCATGATATTTAAGTTAATCATAAATTGCACTGAAATATTGTTTTTTATTGTTATTGAGATAGAGTGTGGAATAGGCCATTCCGGCCCTTCAAGCCGTCCCACCCAGAAATCCCCCTGATTTAGACCATAGACCATAAGACCATAAGACAAAGGAGCAGAAGTAGGCCATTCGGCCCATCGAGTCTGCTCCGCCATTTTATCATGAGCTGATCCATTTTATCCTATTTAGTCCCACTGCCCCGCCTTCTCACCATAACCTTTGATGCCCTGGCTACTCAGATACCTATCAATCTCTGCCTTAAATACACCCAATGACTTGGCCCCCACTGCTGCCCGTGGCAACAAATTCCATAGATTCATCACCTTCTGACTAAAAAAATTTCTTCGCATTTCTGTTCTGAAAGGGTGCCCTTCAATCCTGAAGTCATGCCCTCTCGTACTAGACTTCCCCATCATGGGAAACAACTTTGCCACATCCACTCTGTCCATGCCTTTTAACATTCGAAATGTTTCTATGAGGTCTCCCCTCATTCTTCTAAACTCCAAGGAGTACAGTCCAAGAGCGGACAAACGTTCCTCATATGTTAACCCTCTCATTCCCGGAATCATTCTAGTGAATCTTCTCTGTAACCTCTCCAACGTCAGCACATCCTTTCTTAAATAAGGAGACCAAAACTGCCCACAGTACTCCAAATGAGGTCTCACCAGCGCCTTATAACCCCAGCCTAGTCATGGGAGGATTTACAACGACCAATTAACCTACCAACCAGTACATCTTTGGACTGTGGGAGGAAACCAGAGCTCCCGAAGGAAACCCACGCAGTCACGGGGAGAACGTACAAACTCTTTACAGGCAGTGGTGGGAATTGAACCTGTGTCACCTGTACTGTAAACTGTTGTGCTAACCACTACGCTACCGTGCCACCCTTATGCCTTGTTCCCTTCCTGTCCGTTAAACATCCTCTGTCTCTTCCTGTAACTCTGATTTTGGCTGCTGACCTACCTCTCTTCTGTTGACTGCATCTTCAAATTCTCAATTGGAATCAGACTTATTATCACTGATATGTGATGTGAATTCAGTTATCTTGCAACAGCAATACAGACATAAAAATCTGGAAATTGCAAAAATATAAATAAATAAACATTAAAAATCTATAAGTTGTAAAATACAAGTGCAAAAAGTAATACCGAAGGGCAAAAAGTTGTCCTTAATTCATTAAGTGTAGGTTTTTGGGCTCCGTACTTCCTTCCTGGTGGCAGTAACGAAAAGGGGCCACATTCTGGATGGACAGGGTCCTTAGTAATGGATGCAACCCTCTTGAGGGACCGTTTCTTGATGACGTCAATGGCTCGGAGGGCTGTGCCCGTGATGGAATTAGCGACGCCTGCCCTCTGCAGCCTCTGGTGATCCTGTGCATTGGAAGTGGTGATGCAGCCAGCCAGGATGCTCTCCGCCCTGCACTTGCAAAACAGGGCGGCACAGTAGCGTTGCAGTTGGCACAATGCTTTACAGCACAGGAAATCCGGGTTCAAATCCCGCCGTTGTCCATGAGGAGCGCGCATGTTCTCCCCGTGACTGTGTGGGTTTCCTCCGGGAGCTCTGGTCTCCTCACACAGTCCAAAGACATACAAATTAGCGGGTTAATTAGTCATTGTAGACTGTTCTGCAATTGGTTGGCCTCCGTCTGCCTTGAAGGACAATGGGTGATGATAAGACCATAAGACTGTAAGACATAGGAGCAGAATTAGGCCATTTGGCCCATCGAATCTGCTCCACCATTCAATCATGGCTGATCCTTTTTTTCCCTCCTCCTCAACCCCATTTCCTGGCCTTCTTCCCATAATCTCTGATGCCATGTCCAATGAAGAACCTATCAATCTCTGCCTTAAATACACCCAACTATCATCATCACAAGCCTGAGTGGAACGTATGGAGTGCCTGAGATACCCAGTCACCAACATCCCCCTCTCGGCCTCACCACTGTAGTCCAAAGGAAAGCTTATGAAGCAATACGTTTGGCACCAGCTTGGCTGCAGGAGCTGCCGGAAAGATGTTCAATGACGTCCAGCCGTCTTAGGGACTCCACTCCGGATTTGCTGTCTGGGTTTACTCCCGTAGTCTTCATCTCTCCCAAGGCTGCCCACAAGGCAGTGGAGCTATTTACCCATAGCTGGGGTCTGGTTCACAAGCACTAAGGCATGTCCACACACTGGTGGGCCTGCATGCTACGTGTGCAGGGGCCGGACCTCCTCTCCGTCCTCTGTAGTTCAGCCCGAGTCCGAAAGGAGTTCAGTTTCCGTGTGTTGCCAGCAAGGAGGCTCTACATGGGGCTTGCTGTAGGAGAGGCTGTGTACTGGCAGGGGGAGATTTACACATTCAGCTCTCCTTTTCACCAGACTGCTAGCCAGCAGTGGAAGCTGAAGGTGAGAGCGACAAGCACTGCCCGCTGCATTACCATGCTACATGCATCACAACAACCATCTTGACGTCTGTGATTAGGCTGGGGTTAAATTGGGGGGGGGCGCGGTTTGCTGGGCGGGGTGGTACAGCTCGAAGGGCTGAAGGGCCTATTCCGCACTGTATCTCAATAAATTAACAAGTAAAATAAATGTGCTAGTCTTTGATGACATACCAAATGACCGTAAACTCCTAATAAAGTAGAATCACTGACATGCCTTCTTCATCATTGCATCAATTTGTTGGATGGTTCCCAGGACAGATCCTCTGAGAAGCTGCCTCACCCTGTCCACCACTGACCTCTCAACGTGGTCAGGTGTGTGCTCCCTCGACGTCCCCTTCATGAAGTCCACAATCAATTCCCTGGTCGTACCGATGTTTGAGCTGAGGTTGTTGTTGCGATTTCACTTGACCAGCTGATCTACCCTGTATCCTGTGTGTCTCCTCATCGCCACCTGTGACAGTGCTGCCTGTGGTGAACTTATAGATGCTCTGTCAGCTATGCCTAGTCACATAGTCAGGAGTGTAGAGAGAGAGCAGTTCATCTTCCCCAAATCACTGCAATTCTGCAACTTTATCTCCTTCTTTAGAAACTTTTGTTTAAAACTTGGCTCTTAGCCAAGCTTCTGGGTAGTCATCACATAATCACCTTCAATGCCTACTTTTATTAAGCTTCCGTGAAGCTTATTGCTATGTTTTTCATGCTAAAAAACACCCACCAAGTAAATGCAATGGTTGCTTTTGGTTATGGAGCTCAGTGAAAGGCTCCTTCAATGCTTCTGAATCATCTAGGCTGACATTTCTGTCCCAGTAGGTGAGAAAACCCACCCTCTTGTACGGATACAGGACCCTGTAACCTTGCTATTTTTATTCAGAACAAGTTAACCAGGTGCAAATGCATCTCTTGGAAAGGATAGGACTTGGATTTCTTATTCTACTTTTGGCTGAGTTCCCAGTGAGACGAATACTTTAGCTCACACTTTATCAGTATCAGCCTCAAGGAGAGGCTAAATCCTGACTGAGATTTTGATCAGACAGGATCTGATACCATTTGCTTTCAATTGATGTAAGTGTTTAAAGAAGCACAGCAGAGCCCGGAATATTAGATCATTGCCTTTCTCCCCATGTTCCAGTCTGCTGACCGGAGAAGGGCTGTGGTCTTCACACGGATCAGAACATTGTTTAAATTAAGCGAGAGATTTAATGTCTGCCGAGAATGAGAATGAGAATCAGGTTTATTATCACTGACATATGTCATGAAATTGGATGTTATGTGGTAGCCGTACAGTGCAAGACACAGAAATATTCTTAAGTTACAGTAAAAAGGTAAAAAAAATAAATAGTGGAAAAGAGGAATAGTGAGGTAGTTTTCATGGGTTCCTGGACAGTTCAGAAATCTCATGGCAGAGGGAAAGAGGTTGTTCCTAAACTGGCAGGTTATAACGGGGTGTTAAAAATTCCCACTGATATCCCTATAATTGACAAAATTTTAATCCGCTGCTTGGAGCAGGCACAAAATGTCCATGGCTCCTTTAAAAAGGCAGCCTGGGTTCCTGTGACCGGCTGCCATTATCAACCAAGCACTTGAGGAGGGAAGCAGATCAGGTCGGGCCTGCAGGGGCTGAGATCTGGCCCTCACAGGTGAGTCCTCTTTCCCTTGCTTACTGACTCACTAACCCAATTCAACACACTTCTTGAACTTCTCCTCATTACAGCCTAACTGAGCCTTCCCCAAGACCCCACTTCATAACTTCTGAAGTTGACTTAGAACAATGGTTATGAAAAAAAGGACCAGAATTTCTACAAACACAAGAAAATCTACAGATGCTGGAAATCCAAGGCAAAGCACACAATATTCTGGAGGTCAGGCGGGGTCTATGGAAACGAATACATTTCTACATGGGTTCTTGGATGTTCCTGCCAAATTTTGAAATCACTGGAGAAATCAGATAGGTGGGTAAAAGGTGTCACTTATCAGGGGCAAAGTTCACCTCTGGATTGACAAATGCTAAATGTGTGCAAGAACATCAGCTGTTGGATTACTTTCCTCAGGAGCATTGGTTCTGTTGTTGGACGCACTCTTCTCTAAACAGCTGTTTTCTGTGGTAACGATAGAGCAACTGAGGCCATTTGGGCAACACGTGGCCGTGCTAACCCTCTAAAGTTTTAGTTGCAGTTACGGTAGATCCTCAAGCAAATCCTTCATGGAAGTTCCTGACTCTTGTTTATTCTCGGATTGCTGTTCGTTAAATAATTGCTCTTGCTATTCCAGTTGTTTACTGGCTGATATCTGTAGTTTGTCACCACTTCGGGATTTGATATTGCTTCAAATCCTCTTGACCGTTTCACTGTGTCTGAGAATACGCCGCAGTTTCACCTACAGACCGAAAACAGCAATATCTGGGGCGAGCCAGAAGGAATAAATTTCCCCAGAAACCTTGAGTGAACCCACAGACAGCAACTTCCAAGCTGTAAATAATAATTTTATAATAAGAGGTACAGGACTGTATGGAGCTTTCGCTGTCAAATAAAAACATTTTGTAACATGATCCATTCATGGCCATCCACACTGAGTTGATGCTAGACAGGACTAAGCCTGTTTTAGGAGGTGTAAAGCTATGCAAAGACATCAATCTTTTATTGCTAGCTCAATATTGTTGGAAGTTCAATTCCCCAGAATCAAGTTAAAACACGAAATTAAATCCAAATGTTGGAATTGCTAAGGCATTGTTATTTCAAAATATTTCATTAAATATTAAGTTATGAAACAAATACATTTTTTCACAGTGGTTCGGGAGGCACCTGAACTGGTTAGATGGTAACACCGTCTGCCGAAGGGTTTCAGCCCAAAATGTTGACTGTACTTTATTTCATAAACGCTACCTGGCCTGCTGAGTTCCTCCAACATTTTGTGTGTGTTGCTCGGATTTCCAGCATCTGCAGATTTTCTCTTGTTTGTGGTAACACCCCTCGAATGTTTAGGTGGTACCAAAACTCGTCAGGTGGTATTACATCTGGTTACATAGTGTCAGAATTAGTTAGATAAAATCATTTACTATTGACTAGCTGTTGATCATAGAGTGCCTGTCCTTGCACACTTATACTGGACGCCATGAGTTACTACAAGATAATTCTACATAATTCTAGTTAAATACTATGAGACCTTAAGTAAAAGAAATCCTAGATGGTCCCTAAGCTGATTATATAGTCAGTCTGGACCTCGTCTGGTCAAACTGCACCGGGATAGATTGGATAATCTCATCGATAAAGACAGAAAGAAAGTTAGCATCAATGCCAGCGCCTTTTCCCAGGGGGGTCAATGGCCAATTCTAGAGGACATCCATTCAAGGGGAGTAGAGGAAAGCTACAGCAAGATGTCAGAGGCAAGTCTTGTTCACACCAAGAGTGGTGGGTGCCTGGAATGCCCTGCCCCTGGAGGTGGTAGACGCTGATACAATAGGGGTACTTAAGAGACTGCTAGATAGGCACGTGGATGTAAGAAAAATGGAGGGTTATGGACTGTGGCGGGTGGGGGGGGGGGAGGTTAGATTGATCGTGGAGCCGGTTTACAACATTATGAGCTGAAGGGACATACTGTGCGGTACTGTTCTCTGATGTGTGCTGACATCAGGGTGCAACCATCTTTATTTGTCTCCCTCTGTTGGTTAACTGTCGGTAGCCAGTACCTCAGAAACCCATGGTTTAACCGCCTAACTGAATATATGAGTGATGGTCCAGTCTCTGTAAGAATTAAGTAATATAACGTCAACTAAATATTACCAAAGATGGTAAGGTAGTACGAGCCCTTGTTATAGAAAATTTAGAAAAGTACCACACAAGCAGAGGCTCTTCAACCCACCATGTCTGTGCTAACTGTTACTCCAATCTAACTAATTCCATCTGCTTACAGATGGTCCCTATCTGTCTATTTCTTATCTATTCATGTGTCTGTCCAAATGTCTCTATTTTATCTGGTTTTACCACCTCCCCGGCAGTGTGTTCCAAGCACCTACCACACTCTGTGTGAAAAAAAAACTTGCCTGGCACATCTCCTTTAAACTTTACTCCTCCTGCTTTCAATCTATGGCCTCTAGCATTCAATACTTTCACCTTGGGAAAAAGATTCTGACCATCTCTATCTCTCTTCATGTTAGGTCACCTCTCAACCTCCAACACTCCAGGGAACACAATCCACAATCCAACGTCCTCCGACACTCCAGGGAACACAATCCAACTTCCTCTGATTGCAGGGAACACAATCCACAATCCAACTTCCTCCGACACTTCAGGGAACACAATCCAACTTCCTCCGACACTCCAGGGAACAAAATCCAACTTCCTCTGATTGCAGGGAACACAATCCACAATTCAACTTCCTCCGACACTCCAGGGAACACAATCCAACCTCCTCTGACACTCCAGGGAACAAAATCCAACTTCCTCCGATTGCAGGGAACACAATCCACAATCCAACTTCCTCCAACTCTCCAGGGAACACAATGCAAGTTTCTCCAAGCTCTCCTTGCATTCCGTGCAGGCAACATCCTTGTGAAGCTCTTCCGCACCCTCTCCAAAGTCGCCACACCCTTCTTTAGAGTGGCAATCAGAACGGTACACGATACTCCAAATGTGGTCAAATAACCTCCTCAGTGTCAACAAGACAAAGGAGATGGTTGTTGGCTTCTCAGAACCTGCACCATTCACGCCCCTCTGAACATCGATGGCTCAGCAGTGGAAACGGTGAGCTGTTTCAAACCCCTGGAGTGCACAACTCCACAACCTCTCATGGTCCCTGAACACATTCTACACAATCAGGAAAACTCACCAACGCCTCGACTTTCTGAGAAGGCTGAAGATGGCTGGACTGTCCATGTCTGTACTCATGTCATTTGACAGATATACAGTAGAGAGCATCCTAACAAGCAGCATCACTGCATGGTACGGAAACTGCACTGTGGTGATGAGGAAGGCTCTACAATGAGCAGTTAAAATTACTTCACCAAATAGTAAGGCTGATAAACAACTCCATCCCCAAACACCACTACTTTATCACTTCTTATAGCAACCCCACCACAGAAATCCAGTTCAAGTTGTTTAATTTATTGGTCACCTATGTACAGACACTCCTGTGCCTAGCGTCACTTTATGGGCATACAGTCAATCTATGTATATAAGCTATATTATGTATTTATATTTATTGTGTTTTATATTATTATTGTATTTTTATCTTATTGTGTTTTTTTTGTGCTGCATTGGATTTGGAGTAACAATTATGTCATTCTCCTTTACACTTCTGTACTGGAAATAACATTAAACAATCTTGACTTGACTTACGACTTCACTAAAGTTGTGTACAGCTTCTCAACTTTTATGGCCCTAGCTAATGAAGACAAGTATGCCATACGCCTGCTTTACAACCCTACCAGCTTCATGTTGCCTCTTTCGGAGAGCCGTGCACTTTCAGCCCAAGATCCCTCTGCATATCAATGCTCTGAGGGGTGCTGTGTATTTTCCTCTTGCATTTGACCTCTCAGAATGCAACACCTCACACATGTTCAGATGAAACTCCATTTGAACTGGATTTCTGTGGTGGGGGTTGCTATAGCCCTAATGGGCCGAATGGCCTCCTTCAGTATAAGACTTTGACAGAAAGCAAGTTACAAAGCCTCTGAGTGCCACAACTGAGATGTGTTGGCATGAAATTTTCCTCTCTAACTTTTATCAAACCTGTAGCTTTCATAATCTTCTCTTCTACAAAAGAACGGAGGCAAAGGAAAAGATTTCAGGCTTCAAAGACCAGATGATATCCAGTTTGGACTGGATGAAATGGGACTTGAATAGGTAACAAAAGGTAAAGACGTCTGGTAAGGAAGAAAATAGAAGAGACTTTGGGTTTGTGTTGGTGCAGCTGGGGAGGGAAGGTAACAAGAAGGTACTTGATATAAATACAATCATTTTCACTTGCTTTAGCAATTTTTTAATTTGATCACAGTACAAAAGAGATTTAAACCAGTTTTAGTTATTGAAGCATTTTCCAACTCTCACCAGTTCAACTGTTTGCTATTGACATTGGGAGGCCTGAAAAAGACCTTAACCAAGCAACTCAAATGCAAACACCAGACACCGATTTCCCTGTGCTCCGTGGAACAAAACTGAATATTCCTTGGATATTTTATTTTATTTTGTGATACGGTGCAGAACAGGCCCTTTGGGCCGAACAAGCCAGAGACCACCCCGATTCGATGGCAGCCACGTGTTGGCGCTGTCCGTTTGCAGCGTGCACACACGAGGTTCAATGGCCACTGTAAGTTGCCCCTGGAGTGTAGGTAGGAGGAAGAATCTGGAGGGGTGTGTGAGCTCCTGTAGGAAGTTGTCATGTTTTCCAACGTCTCATCATGAACTGTTGGAATCAGAATCAGGTTTAATATCCCCGGCGTATGTCATGAAATTTGTTAACTTTGTGGCAGCAGTACAACGCAATACATGATAAGTATAGGAATTACACTAGGTATATGTATTTATATTAAACAGTTAAGATAAGATAAGTAGTGTAAAAATAGAATTTTTTTAAAAGGTAGTGAGGTAGTGTGCACAGATTCAATGTCCATTTAGGAATCAGATGGCAGAGGGGTAGAAGCTGTTCCTGAATCACCGAGTGTGTGCCTTCAGGTTCCTGTACCTCCTTCCTGATGGTATCAATGAGAAGAGGGTACGTCCTGGGTGACAGGGGTCCTTAATAATGGACGCCGCCTTTCTGAGGTCCCCCTCCTTGAAGATGTGCTGGACACTACGGTGGTACAGCAGGGGACTGTTTGGTAGGGATCTTTATCTTGGGGTTAATGAGTATTTGAGTTATCTGCTCACATGCTTCAGTAAAAGCATTAACAATAGTTGGGGCTCAGCCTCTGAACTCATGCAAACACAAACATAATTGTTTCCAAATGCACAGTGGACATCTCAGTGACTTTCTTCACCAAGAGAGGACATTAAGGATACTGGTTCAACTAGGCACGAAGAGAATATTCATACAGCTTTGGAATGCCCATCGTTTCCATGTAGAACTGTTCACAGTTTGAATTAAATACTGACTATTAGAGTGAATAATGTCCCACAAGTACTTGGATACATAAAAAAACTAAAAGTGAAGCTGGAACACTTAGGAAAGTTTGGTTCTGTATCTTGTCAAAGTAATTACAGTCTGGTCATTTTAGCTGCTGACATGTTGCTTGTGTAAATGACATCATGGAAATGTATGGATATGCTGAAAGCGATGGAGATTCTTGGTCATTAATGGTAACGGTCTTTAAGTGGAATTTCCTGGATAATATGCAATGTATTGATGGTCTGGTGTCACCCACCCAAAGGTTCATGGTTGGGTTAGAATGTTAAATTAAATTATGAAGGGTCTTTATGATTGTCTATAAATCAGGAAAATGCTCCAGGAAATAACATTCTAAATAGTGCAGTAAATAATAATGTAACACTATTGTTAAACTTAACTTATTAAGTACTGACAAAATAACTAGCACAATCACGTGTTATTGTTGGTAATTCTGCTGTTTGCTTCTTCAGTGGTATCTACCCTTGATAATTCACTCTCCACACAACAGACGTCCTGTTTCATGCCCAAGGAATATCTGAACACTGTAAATTGTTTGAGGCTGCTTTCTTCCCCAACTCATTGCTGAGTGTTGTAGGATGTGGTAAAAGGCTTTCTGCTAACTTACTCATGTTGCATTGTCCTGTTAAATTTCTGGAGGTTGCCATATGAATTGAGGGATAGATAGTAAACTGTAAATGTTAATACCTAAAAGTTATGTGTGTTACTGTGCAGAAACATTTAAAAACTTTCAACAGTACTAGTGATCTTCCTAACCACTAACTCTTTCAGTATGATCTGACTGCAATGCCCAGTAGTATAACTCCAATCTGTTGGCTGCACATTGGTACTGAAGTGAACATCAAAGAAAATGAATAAAGAATAGAAAGTGAGAAAAAAAAGTTAAGTTCTTGATCAAACAGAATTAAAAATTGTAGGTTCAGCATGCCAACGTATTGTTTAAGTCTCCAGACCCAGTGAAAGGGAGAACAAAAGTGGCTGCAGGTGGGCAGAGCAGAAAATGATCAAGAGGTAGAAACACGCTCTAAATGGAGCCTGAAACATGGCAGCCCTGATGGACATTCACCACCAGTGAGTTATAGGACCTCCACCATGGAACAGCAGAGTGCCACTAGCCTAGGCCTTTCAACTTTTCAAAACAATATCTCAGCGTGAACACACACAAATGCTGCAGGAACTCAGCAGACCAGGCAGCACCTATGGAGAAGAGTACAGTCGACGCTTCAGGCTGAGACCCTTCGACAGGACTAGCTTGTACGATGATCTAAGTCATGGATTAGATGAATACATGGACAGAGAAAGAATGAGATGTCCAGTGATGAATAGTATCCTAAGTAAATGTTGTAGTCCAGATTCAAACAGATCAGGCAGTGCTGAAGGCTGAGAGACAAGGAATGAGGCAAATGGAGAAGAGAAGTGTTCGTCTTTATCAGAACCAAGGGCCGTAACTTCTCTCATTGACATGCTTGTACATCAGCAGTGACCATTTCTCCTCAGTGGGTGGAATACAAACAACAGAAAATCTGCAGACGCTGGAAATCCAAGCAACACACACAAAATGCTGGAGGAACTCAGTGGGCCAGGCAGTATCTAAGGAAATGAGTACAGTCATCGTTTCGGGCCAAGACCTGATGAAGAGTCTGGGCCCGAAATGTTGACTATTCACTCTTTTCCATAGATGCTGCCTGGCCTGCTGAGATCCTCCAGCGTTTTGTGTGTATTGGGTGGAACACAGGCTCATTTTCTCCAAGATTTCCCATTGCATTGCTTCCACTAGTTACGCAGAACACATCAGATGCAAATGAATCCAAAGACTCTTTTCAGACCTGAGGGCTGCAGCCAGTCGATATGTACGACACTAGCCAGTTCTGCTGGAGGATTTTCATCTGCAATACTTACCCAGATTCTCCATGGACACTGCTGAGCTATTTTTGCAGCTCTGACCTGCAATTCTTCTTGGGGCGGTGGGGTGGAGATACATATCTACCAAAGGAGGTGTAAGCACTCCTTCCCTCTGCCAGCCTGCAGGTCACCCTTGGGCGAGGTGTAGCACCTGCTTAGACCCCCATTCAGGGTCACGTGAAGCCGTGGGAGCAGGTGGTGGATGGTTGTACGAGCAGGATGGTGCAGATCACAAGTCCTGGTTATCTGACCACTGACACCAGGAAGACAATCCTGATAAAGGGTCTTGGCCTGAAACATCAACTGTTTATTCCCATCCATAGATGCTGTTTGACTTGCTGAACTCCTCCAGCACATTAGATTAGATTATGAGGACATGCAGTCCTCTTTTATTGTCATTTAGTAATGCATTCATTAAGAAATGATACAATGTTCCTCCAGAATGATATCACAGAAACACAAGACAAACCAAGACTGAAAAGCTGACAAAAACCACATAATTATAACATATAGTTACAACAGTGCAAAGCAATACCGTAACTTGATAAAGAACAGACCATGGGCACGGTAAAATAAAGTCTCAAAGTCTCTCGAAAGTCCCATCGTCTTACACAGACAGTAGAAGGAAAAAAAAAACTCTCCCCGCCATGAACCTCCAGCGCCGCAAACTTGCCGATGCAGCACCCTGGAAGCACCAGACCACAGCCGACTCTTGAGTCCATCCGAAAACTTCGAGTCTCTGGCCAGCCCTCTGACACCGAGCACTGAGCACCATCTCTGCTGAGCGCTTCGACCCCAGCCCCGGCAACAGGCAATAGGCAAAGCTGAGGATTTGGGGCCTTCCCCTCCAGAGATTCTCAATCGCACAGTCGCAACGGCAGCGAAGCAGGCATTTCAGAAGTTTCTCCAGATGTTTCTCCGTGCTTCTCACGTCTGTCTCCATCAAATCAGGATTGTGCACAGCCCCTACTTAACAAATACCATATCATTTCGGAGCCGCCGCGCGAGCTACATCGTGCCATCTTCTCCATCCCTCCCATTGTGTGTATTGCTCAAGATTTCCAGTATCTATGATGATAACCATGTTGACCTACATTTTACAGCCATTATATGTCCCTCTGTATGTTCTCGTTCTCTCTCTTCTATCCCCCTCTCTCCCTCCCCTACTTCCCTCATTAATCTATAAACCATATCGTTTAGACCATAAGATATAGGAGCAGTATTAGGCTATTTGGCCCATCAAATCTGCTCCGCCATTTCATCATGGTTGATCTAATTTTCCTCTCAGCCCCAATCTCCTGTCTTCTCCCCGTATCCCTTCATGTCCTGACTAATCAAGAATCTATCAACCTCTGCCATAAATATATATAAAGACTGGGCCTCCACAGCCGCCTGTGGCAAAGAATTCCACAGATTCTCCACTCACTGACTACAGAAATTCTTCAACAGCTTATCCCCATGGGAAACCTGGTCCCACACTAACAGAGGTATTCTCTTCACCCTATCCATCCCTTCCTCCCTGCAACTTCAAACCAATGCTTTCTCTCTTGGCAGACTCAAGAGATTCTGCAGGTGCTGGAAATTCAGAGTAACACATACACACACTTTTTTTTTGTTTTGCTCTCTTGAATTGAGACATAACTCTGTTGCTCTTCCCACAGATGCTGTCTGATGCACTGAGTGGGTTCTGTTTTCATGTTCGATGAGAATTTAGCAAGTCTTGTTCTTTCCACCCACATTGTTCCAGACTGATGCAATTAGGTAAAAAGCCAAACCACATTCCTTTTCAGACAGTGAACAACGTAACAGTCAGTTGCATCTTACAGTGGCGGTGGTCTGAGGTATCACAGAAACCGCTCAAATTAAATCCTTCTTAAATTCAGAACTTACGCTGCTTGCGTTTTGTTATTCTTTTACTGGAATTTTTCACATGATCCTGATTTTTAATATCCATGAAATTCAGTATACACACACGCAAACTATAAAGCACTTGCTACTGGAGGGAACAAGAGACCGATGTTAAATATAGTTTTCCTTGCGCTATCCTAGTCACGTGAAAAACCGTGTTTGCTGCTATTTACTCCCCCACCTCCCCAGCACCAGTTTTCCACGTCCACTGGCAACATCGAGGTGCCAGTTTCAACACGACCTGCCCACCTAAAATGGGATTGGCAAAAGTTAAATCGTGGGGGTCAACCAGAAGCGAGGGCTGTGAGACTGCCCCCGGCTGCCGTGCATTGTGTCTGCAAACTGTGCAGTGATCTGCCCTGCTAATATGATGAACTGAATACCCAGGCATGGAGCCCACTCCAGGGATTTGGATCTAAGGACTCAGTTTGGTTCGGAATGCTGTTGATGTTGCTTGCTTCTATTGTTTATGCGATTTGTTTTGTGTTTTCCTTTCTCTTTCTCTGTGGGCACTGGGGGGAGGGATTGGTCTTATTTTTCTTTATTGGGTTCTTTTGGGTTCCTTGCTTCGCGACTGCCTGTAAGCAAACAAATCTCAAGGTTGTATAATTTATACGTCCTTTGATAATAAATGCACTTTGAAACTTTGAATCAGAATCAGGTTTATTATCACTGATATATGTCAGGAAATTTGTTGTTTTGTGGCAGCAGTGTGATACAAAAAAATTACTATAAGCTACAATAAGAAATATTTGGAAAAATAATGTGCAAAAAGAGAGCAAAAAGGGAGAGGTTGTTTCGGGGTTCCAGAAATCTGACGGCAGAGGCCAAATGCTGTTCCTGAAATGTTGAGCCAGTGTCTTCAGGCTCCTGTACCTCCTCCCTGATGGTAGCAATGAGAAGAGGGGTCTTCAGGCTGCTGTACCTCCTCCCTGATGGTAGCAATGAGAAGAGGGGTCTTCGGGATCCTGTACCTCCTCCCTGATGGTAGCAATAAGAAGAGGGGTCTTTGGGCTCCTGTACCTCCTCCCTGATGGTAGCAATGAGAAGAGGGGTCTTCAGGCTGCTGTACCTCCTCCCTGATGGTAGCAATGAGAAGAGGGGTCTTCGGGATCCTGTACCTCCTCCCTGATGGTAGCAATAAGAAGAGGGGTCTTTGGGCTCCTGTACCTCCTCCCTGATGGTAGCAATGAGAAGAGGGGTCTTCAGGCTGCTGTACCTCCTCCCTGATGGTAGCAATGAGAAGAGGGGTCTTTGGGCTCCTGTACCTCCTCCCTGATGGTAGCAATGAGAAGAGGGGTCTTCAGGCTGCTGTACCTCCTCCCTGATGGTAGCAATGAGAAGAGGGGTCTTTGGGCTCCTGTACCTCCTCCCTGATGGTAGCAATAAGAAGAGGGGTCTTTGGGCTCCTGTACCTCCTCCCTGATGGTAGCAATAAGAAGAGGGGTCTTTGGGCTCCTGTACCTCCTCCCTGATGGTAGCAATGAGAAGAGGGCATGGCATGAGTGACGAGGGTCCTTAATAATGGATACTGCCTTCTTGAGGCATTGCCTTTTGAAAATGTCCTCAAACGAGGGGAGGCTCGTGCCTGTGAGGGAGCTGGCTGAGTTTGCAATCCTCTACAGCTTTTTCTGACCCTGTGCATCAGTGCCTCCAGACCAGACGTTGATGGGACCAGTCAGAATGCTCTCCGTGGTACATCTATAGAAATTCGCTAGAACCTTTGGTGACATACCAAATCTCCTCAAGCTCCTAATGAAACATAGCCGCTGACATGCCCTGCATATGTTGGGCCCAGGACAGACCTTCAGGAGTGTTGATACCCAGGAACTTGAAGCTGCTCACCCTTTCCACCGTTGATCCCTCGATTGGGGGCTGGTGTGCATTCTCTGGACTTGGTCTCCCTGAAGTCCACAATCAGGTCCTTGGGTCTCACTGACACTCAGTGCCAGGCGGTTGATGTGACGCCACTCAGCCAGCCCATCTACCCCGCTCCTGTACGCCTCCTCATCGCCATCTGAGATTCCGCCAACCACGGTTGTGGTCAATGGCAAATCTATAGATGGCCACACAGTCGTGTGTAGAGAGGGTAAAGCAGTGGGTTAAGCAAGAATCCCAGTAGTGCCTCAAACCCATTATTGTCACCACCACAACGTCAACCATCTGCAGGCTCTGCAAGATATACAGTGATGTCACTTGGACATTCATTTGTGCCAATGGAAGATTGGCCTCAGAAACTGATCACTCGGAGTGGAGCTATTACTTTAAGAAGCACTCTCCAGCAACTTGAATGACATTGTGTATTTTAGCTAAGGCATTTCAGAGCTTGGCATTTATTTATATTTCAAGTGTTGCCTTCCTTGGCTTAACTAATCAATTCAGACCTTCTTTGTATCTTTGTTCAGTGCGAATAGAGCAAGTGGAAGGGAACGAATACAGAATGAAAAAGAGGTTGAAGAGTGTTTGCATTTGTACAAGGACCGTCAACTTTTCAAACTTTATAAATTAAGGCATGCTGGGGGACCAAGGAACTGTGGAGCACGTCCCAGCGACCAGGTGTCTGGCTCTGTGGCTCAGAGGAGGAGGAGGGAGAAAAGGACAGCAGTAGTGATAGGGGGTTCCTCAGTCAGAGGAGTGGACACAAGATTCTGTGACTCACACAGATGGTATATTGCCTCTGAGGTGCCAGGGTCAGGAATGTCTTGGATCGGGTCCAGGCCATTTTAAAGGGGGAGGGTGAACAGGTGGAAGTCATGGTACATGTGGGTACTAATAACACAGGTAGGAACAGGGAGGGGTCCTGAAGAGAGAATATAGGGAGTTAGGTAGAAAGTTGAAAAGCAGGACCACAAGGGTAGTGATCTCTGGATTGCTGCCTGTACCACGTGCCAGTGACGGTAAGAATTGGATGATTTGGCAGATGAGTACATGGCTGAAGAATTGGTGCAGGGGGCAGGGTTTCAGATTGCTGGATCATTGGGATCTTTTCTGGGGAAGATATAGTCATAGTCATAGTCATAGTCGTAGTCATACTTTATTGATCCTGAGGGAAATTGGGTTTCATTACAGTTGCACCAACCAAGAATAGAGTATATATATAGCACTATAAAACCATAATAATTAAATAATAATATGTAAGTTATGCCAGGACCAGGACCAGCCTATTGGCTCAGGGTGTCTGACCCTCTAAGGGAGGAGTTGTAAAGTTTGATGGCCACAGGCAGGAATGACTTCCTATGACGCTCAGTGTTGCATCTCAGTGGAATGAGTCTCTGGCTGAATGTACTCCTGTGCCCAACCAGTACATTATGTAGTGGATGACCTGTACAGAAAAGGATGGGTGGAACCTGAACCCAAGGGGGAATCAATATTCTTACAGGCAGGTTTGCTGGAGCTGTTGGGGCAGGTTTAAACTAATTTGGCAAGGGGATGGGAACTGGAGTGATAGGCTGATGATGGGGCAGTTGGTTTACAAGTAGATGCAGTGTGGAGTGAGACTGTGAGGAAGGACAAGCAGATGATAGGGCAAAATTGCAGTCAATGGGATGAGTTAAAGTGGGGGCCAAAATCAAAAAGGGTGATGCATACAAAACGAAAGATGTTATATTTGAAAGCATGCAATATACAGAATAAGGTAGGTATCTTGTAGCGCAATTAGAGATCGGCAGGTATGAGGTTGTGGACATTTCTGAGTCATGGCTGAAAGAAGATTATAGTTGGGAGCTTAATATCCAAGGATAGACATTGTATCAAAAGGACAGGCAGGAACACAGAGAGGAATGGCAAGGCTCTGTTGGTAAAAGATGAAATCAAATCCTTAGAAAGAGATGACATACAGCAGGATCAGAAGATGTAGTATTTTTGCAGGGGTAAAAAACCCTGTTGAGAGTTACAGTGTACACAGGCCTCTGATCAGTAGCCAGCATGTAGGCTATAAATTACAAAAGGAAATAGAAAAGGCATGTAAAAATATCAATATTGTGATAATCATGTTGGTTCTCGATCCCAAGAGAGGGAGTTTGTGGAAAGCCAATGAGATGGCTTTTTAGAGCAACTTGTGGTTGACCCCACTAGGGAAACATTAATCCTGGATTGGGTGTTATGCAATGACCCAGATTTGATTCGTAAGCCGAAGGTAAAGGAACCCTTAGGAGGCAGTGATCATAATTTGATAGGATTCACTCTGCAGTTTGAGAACGAGAAGCTAAAATCAGATGTATCAGTATTACAGTGGAGTAACGGGAATTACAGAAGCATGAGAAGGTTGACTGCAAGGGGACACCAGCAGGGGTGATGGCAGAACAGCAAAGGCTGGTATTACTGGGGAAAATTCAGAAGTCACAGGAAAGATCCATCCCAAAAATGAATAAGCGGTCTAAAGGGAGCATGAGGCAAAGGTGGCTGACAAGTGAAGTCAAGACACCATAAAAACAAAAGTGAGGACATATAATATAGTAAAAATTAGTGGGAAGGTAGAGGATTGAGAAACTTTTAAAAACCAAAAAAAAACCAAAAAGTCATAAAGTGAGAAAAGATGAAATATGAAGGTAAGCTAGCCAATAATATAAAAAAGGATACAAAAAGTTTTTCAGTTATACTGTATAAGGAGTATGTAAAGGAGACAAGAATGGATATCAGACCACTGGAAAATGACGCTGGAGAGGTAGTATTGGGGACAAACAAATAGCACAAGAACTTACTAAGTATTTTGCATCAGTCCTCGCTGTGTAAGACACCAGGAGAATGCCAGAAATGTCAGGGGGTAGGAGTGAGTGCCAGTGCTACTACTGAAAAGACATTGCTTGGAAGGCTTAAAAGTCTGAAGGTGGATAAGTCACCTGGACCAGATGGACTACAACCCAGGGTTCTGAAAGAGGTAGCTGAAAAGATTGTGAAGGTATTACTAATGATCTTTCAAGAATCACTAGATTCTGGAATGGTTCCAGAGGTCTGGAAAATTGCAAATGTCACTCCATTCTTTCAGAAGGGAGGGAGGCAGAAGAAATGAGATTTTAGACCAGTTAGCCTGACTTAAGTGGTTGGAAAGATGTTGGGAGTCTATTATCAAGGATGAGGTTTCAGGGTATTTGGAGGCACATGAAAAAATAGGCCACAGTCTGCATGTTTTCCTTAAGGGGAAATCTTGCCTGACAAATCTTTTGGAAGTCTTTGAGGAAATAACAGGCAGGATAGACAAAGGAGAGTCAGTGGATGTTGTTTATTTGGATTTTCAGAAGGCCTTTTGCAAAGTGTCACACATGAGGCTGCTTAACAAAATAAGAGAGGATGGTATTACAGGAAAGGTGTTAGAATAAATAAAAGATGGGCTGACTGGCAGGAGGCAATGAGTGGGAATAAAGGGGGCCCTTTCTGCTTAGCTACCAGTGACTAATGCTGCGAAGCAGGGGTCAGTGTTGAGACCGCTTCTTTTTTACACTGTATGTCAATGATGTGGATGAAGGAATTGATAGCTTTGTGGCCAAGTTTGCAGATGATGCAAAGACAGGTGGAGGGACAGGTATGGTGAGGGAGAGCAGGGTCTCTGCAGAAGTACTTAAGAGTTGGGAGAATGGGCAAGGAAGTGGCAGATTGAATATAGTGCAGGGTAGAGTATGGACATGCACTTTGGTAGAAAGCATAAAGGCATAGACTTATATTGTAAATGGAGTGAAAATACAAAAGTCAAAGGTGCAGAAGGACTTGGGAGTCCTCATACAAGATTCCCAAAATGTTAACTTGCAGGTTGAGTCAGTGGTGAGGAACACAAATGCGATGTTAGCATTAATTTTGAGAGGACTTAAATTCAAACTCTAAGATGTAATACTGAGGCTTTATAAGGCATTGGTCAGACCACACTTGGAAATTGTGAGCAGTTTTGGGCCCCTTATCTAAGAAAAGATGTGCTGGCATTGGAGAGGGTCCAGAGGAGGTTCATGACAATTATCCCAGGAATGAAAGGGTTAACATGTGTGGTGCGTTTGACGGCTCTAGGCCTGTACTCGCTGGAAGTTAGAAGAATAAGGAGGGATCTCATTGAAACCTATTGAATATTGAAAGGTCTGGAGGGGATGTTTCCACAATGGGAGAGTCTAGAACCAAAGGGCACAACGTCAGAATTGAGAGGTGTCCATTTAGAATAGAGATATGGAAAAAAATTCTTTAGCCAAAGGGTGGTGAATCTGTGGAATTCTTTGCAACAGACGGCTGTGCAGGCCAAGTCATTGGGTATATTTAAGATGACGGTTGATAGGTTCTTGATTAATCAGGGCACCAAAGATTATAGGGAGAAGACAGGAGAATGGGGTTGAGAGGGACAATAAATCAGTCATGATGGAATGGCAGAACAGACTCGATGGGCTGAATGGCCTAATTATGTGCTTAGGACTTATGCTGATGAAGCTGTATGATTCCCCATGGATCCAGACAGAGCAGATATAAACAAAGAATAGTGCTTACCTTGACTGTTCTAGACAGGTAATGGAAGCATTTCTTGCAATTTGCCCAAAAAGAGAAGTCAGCTTACGCAAGGAAACCTGCTATTGACGTTATAAATGCAAAGGAATTAAAATACCCTAAGACAGTATCTGGCTGTGTCGGTGAAGTTTAATCTGAAACTAAAGCTCACTAAAACGTGACAGAGAATTAACATTGATACCGTCTGGATGAAATCACAGATACAAAATTTTCACTTAATTGAAGATCTGAACAAAATTCTGTTCTGTCTCTGCCAGCTCTTTGCTAAAATAATCAATACTGGTCCCACTACTCACTCTATAACCCTTTATGCCCATACAGTACTTGATCAATTTCCTCAGTGCCGGAACAATGCTAGTGCCTTTAACTTTTTTTTATTTGTATGTTTGTTTATTTACTTATTTACAGATACCGCATGGTATTTGGTCCTTCCGGTCAAACGAGCCCACTCTGCCCAATTATATCCACGCGACCCGTACTAACCAGAACGTCTTTGGAACATGGGAGAACACTGGAGTGCCCAGAGGAAACTCACGCAGTCACAGGGAGAATGTACTGACAGCAGCGGGAATTGAACCGGATTGCTGCCGCTGTAATTATGTTACCCTAACCGCTACGTTACCCTTTTAATTGAAGGTCATCCGACAGTCAGCAGTCGCGCTGTGACAGTCTATGGTGGAAAGTGAGAATTAGTGCTAAGCGATAATCTCTGCAAACGTTTGTGAGTTTAATGTATTTTCCTTCAAGTCTTCCCGGTGATAGACAGGTTGATGCCTCCTGAGAATGTCACAGGATTTGTTTTTTTAATATATTCTCTTGTGGAGCTCAAAAGACTAGGAACTGGGGCCTTTTAACAAAACGTGTCTGTCTTTTCTTTTGTGACATGATTACAGTTAATCCCCCTCCATCCAACCCAATAAACCAGCGTCTGCCTCATTCCAGTAAGGTGCTCTCCTGTTTCTGAGGTTAGGCTGACAAAATGTACTCATGAAAGGTGGGCGGACACACTAACAATTAATGATAATGACACACCTAACTGAAAGAGAGAAAATAAAGGATTTATTATGTACCTTTTCAATGGGGGACAAATTCAGGGCTGAGATTCCTCACTCTTATTTGAACACATAATGGACAGGCACTGAGAGGTGAAGACTACCATCCCAGATCAAGGGAAAATACTTCATACTTTACTGTCGCCAAACAATTGGTACTAGAACGTACAATCATCACAGCGATACTTGACTCTGTGCTTCCCACTCCCTGGATTACAAATATTAAATATTAAAAATAGTTAAAATTAGTAAATATTAAAAATTTTAATTATAAATCATAAATAAAAAATAGAAAAATGGAAAGTCAGGTAGTGCAAAAAAACCGAGAGGCAGGTCCGGATATTTGGAGGGTACGGCCCAGATCCAGGTCAGGATCCGTTCAGCAGTCTTATCACAGTTGGAAAGAAGCTGTTCCCAAATCTGGCCGTACGAGTCTTCAAGCTCCTGAGCCTCCTCCCAGAGGGAAGAGGGACGAAAAGTGTGTTGGCTGGCTGGGTCGTGTCTTTGATTATCCTGGCAGCACTGATCCGACAGCGTGTGGTGTAAAGTGAGTCCAAGGACGGAAGATTGGTTTGTGTGATGTGCTGTGCCGTGTTCACGATCTTCTGCAGCTTCTTTCGGTCTTCGACAGGACAAATTCCATACCAGGTTGTGATGCACCCTAGAAGATTGCTTTCTATGGTGCATCTATAAAAATTAGTGAGGGTTTTAGGGGACAGGCCAAAATTGGTGGGTCATTGTTTCAATGAGTGGCTGGGAACACACAGCATGGGACCCTATGTTATGCAGCTGCTCCGGGTGAAGTGTGAAAGAAGGATTGCATTCCTACCGGGAAAATGCTCGTTTCAGAAGTGGACGAGGTTCCCATACCTAGCACAGCCACCATGAGGGGAACATGCAGTCCTCATGGCATTCTTGCTGTGCATGAGCGATCTGACAGGAAGGAACCTTCTCTCCATCTGTCAGGCAAGGCCTTAATGCTTCAATGAGGCATTTTGCCAAATGACTGATATTCTGCCTGCTGGTAGCCCCAGTGAAGTCTTTGGGAAGGGTTTTAAAATCTTTTTTTAAAAAAGACATTCATCCACAGGTTTCTGTCCATTACATATTGATCAGCGGGACCACTGGATCTTAATTTATTTGACCAGGTCTGTATGCATAAATTTACAATGGCATGGTGGTAGCTAAACTGAACAAAAATATGAGTTTGAATCCTAAGACTGCAAACGAAGTACCTAAATTAAATAAACTGGGGTGGAAAGGAAACACTAGTCTTAGTCAGGTTGAACATGAAACTATTGGATAGTCACTAAAAAGTATTTGGTTTTCTGCAACTTACTTACTGCCTGTTACGCCACTGGCGTTGAGGGCAACAATGAAGGTCCTCCATCTCTGGCGGTGTTCAGGGCTTCTTTCATCATGTCAGTAGCTTCCTCTTGGTTTTCACTACTGTCAGTCATGTAAGTCCCGGGTGGAGACTCAGGAATTCCAGCACACTCAGATGTAGAAGGATCCTCATTGCTGTTTCCGTAACAGTTTTGTCTGACCAGTTAGCACTGTTATCCCTGAGCTGAACCCCTGAACCTGGAAGACTGGTGGGCCACTGACCTCTACCCTTTGACCTGTTTGGCATGGGTGACCCCCACCAAGAGCCAAAGTAACAAAGCCCTGACTCACTTTGCTCTCTGGGTCACTGAGGCATGCAAGCTCCAAATCCAACGACAAGGTTGTGGCCCTCTTGGATGGGTTTTCTGAAAATCTGTAGACAATTCCCTGCCTCACATCTGGACCCAGAATTGGAGTTAGCTATTGGCAGGTCTGTAACATTGGTGATACCCAGCAAGGTAGGTACATCAGGTGGAAGACCTGATGCTCAGAGAAAGACCAGAAGGCGAAGTGATAAAGGTCAGAAAAATAGATCCCACACATTGCCAAATCATAAAAAGCATCTGCACAGGAAATGCCACCAATTTTGGTCACATCTTATAGATAAGATAGAGGCAGGAAAGTTGTTTCCACTGGTAGTTGAGAGTGGAACTAGGGGAACATAGCCTCAAGATTCGAGGGAGTAGGTTTAGGACGGAGATGAGGAGGAACTGCTTTTCCCAGAGAGTGGCGAATCTGTGGAATTCTCTGCCCAATGAGGCAGTGGAAGCTACCTCAGTAAATATATTTAAGACAAGGTTGGGTAGATTTTTGCATTGTAAGGGAATTAAGGGTTATGGGGAAAAGGCAGGTAGGTGGAGATGAGTCCATGGTCTGATCAGCCATGATCTTATTGAATGGTGGAGCAGGCTCGATGAGCCAGATGGCCGACTCCTGCTCCTATTTCTTATGTTATGTAAGCTCTTCTTAAAACAATAACCGGAGATGCAAAGTCAACCTGATCCACAGTGTGGAACTTGACCCATCTGAAGTCGGTCACTCACCCAAAGACCGACTGATCATTCCAATACTCTCAGACCATATCAGGATTTTTCTTCCACTACTGCTCCCCGGGCCAACTGTCTGGCACTTGTGTCATGCCCACCTGGCACAGGGCAACCATACCTGAACGTCCCAGCCATGCACACACAACTGTTCATGATAACCACAGATGCACACGCACAAGTAACTGAGAATTATTCACGCCCTAAAATGTAAAGGTAAGCACACGGACGTTTTCCCATTGTCAAATGGATGTCACTGTCAGTGTTAGTAACGAGGCCTCTCCCGGAATAGATTTGTTACTGTGGATGGCAAAGTTGGATCTACACAAAGCCTCTCCCTGAAGCAGCCTTGCGTCTCCCTCGCCTCTCCTGCCCCGCCGAAGTCACCACAACTTCCCCATTGCCAGTTACCTGGGAGGAGGAAACCTCAGTGGCCCTTAATCGGCCAGTGACCGGCGCAAAGTAGGCAGCGTTCCGCCGGCACTAACAGGACGTGGCGGGAGAAATTGCTTTCAGTGCATTGGCATTAACCTGCCGTGGGAGGCCATTCCGAGAGCAGCCCGGTGAGATTCGGAGGGATGGATCCTCGCACCATGTGCTGACGGAGGGATCTCCGCACTTACAAGAGGTTCTGTTTTCTCTGGCAAATAGCCTTTAAAGTTGGAAATGTTTTCGTTCGGTTCGCGGTTCCTCGGCGGCTGATGCGAAACGGCAGCGACGGGTCGCAAGTTCCCCTCTGCCCAGCGTGGAACGCCAGGCCGATGGATGATCGATCATCTGGTTTCGTGGTGCTTTCACCTCAGCGTGCCGGTGAGCGAGGAGATAATGAGCGAGATCTGTTGGTATTTATTTGTGTGCTTGTTGTTATATATATATATATGAAACAGGGCTGCCCCTCGCGTTGCCGGCCTGCCGTCTGTGGCTGAGGACCGGAGCCTCTGTCCAGGCGCCAACGCTGACAGCCCCGCGAAGCCTGAGAGGGAAGACGGCGAGATCTGTCTGAGACTGACTGACAGGGGTCTGGCGCCCTGCCAGGGTCTCGGCTCACCCCCAGACTGAGGAATGCAGCGCCCGGGAGAGGGGGAACACCGGAAGAAAGTCCCATGATTCTGGCTCCACGCCTAGACTCTGGGCTGAACCACCCTCCCCCCGACCAGCCCTATCTGCAGTCCTACAGCCACCGATTCGCCCCACTGACTCTCAACACTCACTCACTCGCAATCTGCTCCTTTTATTGTCTCCCTGCAGCCTCCATTTCTTAGGGGTGTGGGATTACCCTGGAGGATCCTGCCTCTCACCTGGGAGAACATGCAGACCCCTCACAGTCGGCACCAGGGATGAGGATCGAGCTGGGACGGTGGGACAGCAGCACTATCAGCTGAACCACCGGGCAGCCCAGGTATACACAGCAAACATTACTGGTACTGGTCATCATCGGCATTCATTGTGCCAGCAATTCAGCACATTTCCTCGTGTGGCTACTGTTTCTTCCTCAAGCACTGCAGCAGTGAAATGCTCCTTACACAGGGCCCGGCCTTCTGTGGCAGGACCTTAGTCTGTGGCTCCTCCCCACAGAGCTTCAGCGTGAGGCCCTCACCAGGTGCTCCTGCATCCTGGAAAGTTCCAGTTTACAGGCATTGACTTATGCACACATCCTTGTTCTGGAAGACCAGCAAACTTCGCACAGACCAGAACAAGTCCCTCACTCAGTATCTGTGGTTGTTTGGCTGGTGCCCACCCTGAAAGTACCAATGGGTGGTGTCTACCTTGGTACTGCCCATGGGTGCTGTCCACCCTAGTACACCCATGGGTGGTATCTACCCTAGTAGTACCCATGGATGCTGTCCACCCTGGTGGTGCCCATGGGTCGTGTCTACTCTGGTGGTGCCCATGGGTGGTGTCTACCATGGCAATGCCCACCCTGGTGGTGCCCATGGGTGGTGTCAACCCTATTGGTGCCCACACTTGCTGCCATTAACAATGTTACAAGGACGAGGCTGATGACGAACCCAAGTGCAGGACACAGGCACAGAGGGCAGAGTCGTGAGGCATTAGCACAGCCGCGAACGGGGAGCCGGTACCCAGGAGAGTCTTTACATGGAGACGAGGTTTACGTAGAGCATCCAGGAAATGATGCGGAGCTTGGCACTGCCAGTCCCAAGGAATCAGGAAACAAGGTTTACTCACACTAGAGTCAACCAACAAACGGGCAAAGCATGGCTGTGTTGCCCGAGTTTTGTCCCATGTTCGTTAATGGGAACCAAGTGTGTTGTAATTAGTGGAACTGGGAATGATTGGAAATCAGACGCGGGGATTAAGGCCCAATTAAGGAGGTAATAGCAAGATGGGGAATTGCCAGATGGGACCATGACAAACAATGCTCAATCCAAATAGTTGCCAAGCAATGGGAAACACCAGGAGACCTTGGGCAAAAAGAGGCAAAATGCCCATTTTCCAATGATAAATCTTAACTCGCTCCTTTTCCTTATCTTTTCGGTTCTGCTGAGGATTTTACCATGATGCTACTTTCTCTCTTACTCCTGTCCAGACTGCAGTTGGAAAGCTGGAAGAGTTCAGGGAGAGGAGCCGCTTCACCATTTCCAGTGTCTCATGGTGGAACAGCACCCTCCTCACACCTCCCATGTTGGATGCAGCAGGCTGATTCGCTTTATACAACAACAAGAACAACATATCTTTAATGATAGTATTCCTACAGCTTTTCCCATCCCTGGTGGGAGTAAGTATCTGCTCCTGCTGTTGTGGGGCTGGGAGATGTTGTTGGAGAAGCCTAGGTGAATAACAACAGTACATCTTATAACTTTGTGATTTTATAATTTACAGAGTCTTTCCAACTCATGTCCTTAGTAATATTTTTATGCATAGTTTGTCTTCCCTTGCACGTTGTTGTTTTTCTGTCTTTGAAAATGAATCTTACGGAATTATATGGTAGCACATACATACTTTGAACTTGAGATGGTATGCCATGCAGCCATGGTGTGTCAGCAGTTGAGCAGGGAGAGGGGTTAAGGTGATAGGCTGGTGGTTAATCAAGCCTGCTTTCTTCTGGACGATGTTGAGTTTTTTTTTGTGTTACTGCAGCTGCTCCCTACGCAATTGGAGAATATTCCATCACAATCTGGCCTTGTGCCTTGTAGATGGTGGAAAAGGTTGCCACAGGATACACAACCTCTCAGAGCCACGGTATTTGTATAACTGGTCCACTGAGTTTCTGGTCAATGGTGACAATCAGGATATCAGCAGTGGGGCATTAGGCAGTGATAATGCCATTGAACATCAAGTATAGATGTTTAGATCTACTTTTGTTGGAAATAATCGTGCTTTGTTTCTTTGTGTGGTGAACCCATTACATGGCACAGATCAGATCATTCTCATCTGTTCCTTCTGCAAACTGGCAATATACTTCTTCATACACAAAATGCTGGAGAAACTCAGCAGACCAGGCAGCATCTATAGAAAAGAGTAAGCAGTTGACATATTGGGCTGAGACTCTTCATCAGGACTCTTTCCCTTAGATGCTGCCTTGCCTGCTGAGTTCCTCCAGTACTGTGTTCTGTGTTGCTTGGATTTCTAGCATCTGTAGATCTTCCTGTGTTTGCAAATGAATGACTTCACTTACTGAGCAGCTGTGCAATCATCTGCAAACATCTCCACTCCAGACCTTTTGCAGAAAGAAGGGTCATTGATGAAGCGGCTGAAGATGGTTGGAGGTAGGACAATGTCCCGAGGAACTTTTGTGCTGGTAGTGGGTTGATTGACATCTAACAACCACAACCATCTCCGCTTATCAATGTATGACTCTAACCATCAGTGAGTTTTCCTCTTTATTCCCAAGGGCTCCTTGACCCATAAGCAGTAAAATGCTGAATCAATGTTAAGGGCATTCTACCTCTGAAACGAAGTTCCATGTTTGGCCTTAAACGCCATTAATATTTGAAGAAGGGTCCCAATGAAGAGTCTCAGCCTGAAATGTCAACTCTTTATCCTTCTCCATGGATGCTGCCTGACACACTGAGTTCCTGCAGCATCTTGTGTGTGTTACCAGCAATGCTTGGCTGGATTAGAATTTTTGCTCTTGTTATTGCCTCCACCCTGTTAACACCCTCCTCAAGCGGTGCATTGAGTATCCACTCAGTTTACCTCCAGATGGAGGATTCTGTGGAACTGGAGGAGGCCGTCCAGCCCATTTTGCCTGAATGCCCACTCTGAACGTACTATCCAATTAGTTTGCCTTTTCCCCTCCAAGCTTATTATCTATTTCCCTCTTTGAACATTTGTGTTGAATCAGCTTTCTTTTCCATTTCCGGGAGTGCTTCATCTCTCCTCTGCTTCCGATGTGGACCCCTTGTTGACGGGCCAAATCTCAGTCGCTTTTATGAACTCCGGTCCAGCCAGCCCCAACATCTGCCTTTCGTGTTATTTCCAACTTGATCCAGAACTTATTCACACTGGAAAGAAAAGAGAAGTGGCTTTGTCACCTACTTTCAACATTTGTGGAACAGACTCGAGAGATCTCCTGGTTGGTAGTACGGCATCCAGCCCAACACTTGAGAGCAGCAGCAATCATCGAACGGGGTTGAATTCCTGACACTGCCCAATAGGGGATTGCACATTCTCCCTGTGACTGTTTAGGTATCCTCCAGGAGCTCTGGTTTCCTCCGACATTCCAAAGATGTAAGGGTCCGTGAGTCATGGGCGTGCTCTGTGGGCTCCAGAAGCGTGTCAACATTTGCGGGCTGCCCGAGCACAATCCTCACTGACTTGATTTGACACAAATAGTCATTTCACTGTATAAACATAATAAATTCTGCAGAAATAAATTCTAGAAATCCAAAGCAACACACACAAAATGCTGGAGGAACTCAGCAGGTCACACACACACACACACACACACACACACACACACACACACACACACACACACACACATATATATATATATATATATATATATATATATATGACAAATAGAGCAAATCTTAATCTTTTTTAATGCTGTATACTCCAGCACGGAAACGATACACCCTCAGAACTCATGACACAAAAAAATTTTGTTTCCTGTCAATGAGAAGGGTAAGTACTGAAAATCTTCTGCATCTCACACCACATCTGTGAGATTAAGGCTTCAGCTCAGCAGAACCATCATATGGTACAGGTCACAGATAGGCAAGACCAAAGCAAGGGGCAAGTTTTCTTTGACTGAAAGAAATGAGAGAATCGGGGATGTCCAACAGCTCCTTTGAAGGTTCCTGTCTATCACTCAAGCACATTATCACATTCGCATGAGAAAGTCTGCTGATACTGGAAATCCAAAGCAACGCACACAAAATGCTGGAAGAACTCAGCAGGTCAGGCAGCGGCTGTGGAAATGAATAAACAGTCAACGTATCAATCCGAAACCTTTCATCAGGAGATCACATTTATTGACACACTAGAGACTGCAGATGAACCTGAAACAAAAAAAAAACACCAACTGCTGGAGGAATCAGTGTGTCAGACAGCATATTTGGAGGGAAATGGACAGGAATTTTTTTTAGGCACTGGATTTATTGAATTCATTTTCACAGGATGACTAACACTAAAATCCCTTCCCAACCAAAACGCCATATTGAAAAAATAATTTGTACACTTTCCAGTTACTGACTTATTTCTATAAAAATACCTCTCTCCTTAGTTTCTGGTGAACAGTCAGCCGTCCATTCCATCAGCTTCCAGCTGTCTTGACACTTTGCTCTTCACTCCTTCCAATCTAAGAGACTCAGCCTTGAATGGATTCTGGAAGCTGATTTAATGATTCATTGCCAGATCTGACTATACAGCATTCCTGCCCTTTGCTCAATCACTCGAGTATCATGCTAGAGAACAAAAACAATACCTGTTGTTGTGAAGGCACTGGGAGACACTGAAGCTGGTGGATATAGAAGTCTTTAATCAGCAAAACAAGCAGCAGGCATCATACCTGAGACACTCTTGGAGGCCTGCCTGACCCAATGTTATGTGACATTTTTTATATGCTAAAGATCAAAGGTAACAACAGGACAATTCTATAGTTACAATCCACCTCCAATGCTTCCTTTGAATTTCAGACCCCTCCATCTTCACTCCGACACCCCAGACCCCCAAAATGAATGTTAATCCCCACTAACTCATGTCTATGCAGGCATCCGAGGTCGAATGGGGTGTTTCTTTGTTTACTATCGACCCCAGTCTCCAGCTCCAGGAAGACCATTGTTCAGAGCTGCATTTTAACCTCAACCTACAATCCACATTCAAATGTGAAGAATGGCTGCGGTTGAAATTACTATTTGCTATGTTCCATAACTCCAGTCTACGCCCTAGCAGCTCCCATTGATTTAACCTCTCCTCCCGTTGTAAAAAGGCTCTCCAATTTGTTGTTATCCACTAGGGTCAGGAACTTAGACTTCCTGCATTTAACAAAAGAGCAGCTATCCCTCTCCTTTGATTCATCTTCTCCACAAATAAACATAAATATGTTGTTAAGGCATCCATTAGTCTTGCGAGACCATGGATCTGCGCCTGGAAAGTCTTCACTCTCCAGGGCGCAGGCCTGGGCAAGGTTGTATGGAAGACCAGTAGTTGCCCATGCTGCAAGTCTCCCCTCTCCACGACACCGATGTTGTCCAAGGGAAGGGCATTAGGACCCATACAGCTTGGCACCAGTGTCGTCGGAGGGCAATGTGTGATTAAGTGCCTTGCTCAAGGACACAACACGTTGCCTCAGCTGGGGCTCGAACTCACAACCTTCAGGTAGCTAGTCCAATGCCTTAACCACTTGTCCACGTGCCCACATAAAAATATGTTGTATAATGTTTTAAAAGTATTACCTCGCATTGATGAACCTAATAGAACCAAAAAGGAAATAATAATAATCAAGTAGTTTCATTGAAACTTACAAGCAGTGATCAGTTTTAACATCACAAGGAGGAGCTGTATAAATAAAAAAACCCACTCTGTGGTAACAGAGCGCAATGGGGAGTCACAAGTGGTTTGGAAACTGATTGCTGGATTAATACAATGATTGAGTCCTCACATGCATATGTATATAGGTTTATTTGTTAGGCAAAGAAACAAGTTGGGGGACTTGAAGCCAACGTCTCAAGTACAGGTGATATTAAATCAGTAGATAACAAGGTCTGAGCCTGTCTGAGTATACTGTTACATTTCTGTCTGCATGACTGTTTTTAAAAAGCCTACTGATCTAGCTCTGAGTGAATCCTTCACGGCAACAAGTAGTTAGCTTAAATGTAGAATCACAGGCCACTGATGATCATTTTAGCCACTAAACCTGTCTAGAATCCCACTGCGTGCGTGGCTCTTAGAATCAGCTTTACTCTTGAAGTACAATCTAGACTTCTTTAGAAAATGACAAATGAATCTGCTTCCATCACCCTACAGCAGCCTGGAAATGCACGATGGCTAATCCTATTAATATAGTTGTTTTCATATTTTTTGATTTTTTTGGGTCATTTTCTGTTCTATCACCAGCTGCAGTTTGTGGAATCATCTGTGGATGCTTTAGTTACTATCTTGCTCATTGCACCCAGCGCTGGGAATGATTTGTAACATTCCACAAAAACTATTAAGTTTCTATATGGTTGAATAAGGTTGTAGCTGAGACTGATCGGGTACATTGGCTCTTCTTCAGTGTGGGCAGCTAATCACAAGAACATGGAAGGTGATTATGAATTGTCAAACCTCAAACATCAATGATTAGAAAAAAATAGTTTCTCTTCCCAAGACGTGGATACATTCAACACAGAAAAAAGGAACATGGTGGAATGAGCTATTTGTCGTGAGTTTTCACCTCTTGCTACCTCCAATTGTGCTGTAGCTTGTGGGATCTGGCTGACATCTGTTGAACACAGCAGGCCAGGCAGCATCTATAGGAAGAGGTACAGTCGACGTTTCAGGCCGACACCCTTCATCAGGACTAACTGAAAGAAGAGATAGTAAGAGATTTGAAAGTGGGAGGGGGAGGGGGAGATCTGAAATGATAGGAGAAGACAGGAGGGGGAGGGATGGAGCTAAGAGCTGAAAAGTTGATTGGCAAAAGGGATACAAGGCAGGAGAAGGGAGAGGATCATGGGACAGGAGGCCTAGGGAGAAAGAAAGGGGGAGGGGAGCATCAGAGGAAGATATAGTGAATGGACAGAGGGAGAAAAGAGAGAGAGAAAGGGGGAAAAAATAATAAATAAATAAATAAATATGGGATGGGGTAAGAAGGGGAGGAGGGGCATTAACAGAAGTTAGAGAAGTCAATGTTCATGCCATCAGGTTGGAGGCTACCCAGACGGAATATAAGGTGTTGTTCCTCCAACCTGATGCCCCCTTCTTGTTACTGACATCAGGGAGGAGGTACAGGAGCCCGAAAACCCAAACTCAGTGTTTTAGGGACTGCTTCTTCACCTCTGCCATCAGATTTCTGAACAGGCCATGATCGGCACTATTTATTTAAGTTTCGGTAATTTATAATAATTTAATGACTGCCGCTGTGAAATAACAAATTTCTCGTCATGTCAGTGATGATAAATTAGATTCTGATTGTGTTTAGACAATAGACAATAGGTGCAGGAGTAGGCCATTCAGCCCTTCCAGCCAGCACCACCATTCACTGTGATCATGGCTGATCATCCACAATCAGTATACATTTCCTGCCTTATTCCCACAACCTTTGATTCCGCTATCTTTAAGAGCTCTATCCATCTCTTTCTTGAAAGCGTCCAGAGACTTGGCCTCCACAGCCTTCTGGGGCAGAGCATTCCATATATCCACCACTCTCTGGGTGAAAAAGTTTTTCCTCAACTCCGTTCTAAATGGCCTACCCCTGATTCTTAAACTGTGGCCTCTGGCTCTGAGATCAACCCAGATGTGTGAAGTGGTTCATTTTGGTAGGTCACGTATGATGGCAGAATACAGTATTAATGGTAAGACTCTTGGCAGTGTGGAGGCTCAGCGGGATCTTGGGGTCCGAGTCCACAGAACGCTCAAAGCAGCTGCACAGGTTGACTCTGTGGTTGAGGTGGCATACGGTTTATTGGCCTTCATCAATCGTGGAAATGAATTTAGGAGCCAACAGGTAATGTTGCAGATGTATAGAACCCTGGTCAGACTCCACTTAGAGTAATGTGCTCAGTTCTGGTCACCTCACTACAGGAGGGATGTGCAAACCATAGAAAGCGTGCAGGGGCGATTTAGGATCCAATAGAGTCTTCTAAGAGACTTTTGGATAGGTACAAATTTACTATTTTGGATAGGAGCTTAGAGAAATAGAGGGCTATGGGTAACCCTAGTAATTTCTAAGGTGGGGATATATTCAGCACAAGTTTGTGGGCCGAAGGGCCTGCATTGTGCTGTTGGTTTTCTATGTTTCTACGTTAAATCCAATGGTTAAATTTACTATTTGTAGCCAGGGCATAGATGTTTATGTCATAGATTTATTGTCCACTGTAATTGCTCCTGAAGTAAAAAGGAGGAATCCAAGTGTTAACTAGAATGACAGGTTTATAGTTGTAATAAGTCGGACCAAATAAGAATGGCAGATTTCCTTCTCTGAAGGAAAAGTATTAGACAGGTACTGAGCTTAAACCAGCTATTTTAAAATTAAATACTAACTTGAATATCCAACTGTCTTCATAGATTCAAACTTATGTATCTGGATCAACAATCCAGAGGTCCAGCTGTTAACTCAGTGACTTAACCTCTTTGCTACCATACCGGGGGTGTGGGGGGGGAGCGTGGTGGGCAGTTAACAATGGAGGTTTATTCTGTGAATATTATAAGTCTCCTAGCAATATCCAAATGTAGAGGAAGAGGGTGAAAGAACCTGCATGTTACCATCTACACTGGCCCGCCTACAATTTGCCTACCAACACAACCGATCCGCAGACAATGCCATAGCCACAGCTCTACACACCGTCCGCACTCACCTGGAGAAGAGGGACGCTTATGTTAGGATGCTATTCTTGGAGTTCAGTTCAGCATTCAACACCCTAATTCCTCCCCCCGCCCCAGGCTCAACAAGAAGCACAGGGACCTTGGCCTGCACCCCACCCTGTGAAACGGGATCCTGGCCTTCCTGTCGGATTGCTGGCAGGTGGTCAGGATGGGCACCCTCACCTCTGCCCCTCTGATCTTCACCACAGGAGCCCCCCAGGACTGTGTCCAAATCCCCCTCCTCTACCCCCCCATACACCCATGACTGTGTTGCCACACACAGCTCCAATCTGCTGATCAAATCTGCAGATGATACAGCATTGATAGGCCTTATTTCCAACAATGATGAGACAGCCTACAGAGGAGAAGTTAATGCCCTGACACAGTGGTGCCAAGAAAACATCCTCTCCCTCAATGTCGAAAAAACAAAGGAGTTGGTGGTGGATTACTGGAGGATCAGAGACAGGCTGGGCCCTATTGACATCAAGTTGAGAGGGTGAGTAGTTTCAAGTTCCTCGATATACAAATCACCGAGGATCTCACCTGGACTACATACCGGCTGTGTGGTGAGAAAAGCACAGCAGTGCCTCTTTCACCTCAGATGGCTGAAGAAGTTTGGCACAATCCCCAGATCCTCAGGACTTTCTACAGGGGCACCATTGAGAGCATCCTGACTGGCTGTGTCACTGCCCGGTATGGGAACTGTCCTACCCTCATTCGCAGGGCTCTGCAGAGAGGGGTGCAGACAGCCCAGCGCATCTGTAGATGTGAACTTCCCTCTACTCAGGACATTTACAGCAGCAGGTGCATAAAAAGGGCCTGAAGGATTATCAGGGACCCCTGCCACCCCAACCACAAATTGTTTCAGCTGCTTCTGTCTGGCAAACGGTACCACAGCATTAAGGCCAGGACCTACAGGCTCCGGGACAGCTTCTTTCACCAGGCCATCAGCTTTATCAGTACATATTGATCCAATTGCATATCTGACTGTACATGCATGAATACAAAACAATTATGTGTACGGTCTCAGTGTCTTGACAATATCCTCCAACATTTCCCTTCCTTGTTGCTTGTACATAGCGACGGAGATGCAACATAAAGGTTTTTACTCCCTCATACTGTGAGATGCATATAAGAAATAAAATTCTAATTCTAGAAGGGAAAGGAGAGAGAGAGAGAGAACCTGCACATTATCTGCTGTTACACTGAGGGTGACTGCACTGGCAGAGAGAGAGGCCCATGGAGCGAAGTATTGGTCAGAACTAAGAGAGAGGAGCAAGGTTTCTGGTTTCTGGTCTCTTCTTTTTTTGTTGGTAATTGGGGTGATTTTGAATCAGGGCAGCCCGCAGACAGCAAACACTGAGCTGAACTGAATATGCCTGGACACATTTGATTCTGTGTTTTACATTCTGTGTTTCTTGCTTGCTTTTTGTTTGTTGGTGTTTGCACTTTTTTTTGTGCGTGGAGGGATGATGTTTTTCTTTGAATGGGTTCCACGGTTTTCTTTGTTTCCTGGCTGGGGGGGGGGCGGGGGGGCAAATCTCAAGCTTGGACACTGAGTACATACTTTGGTAATAAATGTACTTTGAACCTTTGAATCACACTGGTTGGTGGTAAAATGGCAAAGCAAGCTTTGAGTAGTCAACAGTATTAGAATGGGAAGACACATCAATAATGAACAAAATGAACAGAACGTACCTCCCCTCACACGGTGTAACGAGAAGAGGGCATGCCCAGAATGGACAGAATGTTGTGCCCACTCTTAAGGCTGATTTATACTTCTGTGTCAAATGGACGCCGTAACCTATGCAAGTGGCCCGCGTGCGTTATGAGCATTTATACTTGTGCATTTGTGTGTCTGTGTAGCTCTGCAATTCGCGCACGTCGTGCATGCACACACACCTGCCTGTGCAAGGCTTCATGGTCATGGTAGTCTTTCTCGGGGTAAACAAGTTTAAAGCGAGTGTCTTTTTTTGTGAAAGCGAAATGTGTCCTCCATAATTTCGGAGGTCTGTAAAGCTTTATGGAAAGCATTGCAGCCAGAGTTCCTTCCCTACCCTTCAGTCGCCCAGTGGGAAGCTATTTCAGTGTAGGAGGAAATGCGATGCTACCAAGTGGACCAATCACAGTTGTTGTGGTCTGCGTTGCCACAGCGCGTAGTTACATTTTGGGAGAGGTGCGCGTCAGGCTACGTCGTAGGGATCCGCGTAGGCTGTTGTGTAGGGTTCGCGGCTACGCCGTACCTACGGCATCGATTTGACACAGAAGTATAAATCAGCCTTTACACTGAGCACCATTCTTGAATACATAGTTTATTCGTTGAGAATGGAGGACAGTGGTAAGTCTTTTAATGGGAAGGTGAGAGTGCTGATGTTGAAGGTGATAGAGACGGTCCCGGCGATAAAAGAAGGAGGGTTTGAAATGATTTTATAGGAGCAAGTCAAAATTCCTCAGTGGCCAGGATATTGGAAAGAAGTGGCAAATTTGGAAGGATCAGAACTCCTCCTGGCTGGGTTCTCAGAAACAGCGAGGTGTTGATTAGACTCATCACACATCTGCCAGCAATCCCTTGGCACATCTGAAATGCAAAGAAAGCATTCCATTTCACTAACCTTCAACCGAGCTCAGACCCCAATAATGGAATATGGCAAGAACAGCCAGAACAGCCCATCTGAAGGACAAACTTTTGGCTGACTGGGTATTGGGGAATCTCATGTGGTGTATAACGTTAAGGTTCACCCACCGGGGTTGGGGGGGGGGGAATAAGCTCTGGATTCAGGAAACTGTTCAGATTGTAATTCAGTTAAAGGAGGAGGGAAGCATCTTTGGAAGGAAGTAGAGTGCGCAGGGATCTTACAGTATAGAAGAACCAATAACCAGCCAATTCCCCTCATTTACTTGTACATATTGAGCTTCAAGTATACACTGTATTCAAGAGCAGGCACACTTCGTTCAAGAAGAACTAATGTTGCATTAATATAATTAATGGGTTGGTTCCTCTATAAAAATTAGTCGAGGAACTAATGGCCTCTATCGCATTTTCCTGCACCACCCCGAGCAACACATTCCTGGCACCTACTGCCCTCTGGGAAAAGAAACTTACCCTGTACCTCCCACGTGAAATTACCCCCTCTCACTTAAATGCACTCCCTCAAGTACTAGTCATTTCAACCTTGGATAAAAGATACTGCCTCTCCTGTCTTTGCCACTCATTCTCTCATAAACCACTATTAAATCTCCCCTCAGCCTCCACTGCTCCAGAGGAACAACCCAACTTTGTCCAACCTCTCCTCATATGCCCTCTCATCCAGGCAGCATCTCCTTCTGAGCCCTCTCCAAAACCTCGACATCCTTTCATAATGGAAGAATGCAGCACTCCAGATGCAGCCTGACCAAAGTTTTATTAAGCTGCAGAGTAACGTTGCATTGGGTAACTTGTAACGTGGGCTGGTTTTGGCAGTATGGCTCTCATGCCTCTCAGGGTCTTGTGCTAATATTATTTTGTGACTGTATGTGCTGTGTTGTGTTTAACCGTATGGTTTTTCACCTTGAGCCCGGAGGAACGCTGTTTGGTTTAGCTGTTTACATGTGTGTAGTTGAATGACAATTAAAGTTGAACTTGAACTTGATGCAGCCAATGAACAAGAGGGGTAACGACATAGATGATAACCGAACAGGCAGAATTAATTTACCATACTGTCTGCAACACAAATACAAGTTGCAGATTAATCACATACTGGGATCCCAACGTCCATAGTGTACACACTATGAACATAAAGAAAGCCAGGTGTAGACTTTATATCTCTTCTACTGTATATACTTTTAAGAATACCTCTTGGACTTCCAGTCAAGATAGCACCTGTGTACAACGCTCCTTTGGCCGGCATCTTCTGGATAGATCGAGAAACCATATATTTGATTTCTTTTATGTCTTTAACATTTGTTTTCCGGCTTGAATGTGATTCTGGAACTGTTGGAGCCTGTGATTTGCAGTTTGGAGGTCGTTTGGGTGTTTCAGCACTCTGCAGTCTCCGAGAGGATTCCAGGAGGCAGAGGCAGCGTGCAGGAACCTCGTGGTGAGAGGACTGCAGGACGGGGCGTGAGCCGATGTTTGACTCCATTTCACTGATTAAAGCTTCCATTGTTCACCAATTAAAGCGATGAGGGAGATTGAAACGCCGGCTGCCTGCCTTTCTATTGCTGGTGAGATCGCTCTGCTACGGAGAAAGGAGATTGTCTTATTCACAAAATAATCTGCAGATGCTGGGATCAAAGCAGCACTCACAACACGCTGGACGAACTCATCGTTTCCACGGATGCTGCCTGACCTGCTGAGTTCGTCCAGCGTGTTGTGGGTGTTGAGATTGTCTTATTATTGCTGGTGAGATTGCTCTGTCAGAGAGGGGAGATGCCTTTTTTATCACAGGGGGATCGCTCTGCTATGGAGAAGGGAGACTGCCTTTCTATTGCTGGTGAGGTGACTCTACAATGTAGAGGGAGAATGTAGCCCAGGTTTTCTTCGTTTTGGATGTGGACTTGGACTGTGGATTTTTTTTCAGTCTTTTTTTTTGTGTTCTGTGTTTTTCGCCTGATCTTTCTAATTTTTATGTGTGCAGGAGAGATTTGTGGGTCAATGTGCTTGATCTGTTCTCATTCGTTTTTTTTTGTGAGGGGAGGAGGGATTTGGGGGTTAATGATCGTGCTGCCGGTCTTTACTTTCTTGGTTTGTGGCCATCTGGAGAGAAAAATATACTTTGATAATAAATGAACATTTGAACCTTTGAATAAAGTTCATTTATGCAATTAAAACAAAAGCTTACCCCATGGTATTTCATGGTTTGTGGTTTAGGGTACAAGTTATCAGGTTGGAGTAACAGACAACATAAAGAGGCTTTCTGTTCAATTTTTCCCCAGGCATCACCTCAGCAACATACTTCCTTTTTTAGCCATCGTGAATAAAATGTGCTGAATGCTTTCCTTTGCTGCCATAAAGTTCTATGGGTTTTTTAAAGAAGAGATTCCCTGCCCTTCCCCAGACCATCTGGGCACAGCATAAAGAAAATGCCAGGTAATAATCTTTAACAGATTTCAAAAGCGTACAGACAACTCTCAATATCTCATTGATCCAATTTAGATTTTTAAGGCTCCAAGTAGCATTTAGTTCCTTCCCACCGCAAAGTATTTTGCTTCTAAGAATAACACAAATACTTATCTGTACTCCAAGCACAAAATGTTCCCAATATTTCATGTTATTGCTCAATGCAGCCATTCTTCTGTGAAAACTAGCATCACATGCAAAATATTAGTTTCTTGTTCAGTATCTTTTCTTTGTATACTTGAGTTTCTGAGTTATTCAGTTTGCCGTGATGAATGTGTTTCTCAACCAACTGGCAATACCCTCACTTTGAACAAACCTGAACCCAACTACTATGTGTATGGCCAAACTTGTTCTACATTTATCATGTCACAGCTCGCTATTTTTACCCAAGCCAATATCTAACATCCTTTTGCCACTCCTTTTGAAGCTTCTTTACATCAATACGATCAAAGCAAAGTAAATGAAATAAATCATAATTGACAGGGAATTACTAACGAAAGTGCTTGAATTCGCTTCATCCTGGCTCCATTAACACAGCAGCTAGTCGGCTTGATAAAAATCAGATTGAGTTATATCTTTCCTGAAGTCCTCCTCCGGTCCTCGATTTCTCTGTTCCTTCCGTTCCTCCCTTCCCTGTCATCTTAACATCTTCTTCCATCTGTGCCACTGCGCTCATTAACAATCAGGCCAGAAGATTAATACTCAGTAAGTTTATTCAGAACGCAAAGAAATTGGAACAAGTCTTACTGATGAGTGCTATTAACTGGCAGTCTGGTGTGACTCACTGTCTACATGCTGGAAGTTCTTCTGAAATATTTGTATCGCCCATATGGAAGAATAATCTATATTTCATTATAAGGCTATCATTAAGTCACTTTTGCATTATGGTTGCCATAGCAATCAGCACTGTGAGGTTACATTAGCCTTAGCATTTACTCTATAGAATTAAAAACCTTGTATTCAACTCATCTGCACAATCACACCTTTCTAAAGTATCAGGCCTGAGAGGCAAATAAATAACTCCTTGGGGCCCTGGAGCCTGTTGGGGTGTTGGGAATGAAAGGCAAAGGAGTTTCAAAAGATACACAGGGAACAGGTCTTGTTAAAGCCTTGTACAACTCTGTGAACATACAGAGCAGTCAATTCAGGAAACAATTTTTTTACAAGGCCCTCTTGCCTAATCTACACAAACCCAGTTGTCCTATAAAGGTTTTCTATGGCACCGCTGTCTGTGGCATTGATTCCAGCTTGCTAGCAAACATAGTAGGGCCACAGAGGGCCCCGTAATAACTCAGCTTGCAATCGGACGCCTTTGGAAAGCAAACTATTTATGACAGTCCCTTATGTGTGGTTCTCTAATCAGTTTGTGATCTATCATCATAATTTTATCTGTCATATCCTGTGACATGATTTTGCCACAAAGTTGCTTTATTGAGAACTTCTGGGAAATGCCAGTTGACGACATCCCTTAGATTATCTCAATCTACCCTTCCAAGAACTTTATCAAACAATCAAATAGAGGAACAGAGATGCTACTCGTTCTGATGAGACATTCTTCCTATCATTCACCTGTCCAAGAGGACCACAACCTTGTCATAAGGTTAGGAGGCTTGCTTTCTTCATTGAGCCAAGAGCTAAGGCTATGTTGGCTTTGTACTTTGACTCTTGGAAGGGTCACGCATGCCAAACAGGTCAAAGGGTAAAGGACAGACTAAGAGTGGTCCACCAGTCCTTTAGGTTCGGGGGTTCATCTCAAAGCTGACAATCCTGACTGGTCAACAAAACTGTCAAGCAAGCAGCAATGAAGAAAACTACATCTGATTCTGACGGTATTCCTGAGTCTCCACCCGGGATTTGCATGACTGACAATAGTGAAAACCAAGAGGAAGCTACTGACGAGATGAACACTCCCAGGGATGGAGGCCCTTCATCGCTGCCCTAAACACCAGTGGCGTAAAAGTCAGTAAGTAGGTAGGTAAACATTCAAGAGACACATCATCTGAATCTTACCGTGGATTGATCCAAATCAGCAAGGGTTCCAGTTCCTACCGCTGCCCCTCTCTCCCCTCCCTTTCCCTCTCCTTCCACCTCCATACAGGGTCACCTGTCAACTGTGACTCATTACTGAGCACTTACAGTATTTTAAAATGTTATCTCCTCCAGTACTAGTCCACACACGTTAAACAATGAAGCAATCATTCACTGCGGCTTTAACTGCTTCTTGGGGGGCCTTGTAGCTCTTCTGCCTGTTAAACACGTTTTATCTAGTTTATAACGAAGCTAATTATGTCTGCCTTTAGCATCACCGGTTACCTTTGTGGCCTGCTTCAAGCGATCCATTCCCTCCCTCACCTCAGTGGTTACAACACACAGCGATTCAGAGAAGCCTCAGTTTCCGCTTCCAGAAACCTTGTATTGATATTTCTCAAAGCAGAGTGTTGTCATCCCCACTACCCTTTCTAAATCAGAACCAGGTTTAATATTACTGCCATACGTTGTGAATTTGTTGACTTTGTGGCAGAAGTACAAAGCAAAACATAATAATAGAGGGGAAAACTGTGAAAACAGTTAATATATGTATACTGTTTGTTAAATATGTCTATAAAGGTTCTCAGTGATCCAGGTCATTGTATATCAAGCAGTAGTGAATCAAGGTAACTGGACTTTGTTGTGTTGTCTAGCAGACAAGAGGCTTCTTCAGTTCTGATCCATAGTGGGTAGTTTTCTGGCTTATAAACTCTGTGAGTTGTTTAAAGGTATAGCAATCACAGGAGGGTCGTTAAGAGTTGTAGAGGCAATGAGAGGGTCATTAGTCTTATCTTTGCATGAATGGAGGTGTGAACTGTCGTGGAGACGCTGGGGTAGAGATGTTAGGACTGTATTGTAAGTAGCTGATGGGTGGTATTATACCCCAGTCCTTCTGTTCAGGGATGGGTTTTCCAGCTTTGTGCACATTTTGGGCAGGGAGGGCAGGTGGTTTGAAAGAGGGGCTAGAGAAGCCATCTTTGTCAAACTGGAAAACCCCTCCCTGAACAGAGTGGGTGGGGTAGGACACCATCTAGTGCTCATGATGGAGTTGACTAAATTTACAACTCTCTGCAGCTTACTTCGATCCTGTGCAGTAGCCCTCCCCCCTCCCCCCACCCCCATACCAGATGGCGATGCAGCCGGTTAAAATTCTCTCCACAGTACATCTGTAGAAATTTTTTTAGATTATGAAGACACGTCGTCCTCTTTTATTGTCATTTAGTAATGCATGCATTAGGAAATGATACATTATTTCCTCCGGTGTGATATCACAAAATACAGGACAAACTAAGACTAAAAAAACTGACAAAACCACATAATTATAACGTATAGTTACAACAGTGCACAATACCATAACTTGATAAAGAAGTCCGTAAGCACAGTAAAGTTCAAAGTTTCTCAAATGTCTGACATCTCACGCAGATGGGAGAAGGAAGAACTCTCCCTGCCACGCCAACCACAATCCGACTTTGAGTCATCCGAAAACTTCGAGCTCTGATCAGCTCTCCGACACCGAGTACTGAGCACATCTCTGTCCGAGCGATTTGACCTCTTTCTCGGTCGCCAAAAGCAGGCAAGGCCGGGGATTTTGAGGCCTACCCTCCGAAAGATTCCCGACCACACAGTAACCACAGCAGTGAACAAGCGTTTCAGAAGTTTCTCCAGATGTTCCTCTGTGCTTTCATGTCCATTCTCCATCAAATCAGAATTGCCCATGGCCCCTATTTAACAGATACGATATCATTTAAGAGTGTTTTTGATGACCAACCAAATCTTCTCAAACTACTAATGAAATATAGCCTTCTTTGTAGCTGCATCGATATGTTGAATCCAGGTTAGCTCCTCAGTGATATTGACACCCAGGAACTTATATTTGCTCTCTCTCACTCCACTTCTGATCTCTCTGTGAGGATTGGTTCATGTTCCCTTGTCTTTCCCTTTCTGAAGTCCACAATCAGTTCTTTGGTCCTAGTTATTCTATAGAAGAGCTGACTCTTGAGAATTGGCGCTTGGAGCAGTGATGGAGAAGCTGGGATGGTATTGAGAACCTCAAAGCCTTGCATCAAGAGCACACATAAGCCCTCCCTAAGCAAGGGAAGGAACAGACCACCTACTGCCCGCCCCATGGGCCACCAGTCACATTGGTCTTTATTAGCCACCTAGAACCCGCAGCACCGAAGCTGGTCATCCTCCACCAGAGGACTCCCTGAAAAGTACTACAGACAAGAGGTCAGGCTATCAGTTGTGGGGCTTGGCTGACACTGCCAGCATTTCTATAGGAGCACTTAACAAAATCCCCGGATAATTTCAAACCCAAGAGATTCCGCAGCTGTTGGAAACATTGAGCAACACACACAAATGGAAAAGCTCGGCAAGTCACGGAGGGGGAAAAACGGTCGATGTTTCAGGCCGAACCCCTTCAAGTCCTGATGAAGGGTCTTGGAACCGAAACATTAACTGTTTATTCCCCTCCATAGGTGGTGCCTAACTTGCTGAGTTCCTCCAGCATTTTGTATGTGTTTCCCAGATAATTTGGTGTGATCTTAGTTCCTGATCCTCTGCCTTTACGCTGGGTCCCCCTGAGAAGTCTGTCTCTGTATGGTTGCAGATTCTTAACTTTGTCCTTACTTTGCAGGATCTATATTTAATCACCTGTCATGGTCTGGTCCATGAAGTCTGTATTCCGGTTCACGGTCTGGTCCATCGACCCTTGCTCCGGGTTTTCCTGTCTACCCTGTTTCTGTTCTTGGTGAGCTCTAATTGAGGCAGCTGATGTTCGTTGGGGCTGGCTACATAAATACCTTCGGAGACCAGGGCGTGGGTGCTGGATTGTTCTTGTCCTTACTCCTTGTATCCCTTCCTCTGCCTTCTGTTTCCTTGCCTGAAGCCTTGCCTTGTTTTGCCGGTAACTCTCGCCTCGCCTGAAGTTCTCATTTCGCCTTGCATTGCCTGAAGCCTTGCTTTGTCTTGCTGGTAACTCTCACCTCGTCTCGCCTGCAGTCTTGTCCTGGAGCCACCCCATACCTAGCTCCCTTCCAGTCCCTTTCCTCCGCCAGGTAAGTCAGGCCGCCTTGCCATTACCCTGTGGTTGGTTCTGTCCCTTCCTGTCTCTTGCCTCCGTCAGGTGGAGATCCGCACCATGCCCAGGAGGAGCCTCAAGTCTCCTGCCTCCAGCCTCCAGCCTCGCCTCAAGTCTCCTGCCTCCAGCCTCGCCTCACCTCAAGTCTCCTGCCTCCAGCCTCCAGCCTCGCCTCACCAGTTTCCTGCCTCCAGCCTCACCTCACCTCAAGTCTCCAGCCTCCAGCCTCCAGCCTTGCCTCAAGTCTCCTGCCTCCAGCCTCGCCTCACCTCAAGTCTCCAGCCTCCAGCCTCCAGCCTCGCCTCAAGTCTCCTGCCTCCAGCCTCCAGCCTCGCCTCACCTCAAGTCTCCTGCCTCTAGCCTCCTGCCAAGCCTCGCCTCTAGCCTCTAGCCTCTAGCCTTAAGCCTGAAGACTCCAGCCTCCTACCTCCTGCCAAGCCTCACCTCTAGTCTCTAGCCTCAAACCTGAAGACTCCAGCCTCGTTCTACCTGCCAGCCAAGCCTCGTCCTTGCCTAGTTCTGGAGTCCAAGCCAGAGGCAAGACCCAGGTACTGGGTCCTTGTCCAGTCTCTGGCTCGGAGTCCAAGCCCGGGCTTCTAGCTCTCTTGTCCAGTCCTGTTCCGGGTTCCCGGTTTTCATGTCCATGTCCTTGCCATCAGCCTGTATCCTAGTCCTGACCCTAGTACTTCAGTGTCTGTGTCTTGCACTTGGGTCCGTTCCTAGCCACCGCCTTATGACATCACCTGCTTTGATCAGTTCAGTAAAACTAATAGATTCCACACTGATTGCACCATGGAAGGATATAGATGTATCTACATTCTGGCTTTGGCATTCTGCCTCATTTGGTCAGACTGGTGCAGAAGTCTTTTAAACTTCTTTTCTGTTTGGTAAACTCCAGGCTGATCTTCCAGTAAAATAACCTCAATTATCTTTTCCTGGAATCATTAGCCAGCTTTATAAACATCAGCAGCATGCTTCACCCTTCCCCTGCACTGCTGTGCAATTTCATTGGGACAAATGAAAGGGTTTTCCGAAAATTATAAAAAAAAACCCAGCAAATACAGGATTTTCATCTTTCTTCAATCGACAGGAAGGGGAATGGGAGGGGAGAGGAAAATATTAATTGCTGAATCCAATCACCATCCATCCAGGATTCTTCTCTGCTCTTGTTTCCGACAGCCCCTTTTTTTCTGCTCTTTGTTGGGGGGTGAATCAGCTGCCCAACCTTCTTGCTTTCTTTTTCTTCATACCTCAGAGACCTCAGACATCGTTAGATGGAGGTTGTCACTGGAGCATCAACCAAACAAGGATAGATTACAGTTTTAGAGAGACTGTATAACAGAGGGCTCTTTCTTTCCATGTTCGCCCCAATGTTGTGGCATGGATCCTCAACCCACTGAGGTTGAGGGCGACTAGGGCTCATAGGACAAAGGTGCAAGGGGAAATGAGGGGAACATTCTTCAGAGGGTGAAATGAGCTGCTAGCAGAAGTGGTGGACGTGGTTTCAATTTCAACATTTAAGAGAAATTTGGATAGGTATGTAGATGGGAGGAGTATGGAGGGTTATAATCAGAGTGCAGGTCAATGGGATGAGGCATCATAATGGGTCAGTATTGACTAGATGGACCCAAGGGCCTGTTTCTGTGCTGTAGTCTGTGACTCTAGGTCTCTAAAACCCAGAAATATAACCCTATCTTTCTTTGCAGGGTTTTCGATCACTTGGCTCCTCTTCAGATGTTAGAGAGCTGCATTGTCAGAGCTTTTCAAGTTCACATCATTGGGGTTCTTTTTGGAGGTTGTGAAGCCCCCTAGAAGCCCCTTGTGTGCAACTCAAGAAAGTAAGGTAGGGTCAAAGCAACTGCAGATAATTCCTTCATGCCAATACCCTACCTGCTAGGAGAGAATCTATCTCCTAATGTTACTAAGTACGTAGCTACGGCTGGAGCTTAGGCCATCATGCAAGAGCAATGACAAGAAATGGATTGGCACATGGGTAGGTCCCTACCCATTTCACAGGAGGAGAGTGCCGTCCAAAACCTGCTTCTTTTAAAATTATCTTTGTTTGTGCAAACGATGTGGCAAACCAATAGTTATCATCCATTTTCAGTTAGACCATGAGGCATAGGAGCATAATTACGCCATTTGGATTATTGAGTCTGTTCTGACAGTCCATCATGGCTGATTTATTATCCCTCTCAACCCTATTCTCCTGCCTTCTCCCCATAACCTTTTATGTACTTAACCCCAGGAAAATGATGAATCACAAGCCGTTGTAATCTGCATAGTGACTTGGAAAGATATTGCTATTCCTTCATTGTGAATCCCTAAACTTCTTATTGAATAGCGATCTGAAAGTGATATCACCAAGCAGGTAGCAATGGCTTGTCATAGTGACTGAAAGGGAAACTTGGCTGTGACGATGGTCCCATACACTTCTCTGCACATGCCATCAATATTGCCATCTAGATCAATATACCATCAATACTGGCAACCAGATCAATATGCCATCAATATTGCCATCTAGATCAATATTGCCAACCAGATCAATATGCTGTCTAAAAGGACAAGAACAGCAGATACCTGGGAACACCACCACTTGGAAATTCTCCTCCAAGTCACTCACCATCCTGACTTGGAAACGTATCGTTGTTCCTTCATTGTCGCTGGGTCAAAATCATGGAATTCCCTCCCTAACAGCACTGTGGGTGTACCAACACCTCAGGGACTACAGCGGTTCATCACCACCTTCTCAAGGGCAACCAGGGATGGGCAATAAATGCTGGCTTAGCTGATGACACCCATATCCCGTAAACGAATTTAACAAATATCTCATAGAAGTTCACAGTGAACAGCACGGTACTGGAGAGTGGTCCTTGAACAGAAAGAGCTTGGAGCTCGGTAGATGATTCCCTACTAATAGACTCACAGGTAGGCAGGGTGCTGAAGAAGGCTTTTGGCATGCTAGCTTTCAGGGCACAGGGTACTGAAGTTGTGAAGCCATGGTACAGGTTGTACAAGATGCTGGTCAGGCCACACAAGGAGTACTGTGTCCGGTTTTGGCCAACCTGTCAGAGAAATTACATTATTAAACTGGAGTCAGTGGAAAAAAGATTTACGAGGATGTTGCCAGAGTTTTAGGGACTGAGTATTAGGAAGAGGTTGGAAAGGCCAAGACTTCTTTTTTGAAGTGTGGAGGGTTGAGAGGTAATCTTGTAGAGGTGTATAAAGTCGCGAGTTTGGGTAAGTAGGACGAATGCCCTGGGCTGGGGAATCAGAACTAGGGGGCATAGATTTGTGAGAGGGAAAAGATTTAATTGGAACATGAGGAGGAGTTTTTGTTTATACAGAGGTTGGTATGTATATAGATTGAGCTGCCAGAGAAAATGGTTGAGGCAAGTACAACAGCGATGTTGAAAAGATAGTTGGACAGGTACATGGACTGGAAAGGTTTAAAATGTTAGTTTTCAAATACTGGTAAGTGGGACTAGCGTGGTCAACGTGGAAGAAACTGGGCTGAGGAGCATGTTCCCATGCTGTATGACTCTAAGTTGGTTATTTAGGTGGATTGTTATCTTTCAATGAGACTTTAAACTGAGGAGTTTAACCTTGATTGAAGGTAAACCAAATGGATCATGTAACACTGCTCAGGTGGGTTTTTCAAACCCCTCGGTCAGATTTGATGAAAGGGACCATTTGCTGATTTACCTCACAACACGCTGGAGGAACTCAGCAGGTTGGGCAGCATCCATGGAAACGATCAGTCAACGTTTCGGGCCAGAACCCTTCATCAGGACTGTAGAGGGAAGGGGCAGAGGCCCTATAAAGAAGGTGGGGGGAGGGTGGGAAGGAGAAGGCTGGTGGGTTCCAGGTGAAAAACCAGTAAGGGGGAAGATAAAGGGGTGGGGGAGGGGAAGCAGGGAGGTGATAGGCAGGAAAGGTGAAGAAGGAATAGGGGGTTTGCCTGATTCCTGTCTGTAGGACTTTGCTGCTTGAAAACACTTCCCCTACATTTCATCAGTGCAGATGTACTTCAGTGATCACGCACAACTCTGAGACCTCCTGAGGATATAAGAGGTACTGTGTGAACGCGAATTCCACCTTTAATTCCATAGTTAGCGAGCCAAAACCAAAAAAGACCGCAAAAGTATTTGATTTAAATGATTGGTTTAACTTTCCCTTTTCATCGAGATATTTAGCAACTCCAGCTTTTGCAATCACATTTTCAGCATTCATTGTTTTGTTTCCAACAGTAAAGTTTGGCAGTTTATATCTTTTTTGTTACTTGCGCCTCCTTCAGACTTACGTTTGTTAGTTCCCGAGCTCTTTATCCTCCCTTTTCCACCTGGCTCCATTGCCTTATACAGTTATGCCATCCACCCCATAACCTAGCTCACACTCTTCATCCTTTCCTACTTCTGATTCAACAGAAGCCCTCGCTCTCCGTCGATGCTGCCTGATCTGCTGGGTCTTTCTGGCAATTCCTGTATTACTTCATACGTCCAGCGCCGGGTTCGAGGTTTCCCCCCAGAGTTGGCTGAAACCTGTGTGTTTATCTGCTGCCATTTCCGCCTGCTTCTTTTGCCCCAGTTCAATGCCATTTCACCTGGTGCTGCTGAACAGAGTGTGGTTCCTGAATACGTGGCCAGAAATCTTTTGTCGGCAGACCATTTTTACGATGTAGACCAACGGATTCCAATGGCATTACTCATGATGAGTTTGAGGTTTTACCGCAAGATGCTGCCTTCATCAGTAGCTGCAGCATAATGGAACAGTCTTGGGAGGATGGTGAAAGGGTCCAGGCTGTGGCAACTTGGCTTCCTGAAAACTGGAGGAGAGGGTGGGGGTATAGGTGGGATCAAAGTTCATGGATTGCTGGAGAGGAAGACTCAGTCTCTTCTGTGCTCACTCTGACAGGTTGGTGTTGGGGTAGTTCAGGGGGAGAGCATCATCTGAAGCTTTATGAGGTCTGGAAAAACACTCTGGCACTCTTGAGGTGTGATGAATTCGATGAGGAGGCCAATGAGGGCCGGGAGAGCTGAGGAGGCAATTTCAACTTCCCCAGATGTCTGGATTTATTGAATGCCGGGAAGTGGAGGGGTTAGCAGAGAGCAAACACAGCCAGTATTGCGGAGTTGGAGCGTGGCTGAAAGGGATCCAAACCGCTGCCTCCTTTATACCTGGCATCCTGCAATCGGCCTTCTCCGCTCAAACTACCTGCAGCCCTCTCTCGCTCAGTCAAGTGCTGCTGGCTCAAGTCCATCTTTAAAGCGTCGCTTCTTTAAAAGAATAGGTGGAAAATAAAGGTGAAGGGATTGGTACTCCCAGGGTGTGGACAAGCCGAATATTTGTAACATCATTAATGAATTTTCCAGCATCCACTATTCCTACGAAATCCCAATAAACGAGCAGTGAGTTTCTTGTGAAATATTAGAAATGTAGTCATTGGGACAGTTTCCAAGTTTGAAGTCGGCTCGTTTCTTCGTTGTTTTCCAAACTTCTGACATTTGATGCTTTTAGGATCGGGGGAGAGGTGGGGGTGGGGGTGGGGGTTTAGAATGAGTGGCTTGCCCAAAGAACATATTTGATGGCTCCTGAAAATTACACACTCAGTGTACAACTATGAAATGTAATACTTGGGAACATTTCAGTCTTTGTCATTATATTTTGGCAATTTTTTCCCCCCGTGAAATCTCTTACCAGCCTGCTGTCCAAGTGATAATAGATCCAAGGCTTTTTGCCATTCGGAGAAGCTGCAGCATAAACTGCAGTCTCCAACGTCTGAGGTACCCATTGATAAACTTAATAGTAATCCCAGACTCTCCGAAGGCAGCAGGTATGCAGGTACAGACAAATTACTGATAGATGCTTCCAGCAAAATAGTTGAAGTTCATTATGAAGCTCCACAGGCAGCCGTCATGCCTGGGATTATAGAGATGAGAACCTGTCTGCTCGGCCTCCCACACAAATATTTTGGCTGCTGCCAGTTGTGCTATCAATAGCTGTGCCACATTGCAAAACAATGTTCTTCTTGATAATGTAAAATGTAATTTTAAAAAGGGCCGATTGAAACAGTACAATACAGATCACGTTTATTTGCTGAATTTCAATCTACACATAATAGTTGAGAGTCTGCTCAAAAAATATTAATTGACGCAAGAAAAATAAAAACATATCTAAAGAAAAAGATCACGGGAGATAATTCTGGTGGGGAAGGTGGAGGAACCGGAGCCAGTCCTTGTCAGGGGATTAGAAGTGGAGAGGGTCAACAACGTTAAATTCCTTGGTGTTATCATTGCAGAGGATGTGTCCGGCGACCAGCACGTAGGTAAGTGCGCGGCACGGAAGCGTAGTGGTCAGCACGACACTTTAGTGTACCAGCGGCCCGGGGTTCAATTCCCGCTGCTGCCCGTACGTTCTCCCCGTGACCACGTGGGTTTCCTCCGGGTGCTCCACAATCCAAAGACGAACCGGCTGATAGTTTAATTGGTCATTGTAAATTGCTCTGTGATTAGGCCAGGATTAAATTAGGGGGTTGCTGGGCGACATGGCTGAAAGGGCCAGAAGGGCCTATTCCACACTGTATCACCATAAATAAATAAATGTCATTACAAAGAAAGAAAACTTTCTTGGAAGTTTGCTTTCTATAGGGGCACAATTGAGAGCATCCTGACTGGCTGCATCACTGCCTGGTATGGGAACTGTACTCCCCTCGATCGCAGGACTCTGCAGAGAGTGGTGCAGACAGCCCAGCGCATCTGTAGTTGTGAACTTACCACTATTTAAGACACTTACAAAGACAGGTGTGTAAAAAGGGCCCGAAGGTTCATTGGGAACCCGAGTCACCCCGACCACAAACTGTTCCAGCTGCGACCATCCGGGAAACGGTACCGCAGCATAAAAGCCAGGACCAGCAGGCTCTGGGACAGCTTCTTCTTTGGACTGATTAATTCATGCTTTTACAATTGTATTTCTATGTTATATTGACTGTCCTGTTGTACATACTATTTATTATAAATGACTATAAATTACACATTGCACATTTAGACAGAGACATAACGTAGAGATTTCAGTCCACAGATTCTGCATGCCATTTTCGTTGATTCCATTGGATTTCTTTGTTCACTGTGAACGCCTGCAAGAAAATGAATTCCAGGCTAGTATATGACGACATACAGAGTATATGTATTTTGATAATAAATTACTTTGCTTAAATGGAAATCTGCCTCTGTTGAATGAGACATGGTGGACTGGTAGTTACAATCTAGACTAGCAGGAGAACTTCAAGAGTTTATCTCTAGCAGTAGAGTATCAATGGGATTAGCAACATAATATCAGATGTTTATAAGTGTACGTCAGACATTGAATTCAATGGAAACAAAATTAGTTTCCACTGGCATGTGAAAGTATCAGAAACTGGTTAGATTCACTGAGTTCCATTGACTTCCATTGACCCCTATGTACAGAGATGTATTCAAGACAGCTTTCTACTGGTAACCCAAAGATCAAATTCTCAAGCGCGAAGTAAAAAACAAGAGGCAAGATTCTAATAACAAATCCAATTGACTCACTAATATTCTTCAAGGAGGGATCTACCACCCAAATTTCATCTGGCCTACAGGTGACTCCAGTCCTAGGCTCTGTTTTCAATCCTCGTCATCCACAGGGAATCTAGAGACGTGCGGTAAATTCTGTTTTTCTAGTACCTTCCATTTCCCAAGAGCTCAGAAATATTTTGCTAGTGTCCTTATTTAGACATAGGAGTATAAATTGCAATGATGTGGAATGGAAAAACTATTCTGAAGGGCAGCAATAAATTTAAGAAGGGAGTTAAAGGCATTATTGTCAGGACTCTAAATCATTACACAAGTGTTTCATCAATGATTTCAAATCCATCCCAAGGCAAAAAGATGATATCCTAACTTTTATAGAGTATATAAGACATAGACCATGACAAAGACAGGCAGAGGCCCTTCAGCCCATTGACTCTGACCCACCCATCAACCACTGAGCCTACATTAACCCCACCTTCTCGCCAGCTGCCCCCAGAACCTACCACTCGCCCGTACACTAGGTACAATTTACAGTGGCCATTTCACCTAGCATGTAAGCTCCACATAGCCAGCGCTGGAGAGCAGAATCAAGCCTCATTCACAGGGTCTGTGCTTGCTGCCTTCAGATGGTCCTAGTAAAATCAGTATGGTGTAAGGAACCCCGGCTCAGCTCCCAGAAAACGAGACCCAATGGATAATAGCAACACACATCAAAGTTGCTGGTGAACGCAGTAGGCCAGGCAGCATCTGTAGGAAGAGGTGCAGTCAACGTTTCAGGCCGAGACCCTTCGTCAGGACTAACTGAAGGAAGAGTGAGTAAGGGATTTGAAAGTTGGAGGGGATAATAAATGGGTGAAAGAGTTGCAATGATATGATAACAGTGGATACGACTTAAAGTTTGTCACAGTCATATGCGGAGATGTGATCATCAAAACCAAGCTGAATTTGACTCATTGCGTGCTGGGGAGTTCTTTACTCTGTGAAGATTAATTGTGAAGTTTGTGTCAGCTAATAAGAGAACGATTCTCGGTGAGGGTGCAGTGGAGAGTTAAAGCAGGGTTGGCCTATATTGGAGAGGACAGGAGAGGCCAATATTTTTTCCTCAGTCAGCATCATTAAATCAGGTCATATCCATCCAGCTTTTTCTGGAAGCTTGCAAATTGGCTCGTTAAGACCCGGGTTACAGAAAATAGCAGTTCGTTGACTCCGAGACTGTAAAGGCGCAGCACCAATGGAAGCAGTCCTTCCATTAAGTAGGAGAGCCTGATATTCTCAGCAGAGTGGAAATCTACCATCTGAAGCTGATCTGGCATACGTGTGACTTCGGAACCACAGCAATGTGGATGAATCATAAGCAGTCGCTGAAACAGCATGCAGGATACTCCTCTGTATGGAAATTAGGAATGGTTAACAGATACTAACCTGTCCGGTGAGGCCCACATCCAAAAATAAAAACACCTACAGGAAAGCTATCAATAAGACTTGGAGAATGCAGAGAAAATTTAAAAAGGATGTTGCTGGGACTTGAGGATCTGAGTTATAGAGGAAGGTTGAAAAGGTTAGGACTTTATTCTTTAGAGCGTATGTATTTGAGAGATTTGATAGAGGCATACAAAATTATGAAGGGTATAGATAGGATAAATGCAAGTAGACTTTTTCCACTGAGGTCGGGTGAGACTAGAACTAGAGGTCATGGGTTAAGGGTGAAAGGTGAAATGTTTAAAGTGAACATGAAGGGGAGCTTCTTCACTCAGAGGGTGGTGAGAGTGTGGAACCATCTCTGCCAGTGGAAGTGGTGGAAGTGGGTTCAGTTTCAACATTTAAGAGAAATTTGGATAGGTACATGGATGGGAAGGGTATGGAGGGCTGTGGCACGGGTGCAGGTCGATGGGACTAGGCAGAATAGTAGTTCAGCATGGACTAGAAGGGCTGAAGGCCTGTTTCTGTGCTGTGATTCCATGACTCTAGTGTGATTCAGTTAAGCAAAGGAACAAAATGGGATTTTTTTAACAACCAGCCACCTCAATTCCAATCCAGATTTAACTCAAGGTGTTGATCTCTCTGTGTTGATATAATTGTAGAGGTAGTGTCAGCAAATGTCACTGAACCACCCCCTCCCCATTACAAATTAAAGCCTCCACCACAAGCAATTGTCTTACAGGGTGGAAACAGATTTTCTCTGCACTAGGTGTTTTGAAGTTGTAAGTATAGATAGTACATTTCAGTTCCACCTGATATTTATCATTATTTTTCACTGGATGGTGAAATTGCAGAGTTTGTACCTGCAGTTTGAATTACAATCAATACATAGCTGGTGCACAGAGTAAATGCTCCCCCTCAGTTATAGAACATAAAACTTAGAACACTGCAGCACAGTACAGGCCCTTCAGTCCACGAAGCTATACCGACCTTTTAACCTACACAGATCAATTTAACCCTGCCCTCTTCCTTGAATGGCCTCTACCCCTACCCCTGACATGGCATTCCACATACTCACCACTCTGCGTAAATCTCTGACAGCCTCCCCACCCCATACTTTCTTCCAATCGCCACAAAATTGTGGCCCCTGGTATTAGCCATTTCCGCCTGAGAAAAATACTCCGCTTTTCCGTTCGGTCTGTGCCTTTTATTATCTTGTGCACTGCTATCAAGTCACTAGAAGCCTGTGTACATCCAGGTTTCAGCTCCTCTACTATAAGCTTGATTGCCATTCTGGTTTTCTCCACTGCTCTGATAAGTTTGAGGTTCTTCTGATCGTGGCCCGAGCTATAGAACAGAGGGAGCACAGTTACCAGGGAGAAATGGATGTTACATAGTCAATTTGTGACTGCAACCACCGACTACTCTCGGAAGGAGTCGGGGCAGAATTATTACAGATTGCATTTTCACTCGTCCTTCTCAAGTCTGCAAACAATCATGAAGGGAATTATAACGTTGGAAAGCAATTTCACCTTGTGTGAAAATCTACAAAGCAACTCTCACAGATCACAGAGTAGTCAGAATACATGGTACAGGAGGAGACCATTTATCTCATAATGCCTATGCTAGACATGGAAATCCTTTTGAGGACAACCTCACCTACCAGCTTTCATTAAATTCCGCATAGATTACAACATAAGTGTTCATCCATGTATTATTTTAAAACATCAATGAGGGGTTCTGCTCCCATCAGTAAGTTCCAGATTCTTTCTTCCTTTGGATGTTTCCCCCCTTCATTTCTTCTCTAATTACTCCACCTTTCCCATCTTAAGCCCTTCCTTTCTCCTTACGCAGATCTCTTACGATGTTATACAGGTAAATTCCCCCTTAACATCTGTTGTCCTCAGATGCCATGCGATACAGGTCAGAAGTGTGAATGTCCATATGTGAGGTGTTTATATAGTACAATAAAATGCACGTACATATTTCCTGTAACATCGGCCTGCAGTCAGTGGGAGAGGTCATTCGTTGGTGGCGCAGTGCAAGGTTTAGAAAGAGTTTGAGTGCTTTCGGGACTTCTTGGCGGGCTGCAGTCATGATGATCTATTAGGCACTCAGCAGGGGTGAGGTGTAAGCAGAGCGGCCATTGTGTGTGTGGACAGTGTTAGAGTGGCCAGGCTTTGGCTCAACAGGCTTAGGCAAGCACAAGCAGAGGTTCTAAATAAGTTTCTAGTCAGTTTTTTTTATAGTACATAACTAGTTTGCTGAGCCTGGGTCCAGAGTTAGTGGTATCTTCCTTGTGTGAGATGTGGGAACTCTGGGAGACCTCTAGTCTGTCTGATAACTACATCTGCATGAAGTGCACTGAGCTACTGCTCCCTAGAGAACATATTAAGGAACTGGAGCTGCAAATGGATGATTGTTGGCTCATATGAGAAAATAAGGAGGTGATAGATAGGAGATACAGGGAGGTAGTCACCCCTAGGTCTCAGGAGGTAGGAAAATGGATGACTATCAGGAGAGGCAAGGGAAATGGGCAGCCAGCAAAGGGTACCCATGTGGCCTTTCCCCTCAATAATAAGTCTATCGCTTTGGATTCTGTCGGGAGGGTGTACAATCGAACGGGAGAACCCGCAGTGACCTGATCACTGGGACTGAGACGGTCTCTGTGGCTCAGAAGGGAAGTGGGGGGTGGGGGCGAAAAGGGGTGCAGCGGTGACAGGGGATTCCACCATAAGAGGCGCAGACAGCAGATTCTGTGGGTGCGAAAGGGACACCTGGATCGGATGTTGTCTCCCCAGTGCCAAGGTCCGGAACGTCTTAGATCGGTTCACAGCATTCCAAAGGGGAAGGGTAAACAGCTAGAAGTCATGTTACGTGTTGGTGCCAATGACATAGGTAGGAAAAAGGAGGAGGTACTGGGGAGAGAATATAGGGAGTCAGGTCGAAAGCAGAAAAGCAGGGCCTCCATGGTAGTAACCCGTGGATTGCTGCCTGTGCCATGCGCCAGTGAGGATGATTTGACAGATGAAAGTGTGGCTGAAGAATTGACGCAGGGGGCGGGGGTTTCAGATTTCTGAATCATTGGGATCACCTCTGGGGAAGGTCTGACCTGCATAACTGAATCCGAGGGGGACCAATATCCAAATGGGCAGGTTTGCTAGAGCTTTTGGGGAGGGTTAAAACTTATTTGGCAGGGGGATGAGTACCAAAGTGATATGGCTGAGGATGGGGCAGTTGGTATACTCATAGCTGCAGTGTGTAGTGAGACTGTGAGGAAGGACAGACAGATGACAGGGCAGAATTGCAGTCAGTGTGATGAGTTAAAGTGTAACAGAGAGCCGTGATTGAAAAAGGTGATGAATACAGGACTGAAGGTGTTATATTTGAATGCACATGGCAGAAAGAATAAGGTAGATGACCTTGTAGTTAGTGCAGCTAGAGACTGGCAGATATGGTGTTGAGGGCATCTCTGCATCGTGGCTAAAAGAAGATTATAGTTGGGAGCTTAATATCGAAGGGTATGTGTTGTATCAAAAGGACAGGCAGATAAGCAGAAAAGGTGAGGTGGCGCTGGTGGTAAAAAAATGAAATCAAATCCTGAGGAAGAGCGAACATAGGACTGGAAGATGTAGAGTCCCTGCAGGCAGAGTTAAGAAGCTGATGGACGTTATATTCAGGCATCCAAACAGTACCCAGGATGTGGGCTACAAATTACAACAGGGGATAGAAAAATCATGTAAAAAGGGCAATGTTGTGATAGTCATGGGGGATTTCAATATGCAGGTAGGTTGGGGAAAACAGGTTGGTGCTGGACCCCAAGAGAGGCAATGCCCATGAGATTGCTTTTTATAGCAGCTTGTGGTTGAGCCCACAAGGGGAACGGCAATTCTGGACTGGATGTTATGTAATGACACTGAGTTCAATAGGTTTCAATAGGGTCATTTAATGTCAGAGAATTGTATACAACGTGCATCCTGAAATTCTTTTTCTTTTTTTGATTAGGGAGCTTACAGTAAAGGAACCCTTAGGAGGCAGTGATCATAATATGATAGAAGTGACCCTGCAGTTTGAGAAGGAGAAGCTAAAGTTGGGTGTATCAGTATTACAGTGGAATAAAAGGAATTACAGAGACATGAGAGAGGAGCTGGCCAAAGTTGATTGGAAGGGGACACTAGCAGGGATGATACAGAACATCAATGGCTGGAGTTTCTGGGGAAAATTTGGAAGGTGCAGGATAGATACATCCCAAAGATGAAGAAGTATTCTAAAGGGAGGATGAGGCAACTGTGGCTCACAAAGGAAAACACAGACAGCATAAAGGCAAAAGAGAGGGTATATAATATAGCAAAAATTAGTGGGAAGCTTGAGGTTTGGGAAGCTTTTAGAAACCAACAGAAGGCAACTAAAAAAGCCATAACTAGAGGAAAGATTAAATATGAAGGTACGCTATCCATGGTAGCATAGCTGTTAGCATGATGCTACCACAGCTCGGGACATCAGAATCCAGAGTTCAATTCTTGAACTGTCTGTAAGGAGTTTGTAGGTGCTCTGGTTTCCTCCCACAGTCTGAAGATGTATAGGTTGGTAGGTTAATTGGTCATTGTAAATTGTTTCTGCGATTAGTCTGGGGTTAAATAAGGGGGTTTGCTAGGCGGCAAGGCTCGAAGGGCCTATTCCATGCTGAATCTCACTAAAATAAAAATTTTATGTTTATTCAGATGTATAAAGAGTAAAAGAGATGCGAGAGTGGATATTGGACCTCTGGAAAATGACACTAAAGAGGTTGTACTGGGGAAAAAGGAAATAACAGACAAACTTAATAAGTATTTTGTGTCTGTCTTCACTTCGGAAGACACCAGCAGAATGCCAGAAATGCGAGAGTGTCAGGGACAAAAGTGAGTGCCATGGTTATTACTAAGCAGAAGGTGCCTGGGAGGCTGAAAAGGGTGCAGGTGGATCAGATGGACGACACCCCAGGGTTCTGAAAGAGGTAGCTGAAGAGATTGTAAAGACATTAGTAATGATCTTTCAAGAATCAGTAGATCCTGGAGTGGTCCAGAGGACTAGAAATTTGATGTCACTCCACTCTTTAAGAAGGGAGGGAGGCAGAAGAAAGGAAATTATAGGCCAGTTAGTCTCTCTTCAGTGGTTAGAAAGATGTTGGAGTCAATTAATAAGGATGAGGTTTTGGGGTACTTGGAAGCACATGATAAAATAGGTCAAATTCAGCCTGGTTTCTGTCAGGGGAAATCTTGCCTGACATATCTGTTGAAATTCTTTGAGGAAATAACAGGCAGGATAGACAAAAGAGAGTCAGTGGATGTTGCTAACTTTGATTTTCAGAAGGCGTTGACAAGGTGTCACACATGAGGCTGCTTAACAAGGTAAGAGCTCATGGTATTACAGGAAAGATAGTAGAATGGACAGAAGATTGCTAGACTGGCAGGAGGCAAAGAGTGGGGATAAAGAGGGACCTTTTCTGATTGACTGCCGGTGACTAGTGGTGTTCCCCAGGAGTCAGTGTCAGGACCACTTCTTTTCACGTTATATATCAATGATATGAACTGATATCTCTGTGGCCAGATTTGCAGACAATATGAAGACAGGTGGAGGGGCAGGTAGTGTTAAGGAAATGAGGTGTCTGCAGGACAGGCAGGTTGGGAGAATGGGCAAAGAAGTGGCAAATGGAATGCAGTGTAGGGAAGTGTATGGTCATGCACTTTTGGTAGAAGGAATAAAGGCATAGTCTATTTTCCAAATGGAGAAAATCCAAAATTCAGAGGTGCAAAGGGACTTAGGAGTCCTTGTGTAGGATTTCATAAAGGTTAACTTGCAGGTTGAGTCTGTTTTAAAGAAGGCAAATGCAATATTAGCATTCATTTCAAGAGGACTAGACCACAAAAGCAAAGATGTAATATTGAGGCTTTATAAGGCATTGTTCAGACTACACTTGGTGCATTGTGACCATTTTGGGCCCCTTATCTGAGAAAGGATGTACTGGCATTGGAGAGGGTCCAGAGGAGGTTCATAAGAATGATCCCAGGAACGAAAGGGTTAACATATGAGGAGTGTTTGATGGCTCTGGGTCTGTACTTACTGGAGTTTAGAAGGATGAAGAGGGATCACATTAAAACCTCATGAATATTGACAGGCCTAGAGAGAGAGTATGTGGCGAGGATGTTTCCTTTAGTGGGGAGGTCTTAAGATGAGAGACACAGCCTCAGAGTAGAGGGGCATCCATTTAGAACAGAGATGATGAAAAATTTCTTTAGCCAGAGGTTGGTGAATCTGTGGAATTCATTGCCACAGATGGCTTCATTGTTACAGAGATCTGAGCAGGCCATGTCATTGAGCATATTTAAGACAGAGCTTGGTAGGTTCTTGATTAATCAGGGCACCAAAGGTTACAGGGAAAAGGCAGGATAATGGGGTTGAGGGGGATAATAAATAGACCATGATGGAATGGCAGAGTGGACTTGATGGGCTGATTCTGCTCATGCCTATGGTCTTATGGTCTTATAGTAAAATGTCCAGAAGCTCTTCACAAGAGAGCAGTGAGACTGCGATGTAACACCAGAGCTAACAAGGGGACATTATGGTACAGGCTTGATTGGTCAGTAATGTGCTATCATTCAACATTTCAGACCAAGACCCTCCTTAGATGCTGCTTGACTTGCTGAGTTCCACAAGTATTCTGTGTGTGTTGCTCAAGGTTTCCAGCATCTGCAGAATCGCTTGTGTTTGTGTGTGCCATCATCACTGTTTTGTCTCTTAAGGGCATCATTTTCGCACCATTTTCCAGATGTTCCTGATTTTTTTTTGTTGCTGCTACCCTATCAAAAGCATGATCTTCCTGATCTTCACTCCTATTATCCGAATGCTATTGACAAACAAAGTGAAAGCATTCATCACGCTGACTTGTCCTGGCGAAGGGATTTAGGATATCCAACAGTTCCAAGCAGGGTTCCAGAAGATGGAATAATTCGGTTAAGGCTTTCTACTCACATTTCCCCTCAATGATAGAGAAATTGACATCCAGAGAGCACTGTGATATGCATTCACCCCTTTCTTCAGTGGAAGCAGGATCTCAGAACATTGTTGCATTGCATCAGGGAATTTCCACTTCAGCACTGCGGTGCCAGTCTTGGAATTGGAACAGAAAAACAATATCTCCACGAAGCACCAGAGCCGTCACTGAGCTGGCACTGAAGAAACCAAGAAGATAAAGATGGGTCAACGCTGGTTTTGATTCCTGGTCCAAAGGAAGGAGATTGAGGCTGGTAGATGGACAGTCTAACATGCACAATTCCACTGCATAGGACAACCCAAGAGTGGGCAAGTTGGAAATCATCATCTCAGAGGTGAGTAAGTCCACCTATCCTCCTATTGTAGTTTTCATTAATTACTGTTTTGGATTAATCATTAAGGATTTAGGAAGTAAAGGTTATACATTCCCACACACCAAGATCATACAAATATCATGGTCCTCTGCTACTGGTAATACCATCTTGTGGACATAAAAATCCAGCAATGACTCTTCCCAAGAGAAGATGTTCCATTAATTCCTCTCGTCTCTAAATTAGATGTGCCCATTTCTCCAATTTAAGTTGTGCATCAGAGATTTCATCTCTAACATCCAGTGGTTGGAAGAAGGAAAGCACAATGGAATTATTATTATCAATGATTAGAATGGGTGGACAAGATAGACTGAGCTCGAGATAATGCAAGGCGCAGATGTCTGAGATGATCCCTGCTGGGAGTGATGGACTGAAATTTGGGTGCCTTCAAACTCAGTACTCATCCTTTCCATCAGCAGCAAACGGTGCATGGTTGGCAGAGTTACAATGGAACAGATTGGTCACATCACTTCAACCACACCTCTCGTCCAGTCGGTTGGGTACTTGAAATAAAGTAGAGACAGACAAAATTCTCAGAAGGTCAGTCAGCATCTGTAACCAGCAGAAGATAATCTGTAACCAGGAACTCTAGCTGCATTTCCTGCTATAGTTCTGGGCATCCACCAGCTGCAGGGTGATGTTGTGTGTCTGTCACAAGAGGATGTCATTGACTGAAAAGAAAGACAATAGGATTCTCATTTTTTCTTTCTCCAATCCTGCCAAAAGGTCTCAGCCTGAAACGTCGACTGTACTCTTTTCCATAGATGCTGCCTGGCCTGCTGAGTTCCTCCAGCATTTGGTGTGTGTTGCTTTGGATTTCCAGCACCTGCAGATTACCTCTTGTCTAGGATTCTCAAGAAAATTTGGTCTGTCTGTTCCTCGAAGGATGCTGAGTTATAGCTCATGTGGGTAAAGACTTTCTTCCCCCGATTTAACAAGCGGCAGGGCTGTGAACTCATTTGGGGGAAGGCTTTCTTCCCAGGGCTGTGAACTGCCAAAATGTAACCCACATTGTGACCCTTCAAGCAACTCGGTGGCTGCAGCTAATGAATTTTATTATTGTTATCTGAGAGCTTCAACTCCATTCCAAAGCTGGAGGTTTAGAATTGCCATCCAAAAATGGATGAGCGGGCAGCATGCCAACATCCAGCTGCTGATATTAAATTTGTCATGCATGTTGTAAATGCCTTTTTTGGGTATTACCAGTCTGTGACACACAGTCACACCTGCAGCTGCAGCCTTCTGCCACTAGATAGAGCTTCTAAACTTCCAGAACCTGCAATCTGAGGGCATTGTTCATCCACTGAGGGAAACTCCTGAGAAGATAAAGAAGTTTCGCAGGGCAAGCTACCTCTTTTGTTTGACTGTGGGCAAAGACACGGGAAATCCACTGGTTGCCAGGGAATGTGGGAGGCACGGTGGTATAGAGGTTAGCATAATGCCATGACAGTGCCAGTAACACGGGTTCAGTTCTGCCGCGGTCTGTAAGGAGTTTGTACCAGCTCCCTGTAATCACCTGACCATTCCTTCAAGTGCTTCAGTTTATTTCCACATTCCAAAGATGTAGGGGTTAGTAGGTTAGTTGTCACATGGGTGTAATTGGCCAGTGAAGGTTCGTTGAGCTGGAGGACCTGAAACTGTGTGGTATCTCCGAACTAAATTAAGTTTTTATTCCTCAGGATGGGTCTATGTTCGATCTCTATTGTGGGTGAATAGATTTTGCTGAGGTGTATCAGTCAGAGGTTTGCTTTGCCATTTGCAGAGAGCACCAATTTAATCCAAAGGCCCAGTTTTGCAAAATTACTGCAGTAAGGATTTGGTGCTCTGCACGTGTGACCGGTTTTGTTCAGCTTGGTTAGTCTTTAAAATTATAGTTCTTCCATCAGACATGGTGCCTAGTTTGCTTCTCCCTCAGCTGAATTGGTAGAGAAACAGCCACGGCTGTTTGAGTAATAGATATGAGGTGTATCTTGTGTACTGCAACAAACAAGGAAGCAAAACACAGCTTGCAGAGAATAGACAATAGACAATAGATAATAGGTGCAGGAGTAGGCCATTCGGCCCTTCGAGCCAGCACCGCCATTCACTGTGATCATGGCTGATCATCCACAATCAGTATCCAGTTCCTGCCTTATCCCCATAACCTTTGATTCCGCTATCTTTATGAGCTCTATCCCTCTCTTTCTTGAAAGCATCCAGAGACTTGGCCTCCACAGCCTTCTGGGGCACAGCATTCCATATATCCACCACTCTCTGGGTGAAAAAGTTTTTCCTCAACTCCGTTCTAAATGGCCTACCCCTTATTCTTAAACTGTGGCCTCTGGTTCTGGAACAATCTATTTTCTGTGCCTATTCTGGAATCTGTCCCCCACTTTTCCTTCACTACATCGACGACTGCATTGGCGCTGCTTCCTGCACGCATGCAGAACTCGTTGACTTTATTAACTTTGCCTCCAACTTTCACCCTGCCCTCAAGTTTACCTGGTCCATTTCCGACACCTCCCTCCCCTTTCTAGATCTTTCTGTCTCTGTCTCTGTCTCTGGAGACAGCTTATCCACTGATGTCTACTATAAGCCTACTGACTCTCACAGCTATCTGGACTATTCCTCTTCTCACCCTGTCTCTTGCAAAAACGCCATCCCCTTCTCGCAATTCCTCCGTCTCCGCCGCATCTGCTCTCAGGGTGAGACTTTTCATTCTAGGACGAGGGAGATGTCTTCCTTTTTTAAAGAAAGGGGCTTCTCTTCCTCCACTATCAACTCTGCTCTTAAACGCATCTCCCCCATTTCACGTACATCTGCTCTCACTCCATCCTCCCGCCACCCCACTAGGAATAGGGTTCCCCTGGTCCTCACCTACCACCCCACCAGCCTCCGGGTCCAACATATTATTCTCCGTAACTTCCGCCACCTCCAACGGGATCCCACCACTAAGCACATCTTTCCCTCCCCCCCCTCTCTGCATTACGCAGGGATCGCTCCCTATGCAACTCCCTTGTCCATTCGTCCCCCCCATCCCTCCCCACTGATCTCCCTCCTGGCACTTATCCGTGTAAGCGGAACAAGTGCTACACATGCCCTTACACTTCCTCCCTTACCACCATTCAAGGCCCCAAACAGTCCTTCCAGGTGAGGCAACACTTCACCTGTGAGTCGGCTGGGGTGATACACTGCGTCCGGTGCTCCCGATGTGGCCTTTTATATATTGGCGAGACCCGACGCAGACTGGGAGACCGCTTTGCTGAACATCTACGCTCTGTCCGCCAGAGAAAGCAGGATCTCCCAGTGGCCACACATTTTAATTCCACATCCCATTCCCATTCTGACATGTCTATCCACGGCCTCCTCTACTGTAAAGATGAAGCCACACTCAGGTTGGAGAAACAACACCTTATATTCCGTCTGGGTAGCCTCCAACCTGATGGCATGAACATCGACTTCTCTAACTTCCGCTAAGGCCCCACCTCCCCCTTGTACCCCATCTGTTACTCATTTTTATGCACACATTCTTTCTCTCACTCTCTTTTTTCTCCCTCTGTCCCTCTGAATATACTTCTTGCCCATCCTCTGAGTCCCCCCCCCCTTGTCTTTCTTCCCGGACCTCCTGTCCCATGATCCTCTCGTATCCCCTTTTGCCTATCACCTGTCCAGCTCTTGGCTCTATCCCTCCCCCTCCTGTCTTCTCCTATCATTTTGGATCACCCCTCCCCCTCCAACTTTCAAATCCCTTACTCACTCTTCCTTCAGTTAGTCCTGACAAAGGGTCTCGGCCTGAAACGTCGACTGCACCTCTTCCTACAGATGCTGCCTGGCCTGCTGCGTTCACCAGCAACTTTGATGTGTGTTGCCTCTGGTTCTGGACTCACCCATCAGCGGGAACATGCTTCCTGCCTCCAGCATGTCCAATCCCTTATTAACCTTATATGTTGCAATAAGATCCCCTCTCAGCCTTCTAAATTCCAGAGTATACAAGCCCAATCGCTCCAATCTTTCGACATATGACAGTCCCGCCATCCTGGGAATTAACCTTGTGAACCTACGCTGCACTCCCTCAATAGCAAGAATGTCCTTCCTCAAATTTGGAGACCAAAACTGCACACAATACTCCAGGTGTGGTCTCACCAGGGCCCTGTACAGCTGCAGAAGGACCTCTTTGCTCTTATACTCAATGCTCCTTGTTATGAAGGCCAGCATGCCATTAGCTTTCTTCACTGCCTGCTGTACTTGCATGCTTGCTTTCAATGACTGATGTACAAGAACACCTAGATCTCGTTGTACTTCCCCTTTTCCTAACTTGACTCCATTTAGATAATAATCTGCCTTCCTGTTCTTACCACCAAAGTGGATAACCTCACATTTATCCACATTAAACTGCACTGCCCACTCACCCAGCCTGTCCAAGTCACCCTGCGTTCTCATAACATCCTCCTCCTGAAATAGTCTTTCACCAGCTAGGTAGATGCAGGTGGATCGTCAGGAGGCAATACATCAGCATTCCAGTCTAGGCCTAGCCACCTAGAAATACAGTGATGGGGTCATTCTAGGCAGAAACAAGCCCCCTGTGTCCATGACGACCATTACTACACCAAAATTACAAAATGGGGATTGAACTACAATGAACTTTATCCTCCAGGTGACTAATAGGCTAAAGCACATGTACCTGCCTCCTTAATATAATACATTATCCTTCCTTCCTGCCAGCACCCATGTTACCCATTCTTGGCATAGGTCTCTGCCCAGTCACTATTCTCAAAGTGAATCAGCACTGGACAAGCTCTCACCTCATTGCCCTCATCAGGAGGGAGGTTCACCCTCAACGATTCAGGAACAGCTTCCTCCCCTCCGCCATCCGATTTCTGAATGGACGTTGAACCCGTGAACATTACCTCACTACTTTTTTGTTTTTATTTTCGCACTACTTATTTAATTTCACTCATCTATATGCATAACTAGTGTAATTCACGGTTTGTTTGCCTTATTATTATGCATTGTCGCAAAGACAACGAATTTCACAACGTATGCTGGTGATAAAAACCTGATTCTGATTCTGATTACAACACGAAACAGCCAACAGTGACACGAGAAAATCTGCAGATGCTGGAATTTCAAGCAACACACATCAAAGTTGCTGGTGAACGCAGCAGGCCAGGCAGCATCTCTAGGAAGAGGTACAGTCGACATTTTGGGCCGAGACTCTTCGTCAGGACTAACTGAAAGAAGAGCTAGTAAGAGATTTGAAAGTGGGAGTGGGAGGGGGAGATCCAAAATGATAGGAGAAGACAGGAGGGGGAGGGATGGAGCCAAGAGCTGGACAGGTGATTGGCAAAAGGGATACGAGAGGATCATGGGACAGGAGGCCTAGGGAGAAAGAATAGGGGGAGGGGGAGAAAAAGTCCAGAGGATGGGCAAGGGATATAGTGAGAGGGACAGAAGGAGAAAAAGGAGAGAGAGAGATAGAATGTGTGTATATAAATAAATAACGGATGGGGTACGAGGGGGAGGTGGGGCATTAGCGGAAGTTTGAGAAGTCAATGTTCATGCCATCAGGTTGGAGGCTACCCAGATGGAATATAAGGTGTTGTTAACCCAGATGGAATATAAGGTGTTGTTCCTCCAACCTGAGTGTGGCTTCATCTTTACAGTAGAGGAGGCTGTGGATAGACATATCAGAATGGGAATGGGATGTGGAATTAAAATGTGTGGCCACTGGGAGATCCTGCTTTCTCTGGCGGACAGAGCGTAGGTGTTCAGCGAAGCGGTCTCCCAGTCTGCGTCGGGTCTCGCCAATATGAACAGTGAATCTGCATCTGTTACAGCATGAAGTCAACACTTGTAGACCCATGAAACAGACAACAGTGTGCAACAGCCACGGCATTGTGAAACCATTAACTGTGAATCACACCTTCTATACAAACAGATGATGCTTGAAGGATGAGAGGTGACCTGATAGAGGTGAAAAAGATGATGAGAGGCATTGATCGTGTGGGTAGCCAGAGGCTTTTTCCCCAGGGCTGAAATGGCTATCACGAGGGGGGCATAGTTTTAAGGTGCTTGGAAGTAGGTACAAAGGGGACGTCAGAGGTAAGTTTTTCACACAGAGAGCGGTGGGTGCGTGGAATTCACTGCCAGCGATGGTGGTAAAGGCGGATACAATAGGATCCTTTAAGAGCCTCTTGGATAGGTACATGGAGCTTAGAAAAACAGATGGCTATGCAGTAGGGAAATTCTAAGCAGTTTCTTAGGTTACATGGTTGGCACAATATTGTGGGCCGAAGGGACTGTAATGTGCTGTAGATTTCTATGTTCTATGTTCTATAAAAGTGAATGAACTTCCCTGACACCATGAAACAGGCAAATGTGAATTGGCTCTGGTACTCTCTCTCTCTCTCTCTCTCTTACACACACACACACACACACACACACACACACACACACACACAGACTGTTGACAAGCACCGTGAAAGAAGCTGTACCTGTTATATAGTGAAGATAGCATCATGAATCTTCACCTGTTATTCTGAGAGGCATCTAGCTCCTGTTAGCACATTCAGCAGGCAATAGTGACCCAGAGTGAGCCTCTCCCAAACCAGAGTGGATAACTTCACTCACCCCAACTCCAAACGGATTCTACAACCTATGGACTCACTTTCAAGGACTCTACAACTCACTTCTCAATATTATTTCTTTATTTATCATTATTATTATTCTGTTTTTCCTTTTGTATTTGCAGTTCGTCATCTTTTGCACACTGGTTGAATGTCTGCCTTTGTTTGTGTGTAGTTTTTCACTGAACCTGTTGTGTTTCTACTGTGAATGTCAGGGTAGTATATGGTGACGTATACGGTGACATATACTCTACGTACTTCGATAATAATTTTACTCCGAGCTTTGCTTCTGCCAGGCTTCAATGGAAACTTGAGATGAGGATTTTCTTATCGAGCTGCCAATTCGCAATTGGCCACTTCATGCTGTGGCAAAGAGACAGTTTCACCCCTGTACTAACACCAAAGCAGATCCATAATGATGATTCCTGTTTTAATTCACTAGTATTTCAATTGTGTGCCCTTATTAGAGAGCCTTCACTTCAGCCACTGGAAGCAATTTGCAGCTTACATGGGACCACCAACACAGAGTGTTCACCTTCTTGGGAGGTCCCACGAGTCATTTGATGGATGAAGGCACAGTGAAAAAGAAGCCTCCTAGAAGACACAACATTAGATTATTGGCTTATTACAGCAATGGCACACAGATGGTTAATTGTAACTGATGAGAGTTGTTCTGTAAGGTACAAAACGTACTCTTCATTCCACAGATTGAACCTCAGTTAATGTGTGTCTGCTTTTCTGTGCCGAACAGCTGCCAGGCCTGAGAGGACATCGAATCATCAGTACCAATCACTTCACGATGGAAAGCAGAACCTCAGGCCCTGCTTCAGTGTTAATGCAGGGGTGAAATTGTCTCTTCACCACAGCATGAAGTGGCCGATTGCGAACTGGCAGCTCGATAAGAAAATCCTCAACTCAAAGTTTCCATTGAAGCCTGGCAGAAGCAAAGCTCAAAAGTAAATTTATTATCGAAGTACGTACGGTATATGTCACCGTATACTACCCTGAGATTCATTTTCTTGTGGGCATTCATGGTAGATACAAAGAGACACAATAGAATCAATGAAAAACTACACACAAACTAAGGTGGACATACACCAATGTGCAAAAGATGACAAACTGCGCAAATACAAAAAGAAAAGCAGAATAATATTGATAAATAAATAATATTGAGAACTTCAGTTGTACAGTCCTTGAAAGCAAGTGTGGAATCCGTTCAGAGTTGGGGTGAGTGAAGTTAACCATTCCGATTCAGAAGTGGCTCGCTCTGGGTCGCTACTGCCTGCTTAATGTGCTAACAGGAGTTAGATAGCTCACAGAATAACAGGCGAAGATTCATGATGTCATCTTCAACTTATCACAGGTACAGCCTCTTTCACGGTGCCTGTCAACAGTCTGTGTGTGTGTGTCAGAGTACCAGAGCCAATTCACATTTGCCTGTTTCATGATGTCGGGGAAGTTCATTCACTTTTATGTGCTTGTATAGAAAATGCGATTCACAATTAATGGTTTTGCAATGCCACAGTTGGCATACTGTTGCCTGTTTCATGGGTCTACAGGCATGGTGGCATTGCGGTCAGCGGGCTTCGATTCCTGCCACTGTCTGCCTCTCCATGACTTCTTGGTGGTCAGATTTCCTTGCACGTTCTAAATACCTGCATGATAGTAGAGAGGGCAGGTAATATAGCAAAAACTAGTGGGAGGCTAGCAGATTGGGATGCTTTTAAAAACTAACAGAACACAACTAAAAAGGACGTAAAGGGAGAAAAGATGACATATGAAGGTAAGCTAGCCGATGATACAAAGAGAATACAAAGAGAGATGAGAGTGTGTATTGGACCGCTAGAAAATGACACTGGAGAGGTAGTAATGGGGAACAAAGAAATAGCAGACGAAATTAATAAGTATTTTGCATCAGTCTTCATTGTGGAATACAGTAGCAGAAACCCAGAAATGTGAGAGTATCAAAGGGCAGAAGTGTGTCATACTAAGGAGAACATGCTTGGGAAGCTAATAGGTCTGAAGGTAGGTAAGTCATCTGGACCAGACTCTAGTGTTCTGAAAAAGGAAGCTGAAGAGATTGTGGAAGCATTTGTAATGATCTTTCCGGAATCATTAGATTCTTGCATGGTTGCTGAGAACTGAACAATTTGCAAAAGTCACTCCACTCTTTAAGAAGGGAGGGAGGCAGAGGAAAGGACATTATAGGCCAGATAGCCTGACTTCAGTGGTTGGGAAGAAGTTGGAGTCCATTATTAAGGATGAGGTTTTGGGGTACTTGGAGGCACATGATTAAGGTCAGCATGATTTCCTCAAGGGGAATTCTTTCAGGAAATAACAGGCAGGATAGATAAAGGAGAGTCAGTGGATGTTGTTTTCAGAAGGCCTTTGACAAGGTGCTGTGCATGAGGCTGCTTAACAAGATAAGAGCCCGTGGTATTGCAGGAAAGGTACTAGCATAGATAGAAGATCGGCTGACTGGTAGAAAGCAAAAAGTGGGAATAAAGGGGCCTTTTCTTGTTGGCTGCCAGTGACCCATGGTGTTCCACAGGGGTCTGTGTTGGGACTGCTTTTTTCCACATTATTTGTCACTAACTTAGATGAAGGAATTGATGCTTTTGTGGCCAAGTCTGTGGACGATACAAAGTTAGGTGGAGGGGCAGGTATGCTGAGGAAAAAAGGAGTTCAAAATTCAGAGGTACCAAGAGACTTGGGAGTCCTTATGCAGGATACCCGATGGGATAACTTACAGGTTGAGTCAGTGGTTCAGAAGGCAAATGCAACTTTCAGTATTCATTTCAAGAGGACTGGAATATAAGAGCAAGGATGTAATGCTGAGGCTTTATAAGGCATTATTGAGAGCAGTTTGGGGCTCCTTACTTAAAAGATGTGCTGGCACTGGAGAGGATCTAGAGGAGGGTCACGAGAATGATTCAGGGAACGAAAGGATTCACATATGAGGACCGAATGATGGCTCAAGGCCTGTACTGGTTGGAGTTTAGAAAAATCAGGGGGGAGGGGGACTCCATTGAAACCTATCAGATATTGAAATGCCTCGGCACAGTGAATGTGGAGAGGATGGTTCCTAAAGTGAGTGAGTCTAGGACCAGAGAGCTTAATCTCAGAATAGAGGGACGTCCATTTAGAACAGAGATGAGCAGGAACTTCTTTAGGCAGAGCGTGATGAACCTGTGGAATTCATCGCCACAGGCGGCTGTGCAGGTCAAATTACTGAGTATATTTAAAGTGAAGGTTGATAGGTTCCTGATCAATCAGGGTGTCAAAATTCATGGGGAGAAGACAGGAGGATGAGATTGGGGGGAATAATTAATCAGCCTTGATGGAATGGAGGAGCTTACTCAATGGGCTGGAAGGCCTAATTGTGCTCCTGTGTCTTACGTTCTTATGGACCTATAGAAACAGGTCCAGGGTCTCAGTGACCGGTTTTGCAATGGATGAGTGCTGATTCACCATTGCTACTTTCCTGGTGTAACAAATGTCTCATTCACTACCGTCTGGTATTCAATCTTGCTGATTCACTTCTGTCAGTTTTACTTGTTGGAAAAAGTTTCTTGTTCACAATGGCTTGTTCGGCAGAGTCACACAACAGCTGTCAGCCATGAAAGAGGGTGCGGACTCACCGATGTGTTTTTCACCAGGGACAGCTGATGAATTGCCACTCCCAGACGTTCCTTTATTACAGGGCAACGCTGCTCATTCGCACAGGGTCAGTGGCTGTTTCATGGTCACCTGTTCAGCTGGTGCTGACTGCAACGTGGAGCTGCAAACGTGGAGATACAAGAGGCTAGTGACGCTGGAAATCTGGACCGACACGCAAAAGGAGCTGGAGGACCTCGACAAGTCAGGCAGCATCTATGGAGGGAAATGGCAGATACAAGAGATTCTGCAGACACTGGTGAAGGGGCTCAGCCCAATAGGCCAGCTGTTTATTCCCCTCCATAGATGCTGCCTGACTTGCAGAGTTTCTCCAGCATTTTGTGTGTGTGTTGCTAGGGAGGGAAATGAACAGCCAGCATTTCAGGTCGAAACCTTTCATCAGGACGGGAAGGATAGAGGGAAGATAGCCAGTATAAGAAAGTGGGCGGGGGGTGACGGGGGATTCCCGGTGGGGGGTGGGTGGTGGTGCATGTGACAGGCAGATGAGGGAGCGAGGAAAGTGAGAATGACAGAAAAGGCATGGAGGTGTTATGCAGGGAAGTGGCAAAGGGCCGAAGAAGATGGAATCTGACAGGGAATTTGATCAAGGGGTATCCATTGATAGAGGGGCGTCCATTTAAAACAGAGATTTCGCCAGAGGGTGGGGTAATTGCGGAATTTATTACCACAGGCAGCTGTGGAGGCCAGGTCGTTGGGTGTATTTGAGGCAGAGTTTGATAGGTTCTTGATTCGACAAGGCATTAAACGTTACAGGGAGAAGGCCGGGGAATGGGGCTGAGGAAGGGAGAGAAAGGATCAGCCATGATTGATTGCTAGAGCAGACTTGATGGGCCAAATCGCCTAATTGTGCTCCTATGTCTAATGGTCTTATGGTCATCAGGGCAGCGAAACCTGCAAAAGAGGGAAGGAGGTGTAGAGGGCCCATTGGGAGGAGTGAGTGGGTGATAGTGGGGTGGGGTGGGGGGGAAGAAGTAGAGTGTTCAAAGCAGTGGGACCAGGAAGGAACATAAAACAGTGGGGGGGGAAGAGACAGCGAGAAGTGATTGCCAGAAGTTAGAGAACTCGATGTTCACGCTGTCAGGCTCGACACTACAATTATCTGTTTCACGTTTTAATGGGCACTGATCGTCCCGTGCACATTTCACTGCGCTAGACCGCTGCTTGTTGTGCGGGGTGCCTGGTGCTGATTAAGTGCCTGCTTTATGGCACTCACTCGCCGATGTAGAGATCAGAGAATAAACCCACTATACAGCGAGACAGACACAGAAATGCCAAGTCTGCAGTGGAATAGAGATTAATAATAGAGATTAAAAATTATTATAAGTTACAATAAGAAATATACCTCAAACCAATTTCACATTACTGGTTGGCTGTTTCCTGGTGTTGTAGGTGTTTATTCACTCCTATCCTTTTCCTGGGGTAACGTGTCCTGATCCAGCAGCGTATGTTTTAAGGGTTCATAGATACATTTGCCAATCTCTGCTTCACCCTGTAACAGATGCTGTTTCGAGACAAGAATAACAGGGAGGCAGCTGCCGATACACTGTGGCCCGCTGGAGCAGATTCTCAGCATCTGTCACTCTAATAGAGCGTAGCCGGTGCTGATTCACCGATGCTAAACAAGACCCTTCCTCAGGACTCACCATTCTGCCTGCTGATGACCTGCTGAGTTCCTTCAGCGTTCTGTGTGGGTTTCGAGCATCTGCAGAATCTCTTGCGTTTGTGCTCAGCAGGTCAGGCAGCATCTATGGAGGGAAATAGACAACTGAAGCTTCGGGCTGGGACCTTTCATCATGGGTCCTCATGAAGGGCCTCGTCCTGAAACGTCGACTGTCCACTCCCCACCACAGGTGCTGCCCGACCTGCGGAGATCCGCCAACATTTTGTGCGTGTTGCTGAGGGTTTCCAGTGTCTGGCGAAGCTGGGCTATTAACTCCGTTCCTTTCCCAGCGGAGGCGGCCTGAGAGTTTCCGGTACTTTCCAGTTTTGTTCTAGCCGTGAGGTTGACAGGTCCTCGGAGTGACAGCTGCTGATTGATTGAATGTTAAACTCTACTATTACCTCTCTTATGATCTAATATTATAGAGTCATAGAGAGGTACAACTTTGAAAGAGGCCCTTCTGCCCTCCAAATCCATGCCAGCCACCAACCACACATTACACTAGCCTAAAATTAATCCCATTTTTATTCTCCCTACCTTCTCATCAACTACTCCATTCATCTGTAAACTACCGGCTATTTACACTAGCCAATTAGCCTGCCAACCCATACGCCTTTGGGATTTAGCAGGAAACTGCAGTAGCTAGGGGAAATCCCACGTGTAAGTTGACTGCTTTCTTCCCCATGGAGTGAGGGATATGGAGTCACTGTCTCCCTCCCCATGTACTCACTGCTGCTTCACCGGTGAGTGTCTCACAGAGTTACCAACCCGCTCCATGTTGTAACAGCTGCTGAGAAGCCAATGCCATTGCTTGCTGTGACATGCGCTCACTCACCAGCGCTGTTTCATGAAGCAGCAGGCATGGGCTCATTACTGCCTGTTTCACTGATACTGACTGACTTTGGCATGGTCCATGGTAAAACAGATGGAATAATAGGTGCATACTCACCTGAGTTGGGTACTGCAGGGAGCAGGGCAGGAGGTCTGCTTGGAATAGGGGCTGCAGTTCTGTGCGAACAGGGGCAGGATTTTTACTGGAAATGAGGGCAGGAATTCTGCTGTGAATGAAAAGGGTTCTACTGGGAATTGGGGCAGGGGTACTGCTGGGAATGGAGGGGTTGGAGCACTGCTATGAATGGGAGGATTTCTTCTGGGAATGGGGGCAGGAATGAGGCCAGGGATGGAGGAAGCTGAGTGGGAGGGAGCACTGCAAAGAGCTTTTCCTATCAGCTCCCCAACCTGGTCTGTTGAAGAGGGATCACCGGTCTGTTGGAGATGCGACAATCAGCACTGGAGAGCAAGGCAGGGCAATGGAAGGATACTTGGTGCAGGGTGGGAAGGTGGTAGGAGGGGATTATCTGAGTAAAAGAATGCTTAGTAGATCAAGACCTCAAACACCTCACAAACATTATCTCAGCTCCCTGAGTGCTTCTGAGACATATTCAGGAAGAAGCTCAAAGCAATGGGCAGGTATTCCTATTCATTAACACAAGAGATTCTGCAGATGCTGGAAACCTAGAGCACACACAAAAGATGCTGGAGGAACTCAGCAGGTCAGGCAGCATCAATGGTTGACATTTTGGGCTGAGACCCTTCCTCGGTACTGGGACAGAAGGGGTAAGATGCCAGGATACAAAGGTGGAGGTAGGGGAAGGAGGACTAGCTAGAAGGTGAGAGGTGAATCCAGGTGGGTGGGAAAAACAAAGGGCTGGAGAAGAAGGAATCTGCCAGAAGAGGAGAGTGGACCATAGGAGAAAGGAAAGGAAAAGGGGCACCAGGGGGAGGTGATAACAGGTGAGAAGAAGTAAGAGGCCAGAGTGGGAAATAGAAGAAGAGGGAAGGGGGAGGGAATTTTTACCAGAAGGAGAAATCAGTATTCATTCCATCAGGATAAAATCTACAGATGTATCACCCATGAGTAACAAACTAAAGTATATTAATATTAAATATCATTAGATACGGAACAGATTAACCAGTGACACTTCAAATACATTGCGGCAGAGAGTTCAGAGGCCTAATAGCCTGGGGGAAGGAACTGCTTCTCATCCTGACCATTCTTGTTTTTATGCATCATAGTCTCCTGCCTGGTGGTAGAAAGTCAAAGAAGATGCTGGATGGATGGGTGGGATCGTTATAATACTAAGGGTCCTGTGTATGCAGCGCTCCTGATAAATGTTCCCAATGGATGGCAGGGAGACCCCTATGATCCTCTCAGCTATTCTCACAGTCCTCTGTAGGGACTTCTGGTCTGATGCTCAACTGCTCCCATACCAGATGGAGATGCGACTTAACGCTCTCAGTAGTGCTCCTGTAAACCACAGTTAAGATGGTTGGTGGGGGCGGGGGGAGCCTTGCTTGTCTCAATCTTCTCAGGAAGTGAAGGCTCTGCTGTTCCTTCTTGTTCAGGGAGATGACATTAAGGGACCAGGTGAAGTCATCGGTGATGTGAACTCCCAGGCACTTGGTGCACTGCAGAGGTTGTATCGAGAGCATCCTGAGCAGCTGCATCACTGCCTGGTTCGGGAACTGCACCGTCTTGGATCGCAAGACCCTGCAGCGGATAGTGAGGTCAGCTGAGAAGGTCATCGGGGTCTCTCTTCCCGCCATCACAGACATTTACACCACACGCTGCATCCGCAAAGCAAACAGCATTATGAAGGACCCCACGCTCCCCTCACACAAACTCTTCTCCCTCCTGCCATCTGGCAAAAGGTACCAAAGCATTCGGGCTCTCACGACCAGACTGTGCAGCAGTTTCTTCCCCCAAGCCATCAGACTCCTCAATACCCAGAGCCTGGACTGACATCTACATCATTTATTATTATATTATAATTTGTCCTCTACTGTGCCTGTTGTCTTGTTTATTATTTATTGTACTGCCCTGAACTGTTTTGTGCACTTTATGTAGTCCTGTGTAGGTCTGTAGTCTAGTGTAGTTTTTGTGTTGTCTTACATAGTCTAGTGTAGCCTTGTGTTGTCTCACTTAGTCTAGTGTAGTTTTGTGTTGTTTCATGTAGCACCATGGTACTGGAGGAACATTGTTTCATTTTTACTGTGTACTGTGCCAGCAGTTTATGGTCGAAATGACAATAAAAAGTGACTTGACTTGACCTGACACATGGAGGAGACGTAATCGCAGAGGGCGATGGTTTGTCTGCACCTTCCTGAAGTCCTCAAAGATTTCCTTTATCTTGCCCACGTTCAGGCTTAGGTTGTCCTTCTCACATCAATCCACCAGCCGCCCCACTTCCTCTCCATACTCCATCTCGTCATCGTTCTCGGTGAGGCCAGATCTGACGACGCGGTTTGAGCTGGATCCTGCGACGCGGTCGTGCGTCAGCAGTGTGAACGGCAGCGGGCTAAGCACGCAGCCCTGGTGAGTGCCAGTGCTCAGGGACGTTGCTGCCCACACGGACTGACTGTGGCCTTCCTATTAAGAAGTCCAGGATCCAGTTGCAGTGGGAGGTGTTGAGACCCAGTGAGGACAGTTTCCCCATTAGTTTTTGGGGTATGATGGTGCTGAACGCTGAACTAAAGTCTATAAACAGCAAACATGAGGAATTCTCAGTCTGGCACATGAGACCCCATTTTCCACGAGGGACAGGACAGAGGCTGTTGCATCATCAGTGGATCAACTTAAGCAATAAGTGAACTGGAAAGCGACCAGTGTAGCCGGGACAGAGGCTTTAACGTGCTCCATGACCTGCCGCTCAAAACATTTCATAGTGGTTGATGTTGATGCCACCGGGCGATAGTCATTTAGGCAGGATACTGCTGCCTCCTTTGGCACTGGAATGCTGGTGACTGCCTTGAAAACCAAGGGGACAATGGATTGTTTCAGAGAGATGTTGGATATATCCGTCAGCACCTCCGTCAGCTGGGCGGCGCAGTCTTTCAAAACCCGACCTGGGATATTATCGGGCTCCGCAGCCCTGCATAGATTGACTCTGACCAGACTCTTTCTCATCTCAGCTTCAGCCAGTTGGAGAGTCTGCTCCCCTGGGACTCCCTCTACCACCATACCAGGCAGTGCATTCCAGGCATCCACCAACCTCTGACTAAAAAACTTACCCCTCACGTCCCTCTTGAACCTGCCCCCATTCACTGTCAATCCATGCCCTCTGGTATTAGACATTTCCATTCTGGGAAACAGATACTCTCTGTCCACTCTGTCTATGCCTCTCATAATCTTGTAAACCTCTATCAGATCTCCCCACAGCCTCTGGCACTCCAGAGAGAACAGCCCAAGTTTATCCAGCTTCTCATGATAACACATTCGCTCTAAACCAGGCAGCATCCTGGTAAACCTCTTCAAAGCCTCAACATCCTTCCCATAGGGGGGAAGCGACCAGAACTGTATGAAATACCCCAGATGTATCCAAAACAGGGGAAAGCCGCATACAGGTGTAATCACATAGAATAATTGTCAATTGAGAGACCCTACGCTAGAATCCCTGGAATCCTGGAATTCCCTTTGGCTTTAAAGCCGAGAAATGTACAGATTTCTCACTGAATCCATTAGCAGTGTCCGTTATCTAACTAACAGGAATCTGCAATCACTGATCACAATCGGGCATCCTTTGGCCAGATTCGTAGCTTGTGAGACTGAAGTTACAGTGTTTCCAATGTCTCCAACTGCAGTCTATTCTGCAACAAAACAGATGGACCATCAACTAAAACACTGGGGACACCTACAGCCCCGAATGGTGGAAATCAGGTTGGTCATTCGTTAATATTGTCCACATAGTTTTATAGGTTTGTGGAGTATTACAGCACCAAAACAGGCCCTTCAGCCCATCTAGTCCATGCCAAACTGGTCTATCTACTTACACCTGGAGCATAGCCCTTTATATCCCTCTCATCTATTTACCTGTACAAACTTCTCTTAAATGTTTCAGCTGAACCCATATCTACCAATTCTGCTGGCAGCTTGTTCTACTCCTGAACCACCTTCTAAGTGAAGAAGAATACCCTCAGATTCCCCTTAAGTGCATGGCTCTGTTGGTCAAAAAAAATGAAATCCTTAAGAATACTCAACAAGATTGTCGACCTGGGACTTAGAAAGTTACTGTTATGACAGGTGACCCGACCACACCAGCTTCCAGGGTCCAGATGCTCCAACTCTCTGGAATATGAACAGCTGGCACGGCTCCTTTGAAGATTCAGGCTAATTGGCGGCCATGTTTTGGCGCCAGGATTTTGATATTTAAAGAGAACCTGAACTGAGGTTCGGCGCACAGTCGTCAGCTCTGCTTTCGATTCTTGCCTAGCGCCTAGTTTAAAACCCTGTCCTCGTCTCAGCATCGTATCGCGTCTCCATTCTAGTCTCGGATACTCGAGCACTTGGGCCTCTACCATCCTCGCCTAGGTTTCTCGTCTCAGTTGCAGGGTAATATGATATACATTTTCAAGATTTGATTTGATAGGTGGGGGGGAAACTATTTCTGGTGATTAAAGAATGTAAGTCCCAGGGACAGAATTTCAGAAATCAGAGCCATGCCGTGCAGAAGTGAAGTTACAAACTTCCCGTGCACTCTCTTTATCAGTGGATACAGAAGTTGAGGCAATGTTTAACTTTAAATCTGTGACTGACAGACCTTGGTTAACAGCAGGTGAGGGAAAAAAAATCAAAATAGATTGACAAAATCATCCCCTTTAGAACCAGATGCCCTAACAGATTTTTCAGTCTCTGTCAGTTAGACTTTTCCACAAGAGGTTTCCAGAAATTACCAAAAATCACACACACACACACACACACACACACACACAAAAATTCAGTTGCAGATGCCGGAAATCTGAAACAGAAACAGAATATACTCAGTTGGTCAGGCAGCATCTGTAGAAAGAGACTGTAGAAAGAAACAAGAGGAAATCAGCAGATGCTGGAAATCCGAGCAACGCACACAGAATGGCGGAGGAACTCAGCAGGCCAGGCAGCATCTGTGGAAAAAAGTACAGTCGACATATCAGGCCGAAACCCTTCAGCGGGACTCACTTCCATAGATGCTACCTGGCCTGCTGAGTTCCTCCAGCACTTGGTGTGGGCTGCTCCGTAGAAAGAGATACAATTAACGTTTCAGTTCCCAGCCCATTCATCAGAATGGTTTAGATGAAGGGTTCTGGACCTACAACAATAAAAATTTCTAGCATCTGCAGATTTCCTCGCGTTGCGTTTTTAAAAACCATGAATACTAATTTGTTTGAAATATTACTATTAAGATTTGAGGAATTCAGTAAAGCTAGGTTGAACAGAGATGCATGCTAACCTTCCCAGCTAGGAAATTCTCTCAGCTATAAAGCCGTGTCTCCAAGGTTTCCAAAAACATGGGATGTCTCCATGACATTAGTGCATTTTAGAAGTTCTTTCAGTAAAGTTGATCACCATGTTCAGCTTATAAACAATTAAAACAGAAACACCTAGCAGGTCAGTCAGCACCTGTGGAAAGAGAAACAAAGTTCACATTTCAGGTCAATGACCGCCCATCAGAACCTCCAAAACAAAAATCTCAGACTGAAATGTTAACTCTCTTTCTGCTGAAATCACTTGACCAGGGAGCTTTGTGTTTTTATCTCAACTCTCCAGTATCTGCCTTTTTTTGATTTTCATAGCTGTTGGATCCTGGTGTTTCTGTGACTTGAATGTTCCTCGGAAGTCAAGAATAAGGTATAAACTGTGTTGCATATGGCTGTTTTATTAACTGTAACAAGAACAAAGAACGAACAAGGAAACAAAAGAAGTTGCATTACCTCATACTCTGACTAGAGACAAAGAAAATGGCAGTGATAACAATTAATTATAATTAACTGACACCTGCTGTCGAAAAATTGAGAAAACGCAGAATCAGCTAGACTACAATTACTGGAAGATTGACTGAACAATTACGTGTATATTGGCGGTTATATAAAAGTACAAGGAAGTACAGGAAAGTTAAACAACAAGATAAGTCAAGGAGAATGACAATTGTATGTCCTAATTCACCTTAAGCAAACTTGTGTTACAATTGAGAACAGTCCGGTTTCCTAGGCTGTGTCAGTCTAGGGAAAACAACCTCAGGCCCTGCCAAACTCGTGAGATTGAGAGGGCGCGATCCCACCCCAAACCCCGGTTTGTGTGGATGCTGGGTAACTTGCTACCCTGTTACAAATTAATGCCATGAAATAACAGAGAGTACACTGTGTACAATTAAAGGAATTATATTTATGAATCTTAACTTACCTAAAGGGTTAGTAAAGAATAACAAAAAGAAAAGGGCCCATTCTAATTAAACAGTCAAATGTGCACAAGTTGGAGCTCATCGTGAACTTCTCTGTCACTCATGCACTGAGCCTTTGGTCAATGTGACAGCACAGACTACCTTCCGAACGTCGCTCGCAATCCATCTCAAACAAACGGGTCTCGCACCGGATCGTATGCTAGGGCCGGTTCTCCCCGGCGTCTTCTCTCTTCATCTCCTCTCAAACAAAGAGCCCAAGACCAGCCTTATTGTCCCTCACCAAGAAAACCTCCCACTAATTGGATGGCACACATTCCACATCATCCCTTATCTTCAGCAATAACCCAAACAGGCTGACAGCAGAACAAACAGCTCTTACAGAGCTGCTAAATGAAATACTTACAGCATAACAGTAAAGATGTGAACCAGGGCATTACACAATTTATTTTATCTCTACTTCATATTTTTATTGAGATACAGCTCGGAATAGGCCCGAGCACAGCACTTTGAGCAACCCCTACCCTATTACCATAGAAACCATAGAAACTACAGCACAGAAACAGGCCTTTTGGCCCTTCTTGGCTGTGCCGAACCATTTTCTGCCTAGTCCCACTGACCTGCACATAGACCATATCCCTCCATACACCTCCCATCCATGTATCTGTCCAATTTATTCTTAAATGTTAAAAAAGAACCCGCATTTACCACCTCGTCTGGCAGCTCATTCCATACTCCCACCACTCTCTGTGTGAAGAAGCCCCCTCTAATGTTCCCTTTAAACTTTTCCCCCCTCACCCTTAACCCATGTCCTCTGGTTTTTTTCTCCCCTTGCCTCAGTGGAAAAAGCCTGCTTGCATTCACTCTATCTATACCCATCATAATTTTATATACCTCTATCAAATCTCCCCTCATTCTTCTACGCTCCAGGGAATAAAATCCTAACCTATTCAACCTTTCTCTGTAACTGAGTTTCTCAAGTCCCGGCAACATCCTTGTAAACCTTCTCTGCACTCTTTCAACCTTATTTATATCCTTCCTGTATTCACAGCACAGTTTACAATGACCAATTAACCTACCAACCAGCGCAGCTTTGGACTATGAGAGGAAACCGGAGTACCTGGAGGAAACCCAGCCGCACAGTAATCACAGGACAATTTACAATGACCAATAACCGTCCCAACCAGTACACCTTTGGACTGTGGGAGGAAACCAGGGCATCAGGAGTAAACCCATATGGTCACACGGAGAACGTACAAATTCCTTACAGTGTCGCTCGCTGGCACCGTAAAGCATTGTGCTAACCACTACACCACCACTCCGCCCGGTGGTTTAATTCCTCACTGAATCCAACGCAGCTCACTTTACAACAGTAATTCAGACATGGATGGAAAGGTCATCAATAGCGGGAGAAATTGCAAATTATTTGTTCGTCAGTCAGGCCCTCGTTACTGTGTCATCTGAATTTGTCTGATCCTCCAGTTTAGATTCCCCTGTGTTTTAGACAATAGAAAGTTATTTAAACAATAGTTTATTTGGAAATCCATCACTTACTGTGGCAGCATTCACATGGCCTTGGGGCATTGGTATAATCAGAAGACACAGCATCCAACACAGAAACTGCCTTGCTCAGATGAATGGAATTTGCTAATTAATCTCTGATTAAGAATTGAGCTGGCTTTACTAGTTTACCCAAGACTTGTCTGGCACAGCATCAGTTCATCATAAAAGAACTATTCACTGCCATCGCGTGGTAATCATGAAGCCACTACTTGTAGCAACACAGCAGCAGTAATTATGATCATTTCCCTCGTTTGTTTGCGATAAATGCCAATATCCTGTAACACCAGGGTGTGTAAGCTCTTGCCGTGCTGACGCGGGCTCAGGTAACAGACGAAAGTGATTGTCTCTCAATTCAGCTATTCGTCTGATATAAATGCGCCAAATCTAAGCCCGTTGAGAGCAGTTCAGGCTAACCTAGGTAATGTGACTCTGGGAGCCCAGTGGTTTGAAGCCTGGTGTGTGAAGTGGATATCCCAAACTTCTACAGATTAAGCAGTGAAAACCATTTTGTGTACCCAGCTAAATCTGCAATTAGAGCCTGTCAGAAGAAATGGCAGGCTTACTCATTTTTCCTCAAATTAACAAACTATAAAACTTGCAGGAATGTGGTTTCGAAGCATATAATTTGTAAGAATGTCAATTAACGTCTGCTAATCATGATGCATCGGGAACAATAATGCTTTAACATTTCTGAAACAGCTATTGCACCGCAATTCAGTGCAAGCATCGAAAGGCTTGTTAACCTACCAGTGGACCGTGATAATTGGTGAAAATGGCTCTCGGACAACAGGGAGCCAAGTCGGTTTAATGCCTGCACCTTGCCGTGCTGCCAGCTGCTCCACTGAAATGAAGCGAACGCTGAGAGAGGACAGTGAGGATGAGTTTAAACGTGGACAGGCTGTTTTCTGATGCTATTGCCCTGCACGTTACAGGTCCAAGTATCAGGCAACAAAACAATCGGCTGAGGATCTCAGAGGGCCATGTGGCATGGTAGCATCGTGGTCAGCACGACGCTTTACAGTTGCAGCGACCCAGATTCAATTCCCGCCACTGCCTGTAAGGAGTTTGTACTTTCTCCCCGTGACCGCGTGGGTTTCCTCCGGGTGCTCCGGTTTCCTCCCACAGTCCAAAGACCTACTGGTTGGTGGGTTAATTGGTCATTGTAAATTGTACCGTGATTAGGCTAGGGTTAAATTGGGGGATTGCTGGGCATCACGCCTCGAAGGGTTGGAAGGGCCTATTCTGTGCCATATCTCAATAAGTAAATAATTAAATCTATGTGAGGAAAGGGATTGCCAATGTTTTGGGTTGAAACCCTGCATCTGGACTGTGTCTCCTTCCTTGTGTCTCCACCCCTCCTCCAGTTTCAGCACATCCTTTCTAAGGGGCACAAAACTGCTCACACTACTCCAAGTGAGGCCTCCCCAGGGCTTTATAAAGTCTCAACATTACATCCTTGCTTTTATATTCTAATTCTCTTGAAATGAATGCTAACATCACATTTGCCTTTCTCACTACAGACTCAACCTGCAAATTAACCTTTAGGAAGTCCTGCAAAGCTCCCTCATGTCACCTTGTGTCTCCAGTTTTTGTATTTTCTCTCTATTTAGGAAATAGTCAACACTTTCATTTCTTCTACCAAAGTGCTTGACCAGCATTGTATTCCACCTGTCACTAGTTTGCCTATTCTCTTAATCTGTCTAGGCCCTCCTGTAGTCTCTCTACTTCAAAACTACCTGTCTCTCCACCTATCTTCATATTGTCTGCAAATTTTGCAACAAAGCCCTCAATTCCATCATCCAAATCATTGGCATATAACAGAAAAAGAATCAGTCCCAGCAAAGTTCCCTGTGGAACACCACTAGTCACCGGCAGCCAACCAGAAAAGACTCCCTTTACTCCCACCCTTTGCGTCCTGTCAGTCAGTCACTGCTTTATCCATGCTAGAATCTTTTCTGTAATACCATGTGCTCGTAGCTTGGTAAGCAGTCTCATGTGTGGCACCTTGTCAAAGGCCTTCTGAAAATCCATGTACACCACATCAACTGATTCTCCTTTGTCTCTCCTGCTTGTTATTCTTCAAAGAATTCAACAAGATTCCCTTGAGGAAGCCATGCTGACGACAGCCCATTTTATCACGTGCCTCCAAGTACCCCAAGACCTCATAATAATTGACTCCAACATCTTCCCAACCACTGAGGTCAGATTAACTGGCCTATAGTTTCCTTTCTTCCACCCCCTCCCTTCTTGAAGAGTGGAGTGACATTTGCAATTTTCCAGTCTTCCAGAACCATTCCAGAATCATCTACTGATTCTCGTAGGGTCATTAATGCCTCCACAATCTTTTCAGCCTCTTTCAGAACCTTGCGGTATAAACAATCTGGTCCAGATGACTTACTTACCTTAGATCTTTCAGTTTCCCAAGAACCTTCTCCCCTGGTAATAGTAACTTCACACACTCCATGACCCCTCATGCCTGGAACTTCACCATACTGCTGGTGTCTTCCACAGTGAAGACTGATGCAAAATACTTATTCAGTTTGTCTTCCATTTCTTTGTCCCCCATTACCACCTCTCTGGCATTGTTTTCCAGTGGTCCGATAAACACTCTCCCCTCCCTTTTACACTTCATGTTTCTGAAGTAACTTTGGGAATCCTCTTTAGTAGTCTTGGCTTGCTTACTTTTGTATTCTTTACCTTCTTGATGACTTTTTTTAGTTGCCTTCTGTTGGTATATTAAATCCTCCCAATCCTCTAACTTCCCACTAATTTTTCCTCTATTATATGCCCTCTTTTTGGCTTTTATGTTGGCTTTGACTTCTCTTGTTAGCTACAGTTGTGTTATCTTGCCTTTGGAATACTTCTTCCTCTTTGGGATGTATATATCCTGTGCCTTCTGAATTACTTCCCGAAATTTCAGCCTTTAGTTCCCTGCCATCATCTCTAGTTATCACTCCTCAAATCAGAAAACCTGCCACAAAGCTCTGCCTTCAAGATCTCGATCGCCGCCCTGATTAAAAGTAGCTCTTTTCATGCACCCCTGGTGTGGATTGTCCAGACAGTGGAAGAGATGGGTTAGATTGATCTTGGGGTTAAAAGGCTTGTGGGTTAAAAGATGGGCTTGTGGGTAGGGACAGGGGGCATTCTGCTACAAATTAGAGACTGTTCTTGGAGCTAAAAGGCCAGCCAAGGGCTTGGGGAGAGGGAGAGGGGGCAATCTACAATGAATTAGAAGGACAGCTGTTACCCTTTTTGGATTTGCCCAGCTATAAACTTACTCAAGTTCTCAAGCACCCAGCCTTGAGCAGAATCTGCACTCCAACAGTGTTTAGGCCTCATGTGGGTATTTCCTGGGGTAATTAATGCTTAATAATTAACTTAGAGGATTGTCTGATGCTGTCCTGCTTGTTAAGGTGGAAGCCTATGATTCCCCTCCACAAACTCTGATCAAACTTCCACTACTGGAGCATTTCTCACGAGGCCTGAGCTCCTGGTTGCAATGAACAAGCAGCCTGAGCTTCCCGCTGTGAGAACTATGACCGCACCTATGCCCCAGTGCCCCAGTGCTCTTCACTGGCGCTCCGTACCTCACCAAATCCACCCTGTAGCCGACTCACCGGTTGTCCTGCACTCCCCGGAGGCCACAGTGGTGTTTCTCACAGTTGGAGCAACGTGCTTGGGTGGGGTGGATCCTGTTGCCTCCACTCTTCTACAAAGCCAGCAATGAGAAACCAACTGGAGCTCCTTCGCTGTCGCAAGAGGTCACAGTCTGTGATGCTGCAGTGACGCACTGCCCAGGAAGAACTACCAAGGAGCCTCATGTGATTCTGGATTTGGGTGTAGCAGAGGGAGAGGAGGAGAATAAGGTTGGAAAGATTCATCTTGCCTACTTTCTACTGTCTTAAGGAGGAGGGAATGGCAGCCTTTCATTGATACTGCAATGGTTAGTATTCTATAGATTTACTGAGTGTGCCTGCAAGAAAATGAATCTCTGGGTTGTATATGGACTTTGATAATAAAATTAACTTTGAACTTTAAACAAGGCAAGGAAGCAGGGAGCTTGGCCAGAGAGTTAACGTCCACATAGACTGGATGGGCTGAATGTGGAGTATACCCTTTGAAACCTCTCTGAGAAAGAACGCCCAAAATGAGTTCCTTTGTTTGGTTATCCACTTCATCCTCTTCTCTGGTACATTAGATATGGTGAAGGGGGAGGAAATGACATTAGAACATAGAACAATACAGCCCTCTATAGGCCCTTCAGCCCATCATGCTTAACCTACTCCAGGATCAATCTTACCCTTCCCTCCCACATAACCCTGCTTTGCTCCTTCATCCATGTACAAATTAAGAGTCTCTTTAATGTCCCTAATGTACCTGTCTCTACCGCCACCCCCGGCAATAAGCTGTCATTAAATGGTAGTGCAGGAAGACCATAAAGACATTACATACCGTGATCTCTGCCAGTGCAGTTGCTCTGAGAGCCTCTCACTTTATGGTCCCATTGCTACGATCCTGTTAAACATCTCACAATCCTCATCGCCTCCAGCCAGGCCTGTGAATAGTTAATATCCCATGCAACTGTTGATTTCCGTTTCCAAGATGCTTTTCTGCTTGCCCTGACTCAAATGGGCCCCTTCCCTCCACGGATGGTTGCCATGCTAGTGTAGGGTGGAGATAAGGTGCTTACTATGCACATATCCACAGCTAGAAAATTACCAAAAGAGGAATTTTTGGAAGTCCTGCTCTAAAAGCATATATAATTGAAAGAATCCTGAGAAATTTCTCACAAGCTATCAAATGAGTATAATTTTATTATATAAAGGAGGATAAATCTTTTAAGATCTTCCTGGCAGGCAAGAAGCAGGGCGGCTCAGCACGTCATTGGGACTCAACTCCCGGGACCTGGAAACAATCTACAACTCTCCATGCCCACGGCGCGCTCGTAACATCATTAGAGACCCTTCCCATCCCGGACACTGTCTGTAAAATCTCCTGCCAGCTGGAAGGAGACGCGGAAACATCCCAGCCACGACAGTAAGACTGAAAAACAGCTTCTTCCCGAGGGCTGTTGTGCAGCTGAATAACGCTACACCCCGGCTTGCCAATGGCCTTTGGGGGTTATGGACTATCAAAGTCACTTGTTGCATGTAAATATGGAATTTTTTTTTTAATTAAGCCGTACCGGATGCATTGTAAATATCTGAGTGTAATCTCGTTGCCTTGTGCAATGACAATAAAGTTCTCTTCTATTCTATTTTCTGTACAAACCAATTACGCAAGTTTCTCTTTCACATGGGAATGAGTTGTGGCAGCTGTCACAGGCATCATCCAAGAGGAATCCAGTGATAAACAAATCCCCGCTGGTCAGAGCAGCTCTTCCTAAATCAGTTCGACAATTATCTCCAGGCTCTTCTTCTGCTTTCCATCAGCCTCTGATAGATTTGTGCTTCTTCACTCCTCGGTACGATTAAGTGTTTAGACAGTGCAAGACCATCAGCACAAGGACGTTATAATGTTTTGAAAGTTAATCTTGTAAAATATTGAGGTTGTGAACCATTCCTTTGGAGGTCATAGTGCAGGATGAAACTCCTGTAATTTATGTGAACCTCCGGAAGAAAATTAAGGAAGATCTCCCTGTATAATGCACAACATAACACGGAGCTGGAGAGCAAAAAGAAGATTCTAAAATGTAGGACAAGACCCTCCATATACTCTGTTCAGTCTGTGATTCCTTGGGTCTCACTGGTCTCCCCATCGACTGGGAGACCACAGTCAGTGCGGATCAGAAATAACACCTCTTCCTCACTGACAATCAACACCGGACGCACCTCAAAGATGCATGCTTAGCATCGCTCTGCTCTCTCTTACTCCCATGACTCGGCACAGCGCAAACGCTATCTATAAATTCGCTGATAACACTGTTGTCAGCAGTATCTTATACAGTGATGAGGGGGCGTACAGGAGCGGGATAGATCTGCTGGGTTGTTGCAACAACAACCTTGCACAGTGTCAGTGAGACCAAGGAAGTGACTGTGGACTTCAGGAAGGGGAAGTCGAGGGAACACGCACCAGTCCTCATCGAGGAGTCAGCAGTAGAAAGGGTGAGCGGTTTCAGGTTCCTGGGTGCCAATATCTCTAATGGTCTATCCTTGACCCAACATATTGATGCAATTACGAAGAAGGCATGACAGTGGCTATATTTCACTTGGAGTTTGAGGAGTTGGTAAGTCACTGAGGACTTTAGCAAGTTTCTACAGATGCACCGTGGAGAGTATTCCAACTGGCTCCATCGCCGCCTGGTATGGAGGTGCCACTGCACTGGATCAGAAAAGGCTGCAGTCTTGTAATCTCAGCTCACTCCCCCCCAGGCATTAGCCTCTCCAGCACCGACGATACCATCGAAAGGTTATGCTTCAAAAAGGCAGCGTCCATCATCCAGATCCCCCACCCTCTTCTCATTACTACAGTCAGAGAGAAGGCCCAGAAGCCTGAAGGCACAGAAACAGCTTCGTCGCCCCTTCCACCTTCACAGTGAACCCACGAACACTACCTCACTAGTTTTCACTCTCCTTATGCACTACTTCCTTAATCCTGTTTCTTATTATAATTTGTAGTATATTTGATTTATTTCACTGCATTGCTGCCACAAAACAGCGAACTTCACAACATGTCAGTGGTAATAAAACTAATTCTGATTCTGGAGTCTCACACGTCAGTTCTTGTCTCCTTGTTCCAAAGCATCTTATTCAATATGCAGCATGGAACCTGGTTATTCCTGGTTATTCATCTGTGATGATATTCCACCTAAACCTCATTCCATCCCTCCATCTCGTTCTTGTCTCTCTGCTTTCCACACCGCGTCTCGTCCTTGTCTCTCCCCTTCCCACACCGCGTCTGGTCCTTGTCTCTCCCCTTTCCACACCGCGTCTCGTCCTTGTCTCTGTCCTTTCCACACCGCGTCTCGTCCTTGTCTCTCTCCTTTCCACACCGCGGCTGCTGACACGATAATCTCCTTATTTTTTCCTCATGTGTTGCTCTATCCGTCCTTTAATATATCGACGCTGTTCATCACTAACCACTCTTACTGGTAACAAGTTTTACATTCACACCATTCCCTAGGAATAAAAATACCTCAAGAATTTCTAACTAAAATTCCTTGTGACCATCGTACACCTGCAGTTCACAATTCTGACCTTCCCTACAAGTAAAAACATTTCCACCACTTCCTCTAGATTAAAATCCTTTTGCACGTTGAGCTTCATTCTCCACCATATATGGTTTATTATTGTCTCTGCTTTACTTGGTCTCCAGAGAGAGGTTCTTCATAATTCCATTGGCTTTAATTTAATCGAGGACTTTCACCGAGCCTCTGAACACCAGGATGCTACATTCCCACACGTCACACCTAGTTGCTTCATTTTATTGAAGGTTAAAAGGGGAGAAAAACACTTGCATGATGTAGGGAAGAGAGATCTGAGAAAGAAATAGGAGAAGCAATATTTAGAAAATGATCAAAAGAAAATAAATTTTGAAGAAAGAAATACTGGAGATAAATAGGTGTAGTGTTGAAGCGTTTTGACCTGAAACATTGATTGCTTATCCTCCTATATAGATGCTGCCTGACCTGCTGAGTTCCTCCAGCACTTGGCGTGTGTTGCTCTGGATTTCCAGCATCTGCAGAATCTCTTGTGTTTATGATAAATGTATATTTATCACATATTTAAGACTTTAATGATTATAAGTGCTGGCAAGCCTGTTTGGTCAAACTTTGAGAAGAGAATAACACAGAGTAATACCAGAGTTCATGATAACTTTGCAAGCTAATAGTTTTGGCAGGAGCTCAGACCAACTGATTTAAAGTTAAAGGTGATGCTTTTTCTCCTGCGAGATGTTTAGCCAGAAGTGTTTTTTTTAAATTTGGTCACTGTAAGGTCAAGGTTCACTCAGTCCCTTAATAAGGAAGACCTTGAGTTGCCTGGTACAGTTTCATCATCAATAACAGGAAGCTCAGACGAACTGCCACGTGCTACCTGTAGTGCATGCGTTGCTTCTTAAAATAGCACTGCAAGCAAGTGAAAAAAAACTCATTTGTCCAAACTGGCCTTCTCTGTATTTACCCCTTAAAGGAAAGCTTTACACAAATATCCTGAGATTTCCCCACGTACTGTCATCCTCCCACACACTCTCCCTGGTCGACCCCATTCCACACACAGGACTATCCAGGTTCCGGTAAAGAATGGACATAGAGCTATGACCTGAAAAATATCAACTGTCCATTTCCCTCCTGATGCCGTCTGACCTGCCGAGTTCCTCCAGCTGCTTGTTTTTTTTACACTTTGGGGATGAATTAAGATCTTTGTGTTCACAAACCTTGTTTACTTCGAATACCAACGTTCACCAGCAAAGTGCCAGACATTCCATGCACCTTGGAACGGCTATTTATTTTAATAATATGCATAGTTTTGATGCCAGCGGAGTTTACTGGCTTGTCCTACTTGTCCGCACCTCCGATGAAATGCCACCTTGAGTGAAGTTTGTTCGAGTGAGTAGAGTAGGCAGCTGAATAGGACGCAGTGTCTCTGGCAGCTGGAACTTGGAAAGAGGTGAGCGGCTGTTAGTTTACTGATGGTTTGTTGAAAATCAGAGATTTTCTGTTTTTCTCCATTTAAAAACGACCTATGCTTGGTAACATCTAAAAGTGCTTCAAAGTTAATCCAAAAGGTATTACTCTTAATGTAGGAAGAAGAATTTTCCTGGGAGCTAGAACAAAGGTAGTTGTCTGATCATTTTGTTTGAAGTTCTTCCTTTGGACTTCAAAATGCAATGGTTTGAATTTTGTGGCCGTAATGCTGCAGGAATTTCAGAAATATTGATACTTCCACACATACATAACTTAATATGGAAACACCTAAGCTGCTCTCAGTGAACCAGTCTGGTTCTTTGGACTCTGCTTCTCAGCAAAGAGGGCAGACGTGGGTTTTAGCTACGTACACCCTGCTGCCATAATGCAAAACCCTGAAAATCGAAAGCTTTGTACACGTGAATACACAAACTGTTAACAGTGCTGCACAGGCAGTCCCACACTAAAATTAAATTTTTATGTAAATATAGCATAAAACCTTTACAGGACTATTTCAAAATTTAAAGGATTCCAAAGCCATCCAGCTGAGGGAGGGTGAGATAGGAATGGCTATAGTGAGGAGCTTTGTGTTACTTCTTTACTCTCAACCTTTAATGACCACCTCTAAACGAAGATGACGTGGTCCTCCCACGGTGCTGCTGTGTGAGGAGCTTGCCGATCTCACTCCAGTGATCATTCCGATAATTGCAGTGAAGAGTGATTACTTCTAAGTAAGGATAATGATGGCAAATTCCAGTTTTGGGGCCTCATTCTTGCAACAGGGGGCTTTCAAAGGAGCCCCGGCTGACGCCATCAGTTGTAGCCGGCACGTACTGCAAGTATATAGGGAACGGCACGGTAGCGTAGTGGTTAGCACAACGCCTCACGGTACAGGCGACCCAGGTTCAATTCCCGCCTCTGCCTGTAAGGAGTTCGTACGTTCTCCCCGTGACTGTGTGGGTTTCCTCCGGGTGCTCTGGTTCCCTCCCACAGTAACAGGACGCAGTGGTTAGTAGGTTAATTGGTCATTGATAGTTGTCTCGCGATTAGACTAAGATTAAGTCAGGAATCGCTGGCCGGCGTGGCTCGAAGGGTCAGAAGGTCAATATCCGACGCAATATATATATTGCTTGGGTGACACAGGAACCACATACTGAATGTGGGTCTAAGTAGCTCCCTTGTCTTGGATGAAGGAAGTCTTTGACAGGAGCTGCTCTCACCCAGGCAAGGGAGTCTTGCAGACCTTAACATCTGTCCTGCAAGTTGTGCAAAGGCTTTGCGAGCCATTGCCGCCATCATTCAGCTTTGGTCCTACCCAGTTATGTCCAGTGGTGAACGCTGGTGATTGGGGGTTGTGGTGGGGTCAAGTCGAGTTGAGGTTATTGTCATATGCACAGGTGCAAAGAAAGACTTCCTTACAGCAGCATCTCAGGCACATAGCATCAGATGGGCAGCACCCTCAAGGAAGAACATAAATGAAGCATAAAACATATACAATATTTATAATAAAGGGCACAATCAGAACAAACAATAGCCTATTGCAGTGTAAACTGATCAAAGAGGTCAGAGACTGACTGAGACAGTAACTGAGGTGAACTGAATGTTTGAAAGGAAGTAGCTGTTCTTGAAGCTGGTGAGGTGGGACTTCAGGCTTCTGTCGTTCCTGTCCAATGGTAGCTGTGAGAAGATGGCATGGCCTAGATCTTTACTAATAGATGTCGCCCTCTTGAGGTGGCACCTCTTGTAGACGCCACCGATGATAGGGAGGGGACATGCCCACGATTCATTGGGCTGAGTCCACGACTCTCTGCAGCTTCTTGCGTACCTGCGCCTTTGGATTGCTGCACCAGATCGCGACGCAGCCGGTCAGGGTACTTCCAAACTTTCATCTGCAGAAGCCACAGGGCCAATTTGCAAGAGTAACTGTTCCCTGTGGCGTAACGTTACCGATTGCCAGCTCTCCGCGTTGTATTGTGCACCTGCTCTGTGTGAGGTACTGTGTCATTCGAGCTGTCGAACGTTGCGTGGTAAGTTAGTACTCTGTGGTCACAGTTTGTGACCAAAGTTCTATGGAAATCAGCAGTGGCGGAGATGACAGTGTCTGTGCTGTATTCTCCCATTTCTTGGTTGTGGATTCTATTCTGTTAATCCTCCAGAGGTTCTCTGAGATCTAATGACTACGAGATCTTAGCCGGCATGTGGAGTTGCCATTAAAATTGACCCAGATAGGAGGCGGTCACACTAATTAGTCTGAAATCCTGGAAATGCTCCTAATATACAGTTGTGGGTGAAAACAGGTTCCCTTCACACAACTGGGCAGTCCTGCTCCCAATGCATGAGAAATCCAGTCCAGTGTTTTTTCTCTTTTTAATTTTAATACATACACATTCTATTGTTACATTTCTCAACTACTGAAAGGGCAGGACAGGTTGAAAATGCAACGCGCATTCAGCCTGTAACTTTCCTTTCAAATTTCACAATGCCTTTGTGAATCTTTTAATCTTTACCAGACATTGAGTCTCCAGATCTCTGTTGCAAAATCTTTCACGATAATTTAAGATGTTACGTCTGGCAACGTTTGTAATGCCCTTTCAGTAAACAGTTCCTTCCCCTGTGATTTAAAGTACTATAAAAATCGTCAGTCTCCATCCACAACCAAATAGGCCAAAGCTTTCTGAACTTAATACTGGATCCAGTGTCTGCTCTCTGGCTGGCCAACGCCTTGTGCAGTATGGATAAGTTTTAGAAGTGTTTGCATTCCACTTTGTGCCACACTATCACATTAATGCTGACTGAGCAATAACGTGTGTTGTCACTCTTTGGCTGCCCTGCCAAGTGCACCTTTAAAAGCTTGTGCGATTCTGGGATAGGTGCACAGCAACATGTCTCAGTCTGCGTTCAGTTGAACCCGTTAGAATCATACGCTCTTCTGCCTAACTGGTCCATGCATCCTCCCTGCTTGGCGGGAGGAGAAGATGGGAGCGCGACACAGCGCTCACAGCTCTCTGGTGAAATGATATCGTATCCATTAAATAGGGGCCGTGGACAATTCTGATTTGATGGAGACAGACGTGAAAACATAGAGGAACATCTGGAGTAATTTCTGAAACGCCAGTTCGCTGCTGCTGTTACTGCGCGATCAAGAATCTCCGGAGGGAAGGCCCCAAAATCCCCGGCTTTGCCTGCTGCTGGCGACCGAGGCTGAGGTCGAAGCATTCGGATAGAGATGATGCTCGGTACTCGGTGTCGGAGGGCTGATCAGAGGCTCGAAGTTTTCGGATGACTCAGAGTCGGACTGTGGTCGGGCATGGCAGGGAGAGTTTTCTTCCTTCTCCCGTCTGCGTGAGATGTGGGACATTCGAGAGACTTTGAACTTTTTTACTGTGCCATGGCCTGTTCTTCATCAAGTTATGATATTGTTGCACTGTTGTAACCATAGGTTATAATTATGTGGTTTTTGTTAGTTTTTCAGTCTTGGTCTGTCCTGTGTTTCTGTGATATCACACCGGAGGAATATTGTATCATTTCTTAATGCATGCATTACTAAATGACAATAAAAGAGGACTGCGTGTCCTCATAATCTAATCTAATCTAGTTCCAGTTGCTCGTGTTCAGCCCATAGCCCCTCCCCCCACAAGCCCTCCCCTTCGATGTATATGTCCAATTGCCTCTTAAGGTATTCCTGCCTCCCCCACTTCCTTGGGTAACTCAGTTCTAGCTGCTCACTGCCCTCTGTGTACACAGGCTCTTTCAAATCTCTCTCGTCTTACCTTATATCTGTGCCCTCCAGTTTTGGGCTCCCAAACGCTGGAGGAAAAAAGACTATGACTGTCTACCTTATCCACACCCCTTATGATTTCATAATCTTCTTTGAGGTCACCCCTCATTTTCCTACAGTCCAAGGAATAAGGATTCAGTGCAGCCAACTTCTCCCTAAAACAAGGCCTTAGTAACAACTTATATAATAGCAATATAATGTCGCTATTCCTAAACTCGATGCCTGGCTGATGAAGAACAGCAAGCTGTCTCGTACGCGGCCATTTTCTGCAGAGTATGTACTTGTATCCCCAGTTGCCTCTGCTCCACAACATTGACACTCACTGAACACGTCCTAAATGCATTACGTCACACTCGTCTCCGTTGAAATCCATTTGCCATTCCTCAGCTCATTTCCCTAATGGGCTGAAGAATGGCAAACTTCAGTGATGAATATCTGTTATTTGTCAAGTAGGGGACCGTGCACAATCCTGATTTGATGAGACAGATGTGAGAGCACAGGGGAACATCTGGAAAACTTCTGAAATGACTACTTTGCTACCGCTGCTACTGTGTGGTAACCGGAATCTCCGGAGCTGAAGTTCCCAAAATCCCCGGCTTTGCGTGTTTCAGCGGCCGGGGAGAGGTCAAAGGTGCTCGGCAGAGGCTGGCGCTCGGGAGGCTGTATTGGAGAGGCTGCTCGGAAGCTCGGAGTTTTTGGATGGATGGACTCAGGGTTGGCTGGGGTCGGCTGCTTCCAAGGTATCGGCAAGTTGACGGTGCCTGGAGGTTTATGGCAGGGAGTTTCTCCCTTTTGCCGCCTACTATCGGGGACTCGGGAGTCAATCGACTCGGTACTTTGAGAACTTTTTTTTACTGTGCCTATGGTCTGTTCTTTATCAAATTATGGTATTGCTTTGCACTGCTGTAACTATATGTTATAATCATGTGATTTTGTCAGTGTTAGTCTTTGGTCTGTCTTGTTTTCTGTGATATCACTCTGGAGGAACATTGTATCATTTCTTAATGCATGTATGCATTTCTAAATGACAATAAAAGAGGACTGAGTGTTCTCATAATCTAATCTAATTGATCAAGATAAGGGTCACACAGATCCTGTTTTAATGCATGATTCTGAATATAAATTATTCTGATGTTGTTTCTGTCATTATTTTGGCCAATTTCATGTCTTTTCTCAGTGGACCAAATGAACATTAAAGGGTAAGGGTGAACAGCCAGAAGTATGGTACATATTGGCACCAACAACATAGGCAGGGAAAGGGAGGGGGTCCTGGAGAGAGAATATAGGGAGTTAGGCAGGACCTCCAGAGCAGTAATCTCTGGATTGCGGCCTGTGCCACGCACCAGTGACAGTGATAGGATGATTTGGCAGATGAGTTCATGGCTTAAGAATTGGTGCAGGGGGGCAGGGTTTCAGATTTCTGGATTGTTGGGATCTTTTCTGGGGGACATACGACCTGTACAAAGAGGAGAGGTTACACCTGAACCCGAGAGGGGACCAATGTCCTTGCGAGCAGGTCTTCCAGAGCTGCAGGGGAGGGATTTAACTAATTTGGCAGGGGGATGGGAACCAGAGTGATAGGCTGAGGAAGGGGCAGTTGGTATACAACTAGAGGCAGTGTGTAGTCGGACTGTGAGGAAGGACAGGCAGATGGTAGGGCAGAATTGCAGTCAGTGGGATGTGTTAAAGTGTAACAGGGGTCAAAACCAACAAGTCTGATGAATACGGGACTGAAGGTGTTATATTTGAGTGCACACAGTATACAGAATAAGGTAGATGACCGTGTAATACTATTAGAAATCGGCAGGTATGACCCTGTGGGTATCTCTGCATCATAGCTGAAAGAAGATCATAGTTGGGAGCTTAACGTCCAAGGATACACATTGTATTGAAAAGATGGGTAGGTAGGCAGAGGGGGTGGGTGGCTCTGCTGGTGAAATAAATTAAATCAAATCCTTAGAAAAAGGTGACATAAGATTGGAAGATGTAGAATCCTTGTGGTGGAGTTAAGAAGCTACAAGGGTAAAAAGACCCTGATGGACGTTATATACAGTCCTCCAAACAGTAGCCAGGATGTGGGCTACAAATTACAACGGAAGATAGAAAAGGCTTGTAAAAAGAGCAATGTTACAACAGTCAGGGGGGATTTCAATATGCACGTAGATTGGGAAAATCAGTTGGTGCTGGATCCAAGAGGGAATTTGTATAGCCCATGAGATGGCTTTTTAGAGCAGCTTGTTGTTGAGCCCATTAGGGAAATGACAAATCTGGATTGAATGTTATGTAGTAACCCAATTTGATAAGGGAGCTTAAGTTAAAGGAACCCTTGGGAGTCAGAGATCATAAAATGACAGAATTCACCTTGCAGTTTGAGAAGGAGAAGCAAAACTTGGATGTATCAGTATTATAGTGGAGTAAATGGGATTACAGAGACATGAGAGAGGAGCTGGCCAGAATTGTTTGGAAATGTAGCTAGCAGGGATGATGGCAGAGCAGCAATGGCTGATATTTCTGGGGGAAATTCAGAAGATGCAGGAAGGATACATTCCAAAGATGAAGAAGAATTCTAAAGAGATGATGAGGCAACCGTGGTTGACAAGGGAAGTCAAAGGCAGCGTAAAAGCAGAAGGGAGGGCATATACTATATTGAAAATGAGCAGTAAATTGGAGGATTGAAAAAATTTTAAAATCCAACAGAAAGAGTTAAGCCATAAAGAGCCATAAGGAGATAAAAGATGAAATACAAAGGTAAACTAGCCAATAATATGAAAGACGATACCAAAAGAATCTTTATTTATCTAAGTGAATGTTGGTGAATACAGAACTGAATGGACTACAGCACCAGAAAACACAAATAGATACAGTGGAGTCTTTATTAGGTATAGGAAGTATAGGAGGTACCTAACAAAGTGGCCACTGATTGTATGATTCTCAAATGTGAAGGTGGCACCATATCGGAGGGAAGTGTTAATGTTGAGGAGGATTGTGTAAAAATATATTAGTCAGAATCAGAATCAGGTTTATTATCACTGGCAGGTAACGTGAAATTTGTTAATTTAGTAGCAGCAGTGCGATGCAATACGTAATCTAGAAGAAGAGGGAAATAAATAAATAACTGTATACGTATATTGAATAGATTAAAAATCATGCAAAAAACAGAAATACTATATATTTTTTTAAAAAGTGAGGTGGTGTCCAAGGCTTCAATGTCCATTTAGGAATCGGATGGCAGAGGGGAAGAAGCTGTTCCTGAATCACTGAGTGTGTGCCTTCAGGCTTCTGTACCTCCTTCCTGATGGTAACAGTGAGAAAAGGGCATGCCCTGGGTGCTGGAGGTCCTTAATAATGGACGCTGCCTTTCTGAGACACCGATCCCTAATGATGTCCTAGGTACTTTGTAGGCTAGTGCCCAAGATGGAGCCGACTAAATTTACAACCCTCTGCAGCTTCTTTTGTTCCTGTGCAGTAGCCCCTCCATACCAGACAGTGATGCAGCCTGTCAGAATGCTCTCCATGGTACAACTATAGAAGTTTTTGAGTGCATTTTTTAACATACCAATGAAGTATAGTCTCTGTCTTGCCTTCTTCATAACTGCATCGATATGTTGGGACCAGGTTAGATCCTCAGAGATCTTGACACCCAGGAACTTGAAACTGCTCACTCTCTCCACTTATGATCCCTCTATGAGGATTGGTATGCGTACAACTTCCAGACTGAACATTTTGGGAGGGAAGGACGATCAGAAGAACACGCAGTCCTTGCAAAAACAAGTAGTACAGAGGAGCAATGGGATCTGAAGATTCTCATACATATAACCAGGCATTCTGCTAGGGAGAGTTAAAATGGAATCCCAGTTCATACCTACTGTGAAAATGTCTAAGGCACATATATATAACTAAGCACCTTAGACTTCTGTGTAGTACTGTAATTTTATGTATTGCACTGTACTGCTGTTGCAAAAAAAAACAAATTTCACGACACATGTGAGTGATGATAAACTTGATTCTGATATGGGTCTCTATTGTGGACTGAGAGTGGGAAGGGGTCAGGGAGAGAGGAATTATGGTTGGAAAAAGGGGAAGGGTGAGGGGAGGGAGTGGGAAGCACCAGAGAGACATCCTGTAATGATCAATAAATCAATTGTTTGGAATCAAATGACCTTGCCTGGTGTCTCAGGGCTGGGCGTGTCTGCACCCATGGCAACCCCTGCCCCTGGCACTCCTCCTCTGCCACTTGTCCCACAGGCGCCCCCCCCCATGGCACTCCACTCTCGTCACTCCCAACATACTTTGCTCCTGCCAGACTTACAAACGTGCTCTCCACTCCATGTTGATAATACAGTATTGTGCAGAAGTGTTAGGCATCCTAGCTTTATACACGTGCCTAAGACCCATGCACTGTACTGCAGATCCATACACTGAAAAACAAAAAAAGTTAGTTAAGCATTTGTTCAGATTTTGTGGCATTCTGGATCCCATATTTTTAGGAATCTTGAAACACTGGAAAAGGTGTGAAAAACAAGGCAAGCCAGAATGTTACCAGAGCTGAATCACGCTTCATCCATTGGGAAAAATAGAATCTCCTGGCTTTTTTTTTGCGGAAAAAAAAACGGACAAGGACGTAACTTGATAAAGGCTCTTAAACCCAGCCTGTCAATCTTGCCAAGCTCTTTAAGGAAGTATTTAGACTTCGACTGCAGACTGAAGGTTGGAGTTCACATAAGATATTCACAAATCAATCCAAGAGAGAATTTAGAAAAAATGTCCTTCCCAGGGAGTGGATAAAGATGAAGATTAGCTTTATGTGTCACATGTACATCAAAACATCGAAACGTAGAGTGAAATGTGTCGTTTGCATTAACTACCGTCACAGTGCCAGGATGTGCTGGAGGCAGGCCGTAAAGAGTCATCATGCTTCTAATTGCTTTCTAACTCTTATATCTTTGGAATGTGGGGAAAAGCACAGAGCACCCAGAAGAAACCCACACGGTCATGGGGAGAACGTACAAACTCCTGTGGTGGAAATTGAACTCCGATCGCTGGCGCTACAAATCATTCTGCTAACTATCGCCATTACTGGTGTTAGACTGTAGAACCTGCAGCCATAAATGGAACAGTATGAGTGATTTAAGATAAATCTGGAAAAGCAAGAGAATACAAGAACACGGTAAAATGGGGGCAGGAGTGGGCCACCAGTATCATTTTAGCCAATCTGCCACAGGCCTCAGCTCAATGTCAGATTCACAGAGCCCTTGGTTCCTCAACCTTTCAAAAAAAAACTATCTCCTCCTTAAATACCTTCAATGATTCACCCTCCTCAACCTTACGGGGTTAAGAATTCCAGAGATTTGCACCCCCCCTGTTAGGAGATATTTCTTTGCTCTTTGGTTTTAAGTGACTGCTCCCTTAGCATGTGCCCTCATGTGGGACACTCCCAATAGTGGAGATATCTGAGCAACTAAGCTGTGGTACTGATTGAGTGTCTTGCAGGTTTCATGAGGAAGTAATGAAAGTGGGAACAGATGAAGTAATACTGGAGAAGGCTCAAGTTGGCCATGAGGTAAAAAGCCAGAAAGCACCTAACACCAGGCTCAAGGACAGCCTCTGTCCCTCTCTATAAGACTTTCAAACGGACTTCTTATATGATAGGATGAACTCTTGACCTCACAATCCTCCTGCTCAGGGCTTCCCAACCATTTTGTTTTGCCATGGACCAATACCATTATGCAAGGGGTCTGTGGACACTAGACTGGGAACCCCTGCCTCCACTCCACTTTCTCCAGAACAATATTCTGTTACTGCTTTTCCCTTTTCCAACCTTATTGTAGTCGTGGCATAACGGTCTGTATGGAAGGTATGCAAAACAGACTTTCATTGTCCATGTGACAGTAATAAGCCAATTACCTATGTCTAACAATAGCACGCGTTAGATGGCACGAATGGCTTCTCTCTGTGTTGCAACGCTGCAGATGTTAGCGTCTTTGTGAGACTACTTTGCTCCGGTTCAATACGGCGGTTGGAAAGACAATAGAAAATTTACAGTGCTTTTATCAGCACTAAGATCTGGACTGGACAAATCTCAGCTGCAAGACTCATTGTCAATACCCTCCCTGTTTGTCTAAATACTTCAGCGATATTTCCAGCTCCTTCTTACCTCATCTGGTCACTTCATCTAAACCCAAATTATTACACGTATTTTTCTTTTCTAATCTTCGTGGTTTGTTACACTTTCAAAATTGACCCCTTACCAAAGGTCTCAAGGGCACAAGGACGTAAAATAGGTAGATAGCAAAGTTTAAGCAGAATTAGCATTTTGTTGTGCATCTCACTAAGGAGAGGATGTGATGCAAATGCAGATCAGATGTTTCAAAGGGAAAATCAACCTTAATCTGCAAAGACAAGTCAGGGATGAAAGCCAAGGGGTAGAAGAACAATCACAGATGCTTGAAAGGCCTGAAAATCAAAGTATAAAAGAACATGAACTGACTTGGCAATCCATCTTTGTCCCAAAAATTAATTGCCCACTCTGTCAAACGGCTGTTGCATCCTCCCAATAATTATTCCGCACAATCTTCCTCCCATGGCAATCTGTCCCTGGCAATCGGCAACTCCTGCAAAATCTAGCTAAAAGAAATTCAGCATTTTATATTTTATCTGCGTTTTCTATTGCCTTCTGTGCATTTATATGGCTCCTTTTACATCCCCAACAGGCTATCCGGAAAGATTTTACATCTAATGAAGTACTTTTAACGTGAATTCACTGCTGTAAGGCAGCAGCCTGACAATGCAAGCTCCCTCAATGCAGAACTGAGGAGTAATTATTGGCTTGATCGATTCTGAATAATTCCCTTGCTCTTCTTTGAAATAATGCCATGGATTTCTTTCGATCCAACCTGGAAAGGGTATTTAATATCCTTTCTGAGGCATCAAGTAGTGCTGCTTCTGTACTGCTCTGAAGGGCGAGTTAAATTCTTGTGCTTAAGTCTTGGGAGTGAACCACATCCTTTTAACACTAAAGCCGGTGAGCTACCAAACTAGTTGCACAGATTAGTCTAGATTATGTCTTGGAATTTGTGCCTCTGCATGGCAAAAGTAACTATATTTACCTTCTCTCGATTATAATGTCTCAAGTCCTTTTCTTTAGTAAACAATCCCAAACTCATTAACCTCTCCTCATTGCTCAGATGTCACAAGCAGGGTGTAAGGTTTGGTTCCTCCTTTTTTAGCAGCAAAACCAGTTGTTTGGATACACAACTCTAACTGTGACTGTACCAATGACCTGCCTCCACCTTCTGCATCCACCATACCCCTACCCCCGTCCCCCCCCAGCCAACGCTGGTGTCGCCAGTGAGTGACCCTCGTCTTGTCAGGATCAGCCACAGCCTCGAATGAACCCAATCCTGAGCAGACCCTGTGGACCAAAGAGGGCCGATGTCCAGTTGATCTCTCGGTTCGTGGCAGTGATCTTTGCTGGTGTGTGGATTGTATACTGAACAAGGGGCTGTCAATCCTCCTCTATGTCCAGGAGTTAATGACTAGTCCCTAGGGCATCACAGTAACCAGTCACGGAGTTGGGAGGTTCAAACCAATTGTGTGTCGTTTTTGAAGTTGCCTTAGAGCCATAGAGTCATACAGCCCCGAAAGAGGCTGTTGGGCCCACCAGGTCTATGCCAACCATTGAGTGCCGTGGTAGCATAGTGATTAGCATAGCGCCATTGCGGCGACATTGACCAGAAGTGACCCGGGTTCCATTCCACCGTTGTCTGTGAGGCGTTTGAATGTTCTCCCCGTGACTGTGCAGGTTTCCTCTGGGTGCTCCAGTTTCCTCCCAACTCCAAAGAGTTAGCAGGCCGTGGGCATGCAGTGTTGGCGATTCCTGCAGCCTGCCTCCAGCACGATCCTCTGACGTGTGTCGGTCATTGTCGCAAACAACGCATCTCACTGTCTGTTTCCACATACAGTACATTTGCCGAGTATGCCTGCCGGAAAAAGAATCTCAGGGTTGTACGTAGGTACTCTGATAATAAATCTTACTTCAAACTTTGAACTTTGATGTGACAAATAAAGCTAATCCTTACCTTTAGAAGTGCCTGTTGGGAAGACAAGAGTTCATACTGGACGAGAAATGGTGCTGAACTAACTAAGGCAGTCGGAAACAACAGGTCACTCGATGAACATTCCAGAACTATAGTCAGCTAACGATGACAACCATTATCCACCATTACCTCAGCCGTGGAGTTATACAGCTCCAGCTCCCCTCCAGCCTGGGGAACACCCACTGCCCAGACCCCTGATTGAATCCCACTGGCTTCCGTAACCCCTAAATGAAATCAAGCCACATGCCCAGCCAGCATTCCCCAGTGTCAAAGTTGGTTTTAGTATGTATCTATGCATGGTATGTGGACACTATTGGCAACGCCAGTATTAATTGTCCTCCCATAATAAACTGAATTGTCAGGTAAGAATTAACCTCGTCAGTGTATATGAAATCTCATATTGGCCAGACTGAGTAAAGATGGCAGATTTCCTTCTTTGAAGCTTTTGAGTAAACCTGAGGAGTTTTTCCAACAGCCTGGTGGTTTTGTGATTACCATCACTGACACAGGCATTCTTTTATTCCAGTTGTATTTAATTAATGCCTTGATTTTAAATTCCCCATTTGGCCATGAGATTTGAACACATCTTCAGATAAGTGGTCCAGAACTCTGGCGGCTGGTTCACTAATTTAACCATTACATCACCACAGCTCCTTTACTCAATTCTCAAGCGCTTGGTCCCACAATAATGCATAATTGCCAGAACTGAGGTTATAATTATAAGAGTTAATTTATTTGTGATCTGCTCTCTCTATTTCTGAAAGCCCAGTGCTGACAGATGAAATTAAAACTCCTTCATTTTAAGATATGGTCATGTATTTAAAAATCATGCTGATGCTACTGACTATAATTGACATCCTAGTGAAGGCTTCCAATAAATAAATTACGTCCACTATATAACCTCAGACTCCATTAAGCCAGACATTTTTGCATCAGTTCAACACATCACGTGACCAACCACAGGTGAGCACCATGATCAACCTGCGAACGTTTGTAGGCTTCAATGTTATGTTTAAAACCAGGAGGTTGAAATTAGGCCAGGATCGTCCCTTGAGAAGAAGACTTATATGTTTGAGTTGCTGTTTATAGCATTCCAGAATTATGGACTTTTGCAATCACTGAAATTTGTTCTAGACCAGTTCACACAAGCGGCAACCAGATGATCTTTTTTTTTAATATTTACTGACAAATAAATATTGACGAGAGCTCGTGGACTAATTCCTTTGGTCTGCTTCAGAACTGCGGCTGTCAGGAATTGTACAGGAAGTCTGGCCCAGAAACGAAGCAACGGAGATGACTTGGAGGCAAGTGATAACCGGGGTTCTGGCTGGTGGTCGGGAGGGTTGATCCATAAGACGCTTGGGAACACGGAGGGCCAGAGTGATGAGGTTTCCGAGGTCGCTGGGCATCTCTCGGGTGGACAGTTCGTCTTTCAAGCACTCCAAGAGGCCGGGATGGAAATGGGCTAGCAGGCCTTCTGCATACCAGCCGCACTCCCACCGCGAGGGTCTTCAATTCCACAGTGTTATCCAGCACCGAGTGTGAGCCTTGACTCTGGCGAAGGACCCAATCCGCTGCCTTCCACTTCCCTGAATTCCTCATATTTATTGCAAGTGGTGGTATTCTGTCCCAGTGAGCGGTGGCCCAGGTCGGAGCAAGCCCAGCCGAGAGAGAGGCGATCTCGGCTCGGTCGGTGACATACAGAGGTGGCTGGAGCACTGGGACAGGGAGGTGCGCCACTGGGTTGGAGATCTGCCGAAGCGTTCAGGCACTGGAACATGGGGCTCCCACAGAGGAGGCTGGCTGCAACGAGAAGGAGAGATGGTTGAGAGTGCCGAGCCAGTGGTCTTTTGGTTTCCCGCTGCTCCTGAATCATGTACTCATGTTGGTGGACAACTTCCTTTAGGTGAGCAAACTTTGCTGTGTCAACCACTGGTTCTTCCATTTTGTCCGGGGTTATGGAGGAAGCTTAGCTCATTTGATAGACCAAAGGCTCTGTTTCCTTGCTGTGTCTCTTTGTGAAAAGCTCTTCAATTATTTTCACTCCCTTGTCCATTCGTCCCTTCCCACTGATCTCCCTCCTGGCACTCATTCCTTTCTCCCCCTTCCCCGTCTCTTTTTCCATTCCCCACTCTTGCTCCCCTCTTACCCCTTACTTTCTCCTCACCTGCCTGTCACCTCCCTCTGGTGCCCCGCCTCCTTCCATTCTCCTATCAGACTCCTTCTTCTTCAGCCCTTGACCTTTTCCACCTATCATCTCCCAGCTGCACACTTTTCATTCCCCCTGCCCCACCCACCTACTTTTCCCCCTCACCTGGCTTCACCTATCACTCATTCCCCTCCGGGCTCTTTCCCTCTTCCTTTCCAGTCCTGGTGAAAGATCTCGGCCCAAAATGTGGACTGCTTATTTCCCCCTCCATGGACGCTGCCTGGCCTGCTGAGTTCCTCCTGCATTTTGTGTGCATTGCTCTGGATTTCCAGCACCTACAAAACCCCGTGTGTTTACTATTTTCACTCTCTTGCTCTGCACCATCTCGGGTCACTGTCCAATTCCCTCACACGACTAAAGATTGCAGGGGTTGGCAGTCTGAAATAGTTGGCATGGGCCGAGGTATCACTTGCTTCTGTGTACGGTTAAACGCAGAGCTATTGCAGCTTGGGATGTTCTGAAGTTCAATTGCGGCGCCGTCTGTAACGAGCTTGTACGTTCTCCCCGAAAACCATCTGGGTTTCCTCCGGGTGCTCTGGTTTCTTCCCACAATCCAGTTAGTAGGTTAACCGGTCCTTGTGAATTGTCCTGTGACTGGGCTGGCGTTAAATAGCCTCCAAATAAATAACTAGGTGTGTTGCTAGGCAGCGTGGCTCACTAGGCCGAAAGGGCCTGTTTCACGCTGTGTCTCTAAATAAAAACAAAATAAATGCTTCCCTATCTCTCTCTGATTCACAGATCAAACAGATACTGAATTTCAAAACCGCCCGGGCTCCCTTCTGAGGAGATGGTGAGTTAATTTGTTTGTGTGCACAGCTGCTGGGGGATGAGAGCCTCCATCCATGGGGCAATGCTGCTGTCCGTCAACTCTGCCACCTGTTTAATCAATCAATGGCTTTGAAGAAAATGCTGAAGTTTGTCAGATGAGACCCTTTAATGAGTCATGAAACAATCTCTTTATAGTACGGCTGTTTATTTAGAATGAAACAGAGTGATAATTACCCAAGGTCTGTGTCTGCTGCTGTAATGGCAATCCGCAGAGTCCCAGGAGAGGAAGGCTTGCATGATGCTGGAATTATTATGACAGTGCTGCTCTGTTTACAATAAAGCAGTGTAAATGCAGGCCAACTCTAACAGCAGTGCCAGCTCCAGTCTTCTCCAACAAAAGCTGTGAGGACGGTTTAGTAATCTTCTGGAGTGAGGCAGTTCTGCTGCATCACCAGTCCAGTCTCCATAGGTGCTGGCAGCAGACCAAAAGGAAAAAAGTATTGGCATTTACAGCATATAGCATCTTGGGCATCTCATAACATTTACAGCCAGTGAAGTTGCTTCCAAGTGCAGTCAGCATAGAAGTAGCAAACTGTTTTCACTCAGCAGCTCGCACAAGCAGCGATGTGATAATGACCCGATAATTTCTTCCTTGGTTGTGCTTGCGGGCTAAGCTTTGGCCTCCGCTTCGAAACAGCGGCATGGGATCTTTTGAAGCCCACCCAAAGGGAGAAGGTGGAGAAACGGCGGCGGGAAGTGCGGGAAGTACCCAGCAGGGCAGAGGGGCCAGGTTGGTAAAGGCGGGCAGTACTGGTTCACAGAACGCCTGCCTCACAGCAGCTGGGTTCAACCCTGTACTTTCCTCCGAGTGCTCTGATTTCCATCCACCTCCCAAGGATGAATGAGTTGGTAGGTTAATTGAGCTGCCCCTGGTTTGTAGGTGAGGGTAAGATTAGATTAGATTAGATTATGAGGACACGCAGTCCTCTTTTATTGTCATTTAGTAATGCATGCATTAAGAAATGATACAATGTTCCTCCAGAATGATATCACAGAAACAGAAGACAAATCAAGACTGAAAAACTGACAAAAACCATATAATTATAAAATATAGTTACAACAGTGCAAAGCAGTACCGTAATTTGATAAAGAACAGACCATGGGCACGGTAAAAAAAAGTCTCAAAGTCTCTCAAAAGTCCCATCATCTCACGCAGACGGTGGAAGGAAGGAAAAAAAACTCACCCTGCCATGAACTTCCAGCGCCGCAAACTTGCCGATGCAGCACCCTGGAAGCACCCGACCACAGCTGACTCTTGAGTCCGTACGAAAACTTTGAGCCTCCGACCAGCCCTCCGACACCGAGCACCGAGCACCATCTCTGCCGAGCGCTTTGACCCCACCCCGGCAACAGACAATAGGCAAAGCTGAGGATTTGGGGCCTTCCCCTCCGGAGATTCTCGATCGCACAGTAGCAGCGGCAGCAAAGCAGGCATTTCAGAAGTTTCTCCAGATGTTCCTCTGTGCTTCTCACGTCTGTCTCCATCAAATCAGGATTGTGCACGGCATCCTACTTAACAAATACCATACCATTTCGGAGGGGCCACGCCCGCTGCGTCATGCCGCCATCTTCTCCTCCTCTCCAACAGAGAGATCTACAGAGAATTTCACGTTCTTACCAGTACCAGGGAATCGGTTAAACTGTGAGGTGAATACAACAATGTAAAGTTAGTGTAACTGGTGGTTGATGGTCAATGCAGACTCAATGGGCTGAAGGGCCTGTTTCTGTGCTGCATCTCACAGGGGTTCCCAAACTGAGGTCCACGGACCCATAGCTTAATAATATTGGTCCATAGCATAAAAAAGGGCAGGAACCCCCGTTCTACAAAACCCATGAGACATTGACTTTTTATCCCATCAAAAAGCTGGCACGTCTGACAGGGCTGTATTCCTTTAATAACACACTGTACTGACACAACAACATTAAGCATCTATTGTCGCTGAGGTCAACGTAGACACTGTTCATTGCACTGGCTTTCAGGCAAATTGCACTGCTAAACTTAAAAAATACATAGTCATTCATTTATTGTTTGTCTCTATCACGGCAAATTGTGCTGATAATGTCAGTCGCTCACTACAAGCTCCTAAGGTAGATAATCAGGATGCCAGTTCTGCTCGAGCTTTCTACGACGACGGCCCTTCCTGGATTCACTCCTGCAGTTTTGGATCAATGAGGAACACAGACAGCAGAACCAGGTCTCAGCAAGGCCACAAACAACCCTGGCCATCTCTCCCCACCCCAGAAAAAGTCCAGCATCCCTCAGGGTCTCTGGGTAGAGAATTTCCAAGGTTTCCCCATTTCCCCTGTGAAGATACTCCTAAAGATTGTGGAGGTTAACCTAATTTGTCATATGTATACCAAAACATCAAAACCTACGGTGACATGTGCTATTTCCTTCGATGACTAACAGAGTACTAATATGTGCCAGGGGAAGCCCGCAAGTGGCCCCAGCATCACATTCCCACAACTTGCAGGATAAAACCAGAGCACCCCGAGGAAACCCATGCGGTCACAGCAAGAACTCCTTACAATCAGCAGCAGGAATCGAATCCTGGTCGCTGGTTCTGTAAAGCGTTTTGCTGACCTCTCTGCTACTGTGGCACCCCAATCTCCAAGGTATCGTCCCTGATCTACCCTTTACTCTGACCCTGTGACCCCTGTTTCCAAGACAATGACGCCCACTTTATCGGAATCAGTCACAAACGTAACTTCGAGAAAAGCAGTAAGCATTCATTTGTGACTTCCCTTCGCCTACTGGAGCAGATCTCTCCCCCACCTCCATTTCCCCTCTCCGCCCCCACCATACACACACGTCAGAACAGCAGGATGTCAGAGAGCTGAGTTAATGGAACGTTTCTCAGCAGGATGTCGGGTCTAACTCAGAACACTGCCGGCGGAGGAAGTCAAAGGTCACAGTGGAACCTACGTCCAATCAAAGTTGTGGCAAATGGGTTGCTTGCTTTTGATGAACTTATTTGGTGAGCTGGCAGGTAAGGTCTAGGCATGCCTATGACAAACTCATCAGTTCCTTGTCAGTACAAGGAGGGCAGCTGTACATATAGCTGCCTAAACAATGCACAACAACTAATTCCAACTTAGGAACTACTTCAACCAGGTAGAAGAAGGAACTGGAATTTCTTCTTGTTACACTCTTTCTTTCATGGTCTAAGATCTTAAGACTCGTTTGTTCTGTGTGACTTGGAAACGCTTTCTTTTGTTAGTGCAGAACAGCTCAGAAATTACTGTTAGGGATCTTAGCGAGCAAAAATTAAAGATTTGTGTACCAGGACACTCTGCTTGACTTCAAAGTGAGATGAAGAAACTTGCCAAGAAGCATGAGTTCCAAGCAACATGACTATTTGTTCCAAAGGCTCCTCTAGACTGACTGGAAGCTTTGACTCAAGGAGTTATCAACAACCTCACGCTTGTTTTTATAAAGTAAATCCTTAATTTATTAACTAAACTACATGTACTACAAAGAACAACTCCATAAAGCCAACGTCCCAGCAAGAGCAGCATCCGCACAATGCGATGGGCAGACAGTTGGGCTCGTACCTATGACCACACCCACCCTGAGCCCCGTTTCTCTGTCAGCGGTACGGGGTGGCAGAACAAGATTTAAGCATGAAGTCCTGAAGAAGGGTCATGGGCCAAAACGTCGACTATTTGTTCATTTCCACAGATGCTGCCTGACTTGCTGAGTTTCTCCAGCATTTTGTGTATGTTGCTTTGGACTTCCAGCATCTGCAGAATGTTTAAGACATAAGTATGTTGATATGCTAGCATTTTGCCCGCTGTTTTAATGGAGTAGTTATCCAATTAATGTAACTAACTTCCTCCTCTTCTTAGACAGTTCCTCAGCCTCCAGCATGACTTGTGTTCACTGGAACATGGAAGATGTCTATGAGTGATTTCTATTAACAAAAGTGAATGGTGTACACAAGCAACCTCACAGACTTTACAGCGGGAGGGTCTGATAGCAAGACGGCCCAAGATGTTTGGCTTATCATACACATGTGCACTAACTTGAGAGCAACTTGGATGACGTGTAAATCCTGTGTTCCTATTTTTCTAACCCCAGACGAAGAACAAATTAGAACACATAACTACTTTAAATTTATTGCATCCTACTCTCCCCAAAATTTGAGCACTATCATAAAATCTACAGTTTAGCTTTCATAAAATTGGGCCAAATTAAGGGACGAAGTTTTTAATTGTAGAGCATTTTAAGGCCGCAGCATGTTACAGAATTGAAGAGTGAGACAACTCACGACTGAGAATAGAAAAACCAAGGATTGATAGATAAGTTATAAACATTAAAGTGAAGGTTGGAGAGTGAATTAGAACTATCTCAGCACAACTTTGAATATATTGTTTGGAGGGTGAAAGGTCAGACTTTGAAGAGACGAGTTTTGGAATCAGTTGAATACATGGTAGAAAGGTAGAAATCATAAATTCAGAGGTACAGTGTGTAAGTTGCTGGACCAGCAACCAAACATCTGGACCATTGATTCAGAGACATGAGTTTGAAACCAACTATGCTAGTGTGTGAATTTAAATTCAGGTAATAAAAAATGTTTTTATAAAACAAACTGACTCAGAATTGGCTTGTACGAAACTACTGCATTTTTTGTAGGAACTTATCCCAGATTCGCGGCACACGGAGTTCAACCCAGATAAGTGGCAGATGGACTTCAAACCAGATAAGTGTGAGGTGGTTCATTTCGGTAGGTCAAATATGATGGCAGAATATAGTATTAATGGTAAGACTCTTGGCAGTGTGGAGGATCAGAGGGATCTTGGGGTCTGAGTCCATAGGACACTCCAGGCTGCTGCGCAGGTTGACTGTGTGGTTAAGAAGGCATACGGTGTATTGGCCTTCATCAACCTTGGGATTGAGTTCAAGAGCCAAGAGGTAATGTTACAGCTATATAGGACCCTGGTCAGACCCCACTTGGAGTACTGTGCTCAGTTCTAGTCACCTCACTACAGGAAGGATGTGAAACTATAGAAAGGGTGCAGAGGAGATTCACAGGGATGTTGCCTGGATTGGGGAGCATGCCTTATGAGAATAGGCTGAGTGAACTTGGCCTTTTCTCCTTGAAGTGATGTAGGATGAGAGGTGACCTGATAGAGCTGTACAAGATGGTGAGACATTGATCATGTGAATAGAGGCTTTTTCCCAGGGATGAAATGGCTAACACAAGAGGACACAGTTTTAAGGTGCTTAGAAGTAGGTACTGAGGAGATGTCAGGGGTAATTTTTTTATGCAGCGAGTGGTGAGTGCGTGGAATGGGCTGCTGGTGACGGTGGTGGAGGCGGATACGATAGGGTCTTTTAAGAGGCTCCTGGACAGGTACATGGAGCTCAGAAAAATAGAGGGCTATGGGTAACCCAAGGTAATTTCTAAAGTCAGTACATGTTCAGCCCAGCAATGTGGGCCGAAGGGCCTGTATTGTGCTGTAGATTTTCTATGTTCTATGTGCTAACAATTACCAATAAATGCTCATTTGTTACTGCTTGATTTCAACATTCAAATAACTATGATTTTTGATTTATATTGTCTGACTTTAAATACCTTAAGCAGAGTGGCAGCATCAGTAAAGCTTCACAATAATTACATGTTACAGCAGACAATTTCATGTGAAAAAGGATCTAGTGCTTTCCCAGCGCATACGAAGAATAAACTCTTCTTGGGCTTCCAGCCGGGTACAGGTATCAATTATAAACAATGTTTCGATGACAAACTCTGCCATCTTCATTGGGGATGATGCCTGGGCATTAAGGTGCTCACTTGTATCAGTGTGTGTGTGTGTCCATTTAATTTGGCAACAGTAATTTCAAGCTGTACATTCTCAGTCAGATTACTTGCACTCAATGTAAGTAAGACCCAGGAACTGATTGTGGACTTCAGGAAGGGACAGTCAAGGGGACACATATTGGTGCTCATTTAGGAATCGGCAGTGGAAAGGGTGAGCAGTTTCAAGTTCCTGGGTGTTAACTTCTCTGAAGCTCTAACTCGAGCCCAACATATTGATGCAATCGCAATGAAGGCACGCCAGCATATATTCATTAGGAGTTTGAGGAGATTTGGTATAGTCATAGTCATAGTCATACTTTATTGATCCCAAGGGAAATTGGTTTTCGTTACAGTTGCACCATAAATAATTAAATAGTAATAAAACCAATAGTAATATGTCACCCTAGACTCTAGAAAATCTCTACCGCGGAGAGCATTCTAACTGGTTGCATCACTGTCTTTTAGGGAGGGGCGACTGCACAGGATCAGAAAAAGCCACAGAGAATTGTAAACTCAGGCAGTTCCATCGTGGATACTGACCCGCCAGGCATCAAGAACATCTTCAGAAAGCAATGCCTCAAAAAGGCTGCATCCATCATGAAGTTCGCGCCCCCCCCCCTCAATCACCCAGCACGTGTCCTCTTCTCATCGCTGCCTTCAAGGAGGAGGTACAGGAGCCTGAAGGCAAACACTCAATGTTTCAGGAACATCTTCTTCACCTCCGTCAGGATCAAGTCTAAATGACAAATAAACTCTTCTCGGGTTTCCAACCTGCATCGATTATAACCGATGTTTCAATAACAAACTGCCATTTCCTTTAGGGTGATGCCTGGCATCAGATCTATGAATGGAAAATGTACCCATGAACACTACCTCAATATTTTTTCCTTTTTTTTACGCGATTGTACTTATTTAATTTTATATGTTCTTAGTGTAATTAGTTTTTTTTGACTGTGTACTGCACTGTAATGTTGCTGCAATACAACAAACTTCACGACAGTGAGTGATATTAAACTTGATTCTGTTTCTGAATACATTTGAAGTTAGTCAGTATGAGGTAGTGAAAATTCTCCTGCTGTGACAGCTCTTAAGCCAATTAACAAATGGAGCAGAATCCATGAAAAAATATCTTAGGCAAATTGAACTCAGTGAAACTGTAGCCATGGAGAGCTCCACAAGACTTGTTGACATAACGAATTGAAGATAACACTTCTGATGAGACAGGACTCTCTGATGTTTGCCTCTTTGGTTAACACATCTCACTTTATACATACACAATAATATATCAAATGTCTGTTACTGGTGGGCAAAAAAAATACAGAGAAGATGTGAGGGAATGTTTTTGATCTTTTTTGATCTGAACTCACTGCCAAAAGACTAGGGCTTTCAGATGGAATGGGAAGAACACTTGAAAGCAAATCATCTGAAAGGCTGCGAGAGAAGTGAAGACGATGGTTTGTAGGAATTAATTTAATAGGCCGAATGGCTGCCTCCTGTGCTGTGGTCCTTTGTTTCATTCTCAGCGTGCGTTGTGGATCGTTATCTAGGTCAGAGTTTATTGTCCGTCCCCAGTTATCCAGATCAAGCACTGGCAATCCTTCCGCTTAGATGTTGACAAATTCCATCGGTAAGCTGTTTGATCCAATCGTGCTGTTGGCTGGCTAACTTCAGAGAGTCGGGGAGGACTGGAGTCACATGTCAACAAGCTGGGTTACGATAGCAGCCTGTCTGTCTTTAAGAGACCTCTAGAGCAGCTTCACCTGGTCACTTCTACTGATCCTACATTTGCCGACTAACTCTTCACGATGGGTTACCATGCAGGGTAAGAGCTGCGGGCTTGGTCAGCCAATCAGGATCAGCGACTGGGGGGGTCAGGGTAGACACCAAGTGGTCAGGTCACCAATCAGGATCAATGCCATATGATTGGGTCATCTCATTAGGAAGCATTGGAATCAGATTGGCGAATAGGGTAGATTATTTGTGGCTGAACCACCAACTGGAAACAGTCGCTGGGGATCAGCTGGTGATGAGGTAAAGGAAAAAAAATAGAAAGGCAGATTATTTTTATTTAAATATTGAGAATTTGGGAGGTGATGAAGTCAAGAGGAACTGGGCTTGTACACAACTCACTGAAATTTAATATTGCAGTTTGGCAAACAGAATATTGGCCTTTATATCAAGAAAACTTGTGTACAGGAGTAGAGAAGTCCATTTCCTGGTATATAAGGCGCCCAGGAAACTGTATCTGGAACATTGTCTAGAGGTTTGGTCTCCCAATCTTGAGGTGGATATATTTGTCCTAGAGGGAATGTAACAAGGGTTCACCACATTCCTTCCTGGCATGGTGTAGAGGATAAGATTAAACAGATAGGTTGTTCCAAATAGTAAGTGATCTCACTGAATTGTACAAAGTTCTTAGGTAGCTCTATGGGTTAGGTGCAGAAATTTTGTTTCTCTTGGCTGCTGTGTCTAAAGCTGGAAGGGGAGGGGTGTGGCAAAACCTCAGGTAGGGGTGGATCATTCAAAAGGCAAGAGAGAAGAAAAGGTTCTTAGCCACACACACACGAAATGCTGGAGGAACTGAGCAGGCCAGGCAACATCTATGGACAAGATGTTTCGGCCTAAGACCCTTCCAGCATCTGCAGATTTTCTCTTGTTCGAGAAAAGGTTCTTAACCCAGAGGGCCATTGAGTAAATTCAAGGGAGAGATGGATTTTTTTGTTGGATATTAAGGAAACCAGGGCATATGATGTCAGTACAGGAAAGTAGTGCCGATCAGCAACCTTTTTTGAATTGCAGAATGCCTTAATCTTCCTTCTGCTTCTTAGAAGAGACCGATTCCTTTATTTGTTGGGCTACAGGCTAGTGGACCTGGCAATTGGGTTTAGACATCCTCAGATTTGGAGGTCACTGGCCTTGAGTACTGCCGAGGGATTCACACCCAGAAAGGTTGGGGTCATGGAACACATTGGAAGTTAGAGTTAGAAGAAGTGATACCAGTATGACAAGAGGAGCCAAAGATTGGAGGTGAGTAATGGACCTACCTTAACAGGATCCTGGTTGTGGGATGGAAGCATGGATTTTCCCCAGAGAAAAAGACTATGATCATTCCGAGGGTAACGTGGGCTATCTTTTAGGTTTGATGCCACTGAATCCTGGATGTGGTTGGTCACAATGTCCTTCCTGTGCTTCAGCCTGGGGACGCTGAATGGAACAGAACTCAGTGACTCAATTTCCAGCCCGGGATCACTGGAACAAAACCTTCTTCCAATCTGAACTTTCTCACAGACATGTGGCGATGTGAGAGTTGGTGGCGTGGCAGCATTGTGTGTAAATCTCCTTCATGGCCTTCATTGTCAGGCCCATGTCCATGATTATAAATCTCCTTCATGGCTCTGCATCTCACTGTCTCTGCCACCTCCAACAGTCATACATCCCAATTTATACCCTCAGCTCCTCAGAGTCTGTTCTACCTCCCCTCTGACTATATCTTCAAACTCACATTCTCTCCGTTATTCTTCCTAAATCCTTCCAAAGTGCTCTATTCCTCTATACTTTAAAAGCCTCTGCAAAACTTATTTGTTCAATTCAGCCCTGGTCAGTGCTTTGAACTCTCCCTTAAGTTGACACGACTTTCTAGATTTCCTTTCTTCATAAACACCTCGGGGATGTTTTGCCTTCTATCAATGTTGCCGTGCTCAGTTTGCTCTCATCAAAATGTTCTGCGGTTTAAAAAGTCTGCAAAATATTAAACCTACTCAAAAACATCACCCGGATCTTCTGATGTCTAAAGTACACATGGTTCCACTTCCTGTGTAATGTTACCACATTTCCTGTTTAAACAAACAAAGAATCAAAACAATTATTTCTTCCTTTGCCTCACAAACATGACTGGGGTGAATGCCGAGTTCTCTGTGAGTTCAGCTTCAACTCTGAGGAGAAGTTCATGACCAAGGGCAAAGCCGGCAGTGATACTGAATTCAAGGTTCTTTCTTCTAATATGTTATTTCTACTACTCAGTTTTTTATTTGAATCGACTCACCAGATAGTTCTCATCCAGACCTGAGGGGAAGCGAGCTGACTGATCAGTGGTCATTTTCCTTAAGGACCTGAGCTCAGAGCACCGATGTCTTCACATTAAGGTTGCTTCCAATAAGGTTGTACTCGTCTGGTTGCCTCCCTTGTCCCTTGTGTCTACTATCAGGGCAATGGTTTTCCTGGTCAGTCTGAGGAGCCAGCCAACAGCAGGTGTAAAAGATTGGGAAAGAAATTAACCTTTAACAAGTGGCTTTCTGTTCAATTTTTTTTACTGGATGTGCACCCAACTCTAAGTATCTTTGAACCACTGACTTCCTCGGGTGTTGTAGAAGCTGCAGAGGTCTGTAAACTCAGCCGGCTCCATCATGGGCACTAGCCTCCCACCATTGAGGAGATCTTCAATAGGCGATGCCTCAGTTCGGCAACATCCATCCTTAAGAACCATATCCATTCAGGACATGCTGTCTTCTCATTGCTGCCATCAGGTAGGAGGTGCAAGAGCCTGAAGACGCACACTCCACGTTTAGGAATAGCTCCTTCCCCTCCACCATCAGATATCTAAACGGACCGTGAACCCATGAACCCTACCTCACTTTTTGTTCTCTTTTTGCATGACTTATGTATTTTATGTTTTTCGTTGTAACATAGTAATTTGCATTTATGCACTAAGGCAGAACAACACATTTCGTAGCATATTTCTGTGATAAGAAACCTGATTCTGAAGGCAGTTGACCACATTGCCAGGTAAGGAAGAAGTAGATTGCTTCTTGGAAGGACATCAGATACCCAAATGGGTTTTAAGGCAATCAGGTAGTCACAAGGTCATCTTTACGTCGATTAGATTTTCAATTCCAGATTTACTTAATTAACCAATTTTAAGTGCTGAGGGGATTTGAAATGTCTTTGGATTACAGTGCTATGAACGGTTACTGGTCCGATATCGCACTTTAATTGCCGAATGGGTCAGCCAAATGATTGATGCTTACTGTTCCAATGCAATAATGTTTCCAACCCGTAGTGCACCATGAGGCAACTGGAATGTGTCGCCATGGAGGCAAGTCAAACAACAAAGAGAATTCCAGTCAAGTGCCGTAATACAAAAAATCCTGCAGCTGTTTGGGGGGGAAACAGGAATACTTACATTTCTTGCGGCTCACCAGTTCTTTATTATTTATTTATTTATTTAGCAGTCCTGCGCGGAGTAAACCCCTCCGGCCTTTCGAGCCACGCCGCCCCAGCAGCCTGATTAACCCTCGCCTATTCACAGAACAACTTACAATGGCCAAGTAACCTAGCCGGTACGTCTTTGGACTGTGGGAGCAAGCACACCAATTCCATGGGGGAGGACGTACAGAGGCTTCTTGTAGAAAAGGCTGGGATTGAACTCCAAACACCAGAACGCCACGAGCTGCAATAGCGTTGCGCTAATCTCTACGCTACCGTGGCGCTCAGTCACAGCACTCCATTTCTGGGATACTTGATATATGACTGAGGGTCATTTTCTCTTTTAATTTTAATGATTAGAAAAGGTTTTGCATTCAACTTGAATGGAGTTCTAAGTGTAGAGCTAATGAAGAATTTGAAGGTTTCCCTGCTGTAATGTGGAACATACTGCAGCCACCCTGCCAGGACAACAGCCCAGATATAAACATCAGAATTGAACTGAATTGAATTGACTTTACTTCTTACATCCTTCATATACATGATCTTTATGTTACGTCGCTGTCTAAATGTGCAATATGCAATTTATAATAAATATTATGTACAACAGGACAGTCAATATAACATAAGAATACAATTACATCAGCATGAATTAATCAGTCTGATGGCCTGGTGGAAGAAGCTGTCCTGGAGACTGTTGGTCCTGGCTTTTATGCTACAGTACCACTTCCTAGATGGTAGTAGCTGGAACAGTTTGTGGTCGGGGCAACTCGAGTCCCCATTGATCCTTCGGGCCCTTTTTACACACCTGTCCTTGTAAATGTCCTGAATCATGGGAAGTTCACATCCACAGATGCGCTGGGCTGTCTGCACCACTCTCTGCAGAGTCCTGTGATTGAGGGGAGTAGAGTTCCCATACCAGGCAGTGATGCAGCCAGTCAGGATGCTCTCAGTTGTGCCCCTGTAGAAAGTTCTTAGGATTTGGGGGTTCACACCAAACTTCTTCAACTGTCTAAGCTGAAAGAGGCACTGTTGTGCCTTTTTCACCACACAGCTGGTACGTACAGACCACGTGAGATCCTCGGTGATGGGTATGCTGAGGAATTTAAAACTGTTCACCCTCTCAACCCCAAATCCATTGATGTCAATAGGGGTCCAGCAGATTCATAGATGTTGGTTGAAAACCAGGACACCAGGGATAATCTCACACACACACACACACACACACACACACACACACACACACACACGCACTCCAGTGGAATCAGCTGAACAATCTCAAGTGACTTCAGTTCTCAGTTCACAGATGTCAGTGGGACTCAATAGAAGGGCTGTGCCCATGTAGCCACATTCAGGAGTTGGAGAGAATTAGAATCATGGAGTTATGGAAATGTACAGCTCAGAAAACGATCCTTCATCCCAACTTGTCCACGCCCACTGGGATGCCTATCTACATTAATCCCATTTGCTCACATTTGGCCCGTATCTTTCTTTGCATTTCCTATCCAAAAACAAGTCCAAATGCCTTTTTAAATACTGTAACTGTACCTGCTCGTACCACACTCTGTGCGAAAGGTTTACCTCTCAGACCTCCCCTCTCCCTATAAGCTTGTCCCGTCCAGTTTTAGATTCTCTGACCCAACGATCAAGCTGTGGCATGCCCTGAAGTTTATTTATTCATTTGTTTATTTGTTCATTGAGATATGGTGCAGAATAGGTCCTTCCAGCCCTTCAAGCCACGTCACTCAGATTCCCCTGATTTGATCCCAGCCTAATCACGGGACAATTTACAAAGACCAATTAACCTACCAACTGGTACGTCTTTGGACTGTGGGAGGAAATCAGAGCACCCAGAGGAAATCCACATGGTCACAGGGAGAATGTACAGAACTCCTTATAGGCATCAGCGGGAATTGTAACCGGGTTGCCCGTACTGTAAGACGTTGTGCTAACCACTGTGGCACCGTGTTTTCACATCATGATTATATAAGGTTTGGTGGTTTCACTTCCCCCCCCCCCAAGATGGAGTTGTTTGTGGCAGAGGGTGACTCGAGGCACTTCCTCTGTCCTTGTCTTCCTGGATGTGGGGGATGTGGGGAGAGCGGTCAGAGAGGCCATACAGGAAATCTTGGTAAAGCAGATGCTGGAAGAAAAACGGGATCTGCATGACAATCAGCATGAACTGAGGGGGCCAAAGGACCCGTTTCTGCTCTGTATGACTCCATTAGCAAGGTGCCTCTTGTTGGAAATGCCAGGGGAAGAACTGCAGGTTATATTAAGGGACCCCTGGCCTGAACAGATATTAACCACAAAGCTCTTCCCGAATGCTTATCCTTCAATTAACAGTTACAACAGACGATCTGGTGATTAATTATGAGAACAAGATGGTTGCTGTGTTGTCCTATCCTGCAACAGTGACCTCACCTCATTGGCTATAAAGCTCTTTGGATCATCTCAAGGCCATGAAAGGTACTAAATAATTTAAGTCTTGTATATACAGTATTATTAGTTTTCCAGTGGTGAGTGTCCAAAATAGCTGGTTAGATAATAAAATCTATTCATCGTATGAATGTGACTGATTTGTTCAACTTGAATGGTGTCAGCCTGTACTTGAGACCCAATGTGTATAAACATCTTGGAGTGATGGGGAATTCTGACCTGGGAGGTAGGAGCTGATTTATTCCCTGTGATGGTTGGCACTTGATTTTAAAAGGCCTGAAAATCATTACTACTTATGTGAAGATAAGGCTTTGTGATTGGTTTCACCCAACTGCGCCACAGAAAGCCCTAGAAACCACAGGCCAGGCCAGGCCAAGGGAGCGTTGATCCAGCATCACTGCAGTCCTTTTCCCTTTTAACTCTGCTTTGATGCCCAGATTCTGTGCATTCCCCAGACATTAAACAGAAGATCAAACCTCCTGCCTTTTGTAAGCTGACCTGATCCTGACTCTCACTCTAAAGTGAGCACCAATCCTGCACCCTTTCTGTAGTATTTTATGTTTATTCATGGCCTGTGTCTCAGACATGCTTTATCTTTCCTTGTGTCGCAATTCAATAATTGTTTATATATCCCCTACATTACCAGGCATTGCATTCGGTAAAATCCATTAAATATTTGTAAATGTCCTGGTGATTTTTTTTTAACAATTCACCGGCATTAAGGTAATAAATCCAGATTAAAAGATTATGCTTTCAGTAATTGGGATCTGTCAAACCTGACAGAGGGGTATGGACACTGCAGTATTGCGTATACTCAACGTGGACTGTACTCTTTTCCATTGATGCTGCCTGTCCTGCTGAGTTCCTCCAGCATCTCGTGTGTGTTGTTTGAGTATGCTCAATAGGCGTTTGCACGCAGAAGGTGCTGAGGATTCAAGGATTGGCCGAAAAGACATACTCAAACTCAGGTACGGGGGACATCATAGGTAAGTTTTTTTACACAGACAGTGGTAGATGCATGTGACGCCCTGGCAGGAGAGGTGGTAGAGGTAGATACATTCGGAGCATTTATCTAATTTTTAGATAAGCACATCGAGGGCCTTGTAGGAGGGAAAGGTTAGCTTGATCTTAGAGTAGGTTAAGAGATCGGCACAACATCATGAGCAATGCTCCCTCTTTTGCTACTAGTGCACAAAGACATTTAAACTGGGCACAAAAGGTTGTCACCCTCTATGTCGTTGCCATGTAAAGTATATTTCATGATCGCACACAATCACATTTCCTTTTCCAGTGTCCCATGCGGACAGTTGACAACGTGGAGTTGGCGATGATCTGTCTGCAGGTTTCAGAACGGGCTTATTTATACTGTTTTTATCGAAGAAATTATTGATTCACTAAGTTGAATTCCAAAGAAGCAAGGGGCGTGAAGCACAAAAGAACTGCAAGTTCATTCAAAGAGGAATGGCTTATTACCTTCAGGTTTATTTCCACTTAAAAATTCAGCGCGCACATGTTGTCACGGGGCAAAAACTTGCACAGGGCAAGATTTTTTGCGCACACTGGTCATTACAAATTAGAGGGAACATTGATCATATGCCAATGGGCCTGTATCTTGCTGTAATATTTTTAGTTTTATGTTCAAGGCAGAGGATAATGACAGAGATGATGTGTGGAAGTACACCAGCTCTTGCCACAGTTTATTATCTGATACCCCTATTGACACAGATAGAGGCCACTCAGCCTATCACACCCATGCTATCTCTTGGGGGACAATCCTAGTAGTGTTCCATACCCCCCTTAATTCCCTGTATCCCAGAAAGATATTAACTCTCACATATACTCATCAACCCCCTCTTTTCAATTTGTTTTGCCATTAAGCTGCATTAACAGATGGCTTGCAGCTTGTCTATGGGAGGAAAATAGAGTGGTCACATGGAGAGAACCTGCTAAGTCCTTACTGGCAGCACCTGAGTTCAGGATTGAACATGGTTCCCTGTTCTGTCCAAGTGGAATGGCTGTTGATTGTCTCCATCGTTGTTTCCCCACCTTTCCCCTTCTGTGTCTTCCTCTATATCCCTTCCTGCTGCCAAACTTTGACGTGGGATTTGGTGGGCCCATCATCTCCATCTGCACCTTTGAGGCAATCAAAGCAGGATTAGGCCATTTAGTCCCTTGTCCACACCTCACCATTCAATAAGGTCATGGCAGATCTTGTCTCTCAGAACCACTTCACTACACCACCCACATATCCCTGAATTCTCTTAATATCTAAAAAAATCTATAGATCTCCCATCAATGTGCCCAATGTCTGAAACTTCTCAGCCCTTTTGTGTACAGAATTCCAAAGATTCACAACCTCCTAGTGAATGAATTTCTTCATATCCATGTCCTGCAAGGTCTACCTCTTCTTAGTCTGAGACCCCTGGTTCTAGACACCCTAGACAGAGAAAATATCCTTGCATCTACTCAGTAAGAGCTCCTTAAGAGTTCTGAATAATTCAATCAGATCACCTCTCATTCCTCTAAACTCAAGTGAATACAAGGCTGGTCCACATAATCCCCCCTCAGATATCAAACCCAACACCCCCAGAATCAATGTGGTGAACAGTCTCAGCACTGCCTTTATTGAAAGCTCTTCTCCCTTGGGAAGGGAGAGCAGAACACTACACAATATTCCAGATATGGTCTCACCGTGGCTTGTATGATTATTTGAGCAAGTTTTCTCTACGAATGGACTCAAATCCTCTTGCAATAAATAGCAACTCACCCTTCCAATCGCTTGTTAAATCCATTGCTAGCTTTCACAGATTCACAAACAAGTACACCAAACCTTTGTGAACTTGTGTACATCAGCATACTTCAATTTCTTACCTCTTAAGAAAATCTCTGCTTTCCTATTTTTTCCACTAAAGTTGCTAACCTCATATTTCCTTACATTATAATGTTTCTGCTATTTCCTTCTGGATCATTTAGCATATCTGTAGCCCCAGAAGCCTCTATGTATCCTCCTTACAGCCCACACTGCCCCCTAGTGCTGAACTGAAAAACCTGCAACCAGCTGTGGCAACAACCTCCTCCTGCTCTGAGGCTCGACTCTCAAAGGAAAAGAAAATGTCTTTGTTTACATCCAGCCTTTCAAAATTTTGCTATCTGCATTCTTATCAGAGTCTGAGTCCCTCACCAGAGACCTGAGCACAAAAATCTAGCCTGACTTCTCAGTTCAGCGTGCTACATTGCTGTAGGTGTAACATTAAACCAAAGTCCTGTCTGCACTTCCACATGGCAATGAAAGATCCTTTGGCTCTGTTATCAAGGAGACCAGAGGAGTCCTTCTCAATATCCTCACTAATTCTTATCTCGCAATCAACACTGCAAATGCAGATTACTGTTGGAGCTGCCTGGGTGCACGTTATATTTTTAAGATTACAACAGCAGTGCATTCATTGGGAATTATCTGAGGTTAGGTGACTTCATAAATGCAATTCTGTCTCTGAATCTTACAGAGTTAAAATCTGCTTGAGCCCAGAGCACAAGATGAGTTGAGCTTCAGTACAGGGGGATTTAGTCCAAAAAACCCACATAAAACAAATTTTTCACTAGCTTTTGGGTTCTTATTTATTTATGTCCTCCTTAGTACAATCATTTTGGAAATGGCTCTTTATTGCCTGTAATGAAGGACCATTGCTATCCACATTACGAAATGCAAACACGGTAATACAGTAACCATTTCTCTGTTCATTATTCCTTATTTCCAGTCCAAATCTTCCACTTTCATTTTTGCAAATACCCATCTCTTCCATCGAATGATTAGTAGATTCCTACATTCCCAGATGTGATTGCTAAGATTATCTTTTGATCTTTTTACATGTTGAAGTGAAACGATGCTTACGTGCCCGAAGACGATTATCGGGAAGATGAATAAAATTTTCTGACTGAAATAACAGCCGGTTCCCTAACGCCTAAACAAAATGTCAGAGCTAATACAGGCAGTGTCTGGAAGTAATTGCACTGACAGGTTGTTGACCTGCATGTTAACATTATGAAAGGCTCACCAAACATAAAATACAATTCAAAATATGCCACCAGAAAAATATTCGGTATAGATGGAACTATATGAACATCTTCTTTCCCATAGAAAACAGGCAGACATAAAAGTGATTAAATAAAGAAGGTCCAACAGTATTTATTTATTCATTGGTCTCCTTTATAGATTAGCCAAAGCTGCCCGGCTTTATTTATTTTTCTAATAAGTGAAGCAGTCATTTTTATAGTTGAACCTCATGCCAATAAAGTAGATGGGAAACCAATCTGTAAGCTAATAATCTGAAATGGGACTGCTTTTGAATTCAGCGGTAACATACATTTGTATAAAGTTACAAGACCTACAACATGGAGGGTAAGTTGCTGGCGAGTGGTGCACCAGAGCCCTCTGAAGCTTCACATCCTGCTGCCACTGCTTAGAGAGACTCAGGCCTTCCCTTTATGTTGTAAGAAGAAGAATAAAAAGAAACCTGCGATAACAGTCCCAGCTGGTGACAGGACAACCTTGTGGAATATATTAGTATTTTGGTGTGAGTTTCATGCCAACTGGTCACTGATGTTAGCTGATTGCTTCCTTGACTCACTATGCAAATAAATTCTCCCCATAGTAAAATTTCAGATAAAGTATGTGATTTGAATGCAGCAACTGCTCCAGAGGACTGAATGTGAGTCAAAATCATATCGATGGGTCGTATTTAGCTGTACTATCGGCCCAAGAGCTATGTCTAGAAATCCAAACTTCAAAGTAAATTTATCACCAAGTACATGTATGTCATTTTCTTGCAGGCATACTCAATAAATCCATGATACAGTTGATGAAAGACCGCACCAACTTGGGCATTCAACCAGTGTGGAAAAAACAACAAACTGCAAATATAGAAAGAAAGAATAAAAATAAATAAATAAGCAATAAATACAGAGAACATGAGAACATTTTACACCTTTTTATATAGTTTCATGAATACATAAAAATGAATATCAAAAGATTCCAAGGTTGATTGAAGAGCCAATGAGATAGATATATTAAATCCATATAATCACCGCCCTCTGTGTGAAAAATTGCCCCTTGGGTCTCTTTTAAAATTTTTCCCTCTCACCCTAAGCCAATACCCCCCTCCCTCACCCAGTTTTGGACTCTTCTGCCCTGGGGAAAGGATTGTTACCATCCAACTTAACTATCCTTCTCATCATTTTAAACATCTCTGTAAGGTTCTCCTGCATTCCAAGGAATAAAGACCTACCCTGGCCAATCTCTCCCTAACTCAAGACCGCTAATCCTGGCAACATCCTCTTAAATCTTCTCTGCACCCTTTCCAGTTTAATCACATCTTTTCTTTAACAGGATGACCAAAACTGCACCCGGTTTTGTACTCCAGGTGTGGCCTCACCAACAGATTCCAGAGAAAGGAAGCATTTGAAGAGTAAAGTACGAGATCTTAGTCCTAAATACTGCATGCCTTTAAAAGTGCTAGCAGAAGCATGTTGGGCTCAATGGCCTCACCTTCTGCTACTCCATCTGCTCTGATCAGCAGCTAAGAACAAATTAATACAGAAAGGCTGGCTGCAGACAGGGCAATGTTGCATGAATGCGCTTACACCTTTCTTTTATCGAATGCAAGGGATGTGTGGCTGGATCCTGGACTTAACTTCCCACCATTCACTGTGCAAAATAGAAAGCTCAATCCAGGTGACCCATTCTAGGCGTTGCCACACACCAACCAGCCGGCCAGGAATCAGAATCGGTACAGTTAATAATTCAGTTCAATTACCCTTCTTCAGAGGTCCCGCAGCACTAGCTCTCTTTCTTCCTCCACGGATGCTGCCTTTGCTGTTTTCAGTACTTCAGCATCCGCAGTTTTCGCTTTTCAAGGGAGAGAGAGGAGAGCTCACCTGCACTGAGATCTATTATCAGGAGAGAGTAAGAGAAGAAAGGTGTTGATGTTAAACTTCTCAGATAATTTAGTTAATACAGATGTCTTCTTCACTCTCATGCTTGTGTAAACTGTTAACAAAGATCCACGAACATCTATGGCCGTAAAGTGGCATGACGAACTCTCCCTGGTCATTGATAGGGGCACAAATTCAACTGGGCATCAGTGAAAGTCATGGCACCAGCAAACATATGGCATGGTTTTCTGCAAATAATTCTATAAACAGACACGTAGACCTCGATCCTATTTATGAGCCAATATGGGCAAAATTCCAGATCACAATGCACAGAGTTCACCACGCAACCAATCAGCGATGAGACCCCCCGCCCACATCACAATCAAATTTCCGGAACGACAACCAGTCAGCTGATTGATAAGTATGTAGAGACCAAGAATTCAGGGGACACACTACAAGTAAACAGCACACTGATGATGTCTCCTCGTATGGTGTCAAGTGGGTTGCCAAGATCGGAGAACAACTCAACCTAGCCACCAATAACATGAATATCAGGATGAAGTTAATGTCTTAAATATAAATCTATTGCATTAAAACAATACATAATGAGTGCTTATAGTTGAATTTCACCTTCTGTTAAACAGGTCTCAGATAAAGTCGAATATCTACCCACCCAGCTGAGTAAACAAATCTTAAGTCAAGGGTAAGGTCTATCTGTCTATTTGAGTTTCCCTTTTAATTGTTTATCTTTACGGATTCTAAAAGGTGCAATTTGTTTTCACTACAGTAATGAATGGAGCAGTCCAATCTGAAAACTCAACTGAAAAATGGTAACTTTCCCTGTAGTCTCTTCAGATATTCCCAACCTCATCCTTTATACAATAAGACACATGTTGTGCTTTGAAGAACACTACAGCTTACTTCTTGGCTTCCTTACTGATGAATATTTTCAAATTCATCTGAAAGCACTTCAGGCCACACATCTAGTTTTTCAGGTAGTTCCTTTATACTCTTGATCTCTCCCCAGTCTAGCCATGTCAAATTGGATAGTGGATATTGAACAATCAAAAGCAGGAGCTTTGCTTCACTTTCACTACGTTTCACTTTAATTTCCTATATTCTTTTCACTTTGATCATTTTCCCGGGGTCAGTATGAAGGAGACAGATGACTCCTTGAGCTTTTTTATTCTAGCAGTTTGATGTTGATTAAGTTTCTCCACACACATCACTGGTACCGCAGCACTAATGACTACTTCCGTTGGCACACTCTTCCCTTCTCCATACACTGAGGAATGGAAGTGGAAGGTAGAATTCTGGCTGAGCATGAACAACTTAATACAATATCACCAGTCACCATCTTCTTCACTTATTTCAGCATTTGATGCCTTTTACTTTATCTTCCAATAGGTTTCATACTGCTTGAGTTGTCATGGCCTTGTTTTGCTTTCAATTGAATTGTCCTTTGATTCCACAATATGCAAAGTGGTCTCTGTCTGCACGCACTAGACTGATATTGTGTGCTGAAACTACAATGACCTATCCCCTTCAGGTTGTTCATTCTTTTTCCCGACGATGCTTGGCTGTGGCTCATCAGCTTTCTGAGCCTCACTGAGCGTTGCTGCAGATCCTACGCTTAATCATCATAGATTGCACGAACTATATAATCCTACAGCACTTCCTCCAAAACAGAACCATATTTCCGGTATTTAGCAACTTGTTTCAAATCTGCCGCAAAGCACACAACAATTCATCTGCTGTGACTCTGATTATACTCTTAAACTGTAAGACCAGACACTCAACCTTTGGCTGGTTGGTATTGAGTGCAGGAGTTGGAATGGTCTGCTGAAATTGTATAAGACGATGGTGAAGGCTAATTTGGAGTATTGTGTGCAGCTCTGCTCACCTCGCTGCGGGAAAGGTCTCAATAAAATTGAAAGGAGTACAAAGAAAGTTTGCAAGGATGTCACCAAGACTTGAGTACCTGAGCTAGAGGAAAGGCAGAATAGGTTTATTCCTTGGAGCGCAGGAGAGTGAAGGGAGATCTGACAGAGGTATACAAAATTATGAGGGATAGAGAGAGGGTAAATTGAGGCAAGGTTTTTCCATTGAAGTTGGGTGAGACTAGAACTAGACGTCTAAGGTTAAGGGTGAACAGTGAAATATTTAAGGGGAACCTGAGGGTGGTGAGAGTGTTTTCTAAGCAGTCCTGCAGCACTGAGGTGGCAACTTCTGGTCAGGTCCTGATCACCCTGTGAACTGATTTAACTAGTGGTTAGCATGCAGGGGTTAGCAAAATGAACATGAGGTCTGAATATCTGAGGTGAGGGTGGGGGATAGCCTTGTAGGCTCCATAAATGTTGGTATAAACTGTAGTGTATTTAATATTTCAGTAATATTTGAGTAGTATTGTAAATATATTGTTTGATTAAGCATTTTTGTTTGTTTACATCATTCATTACAGGTTATATGTAAGAAGTACGGGAATGGCACGCATCATTACACCACCAATTCATATATGAGCACCTCACCAATGAGAAAAAACTGGCTCCTGTGTTTTTCTTTCCATTAGTTTCTGGAGTTACAAAATATAACAGCGGCGACGAGGAAGTTTTAAAAGGAGCCCAAGACGACTACCTACTTGTTGAAGCACAGCACCTTTTTTTTCCTTTGGAAGAGAAGGGAGACGTTCGAGTTTTTAAGAAGTGTAGCATGTGTTTCTTCAAAAGGGAAGAGACGGTCAAGTTAAAACAGAGTGAAAATAGACAAAATGCACGGGTTCATAAACAGTGAGAAGCACGGGATTATAATAATAAATAAATTGAGCAGAAATAACTGGCTACATTGGAAAGAGTGTTGCACAGTACTGCTGCCACCAAAAAAAACATGACATATGTGAGTGATGATAAACCTGATCCTGATATGGGTCTCTATTGTGGACTGAGAGTGGGAAGGGGGCATGGAGAGGGTAATCATGGTTGGGAAAAGGGGAAGGGAGAGGGGAGGGAGTGGGAAGCATCAGAGAGACATTCTGTAATGATCAATAAACCAATTATTAGGAATCAAATGACCTTGCCTGGTGTCTTAGGGCTAGGAGTGTCTGCACCTGCATCACCCTCCCCAGCCCTGGCACTCCTCCTCTGCCACCTGTCCCACACTACTCCCGTGGTGCTCCACCCTCACCATTCCCAACATCTTTTGCTCCCACCAGATTTACAAACTCGCTCTCCTCTTCATGTTGACAAATACAGTATTTTGCAAAGTCTTAGCCGCCCTAGTTATATATATGTGTTGAAGATTTTTGCACAGTACTGTATATGTCACCATATACAACCCTGAGATTTATTTTCTTGCAGGCATTCTCAATAAATTCAATAACCATAATATAATCAATGAAAGACTGCACCAACAGGGCAACATAAAATGTGCAAAAGATAACAAACTGCAAATGCAAAAAGAAAAAAATAATAATAATAAATGAATAAGCAATAAATATCGAGCACACGGAATGAAGAGATAAAGATGGGCTTAATGATGCACTGAGAGATCATTTAGTTTGTGAAATCTTACAAGAAAGCATTTAAAAGCAGCTCCTAACTGAAGCACAACTCACAAAAGAGCAGTTGAAATTGATGTATCAATGGAAACAGCAGCCAGAGATGAAATTGAGTTGCAGTCAGGAATGAAAATAAGCGTGAGCAAAATTGCAAAGTCTAGGCAGAAACCTGCCTGGCCAAACAAATTGTGTTACCGTTGTGGCAGGGGCTCACATACCAGACCAATGCAGGTTTAAAGGCAAAACTTGCAGATAATGCAACACATACAAAGAACATGTCTAGCAAACAAAAATATATGGTCTGCACAGGGAAGAGAAAAAGATAAAAAGTTAATTTGCAGTTTCAAAAAGAGCACTAATCTGCATGCTGTTGATGAAAAATCTGACAAAGATGAGAGTGACTCGGGACTAAGTAGCCTTGAGTTTTATAATGTGAAAACCAACAAGGGAGACAAGCAATGTGGCTTACACCAGGAGTGAGCGATTAACTAATTACAATGGAATTGGACACTGGCTCAGCTGTTTCAATCATTTCACAAAATGTGTTTGAATGGCATACTAAATTAAAGCATGCAGATCTCCAACTAAGAACTCATATTGGAAAAAAGATAACTCCTGTGGGAATGATATTTGTAACAGTGAAATACAACAACCAACAAGCCACATTGGGCTTGCATGTGGTAAAAACAGGAGGGCTAGCATTGTGGAGCTGTGATTAGCCTAGACAACTACAACTTTATTAGAGATCCATCCCCCATTTAGAGTCACATCCCCTGCGATCCAGTCAACAGAAAGCAAATTAAGAAAGGTACTGGATGATGCCACAGTAGTGTTCAACAATGGTTTTGGAAAATTTGAACATATCAAAGGAAAAATAGTGTTAAATGAAAATGCCACACCCAATTTTACCAAGCCCATCCTTATACCATCCATGGTAAAGCAGCCAGTGAGCTAGATCACATGGAAGCTGAAGGAATTTCTTCCAAGGTTGGAGCCCGTGGGCAATGCCAGTGATCCCAGTAGCCAAGAAGGATTGGACTGTCAGGATCTGTGGTCACCATCAACCCAGTATTGAAAATAGATCAATACCCTCTGCTCAGGATAGAGAATATCTTTACAAACCTTTCTGGAGGGAAACACTTCAGCAAAGTGGACTCAGCTGAGGCCTACCATCAGATGGAGTTGGAAGAAGAGTCCAAAGTATTTCTCACCATAAACACGCAAAAAGGGCTTTGTCGCTATAATAGGCTTATTTTTGGAGCAGCATCTGCACCTGCAGTCTAGCAGAAAGCTATGGACCAGGTGTTGCAAGGCTGCCCAGGGACTCACTTTTACCTGGATGACATTATTGTTACCAGTGAGGATGACGAGGAACGTCTCCAAAATCTCAAGAGTGTATTAAAATGATCAGCAGTTTATGGGCTCAGAGTATGATGGAACAAGTGTGAATCCTTTAAATCAAGCATCACTTACTGTGGTCACACCATTGCCGCACAAGATTTACACAAGTGTGCTGAGAAAAGTGGTGGATGCCCCAAGGCCAAAAGATGTGTCATAGTTTTTTTTAGATTATGAGGACACTCAGTCCTCATTTATTGTCATTTAGAAATGCATGCATGCATTAAGAAATGATACAATGTTCCTCCAGAGTGATATCACAAAAAAAGGACAAACCAAATACTAACACTGACAAGACTACATAATTATAACATATAGTTACAGCAGTGCAAAGCAATACCATAATTTGATAAAGAACAGACCATGGGAACGGTAAAAAAAAGACTCAAAGTTCCAATCGACTCCCGATAGTCCCCGATAGCAGGCGGAAGAAGGGAGAAACTCTCTCTGCCATAAAATTCCAGGCACCAACAACTGTCGTTGTTGTGGTTCTTTTTAGGATTTGTCAATTACTATGACGGGTTCCAAACCTGGCTAATGTGCTCCACCCCTTGAACTCATTACTACAGTTTGGGAAGAAATTACAATAGACAAAGCAGTGTGAAAAATAGACAAAGCAGCTTTCCAAAAGACAAAGGAAATGGTGATGTCAGACACTGTACTACTGTCCAGTGAAGCTTGCCTGTAGCCTCGCCTTACGGTATATTTGCAGTCACGCCACATGTCATGAGTGATGGAAGTGAACGCCCTAGCTTTTACATCACATTCCCTTACACACAGATTGACAGAAAGGCCTTGAGTCCGAGTTGGGGGTAAAACATTTCAGCCAGTACCTGTTTGGGAGAGAATTTACCCTCATTACTGTTTATCAACCACTAGTGGCCATTTTCAATCCACAGAAGGCTGTTCTACTAACAGCAGCAGCACAAACGCAGAGATGGGCTCTGTTTCTTGGAGGACACAATTACAAGATCAAATTCAAGAGGACAACTAATCATGGAAATGCTGATGGATTGTCCCTTTAACCCTTGGAAAAGGAAATTCCTGAAAAATTTACAAAAGAGGACACTCCTTTTGATGTAAATTGAATCCTAATGCAAATTGAAAGTCTCCCTATTATGGCAGAGATGATCCAAAGGGAAACCAGAAAAAACCTCACTCTGTCTCAGGTCTACTTGGCAACCCAAAATGGCTGGATGTGCAGCCGATATCCTAGTTCCTCCATTTTTACCAGTGCCGAGATGAACTTTTCTTGACGGGGGTTGCCAACACATCCAGAAGATGCTATTCCTGGGTCAATCCTGGCGCTCACTCTTGGATCTCCTCAAAGCTAATCCCAGAAGGAGTATGCAGGAAAAACAGCTGAGAAATAAACTGAGGTCTGCTCAGACAAGGAGGTTCAATGCTTCACTCCTGGACAAGCAGTCCTGGTGAGGGACTACAGAGGTGATCAAAAGTGGGTATTTAGGAAGATTAAGGGCAGAACTGGGCCACTCTCCTGCACAGTGGCAAGTATGTCTGATGTCATCTAAAGACAGCACATCGATCAGTTGAGGAAAGCAGAGTTAATCGTTAGAGAAGAACGGTGTCTAGAGCTGTCAGAACCACTTCCTCCAGTCCCAGAGTCAACTCCTACAACCACCAAGGAGAAGGTCTGAGACCCTGAGATTGTGTACAGCCATGAGTCTTACCTGCCAAGCAGAGTAACACCTCGTCAGGAAAGACATTATCCCACAAAAGTAGGACAGCCTCCATGGTGATCAAATCTTTAGGGCTGAATGGGACAATTTAAAATATACTATGTTGTAGATATCTATATAGTAGTTGTATTATATAGTATTGTGTGTGTGTGTGTGTGTGTGTGTGTGTGTGTACCGAAATGAATTCAGAATCAGATATAATATTGTCAGCACATGTTGTGAAATTTGATAACTTTACAGCAGCAGTACAATGAAATACATGATAAATATAGAAAATAAAAACTGTGTTGCATTAAGTGTATCTACATTTGTCCGAAGCCAGCCCCCTAGGCCTGAGTCGATGTAGTAGTGGTATATACATCTATTAAATGGTTACGTTAAAATAAGTAATGCAAGAAAAAACAGAAATAAGAAGTAGTGAGGTAGTGTTCATGAGTTCAATGTCCATTTAGAAATTGGATGCCAAAAGGGAAGAAGCTATTCCTGAATCACTGATTGTGCACCTTCAGACTTCTGTACCTCCTCCCCAATGGTAACAGTGTAAAGAAGGCACATCCTGGATGATGGGGATCCTTAATGATGGACGCCGCCTTCCTAAGGCACCACTCCTTGAAGATGGATTGGATACCATGCAGGCTGGTACTCATGACAGAGATGACTAATTTCACAAATTCTGCCAACAATGATTATATCATCGGCAAATTTATAGATACCGCTTGAGCTATGCTGAGCCACAGTCATGGGTGTTGAGAGAGTAGAGCAGTGGGCTAAGCACACATCCCCGTGGAGTGCCAGTGTTAATTGTCAGCGAGGTGGAGATCTTATTTCCAATCCGCACAGATTGTGGTCTATAAGAAGTTGAGGATCCAGTTGCAGAGGGAGGTACAGAGGCCCAGGTTCTGTAGCTTTTTGATCAAGACTGTAGGAATGATGGTGTTAAATGCTGAGCTATAGTCAATAAACATCATCCTGACTCAGGTATTTGCACTCTCCAGGGGATCCATGGCTGTGTGGAGAGCCATTGAGACCGTGTGTGCTGCAGATCTATTGTGGCAATAGGCAAACAGCAGAGGGTCCAGGCCCTTCGTGAGACAGGTGTTGATTCTAGTCACAACCAACCTCTCAAAGCCGTAGATGTGAGTGCTACTGGACCATAGTTGTAGAGGCAGCTCACTCTGCTCTTCTTGGGCACTGGTATAATTGTTGCCTTTTTGAAGCGGGTGGGAACTTCCGACTGTGGCAGTGAGAGGCTGAAGGTGTCTTTGAATACTCCCGCCAGTGTTCTGTTTTCAGTTGGAGTTTATGGCTCAGCAGGGCAGACAGCAGTCTATTTAATATTTCAGTAATAGCTGGGTGATATTGTAAATATATTGTTTGATTAAGCATTCTTATTTGATTACATAATTCATTACGAGTTATATGTAAGAAGTACGTGAATGGCATACGACATTACACTACCACACTTCATTATTCTTCCCCAGCATTAACATGGGGGTGGGGGGGGATGTAAACAGCAATAATCAGAATGACAGTGCAGTCCCTCAGTCAGAAGAAGGAGCTGCACATCCCCATCAAAAACTCTATCTGCGGTGAGCTGTGGGCCATTACTGCCAAGGTGTTCACACACATGTTCTTGTTGATGTAGACACGTAGACCTCCTCCTCCTCCATGGGTCTTGCCAGAGGTTGCCGCATTTCTGTCTGTTCAAAAGGAGGTTCGACCTTCTAGCTGGATGGCTGAGTCCGGAACGGTGTCTTGAAGCCACGTTTCTGTCAGGACAAGTGTGCAACAGTCCCTCATCTCCCGTTGGTTCAGATGCAAACACAGTTAATCCAGTTTATTTTCCAGCGATCGGACGTTAACAAGTAGAATTGATGGGGGCGCAGGGATCCACTTTAGGTCTCACTTTAGTACTGGCGCGCCTGCTGTGCTTCTGCATTCCAGTGCACTGCTTCCCCGAATAGCTGTAGTAGACTGTGGCGATGAGCGAGACCCCACTCCCTGCATTGGTCTGTAACTGCGCAGCACCTTCATTATTCCACTTATCAGCAAAGCAGATTTGCAGATTTTAGTTTTCTTATTATTCAGTAGTGTTTCTCACTCATGGTAAAGACAAACAGTAGAAGAAATGTCACCGTAGGTTGGGGCCGCTACATCCATGTGCGCCGCCGTCTTGCTTATTACCACAAATATTTAATCAGCCCAATCACGCGGCAGCAATTCAAAGCATAAAAGTATATAAACATGGTCAAGCGGTTCAGACTAAACATCAGAATGAGGAAGAAATGTGATCTAAGTGATTTTGACTGTGGAATGATTGTTAGGTGCCAAACGGGGTGTTTTGAGTATCTCAGAAAATGTTGATATGAGATTTTCACACACAACAGTCTCTAGAGTTTACAGAAAATAGTGTGATTATCAAAAACATCCAGTGAGCGGCAGTTCTGTGGATGAAAATGCCTTATTAATGAGGGAGGTCAGAGAGGAATGGCCAGACTGGTTCAAGCTGACAGAAAGGTGACAGTAACTCAGATAACTCCATGTTACAACAATGATGTGCAGAAGAGCAATTCTGAACGCGCAACACATTGAGCCTTAAAGTTGACGGGCTACAGCATCAGAAGACCACAGACATACAGAAATACTCGTGTACCTAATGAAGTAGCCACTGAGTGTATCAATCAGCTCTCTCCCCATGTGGAACTGCCTTGCAATTGGCTGACTCAGATTTCAGGAGACCGAATATTGCACTAACATATAGCTGATAAGGGCACATGTTTGTCAGCCTTTTGAAGGCAAGGCAGTAATCGCCTGCACTCACTGGTTCCTGCTCAGTGGTTTAAATCATCTAATGGGAATTATCCAAACTCACTGAAGACTTACAGATAGAACTACAGCATAGCATGCTTGACATAACATTATTCCAGAACATGGGTTCCCAACCTGGGGTCCGTGGATCCCTCGGCTAATGGCATGAAAAAGGTTTATGGCCTACCATGTTAAAATATTAAGAGCATAAAAATCAGGAAATGTTCCAATCTAAGTGTTCACAAGTGTTTCTAATCTGCTCAGTATATTATTTTAAATAGTTTGCAGAGTAGAAACTGATTGAACATACGCCCAATGTCAAAATGTACAAATTGCACAATTAGCAGGAAGGTTATGTTAAATTATTAAAAAAACACCAAATAAGCCATTGATGGAATATGCATCCAATTCTGGTCTCCATACTTTAAGAAGGATCAGAAGACTCCACAGGGAGTGTGAAGCCACTTACTAGAATGGTTCCGGCATTAAGGGGTTTCAGCTCCAAGTTTAGTTTGTAGAAAGCTGTTGCGGTTGTTGCTGATTGCTTTTGGATTGTTCTCCTTGGCTTTTTAACAGTCTCCTCAGTTCTGCGTAATTATGGATGAACCATATTTTCTGCAGTCACGATAGCTTCCCCATCTAGCGAATGAAGCAATGAAAAGAGTTATCCTGGTATTCTCCCGTCATGTCTCGTCAAGTGTAAAACAGTCTCCCTGTTTAGAACACGTGCACTGGGTTTTCTGCTCTCGCCTAGTCAACATTCAGTGGGACATTGACAGTGAATCACACTTTATAACATTGCCCAAATACATGGTGTAGATTATGATTGTGTTCTGTCTACCTATATAAATCCTCCTACATTGTCATTTTTCTCCAAACCATGAGTGCTACTTCCTTTCCCTCTTCCTCCAGTCACTCTCCTTTGTAATGAACTTTAAGCCTGTGTCACATCTTGGTGAGTTATTAACCCAATTCTCTGTATGATCCAATGTCCCATACTCGTGCTCCTCCCTTTAATCTGCAGTTGGGTTCTCCTTGTGATCCTTCTGTGATGAGGGGGTCCGTTTTTTTTTTCACACTACCTAATGAACCTCATTCTCTTCTTTTTTTTCATCATTGCCTGATTACACTAATTTAACATTATTTTCAGTGTGACTCCTTAATCTCTGGCCCTTAGCTTACTCTGAGCTATACGATTATATCAACTTAACTTATGCAATAACCTAGGTAGAGTGAACACGGAGAGGATGTTTCTTATAGTGGGGGGGAGGAGGATCTAGGACCAGTGGACACAGCCTCAGAATAGAAGAACATCCCTTTAGAACAGAGATGAGGATGATTTTCTCTAGCCAGAGGATAGTGAATCTGTGGAATTCATTGCCACGGACAGCTATAGAAGCCAAGTCATTGGGAATATTTAAAGCAGAGGTTGATAGGTTCTTGATCAGTAAGGGCATCAAAGGTTACGGGGAGAAGGGGGAGAAGGTAGGAGAATGGGGTTGAGAGGGACAATAAATCAGCATGATAGAATGGCAGAGCAGACTCGATGGGCCAAATGCCTAATTCTGCTCCTAAGTCTTATGGCTTTGATGGCTTTGTGACCATGTTTGAGGATGATATGAAGATAGGTGGATGGACAGATAATGTTGAAGAAGTAGGAAGTCTACAGAAAGACTTAGACAGATTAGGAGAGAAAATGGAGAAAATTCAAAAGTCACAGGTGCAAAGGGACTTCAGAGTCCTTGTGCATGATTCCCTAAAGGTTAACTTGCCAGCTGAGTCAGTAGTAAGGAAGCCAAATGCAATGTTAGCATTCATTTTCATTTTCAGAGGTCTAGAATATAAAAGCAAGGATGTAACATTGAGGCATTTTAATGCATTGGTCAGACTATATTTGGAGTATTGGAGTTCTGGGCCCCTTATCTAGGAAAAGATATGCTGGAATTGGAGAAGGTCCGGAGGAGGTTTATGAGAATAACTCAGGGAATGAAAGGGTTAACATATCAGGAGCATTTGATGGCTCTGGGCCTGTATTTGCTGGAGTTTAGAAGAATGGCGGAGGGGGGGATCTTATTGAAACCTGTGGAAAGGCCTTGATAGAGTGATTGTGGAAAGAATGTTTCCTATAGTGGGGTGAGGGCACAGCCTCAGAATAGAGAGATGTCCATTTAGAACAGAGATGAGGAGGAATTTCTTTCGCCAGGAGGTGGTGAATCTGTGAAATTCATCTCTACAGACAGCAGTGGAAGCCAAGTCATTGAGTATTTTTAAGGCAGAGGTTGACAGGTTCTTCATTGGTTATGGGGAGAAGGCAGGAGAATGGGATTGAGAGGGAAAATGAATCAGCCATGATGGAATGGTGGAGCAGAGTCAATGGGTGAATGCCCTCATTCTGCTCCAATGTCTTATAGTCTATCTAGCTAGCACTAAAACATATCTTGTTTTCCTGTTCTGCTTGCTCTCCACCATTATGACCCTATACCCTCCACTGCAAAAACAAAATCACCCTGGCTCATCATCCTCTCTAGGTGTTATTGCACGATTCTAGCAACTGGCCACTTTCCTGTGATTTATCTCCACAACATATATTATCACAAAAGAATGGGATATCTCTGTGGTCAACTAAGTTATTAAGGGATCAGTACCTGTGCAAGTCTATTAATGATGCACAAATGTAAGAACCTTGTTGTCCGAAATGCATGCGAAGGACCAGCAATGCAGTGTTTCACTGTACTCCCAAACTTCCAAATGGTGGCTAGAATTCAATAAAAGAAGATTCAAAATAACTGATATAACAGCAATGGGGCATAAACTAAAGATTAAAAGTGTAACCAAAGTTCCTTAGCCCATTACTTAAAGGTAATTGGTTGTATGAAATGTACTAATTCTTTAAGATATAAACAAAGCGAGACAGAAATCTTACACTAAAAATAGTTGAAAATTCCCAGAAGTAATTACTTATCTGTAATGACGTACTTTGGTGCGGTGACAGATGGCTTAGTATCAGTGTGTCAGCAGACAGTGACATTGCTATCCTTTCTGGCTCACTATAATCATTTTCCATCGCAGCTTAGGAATGGGGCTATTGAATGACCCCTCTATTAACTCCTATAACTCATAGTTAGAAAACACCTGGTTAGAGCCCAAAATCTGAGACTATCTACACTCTGTGGCTGCTTTTTTAGGTACCTCCTTTACCTAATAACGTAGCCACTGAGTGTATGTCCATGTTCTTCTGATGCTGTAGACCATCCACTTCAAGGCTCAATGTGTTGTGCATTCAGAGATGCTCTTCTGCACATAACGTGTGGTTACTCGAGTTACTGTTACCTTCCTGTCAGCTTGAACCAGTCTGGCCATTTTCCCTGGACAACTCTCACTTATAAGGCATTTTCAGAACCACCGCTCACTGGATATTTTTTGGTCTCTCGCACCATTCTCTGCAAACTCCAGAGACTGTTCTGTGTAAAAATTCCAGGAGATCAACAGTTTCTGAGATACTCAAACCACCCCATCTGGCACCAACAATCCACGGTCAAAGTCACTTAGATCACATTTCTTCCCCCTTCTGATGTTTGGTCTGAACAACAACTGGACCTCTTGAACATGTCTGCGTGCTTTTATGTATTGAGTTTCTGCCACATGATTGGCTGATTAGATATTTGCATTAAGGAACAGCTATATAGGTGTACCTAATAAGGTGCCCACTGAGTGTACATTTTGGATTCCTGCCTTTGGTAATCTATATTTTCGACGAAATAAATTATTTAAATTTCCAAATTTTGCTTAGCTTTCTTACAAATTTGCCTTTACAGGTTGTTATTAGCCTCCATTTGCAGTGCTCTCATCTCTAAGATGGAGGACTGTGGCCCGGAAATTCAGTGTGCTTTCTGGGATACAATTTCTGCTTTTGATTGGCAAGGCCTGAGATGTCCCTGATATTTCCTCAGAACTAGAGGGTCAGCAAAAGGCGGTCCCCACTGTATTGGAGCGGTTATCTGGTAAGTGAGGCAGAATAGGTGATCGCTTCTGATGAGTTTAAACAAAAACCTTCTCTTCAAATCTTCATGACATGTTGAGTATTTCCAGCTTTTCCTATGTTCAAAAGGAACAGAATTTAGTTTTTTAAGAACATCAGTGCAACTTTCTTCTCCCTCGTTGCTAGAGGAAAGGCTTAAGAGGCTCACCCCACAACGACTGTGCTCCTGGTACTGAGAGCTCTTCCTAAGAACATGTTTATGGCTCCAACAGGTGAATGAAAGCAGAACAAATGACCCCATCCTCGGGCAAGAAAGAATGCACAAGACTGGTGAGGGGGGTGAGGGCAACTAACGGGAAGAGAAGTTCAAGAGGTGTCACAAAATATGTGTCCTTGTGCTGGGGCTTCCTTTTCTGGTAGTCCAGCTCTCACATCAGGGCCAGCTGTGGCTTGTTTAGTTGCATTTTCAATCTGCATCAGAAGGTTCCTGGTTCAAGACCCTCTCCAGAGCCTTGTGCATGAAGACCAAAGTAACTCTCCTATGTGAACTGGCGAACTGTTGTACTGTTGGAAGGGCCTGACTAAAAATTCATCCCAAGCATTTGCGCTCAATGCACAATATAGCTCCATTAAAGCTAATGGCATAATATTTTAAAGTAAATGTATTTTGAAGGTATGCAACTATGCATTTATTTAAGATTACTAATTGGGGATGAATTCCTAGTCAGAGGTTAAACAGAGGCTACTTTCTCAGTGGACTAGTTTAAAGATCAACCAATATTTATCCCTCAATTTCAACAAACAAAACCAATTATCTGGTTTTATCTAATTGTTGTTTATAAGACTTCCTTGGTACAAATTCACAGCCATGTTTCCTACATCACAAGAGTGACAGCATTTCAGAAGGACTTCATCTGCTGTAAGGAATTTTGGAACATCCAGAAAAGTAAAAGTTCTTTGTTGGCTAGTTTTGATTTTTTTTTCGTCTCTGAAGTTTTCATCAATTTGAAAGGGTCTGTGTATTTTATGGTAAGTTTAACAATGTGATAATAGCATCCCCAATTATGCAATAAAGCTTTCATTACCTAGCTTGATAACTTACAAATAACAATGCAAAAATGGCAATGAATAGACCTAGAATAATAACATTGCCAAAAGATTTGAGAGGTAAAGTACTCCTAATAAGTTTCAGTGATTACAATCTAATGGGTCAGGGTAAATTATATGAATCCTTAACTGGGAAGTCTAATTGACCAACAAACATTAAATGTAAGCACAAAGTATATTCCGACATTTGTAGAATGGTATGTTCAATTCCACGATCTTTCCTAAAATGGACATTTCCATTGTGCAAATCAACTGAATGAGATTGTTATTCCAACATCACTTCAAACTTATTTTCAGAAAAGTTTTTTTTAACTCTGAATTTTCAGTCTTGGTTAGAGTGCTTGGAATGTATGTTTTGAAATGGAGAAGCTTTAAATTTGAATTTGAAATATATCCAAGGAAAGTGTCCAAATTTTCAGCTGCTGCAAAAGTGGTACTTCAGTCTGTGATTTGTGCTATGAGCTAATGTCCCCTGAGACCTGGATGGAGACTGTTAGGAATCCATTTCAGTGAGACAGGAAAACAGGAATCCATTTTGAATTAGTTTTAAGTTTGTATCCTGGGGTGGAAGAAAGCAAGATACCTTTAAAAAAACTGTCATATGCTTTCGAGAAGCTCTTTTTAATTTTTTTCTAAAATGATAGGAACAAAAATTATGCCATCCCAAAAAACAGCACATGACCTTCCCCAATTAGCTTAATAAGTGAAAATATCACACATGTAACTTCAAGCTAGTCAGACCAAGGGCTGCATTTTCAATGGTAACCTTCATTGGCCATTGGCATCAACACAGCACAGTTCATGGAATATTGAACCAGGGCGGCAATCAAACATTAAAAAATGATGGGATAAAATAAAAACAGCAGGTCTGTTGGGCCAGCTTCATGCTCCCTTGGGGCATCCCAACAATTATCATTTATCATCCACCTGCCACAATATCGCCTAGAAAAGGCAAATTCAAATCTCTAAGACAACTCATGGGGAAGAGAGATGTGACTCCTAGAAGTGATTAAAACACATTCTGGGAAATAAGAGCACGTTGCTTTAACTATCTTTTGAAGATTGTGATGTCAGCGACAGTAGGGAACTCGAGATGTTTCTAAATTCACGCACATTGCACTGGGAAACTTGTCTCCAAGGCTGATGACCTGTGAAAAGTAAAATGTCTAGATATTTAAACCAGTTCTATGCTTACATGACTTATATACATGTTCCCCGATCCTCTCTGTCCTATCTGGTTCAAATAAATTAACTAAGTAAGCCATCGCCGTTCCTGTACTCAATTTAAACAAATTAAATCTCAAACAAATCTTCCTGAATTCTCCAGAGTAAAGTTCAAACTCCCTCACTATCATTGTAGATTGCAGCTCATGCCCTCCAATTAAGTATAACTTTGGTAGCCTTTCTCTGAAGCATTCTTAAGGCCACTCAGGATCTCACCAAACTGAAGGGAGCAAACCGAAGGACATTATTCAAATGCAGCCTAATCTAGATCATATACAGAATTTCTCTTCTTGATACTTTCTAATCAATTTCCATTTGTTACATATTTTAGCATTGGTCATGAATATTAGAGATTCATGTAGTCTAAATTCTTGGCCTTCACTCCCCTACAATCGGCTTTAGGTTGCAACGATGTCTGATGTGTATCAGCCTGTCTGACCCACGTACATAGAATTTGATTTATTAGCTGGCATGCGCTGTGCTATTCCCTCAACACAATTACACCACTTTATCATACACTCATCTCACTTAAGACCCTGATTCCCATAATTGTTTTGGTATCAACTGTGAACTTGCGGGACCTTTCATCCAGAATATTACTAAAACTAGGACTGAAGTCCAATACTGATCACAATGGGGCTTGATTAGTAACTGGAACTAGCGTATTCTGGCCATGAAAATTTGGCCAATTTCTTTTGTAGCCCGACTTCAACCTGTTAGTTCCACAAGGTAGTGTGTTTAGTGTTCTCTGCAAATCGAGTGATTGTGTCCTTAAAGCTGCCACTTCGTTAAACAGAATCATGAGATCGACTGGTCTTCTAGTTGTAGTGACTGTCCAGAGAAGATCACCAAACTCTTCTGGAAGTCCTTTCACTAAACAATTATGCCGTGCTGAGCTCTGAGTTTGTGAGTCTGTTTAGTTACTAGCACACAAAAAGCAAAAATATCTAAAACCTGTACACATGGCTCTATTTTACTTATCCTGAAGTTTGGTTCCTCATCAAAAATTGTTGTACCATTGGGATTTGATGTCCGTATCATTTCTCAAATGAAACAAAATTTTTCAACAGAACTACTTCAGTCCAATGCTCGGTACGGCAGTGACATCTTCTTTGTAACATAGCCACTTGTAGTGGGGTAAACTGGTAATGCAATGGTTAAATTACTGGTACAGCAGTTTGGAGACGCAGATTAACAATCTAGAGACCTGAGTTTGAATTCCACCGTGGTTACTGTGGAACTTAAATTCAGTTACTAATCTGGAATTTGGAAGCAACAAGTGCTCATTAATAATGTTGACCATAAAATCGACAAGTTTTGCCAGAAAACTAGAACCGATTCACTGATTCCCTTCTGTCCATCGTTACTTGATCAGTCCAGACTGACCACATGCTTTTGACTTTGAAATGACATTGTGAATGACTCAGTTCTAGGTGGCTCATGACCACCTTGGCAATTATGAATTAGCAATAGATGCTGAAATTGCCTGTGATATAGACTGTCGATCCTAAGGTATAAATAAATAAAGTGTAAGTTCTCACATGTACATCCAGTGGCCACTTTATTAGGTACACCTGCATGTTAATGCAAATATCTAATCAGCTAATCATATGGCAGCAACTCAATGCATAAAAGCATGCAGCCAATGTCAAGAGGTTCAGCTGTTGTTCAGAATGGTAAGAAGAGTGGTTTAAGTGATTTTGTCTTCCATGGAATGATTGCTCGTGCTGGACAGGGTGGTTGAGTATCTCAGAAACTGCTGATCTGATAGTTTCAGAATCTGAATCAGGTTTAAAATCACTGGCATATGCCATGGAATACGTTGTTTTGTGGAACAGCGCAATACATAATGATAAAATACATAATAATAATAACAAATTATGGTAAATATATAAAAATTAAATAAGTAGTGCAAAAAGAGAACAAAAAATATTAAGTTAGTGTACATGGGTTCGTTGTCCATTCAGATATGTGAAGGCGGTGGGGAAGTAGCTGTTCCTAAGATGTTGAGTGTGTGTCTTTGGTCTTTGGGAGGTACTCCTTGATGGTAGCAATGAGAAGAGGACAAGTCTAGGATAATGGAAATTCTTAATGATGGATGCAGCCTTCCTGAGGTATCACCCCTTTGAAAATGTCCTCGATGCCAAGAGTCTAGTGTCCATGGTGGAGCTGGCTCCATCACAACACAACAGTCACGCACAAGTCTCTAGAGTTTACCGAGAATGGTGCTAGAAACAAAAAAAAAACATCCAGTGAGTGGCAGCTCTATGAGCAAAAATGCCTTGTTAATGAGAGAGGTCAGAGGAGAATGGCTAGACTAGTTCAAGCTGACAGGAACGCGACAGTAAGTCAAATAACCACACCTCACAACAGTGGCGCGCAGAATAGTATCTCTGAATGCACAACATATTGACCCTTGAAGTGGATGGGCTATACCAGCAGAAGGCCACAAATACACTCAGTATTAGGTACAGGAGGACCCTAATAAAGTGGCTACTGAGTGGATGTCACTTATTTTCTACCCTTACTTCCAATGCAGAAAATTTTTCAGTATATTTTCTGTTTTCAAAAATGTATGGAACAATGCAGTGAGTCTGTAGAAAGGGATACAATATTTTGTATTATTATAATGATCTGCCTGACTGCACTGCCTGATAGGACAATGAGGACTATTCAATCATAACTCTTAAAGGAAATAAGACTTGAGAAGCAAAAAGAAAACAATACATAGAGAACAACGCAGTGGGATTAATTGGACTTATAAAGTGCTGAGCTAGACTGCCTAACCGCCTGTACTTCATGGAAGTATTTTTGAATTGACAGTTTCACATTTCCATTTCTTAAAGCATACCTGCCATCTGAAACTTTGGCAAGTTGATACTGATAGTTACAAGAGGTGCCCCTTCCATGACGTCCAATTCTGTTTTGTGTGTTCTGATTAAGGGTCTTAGCCTGAAATGCCAACCCTTTATTCTCCTCCATAGATGCTGCCTGACTTGCTGAGTTCCTCCAGCATTTTATGTGTGTAATTCTGTTTCTAGCTGACCTTGAAAGCTTTCAATTAATTTCTTCTTTGACTTCTCCAATGAGGCAATGCAAATCAATATTAGATGTCCAGGGATCTGGGACAGAAGTGCTCCCAAGACCCTAAGAAATAAATATACAAAAAAATGCAGATTGCGGAAATCTGAAATACAAACAGAAAATGCTGGAACCACTCATCAGGTCAAGCAGGATCTTTGAAAGAAAGAAAGAAGAGTTAATGTTTCAGGTCAAAGATATTTTGTCAAAACTGAGGACTTGTTCTCCTCAGAGAAGGCCTCTAAAAGTATGGATCAATAAAATAGACAAGGTCTTCAGGCCCTGCTTCTGATGGAAGTCACAGCCCAAGATGAGTTGCTAATGCTGTGACCCTTTAGCTGGTACCCTACTGTCTCCAGATTTTCTACCTTACAGAGCTCCTCTAATTGTGAAGGTCACAAATAGGTTTGAGTTCATTAAATGTGGGTTGCTTTATTTTTATATGCTAACAGTAAATGTATTGTGGAAGGGAGTAAGTGTGGTACTCCTGGAATGAATAATATTAACAGCAGGAAAACAGGCCATGAGGTATAGGAGCAAAGTTAGCCCATTTGACCCGTTGAGTCTATGCCACCATTCCATCAAGGCTGATATATTAACCCTCTCAACCCCATTTTACTGCCTCCTTCTCGTATCCTTTGACACCCTTACTAATCAAGAACCTATCAACCTCTGCTTTAAATATTCCCAGCGGCTTAGCCTCCACAGATTCACCGCCTGCTGACCAAAGAAATTCCTTCACATTTTTGTTATAGAACATAGAATAGTACAGCACAGTACAGGCCCTTCGGCCCACAATGATGTGCTGTCCCTCAAACCCTGCCTCCCATATAAGCCCCTACCTTAAATTCCTCCATATACCTGTCTAGTAGTCTCTTAAACTTTACTAGTATATCTGCCTCCATCACTGACTCAGGCAGTGCATTCCACACACCAACCACTCACTGAGTAAAAAACCTTCCTCTGATATCCCTCTTGAACTTCCCACCCCTTACCTTGTACTGAGCAGTGGTGCCCTGGGGGAGAGGTGCTGGCTATCCACTCTATCTATTCCTCTTATTATCTTGTACACCTTATAAAGAGATGCCCTTGTATTCGGAGGCTGTGCCCTCTGGTCTTAGACAACCCTGCTATAGGAAACATCCTCTCCACATACACTCTATCTAAGCCTTTCAATATTCAATAGGTTTCAATGTGATCATCCCTCATTCTTCTAAACTCCAGTGAGTACAGGCCCAGAGCCATCAAACTCTTCGCATACGTTAACCCTTTCATTCCCGGGATATTCTTGTGAACCTCTTCTGAATGCTCTCCAATGCCAGCACATCTTTTCTCAGATAAGGGGCACAAAAAACTGCTCAAGATATTCCAAGTGCAGTCTGACCAATTTCTTATAAAGCTTCAGCATTACATCCTTGCTGTTATATTCTAGTCCCCTCAAAATCAATGCTAACATTGCATTTGCCTTCCTTCCAGACCTTTCAGCCCACAAATCTATGTCCATCACTATGCTTTCCAAAAGCTTCTTTTCAACTTTATTTCATCTTGTTGCCATACCTCTGTTTCATTCTCTCAAGTTTATGTTATCAGACTTGTCTTTAAATGTCCTGTATCTGTTTGACTCACTCAGTTAGTCTACGTGGTCCCAGGTTGTACTTTCTCACTGCTTCTTGAATAATGAAGGTTCTCCCAAATTCCTTATTAGGTTTATTGTTAATTATGTTAAGTTAATGGCCTGTTGTTTTAGATATCCACTAGAGAAATAGCTTCTCCAGCAACAGACACACACACAATTGCTGGAGGTTAGGCGGCATCTATGGAGGGAAATTAACAATTTGAGATCAAGATCCTTCATCAGGTTTCAAGGTATAGTTTCTCCTCACTAATCTCCATTAATCTTTTGATTTGCTTGTATATTTCCTTCTGATACTATGGGGATCAAAAATTGCCAGTTCTGGTAAGTAGCCACAACAATTTCTGATCAACCCTGAGTTAGCAGACAATCCCAGCCAGGGCATCAATATACATCCTGGCATCCCGAGTTTGGGATTGGGATTTGCTTTTGAAAAAGTATTAATCTTTCTTTCAGATATCCCAGACCACTTGTTCATGCAAAAGATCCTATTGCAATATCAGAGGGAGAAGAGCTTTCCTCTGGCGAAGTTTAACCCTCAAACAACACCACCAAAAACAAACTTACCCAATATCTCATCTGCACCCTCACTGGTCCTCAGCCGTTGCCTTTGCTCATGAGCAACACCACATAAATAATTTAATGCCTTGAAGAGGTGAAAAGTACTGCATAATTTGTGGCATTTATGTGGAATTCATTGCCACAGGTGGCTGTGGAGGCCAAGTCATTGGGTATATTTAAGGCAGAGGTTGATAGATTCATGCTTAGTCAGGGCATGAAGGGATATGGACAGAAGGCAGGAGACTGGGGCTGAGAGGGAAATGGATCAGCCATGATGAAATGGCGGAACAGGCTTGATGGGCCTAATTCTGCTCCTAGATCTTATGGTCTTACAGACTAAATTCAAGCTCTTTACACATAAAACTCAGCTGAAGGAGGAGATGAAAGAGCCTGCAGATGCTGAAATCTGGAGCTAAAACACAGAACACTGGAAAAAACTCAGTGGGTCAGCCAGCTTCAGTGAAGACAAAAGGTGTAAGTTGATGTTTTGGGTTGAGTCCCTACGTCAGAACCGCAGAAAGGGATAACACTTGAATTCCCGTAGATCATAGTGGCAATAACAAAGTATGCATTGGAGTAATAAGTGTAACAAAGAGTTTAATATGCCTATAATGAACATTCCCATGTGTGGTATGCTAAAAAACAAAACGCTGGAGGAGCTCAGCAGGTCAAGCAGCATCTGTTGGGGAAAGAGACAGTCAATGTTTTGGGTCAAGACTCTGCATCAGTCCTGAGGTGTTGACTCAGCAGTTTGAATTGTGCTCTGCTTTACATCTTCTGCAATCTCGTGTCCAGTTGTAATGCTGGAATGGGGACAGAAAGCTGATTAAAGGACAGGACTAGTCTTGCCGCCTAATACTGCCAGCAGTGCTTTGGTTCCAACAGCTGCTTTCATTTTCCTTAATTGTACACTGTGCCTAATTGCATTACCTCACCTCTGCTGGAGAGAGAAGAATCAGCTGTGAATAAGTCTGATTGGAATAAGTAATTTCTGAGGGGGCCTCAGCGTTAGATCTCAGTAAACTGCTCCGCTGAACAAACACCGCTAAATGAACAGAATTGTGCTTTACTCCCTTGTGTTTATGAGAACTCAAGACATAAAAAGGACATGGTGGTGCAGGGAAATGGCAGGTTGCTTTGCTAATCGAGCACCATGTGGTTGTATGTTTGTACATATGACTTAGAATGTGAGAAGAGGCCATTCAACTTTAAGATTCTTAAACTTTGGCAAACTGCCTCTCCCATTATTGCGCCCATCTGTACTTTGTGTAAACTTTGCTTCCATTGCCAGATCAATCATCGCTTGAGTAAAATTCTTCCTAATATTTTCACCCAACATGCCAGTGATCTCAAAGTCATTCGGGAAGGCTCAGTGTGTCTTTGAGGTGTTTTCCAACAATGGAGATTGGGAAGTATCAATGTCTCCCCACATGGTAGGCCTGTTTGAATGCAATGACGTCAAGAAGTAAAACCAAATACCAGTGACCGTTGTGTTACAAGGGGTTGTGTCCCTAGAAAACGATCTGTATCACAATTTTCCATGGCACAGAACCATGCTGTCTGCTCAAGTGTCAAGAAATAAGAGTTGAAAAAAAAGTTGAATATACTTTTCTTCACATAAATTCTGTAGAACAAAATTATATACTACATCTCAGATTTCTCAGTGTGATTTCTGAATTCTGTAAGGGCATATCGCAGTGATCGCCTCTAATTAGCTGCCCTCTGCCACAGAAAAAGGATAAAATATATACAAACGGTTTGTAGGTACTTATTCAAGAGAACATTAAATACTAAATTAAAATGTTATAAAATAGCAGATATTAAAATCTGAAATTAAGGCTGAAAATGCTGGAAAATCCTCAACAGGGCAGACAGTATCTATGGAAAGAGAAAAAGGTAAGATGTGAGATTGAAGACATTTAATCAGCTCTGATGAAGCATCTTTGACCTGAAACTTGAGTACTTCCAACATTTTCTGTTTTTATATTAGATTTAACACCTTTGTTGCTTTAGATTGACAATGACTGCAGAAATTTTTGTAATTTTTTAATTCTCCATATACGTACTACAATATTCAAAAATTATTTAACCAACATTCCTGTCAATAAAACCAACATTGCTCTAAGAGGAAAATTTAGTTGTCTTTCATTATTAATAATTGCTGCCATTTGCTTCTCTAATTTGGCCTTTTGGCATCTTTGACACAACCCATTTAAGGTTATTAAAATAGAAACTGCTAACCCTGAAACAGAACAATGAAGGTCATTGCGTCAGTGACAGAAGATCAGTTCATCCAATCTAAAAAAGGTCAAAACCGGATCGAGATTTATCCAACCCATACTTTAAATAACATCACTGGATATATTGAAGTAAAAAGGCAACATTTCCATCATTCTACTTGTGCAAAGTGAACTATTTGCACTGAATGTTTCCTTTTGTCAGAGCTCTGATCTGTATGTCCACCTCTACATTCCTATTAAGTTTGAAATACATGGGAGCTGGGAAAAACATTGTCTACTTTGCACCATGATTTCATCTGTTTCAAAATGGTGCATAGGTTGGCTTAGTAACACCCATATGCTGAAAGAAAATTTAAATAGTACGGAACTACCTTGAATGATTTTTACAATTCATAACTCCAATTCAACATTGGTGATTTCTCTACTATTGAAATTTTTCATTTGCATGGTTGGAGATCAAAATTTAGCTTCTCTTACAGAATTTTTTCTTCTGATGCATACAACAATAATTTGCAAGCCAGGTTAAATACTGTTTGCAAGGGCTAAGACCTGCTAGGGTTCATTTTGTGTGAGTCCGTCATCAGTTTCTATACTTGTGTTTGTAACAGCCAAGACAAGAGAAGAAGAGCTGAGTGTTAACCTAGGTCTTGTATAAAGTGATGAAACCAGTTTTATCCATGCACAATAAAGATGTGACTTTCTCTCTCAAGTAATCAACTAGAGATATAAATAATAAAGATGGAAAAGAAAATAAGTAAATGGGATGAAAACAGTATAACTACAAATTTTATTTGTCTTCTCCATTGGTGAAGTCAACTGATCTTGTAATAGTTAATAGCTAATATTTTGCTATTTTTTCTTTTACCTGATTCCATCTCTCCACCCTTCATTTGTCTCTTCAACCTCTATCCCCACCTGAAATCCTCTCCCTTCTCCCTCCCTTCATCCAACATTTCTTAGTTCTGATGAGATTCATCAACCTAAACATTGATTCTAATCCTCTCTCTTTTTAGATGCTGCCCACCCTGCTGAATATGCTAAGCATTTATTTCATACTTCCGGCTTTCAAAGTACAATATTTTGCCTTTGGATCTGTGAATAAATAATAAAAACCTTTTTATTCCAAGCATTGAAAAAGTCTGCTACACAAGCATAAAGGTGCCTTATATATGTCTTATTTAAATTTAAATTCTATAATTTTAAGAAACACTAACATTATTTTTGTTTTGGATCTTAGCTTTTTTACAAGATACCCAATCATCTCCTTCCTAGTTGCCTGGAGAATTATCGCTGAAATATGCACTACATCTGGTAGTTAGTTAGTTAGTTAGCAGTTTTTATGTCTTGCACTATTGTACTGCTGCTGCAAAACAACACATTTCATGACTTACGTCAGCGATAATAAACCTGATTCTGATTCTCACTGTTGTTATCACAAAGGGCACCCAATTTTTACACATCTCACAATCAGCAAATAAGTTCATATTTTTAAGAGGGGTTGCCTTAGCTAGAACACTGTGCTCTTCTTGACAAAGTCCCATTCAATCTATAACAGGCCGGCAAGGGCTGAAGGTTAACATTTACTGTAGTGATAATACAGCCTATAAATGCCAACTGAGACTTTAAGAGCTCATGCATACACGGGCACTTTGACTCACGGCCTTCAGCCTTGGAAACAAGCAGAACTCAGTCTGACAGTTAATCAGTTACAATGAATTTCATTAGGTTTTTATTTAAGTTGACTTACACCTATTCCTAAATATCTTGTTCAGCATGCCAGCAGGATGGGAATTCCACTGTGTATTCAGGACAGAGAAGCATTTTAAGAATTGACATCCTTTGGAATGAAGGGACAAGGTACAGATGAGTGAGCAACAAGCTTGTAACAGTCACAACCACGAGAGAAAACTAGCACAAGCATTCGTCAGAGCTGTCACTTGTAGTGTCTTTGCATTGATAAGATATTTAAAGTGGCAAGTTTCCTTCATTTTGAAGAGTAGTTTCAATTGTGATGCTTTTAGTTTTTTTCTTATGTCCTGCATAATGAAAATATGAATTCCCTATAACACTTCAATAATTCTTGTTTTTTATGACTCTTGCACATTCTTCTCTCCATGCTACTTTTATCCTCTTTCATAAATACATTTGAAAGCTTCAGTACTTTAGTGACTGGTCTGTATACAACTGTTAATAGTTTTCTGGAACATTCCTGAGTGAAATATGTATACCAGTGCAGGATGGACTGAGATATGCCAGCTCCCACAAAGACTTGAACCATAAGAGTTTCGGGCTTTCTGTATTGTTAACACTGGAGTCCACCAGCAAACAAACTTGAAGCCCGATTAATTAGCCAAAATCTTAGTAATATTTCTCAGTCAGAGGGTTTAAATCACAGGTGTTAAATCATTCCATAAATCTACACTAGAATTTAAAGAATTGCTATTAACATTCTTCACAGTATCATTAATGCTAGGGTTGCTTTTCTCAACATGGGGGCAGCTGTGGAGAGGAAAGCAGTTCTGATGAATAATTATCATCCTAAAACACATTTATGTAGCTGTCTTCACAGAATCTGCATTTCTCTTTCCATTTCAGAGTTCCAGCAGCTGTCTTTTGTGTATTTTCCATCCAATATTTAGGCTTTGGTCTACACAGATCATTGGATACTTGTTTAATTGATTTTTCTTCTTCTTCTTGACCCGTAGCTCTTAGTGGACCATGGGTCATTGATGACCTCCCATCTCCATTGCCCAAAGTCGATGGCCTGGTTGGAGTTCACCAATGTTTCTGTAATCCATTGTGTCCGCTGTACAGGGAATTGCCCATACAGCTCCACCAGAGCCCTTTTGGCCAGCATTACCCGTTTCCACCTCTCATGACGGGAACGTAGGGTTCGACTTTGAGAGGCAATTGATTGTTAGGACCTGGATATTCATAACAAAGTCAGTATTTATTGCCCTGAAAACAGAAGAAAGGACAATACAGCACAGGAACTTATAGTCCACAATATCTGTATTGGCCCTGATGCCAAATTAAACTTATTCCTCCATTCCATTCCTGTTCATGTGCCTGTCCAAACTCCTCTTAAATGTTGTTGCTGTTTCTGCTTCCACCATCTTATCTGGCAGCACGTTCCAGTCCCCTACCACTCACTGAGTCAAAAACATGCCCTACAAATTTCTTTCAGGCATCCGTTAGTCTTGTGAGACCATAGATTTGTGCCTTGGAAGGTTTCCAGGGCACAGGCCTCGGCAAGGGTTGTATGGAAGACCGGCAGTTGCCCATGCTGCAAGTCTCCCCTCTCCACGCCACCGATGTTGTCCAAGGGAAGGGCACCAGGGCCGATACAGCTTGGCACCGGTGTCATCACAGAGCAATGTGTGGTTAAGTGCCTTGCTCAAGGAAACACCACACTGCCTCAGCTGAGGCTCGAACTAGCGACCTTCAGATCACTAGACCGATGCTTTAACCACTTGGCCACGCGCCAACACTAATCTCCTTTAAAATTTCCTCATCTCATCTTGAATCTATGCCCTCTAGCATTTGGCATTTGACATCACTGGGAAAAAGACACTTGACTATCAACCCCATCTATGCTTCCTATAATTTTATAAACATGTCTGACACTTCAGAGAAAACAATCCAAGCTTGTCCAACTTCTCCTTGTAACAAATACTCTTTAATCCAGGCAACATTCTGGTGAACCTCTTTTACATCCTCTCCAAAGCTTCCACATCCCTTCTGTAATATGATGAGCAGAATTACATGCAACACTCAAAATGTGTGACCAACCAACATTTTACACAGCTGCAACATGACTTCCCAAATGTTAATGCCTCTCCTGATAAAGGAAGTATACCCTGCGCTTTGTTTAGCACCCTATCTACGTGCTGTCATTTTCATGGAGCTATGGACTTGCACCCCAAGACTGGTCTGTACATCAATGTTCCTAATACTCTTGTATACATTCCTCTTCAAATGAGTACAATACCTCGGATTTGATCAGATTAAGTTCCACCTGCCATTTCTCTGCCCATCTTTACAAGTGGACTATATCCTGCTTTATCCTTTGAGATACTTCCTCACCATCCACAACATTGTCAATTTTTGTGTCATCTGAAAGTTTACTAACCAGTGTGCCTACATTTTTGACTAAATCAGTTTTATATATTTCACAGAGGTCCCAGCACTGATCCCTGTAGATCACCACTGATCATAGATCTCTATTTGGAATAACACCCAACCCCCCCACCACTACCCACTCTTCCTTGACCAAGCCAAGTCTCCATAGATCCCATGCGCCTTAATCTTCTGGATTAGTTTACCATGAAGGACTTTGCTGAATGCTTTACTGAAGTCCACGTAAACAATATGCCCTGCTCCGCCTCAATCATCTATATCACCTATTTGAAAACTCAATTAAGTTTGTAAGAAGTTAGCATCAACATGCCAGAGAACCCTTTCTGACCTTCTCTTTAGTGAATCCGAATGCAAAGCGTGCAATTGGTGTTTCATCCACTTCCTTTGGCTCCAGGCATAAATCTCATCTTTTGTCCGTGAATGGTTTTATCCTTTCCTAGCCCCCTTGTTTCTAAGAAATGTACAAAATGACATGCCATTCTTCTTAGTGCTACTCACAAGGGATAACTTATGGTTCCTTTCAGCTCTATTGATTCTCTATTTAAGTTCTTCCTGGCTTTCTTTATATTCCTCAAGGATCCTATACAATTTCACCTTATATATTCTCCTTTTTCATTTTTTGACCAAACTTACAACATCTCTCATCAACAGGGTCCCTACACTTTGCCAACAATGTCTTTCTTCCTCACAGGAACATATTGGTCCTGACTTCCACATGTCTGATGTGGACTTACCTGATAAGAACGACTCTCAATCCCATCTTTCTGGCTGCTGCATAACACTGCTGTAATTAGCCTTCCCTCAGTTTAACACTCCCCACCCCCACTAAGTCCAATCTTAACTTTATCCATAACTATCTGTAAATTTAAATTATGATCACTGTTCCCAAAATGCTCTCTCACTGGAATTCCAATATCCTGGTCAGATTCATTTCCCAGTACATAGTCATAGTCATAGTCATACTTTATTGATCCCAGGGGGAAAGTGGTTTTCATTACAGTTGCACCATAAATAATAAATAAATAGAACCATAAATAGTTAAATAGTAATATGTAAATCATGCCAGTAAATTATGAAATAAGTCCAGGACCAGCCTATCAGCTCAGGGTGTCTGACCCTCCAAGGGAGGAGTTGTAAGGTTTGATGGCCACAGGCAGGAATGACTTCCTTTGACGCTCTGTGCTGCATCTCGGAGGAATGAATCTCTGGCTGAATGTACTCCTGTGCCCACCCAATACATTATGCAGTGGATGGGAGACATTGACCAAGATGGCATGCAACTTAGACAGCATCCTCTTTTCAGACACCACCATGAGAGAGTCCATTTCCATCCCCACAACATCACTGGCCTTACGAATGAGTTTGTTGATTCTGTTGGTGTCTGCTACCCTCAGCCTGCTGCCCCAGCACACAACAGCAAACATGATAGCACTGGCCACCACAGACTCGTAGAACATCCTCAGCATCGTCCGGCAGATGTTAAAGGACCTCAGTCTCCTCAGGAAATAGAGACGGCTCTGACCTTTCTTGTAGACAGCCTCAGTATTTTTTGACCAGTCCAGTTTATTGTCAATTCGTATCCCCAGGTATCTGTAATCCTCCACCATGTCCACACTGACCCCCTGGATGGAAACAGGGGTCACCAGTACCTTAGCTCTCCTCAGATCTACCACCAGCTCCTTAGTCTTTTTCACATTAAGCTGCAGATAATTCTGCTCACACCATGTGACAAAGTTTCCTACCGTAGCGCTGTACTCAACCTCATCTCCCTTGCTGATGCATCCAACTATGGTAGAGTCATCCGAAAACTTCTGAAGATGACAAGACTCTGTGCAGTAGCTGAAGTGAGCAGATGGTGGAATCATGGTGGTGAAGTGCTTCCACTGCTATTCAACTGGGACTTTCAGGATTTATTCACAGTGGTGACGAAAGACCTGTAATAAGCTTGCAGGGGTATCAGCAGTAGGGAACATTCTCATGCCCCAGTTGCCCTTATTTTCTCGATGGTAAAGGTCATAGACTTGGAGAGTGCTGCTAGAGTATGCTGGCTAAGTAACTGCACTGCATTTTGTAGACCCATTGTAGATACTATACACTAGTAGAGCTGGCATTAAATGTTTAGAATGCTGTAGGGATGGAATTCAAGTAAGTTATTTTGTCCTGGAAGGTCTCAAACTTTTTGAATTTTGCTGGAGCTGTAGAAAGGGTACAGAGTATTCCATTGCACTCCTGACCTATGCCTTATAAAGCTGTAAAGAAATAGGATATCAGGAAATGAGTTACTTTCCATGGAATATCCAGCTTCTCATGGTCTTGTAACAATACTTTTGTAACTGGTCCATTTGAGCCCCTGCTCAATGAAGCACTCAATGAGGGTGGGCAACTCAACAACAGTAGATAGTTGGATGCTTCCTGTCACCAGAGGTGGTATCTGATTAGTACCTCTGTGGCACAAGTTTACTTGGCACATCTTATGCAAACTGTGTTTTATATGTCAGTCTCAATATTACAGTCATGTTGCAGTCCAGTATCTTTTGCAATAGGATAAGGTGACATCAGTAGTATGACCAACGTCTTAGAGGATGTGGCCAATGTCAGCTAGTTTAAGCAAGTAAACCAGAACTATAATATACTTAGGTAAGATCATGATTAGAAGAGTTTCATCCTCCACTCTCTGGAACAGGGGCTCCCAACCATTTCTATGCCATGGACCAATACCATTAAGCAAGGGGTCCATGGACCCTGGGTGGGGAACCCCTGCTCTAGAGTGTTCATGTAACAGAGAAGATCAAAGCTGGTTCAAAACAATAAAATAACTAGAAATAATATTTGTATAAAATAACTAGAAAAATTGAGCCTGCTTTCTTTAGCACAGTGTATATTATGTTGTTGTTGAAGTGTCATTGGCCTGAAGCATTAACTACATTTTGGTCCTACATTTTCTGTCTAACCTGCAGAGTATTAAAGTCAGAAAAATGTTGCCCATATTTTTTATGACTGAGAAGGAATATCTTTGAATCCATGCCAGTTTACAGAGCATTCCTGGAGCCCAGTCCTCTCTGTTGGTCCCACATTCCCAAAAACTATCCACCTCCCTGCCCACAAATTCTATTGTTCACTAACTCACAAGGGGCAATTTACAGTGACCAGTTACCTGCTATCCTATCCTCCACAACTATTGCTAGTGAGAGGAAACCAAATCTCCTGGATGAAATCCACATGGGGACAATGAAAACATGCAAGCTCCAACCAGACACACCAGAGGTCAGGGCAGAACCCAGGTTACTGGAGCTGTGAAACAGCACCTCCACCTGTATTGTTTTGTTATGCTGCCTTTAACATTTTATTCAAATGGTTATGAGGCTGGGCAATGCATCATTGAAACTGGTAAATGGAGCAAGTATCATGTTAACATTTAAGAATAGGCTATCAGAATTAATTTCATTATCACTGACATATGTTGTGAAATTTTGTGGCAGCAGTACAGTGCAATAAATTAAAAATTACTTTAGGTTACAATAACATATTAAAATAAGTAAACAGTACAAAAAGTGAGCAAAATAGTGAGGTAGTGTTTATGGATTCATGGACTGCTAAGAAACCTGATGGCAGAGGGGGAGAAGCTGATCCTAAAATATTGGGTGTGTATCTTCATACTCCTGTTCAAATTATAATTCTTTGTTCATTGCAAACTACAATTAACCCTGGTTTTCAATGATTGCAAATTATTTGCATATTTAAACCATGTGTTTAATATTTGCCGATGCTTTTAAAACAGATTTTCTGTCGGCTGATGTTTAATCAGGTGCTTGGTTAGTAGGAACTTTAACATCTTTTCTGTCTAACATCTTAATTCCGGTCATGTAGAATTTTCAACTGTGTTTTGCCAAGAGATGTTCTGCTTTGTTCAGAGTTGTGTTTTGATGTTGAGTAAAAGAGATTTAATGTCGATACTCAGAGCAGAAATATGACGGTCCCAGCAAAAGGTGGAGTAAATACTAAATACTGCATCTTAGCGACCTCCTGTGGCTGGACGGAGACACAAATTATAGCAAAATAATTTTGTGCCGCAACAAAAAGAGTAACTGCTCCTGTTCTAATAGCAAAATTTAACACCAACCTTGGCTGACACCAGCTTTTAAATACCCCAAAATTTAATTTTCTCCTGGAGCCCACTACTTAATACATTTACATCAAATTGTGAATGCACTTTATCATATTTCCCCAAAGCATTAGTTTAATATTCTGAATCTAATCACATCCATTGAGAGGTGGGGTGGAGGTACGTCTCTACCAAAGGAGGTTTAATGCACTCCTTCCCTTCGCTAGCCAGCAGGTCTTGGGCAAGGTGTAGCATCTATTTAGCCTCTCCGACCAGGGTCACATGAAGCCATGGGAGCAGTTTGTGGATGGTTGTATGAGCAATTGGTGCATATCACAAGTCTTGGTTATGTGACCACTGATGCCAGGCAGATAATCTCTGAAGAATATTGACAATGGCTGGGGTCACCCATCTTGTAAAGACACCACCCAGAAGGTGGCAAAGGGTGGCTTGTGTCTGTTCTGCAAGAAAGACAGAAGTCTGTAGCAAAATTTGCCAAGAACAATCATGGTCATGGAAAGACCACGGTCGCCTATGTCATGCAACATGGCACATAATGAACAAACATCTATAATTTGGTGTTTTTTAACTCTGTTTTGATCATTGAATGTATTTCCAAGTCAAAAATAAATGAATGATCTTACTGTAAAAAGTGACTGGAACACAGATCCATTACTCACTCTCTACACTTGTTCATTCTCATTTACTTTCCAGGCTCCCTCTCTCTGCCTTGGTTTTATGCTCTCTCTCAATCTAGCATTATCCTGCCTTCCATCTGGATATTACTCTGTGCTTCCCTACATTACAAATTATATTCTTCAAACCTTCCACAATGTCCATGTGGGCAAGAATGTATTTGGGAAGTTCTGAGATTGTGATAGACTCACTTGTAAACATTCATTCCTTACTATGGCAAAATGTTCAGAACTAGGGAACCTGATCAGTCATCTTGTTGCAAACTGCCATGGTCAAATTTTATGTGATGGACAGAAGAGTCGGAATAGACTTTGTTACTCTCGGTTTGTAGAGGGTAGTTCTGTTTATTGTGATGGCCCAAAGTGTCTGCCAAAGATTGCAGTCTTGTACAGCTTTGAATCATTAGGATGGGGATCATTATCTACTTTATACTTTACTTTATACCTCATTGTCGCCAAACAATTGATACTAGAACGTACAATCATCACAGCGATATTTGATTCTGCGCTTTCTGCTCCCTGGATTACAAATATTAAATATTAAAAATATTAAAAATAGTAAAAATTAGTAAGTATTAAAATTTTAAGTTGTAAATCATAAATAGAAAATAGAAAAATGGAAAGTAAGGTAGTGCAAAAAAACTGAGAGGCAGGTTCGGATATTTGGAGGGTACAGCCCAGATCCGGGTCAGGATCCGTTCAGCAGTCTTATCACAGTTGGAAAGAAGCTGTTCCCAAATCTGGCCGTATGAGTCTTCAAGCTCCTGAACCTTCTCCTGGATGGAAGACTGACGAAAAGTGTGTTGGCTGGGTGGGTCGTGTCCTTGATTATCCTGGCAGCACTGCCCCGACAGCGTGAGGTGTAAAGTGAGTCCAAGGACGGAAGATTGATTTGTGTGATGTGCTGCACCGTGTTCACGATCTTCTGCAGCTTCTTTCAGTCTTGGACAGGACAACTTCCATACCAGGTTGTGATGTACCCTAGAAGAATGCTTTCCACGGTGCATCTATAAAAATTAGTGAGGATTTTAGGGGACAGGCCAAATTTCTTTAGTTTTCTCAGGAAGTAAAGGCGTTGGTGGGCATTCTTGGCCGTGAACTCTGCTTGGTTGGACCAAGTCAGGTCATTTGTGATATTTGTCAGGTCATTATAGGGCTGTTCACAGATGAAAGCCATTGTACAAGAGGCTGAGGGCATTGAGTATCTGACTGAAATGTTTGACAGCTTGGGAGTGTTTAATTCTGACCTTGCACACAATCTTGTGAGGAAGCTGCAGTTCATCCTTCTCAGGACAAGAGAGGCAGTAACTTTCAGGTGAACAGACACAGCTAAGGGGTAGCAGCCAATTGCTGATATCACAGCATCCATTGCAGCACCAGACAGAAGTCACCCGATGTTGTAGTTTTGCAGTGACAACTGACAGCTTCCTTCAAACCCAGAAAGTTGCCAGCATGGATTCCATTTTTGGAAGTGGTGGAGAGGGACCTCTGAGGGTATGATCATATTCCAGCAGTCTAACGTCCAGCAGATTACTAGGAATTCTGGTATTCTACCTGGAATGGCACCAGCTCAGTGAAATACAAATCTACAGTCCTTCCTCAGGGAGACACCTCCTCTGCACATACCATTGCTCTTCCAGCATTCCTCTTGCTACTGTGCATGGCTGGCAAGCTGTCAGTCCTGCTGGCACATCAGGGTCCTAAACTTAGCCACCTTTCCCTACAACTGCTCAAAGATTGGTGTTAAGGGGAAACTGTGTGACCTCCTCCTTATCTAATTGGATCCTGGATTTCCTCACCTGTAGATCCCAGTCAGTTCAGATTGGCAAAAGCTTCTCCGCGATCTGATCTGCACAAGTGCACCACAAGGCTGAGGGCTTACCCCCTGCTCTACTCGCTTTACAGCTAAGCACAGCTCCAATGCCATATTCAAGTTTGCTGATGACACCTTTGCCATGGGCCAAATCAAAGGTGGTGATGAATCAGCATATAGGAGGGAGACTGAAAATCTGGCTGAGTGTGTCATAACAACAACCTCTCACTCAATGTCAGCAAGACCAAGGAACTGATTACAGACTTCAGGAGAAGGAAGCCAGAGATCCATGAGCCAGTCCTCATCAGAGAACCAGAGGTGGAGAGGATTAGCAACTTTAAATTCCTAGGTGTTACTATCTCAGAGGACCTGTCCTGGGCCCAGCACTAAGTGCAATCATGAAGAAAGGACGGCAGCGCCTCTACTTCTTGATGAGTTTGCGGAGATTCGACGTAACATCTAAAACTTTGACAAACTTCTGTAGATGTGTATTGGAAAGTATATTGACTGGCTGCATTACAGCCTGATACACAACACCAATGTATTTGAATAGAAAATCCTACAAAAAGTAGTGGATACGGCCAAGTCCATCACGGATAAAGTCCTCCCAACCATTGAGCACATCTACATGAAATGTCAGCGCAGGAAAGCAGTATCCATCATTAGGGACCTTACCACCGAAGGCCATGCTCCATTCTCACTGCTGCCACCAGGAAGGTAGAAGAACTTCAGGAGTCATACCACCAGGTTCGGGAAGTTACTATCCCTCAGCCATCAGCCTTTTGAACATAAGGGGATAACTTCACTAAATTTCACTTGCCCCATCATTGAAATGTTCTCATAACCAATAGATTCACTTTCAAGGACTCCTCATCTCATGTTCATGATATTTATTGCTAATTTATTTATATTATTATTTCCTCTCTTTGCATTTGTTGCCTTCTGCACTCTGGTTGAATTCTTTAGTTGGGCGGTCTTTCATTGATTCTGTTATAGTTAATATTCTTTAGATTTGTTGAGTATACCCCCAAGAAAATGAATCTCAGAGTTGGGGTTGTATATGGTGACATATATGTATTTTGATAATGAATTTACTTTACTGTTACTTTTTACTTCTAACACAAATCCTTGAAAGTTCATGCACATTGACAGCAGGCAATCAATATAGCAAATGATTTCATTGCAAGAGGAATTAGGTACACAAGTAACATTGACTTATCTTGAAAAGACTGCACTTGGAAAATTGTGTTCAGGCCTAGTCTCCCTGCCAAAAGAAAGATGTACTTCAACAAGATTCATTAGATTCCTGTGATTGGGTTCTGTCCTAAAGGAAGAAATTATGCCGACAAATTTAGAAGAAAAGGATGCATTATTAAAACCCTTATCATTTTTACATGGCTTGATGGGATCACAATCAGAATCAGGTTTATTATCACTTACGTATATTGTGAACTTGTTTCTTTGTAGTAGTGTAAGACAAAAGATTACTATGTTATGATAAAAATAAAATAAATAAATAGTGCAACAAAAGAATAGTGAGGTAGTGTTCTTGGGATTTCATGGATTGTTTAGAAATCTGATGGTGGAGGGGAAGAAGCTATTCCTAAAACATTGAGTGTGCATCTTCCCCATTAGAAGTAATGAGATGCTGGGATAGTGACTCCCCTGACTATCTATAACCAGCCTCATAAAAAGGGTCTTTAAATCTCTTCAATTCTCTGCCCTAGAGACAGGGAGGCTTGGTCACTAGACGTTAAGGGATTTATGGATATTAAGGAATTCAAGAGATATAAGCACAGTGCTGTGCCCAAAGATCAGCATTTATAATGCTAGAAGAGATTTGAGGGGGTAAGTAGCCTCTTCCTGCTTCTAATTCTTGTCTTGTCATGCTTATTTTCTCTTTTCAGCCAGCTGAAGTCATCTCCACTGCAAATGAGCAATTACCCTCAGCCTGATGCACTGGGAGAACTCAGCCCGGTAACAATAGGTTAGACAACCCCATGCAAAACAGCCCAGTAACAATAGGTTGGATAAACCCATGCAAAACAGCCCAGTAACAATAGGTTAGACAAATCCTTGCAAAACAACAGGGGCTAGGTGGAAGCACAGAGGTGATTAACAAGCATTTGCAGGATTTTATGACTGCCTGAATATATAAAAATGACATGGCCTGTCTATTTGGTGGTTTCTGGCCTCGTGATATGATGGTGTGAATGTTGAGATAGAGGGTTGGTACTGTGGAGATCCAGGCTTCTCGTTATTCACAATCAGTTATCAGCAGTGGGCTCACATATTAACTCCAACCACCCAGATAACTTCGACCCACTGCAACTTGCCTAGTGCCAAAATGGTGGACACCAACTCTCTGAGTTTACACTCATCTCTGAAGCATCTGAACAGTAAAGACAGTTATATTAGACCATTGTTTATTGAGTACAGCTATAATTCAGAGCGTTTCTAAGCAAACTCATCCCTAAACTTCTAGACTTGGAACTAAACACCTCCCTTTGCAACTGGATTCTTGACTTCCTGACCAACAGGCCACAATCAGTAAGGATAGGTAGCAACACCACCACAATTAGTTTTAACATTTGCGCCCCAAAAGATTGCGTCCTCAGCCCCCTACACTATTCCCTATACACTCACATCTGTGGCCACACTCTGTCCTAGTTCCATCTATGTTTACAGATGATATCATCAAAGGGGGCTATAGTTCAAATAACAATGTGTCAGAGTACAGAAAGGAGATAGAGAGCCTAGTCGGATGGTGTCATGACAATAATCTTCAATGCCAGCAAAAGTGACTTCAGGAAGGTGGGGGGGGGAGTGGAGAGAACAATGCACATGGTCCTGTTTCCATCAACGGGAGCTGAGGTTGAGGGGGTTGAGAGCTTCAAGTTCTCAGATGAACATCAATAGTCTGTGCTGGTCCATCCTCATAGATGCTATAGTAAAGAAAGTTCACCAGTACCTGTATTCCTTCATGAGGCTGAGGAAGGCCCGCACGTCCCCTTTGACTGTCACCAATTTACATTGAAACACTAAAGGAAGAATTCTGTCTGGATGCGTCACAGCTTGGTATGGCAACTGTTCTGACCATAACTGCATGATGCAGAGCTGTAAACAGAGCCAGTGTATCACAGAGGCCGGTTTCCCTATGTGAACTCAGTCTACACTTCTCATTGCCTTGGTAAAACAGCCAACAGAATCAAAAACCTGAAATGCTTGTCGAGAGGGAGCTCTCATGATACTGATGGGTGGGAAGTTCCAATGTAGAGGGAGGGCAAACATGTAAGAAGGGGGAAATAAATTTCCAAGTCAGAATAGGGTGTGACTTGGAGGATCCAAGAGTCCTGCTTTTTTCTTCTGGATGGTAGAGTTTGATACCTTTTCATCTCTTCAAAATGAAGCCTCGACAAGCTTTGGCCATTCATTGTGTAAATGGCACACACAGCTGGCACATTAGTTGGTGGTGAATGCAATAAATGTTTTGAGTGGTCCATTGGGTCAGGCTCTTTTGCACTGGGTGAGTTAAGGTTTCACCAATGTTTTTAAAAGGTGTCCTTTTGCAGGTAAGTAGAAAGCATCCTCCACCACCCTGACCTGTGGAAGGTCTTTATCAAGTCCTTGCTACTTTTCATGTGTCCTTGCAGCTACAGTAATTAAGCAGGTGATCACCTGCTAGGAAATGTTGGACACCAGGATGCTGGTGGTGGATGGCTGAGTAACCTAAACTCAAGGGAAAAGTATTGGACCTCTTATTGGAGTAATATTATGATAGATTGCCATAACATTGATACTCCAGTGGCTGCATAAATCTTGGTGTGACTGGGCTCTAACTTCATTGAAGCCAATGTTCTATAATGGGATCCTCAACTGAACCACAGAACAGCTTGATAAGTTAGGGACAGCCAAATTTACAATCTGAACCACACTCATGTGAAGCACATTTTGCTTTGATGTACCATTCAGAAAATGCACAAAAGCTCAGTTATTAAAAATGATTCCTACCTTCCTCTTAGAAACACAAAGACTTTTCATTTTCTATCAGTCACCTCCTGTTCATCCTTCTCTTGCTTTGCCCTCTATGATAAAATTATGGAAGGTCAGCAGATGACGACAAGATTCTCTGCAGGATGCCCATAGCTTGTCCAAGCAAAAAAGAAAAACTCAGCACTCCTACGGAAAAGATCTATAACATCCCTTATGTTCTATGGTCTTAAAGAAATCTCTACAATATTTCTAGAGAACCAGAGTATCTTTAGAATTTCACGCTGCAGATACAAGGATTGTCCCTAAGAACTATTATTTCATCCACTGCAGCAATTATAATCTGGCAGAGTTAGATTCTACGAACTTCCCAGAAATAAGGCATTGATCGCTCTGACCAATGGGGCACACGATGCATATTTTGGAAATGTTAAGCTTTTCCACTGATGGTCATCTTGAGGATTCCTGAGTATATTATGTGTGCAGTCAATCACTCTAAACTTTTAAGAATCCTACAATTTGGCCAAATCTGTGCTCACAGTGTCTGCTGCACTCCACTGAAGGAGATGAATTCCTCATTCGTTAAGCAGACAGCTCCCATCACACTGCGTCTGCAACGATGTGCTCTGAACTATGAAGCAGCAACCGCAATCCAGCTGTTGAGAAGTTGAGGGCTGTGACGGCACTCACTCCCACAGAGAGGGTGATCCAGGAACAGTCCCACAGCTAGAGGTCTACCTGTAGTGTGATGGTCTGCAATTCCTACCTAGGGAGAAAGGCATTTAAAATCTAAACCACAACTGAGATACATTGATGCATATTCTGAAGAAATGCACAACAGCTCAATTTTATTAAAAATGGTTCACACCTCCCTCGCGGAAACATATTTTTCATACCCCTAAGCCAGGAAACCGGATGCAATTTTCGCCTCCATCTTCAATAACCAGTTAGCTCAAATTCATGTACACATGCCTAGATATGAAGAGTAAGATCTGCTAGGGAGACTAAGGGACAATAATTGAAAAAAAATTACAGCCTATTGTGCCTATACCAGTTCCTTAAAAGAGCTCTTAGAAATTGCACTTCGTATCACTTAAACAGGTTCCCAATCTTTTTTTAATGCCATGGACCAGTAATACCATTAAACAAGGAGTCCATGGGCCCCAGGTTGGGAACCACTGAAAAAGGACTTGAACACACAAATATTTCATAGGCATGGAATGAAGTGACAGAGCTGAGTCCACTTGCACTGCCCCTAGTGTTATGCAATGATGGATCTGTGTTCACTTGCACTGTACTCCAGAGTTAAGCAGTCTCAGACATGCGCCTATAGGAATAGTGGCCAATTACTGAGGGCCAGCTGGTGGTGTAGTGGCATCAGCACTGGTCTTCAGGGCAGATGGTCCTGAGTTCAAACCCAGTCCCAACCTGGGCAGCAGCAGTGTCTTTGCAGAAGAAAGGCCTGGATTGTTCCTATCTTCTTCCAGTAGATAGTATGTCCAATCTACTTCTGTTTCTTGCCATGAAAACCCTATGGACCCATGAAGTCATGAAGAGTCGGACTCAACTAAATGACCGAACAATAAAGTCCATTCCTAAATCGCTAAGTCTAAGTTCACTTGTAGTATACCTGAGGTCCCTGAGTGTATACGGCAACTTTCATTTCCTTAAGTTGAAAGAAAAACCCGACACCCTCATGCAACACAGTAACACAGTGGCACTATGTACACAGCCCCATCTGGCTACACAAGGACTGGATGTGTGACAAGTGAATCGATGAGTTATGTGTGCTGCAGTCTTGTGTGGGTGATGCCTGTGTAAGGCAGATCCATGATACTGGTTACAAGGAATGCTCTATAATATTGGGATTACGATCAAAATTACACACGTGGCAATCCATAATGCATCATGACCCAACATCCCGCTGGAATTGCAGAACCAGGTGCTCATACTGCCACCTGGTGGGCAGTGAAAAAGAAGCGGTACAAGAATTGTGAGCCAGGTGACGGGAACAGAGCAGGACCAAATCTACATATTGCTCTGCTGGAGTTGAAAACCCACCAAACAGAAGACCATTATTTACAGTGTAGAAACGACTCAAAGGCCTTCCATAGTAAGTGCAAAGTACATGAATGCCCAGGAGCAATGAAAATCTTACTTGCAGCACCATCACAAGCTCATAGCATTAGAGACAACATAAATCGACATATACTCAGTGGCCACTTTGTTAGGCATCTCCTGCGGTTATTTGAATTACTGTCACCTTCCTGTCAGCTTGAACTAGGTTGGCCATTCTCCACTGACCTCTGTCATTAACAAGGTATTTTGGTAATCCATAGAGCTGCTGCTCACTGGATTTTTTGTTTTTCACACCATTCACTGTAAACTCTTGAAACTGTTGTGTGTGAAAATCCCAGGAGAACAGCGAGTTTAAGATGCTCAAGCCACCCCATCTGGCACCAACAATCGTTCCATGGTCAAAGTCACTTGGATCACATTTCTTCCCCATTCTGATGTTTGGTCTGAACAACTGAACCTATTTTTCTCCTTGTAATGTTTAATCACAGTTACTAGACTAATATACGATGCATTACCACCACGTGCTGAGCTGGCGTGTGCAGCAGGAGGTACACCCACTTTAATTCACCCCCCAAAAAATCCTCAAATAATATCAAAAAGTCTAAGACTATTCAGAAAGTCAATTACACACTTATATACATTAAAATGACAGTGATATCCTAAGAAATTTCTATGTTGAACTAATTCAGTCCCAAAGACCTCAATTTAGCAATTAGATATTTCCTTTGCACCACATAGAATCTACATTCAAACAATATACTGTACTGTATGCTGCACTATTTCTTGACAAGCACACTCCCTACAAATAGCTGTACCATGCGTACTAGTTCTGAATAGGGAATTATTCATCCTAGTATGTCCAATATGTAAGCATGTAAGCATAACTTCTTCTCTACTTTTATACCCATCTCGCTATTGAGTTCATACCATCTTCTGAATTTTATATACACGCTGTCCTTTCTTTTCCTTACCCTAACTTTGTTGTCATAGTGATTGAATAGACTTTGTAATTATGGTTTTCACCTCCCCTTTATGCAAAGGCACAACCACATTTACACCCTTAACTTTTAATGATTGCTTGGCTAGAATGCCTGCCACCTCTTTCCTTCAGCCCCAACCTGGTCAGAGATCCATAAAATGGGACAATCAATCAGAGACCCGGCAGCCTTAATAGAATGAACAAAACCTCTTCCTCTTCCACTAAAACTTGCTGACAGTTAACTGAACCTCTTGACTATGCCCACATGTTTTTGTGCTCTCTCTACACCCATGACTGTGTGGTTAGGCACAGCTCAAATGCCATCTATAAATTTGCTGATGATGCAACCATTATTGGCAGAATTTCTGATGGTGACGAGGGGGTATACAGGAGCGAGATACAGTGCCTTGTAAAAGTATTCAGCCCCCACAACTATTTTCTCATTTTACTGCCTCATTTTCTAAATTTAAAATATATTGAAGTTGGATTTTTGAACTAATTAACAAAATATTATGCATCATGCCATATCAAAAGAAAAACTCCAAAACCTGCCAACAATTTACTAAAAATTAAACATCAAAATTGTAGAACTGTAAAATATTCATCCCCTTTGTAATTATTACTCTAACTTTCCTTATGTGCATTACTGTATATTATCATACCAACGCACCCAATTTGTTGAAGTAGAGAATTGGAGGATCACCTGAATAAATACCTCCTCCCTCTGTAAGTTCCAACGGTATGGTAGGTTTTCAACAGACCAAACCAAGCGAAGACAAATGACACGAGTCAGGGAAATGATCATAGAAGCAGTAATCTCAAAGATTCTGAACATGCCTCAGAGTCACTGCAGTCCACCGTGAAAAAGTGGAAAACATATTAAACCACAGCTGTACTACCTAGGTCAAGCCCCTCTCTAAACTTAGTCGCTGGAGAAGAATGGTGCTTGTAAGAGAGACTGTGATGCCAACAGTCACTCTGAGTGAGCTGCAGAAGTCAATGGCTGCAACAGGAGATGAAGTCCATGACTCCATAATCTCTAAGGCCTTGCACAAAAAGGGTTTTATGGAAGAGTGACAAGAAAGAAGCCCTGGCTTTAAAAAAAAAGCATATCCTCGCTCGTAAAACAAGCAAAACATCACTTAGAAGACACTGTAAAGATGTGGAAGAAGGTCTTGTGGCCGGATCAGACTGAAATGGAACTTTTTGGCCCCAACACTAAGCGTTACGTGTCACATAAATTTAATACTGCGCATCAGCCAGGAAAAAGTATGGTAGAGGTAGCATCATACTATGAGCAACACATACAAAACGCTGGAGGAACTCAGCAGGCCAGACAGCATCTATGGAAAAGAGTTTTTCAGTCGACGTTTCGGACCGAGACCCTTCATCAGAACAAGAAAAAAAAGGTGAGGAGTCAGAATAAGAAAGTGGTGGGAGGGGAAGAAGAACCACAAGGGATAGCTGAAACCGGGACTGAAAGGTGATAGGTGCCCCCGCTCCCAGTTTCACCTATTCCTTCTGGTTCTTCCTCCTCTCCCCCACTTTCTTACTCTGACTTCTCATCTTTTTTTTCCAGTCAATAGACAATAGACAATAGGTGCAGGAGTAGGCCATTCGGCCCTTCAAGCCAGCACCACCATTCACTGTGATCATGGCTGATCATCCACAATCAGTATCCAGTTCCTGCCTTATCCCCATAACCTTTGATTCCGCTATCTTTATGAGCTCTATCCATCTCTTTCTTGAAAACATCCAGGGACTTGGCCTCCGCAGCCTTCTGGGGCAGAGCATTCCATATATCCACCACTCTCTGGGTGAAAAATTTTTTCCTCAACTCTGTTCTAAATGGCCTACCCCTGATTCTTAAACTGTGGCCTCTGGTTCTGGACTCACCCCTCAGCGGGAACATGCTTCCTGCCTCCAGCGTGTCCAATCCCTTAATAATCTTCTATGTTTCAATCAGATCCCCTCTCATCCTTCTAAATTCCAGTGTATACAAGCCCAGTCACTCCAATCTTTCAACATATGACAGTCCCACCATCCCGGGAATTAACCTTGTCACCCTGATGAAGGGTCTCGGCCTGAAACATCGACTGTACTCTTTTCCATGGATGCTGTCTGGCTTGCTTGAGCTCCCCGTCCCCCCCCCCCCCCCATTTTGTGTGTGTTGCCTGGATTTCCAGCATCTGCAGATTTTCTCTTGTTTATATCAATGCAGCTACAAAGAAGGCACGACAGCGGCTGTATTTCTTTAGGAGTTTGAGGAGATTTGGTATGTCACCTAAAACACTCAAAAATCTCACCAGTTTTAATTCCACATCCTATTCCCATTCCAACATGTCAGTCCTTAGCCTCTTCTACTGTCGCAATGAGGCCACTCAAATTGGAGAAACAACACCTGATACTCTGTCAGGGTAGCCTCCAACCTGATGGCATGAACATCGATTCCTCAGACTTTCAGTAATGCCCTCCCCCCCACCTTCACCATTCCCCGTCCCCATGCCTGCCCTCCCCCTAGTGCTCCTCCCCCCTTTTCTTTCTTCCATGGCCTTCTGTTCTCGCCTATTGGACTCTCCCTTCTCCAGCCCTGATCTCCTTCACCAATCTACTACCCAGCTCTTCACTTCATCCCTCCCCCTCCCAGTTTCTCCTATCACCTTGTAACATAGAAACATAGAAAACCTACAGCACAATACAGGCCCTTCGGCCCACAGAGTTGTGCCGAACATGTTCCTACCTTAGAAATTACTAGGCTAACCTACAGCCCTCTATTTTACTAAGCTCCATGTACCTATCTAAAAGTCTCTTAAAAGACCCTATCGTATCTGCCTCCACCACCGTTGCTGGCAGCCCATTCCATGCACTCACCACTGAATAAAAAACTTACCCCTGACATCTCCTCCGTATCTACCCCCCAGCACCTTAAACCTGTGTTCTCTTGTGGCAACCATTTCAGACCTGGGAAAAAGCCTCTGACTATCCTCAATATCAATGCCTCTCATCATCTTATACACCTCTGTCAGGTCACCTCTCATCCTCCGTTGCTCCAAGGAGAAAAGGCCGAGTTCACTCAATCTGTTCTCATAAGGCATGCTCCCCAATCCAGGCAATATCCTTGTAAATTTCCTCTGCACCCTTTCTATGGCTTCCACATCCTTCCTGTAGTGAGGCAACCAGAACTGAGCACAGTACTCCAAGTGTGATCTGACCAGGGTCCTATAAAGCTGCAACATTACCTCTCGGCCCCTAAATTCAATTCCACAGTTGATGAAGGCCAATACATCGTAAGCCTTCTTAACCACAGAGTCAACCTGTGCAGCTGCTTTGAGTCCCCTATGGACTTGGACCCCAAGATCCCTTTGATCATCCACACTGCCAAGAGCCTTCCCATTAATACTATACCCTGCCATCATATTTGACCTACCAAAATGAACCAATTCACACTTATCTGGGTTGAACTCCATTGTGTTTCTCTCTCCCCCTCATCTTTGTTTTCTCCAGTCCTGCTGAAGGGTCTCGGGCCAAAACATCAACTGCACTTTTTTCCATAGATGCTGCCTGGCCTGCTGAGTTCCTCCAGCATTTTGTGTGTGTTGTGAAAATTTCTCCAGATGTACCGTGGAGAGTATTCTTTTCTATTATTCTGTATTGCATCGTACCGCTGCTACAAAGTTAACACATTTCACGATACATGCCGGTGATATTAAATCTAATTCTGACTGAGTTGCTGCAGCATGATTGGTTGATAAGATACTTGCATTAATGAGCAAGTGTCCAGGTGTACCTAATAAAATAGCCTCTGTGCAATTGTATTTGGAAAAAGTATAGAGGTAGTTTGTTATGTTATCTGTGATGAACTGGTTCAGTTCGGAGACATTGAGAGGTGAGGTGTGTATTCCCTCAAGCGTGAGAGGCTGAGGAGGGAACCTGAAAGGTATGTAAAAATCATGAGGGACATAGGTGGCTAGTAAGAATGGTGAAGTATTTAAACACCATAGGACGTTGATGTAAGTTAAAGGTAGGAGATTTATGAGGGATCTGAAAAAGAATTTTTTTCACACAGAGATGATTGGAATCTGAAACACTACTTGAAGAGGTAGTGGAGCCAGAGACTCTTAAAACATTTCCACATGAATTACCAAAGTTACGGACAAATTGCTGGAAAATGAGATCGGAACTGGTAATTAATATTTGGTAGGGGCACGTGAACTGAAGGGCCTATGTATGGAAGCAACACACATCAAAGTTGCTGGCAGGCCAGGCAGCATCTGTAGGAAGAAGTGCAGTCGATGTTTCAGGCCGAGACCCTTCGTCAGGACTATGTATGGGACAGTCATACAGCAGGCCCCGCCATCCCCCTTTTTGCAAGCTTATCTTCTCAGTCTTCTAGTTCTGCTGAAAGGTGCTCAGTCCGAAGAGACAATTGTTTTTTTTTCTCTCTCTCTCTTTCCCTGTTGATACTACTTGGCTGGTTAGGCGATTCCTCCCGTCCTGTCCATGCGATGCACCGCTTGGTCCTCCCGTCACCATGGAGACCTACGCAGCCCCTGCGCACTTTGCCGGGTCCTCCCGGCCACTAGGGGCGCCGCTGAGCAGTCCTCCGAAAGGGAAGGTGGGCGGTGACTAGGGCCGCCGCCGCCGCCGCCGTCGCCAAGCTGGGAGGGAGGGCCGGGAGGTGGTGCCACGTCAGTGGGCCGCTGCCTGCTGCGGGGATGCTGGTGGCGGCTCGTTGCGTCCTTCTTCAGGGGTTGGGGCCCAGGAGGTGGCAGCCGCTGCCGGGAAAAGCGCAGGACGGAGCCACTTGGACTTCCGCGGGGTTGTCGCCGGCCTCATTCGGTCAGGAATCAATGGAGCGGTGAGCAAGGTGAAGTATTGCCTCCGTTTCAGCAGAACAGACAATTCCGTGTTGACAAGGACAATAATATTGAAATTTGCAGCCTTGGTAATAATACTGCACTATTGTGCTGTCATGAATAATAATGCCTTAAGTGTTTATGCTGTATTACTGTAAACATTATTTAACAGCCCAATTAATAATATTGCAATGTCCTAATTGTATAATACTGCATTGCTTGAAATGACACCTCACTTACTTTAACTGCATAATCCTGACTAATATTACATTATTCTAAATAATATCACGTTGCCCTAAATACTGCATTGTGTTTTCATTAAATTACAAGCTGTATCGACAGGACCAGTGTTTGCTTCCCATGTTTAATTGCCCTTAACACAAGGTGGTAGTCACTAAAATGAACTGTGGTGGTCTTCGAGTGAAGTCTTTCTACAGTGTTAATGAGTTTGAAATTCATGTGTTTAAAACAAGCAGTGATGAAAGAATAGTGATAGATTTCCAAGTTAGGATGATGATGTTCCTGTACTCTTGCTGCCCTTGACCTTTGGGGTGACGGTGGGGGGGGGGGCAGTATAAAGAAGCCTCACTAACTTACTGCAGTACTTGTAGATGGTACACATAATGGCTAAGATACTAGCTGATGTTCCGATCAAGCAGACTGTGTTGTCCTAAATCGTCTAAGAGCTATTTGAATATTGGAACTCGACTCTAGCAGGTAATGATTCTTTGGAACCGTGGAGACTTGGCCGCTGGATATATTTAATACAGAGGTCAGTGCAGATTTGGCATTAAGGATTGTCAGGCTAATGCAGAAAGCAACAGATCAGCCCTGATCATTTTGAACAGTGCAAACGGTTGTACTGTTGACTGTTTCTATTTATTCTTATCCTGACTAGCAGAGTATTTTGTCACAATCTAAATTGTATTTTAATACTTCAGTGAAGTGAGAACCAATGTCTTGAATAGTGTGCTGGTTAAATCTCTTTTAAGAACAGTAAATTCATTAATCTACCATTGCAGTGTACTTAAATGTTATAAGACCTGAGTAATCCTGAATCCCTGCCTTATTCCACTTGTTCACATCTGCCTTGATCTTCATTCTTTGCTTTCAACAAGCTGGTGTCTTCCCACCCAGTTTGTCTTTCAGATGTCTTCCTTTCCTCCCAAGGTCTCCTGCAGAAATTCTGTCCCATTTCTGATATTTGTATTTCTTAAATTAAGAAATTAAAAATCAGCTTTATTTGTCACATGTACATCAAAACAGTGAAATGTGATGTTTTCATCAGCGACCAAAACAGTCTGAGGATGTTTCTCCCACCAGACATGCAGATGCCATATTTAACCACATTTCCCCAGCCACGTAATCTCAAATGGTCTCTCTAATCAGACTGTTTTTAGTCATCAGCAGCAAATTCCCTAAATCCCTTTAACTTGTCTGTCTTCCAGAGAATAAGCTTTCTCTAAAGGATTCAAACTCTACTTCTGTTTATTACATTTCTAATTTGCTTCCTCACTCTCTCCATCTTATCCAGCATTCTGTCCTGCCTCATTGGCTTATCGTTGTGAGATTTCCACTGTGGACCTGAAGCTCTGAAAGGTGCAGTCTTCTCTGAAACAGTAGTGTCTGCACACAAGGTACATGTCTAGATATGGTCAGGTTCACATCAAGCATTGGCCGTGTTCTCCTCTGTCAAAGTATTTTACTACTTCACAGTCATCCCAGGTAGCAAAGGTAATCCCAGAGGTCTTTGCTTTCCAGTATCCCTGATCCTATCTTTGTTCTATCTTCTCATCCAACAATGTATGACATAGACCATCTTGTCAGTGAGACATTGAACTTTCCTCTATCGAGCCCATAACTTGTTCAGGCCACCAAGTCAAACCTTAACTCGGGGTTCCCAATGTGGTGTCTGCGGACCCCTTGCTTAATGATGTTGCTCCATGGCATAAGAAGCTGGGCAACCCCTGCCTTGGCCAAATTTCCCCTTGCTCTTCTGTTTCCTCAACATTTTGGCTCGGGCCTACTCCTAATCCCTGCCTAATCCCTCATTGCGCCAAATATTAGCTCTTTCTATAAAACTCTTCATTGATAACCATGAGATGAGGCCTGCAGGCAAGAAAAGCAATGGCTTTCAAAGTTCAAAAATAAATTTATTATCAAATATTATTATACATCACCATGTGCTACCCAAAGATTAATTTCATCTTCTTGTGGGCATTCATCGTGGATACAAAGAAATGCAGCAGAATTATTTTTTTAAAAACTACTCACAGATGGACAAACAACAACATGCAAAAGAAAGGAGCCTCTGCTTTTGGTGCAATACCTGTACATAGCAAAGTACAGCACAGAAATAGGCCCCTCGGCCCATCTAGTTCATGCCAAACTATTTAAACTGCCTACTCCCATTGACCTCTCCTTGTTCTTCCTCACCTGAAAAAGGAGAAATTTTTTTTTAAAAACTGCAAATGCTGGAATCTAAAATAAAAACAGAAATGCTGGAAATACTTTGGTCTGAAATATTAATTGTTTCTCCACAGATCCATTGTAACCTCCTGAATATTTCCAGAATTTCCTGTTTTTATTTTAGATTTTAAAGAATTGGGCTATAGTCTAGATTAATGTATGTATGCTGTAGGATTTGTGAATGTATTACATACAGCGGAACTCAATGCCGTTTGGGAATATTCAGAAATAACTTGGAGAGTGCAGTGTTAGGTGTGTTCTAACATGCACAACCTTTCTGTAATTTCCCCCGCTACCAAGTCTTTCAGCATCTTTCACTGGAGTCAAAAACTGCTGTGTTTTGAATTTCCATCATATTCTGTTCCATCTAGCACTGAAACTGTTCCAGTCGAAGTTAATATAAAAAAAAAAGTCCTCTGCCTTTGGAGCAAGACTCCCCTTGTCTAGCCTCACCTCTGTACTGTAATAGTACCATCCTCAGAAGCCCCTCTCCATTAATTTTCTGGAAATGTCCATGCTGGTAGCTAGACTATCTTGCTAAATGGCATTCCTCTTGCCCCTCAATCTTCAAGGAGCCTTGTGCTTCCTTATCCACCCAAGAGTATACTGTTGGGTTCTACGTGTACAAGATGGCCTTCATCTTCACTGCCTCCCCAATTGCGTCTATCATTGCCCTCAAACTGTATATCTGGTAACTATCTGTTTCAGACCCTATACCAGGCACTTTGATACTGTACTTTTTCCTGGTCCCTCTGCTGGTGAATGGACTGAGTAGTCTTGATATCCCATTTGACCCTGAGCTAAGCCTCGGACATCAAAAATGCCACTTGATTCCAGCCCTGGCAGGTGCTTTGCTTAGTGCCTCTGATCTACTGTTATGAAAGTGTTCCAGTGAAATAGGACTGGTGCTGAAGCAAGTGTGACCACTGTCTCACGTTTGGTGATGTGCTGTATTGAATAATGTGACTGCTGCATGGAATACTGATGTTTAGCTGCTGAGAAAACTGTTATAACCTTGTGTTTTGGTATTGGATTACCAGATCAGATCGCATTTAATCATTATGCTCTTGTGCAGTGTAGCAGAAAAATTCAGCATCTGAAGCACTCTGCTCATCAGTCTAGCAGTGATATGACTGGTGAGGTCATTCTTTTCATAGCTGTATTAATTGTCGTGAACAGCAAGCTGGAAATGCAACAATAGCTGACCGCTATACATAAATTCTGAAGGGATCTCCTAATGTTGCTGTGGAAATGTTCCGATTTAATCAGTGTCCCTCTTGTCATGGGCTTTTTAAAAATTTTAGCAATGTCGACACAATGTCTAACCTATGCATATTCTGGAATAGGTGCAAACTGATCATTTGAGAAAAGAGATGAGATCAGTGAGTTTTATTCAGTATTTAATGATCTAATCTAATCTATTTCAGGTGACCATGGTAGCATTTCTGTTTGACTTCTGTTACAGTGATCATTGTAATCATGTAAATGTAGGTTAGAATAGATTACAGACACAAATGTTAATAGTTCATATGCATACAAGCCTGGTGATTTTAAAAACAAAGTGAAATAATTTTGTCCCTTTCCGGATTACTCTTCCATTTGTCTCATATTTTTCCCCATCCAGTTCCTATTCAGCCTCTGAAACTAGTCCAAGTATCAAGTTGCGGTTGGAGTAACATTTTTCTTCCCGTTATACCTGAGGGGAAAGAAATCCAGATAAAGGCTGCCTTTTTCCAATTGCTGATGAACAAGGTGGCAAAGGCATTGAGCTCATCACCTTGTCATGTGCAATTGGCATTTTGGGACCCTTCCCTGCATTTGCTTCACGTCCTCATTAATAGTGATAGGTTTTGTACCCACAAACCTAATCACAGGCATCCTCATGTCACCGTCAGGTAACCACAACATAGCATTCAACCCTTTCATAAAACACTCTTATCACTGAGACCCTGCCTCCTCTCCAGTTCATTCTGGATTTGTGCAATGATCTATTTTTATCATGTCAATAATTCTTGATGCTCTAACAAAATGAGAATCTATTTTCACTTGTGTTAAAATGGCCTTTTGCATTGGCAGATTAGCTGAACAGGATGATTTGAAACTCCAGTGTCTGCTATGTTACAGCGGGGATTTCAGAAGATGTTTGTTGGCTGTAAATGTCCATTGTTATTCTGTGGCTCTGGGAGGTGATTGTATATAAATGCAACTGTCTTATTTCCATAGGAAATTGCGGGGGGCAGGGGGGGGGAATTGCCTGTTAGTTAAAGCTTGCAAGTCCTTCACATTAATCAGGAAATCAGAGGTAGCACAAGAGATCCTAAAATCAATTTCTCATTCTTTTGCCAAAATAATAGAAGAAACCATAAAATGGGTGTAGCCCCTTAAAGTATCATTCAGCATGACATTCATCTGGGTGCATTTGAAGATGGATGCAATAAAGGAAAAATATTTGTTCAAACATAGTCCCGCATAGTCTTTGATCCTGATCTTTATTCTCAGCATATGTTGATCCAGTTTATTTTTAAAAAGATTTGCTTGGCTATTAATTAACCACTCATTCCACACACCTGCCAACATTTCTAATCTTAGTCAATACGTCAACTCTAATTCCATGCTGACTGTAAAAGATTAATAGCTTCCTTACTCAGTGTTTTGTGGTGTTATTTTCCAGTATATTGTAATGTGTTGGGTAAAGGTGACTTAATCCATTCCCACTGAATTCCCAGTTGGGCTAATCAACATTATTATCATGTACTTGGCTTTGTAGTCCTGTGCCTTGTTCCATTAATCTTCTTGATGATTTGAATAACAGGCCCAATAAGCAGCTTGGGGTGGAGTTTAAAAAAAATTAGTGAGAAATGTAGTACAACAGCCCCAACAGTACCTATACTGAAGGGCACACTATAAATCAAGATAAGGGGCTTGTCAGCAAAGTACTGCAATCAAAGAGATGCTAACTATACAAATTGGCCAAATGAAATTGGCAGCATTAGCTTTCCACACATTCAAAGAATGATTTCTGAAAGTGACACACTAGAGAACCTCAGCAAGCAGACTATTTTAGCTTTGGTATTGAAATATGGTTAATTGATTTCTTCAGAAAGAATCCCCCCAGGGAAAGAATGATTATAGCACAGTGGAATTTCAAATTCAGTTTGAGAGTGTGAAACCTGGGTCTGAAAATTGTGTCCTAATTTAAATAAAGGCAATTACAGTGGTGTGAGGACAGAGTTGACTAAAGTGGATTGTTAAGGGATGAGATGGCAGATATTTGTAATTCCTAACAAAGATACTCAGTTGTGGAAGAAAGATTCCGTAAGACAAAATTGCACTGACTGCGGCTAACAAAAGAAATTAAGTATGGTATAAAATTAAAATGGAGTTCTCTATTGGTCAGACTAATGGTTGGCCAGAGAATTGGGATACTTTTTTTAAACTAGCAAAGGATGACTGAAAATTGCAGAGGGAGAAGATGGAGTAGGGGAGCAAATAGAAAGTTGATGGTAAAGTTGCCACAGTCTGTAATAAAGGAGAGACTGTTTTACGTAGACTGAAGAAGACTTGGCATTGATCTGATAGAGGTGTTTAAAACCATGAAGGGCAGAGAAAAAGGAGATCATTAACGTGAGAAAGTTTGCAGATGCTGGAAATACAAAGCAACACACACAATGCTGGAGGAACTCTGCCAGTCAGGCAGCATCTATGGAAATGGATGAACAGTCAATGTTTCATGCCGAGACCCTCCTTCAGGACTGAGAAAGAAGGGGGAAGATACCAGCACAGAGGGGGAAACAGTGAGAGACAGTTTCACTGAAATCTTGTTGCAGAGAAGCATAAAACCTACAGCACAATACAGGCCCTTTAGCCCACAAAGTTGTGTCGAACATGTCTTTACCTTAGAAATCAATGGGCTTACCTATAGCCCTCTGTTTTTCTAAGCAGCATGTACCTATCCAAAAGTCTCTTAAAAGACCCTATTGTATCCACCTCCACCACCATTGCTGGCAGCCGATTCCACACACTCACCACTCTGAGTTTAAGAAAAAAAACTTACCCCTGACATCTCCTTTGTACCTACTCCTCAGCACCTTAAACCTGTGTCCTCTTATGGCAACTATTTCAGCCCTAGGAAAAAGCCTCTGACTATCCACATGATCAATGCCTCTCATCATCTTGTACACCTCTGTCAGGTCACTTCTCATCCTCCGTCGCTCCAAGGAGAAAAGGCCGAGTTCACTCAACCTATTCTCATAAGGCATGCTCCTCAATCCAGGCAACATGTAAATCTTCTCTGCACCCTTTCTATGGTTTCCACATCCTTCCTGTAGTGAGGTGACCACAGTACTCCAAGTGAGGTCGGACCAGCGTCCTATATAGCTGCAACATTACCTATCAGCTCCTAAATTCAATTCCACGATTTAAGGCCAATACACCGTATGCTGCCTTAACCACAGAGTTGACCTACGCAGTTGCTTTGAGTGTTCTATGGACTCGGACCCAAGATCCTTCTGATCCTCCACAATGCGAAGAGTCTTACCGTTAATACTATATTCTCCCATCATATTTGACCTAGCAAAATGAACCACTTCACACTTATCTGGGTTGAACTACATCTGCCACTTCTCAGCCCAGTTTCGTGTCCTATCTATGTCCCGCTGTAACCTCTGACAGCCCTCCACACTATCCACAATACCCCCAACCTTTGTGTCATCAGTAAACTTACTAACCCATCCCTCTGCTTCTTCATCCAGGTCATTTATAAAAATCATGAAGAGTAAGGGTCCCAGAACAGATCCCTGAGGCACTCCACTGGTGACCGACCTCCATGCAGAATATGACCCGTCTGCGACCACCCTTTGCCTTCTGTGGGCAAGCCAGTTCTAGATCCACAAAGCAATGCCCCCTTGGATTCCATGCCTCCTTATTTTCTCAATAAGCCTTGCATGGGGTACCTTATTAAATGCCTTGCTGAAATCGATAGATTTAAACTTCAGGGTAGACATCTCTTGAAGTAGCTGATCAGTCTGCCAAGGGCAGGGTAGAATAAATCTGGAGGACAAAAATATAAGATGACAGGGGAAATATTTAAAGAGGACCTAAAGGGCAAGATTTTTCTTAGCAGGGTGGTGAATGGTCGAACAAGCTGCTAGAGGAAGTGGTAGAGGCAGATAAATTTACAACTTTGAAGACATGTAGACATGTTCATATACTGTACCTGCATGAATAGGATATGGACCAAACGTAGATGAATGGGACCAGCTCAGGGTCTGTCATGCGCACACAATAATAATAACTCGGTGATCAGCTAAAGTTGAGGATAAGTTTCATTTTGATTTTGTATGTTCTCAGATGGCTGATGGGGCCAATGTGGCAACTGCAGACTTGTGTTAATGACATGGATCAAGTAGCAGAATACTGTGGACAAACTAGTTGATGATGCGTAAACACAAAATAATCTGCAGATGCTGGGGTCAAAGCAACACTCACAACACTCTGGAGGAACTCAGCAGGCCAGGCAGCATCTGTGGAAACGATGGAGTCGACGTTTCGGGCCGGAACCCTTTGTCAGGACTGTAGAGGGAAGGGGCAGAGGCCCTATAAAGAAGGTGGGGGGAGGGTGGAAAGGAGAAGGCTGGTAAGTTCCAGGTGAAAAACTGGTAAGGGGAAAGATAAAGGGGTGGGGGAAGGGAGGCAGGGAGGTGGTAGGCAGGAAAGGTGAGGAAAGAATAGGGGAAAACACAGTGGGTAGTAGAAAGAGGCGGAACCAAGAGGGAGGTGGTAGGCAGCTGGGGGAGGGTGCAGGGTGACATAGGGATAGGGAGAGGAAGGGGGAGGGAATTACTGGAAGTTGGAGAATTCTATGTTCATACCAAGGGGCTGGAGACTACCTAGATGATATATGAGGTGTTGCTCCTCCAACCTGAGTTTAGCCTCATCATGGCAGTAGAGGAGGCCATGTATGGACATATCTGAATGGGAGTGGGAAGCAGAGCTGAAGTGGGTGGCTACTGGGAGATCCTGTCAGTTTTGGCGGACGGAGCGGAGGTGCTCGACGAAGCGGTCCCTCAATCTGCGTCGGGTTTCACCGATGTAGAGGAGGCCGCACCGGATGCAATAGATGACCCCAACAGACTCACAAGTGAAGTGTTGCCTCACTTGGAAGTACTGTTTGGGGCCCTGAATGGTGGCAAGAGAGGAGGTGTAGGGACAGGTGTAGCAGTTGCGCTTACAGGGATAAGTGCCAGGTGGGAGATCCATGGGGAGGGACATGTGGACCAGGGACGAGTAGTTTGGCAGGTTGTGAGGAGGAAGCAAGCAGACAGCCAAGGCTTAGTGAGTAGGAATGAAGATGACAGATTATAATGCAGGAAAATGTGGACAGTAATCCACTTTGAGGAAGAAATAAGTGGATTATTATTATTTAAATGGAGTGAGATTAGAAAAAGTGTTGCAGTACAAAGAGATCTGGAGGTTCTAGTGCATTAATTATTAACATACAGAACAGATGATTAGGAAGCTAACAAAATGTTGGCTTTTATTGCAACTAGATCATGAGATGTAGAAGCAGACTTGGTTCATTTGGCCCATTGAATCTGCTCTGCCAATTCATCATGGCTGATCCAATTTTCCTGTTAACTCCAATCTCCTGCCTTTTCCCCATATCCCTTCATGTCCTGATTGATCATTGATCAAGCAACCACTGTCTTAACTATACATAAGACTTTGCCTCCGCAGTTAACTGTGGTAACAAATTCCTCAGATTCGCCACTCTCTGGCAAAAGAAATGCCTCCTCATCTGTTCTAAGAGGACACCCTCTATTCTGAGGCTGTATCATCTGGTCATAGACTCTCCCACTATAGGAAACATCCTCTCCACATCCACTCTAACAAGGCCTTTCCCCAATCAATAGGTTTCAATAAGGTCACCCCTCATTCTTCTGGATTCTAGTGAATACCTGCCCAGAGCCATCACTCTTCATATGATAAGCCATTCAATTCTGGAATCATTTTCGTGAACTTCCTTTGAACCCTCTCCAGTTTCAGTGATGATGGGCCCAAAGCTGCTCACAATACTTCGTGAGGCCTCACCAGTGCTTTATAGAAGTCTAACATTACATCCTTGCTTTTGTATTCTTTTCCTCTGAAATGAGTGCTAATATCGCATTTGCCTTCCTCACTACAGAGTCAACCTGCAAATTAACCTTTGGGGAATCCTGTACAACTCCTTTTTGTGCCTCATATTTGTGTATTTAGAACATAGTCTAACCTTTTTTTTTCCTACCAAAGTGCATGATCATACACTTTCTGACACTGTTCTATCTGCCATTTGTTTGCCCATTCTCCTAATCTAAGTCCTTCTGTAGCCTCTTACTTCCTCAGAACTACCTGCCCTTCCATCCATCTTCATAGCGTCTGCAAACTTTGCAACAAAGCCATCAATTCCATTATCCAAATCATTGACGTAACATAATGAATCCAGAAAAGACTCCCTTTATTCCCAATCTTTGCCTCCTACCTATCAGCCACTGCTTTATCCATGCTGGAACCTTTTCTGTAATACCATGGGCTCCTAGCTTGTTAAGCAGCCTTGTGTGTGACACCTTGTCAAAGGCCTTATGAAAATCCAAGTACAGATCATCAACCAATTCTCCTTTGTCTATCTTGCTTGTTTCTTCAATGAATTCCAACAGATTTGTCAGGAAAGATTTTCCCTTGAGGAAATCATGCTGACTACGGCCTATTTTATCATGTGCGTTCAAGTATCCTGAGACCTCATCATTAATAATCAACTCCCCAACCACTGAGGTCAGACTAACTGGCCTATAGTTTCCTTTCTTCTGCCCCTGTCCTTTCTTGAAGAGTGGAGTGACATTTGTAATTTTCCGTTTCTTCTGAAACCATTCCAGAACTTAGTGATTCTTGGAAGATCATTACTAATGTCTCTAGAATCTCTTCAACCAGCTCTCTCAGAACCCTGGTGTGTACACCATCTCATTGAGGTGACTTATTTACCTGCAGACCTTTCAATTTCCCTTGAACCTTCTCAAGGAATGGTAACTTCACATACTTCATGACCCTGACACCTGGAACTTCCACCATCCTGCTAGTATCTTCCACAATGAAGACTGAGGCAAAAGACTTACCAGTTTGTCTGTCATTTCCTTGTTCTCCCATTACTACCTCTCCAGCGTCATTTTCCAGTGGTTTGATATGACCTCACCTGTCTTTTACACTTTATGCATCTGAAGAAACTTAGTATCTTTTTCCATATCATTGGCTAGCTTGTTTTTGTATTCCATCTTTGCCTTAATGACTTTTTAGTGAGTATTAAATGGGGAAGTTCTGATTAAATTTTACATAGTTTAGATCTGGATGTGCTTGCATAGTGTACAGGCAGAAAAGGCAAGAGGAATTTCTTCTCTGAAGACCATGAATCTGTGGAATCCTCTATCCCAGGTAGCTATAAAGGTGGGGATTGACAGGCCTTTAAACACCATGGGGTGAAAGCAGGAAGATGGTATTGAAGTTGAGGATTTTATTATTTGATGAAGCCAAATTGAAAGCTAATTGGTCTACTTGTACTCCTGTTTCTTAGATTATTATGCAACAATTTCTTCCAAAACTATTAAATGTCTAATTATAAGTTAACAATTCAAAATGATAAACTGACTGTCAGATAATTTCAAGTTCCTAAGAACGCTTGTTTTACGAATTGTAAACATGGTTATTTAGTCAATTTCTCGGTATACATTGTTCAGTGTTTTGTTTCCCCATCCGTTGGCTAACTTTCAGTGATTTTTGTGCATATAAGCTGATACTAAAAAAGTTAATTTGGCAACAAGTAGTTATTTTCAGAGATTACTAAGAGACTATGTTAAAAGATGTGTGTTTGCTATAAAAGGTTAGTAACAAAAAGGTAAAACTGATAATATGGAACAATCCTGTTTTTCTTGTTAATAAATCGGCCTTTTTTTCTCTCCCTCTAGCTGAAAGCACTCCAGAGCTCCAAGCACCTTCACAATGAATCTAGCTCGACTTTTCTGTCGTCACAAAACAGCCCTTGGTATTGCCACTCTATCCTTGTTTGCACTGATGTTACTTTACTTGGCTAAATGCACCTCAGAGACATTGAAATCTCCAGGCTTACCACATGGCGTGGAAAGGCGAGCAAACGATCAGGGTCACAGCAGAAGCAAAGGTCTCTCTGCCTTTCTCGTGCTGCTGATCACCACAGGCCCAAAGTATACTGAGAGGAGGAGCATCATCAGGAGCACGTGGCTAGCCAATCGGGACCCAGAAATACTCCCTTTCTTTGCCATCGGCACTAGTGGGCTTGCACCAGAGGAAGTTCAAAACCTGGAGCAGGAAGATGGTCGGCATCATGATCTACTGCTACTCCCAGACTTGAAGGACTCCTACGAGAACCTTACCAATAAGATTCTCCACATGTATGCATGGGTGGACCAAAATGTGGATTTTAAGTTTGTCTTGAAAGCAGATGATGACACTTTTGCTAGGTTGGATATCATTAAAGAAGAACTGAAGGCAAAGGAGCCTAAGAAACTCTACTGGGGTTTCTTCTCTGGACGAGGAAGAGTTAAGTCCACTGGAAAATGGAGAGAGAGCAATTGGGTACTGTGTGACTATTATTTGCCTTATGCTCTCGGGGGTGGGTATGTTCTATCTGCCGACTTGGTGCACTACATTCGAATTAACATTGATTATTTGAAGGTATGGCAGAGCGAGGATGTGTCTTTGGGTACTTGGCTGGCGCCAGTTGATGTCAAACGCCTGCATGACCCACGGTTTGACACAGAGTACAAATCACGTGGCTGCAACAACAAGTACATTGTGACGCACAAGCAAAGTATTGAGGATATGCTGGAGAAACAGCAGACACTCCAAAGGGAAGGAAAACTGTGCAAAGAAGAGGTAAAAGTGAGGCTCTCGTATATTTATGATTGGTATGTCCCACCATCCCAGTGCTGCCAGCGAAAAGATGGCATACCCTGATGAACAACTTGGCCCTGACAAGGAGGAGTCAGCGAGACCTGTTCAGAAAATTCAGAATGATGGAGTGGATGTCAACGCAGGAAATTTCTCTTAAAAAGGGACTCCATCACTTCTCAGTACTTTGGGAGCACATTGGTCTTGATTGCAAGTCTGGGATTTGCACTTGAATAAGTGTTTTCTTCCAAAAAGCATAAAATTGCTGTTCTTCCTGATCAGAGTTGAGAATAGCACATTGTAGTGCCAAGGATTTGGTCCATGTCTAACTATCTTCATAGACGAGATTTGCATTTGCTCAATTTCTGGGTGCAAAAGGTGTCCAGAAGAACACTCAGTATTTGTAAATTGAACCAGTGACTACAGAGAGGTCCATGGGTCCTATTGTACTTGTATTTAATTGCACAAGAGTCTAAAGCTCTGGAATTTGTCTAATTCAACAGTAAATGTTAATATATTTGTGTGTATGCATATGCATCTATATGCTTATTAATAGTTTCTTCGGGTAAAAGCCTTTGGCTTGACCCTGAGCCTTGAATTTTGTCAATTTCTTCTGGTCCATTTATTGTAAGTTTGAATTCTCCCTTTTCTGACAGTAAAATTTGCTAAAAGTAAGATTGATTTTTAGCTCAGAAAGCAACACATTGTTTGTTTTTTAAAAAAAAAACTAGAGCCAGGGATAACTTGCATTAAAATGTTACGATACGGGAAATATTATCAACATGTCCAACTAAATTTGCATGACAAATGCATTTTCTTGAATGTTGCTGTTGCATGATCTGCTGGCATTGTTCAGTTTTACTCTTTGACCAACTGCGGAATTGATTCATCTTTAAACTGCAGCTCTGCTGGACTTGGGGATTTGGTGGTGGCGGGGGGTGCGCAATGGTTTGCAGTTTTTGAGATTTCACTCTCCCGTAGAGTGTACTCAATTCTCTGGAAATGCAGGAATCCACAGTAAGAATCCTATTGTGTAGGGTTTGTGCTGTGCTGGTTTTCGTTGCAGGGAATCATAAAATTCAGAAGACTCAATAGTTTGGGTAATTATGGAAGTATTATTGTCAAGTAGCATTTTGGGAAAATTTTGATGCAAATATTAAACAGGCTTGCTGAATTCTGAAAATTAAGTTACTCCTAAGTTTTGGGGATGTATTTTCCTGCTGTTACTAGGGTAAGCTTAAAATATTTTGGACATTTTGCGATTCCACATGTGTGCTTGCGTATGGCCAAAAATATTTGTAATAGGAAAAGAGATTGAATAATAACAGCAGAGAACACATGAAAAGATAGCAACAATTTTCAAAAGCTAAGCACTTGTATAATTTCTGTGTGGGTGCTAAATGATTTTTCAAAACTGTTGCTGTCTCTCAGCATTTGGTAGGGTGCATCAGTTTGATGCAGGCTGAACTGAGTATTTTTTTATGACTGCTGGCAATGTCCAAAGATTGAAGCGTACTTTTCTTTCAGTAACACCTTTTACTGTTACCTAATCAAAGAGCATGTCCAAGTTGTAGTCCATTGACTGGTGCAATTGGAATTGTGAGTCCAATGCAGCAGATGACCAAGGAGCCACAGCACAAAACCAGCACCAATTGAAAGTAAGATCTGGTAAGTTGCCCTTTCATTAGGCAGTGGGTAAACCGATGTGAACATGCTCCCTGTGAAGGCCTAAACTGAGTTTACATGTAGTGCAGAACTCTAATTGGTGATCATTTCAAAAACAGCTAGTTATTTTGTTGAAAGATGGGTGGCAACACTATTTTGGAGTTTTTTTTATTCTGATCCCCAATTTTGATCCAGAACCATCTAATGATTTTTAAACTATTTTGATAAAATTTCTTGGAGTAAATAAGGTATTTATTAATTAGTGGGAATGGAATGAAAATGGCTAGGTTCAAGGGGAAAGGTTTTCCTTCAGAACAAAAATGGTTCTCACTAGGAGAAACGACATGGGAACTTGTGGTATAGTGTGTTTTACAAACCTTGATGGAAGCATTTTCCTTGAATGTAGACCTTGGTTTTTAAAATTAAGGTTAATATTTGCTCTCAATGTGTTTTTGCTCCTCCAAGGAGGTTTTGTAAATCTGGACCCAGTTCTCACTATTCAGGCTTTTGAAAATATTAAAGTATGTACCAATTTACCTTGTACACGCAGTCTTGAGCCAGTCAGTGTACAATATACCTCCCATGTGGAGCTGTCATCCACTGTGCTATTAGTTTGAAATTTCTTCTTGCTGTAAAATAGAGTAAACTATAGGAGTGATAAAATTAAATGTAACTATTTATTTTCTGTGAAACCTGCAAATCATTTTGTAATTAAAATGCTGGTTAATTGTGCTTGATAAAACCTTCCATCCAGAATGACAATGAGAGAAATAACACCTTTGCTAGTTATCACCTTGTATTAAGCTTGCTGTGGATGTTTACCTTATTGGGCATTACCTTTCTTTAATGCCTCTGACATTTCAGCAGAAATTGCCAATAGAGCTATTTCCCTTGTAAACACACCTCCATTCAGTGGAGGCTTTCATATTTCAGCAGCGTCGCAGCATCACTGATGCACTGTAGGGGATGATGACTTGCTGGAGACAATGCCAAGATGTACACCATCACTGTACCTTCCACCTGGAATCTCAGCAGAAAGGGAACAATGGGCAAATGATGTGTTGTGCTTGAATGCTTCCATATATGGATTGTGATAGAGATTTTGCATCAAAGAACGCTGAGCTGAAAACTGATCTCTTGACAGATTTGTTGTGCATGAATGAGCTGTTGGAATTGGAACTCTTATTTCAGCTGGATTCAGTTTAAAAACTGTTAACCTTGCCTCTGTGCATGAGTTCTTGCTGTCTGCTGAAAATGCACATTTCCATTTTCAATTAATTGAAAAACCAGTACTTGAAGTTTTCCACAATACCTGGGACATTTTCTATGTCTATTGTAGAGTTGTAGTAATGCATTTGAATTTTCAATGTAGTAAAAGTATAGAAGGTTAATGGTGCATACCAATATTTAACATCTAATGGTACCACAATTTGTGTATGCATTTCAATACAAGGAAGGTAATAAATGCATTTTTTTAAATATCCTTCTACACTATTAGTATTGTTCATTAATTAAAGTCAGTGGTTCTGAACTGATTGAAAGTCCCATTTATTAACACTTGATAAAATGCTCCTCGCCCCATTAATGACTGACAAGGGGACAGAATGCTTAATTGTCAGAGTTAGGGCAGCTTGTGGATTGTCAGGAACTGGTAGCAGAACTTGCAGTCAGGGCAGCTAATGTGCATTTTTTTTTTTGCTTGAAGATCAAACTAGATGCTGCATAAAGAAATCATGGAAAAGGAAGTTTTAAACCAGAAGCATGATCTTTTTCTCAGGTTGGGAACTAATGAGTTTTAAATCTGAGGTGTACTGTGTGATATACAATGAACTGATGCAGTTCCCAAACCTCAGAAATTAGTTACTTGTTACATATATAAGGAAATACAACTGGACATACTTCTAAGTTTAAAAATCCCATAATTATCTGTATCTTTGTATTTCTTTATTGTTCATGCAGTTTATGAAGTCCTATCCAAGTTCTAATTTTGACTCTAACATGTAATACCTTTTGTATTCAATTTCTTTTATCTATTATTTAGATTTCACCCACATGCCCCTTCCCCAAATCTATTGAATACTGCTGAGTTTCATGCCCTTCTGGGCTGTCAGCATGTTGCTCTTGCTGCTGTACACATCACTCTGTATGGGATAGAATAGAGTAGGTGGTCTGCCTGTGACCAGTAGTCAGCCGAAACTGTACCAACTTGCTGTGCCCTGCCCTGGTTAGTTCCCTGTACTCTGGTCACTGTACTTGGGATGCAGCGTGAAGTAAATCTGATTTAAAGCAAATTCTATAGGTGTATTAATGTATTATGCAGTGACTTTTAATGAACAAATTTAAAATATCATGCGTTGTCTGTTGGAAAATGTGACGATGTTTAAATGTATGGTGATCAGTAATTAAAACATATACACTATGATGGTTATTTTTGTGTTTGTGTTATTCCTCCGGCTTTTCCTAATGAACACCGCTGCCACCTTGAAGGCTGTGGGTGTCAGATCCATTGGAGCAAGACAAATAGTGTATTGAGGTCTATGGTGAAAATGGGAGTGGGGTTCTAAATGGCAGAACATGTCCCTGGCACTTCAATTCCTAGTTAAGTGGAGAAGCTTCAGCCAGCAGCCACAAATGAAGCATTCCGGAGGATAGAGTGGGCATTATAAAGCCCGCTAGATCTGTGTAGAACAATAGAAACACATTTGCTGCCCCCGCCCCTTGATTTCCTTGCTTTCCTTCAGCCTTTTGGACCTGTTCAGTTTGAAAGTGCTTATTTTCTCTCAGATATTTGACTATCAATGCTTTTGGTTTTGGCTTAATATTTTCCTCTACCTCCTTCGGTTTGTCTTTACCATTAAGTCTGTTTCTGATTGGGATGAATTTCTGCAGTGCATTGAGATGGCTGTTTGGATATCTGCCACTGATCATCTAACTTGACTTTAGCCTCATTCCCCAGTTTGCCCTGGACAGTTTTTCTGCCATTCCCTTGTAATGTCCCTCAATGCTTTTGTGCATCTTGATGCTGTATCAGGAATTTTACCATGCGATCATTACAATGTGATAATGACAATCTCTTATTAAAATGAGATGGTATTAATACTATCTTTGTATTTGACCAAAGCTAAAAGAACTGGGCAAAAGGAACGGGAATTCTTCAGGAACCAGCAGCGGAGAACTAAATACCTAAAATGGAAGGGAGAAAATAGATTGGGAGAAAAGTGTCAATCAAATAGTGTTTGGCAATATACAGAAAAATAGGATAGTTGAGAGTAAAACCTTGCGAAGTGAGACTGGGGAAACAAAGAAGATAATTTAAACTGATATTTTTTGTATTGGGAGAACATTGCAAATATCAGATGGGCTGGCTTCAAATAGGAAGAAAACTTTGAACAGCCTCTATCACAAAGGCCAATGTTTTGGAAGCCTACTGGGACTAAAGGCAGTCAGGACCTGATGACTTCTATCCAAATAGTTTAAAGGAAGAGTTTTTAAAAATTTAACTATAGATGCCACAAATTGCTTTTTTTTTCTCTTGCATTTTCCTCCCTAACATGGTCCATATCTAATTGTATCCTACATCAATATCTTCATTTCTGGAGGTGCTAGTGAACAATGTCCCTATAATTCTGCCTTGGCTACTTTCATTCTTACTCCATTTTCTAAGAATTCGATTCCAATATACCATTTGCTTTCTCCCACATCAGTGATTTTTAATTTGCCCCTTTTTTCTTAAATAACAATTCTCTACCACTGGTTTCCAGGGCCTTCAACCAAACCCTGTGCAGTTCCACAGCTTGCTCTCCCCCCCCCCCCACCCCCCAAACTCACGGCTTTCTCCTGTCTCCACTTTCTACCCCACTGCCCTTCAGGTTCAGTGGGCCAACCTGCATTATTTCCAAAGTGATGCTACTATTATCTTTTCACAATTGTTTGGTGGGGGGGGGGGGGTGGAGAAGAATCATTTTTCAGATCTATTGCTCAGTCACCTGTTGAATCTGATCTTGTCTCCTTTCTGTGAAATTCCAGAAATGCAGTACCTGCTGTTTAACTTTGTTTCCCACCAGTCAGAGCCATAATCAGATTTTGCTGGTGAAATGATATTTTTCTTGGCAAGCAGTGAATATTGTGTTATTAATTATGTTGTAACTTCTAATTGAAAGATGTAGTGACAATGTGGATAACTTACTAGACTAGTATCCAAATGATCAAGACTACTGATCTGGGGTGGGGGGGGGGTGTCCATTTTACAAAACTCCTCTGCAACCAGTCTAGTGTGGCTGTTTATTCAGCCCCCCTCAATCTTGCTGCCCATTGTCTCCTGTCTTACTCCACTGGAACACTCGTAAACTTCCCATTTGTTCGTTCTTCCCCTCTTTCTTCACACGTACAGATTTTTAATCAAGACACGAGACTGCAGATGCTGGAATCTGGAGCAACAAGCAATCTGCTGGAGGAACTTGGGAAATCAAGTAGCAGCAATGGGAGAAAGGAAGTTTTTTTTAATGTTGTGGGTCCAGCATAAAAAGTAGAAGTGGAGTCCATCTCGCGCCTCCATTCTGCTCAAAATTCTGAATCGGAACTGAGAAACACTGAATTTATTTCCTCCTGACAATGCTGCTTGACCTGCTGAGTTCCTACAGCAGATTGTTACTTCCAGTTTTTTCTATTTTTCCTTCCACAATTTGATGGAAGGTTGTAAACCTGAAACATTTTTCTATTCAGATTCTGCTGAGCATTTTGGATGCTTTCTGTAACATGTTTTCTCAGCCACCAACAAGGATCAGTGCTTTTTACCCAGAAGCAGTATGTTATAGTCAAATCCAATAGCTAACATTATTAATTTGAATTTTTATATGAATACAGATACCTTGGATATAATACATGTTGCTACACTAAATTATTCAAATACCTGCTTTTATGCACTTTAGATAAGAAATTCACATGCCCACACAAAAAAGACTGCTGAAAATTGAATTAATCTAAAATAGATTGATTTTGAATACATTTTTAAAGCTCTTGTTTCTGTCAAAACTATTGTCCTTTCTTTGGTGTTCTGAGCTTTAGCATCATAAATCTCTCCAAACAGTATTTAAAAAGTTGTACACCACTTAAAATTTGTCTGCGGACATTTTAACCTCACTGGTCTGGGAAAGGACAGTATTTGTTTACTCACTGAAGCATCAGATTTCACAATATTTGCTTGGCCTTTAGTCATGCTATTGACAAAGCCAATTCTTGCATTTTGTCTTTATTGAAATTTCTGATGACCTACAACTTCAATGACAAAGTTATTTGTGTGGCTTAACTGCTTTAACCACAATGGTCTAATCGCAATCAGCTTCCCAGCCTCTGAATAACTACAGGGAGTTTCTGCTGATCTTTACCACTTTTCATAGCTTGCTGCTCCCTGCATTGTGGAAGTAACACAAATAAACCCCTTACTCAAGGAGAAGAAACTTCTTCCCCACAGACATATTCCTGCATTGCAGGCTTCTGACACTGCACCGAGACCTCCCTGGCAACTTTATGCCAAGGGTGGCTGTAGCCCTGGAGGATCACCATAGCCATGTACATTAATATTCTGCAGGAAGTGAAAATTACAGGTGATCTATTCAATCACATATGTGAACTTAAAATGCATTATTCTTTACAACATGCTTAGGCCATCTCACTGGGAAAACTGCCACACCCTTCATGAAATTATCTATTCATCCAGAAGTGGGAAGAGTGTATTGTTAAATTCTTCCTTTAAGAGCTAGCTACAAAGAGTGTTTGTACTGTCCAATGAGTTAAGGTCAGCAAGGTCCAACAACACATCAGCAGGGAGTACAGTGTTGAAACTGGTAATTTCAGTGCCGTAGCACACAATGCTGGCCTATAATCCTTAAAATTGGAGTCTTGGACTTTTGCAACTTTGACAGTCTGGTCAGTGTGCCCTCAGCACAGTTTCAATTCCAAAAACCACACGGAGCAATTTCCAGACCACTGATATTTCCCACTGCTCAGAACTATTGATAGGACTTTGCTGGGTCAGCCTTGACTTCTGAGAATGATCTCTCACCCTTAACCTATTAGTGCAGATGCCTCAGACACGGAGGTTAGTATGATGATGTATGTGTGAACAAAATAGCAGATATAAATTACTACAAACAATTGCTGAGTATTAACCATTGGAAGAGAGAGAAATAAAGAAAATGGCATACTATCTTTAACATAATATCTGCTGGCGTCTTGGCAGACCTAGTCTTCCAGGGGACCACATCTGCGTGAAGTGCATCCAGCTTCAGCTCCTTGATGACCATGTTGGGGATCTGGAGCAGCAGCTGTATGACCTTGTATGGGCAAGTGAGATCATCGATCAGAGTTACAGAGAAGTAGCACCCCTAAGTTGCAGGAAGTGGGTAGCTGGGTGACTGTCAGTAGAAGGAATGGGACGGTGATCAGGCAGTTAGTGCAGAACATCCCTGTGGCCATTCCCCTCAATAATAAGTATACTGTTTTGGTTACTGTTGTAGGGATGACCTTTCCAGGGAATACTACAGAGATCAAGTTACTGGCAGTGAGCATGGGTCAGTGGTGCAGAAGTGAGAGAGGAGCGATAGTAATAAGGGACTCAGTCGTTAGAGGATCAGACAGGAAATTCTGTGGACATGAATGGGACACCCGGCTGGTATGTTGCCTCCTAGGTGTCAGGGTCAGGGACGTCTCGAATCGCACACACAGCATCTTGGAGGAGGGAGGGAGAGCAGTCAAATGTTTTGGAACATAGGAAGGAAAAGCAAAGGGGTCCCGAAGGGGGAGTTTAGAGAGCTAGGCAAAAAGCTGAGAAGCAAGACCTCTAGGGTAGTAATTTCTGGATTGCTACTTCTGCCACACGCCAGTGAGGGTAGAAGCAAGATGACTTGGCAGATAAATGTGTGGCTGAGAAGCTGGTGCAGGGGGCAGGGCTTCAGGTTCTTGGATCATTGGGGGAGGTATAACCTGTACAAAAGGGATTGGTCGCATCTGAACCCAAGGGGGACCAATATTCTTGTGTGCAGGTTTGTTAGAGCTGTTGGGAAGGGTTTAAACTAATTTGGTAGGGGGATGGGACTGGAATGAAGGGGCTCAGGATAGGGCAAATGGTAAAAAAGCAAAGATAATGTACAGTCAGACTGTGAGGAAGGACAGGCAGACGAGAGGACAAAATTGCAACCATCAGTGCATTAGGGATGCAGAATCAAAAAAGGTAGCAAATAGAGTACTCAAAGTGTTATATCTCAATGCACAGAATATAAGAAATAAGCTGGATGATCTCGTTGCACTTTTACAGATTGTCTGGTATGATGTTGTGGCCGCTATTGAATTGTGGCTGAAGGGTGATTATAGTTGGGAGCTGAATGTCCTAGGTTACACATTGCATCAGAGGGATAGGAAGGTAGGCAAAGGGGGTAGCGTGGCTCTGCTGGTAAAGAGTGGCATCAAATCATTAGAAAGATGTGACATAGGATCAGAAGATGCTGAAACCTTGTGGGTTGGGTTAAGAAACTGCAAGGGAAACTGATGGCAGTTATATACAGGCCTCCAAACCTTTAGGTGGGATGTGGACTACAGATTACAACAGGAAATAGAAAAAGCATGTCAAAGGGCGATGTTATGATAGTCATGGGAGATTTTAACATGCAGGTAGATTGGGAAAATCGGATTTGAAATGGATCTCAAAAGGGGGAATTTGTTGATTGCCTACGAGATGGCTTTTTAGAGCAGCTTGTCATTGAGTCTACTAGGGGATCTGGTGTGCAGTTTTGGTCCCCTAATCTGAGGAAAGACATCTTTGCCATAGAGGGAGTACAAAGAAGGTTCACCAGATTGATTCCTGGGATGGCAGGTCTTTCATATGAAGAAAGACTGGATGAACTGGGCTTGTACTCGTTGGAATTTAGAAGATTGAGGGGGGATCTGATTGAAACGTATAAGATCCTAAAGGGATTGGACAGGCTAGATGCAGGAAGATTGTTCCCGATGTTGGGGAGGTCTAGAACGAGGGGTCACAGTTTGAGGATAGAGGGGAAGCCTTTTAGGACCGAGGTTAGGAAAAACTTCTTCACACAGAGAGTGGTGAATCTGTGGAATTCTCTGCCACAGCAAACTGTTGAGGCCAGTTCATTAGCTATGTTTAAAAGGAAGTTAGATATGGCCCTTGTGGCTACAGGGGTCAGGGGGTATGGAGGGAAGGCTGGGTTCTGAGTTGGATGATCAGCCATGATCATAATAAATGGCGGTGCAGGCTCGAAGGGCCGAATGGCCTACTCCTGCACCTATTTTCTATGTTTCTATGTTTCTATGTTTCTATGTAATGAACCAGAGGTGATTATGGAGTTTAAGGTAAAGGAACCTTTAGGAGGCAGTTATCACAATATGATAGTGTTCAACTTGAAATTTGATAGGGAGAAAGTAAAGTCCGACATAGCAGTACTTCAGTGGAGAAAAGGAAATTACAATAGTATAAGAGAGGACTTGGCCAAAGTAAATTGGAAGGAGGTGCCGGCAGGGATGACAGCAGAACAGCAATAGCTTGAGTTTCTGGGAAAAATGAGAAAGGTGCAGGAAATACTCAAAAATAAGAAATACTCAAATGGCAAAATAGTACAACTGTGGCTGACAAGGGTAGTCAAAACTAATGTAAAGCAAAAGATGGGGCATACAACAAAGCAAAAATTAGTGGGAAGATAGAGGTTTGGGAAGCTTTTTAAAAACCTACAGAAAACAACTAAAATAATCATCAAGAGGGAAGAGATGAAATATGAAAGCAAGCTAGCAAACAATATCAAGGTGGATAGAAAAGGTTTTTCAAGTACATAAGAAAAGGAAGATGAGAGTGGGTATAAGACCACTAGAAAATTAGGCCAGAGAAATAATAACGAGGGACAAATGTCAATGTTCAATGTGGAAGACACTAACAGTGTGCCAGATGTTGAAAGGTATGAGGGAAGAGAAGTGAGTGCAGTTACTATTACAAGGGAGAAGATGTTCAAAAAGCTGAAAGACCAAAGGGTACATAAGTCACCTGGGCCAGATGAATTGCATCTTAGGGTTCTGAAAGAGATAGTGGTAGAGATTGTGGAGGCATTCGTAATGATCTTTCAAAAATCATTGGACTCTGGCATGGTGGGAGAGGACTGGAAGATCGCAAATGTCACTCCACTCTTTAAGAAAGGAGGAAGGCAGCAGTAAGGAAATTATAGACCAGTTAGCCTGGCCTCAGTGGTTGGGAAGATGTTGGAGTCAATTGTTAAGGATGAGGTATGGGGTACTTGGTGACTTAGGACAAAGTCAGCATGGTTTCCTTCAGGGAAAAACTTGCCTGATGAACCTGTTGGAATTCTTTGAGGAGATTACAAGTAGGATAGACAAAGGGGTTGCAGTGGCTGGTTGTATATTTGGATTTTCAGAAGGCCTTTGATAAGGTGCCACACATGAGGTTGCTTACCAAGTTACCGTGGTGTTATGGGAAGGTTACTAGCATGGTTAGAGCATTGGCTGATTGGTAGGAGGCAGTGACTGGGAATAAAAGGATCCTTTTCTGGTTGGCTTCCAGTGACAAGTGGTGTTCCGCAGGGGTTAGTGTGTGGGCTGCTTTTTATGCTGTATATCAATGATTTAGATGATGGAATAGATAGCTTTCTTACCAAGTTTGCAGATGATACGAAGATTGGTGGAGGGGCAGATAGCGTTGAGGAAACAGGAAGGCTGCAGAAGGACTTGGACAGAGTGGAAGAATGAGCAAGTAAGTGGCAAATAAAATATAATGTTTGAAAATCCATGGTCATACACTTTGGTAGTAGAAATAAATGTGCAGACTATTTTCTAAATGGGGAGAAAATACAAAAATCTGAGTTGCAAAGGGATCTGGGAGTCCTTCTGCAGAACACTCTAAAGGTTAACTTGCAGGTTGAGTTGGTGGTGAGGAAGATAAATGCAATGTTAGCATTCATTTCAAGAGGTCTGGAATATAAGAGCAGGGATGCAATGCTGAGGCTTTATACAGTAAGGCACTGTACGCCTTACCGTGAGTATTGTGAACAGTTTTGTGCTCCTCATCTAAGAAAAGATGTGCTGGCATTGGAAAAGGTTCAAAGGAGGTTCACAAGGTTGATTCTGGGAATGAAAGGGTTATCATATGAGGAACATTTGATAGCATGTACTCGCTGAAATTTAGAAGGATGAGAGGGGATCTCACTGAAAGCTTTTCAAATGTTGAAAGGCCTAGACAGAGTTGATGTGGAAAGGCTATTTCCCATGGTCGGGGAGTCTAGGACAAGGATAGAGGGGCGTCCATTTAAAACAGAGATGCCGAAAAATTTCTTTAGCCAGAGGGTGAATTTGTGGAATTTGTTACCACAGGCAGCTGTGGAGGCCAGGTTGTTTGGTGTATTTAAGGCAGAGATTAATAGGTTCTTGACTGGCCACAACATCGAAAGTTACAGCAAGAAGGCCGGGGAGTGGGGCTGAGGAGGGGTAAAAAAGGATCAGCCATGATTGAATGGCAGAGCAGACTCGATGGACCAAATGGCCTGATTCTGCTCCTATGTCTTATGGTCTAAATATACTTGAAATATCTAAAGATCGAACTATATAGCTAAAACTATTGATGGGTAAGAAGAGATAATTTAAAGTTTCTAGTTGTGGCATGGTAGTGTACTGGTTAGCACAACACTTAACAGTACCGGGGTCCAGGTTCAATTCCCGCTTCTGCCTGTAAGGAGTTTGTACGTTCTCCCCTTGAACGCATGGGTTTCCTCCGGGTGCTCTGGCTTCCCACAGTCCGAAGACATACGGGTGGTAGGTTAATTGGTCATTGTAAATTGTCCCGTGATTAGGCTTGGATTAAATCTGGGGTTTGTCGTGTGGCGGGGCTCGAAGGGCCTATTCCATGCTGTAAGAAACAATATCAGCGCTCAAGCTCCACCGGCAGTATAGAGAAACTTCTGAGTCAGTAAGGCTGTGTGTCATTTCCATAGATGCTGCCTGACCTGCTGAGTTCCTCCAGCATTTTGTATGTGTTGCTCTGGATTTCCAGCATCTGCAGAAGGTCTTGTGTTTACAAATGCTGTGGGAGTGCCCTTAATATAAAGACACCAGTGGTTCAAGGTGATGAGTCACAAATGTGTATGAAAACATGGAAAGAAATTAATAACTATATGGGGCTATTTGCTTATGGGATCATATGAGAACAATTCAGCAATTACAGTCAATTACAGTTGGCGGGAGGAGAGAGAGCAGCGCGCTGCGCGTGCGCAGCCCTCCGGCGAAAAATAATATTGTATCTGTTAAATAGGGGCCGTGGACAATTGTGATTCGATGGAGACAGACGTGAAAGCACAGAGGAACATCTGGAGAAATTTCTGAAATGCCAGTTTGCTACTGTTATTACTGTGCAGTTGGGAATCTTCCGGAGGGAAGGCCTCAAAATCCCCGGCTTTGCCTGCTGTTGGCAACTGAGATCAAGGTCGAATCGTTCGGACAGAGATGGCGCTCAGTACTCGGTGTCACACCGGAGGAAATATTGTATCATTTCTTAATGCATGCATTACTAAATGACAATAAAAGAGGACTGTGTGTCTTCATAATCTAAAAAAATGCATATTCAGTGTGAAAATTAAAAGCATACTGGGCTGAAAGACGTATTCCGAGTGTTGTTTAAACACCATAATTGTACCTGCCTCTATCACTTTGCCTGGCAGTTCGTTTCATATGTTCACCACCTGCTATATGGAACTGATGCCTCTCTAAACCTTTCCCCTCTCCCTTGAAACCTATGCCCTTTAGTTTTAGATCCAGGCCCTCTACCCTGGGAAAGAGACTGTGACTATCTACCCTACCTGTGACTCTGAGTTGGTTAATTCATTAGTTGTCTCTCAGCCTCTTTTACTGCATAGAGTGATAAAACACTCATTCGTTCCCTAATGTGCCGTGCCTTTTGACGTAGGCAATCATGGTCTTTCCATGACCACGGTTGTTCTTGGCAAATTTTTTCACAGAAGTGGTTTGTCCCTGTCTTCTTCTGGGCAGTGTCATTACAGGACAAGTGACTCCATCCATTATCAATACTCTTCAGAGATTGTCTGCCTGGCGTCAGTGGTCGCATAACCAGGCCTTGTGATATGTACCAGCTGCTCATACGACCACCCACCGCCTGCTCCCATGGCTTCACTTGACCCCGATGGTGGTGATGGGGGGGTGGGTGGCGGTGAAGCAAGTGCTACAACTTGCCCAAGGGTGACCTGCAGGCTAGTGGAGGGAAGGAGCACCTTGCATCTCCTTTGCTAGAGACATATCTCCACCCTGCCACCCATATTGAAATTGAACCCATAGCCACCACTTGTGCTGACAGTTCGTTCCACACTCTCATCACCCTCTGAATGAAGACACTTCCCCTCATGTTCTCCTTAAACATTCCACCGTTCACCCTTTACCCATGACCTCTAGTTGTAGTCTCACCCAACCCCAGTGGAAAAAGCCTGCTTGCATTTACCGTATCTAAATCCTTCATAATTTTGTATTCCTCTATCAAATTTCCCCTCAATCTTCTATGTTCTAGGGAATAAAATCCTAACCTATTCAACCTTTCCCCATAACTCAGATCCTCATGTCCCAGCAACATCCTTGTAAATTTTCTCTGCTCTCTTTCAATCTTATTTACATCTTTCCTGTAGGGAGGTGACGCAAACTGTACACAATACTCCAAATTAGGCCTCACCAACGTCTTGTACAATCTCAACATAAAGTCCCAACTCCTGTACTCAAATACATTGATTTATGAAGGCCAATTTAGAAATTTAGAAAGAGCAGGCCTAGCCCATCCAATCTTCCTTTATAACAAAGGCCCTCCAGTCCCAGGAACATTTGTTTATCTGCACCCTCTGTAGCTTAATCACATCTTTCCTATAGCATTCTAACTAACAATCTATACAACTGTAACCAGACATCCCAGTTCCTATACTGAACGCCTCCAGCAAGCATACAATACACCTACTTCTTCAACTTGTCTACCTTTGTTAAAACTATCAGGGAACTACATGGATGCCATGGCCATGAAAGGTCACTACTGCCTCTACTTCCTCAGGAGGCTAAAGAAATTACCCGTTGACCCTCCCTATCCAGATGCATCATGGCTTGGTATGGTAACTGGTCTGCCCACATTCGCAAGAAAACGCAGTGAGTTGTGGACGCGGCCCAGTACATCATGGTAACCAGCCGCCCCACGTGGCACTCTGTCAAACTTTTCACTGCTTCGGTGAAGCAGCCAGCATAATCAATGATCCCACCCACCTCAGACATTCTCTCTCCTTACCCCTCCCATCAAGCAGAAGATGCAAAGGGCTGGAAGCACACACCACCAGGCTCAAGGACAGCTTCCTTCCTGCAGTTATAAAACTATGGAATGGTTCCTTAGTGCCATAAGGATAAGGAGTGGATCACTGAGGTTACCCTCCCACCTATTTGTGACATTTATCAGGAGAGTTGCCTTTGAGGACTCTTACCATCAAACCAACAATCTCTTTGACCCATTACCATCAAGAAGGAGGTACAGGAGCATCAGGACTAGGACCACCAGACTGGGTAACAGCCTCATCTCTCAGGCTGTGAGATGAATGAATACCCTGCCACCACCGAGGTCTCATCACTAGGACAGCGAGTTGTTTACTGTTTACCTGTGCTGCACTTCACTAACTGCATCTTGAATTATATATATTTTTAAAAAATATTTTACTTATGATTTTCTACAAACTACAGCATAGAAGAAAAAAAATCAGTGGTATAAATAGAAGAATCATTGCAATACAGACAAAAATAACAATAATGCATATATCAACAAATGAGCAAGTCACCCATATTAAAAATGAAAAAATAAAAAGGAAAGCACCCAACCCACCCACTATCCAACTCCAAGCCAACCATTATAAGTATAAATATTTGAAAGGACATTAGAGATAAACTTTTATCACCCCAGAGCTATACATTGTAGTAAAAAAAAATGAATAATAATAATAATTTAAAAAGCAGCCTGCTAACTAATCAAAAAAAATCAAAGAAAGCTGGAAATGCAGGATCTGACTATCAAAGGAAGAAAAAAAATACACCTGTCAATCTGGATGAGAATTATGAAAATATTCAAGAAAAGGTCCCCACACCTAATGGAACTTTATGTCTGAATTAAAAAGTGAATAGTAAATCTTTTCAAGATCTAAACAAGACATAATATCCCTAAGCCATTGAACATGGGTAGGGGGAACTACATCTCTCCACTTAAGGAGTACTGCACATCTAGCTAAAAGAGAGGCAAAAGACAATGTTTGTCGTTTAGCCAGGATCAAATGCTTGTCAGAGTCTCGAGAAATACCGAAAAGAGCAATCAAAGGATCAGGTTCCAAATGACAATTTAATATAGAAGATAAAGTTAAAAAAAATCTTTCCAAAATTTTTCCAAAGAAGGACAAGCCCAATACATATGAATAAGGGAAGCCTCACCTCCTTTGCATTTGTCACACCAGGGACTAATATCAGGATAAAACTTCGCCAGTTTGGTTTTAGACATATGAGCCCTTTTTATTCGCAGTTATTTTGTAAATAACACTATTCTTTGTATTTCTGGTGAGATGCTAACTGCATTTCATTGGCTTTGTATCTGTACTCGGCACAATGACAATGAAGTTTAATCTAATCTAATCAAAGGAAACCACATTCGCCCTGCCCAGGTAGCGTTAATGGTAGATGTTCTCAATGGTGGGAATTATATTTTATTAATTTATTTATTGTATAATATTTTGGTTTATGTGCTGTGTGGGCGATCCAGAGGAACGTGGTTTCCTTTGATTAGATTAGATTAGATTAAACTTTATTGTCATTGTGCCGAGTACAGATACAAAGCCAATGAAATGCAGTTAGCATCTGACCAGAAATGCAAAGAATAGTGTTATTTACAAAATAACTGCAAATAAAAAGTAAGTGCTACAGCACACAAATGTAAAAGTACAGAGACAGTACAATATGGGTGCAATACTGCTTAGCGCTGTGATGTGAGGTTCAGCAGGGTCACAGCCTCAGGGAAGAAACTCTTCCTGTGCCTGCTGGTGCGGGAGCGGAGGCTCCAGCAGCACCTACCAGATGGGAGGAGAGTAAAAAGTCCATGGTTAGGGTGAGATGCACCCTTGATTATGCTTTTCGCCCTGCCCAGGCAGCGTTTATGGTAGATGTTCTCAATGGTGGGCAATTGGGTGCCAACAATCTGCTGGGTTATATATAAGTACAATCAGATGACAATAAGCTTGAACCTAAGATGGATTCTTGGCGTCACAATCTACCTCGCTTTGTTCTCACTTCACATAAGATCTCATGAAAGTTGACAGTATCTGCACTGCAATTTCCCTCACTGTAACACTTTATTCTGCACTCTTTTATTGTTACACCTTGTACCTCAATGTACTGTTGTAATAAAATGATCTGTATGAACGGATGCAAGCCAAGTTTTTCGCTGTACCTTGGTACATGTGACAATAACTTAACAATTTACTATATACTTGTAACCCAAAATTTTGCTGTTCAATAGCAGTTCCTGGGGCCTTCCATTTGCTCTATATGTTGTGCCCTGGTTTAACTTCCCAAGTTACATCACTTTGCATTTTTCTACATTAAATTCCATCAGCCATTCCCTTGCCTGTTTCTCCAGCTAATCTCAGTCCTGTCGTAACCTTTGACAACCCTTCTCACTGTCCATTATACGAGGGTGATTGATAAGTTCGTGGCCTAAGGCAGAAGGAGTCAGTTTTAGAAAACCTAGCACATTTATTTTTCAACATAGCCCCCTTCTTCATGTACACACTTAGTCCAGCGGTCGTGGAGCATATGGATCCCTTCTTTGTAGAAGTCGTCCACAGCAGGGGTGATTGATAAGTTTGTGGCCTAAGGTAGAAGGAGATGAGTTATACCGCTTTCCTTACATGCACGTGCAATTCAACTCTGAGTGAAAATGCAGAAAGTTTGAAGTTAATAATTAATGTCCTTCTACCTTAGGCCATGAACTTATCAATCACCCCTGCTGTGGACCACTTTCTGGAGGTCCAAGGTACCGTATGCTCCACGACCGCTGGACTAAGTGTATAAATGTAGGAAAAACAAATGTGCTAGGTTTTCTAAAATTGACTCCTTCTACCTTAGGCCACGAACTTATCCATTACCCCTCATATGTCGTGAAATTTGTTAACTATACAGTAGCAGTATAATGAAATACATGATAAATAAATATACAGAAAAAGACTGAGTTACATTAAGTTTCATATAATTTGCATGGTAGGGGAATTAAGGGTTATGGGGAAAAGACAGGTAAGTGGAAATGAGTCCATGGTCAGATCAGCCATGATCTTATTGAATGGCGGAACAGGCTCGACAGGCCAGATGGCCTACTCCTGCTCCTATTTCTTATGTTCTTATATTAAACAACTGAGATAAAGTAAGTAGTGCAAGACAACATAAATTTAAAAAGTAGTGGGGTAGTGTTCACGAGTTCAATGTCCATTTGAGGGGAAGAAGCTGTTCCTGAATCTCTTGAGTATGTGCCTCCTCCCTGATGGTAATGAGAACAAGGCAGGCGCTCCAAGTGCTCATCCTCAACCCCAGGGGAACGGCTAAGATGGAAGGCAGCTGCAGAGCCACCAGCACTGGGCCAGACCCAGGGGATCACCGGGGTTGGAGCTGAGTGGAGAGCGCTCAGCCTGACGCCGGAGAGAAAGAACAAGTCGTCCAGGCCAGGAGGCGCCAGAGGGGCTCTCTCGCTGATTCGCCGAAGGTAGACCTTGCTCAGCGCCGCAGCGCAGATACCTTCCCGCTGGAAGTCCTTTTGCGGCTGGGCTTATTCCGCAGGCGGTGGGTTAGCCGGGCGCTTAGAGTTGGGGGAGCCGTGGGTTGAGTGTACCGCAGCGAACAGGCTGTCTGTCCATGGCCGAGGCCGGGGCCTGGGCCTGGGCCCGGGCCAGATGACGGGCTCTCGCCGTTGACGCAGTCACTGGCCGCTTGCATCAGTATAGTCCCCACCCTCTGCCTCGCCCTCTCCCTCACTGCCCAGACGTGCACCTTGACCATGGTCTCCGTCAAGACTGTCCTGTGTAGCATTGCCAGCCTCTACCTGGGCTGCTTCTCCATTTTCCTGCTGGTGGACGTTTACGCCCGACCCACCAACAACTCGGCGGCCAAGAGGGAGAAGCCGGCCGTCGGCAAGGACGAGAACGAGATCCAGCCGCCGGATCATGTGAACGGGCTCAAGTTGGAGAAGGGGGGCAACCTCAACAAGGACTTCCACCAGGAGGTCTTCCTGGGCAAGGAGATAGAGGAGTTCGAGGAAGACTCGGAACCCGTTAGGAACAGGAAAAAGTTGATTTCCATATTTGAAAAGTGAGTAATCTTTCGCATGACGCGCTTTATGGGGATGAAGAAAATGAGTGTTGCAAAACTTTATAAATGTTCAACTCCAGGTAATTGGCTGGTCATCTCTGCTCTATACTGATATCTGGGTGGGCACACACTTGTGCACCGGTTTAGAAATGTCGGTAAGTACGCGCGCCTCCTCAATAATTGATTTAATTCGCTGGCACTTTTCCGTGCTCATGCCATATCTATTGATTATCTAAATATCAAAAATAAATCCCACGAACGTTGGCCTTGGATATATTTGGTAAATAGTACTGCTGCCAAATCTTGTACCATTGTCATTCTCGGGTATTTTCAAAATTGAAAGTAAAATTTATTATCAGAGTACAAACATGTCACCACATACAACCCTCAGATTCATTTTCCTGTAGGCATACTCAATAGTCTACAGAATGGTAACTGTAAACAGGATCAATGGAAGATCAAGTAGAGCATAGAAGACAACAAACTGCAAACACAAATATAAATAAATAGCAATAAAGAATGAGAACATGAGATAAGAAGATAGAGTCCTTAGAGTAAGATTGTTGTTTGTGGGAACATCTCCATAGATGAGTGTAATTAGCTTCTTTTGTTCAAGAGCCTGATAGTTGTGGGGTAGTAACTGTTCTTGAACCTGGTGGTGTGAATCCTGAGGCTCTTGTACCTTCTACCTGAAAAGAGCATGGCCTGGGTGGTGACCATAGTTGATGGTGGATGCTGCTTTCTTAGAACAGCATTTCGTGTAGATGTGCTCAGTGGTTGGGAGGGCTTTACCCATGGTGTACTGAACCGAATCCACTATCTTTTGTAGAATTTTCTGTTCAAAGGCATTGATGTTTCCGTACCAGGCCATAATGCAGCCATGTTCTAATATACTTTCAATGCAGTTGACGTAGATCGTGAGCAGTAGAGACCCCAGACACTGATCCCTAGGACACCTCACTGGATACAGTTTCTCAACCCAAAATGAGCTACTTATTCCTACTATTTTCCTTCTTTTGCTATGTCAATTAGTTAGGTTCAATCCCTTTGCTCAGATTCTCCCTGTGCAGCAACTTGAAGGCCTTCTCAAAGTACAAATATGTCACGTGCTGTAGTATATTTTTACCCATTCTGCTAATTATAACCTCAAAGAAACTCACTTGTCAAACATGGTTTCCTTTTCAAATTCACATCTACATCCCACCAGCTCAACTGTCGTTATTTTGTAAGTTCTCTTTTGCAACAGTTGCAACAGATTACAGTAGTTTTCTACCTTCTCACTGTTTAAGTTTGCTAAGTGAAGATCTGTGGGATCTGTATTGGAATTTCTGAAACTTGGAAAATAACTAGAACATCCACTGTCTTCAAGACTGTGCCTTTCCCGGACGCCATACAGGCTGTCAGGCCACCTTTCAGTTCTGTTAATTTCATCAAGGTTTCCCTCCCAACTCACCCCACTAATGCTAATTTATTTTGGCTGTTCATTCTGTCTGGACTGTACTTCTGTGTTGTTTCCAAGAGAAATAATGCAAGATAATAGTTCATTTTCTAATTCCCCGCTATACCTTCTGCCTAAGAAATTCTCGTCATTTTTTTTGCATATCCATAGAAGCTTTTATAGACTCTGTTATTTTTCTTGTCCAGTTTGCTTTTGTCTTTTCCTTTCCCTTATTAAAACCTTTGAAAGATGTTCTTGGACAGATCCAAATGAAACACTAAAGGCAAGTCTTGTTCACACCAAGAGTGTGTGCAACGTGACAGATTAATACAAATACCAAATCATTGTTTCGAAGACAGTTGTGTTGATAATGCTGCCGCTGTTTAGATGACAGCAGTGCCATCCTAAGTGATGAGTGTTTTTGACTGGTTATTGCCTGGTACCTGAGGGCCATGAATCTTGTTGCTTCATTATGAGAGCTGGACACTGACATAATCACCAAATATCAGGCGGTAGTTGGTTGTGACCAGCAGCTTGTGGACTTCAGGAAGGGGGAAGTTGGGGGGAACACACACCAGTCCATTTCAGCAGTGGAAAGGGTGAGCATCTTCAACTTCTTGGGTACCAGCATTTCTGAAGATCTATTCTGGGCCTAACATGTTTATGCAGTTACAAAGAAGGCACAGCAGTGGCTTTACTTCGTTAGGAGATATACGGATATAGCTTGTAGATCATTCTGACTGGTCGCACCGTTGTCTTGTACGGAGATGCCAATGCACGGAATTGGGAAAAACCTGCAGAGGACTGTAAACTCAGCCAGCTCCGTCCTGGGCACCAGCCTCCCCACCGTGGAGACCTCTTCAACAGGTGATGCCTCAGGAAGGTGGCATCCATCATTAAGGACCCTCAACATCCAGCACGTGCCCTCTTCTCATTGGTACCATCAGGGAGGAGGTGCAAGAACCTGAAGGTTCACCCTCAACACTTTACAAGCAGCTTCTTGCCCTCCGCCATAGATTACTGAACAAACAATAAGCCCACGAACATTACCTCACCATCGTTTGCTCCCTTTTTGCGCTACTTAATTTAATTTTTACATATCTTTCTTATTATAATTTGCAGTATATTTTATGTATTGAATTTTAATGCTGCCACAAAACAATAAATTTCATGACATGCATCAGTGATAATAAACCGGATTCTGATTTCTTATGATCATCACCTGTTTAAGTCTGTCCTGTTTAAGACTGTTTCCAAGTCTTGTTGAAGATGATTCATCCTGGAGCATGGTTCATGTATTAATGTGTTGTTTTAATGTGGACAATCATAGCCAAATCAGGGAATTGAGATTATAACCAAAGTGATAGATTTAAAATTGCTTATGGTTGGAATTGCCGAAGGGGATGCCTGGACTACAAAAGCTGGGCAGCAATGCTGATGTGAAGAAAAGGAAGTGCGAATAGAGCCCTGAATTATGGAGAGGAAGGGGCTGGTGGGTTAAAGGGCAGGTAAAGCTTAAGAGTATGGGGGGCGGAAAATCAAAACAAAGCTTGCACATGAGGCTGAGAGTTTAAAAAGTTTTACCAAAACATCATGCCCTAGGTGAAGGTAATGGGAAGTGGAACCTGGGATCGGATTTAAGAGCAGTTTTGGATTATGGATATAAATATACAATAGTAGGATACAAGGTAGAACATGTAAGGATGTAAGCTGGAGCAGCGTGGTAGCGTAGTGGTTAGCACAACGCTTTACAGTTCTAGCGATCCGGGTTCAGTTCCCACCACTGCCTGTAAGAAGTTTGTGTGTTCTCCCCATGCTCTGTTTTCCTTCTACAGTCCGAAGATGTTCTGGTTGGTAGGTTAATTGTCATTGTAAAAATTGTCCCGTGATTAGGCGGAGCAGCTCGAAGGGCTGGAAGGGTGTATTTTGCACTGTATGTCAATAAATAAGTAAACCGATATTGGAAAAGTCAAGTGATCAGCTACATAATAAGTCTGATGGTAGATTAACTATTACTATAGACTTAAGTTGAGTCGGAAATGTTGACTGTTTACTCTTTTCTATAGATGCTGCCTGGCCTGCTGAGTTCCTCCAGCATTTCATGTGTTCAGCTTGACTTCCAACATCTGCAGATTTTCTCTTGTTTGTAATCACCTATCCAGTTGTTTTTCAAAAAGCTAAATACAGCGGATGCTGGAACTCTGAGGTTTAAAAAAAACGCAAAATGATGCTGCAAATACTCAACAGATCAGGCATTGTTCCTGGAGAGGGAAATTGACAATTTCTATTCAGTGAAATTTCACCATGTCAATTTGAAACAATTTCTCTCCTTCTCTGCAGAGTTTGCTGTTAGGCCTAATTTTCACAACTCTTGCTGAAATCATAGAACCATATTTTAATCTGATCCCATTCCTGAGTAGCTCCTTTGATTTATTTTAGAAAGTTAAGCAGATTTCTGTATTTAAATTGTGTGTTTATGGAGCCAAGAATGCAATACAAAGTCCTGGGAAGCCAGACATTCAAATATTTGTATAAGGCAAAGTTCCACAAACTTGTGATAATGAGCAGAACATGTTTTCAAGTAAGTAAAAAGCAAAATAAACTAAAAAAAATTGCAAAAAAAAACAAGATATTGGAAAAGTTAATTAACAGTGCTATTTACGGAGAGAGGAAAGACAATGTTTTAAGTCAATGATGTACGGCCATCAATCTGGGAAAACTCGATCCCTTTTGTTCGCCATTCCTGTCCTACTCAGCATTTCCAGCAGTTTTTTTCCTTCTGAATTTTAGTGCCGTTAGTAAAGGATGGGTATCAGCCAGGTCACCGGGGCTGGGAGAATTCCTTTTACACATGCCATGAGATCACCTTCATCCATGTGTAAGAAAAGATAGGGCCTCAGTTTAATATAAATACAAATAGAAAACATGGGGGCAGGCAGCAGCTGCGATGAAAAAACAATTTTAACATTTTACTTACACTTGCATTCTCGCCTGACAGTGTTGGCTGGAGCATTGGCTTAGATCTGGTGCCCACTTCTCTCTGGCAAGACTTGAACCTGTGTTTTTTTTTTCACTAAGAAGAAAGGGTGCTGACACTACAACTTACTGTCAAGACCCAGCAGAAAGAGATGGCCAATGGGCCCCTCAAACCTGCAATACTTTCCTACTTGAGCCCATGATTCTTTTAAATCCAAAAGTATATAAATCTTGATATTGATTAATCTCGTTGAGTATTGGTCCAAAAACCCATGGAATGAAGGTTTCCAAAGAATCTCGATCTTTTGAAGAAAGTGTTTTCACATTTGAATTATAAGTGGCATAATCCTTATCCTAAAAATCTGGCCCCTTATCATAGATAATCTTAGCCTGAGGAAACAGCCTTGTGGCATCCACTTAATTAATCATTCTTCAATAAGAACCTCATTCATCTAAACCCCTAAGAATAAGTCTGGTTTCCATAATATTTCGTTTGGTGGGTGGAAGCCCTTATCACTGAAATCAACTTACTGAATCTATCCTGCGGTACTTCCTAGCCAATTATATCCATCCCTGATACGGAGACCAACCTTCCACTCATTACTCCTGCAATGGCCTCGTTTCGTCCTTGCGCTGCCGCTGTTTGTAAGGAGTTCCTACGTTCTCCCCGTGACCGTGTGGGCTTCCTTGCACAATTCAAAGATGTACCGGTTGGTAGGTTAATGGTACATTGTACATTGTCCCATGATCAGGCTAGGCTTCAGTCAGTGGTTGCTGAGCAGCATGGCTTGAAGGGCCAGAAGGGTCTGTTCCATGCTGTATCTCGTGGATGGAAATCATTCAGTCCATTTGGTCCATATCGCATCTTGAGGGGTGGGGGCCAGAGACTCAATTACATTAGTCTCATTTCCCCCTTTGCCTTATTTCCCTGTATCTCTGCAGTTTATCCTCTGTCCCTCATGCCTGCCGTTAACCTATACCCAATTAGCCAGATGACGTCCAGCCATGTATTTGTGATGTGGGAGGATGCCGAGCATCCCAGAGGAAACCCACACAGCCATGGAGAGAGAATGTACGAACTTCGCCCGGAAGTCAGGATAGAAACTCGCAGTGAGGCAAAACTTGTGTGTACCTTAATCTTATTGCAATAAAGATGGCATCATTCATGCCAGCTGGTTGTCGAACCTGCTAATTAACTTTGTTTCATGAGACCCCCCCCCCCCCCACCAGAAGGCAATGGCAAACCACTGCTGTAACTTGCCTCGTACGCAGTTCCCCACTATGTCAGAGAGGCGTGGAGGGAAATCGTTTGCTAACTGCAGAAACTCCAGATGCGACGTACCTTTCCTTTCATGAGACCCAGATGTACCTCCGCACCAGTATACTATTTATTAATTTCTCTCTTTCCCTTAACAGACATTTTTCTCGTGTAAATCAACTTTTGTATCTCCTTGTCTACTTTTTGTCTTCCTGTCATCTTAGTGAGAGTCTTTTGGAAATTCCATGGTTTTTTTCCTTATTCCATTCATGGTTACATTCTCACGAAGCTTTAAATGGGGGTTTCCACTTGTAAAACTATGTTGATCTGGCCAAACCATGATATTTTTCCCCCTCTCTGATACCCTATGTTATAACTTGCTTTAAATAATAGATTCTAACACTTTGCCATCTGGCACTGGGCTCACTGCCCCCGTATAGTTCAGTTTTCTCTTTCCTGCCATTTCTTCAATAGCAGACTTACTTTTATAATCCAGTTTCCTGGGACCATTACAGAAAACAGAATTCTGGAAGGTAGCTACAACTAATACCTGCACTATGTAAGTATACGCCAGTGGGATGTTGGATCTGGTTTGGAGATTAGGTCATTTTTGAGCTTTTGTCCACTGTGCTTTTTCTTTGCCAATGTTAATTCTTCCCAATTTCTTCTTCTCATTAGATTATTATATTCCCATTATGCACTCAGTGGCCACTTTATTTGATACCTCCTGTACCTAATAACGTGGCCACTGAGTACATTTACGGTCTTCTGCGGCTGTAGCCCATCCACTTCAGGGTTTGACGTGTTGTGTGTTCAAAGATGTTCTTCAACACACCACTGTTGTAAAGCGTGGTTATTTGTGTTCCTGTTACCTTCCTGTCAGCTTGAACCAGACTGGCCATTCTCTTCTGACCTCTTAACAAGGCATTATATCACCCACAGAACTGCTGCTCACTGGCTGCTTTTCATTTGTTTTTCCATCGTTCTCTGTTGTGTGTGGAAAATCCCAGGAGATTAACAATTTCAGAGATAACTCAAACCACTCTGTCGGGTGCCAGGGTTAAAGTCACTTAGATCACTTTTCTTCCCCGTTCTTGTGTTTGCTCCGAACCTCATGACCATGTCTGCATGCTTTTATGTATTGAGTTGCTACCATCTCATTGGCTGATTAGATATTTGCATTAACGAGCTGGTGTACCTAATAAAGTGGCCTCTGAGTGTATTTGGAATGATTGTGTAGTTGACTTTGTACAGATTATTCCAATGTCTCAGCCTTTTCTTTCTTTCCTATTATTATGCCTCTATTTGAATTAACTTCCACTGCTGTCTTTTTTTGCATATTTAGAAACTCTTATAATATTTGGGTTAAAATTGGTTTTGTTTGCATGTACTGAAGTGCGTGAGATCTTCCGCCAAGTTAATGATGTTTTGCAGGATTGATAGTTGTTGTTGGATCCGGCCACAACCAAATTCCTGGCATCTTGGTGCCTGAATAAGAGAGTCTGATATATGAAATAATACTGGTCTAGGTATCAATCACGGACAGCACGAAACCACTATCCTAATGACACAACAAACACATTCATGTCAAGTTTTTCTTCTATATGTTGTATGTTTGCATTGAAAGAACATGGATGTATACAGGTGCACCCTGGATTATGCTAGGATTGTGTTCCTGACAACTGTCCATAAGTATTTCATTTCACTAAGTCCAGAGAAATTTTACAAAGATGTTGCTGGGTCTGGAGGACCTGAGTTATAAGGAAAGATTGAATAGGTTAGGACTGTATTCTTTAGAAAGTAGATTAAGAGGAGATTTGATAGTACACAAAATTGAGGGGTATAGATAGGGGAAATGCAAACAGGCTTTTTATGCTGAGGTTGGGTGGGACTACAACCAGAGGTCCTGGGTTAAGGATGAAAGGTGAGAAGTTTAAGTGGAACATGAGGGGAGACTTCTTCACGCAGAGGGTCATTCCCTTGCCTGTTTCTCCAGCTAATCTCAGTCCTGTCGTAACCTTTGACAACCCTTCTCACTGTCCATTATACGAGGGTGATTGATAAGTTCGTGGCCTAAGGCAGAAGGAGTCAGTTTTAGAAAACCTAGCACATTTATTTTTCAACATAGCCCCCTTCTTCATGTACACACTTAGTCCAGCGGTCGTGGAGCATATGGATCCCTTCTTTGTAGAAGTCGTCCACAGCAGGGGTGATTGATAAGTTTGTGGCCTAAGGTAGAAGGAGATGAGTTATACCGCTTTCCTTACATGCACGTGCAATTCAACTCTGAGTGAAAATGCAGAAAGTTTGAAGTTAATAATTAATGTCCTTCTACCTTAGGCCATGAACTTATCAATCACCCCTGCTGTGGACCACTTTCTGGAGGTCCAAGGTACCGTATGCTCCACGACCGCTGGACTAAGTGTATAAATGTAGGAAAAACAAATGTGCTAGGTTTTCTAAAATTGACTCCTTCTACCTTAGGCCACGAACTTATCCATTACCCCTCATATGTCGTGAAATTTGTTAACTATACAGTAGCAGTATAATGAAATACATGATAAATAAATATACAGAAAAAGACTGAGTTACATTAAGTTTCATATAATTTGCATGGTAGGGGAATTAAGGGTTATGGGGAAAAGACAGGTAAGTGGAAATGAGTCCATGGTCAGATCAGCCATGATCTTATTGAATGGCGGAACAGGCTCGACAGGCCAGATGGCCTACTCCTGCTCCTATTTCTTATGTTCTTATATTAAACAACTGAGATAAAGTAAGTAGTGCAAGACAACATAAATTTAAAAAGTAGTGGGGTAGTGTTCACGAGTTCAATGTCCATTTGAGGGGAAGAAGCTGTTCCTGAATCTCTTGAGTATGTGCCTCCTCCCTGATGGTAATGAGAACAAGGCAGGCGCTCCAAGTGCTCATCCTCAACCCCAGGGGAACGGCTAAGATGGAAGGCAGCTGCAGAGCCACCAGCACTGGGCCAGACCCAGGGGATCACCGGGGTTGGAGCTGAGTGGAGAGCGCTCAGCCTGACGCCGGAGAGAAAGAACAAGTCGTCCAGGCCAGGAGGCGCCAGAGGGGCTCTCTCGCTGATTCGCCGAAGGTAGACCTTGCTCAGCGCCGCAGCGCAGATACCTTCCCGCTGGAAGTCCTTTTGCGGCTGGGCTTATTCCGCAGGCGGTGGGTTAGCCGGGCGCTTAGAGTTGGGGGAGCCGTGGGTTGAGTGTACCGCAGCGAACAGGCTGTCTGTCCATGGCCGAGGCCGGGGCCTGGGCCTGGGCCCGGGCCAGATGACGGGCTCTCGCCGTTGACGCAGTCACTGGCCGCTTGCATCAGTATAGTCCCCACCCTCTGCCTCGCCCTCTCCCTCACTGCCCAGACGTGCACCTTGACCATGGTCTCCGTCAAGACTGTCCTGTGTAGCATTGCCAGCCTCTACCTGGGCTGCTTCTCCATTTTCCTGCTGGTGGACGTTTACGCCCGACCCACCAACAACTCGGCGGCCAAGAGGGAGAAGCCGGCCGTCGGCAAGGACGAGAACGAGATCCAGCCGCCGGATCATGTGAACGGGCTCAAGTTGGAGAAGGGGGGCAACCTCAACAAGGACTTCCACCAGGAGGTCTTCCTGGGCAAGGAGATAGAGGAGTTCGAGGAAGACTCGGAACCCGTTAGGAACAGGAAAAAGTTGATTTCCATATTTGAAAAGTGAGTAATCTTTCGCATGACGCGCTTTATGGGGATGAAGAAAATGAGTGTTGCAAAACTTTATAAATGTTCAACTCCAGGTAATTGGCTGGTCATCTCTGCTCTATACTGATATCTGGGTGGGCACACACTTGTGCACCGGTTTAGAAATGTCGGTAAGTACGCGCGCCTCCTCAATAATTGATTTAATTCGCTGGCACTTTTCCGTGCTCATGCCATATCTATTGATTATCTAAATATCAAAAATAAATCCCACGAACGTTGGCCTTGGATATATTTGGTAAATAGTACTGCTGCCAAATCTTGTACCATTGTCATTCTCGGGTATTTTCAAAATTGAAAGTAAAATTTATTATCAGAGTACAAACATGTCACCACATACAACCCTCAGATTCATTTTCCTGTAGGCATACTCAATAGTCTACAGAATGGTAACTGTAAACAGGATCAATGGAAGATCAAGTAGAGCATAGAAGACAACAAACTGCAAACACAAATATAAATAAATAGCAATAAAGAATGAGAACATGAGATAAGAAGATAGAGTCCTTAGAGTAAGATTGTTGTTTGTGGGAACATCTCCATAGATGAGTGTAATTAGCTTCTTTTGTTCAAGAGCCTGATAGTTGTGGGGTAGTAACTGTTCTTGAACCTGGTGGTGTGAATCCTGAGGCTCTTGTACCTTCTACCTGAAAAGAGCATGGCCTGGGTGGTGACCATAGTTGATGGTGGATGCTGCTTTCTTAGAACAGCATTTCGTGTAGATGTGCTCAGTGGTTGGGAGGGCTTTACCCATGGTGTACTGAACCGAATCCACTATCTTTTGTAGAATTTTCTGTTCAAAGGCATTGATGTTTCCGTACCAGGCCATAATGCAGCCATGTTCTAATATACTTTCAATGCAGTTGACGTAGATCGTGAGCAGTAGAGACCCCAGACACTGATCCCTAGGACACCTCACTGGATACAGTTTCTCAACCCAAAATGAGCTACTTATTCCTACTATTTTCCTTCTTTTGCTATGTCAATTAGTTAGGTTCAATCCCTTTGCTCAGATTCTCCCTGTGCAGCAACTTGAAGGCCTTCTCAAAGTACAAATATGTCACGTGCTGTAGTATATTTTTACCCATTCTGCTAATTATAACCTCAAAGAAACTCACTTGTCAAACATGGTTTCCTTTTCAAATTCACATCTACATCCCACCAGCTCAACTGTCGTTATTTTGTAAGTTCTCTTTTGCAACAGTTGCAACAGATTACAGTAGTTTTCTACCTTCTCACTGTTTAAGTTTGCTAAGTGAAGATCTGTGGGATCTGTATTGGAATTTCTGAAACTTGGAAAATAACTAGAACATCCACTGTCTTCAAGACTGTGCCTTTCCCGGACGCCATACAGGCTGTCAGGCCACCTTTCAGTTCTGTTAATTTCATCAAGGTTTCCCTCCCAACTCACCCCACTAATGCTAATTTATTTTGGCTGTTCATTCTGTCTGGACTGTACTTCTGTGTTGTTTCCAAGAGAAATAATGCAAGATAATAGTTCATTTTCTAATTCCCCGCTATACCTTCTGCCTAAGAAATTCTCGTCATTTTTTTTGCATATCCATAGAAGCTTTTATAGACTCTGTTATTTTTCTTGTCCAGTTTGCTTTTGTCTTTTCCTTTCCCTTATTAAAACCTTTGAAAGATGTTCTTGGACAGATCCAAATGAAACACTAAAGGCAAGTCTTGTTCACACCAAGAGTGTGTGCAACGTGACAGATTAATACAAATACCAAATCATTGTTTCGAAGACAGTTGTGTTGATAATGCTGCCGCTGTTTAGATGACAGCAGTGCCATCCTAAGTGATGAGTGTTTTTGACTGGTTATTGCCTGGTACCTGAGGGCCATGAATCTTGTTGCTTCATTATGAGAGCTGGACACTGACATAATCACCAAATATCAGGCGGTAGTTGGTTGTGACCAGCAGCTTGTGGACTTCAGGAAGGGGGAAGTTGGGGGGAACACACACCAGTCCATTTCAGCAGTGGAAAGGGTGAGCATCTTCAACTTCTTGGGTACCAGCATTTCTGAAGATCTATTCTGGGCCTAACATGTTTATGCAGTTACAAAGAAGGCACAGCAGTGGCTTTACTTCGTTAGGAGATATACGGATATAGCTTGTAGATCATTCTGACTGGTCGCACCGTTGTCTTGTACGGAGATGCCAATGCACGGAATTGGGAAAAACCTGCAGAGGACTGTAAACTCAGCCAGCTCCGTCCTGGGCACCAGCCTCCCCACCGTGGAGACCTCTTCAACAGGTGATGCCTCAGGAAGGTGGCATCCATCATTAAGGACCCTCAACATCCAGCACGTGCCCTCTTCTCATTGGTACCATCAGGGAGGAGGTGCAAGAACCTGAAGGTTCACCCTCAACACTTTACAAGCAGCTTCTTGCCCTCCGCCATAGATTACTGAACAAACAATAAGCCCACGAACATTACCTCACCATCGTTTGCTCCCTTTTTGCGCTACTTAATTTAATTTTTACATATCTTTCTTATTATAATTTGCAGTATATTTTATGTATTGAATTTTAATGCTGCCACAAAACAATAAATTTCATGACATGCATCAGTGATAATAAACCGGATTCTGATTTCTTATGATCATCACCTGTTTAAGTCTGTCCTGTTTAAGACTGTTTCCAAGTCTTGTTGAAGATGATTCATCCTGGAGCATGGTTCATGTATTAATGTGTTGTTTTAATGTGGACAATCATAGCCAAATCAGGGAATTGAGATTATAACCAAAGTGATAGATTTAAAATTGCTTATGGTTGGAATTGCCGAAGGGGATGCCTGGACTACAAAAGCTGGGCAGCAATGCTGATGTGAAGAAAAGGAAGTGCGAATAGAGCCCTGAATTATGGAGAGGAAGGGGCTGGTGGGTTAAAGGGCAGGTAAAGCTTAAGAGTATGGGGGGCGGAAAATCAAAACAAAGCTTGCACATGAGGCTGAGAGTTTAAAAAGTTTTACCAAAACATCATGCCCTAGGTGAAGGTAATGGGAAGTGGAACCTGGGATCGGATTTAAGAGCAGTTTTGGATTATGGATATAAATATACAATAGTAGGATACAAGGTAGAACATGTAAGGATGTAAGCTGGAGCAGCGTGGTAGCGTAGTGGTTAGCACAACGCTTTACAGTTCTAGCGATCCGGGTTCAGTTCCCACCACTGCCTGTAAGAAGTTTGTGTGTTCTCCCCATGCTCTGTTTTCCTTCTACAGTCCGAAGATGTTCTGGTTGGTAGGTTAATTGTCATTGTAAAAATTGTCCCGTGATTAGGCGGAGCAGCTCGAAGGGCTGGAAGGGTGTATTTTGCACTGTATGTCAATAAATAAGTAAACCGATATTGGAAAAGTCAAGTGATCAGCTACATAATAAGTCTGATGGTAGATTAACTATTACTATAGACTTAAGTTGAGTCGGAAATGTTGACTGTTTACTCTTTTCTATAGATGCTGCCTGGCCTGCTGAGTTCCTCCAGCATTTCATGTGTTCAGCTTGACTTCCAACATCTGCAGATTTTCTCTTGTTTGTAATCACCTATCCAGTTGTTTTTCAAAAAGCTAAATACAGCGGATGCTGGAACTCTGAGGTTTAAAAAAAACGCAAAATGATGCTGCAAATACTCAACAGATCAGGCATTGTTCCTGGAGAGGGAAATTGACAATTTCTATTCAGTGAAATTTCACCATGTCAATTTGAAACAATTTCTCTCCTTCTCTGCAGAGTTTGCTGTTAGGCCTAATTTTCACAACTCTTGCTGAAATCATAGAACCATATTTTAATCTGATCCCATTCCTGAGTAGCTCCTTTGATTTATTTTAGAAAGTTAAGCAGATTTCTGTATTTAAATTGTGTGTTTATGGAGCCAAGAATGCAATACAAAGTCCTGGGAAGCCAGACATTCAAATATTTGTATAAGGCAAAGTTCCACAAACTTGTGATAATGAGCAGAACATGTTTTCAAGTAAGTAAAAAGCAAAATAAACTAAAAAAAATTGCAAAAAAAAACAAGATATTGGAAAAGTTAATTAACAGTGCTATTTACGGAGAGAGGAAAGACAATGTTTTAAGTCAATGATGTACGGCCATCAATCTGGGAAAACTCGATCCCTTTTGTTCGCCATTCCTGTCCTACTCAGCATTTCCAGCAGTTTTTTTCCTTCTGAATTTTAGTGCCGTTAGTAAAGGATGGGTATCAGCCAGGTCACCGGGGCTGGGAGAATTCCTTTTACACATGCCATGAGATCACCTTCATCCATGTGTAAGAAAAGATAGGGCCTCAGTTTAATATAAATACAAATAGAAAACATGGGGGCAGGCAGCAGCTGCGATGAAAAAACAATTTTAACATTTTACTTACACTTGCATTCTCGCCTGACAGTGTTGGCTGGAGCATTGGCTTAGATCTGGTGCCCACTTCTCTCTGGCAAGACTTGAACCTGTGTTTTTTTTTACACTAAGAAGAAAGGGTGCTGACACTACAACTTACTGTCAAGACCCAGCAGAAAGAGATGGCCAATGGGCCCCTCAAACCTGCAATACTTTCCTACTTGAGCCCATGATTCTTTTAAATCCAAAAGTATATAAATCTTGATATTGATTAATCTCGTTGAGTATTGGTCCAAAAACCCATGGAATGAAGGTTTCCAAAGAATCTCGATCTTTTGAAGAAAGTGTTTTCACATTTGAATTATAAGTGGCATAATCCTTATCCTAAAAATCTGGCCCCTTATCATAGATAATCTTAGCCTGAGGAAACAGCCTTGTGGCATCCACTTAATTAATCATTCTTCAATAAGAACCTCATTCATCTAAACCCCTAAGAATAAGTCTGGTTTCCATAATATTTCGTTTGGTGGGTGGAAGCCCTTATCACTGAAATCAACTTACTGAATCTATCCTGCGGTACTTCCTAGCCAATTATATCCATCCCTGATACGGAGACCAACCTTCCACTCATTACTCCTGCAATGGCCTCGTTTCGTCCTTGCGCTGCCGCTGTTTGTAAGGAGTTCCTACGTTCTCCCCGTGACCGTGTGGGCTTCCTTGCACAATTCAAAGATGTACCGGTTGGTAGGTTAATGGTACATTGTACATTGTCCCATGATCAGGCTAGGCTTCAGTCAGTGGTTGCTGAGCAGCATGGCTTGAAGGGCCAGAAGGGTCTGTTCCATGCTGTATCTCGTGGATGGAAATCATTCAGTCCATTTGGTCCATATCGCATCTTGAGGGGTGGGGGCCAGAGACTCAATTACATTAGTCTCATTTCCCCCTTTGCCTTATTTCCCTGTATCTCTGCAGTTTATCCTCTGTCCCTCATGCCTGCCGTTAACCTATACCCAATTAGCCAGATGACGTCCAGCCATGTATTTGTGATGTGGGAGGATGCCGAGCATCCCAGAGGAAACCCACACAGCCATGGAGAGAGAATGTACGAACTTCGCCCGGAAGTCAGGATAGAAACTCGCAGTGAGGCAAAACTTGTGTGTACCTTAATCTTATTGCAATAAAGATGGCATCATTCATGCCAGCTGGTTGTCGAACCTGCTAATTAACTTTGTTTCATGAGACCCCCCCCCCCCCACCAGAAGGCAATGGCAAACCACTGCTGTAACTTGCCTCGTACGCAGTTCCCCACTATGTCAGAGAGGCGTGGAGGGAAATCGTTTGCTAACTGCAGAAACTCCAGATGCGACGTACCTTTCCTTTCATGAGACCCAGATGTACCTCCGCACCAGTATACTATTTATTAATTTCTCTCTTTCCCTTAACAGACATTTTTCTCGTGTAAATCAACTTTTGTATCTCCTTGTCTACTTTTTGTCTTCCTGTCATCTTAGTGAGAGTCTTTTGGAAATTCCATGGTTTTTTTCCTTATTCCATTCATGGTTACATTCTCACGAAGCTTTAAATGGGGGTTTCCACTTGTAAAACTATGTTGATCTGGCCAAACCATGATATTTTTCCCCCTCTCTGATACCCTATGTTATAACTTGCTTTAAATAATAGATTCTAACACTTTGCCATCTGGCACTGGGCTCACTGCCCCCGTATAGTTCAGTTTTCTCTTTCCTGCCATTTCTTCAATAGCAGACTTACTTTTATAATCCAGTTTCCTGGGACCATTACAGAAAACAGAATTCTGGAAGGTAGCTACAACTAATACCTGCACTATGTAAGTATACGCCAGTGGGATGTTGGATCTGGTTTGGAGATTAGGTCATTTTTGAGCTTTTGTCCACTGTGCTTTTTCTTTGCCAATGTTAATTCTTCCCAATTTCTTCTTCTCATTAGATTATTATATTCCCATTATGCACTCAGTGGCCACTTTATTTGATACCTCCTGTACCTAATAACGTGGCCACTGAGTACATTTACGGTCTTCTGCGGCTGTAGCCCATCCACTTCAGGGTTTGACGTGTTGTGTGTTCAAAGATGTTCTTCAACACACCACTGTTGTAAAGCGTGGTTATTTGTGTTCCTGTTACCTTCCTGTCAGCTTGAACCAGACTGGCCATTCTCTTCTGACCTCTTAACAAGGCATTATATCACCCACAGAACTGCTGCTCACTGGCTGCTTTTCATTTGTTTTTCCATCGTTCTCTGTTGTGTGTGGAAAATCCCAGGAGATTAACAATTTCAGAGATAACTCAAACCACTCTGTCGGGTGCCAGGGTTAAAGTCACTTAGATCACTTTTCTTCCCCGTTCTTGTGTTTGCTCCGAACCTCATGACCATGTCTGCATGCTTTTATGTATTGAGTTGCTACCATCTCATTGGCTGATTAGATATTTGCATTAACGAGCTGGTGTACCTAATAAAGTGGCCTCTGAGTGTATTTGGAATGATTGTGTAGTTGACTTTGTACAGATTATTCCAATGTCTCAGCCTTTTCTTTCTTTCCTATTATTATGCCTCTATTTGAATTAACTTCCACTGCTGTCTTTTTTTGCATATTTAGAAACTCTTATAATATTTGGGTTAAAATTGGTTTTGTTTGCATGTACTGAAGTGCGTGAGATCTTCCGCCAAGTTAATGATGTTTTGCAGGATTGATAGTTGTTGTTGGATCCGGCCACAACCAAATTCCTGGCATCTTGGTGCCTGAATAAGAGAGTCTGATATATGAAATAATACTGGTCTAGGTATCAATCACGGACAGCACGAAACCACTATCCTAATGACACAACAAACACATTCATGTCAAGTTTTTCTTCTATATGTTGTATGTTTGCATTGAAAGAACATGGATGTATACAGGTGCACCCTGGATTATGCTAGGATTGTGTTCCTGACAACTGTCCATAAGTATTTCATTTCACTAAGTCCAGAGAAATTTTACAAAGATGTTGCTGGGTCTGGAGGACCTGAGTTATAAGGAAAGATTGAATAGGTTAGGACTGTATTCTTTAGAAAGTAGATTAAGAGGAGATTTGATAGTACACAAAATTGAGGGGTATAGATAGGGGAAATGCAAACAGGCTTTTTATGCTGAGGTTGGGTGGGACTACAACCAGAGGTCCTGGGTTAAGGATGAAAGGTGAGAAGTTTAAGTGGAACATGAGGGGAGACTTCTTCACGCAGAGGGTCATGAGAGTGTGGAATGAACTGCTAGCACAGTTGGTGCATGCAAGCTCAATTTCAACGTTTAAGAGAAGTTTGTATTTGAACATGGATGGGAGAGGTATGGAGGACTATGTGCAGGTCAATGGAAATAGGCAGGCTAAATGGTTTTAGCATGGACTAGATGGGCTGAAGGGTCTTTCTGTGCTGTATTTCTCTATGACTGTAATTATCGCTCTAGCACTTATCTGCAATTAAATTGGGTAAAGCGTTTCAAAACATCAACTGTTTATTCCTCTCCATAGCCGTTACCTAACCTGCTGAATTCTTCCAGCTTTTTGTGAGTGTTGCTCTGGATTTCCAGTATCTGCAGAATCTTTCTTTCTTTTTAAATCTTTTTATTGAGTAAGTATACAAAAAAGGTAAGCCATATAAACATTAATACAATGTTAAAGTATAATAAAATTCCAAAAGATAACAATACCAAAAAGAAAATACTACAAACAATGTAATTTAAGCATAAGAAACCAAGATAACATAATAGTATACTAGATTTTATATATATCAATGGAAAAAAAGAAAAAAAAACCCCAAAAAAAAACCCACCGTGCAACTAACTAAAAGCAAAGCAAAGCAATGGGCTAACTTGAAACCAAACAGAGTTAACCTTAAAATCACGTCCTCAATCCCGACCTCCATTAAAACAGTGAAAAAAAAACAAGAAGGGTAAATATTACATTAAATGAAAATATCGAATAAAAGGTCCCCAAATCTGTTCAAATTTAAATGAAGAATCATAAAGGTTACTTCTAATTTTCTCCAGATTCAAACATAAAATCGTCTGAGAAAACCAAAAAAAGGTAGTTGGAGCATTAAGCTCTTTCCAATGTTGTAAAATACATCTTTTCGCCATTAAAGTAAGAAATGCAATCATTCTACGGGCTGAAGGGGAAAGATTACTAGAAATTTTAGGTAGTCCAAAGATAGCAGTAATAAGGTGAGGAGAGATATCTATATTTAATACCTTAGAAATAATATTGAAAATATCTCTCCAAAAAGTTTCCAAAGTAGGGCAAGACCAAAACATATGAGTTAAAGAGGCTATCTGCCCCGAACATCTATCACAGAAAGGATTAATATGCGAGTAAAAACGCGCTAACTTATCTTTGGACATATGTGCTCTATGCACCACTTTAAATTGAATTAGGGAATGTTTAGCACAAATAGAGGAAGTATTAACTAATTGTAAAATCTGCCCCCAATCATCCACAGAAATGGTAAGCCCCAATTCCTGTTCCCAATCTACCCTAATCTTATCAAATGGAGCTTTCCTGAGTTTCATAATAATATTATAAATCATAGCCGATGCACCTTTCTGACATGGATTAAGGTTAATTATCGAATCTAAAATATATATAGGAGGAAGCATTGGAAAGGAAGGAAGTATAGTACTTAGAAAATTTCTAACTTGTAAATATCTAAAAAAATGTATTCTTGATAGGTTATATTTATTAGATAATTGTTCAAAAGACATAAGGGAACCATCTAAAAATAAATCCAAAAACCGTAAAATACCCTTAGTCTTCCAAGTTTGAAAAGCGCGATCCGTAAAAGAGGGAGGAAAAAATATGTTACCTAAAATAGGAATCGCTAACCCGAATTGATTAAGATCAAAAAATTTTCTGAATTGAAACCAAATACGCAAAGCATATTTAACGATCGGGTTAGAGACCTGCTTAAGGCGTTTCGAATCAAAAGGAAGAGATGAACCTAAAATAGAACCAAGTGTATAACCCTGAACAGATTGTAATTCCAATGCTACCCATTTAGGAATAGATAGTATATCCCGGTCAAGTAACCAAAATTTCATATGTCGAATATTAATAGCCCAATAATAAAATCTAAAGTTAGGTAATGCTAAACCTCCATCTCTCTTAGCTTTCTGTAAATGTATTTTACCCAGTCTCGGATTCTTATTCTGCCAAATAAATGAAGAAATTTTAGAGTCGACTTTATCAAAAAAAGATTTAGGAACGAAAATTGGTAATGCCTGAAACACATATAAAAATTTTGGCAAAAAAAACATCTTAACTGCATTAATACGACCAATCAAAGTTAAATATAAAGGAAACCATTTAGATGAAAGTTGAGTAATATGGTCTATTAATGGTAAAAAGTTAGTCTTAAATAAATCTTTATGTTTACAAGTAATTTTAATCCCAAGATATGAAAGGTAATTATTAATCAATTTAAATGGAAATTTATAATATAAGGGAAGATGTTTATTAATCGGAAAAAGTTCACTCTTACTAAGATTTAATTTATAACCTGAGAAAAGACCAAATTGTGCTAATAACTCTAAAACAGCAGGAATAGATCTCTCAGGATTAGAAATATATAAAAGTAAATCATCAGCATAGAGTGATAATTTATGGGACTTTAATCCCCGAGTTATCCCAGTAATATTTGAAGATTCTCGAATAGCAATTGCAAGAGGTTCTAATGCAATATCAAATAATAGGGGACTAAGAGGACAGCCTTGTCGAGTACCACGAAAGAGAGGAAAAAAAGGTGAGTTTAAAGAGTTAGTACGAACCGAGGCTACAGGGGAGTGATATAACAGTTTAATCCAGGATATAAATTTCAGGCTAAAATTAAACATTTCAAGCACCTTAAATAAATAAGGCCATTCTACTCTATCAAAAGCTTTCTCGGCATCTAAAGAAATAACACACTCAGAAACATTTTGTGAGGGAGTATAAACGATATTTAACAATGTACGAATATTATAAAAAGAGTAACGACCTTTAATAAAACCCGTTTGGTCTTCCGAAATAATAGAAGGAAGTACTTTTTCTAGTCTATTTGCTAATAACTTAGAAAAAACTTTAGAATCAACATTTAATAAAGATATTGGTCTATAAGATGCACATTGAGCAGGGTCTTTATCCTTCTTTAGTATTAAAGAAATTGATGCTCTATTAAAAGATTCCGGAAGTTTACCAAGTTTCAAAGAAGCCTCAAAAACCTTATAGAGCCAAGGAATCAATAAAGAAGCAAAACATTTATAAAATTCAACGGTAAACCCATCAGGGCCAGGAGCTTTCCCCAGATTCATAGAAAAAAATAACATTCTTAATCTCATCCATTGTAATGGAAGTATCTAATAAAGAAGACATATCCTGTGAAATCTGAGGAAAGTCTAACTTATCTAAAAAATCATTCATATATTTAGAATCTCGAGGAGACTCTGATTGATATAAAGAAGAATAAAAATCACAAAAGGTTTGATTAATCCCCACATGATCCAATATCAATCGATCATTTTGGTTATAAATCTGATTGATTTGAGATTTAACATAATTAGATTTCAATTGATTAGCCAGCAGCTTGCCAATTTTATCACTGTGAACATAAAAATCACTTCTTGTTTTCTTTAATTGGTTTACAATCGAGGACGAGAGTAGTAAACTGTGTTCCATTTGAAGTTCAGTTCTTTGTTTGTATAGCTCCTCAGAAGGAGCCATAACATATTTCTTATCAATTTCTTTAATCTTGTCCACAATTGCCATCTCCTCCTGCTTCTGTTTCTTCCTCAAAGCAACGGAATACGAAATAATCTGACCCCGAATATAGGCTTTAAAAGTGTCCCAAAGAGTGTTAATCGAAATATCTTCTGTATGGTTAATTATAAAAAAAAGCTCAATCTGTTCATTCATAAAATTAACAAAGTCCGAGTCCTGAAGCAACAGCGAATTAAAACGCCATTGTCTATTGTTTGGTATATTGGCCATAATTTTAATAGAAAGCTTAAGTGGAGCATGATCCGAAATGGTTATAGAATCATAATCACATTTAATCACTGAAGGAATGAGACGAGAATCAATAAAAAAAATAATCAATTCTTGAATAGGAATGATGAACATGTGAAAAAAAGGAAAAATCTTTTTCCTGAGGATGCAGAAAACGCCAAATATCCGTCGACCCAGAATCAGAAAGGAAAAAATTAATCAAATTTGCAGATTTATTAGGTAAAGTCCGTAAAGGAGCCGAACGGTCCAAAGCTGGAGATAAACAGGTATTAAGATCTCCGCCCCAAATCAATGAAAACTCGTTCAAATTCGGAAGCTGATCAAACAATGATTTATAAAATTCCGGACAATCCATATTAGGAGCATAAACATTAACCAAAACTACTTTTTTATTAAATAGTAAACCACTAACCAATAAAAATCTACCATTCGGATCAGAGATAATATCCTGTTGTATAAAAGTAACTGAGGAATCTATAAAAATAGAGACGCCTCGAATCTTAGCATTGGAGTTCGAATGAAATTGTTGTTCCTTCCAGAATTTGAAAAAACGTAGTCTGTCCCCCCTCCGTACATGGGTCTCTTGTAAAAATAAAATTTGTGCTTTAAGTCTCCGGAACACTTTAAAAACTTTTTTTCTTTTAATAGGATGATTAAGACCATTAGTATTCCAGGAGACAAAATTAATAATAGACTCCATAAATCCTAAAGTCAACCCACAACAAGGAGGATTGACAATAGGCGCGACCCACAAACCCGGAGAGGAAACAGAACATACAAAAGATACCGGGGAAAAGGACGCAACCAGTACTTCAATAATGTATATAGCCCAAAGAAAAACAAACTAAAACGTGAAGCCCCTCCCGCCACCCCCCAGCCCAAGACCCCAAGGCAAAATCTAAAGCAGACCCGCCAGAAAGAAGCAAGCGCTAAAACTACCCCCATGACTTCCGGTATACGCTCCCTAAAAAAAAGGTATAAATATGAAAAGGATCAGCTAATTGTAAAACAGTAAAAAAAAAGTAAAAAAAAGTTAACTCAATTAGAATACACACAGAACAGAACAAAAGCCGGAAAATATATATTAAAAAAAACCACAATAAACCTCAAACTCATGAATAGACACAGCAACAAAAAAAAATAGGATTATTAACATAAAGTGATTATAGAAAGCAAAACAGAATAAAATTTAAACAAAAACTACAAAATTTAAGGCCGCACAGGAAATACGTAAGATGACAAAAGGGAAGTAACCACCCAGAATCCCCTGGGAAAAGAAAGAAATGACGCAGTTAAAAAGAAAGTTTAGTAGCCATATTAAGAAATCGAAAGTAAACTTTTCTGCCCAAATAGGGCACAGAAAAGTTAAAACCAACCAATTCACAGCCTCCGATCGACGGAGAAAATTAAAAAGAAAGCAATTAAGATGTTGGAGATGAGAGTTGATCCAGATAACTCTGGGCATCCGATGGAGAATCAAAAAAACGAAGGGCTCCATCTGCCATGCGAATCCTTAGACGTGCAGGGTACAGCAGCGCTGGTCTTAAATCCATCTTATAGAATTCCGACATCACGGATCTGTAACGGACCCGTTGGTCCCAGATTGGTTTACTGAAATCTTCCACGAATCGGAACTTAAGATCCGAAAAATCAATGAAACCTTTAGATCGAGCGAATCGAAACAGTCTCTCCTTGTCTTGAAAGTAATGAAAACGTAAGATAACATGCCTAGGTCTATCTGACCTAGACGAGTATGATGGGATTCTGTGAACACGATCCAGTAGCGGTGGTTGGTCAGGAAATACAGTAGGGAATGCATCTTTTAAAAGTTGGGAGAAATATTTCATGGGGTTGTTACCTTCAGCGGCTTCCCTCACGCCAATCATTCGTAAATTCTGCCGTCGCATTCTAGATTCCAAGTCAGAGTTTTTAAAAGTCAAAAAGTCAAGTTTCTTCTTCATTACATTAATTGTTTCTTCGATTTTCCCCATCTTAAGCTCACTTTGTTGCGCGAATTTTTGAAGATCAGATATAGCCGACTGATGTTCCGCAATACATGTTTGCATCTTATCAATTAAAGCGGCAATTTTCTGGAAATTAGTTGAGATTTCCGTATGAATCAGGTCTTTAACAGGGCCTGCAATTTCCGCACGAATCATCTCCCTAACAGAGGTTGAGATTTCCCTCTGAATTAACTCCGATATCGCTTTCAAAGTCACCGGTGATTCAGTCGGAGGGAGATCCGTAGCTTTCGGTTTAACCGGAGGTTTACCATCCTTGCCGTCTTTCTCGTTCTTAGACATAGCAGATCTAAGTTCCATCCAGTTGTCGGAGAATTCAGTTTAATTCAAAGTATTGTAAGAGTTGATGCCTTAATGGTTAATTAAAGTATAGCTGACCATAGAGAAAAAAAACTCAGAGGTAATGGAGCGAGTCAAGAACGCGACTTCACTCCATGAGCGCTACCGGAAGTCTGCAGAATCTTAAATGCAAGAAATTTTGCAGATGCTGGAACACACAAAATGCTGAAGAAACTCAGCAGGTCAGGCAGCACTTATGGAAATGAGCAAACAGTTGACGTTTCGGACTGAGACCCTTCATCAGGTCTGGCTTGGCTCCTGTTCGTTGCCTGAAACGGCCAGAAGATAATACATGATTGCAATGATTGTAAGTTTGTAAATTGTCACATTGATTCGGGTAGAGATATTTCTTGTCAATGTGGATCAGGACCTTTCCAATAAATAGTTTTGCTTGTGGGGAGGTGGGGGGAAGCATGAAGAAAGATAAGGAAACAAGGACATCCCTAATGAAGGGGGAGGTACAGATGGAGTGGACCAGGATGTAGTCCAGGGGTGAGAAAGGTTGTAGTTTGGGGATATGTAAGCTGGGAACACAGAATATTCTTTACTGTTGTGATGAACTGAACAAAGGAATGCCTTACCTGTCGAACAGGAAATTGACTTTCTAAAACAAGATATTGAGTGGGTAAACAACAGGAATCCTGCAGATGCTGGAAATTCAAGCAACATACATCAAAGTTGCTGGTGAACGCAGCAGGCCAAGCAGCATCTATAGGAAGAGGTGCAGTCGACGTTTCAGGCCGAGACCCTTCGTCAGGACTGCACCTCTTCCTATAGATGCTGCTTGGCCTGCTGCGTTCACCAGCAATATTGAGTGGGTGATTGTTTTGCAGTTACTACCCCAGGACAGGATGGACTGGAGACAGGACGCCTGCCCTGGACGTGTGGGTGGGATATAGATGAGGAGGGAGGAACGGCAACACTTGCGGGTGGGCTGTCCCCAGCACATCCATGGGCGTGTTGGTTGTTAATGTAAATGATGCAATTCATGGTGTGCTAACATATGTACATGCGATAAATAAATCTGAATATTGGCACTATTACTGCCAAGCCACATGCTAAACATACCATCCTGTCGGCTTGCAAATCAGATAGCAGGCGACTTGGTAACTTCCCGGCTAACCTCAACTCCAGAGTCCTGTGTATCTGTAGTAACATCTCACTCCTCATCAACTCCTGCCATAAAAATGACACTACTTCCACACCCTTTGAGAAAAAGCTCAAAATCTCAAAGCTCAGAAGAACAGTTCACTCCTTATCTTAAAGATTCCATCATCATTTTTGAACAGCACTCCCTTACTGTTAGATTCTCCATGAGATTTATCCTCTGCTGTTCCTTAACCATTGAGCTCCCTCAGGGTTTTCTGCTTCAATTTAGTTCTGTTTAAAGTTCCATGAAACAAACCAGGCCTGTTTGACCTGTTCTTCAAACAATTGCCTATTGCTGGTAATAAATCTTCCCTTGAATTTCTTTCATACTTTAACATTATAGAAGTAAGGAGATGAAAACTTGCACAATGCTCCAGACAACAGGAATTCTGCAGATGCTGGAAATTCAAGCAACACACATAAAAGTCGCTGGTGAACGCAGCAGGCCAGGCAGCATCTCTAGGAAGAGGTACAGTCAACGTTTCAGGCGGAGACCCTTCATCAGGACTAACTGAAGGAAGAGTGAGTAAGGGATTTGAAAGTTGGAGGGGGCGGGGGAGATCTGAAATGATAGGAGAAGACAGGAGGGGGAGGGATGGAGCCAAGAGCTGGACAGGTGATTGGCAAAAGAGATATGAGAGGATCATGGGACAGGAGGTCCGGGAAGAAAGACAAGGTGGGGGGGACCCAGAGGATGGGCAAGGGGTATATTCAGAGGGACAGAGGGAGAAAAAGGAGAGTGAGAGAAAGAATGTGTGTATAAAAATAAGTAACAGATGGGATATGAGGGGGAGGGGGGGGATTAGTGGAAGTTAGAGAAGTCGATGTTCATGCCATCAGGTTGGAGGCCTCCTCTACTGTATCTGATATGTCTATCCACGGCCTCCTCTACTGTAAAGATGAAGCCACACTCAGGTTGGAGGAACAACACCTTATATTCCGTCTGGGTAGCCTCCAACCTGATGGCATGAACATCGACTTCTCTAACTTCCGCTAATGCCCCACCTCCCCCTCGTACCCCATCTGTTACTTATTTTTATACACACATTCTTTCTCTCACTCTCCTTTTTCTCCCTCTGTCCCTCTGAATATACCCCTTGCCCATCCTCTGGGTCCCCCCCACCTTGTCATTCTTCCCGGACCTCCTGTCCCATGATCCTCTCGTATCCCTTTTGCCTATCACCTGTCCAGCTCTTGGCTTCATCCCTCCCCCTCCTGTCTTCTCCTATCATTTTGGATCTCCCCCTCCCCCTCCAACTTTCAAATCCCTTACTCACTCTTCCTTCAGTTAGTCCTGACGAAGGGTCTCAGCTTGAAACGTCAACTGCACCTCTTCCTAGAGATGCTGCCTGGCCTGCTGCGTTCACCAACAACTTTTACAATGCTCCAGATGTCATCTCATGAATGCTCTGTATAGTAGAAGCATGAGCTTTCTGCTTCATTGCCTCCAGCAAAAAGTGATAACTTCCTGTTAGGTTTCCTAATTTCTTTACATGCAAACTAACCTTTGTAGGTCATGTAATAGGACACTCAGATCTCTCAGCAGTGCTCTGCCAGTTAATGTTTACTGACAAAGTCCATACTGTAATCGCCAGAGCTTTTACCATTTACTTCACCTGTGTATAATCCCTTCACTCCCATAAGACATAGGAGCAGAATTCGGTCCATCGAGTCTGCTCCGTCAATCAATCATGGATGATTTATTATCCCCCTCAACCCCATTCTCCTGCCACCTTCCCAATAACCGTTGACGTTCTGACTAATCAAGAACCTATCAACCTCTGTTTTAAATGTACTCAATGACTTGGGCTCTACTGCTGCCCTTGCAATGAATTTCACAGATTTACCATCTTCTGGCTAAAGAAATTCCTTTCTCACCTGTTTTAAATAGGTGTCCCTCTATTCTGAGGCTGTGCCCTTTGGTCCTAGACTCGCCCACTAACAGAAATATCCTGAAGTTGAAAAAAGATGGAGGTCTCGCTTTGCCTAATTTAAGAATGTCTTACTGGGCTATTAATGTGCGATACATGTCCTTTTGGTTACATTGGGTTGATAAGAATGATCGGCCAATTTGGGTAGACTTGGAATTGAAAGCTATGAAAGTTTTATTTAACCTTGTTATTGGGAGCTGCTTTACCTATACAATTAACTAGTTACTAATTTAAATTTATACCCTGTGATTAAGCATTCTTTACAAATTTGGCTCCAGTTCCACAATTTTTTAATATTAAAAAATTTAAACTTTGTAGTCTAATTTATCAAAATTACTTTTTTAAGCCTTCTTTGATCCAATTTTTTTACTTTGGAAAAATAAAGGTATTAATTCTTTTTTGGGTTTATTTAAAGAAGATAGACTGATGTCTTTTGAACCATTAGTTGATAAATATTCTCTTTCTTACTCACACTTTTTACAATACCTTCAAGTTTGACATTTCTTACAAAAATATTTAAGTAATTTTCCTTACATATTGGATGCTGACCTGTTAGATACTATTATGAGTATGAACCCTTCGATAAAGGATTCCATTGGAAGAATTTATAATTTACTATTACAATGGGATAAGCATCCTTTATTTAAGATGAAACAAGACTGGGGAAAGGAACTTAACTTGACTTTTATGACGGAGGATTGGATGCGGATTCTGAAGCTGGTTAACTCTTCTACGATCTGTGCTAGTCACTCGCTGATTCAATTTAAAATTTTACATCGTTACCATTTGTCGAAGGAGAGGTTGTCTAAAATATTCCCTAACGTTGATAGTTTTTGTGATAGATGTGAAACTGAGACAGCTACAGTGACGCACATGTTTTGGTCCTGTTCTATACTGGAACAGTTCTGGAAGTCAGTTTTTTCTACAATTTCTAAAGCACTTAAAATTACTTTACAACCTAACAAATTAACTGTGCTTTTTGGAATAATTCCTCAAAATATCCGTGGTATCTCTGTGTCTGACCAACATGTTATTGCATTTGTTACATTGATAGCTAGGAGGGTCATTTTGTTGAAGTGGAAGGATAGATCAGCTCGCACTTTGTCACAATGGTTCTCTCAAGCGATGCTATGTCTTAGTTTGGAGAAAATTAGAAGTTGAACCTTTGAACCTATGTTTGATTTTGAGAAAAGATGGTGTTCATTTGCTCGTTATTATAATTTGAGTTAATTGATAGATTTCCTCCACGATCTAATTGTAAATTTTTGGGGTTTTTTTTTGCTGGTGGTTTGACGTTTATCTTTAGAAGCTTTTGTATGACGCATGGCTCCAGGGTTGAACACCTAATGGGGGTTTTTTTTCCTCACTTTTTCTTGCTAGTAGGGGTATTTTTCCTCTTTTTTTTTAATCACCAAAATTTTTTTCAATCTTCATAATGTTTTTTTCTTGAGACATTGTAAGTGTTGTTTACTTCGATGTATTGTAAATTTTGGATAATAATGAAAAGATTTGAAAAGAAAGGAAAGAAATATCCTCTCCACATCCAGTATATCTAGGTCATTCGATATTGGATAGGTTTCAGTGAGCCCCCCCCCCCAATGTTCTTCTAAACTCCAGCAAGTACAGGCCCAGAGCTATCAAACACTACACACAATAACCCTTACATTACCAGAATCACTCTTGTGAACCTCCCCTGTTCTCTCTAATGCCAATGCATCTTTTCTTAGAAAAGGGACCCAAAACTGCTCACATATTCCAAGTGCAGCCTGACCAATGCCTTATAAAGCCTCTCCCTGTAACATTTGATGCCCTTACTAATCAATGACTTAACAACCTCTGCTTAAAAATACCTAATGACTTGGCCTCCATAGCCAGCTGTGTCAATGAATTCTACAGATTCACCACCCTTTGACTAAAGAAATTCTTCCTCATCGCTGTTCTAAATGGACATCCCTCTATTCTGAAGCTGGACCCTCTGGTCCAAGACTCTGCCACTCGAGGAAATAAACTCTTCACATTCACTCTATCTGGGCCTTTCTGCTTGTGTCCCCTTCAGAATCTGCTTTTCTGTCTTTCTGTCATTAGTAAACATAGTGCCTATACTTTAAAAGCTGTGATCCACTTTCATAAACTGAAATGTTGCTTCAGAGTTGTATTCTGTGGCATACTGCTTGTTTCTTGCCAACCAGAAAATAACATGTTTGCGCAGGTGCTTAGATCAGGAAGTTGAGTATGTGTCTTGACAATCCTGAAACTTTCACAGACTTTCGCAGATAGTGGTGTAGGAAGCCATGCCACTCGACCTGAGAGGGAAAACGAACAGTGAATAAAGGCAATGTACATGTAGGAGATCCTGCAGATGCTGGGGATCTTGAGCGACACACCCAAAATGCTGGAGGAACTCAATAAGTCAGGCAGCATCAATGAACAGTGTTCTCTCCGCCCCCCTTTTTCCATTCCCTATTCTGCTTACCCCCTATCCATTTCTCCTCACCTGCCTATCACCTCCTACCGGTTGCCCTCCTCATTCCCTTCTCCCATGGTCCTCTGTCCTCTTCTATCAGAATCCTTCAGCCCTTTTCTACGAATTCCCTTAAGCTTCTTTATTTTATCCCCTCTCTCACCCGTCCACCCTTCCCATCACCTGATCTCACCTATCACCTGCCACCCTGTGCTCCTCCTCCCCTCCAAAAAAAAACAACCTTATTCTGGCTTCTGGCCCCCTTTTTTGGTCTTGATGAAGGGTCTTGGCCCAAAATGACAACTGTTTATCTCTCTCCAGAGATGCTGCCAGACTTGGATTTTGTGTGTGTACCAAAGGCATTGTCACTGAGATGTTGACTGTTTTGTCGAGCACCTTTGCTCCATCCGCAAAGAGCAGAATTTCCTGATGGCCATCCATTTTAATTCCAATCTCCATTCCCATTCTGACATGTTGGTCCATGCCTCCTCTACTGCCATTATGAGGCCACTCTCAGGTTGGAGGAGCAACAACACACATTCCGTCTTGGTAGCCTGCAACCAGATAGCATGAAAACTGATTTCTCCAACTTCCAGTAAGTTTTCCCCCTCTTCAATTCCCCACTCTGGTCCACTTCTTACCTCTTCTCTTCTCCTCATCTTGTCCATCATGTCTCCCTGATGCCACTTTCTTGTACGGTCCTTATCCTATCAGGTTTCTCCTTCTCCATCCCTTTACCTTTTCCACCTATCACTTTGCAGCTTCTTACTTTAACCCTCCCCCCCCTCCCCGACCTGGATTCACCTATGACCTTCTAGCATGTACTACTTCCTCCTTTCTTCCACCTTTTTATTCCGGCTTCTTTCCCCCTTTCCAGCCATAATGAAGTGTCTCATCTCAAAACATCGAGTGTGCATTCACTTCCACAGATGCACCCTGACTTGCAAAGTTTCTGCAGCGTTTTCTGTGTGTTGACTGAGATGTTTATGGGGTTTGGTCAGCTAACCGGATCATCTCCATTGTATGTACTGACCAGCCTTGGTCTGCTTTGGTGGGTACCTATAGGGAGTTCAGTAAGAATGCTGTTCTGTTGCTTCCCAACTTTCTAATTGAAAGACTAAATTGCTCTGTGGGATGTGGGATTAGATGACATGGAACAGTACAGCACAGTATGTGCCATTTGGCCCACAATATTGTGTTTACTCAGTTCTGCGCTGAACTACGGGACTCTCTTGTGGATTTCAGATCAGAACACTATTTGCTTGCAGGGCTGAAAAATGGCAGATGGAGTTTAATACAGAGAAATGTGAAGTATTGCACTTTGGAAGGACAAACCAAGGTAGAACATACAGGGTAAATGGTAAGGCACTGAGGAGCGCAGTAGAACAGAGGGATCTGGGAATACATATACAAAATTCCCTAAAAGTGGCATCACGGTCGTAAAGAGAGCTTTTGGTACATTGGCCTTTATTAATCGAAGTATTGAGTATAAGAGCTGAAATGCTATGATGAGGTTGTATAAAGCATTGGTGAGGCCAAATCTGGAGTATTGTGTTCAGTTTTGGTCACCAAATTACAGGAAGGATATTAATAAGGTTGAAAGAGTGCAGAGAAGGTTTACAAGGATGTTGCCGGGACTTGAGAAACTCTGTTACAGAGAAAGGTTGAATAGGTTAGGACTTTATTCCCTGGAGCATAGAAGAATGAGAGGAGATCTGATAGCGGTATATAAGATTATGATGGGTATAGATAGAGTGAATGCAAGCAGGCTTTTTCCACTGAGGCAAGGGGAGAAAAAAACCAGAGGACATGGGTTAAGGGTGAGGGGCGAAAAGTTTAAAGGGAACATGGGGGGGGGGGCGCTTCTTCACACAGAGAGTGGTGGGAGTGTGGAATGAGCTGCCAGACGAGGTGGTAAATGCGGGTTCTTTTTTAACATTTAAGAATAAATTGGACTGATACATGGATGGGAGGTGTATGGGGGGATATGGTCCGTGTGCAGGTCAGTGGGACTAGGCAGAAAATGGTTCAGCACAGCCAAGAAGGGCCAAAAGGCCTGTTTCTGTGCTGTAGTTTTTCTATGGTTTCTATGGTTTTTCTTTCCTCTGCACCTTTAATAAGGCTTATTTTGGGTTTCTTTGTTTTGTGGCTGCTTGTTAGGTGATGAATCGCAATGTTGTATAATGTAGACATACTTTGATAATGTACTTCAAATCTAATCCTTCCCTCCTACACAGCCCATAACCCTGCATTAGTCTTCCATCCTTGTTTCCATCTAAGAGTCTCTTAAGTATTCTAATTGTATCAGCCTCTACTACCACTCCTGGCTCTGTATTCTAAAGATCTACTGCTCTGTGTTTTTAAAAAAAAACATTCTTCATTTGACATCTCCTCAAAACTTCCCTCCACTCACCTTAATTGGCCATTGCCTTCTTGGAGAAAAAGGCACTGACTGTCCTCTTGTATCTATGCCTCTCGTAAGATGTTGTTGTTGTTGTTGTTCGTCCTTCATAGTCAAAGATGACCATGGCTTCAAAGTCAAATGGGAGATTGGTGGCTGTGGGTCCGGAGGTGACTGATGAGGCCAATCTGGGCCTTGAAGGCTCGCCCATATGTGGGACACAAGTGGGTGGGTGCTGTCGTGGCAGTGGATGCTGCTCGGGCCTTGCGCACAGCACGCTTTCGTTGCGCCTCGATGATGTGCCTGACTTCAGCTGCACGGACTCCTGTGGTGATCTTGCTGCGCCAAGCTGGACGGTCGAGGGCGAGCGTCTCCCACGTGTTGATATCGACACCCAGGCCTTTGAGGAACACTTTCAGGCAGTCTTTGTAACGTTTCTTCTGCCCCCGACTGAGCGCTTGCTCTGACACAGTTCTCCATAGAGCAGCTGCTTAGGCAATCGGCTGTCTGGCATTCTGACCACATGTCCAGCCCACCTGGCTTGGGCTTTCAGCAGGAGGGTGTAGACGCTGCAGAGCCCAGCTCGTTCCAGGATTTCCGTGTCGGAGACTTTGTCCTGCCACCTGATGTGGAGGAGTCTGTGGAGACAGCTCAGGTGAAAATGGTTGAGCTGTTTGGCGTGTCTGCTGTAGACAGTCCAGGTCTCGCTGGCGTAAAGGAGGGTGGTAAGGACCACTGCACAGTAGACCTTCAGCTTGGTGGTAAGGCTGAGTCCTCTCCGCTCCCAGACGTTCTCACGGAGTCTCCCAAAGGCTTTGGTAATCCTGTTGTTGACCTCAGCGTCTATGTTCACTGCGCGAGAGAGTATGCTGCTGAGGTAGGTGAAGTTGTCGGCTGCCTGGAGGTTCTGACCCTTCACCGTGATGCGCGGCTCCTGGTATGGCTTTCCTGGGGCAGGCTGGTACATAACTTCGGTCTTTTTGGTGCTGATAGTGGGACCGAAGTTGTTGCAGGCTTGTGAGAAGCAGTCCATTTCACGCTGCATCTCCTGCTCTGTGCTGGCGTTGAGTGTGCAGACCCAAACCCATAACATAATATACCACTAACAAGCAACATACATAAAAGTTGCTGGTGAACACAGCAGGACGAAGGGTCTTGGCCCTAAATGTCGACTGTACCTCTTCCTAGAGATTCTGCCTGGCCTGCTGCGTTCACCAGTAACTTTTGTGTGTGTTGCTTGAAATTCCAGCATCTGCAGATTTCCTCGTGTTCGCGTTTTTAAATACCACTACCAAGTCACCTCTTTGCTCCACAGTGAAAAGCCCTAGCTCACTCAGTCTTTCTCCGTTAAGACATGCTCCCCAATCCAGGCAACTTCCTGGTAAATCTCCTCTGTGTCCCTCTCTAAGGTTTCCACATCCTTCCTATAATGAGGTGACCAGAAATGAACACAGTATTCAAGTGTGGTCTAACCAGAGTTTTATAGAGCTGCAACATTACTTCATGGCTATTGAATTCAGTCCCCTGACTAATGAGGGCCAACACACCATATGTCTTCCCATCACCCTATCAACTTGCATGGTGACTTTGAGGAATCACAAGATTGTGGACTTGGATCACAAGAGCCTTATGTTCCTCCATAGTGCTAAAAATTCGGCTAGTAACCTTGTACTCTGCCTTTAGGTTCAATCTTCCAGAGTGGATCACGTCCTACTTTTCGAGATTGAACACCATCTGCCACCTCTCAGCCCAGCTCCGCATTCTGTCTTTATCCTGTTGTAACCTATGGCAACTATCAGCACTGACAACACCACCACCAACCTTTGTATCATCTTCAAACTTACTAACCCACCCTTCCATTTCCTCATCCGAGTCATTTATAAAAATCAAAATCGCAAAGAGCAGATCCTGCAGAACCTTCTGGTCAGCAACTTCCAGGCAGAGTATGCCCCATCTATTACCACTCTCTGCCTTGTGTGAGCAAGCCAATTCCAAATTCACGCAACAAGTATCCTTGGATCCCATCCCATAAACCTTTCTGGGTGGCCATACCAAGTGAAATTAGTCAAACGCCTTACTAAAATCCATATGCACCACATCTATCAGTCTACTTCTGTCAGTTTGTCACCTTCTTGAAAAATTCAGTTGTGCTCATGAAGCCTGACCTGTACCTCACAAAGCCGTGCTGACAATCTAATAAGGCTTTGCTTCTCCAAATGCTCAGAAATTCCATCTGAAAGAATCCACTTCATTACAGATATAATACTGATTCCCAAAATTATCCCTATTACCTTTCTTGAACAATGCAACATTTGCTATCTTCCAATACTCTGTTACTATTCCTGTGGCGAGGGAGGACGCAAAAACTGTCAAGGCTCCAGCAATCTCTTCCCTCCTTGCCCGTAGTAATCTGGGGTCTACCCCATCTGGCCGTGATGTCTTACCTATCCTAATGTCAAGCAGTAGTAAATCAAGGCAACTGGACTTGCTGGGTTGTCTTGAAACCATTTTGCTACTCATCCGAGAGGCTTTTTCAGTTCTGATCCACGGTGGTTAGTTTTCTGGCTTATAAGCTCCGAGTTGTTTAAAGGTATAGCAATCACATGAGGCTTGCTAAGAGTCATAGAGGTAATGAGAGAGCAATATTGTATATGCTATCCAATGCAATGAGAACTGCACAGATCTCTATATAAGCGAGACAAAACAACCATTTCACAAACGGATGGCCCAACATAGGAGGGCTAACACCTCAGGCCAAGACTGTGCTGTATATCTACACCTAAAGGACAAGGGATATTCCTTTGATAACAACGTGCGCATTTTGGACAGGAAGGACAGGTGGTTTGAAAGAGGGGTTAAAAGAAACATCTTTGTCAAAGTGGAAAGCCCATCCCTGAACAGAGGGGGTTGGGGTTTGACACCACCTATCAGCTACTTACAATGCAGTCCTAACATCTCCACAACAGTTCACACCTCCATTCATGCAAAGTAAGACTAATGACCCTGTCATTACCTCTACAACACTTAATGACTCTCATGTGATTGCTATACCTTTAAACAACTGGTATAGTTTATAACCCTGAAAACTACCCACCATGGATCAGATCTGAAGAAGCCTCGGATGAGTAGCAAAACATCTTCTGGACAACACAGCAAGTCCAGTTGCCTGATTCACTACTGCTTTATATACAATGACCTGGATGACTGAGAACTTTCGTAGACTTACCTATCCTAATGTTTTTCTCAAGCTCCAGTGCTGCTCTGTCTTAACCTTGGCATGCACCAACATATTAGCCTGTTCTATGCTGACATCAAAGTCCCTTTCCCTGGTAAACATTGAAGCCAAGTATTCATGAGGGGCCTCCCTTTCATCCTGCAACTCCAGATGTTTTCCCCTTTATCTCTGAGCAGTGTTGTAACTACTGGAACAGTGAAGCAGAAGAGCATCTGGGACATTATCTAGTCGTATCGCATTTTTTTTTCATGCCAATCTAATTGTCTGGAGACTACCATTGGTAAATTGGAGATCTCAGTGTTGAAGTTTTCAGTACGTCAGCCTTTAACACTCACTCGCTGGTCCCACCATAATGGATGATGGGGATGTTTTTGAAGTTGCTACCTCCCATTCACTGTTTGGTTGTTGTGTCCTTTTACCACTTGGTCAGTGTTAGCACTACCTATTCATTCCTGATGGATACTGAAACCCCTGAGGTTTTTTGTCCTTGTGGCATTCAAAGTCACCAACAAGGAAGAGACGGCTACAGAGAGGAGACGGAAGGGCTTGAGGTCTGGTGTCAGGCAAATAACCTCTTCCTTAATGTCAACAAGACAAAGGAGATGGTTATCAACTTCAATAGAACTTGCATCACTCATACCCCTCTTTATATCAGCAACACAGTGGTCGAAATTGCAAGCATTTTCAAACTCCTGGGAGTGTACATCACACACAAAGTTTCATGGTCCCAGAACACATCCTACACAGTCAAGAAAGCTTACCAATGCCTCTACTTTCTGAGTAGGCTGAATAAAGCTTAAACTTTGCACATCCATACTCATGTTATTCTACAGGTGTGCAGCTGAGAGCATCCTAACCAGCAGCATTACTACTTGGTACAGAAGCTGTATTGCAGTGGATAGGAATACTCTACAACAGGTAGTCAGAACTGTATCACACATCACTGGCTCCAGCCTACCCAGCGTCAAGGTCATATATACAGGAAGATGCTGAAAAAGGACCAGTAACCTCATGAAGGATCCCACCCATCCTGCTTACAGACTGTTTGTCTCACTCCCATCAAGAAGGAGGCTACATAGCATCCACAGCAGGACCACCAAACTCAAAAGCAGTTACTTTCCCCAAGCTGTAAGGCTGAACAACACCACCACCCATTAACCCACCACTACTTTATTATTTCAGTACGGCACGTGGCCAAGTGGTTAGGGTGTTGGGCTCACGATCTGAAGGTCGTGGGTTCGAGTCTCGGGCAGGGCAGCGTGTTGCGTCTTTGAGCAAGGCATTTAACCACACACTGCTCCGGTCCACTCAGCTGAAAATGGGTACTGGCAAGTGCTGGGGGTTAACCCCGTGGTAGACTGGCGTCCTATCTGGGGGGAGGAGGGGGGGAGTCTCAAACTCTCAGTCACCTCACGCCACAGAAACCGGCATAAACACTGGCCTGATGGATAATAAAGACTTTAACCATCAGCTACCTTATATACAGCCTAGCATCACTTTATGGTCAATCTATGTATATAAGCTATCTTATTTATTTGTTTATTGTTTTTATTACAGTATTGTCATTGTGTTCTTTATCTCGTGTGTGTTTTTGTTTGTGCTGCATCAGATCTGGAGTAACAATTATTTCATTCTCCTTACATTTGTGTACTGAAAATGACATTAAAAGATCTTGGATTTTGGTGCTTCGTCCAAGTATTGCTCATTGTGGGGAGCACCGATTCTTAGCGTGACAAGAGTAGGGAATAGCCAAGTTGCTATGTCCATGTTTAATCTGATGTCATGGGACTTTACTGGTAGCCACCGATCCCCAGATGACTGTGAGGAGGACTTAGCAAAGTCTCCTGCAGCCCAGTTCACATGTTCTGTCTAAATTTAGCAGTAGTATGTCCTCTTCTGTTCCCCTCATCAGAGTGATTGGTAATGCTACAGTTGAGTGGCTGGTTCAGAGAGTTGTCAGTGTGGTGGTGGAAATGCTCAGTAGGTCAGTCAGCACCTGTAGAGAGGGAGGAACAGAGAACATTTCTGTGAAGCAGGAATCGGCCATTCCCTCCCACCCTGCCCCTCCCTGTTTTTCCTCTACCACTCAGTGAAATGGTGTGCTGATGTTTAATTTAAGCACCACTTACCTGCACTAAATCCATATCCCTTGATTCCCTTAATACACAGAACCACATCAACCTGTCTTGAGTATACTCAGCAATTTGGTCCTGAATTCCAAAAATTCTCTGCCCTAAGCATTTTCTTATCTTGCATGGCCAACTTGTTATTTTGAGGCTGTGCTGAGGGGCTTTCAGAAGCTGAATTCACAAGTTGAGGGGTCATGCCCATTTTTGGATTCACAGGGACATGACTTGTGCACCACAGTCATACACAATGGAGACAGAAAGAAAATGAGACAAGCTTGTGAAAAGAGCCTGTGAAGTCAAGAAATGACATGATGAAGTCATTGGACTGACAAGACAGTTGAAGGAACAGCTATCTGTGGAAAGAAAGACCACAACGGCTTGTTGCTGATAAGATAGGACCAGATAATCAAACCACTAATTGAACTGAACTAATGATGACCAAACAGAAACTAAACAAACAAACTTACCAAGTGAATAAACAGCTCTCCAAGGAGGATTTCAGGAGGAATAAAGTTACACTGGCCCCACATCTACATGGCAACTGAAGTGTTAGGAAGAGAGAGCCCTCTATGTCCAGGACATAGGCACACATACCTGGGGGTAGCAATGCTATGAAGATCTGCCTCTTGAAGCAGCAGTACAATATGGTTCTGTTGACCTTTGAACCTACTCTAAGATCAATCTAACCCTTCCCCTCCCATATAGCCTTCCATTTTCCTTTCATCCACGTGCCTGTCTTAAATCTCTCTAATAATTCTGCCTCCACCACTTGGCAGCACGTTACATGCACCCAGCAGTGTTCAAAAGTTCAAGATAAATTTATTATCAAATTGCATATGTCACCACATACAGCTGTGAGATCCATTTACTTGTGGGCATGCACAGTAAGAAACACAATAGAATCAATGAAATGCACACAACTAAGACAGAAACAACCAATGTGCAAAAGACAACAAGTTATGCAAATTCAAAATAAAATAGTAATAACAAGTAAGTAATAACTATTGAGAACATGATTTGTAGAGTCCTTGATAGTGAGTCCATAGTGTGTGGAGTCAGTTCATTGTTGGGGTGAGAGAAGTTATCCACACTGCTTCAAGAGCCTGATGGTACTTCCTATCAACTTTTGGGGAACTTTGGATGATGCCAGCAGGCCCAATAAACTGATTAAAAAGGCTGGCTGTGTTATAGGAGTCAAACTGGACACACCGGAGGCTTTTATGTTTTTTTGTGTCCGTTGTAAAAACTGATGGCAGTGGGAAAGAATTTGTTGAACCTTGAGGTGAAGATCCTCATGTTCCTGTACCTCCTGCTGTAGCAGCATCAAGAAGAAGGGGTGGCCCATATGGCAGGTAGGGACCTTGCTATTGGACATCATCTTCCTGGGACATTGCCTCTTGTAGATGTACTTTTTTTTAATGAATCTGGCTGAGTCCACCACTCTCTGGCCTCTTGTATTCCTGTGCATTGGAGTTCCCACATCAGGCTGTAATGCAACCAGTCAAAATGCTTTCCGCTGAGAAGTTTGTCATAGTCTTTAACGGTATGCTGAATCTCCTTAAACTTCTAAGAAAAAGTATTGCCACGGGATGCATAATACGGGAATGTGACCTTGGATGATCTTCCTTCAGAACTAGGGAAAAGTTAGATATACTGTAGTTTTTAAGGTACAGCAAATGTGGAAATGGAGGGTAGAGTCCTACATTTCTGGAGTATTGAAGGAGTTTTGTACGGTACCGCTCTCTGGTTCCTTTCCTCCCTCTTTTTCTTCAATAGTCCACTGTCCTTTCCCATTAAATTTCTTCTTCATTAGCCCTTCCATCTTCCACTTATCCCCTCCCAGCTTCTTACTTCATCACCCCTCCTTCACCTGCCTCACCTGGTCTCACCAGCTTGGATGGTGACTCGGACTGACGGAGGCCCTTAACTCGATATTGTGACGTTATTGTACGTTGATAATAAATTTACTTTGAACTTTGAATAAGGTGGGCAGAGTTGATCATGGATATTGTGTCCTAGCTGTCTGGATACGCAAGCCTGGGCAGTATGATATGGAGAGCAAGCTCTTACTCCTGTCCACGCATCTGATGAACGCAAAGGAACGGGAGAGACCGATAACAGTTTGTTACCAGCAGCGTTGCAGGAGTTGCCAGTCAACGTTGAACTCAGTGTAGGACTGCCTGAGGGGCTCCAGCTCCGGATTTTTCCCATGGTGTTTACTCCCAAAGCCTTTCCCATGAGTAGGTATAGCCACGAGGCGGTGGAAGTTTGAGATGAGCGTTTTCCTTCTCCTAGATGAGCTGCCAGCCACAGGTGACGAGTGCCATCTGCCCGAAGCAACTGGTAAACCACTGGTAAGATGCCAGTAACCCACCTTTACCCGTTCACAATATACAGCCCTGAGATTAATTTTCTTGCGGGCATTCTCAGTAAATCTATAAAATAATAACCATAACAGAATCAGTGAAAGACCTGGAAAGGTTCTGGTTTCTGCCTCCTTCATTTCCAGTCCTGATGAAGGGCATCAGCCAGGAAGTGCAACTATATATTCCCCTACATAGATATCGCCCAACTTGCTGAGTTCCTCCAGTACTTTGTGTGCTGTTTTGGATTTCCAGCATCTGCCGAATCTTCTGTGTTTATGAAAACTGAGGTGTCTGTCCATGCAGCTGGATCTTTGTAGAGGAGCTGGTGCGTTTGCAATTATGTATCAGTTTAATGTTTCAAGTTCATCCTTTTTAATTTGGGAAATTGGTGTCCATATCAAAGTTACAAGATAAATATTTCATTTCTTGTCATGTGTTGATGCAAAATTTGCTTTTGTGCATTAACGTTCCACTAGTGGGCAGGGTTGAACCATTTCAGAATCAAGCTTTGAAATCAGAAACAACAGATTCTACCTTGGTGGAAATCCAGAGAAACACTGACAAAATGCTGGAGGAACTCAGCAGGTCAGGTAGCATGTGGAAATGAATAAACAGTGGATGCTTTGAGCCGGAGACCCCTCATCAGGACTGGAAAGGAAGGAGGAAGAAGCCGGTATAAAAAGGGGGGAAGAGGAGGAGTACAAGTTAGAAGGTGATAGGTGAACCATTTCCAACAAGGTCCCACCACCAAGCACATCTCCCCCCCTCCCCACCTGCTTTCAGCAGAGGTTGCTCCCCAAGTGACTCCCTTGTCCGTTCATCCCTCCCCACTGATCTCCCTCATGGTACTTATTCTTGCAAGCGGAGCAAGTGCCCCTACACCTCCTCCCTCGCTACCATCCAAGCTCCAAACAGTTCTTCCATTTGAGGCGACACTTCACCTGCTAGTCTGTTGGGGTCATCCACAGTATCTGGTGCACCCGGTGTGGCCTCCTGTATATCAGTGAGACCCGATGCGGATTGGGAGACCGCTTCGCCGAGCGCCTACGCTCCATCCACCAGAAAAAGTGGGATCTCCCGGTGGTCACCCATTTTAATTCCACTTCCTATTCCCATTCTGACATGCCAGTCCATGGCCTCCTCTGCTGTTGCGATGAGGCCACACTCAGGTCTGACGGTCATGCCATCAGTAGCCTCCAACCTGATGGCATGAACATCGATTTCTCGAACTTCTGGTAATGCCCCTTCCCTCAGTTTCCAGTCCTATTTCCTTCTCTCACTTTATCTCCTTGCCTGCCCATCAGCTCCCTCTGGTGCTCCTCCCCCTTTTCTTTCCTCCATGGCCTTCTGATCTCTCATATCAGATTTCCCCTTCTCCAGCCCTGTATCTCCTTAACCAATCAACTTCCCAACTCTTTACTTCATCCCTTCCCCCCTCCCAATTTCACCTCTCACCTTGTGGTTCTTCCTCCCCACCCCCACTTTCTAACACTGACTCCTCATCTTTTTCTCCAGTCCTGATGAAGGGCCTCGGCCCGAAATGCCAACGGCACTCTTTTCCATAGTTGCTGCTTGGTCTTCCGAGACCCTCCAGCATTTTGTGTGTGCTGCTCGGATTTCCAGCAGCTGCAGATTTTCTCCTGTTGGTGATAGATGAAGCAAGGTGGGTGGGGGAGGAAGAAAGAAGTAGGGAGAGAGAGGAGGGGGAGTGGCATCAGGGCAGTGTGATGGATGGGTGGGTGAGGAGGTTCAAGTGGAGCCAGAGTGGGAAATGGAAGGAGGAGGGAGGAGGAAGGAGAAAGGTTGCCAGAAGTTAGAGAAATCAACGTTCGTGTCATCAGGTTGGAGGCTATCCAGATGGAATAAGAAGTGTTGCTCCTCCAGTCTGAGAGTGACCTTATCGTGGCAATAGAGGAGGCCATGGACTGACAAGCTGGAATGGTATTGGGGTCTGGAATCAATTTTAGAATCAGAATCCAGTTTATTATCACTGGCATGTATCGTGAAATTTGTTCTTTTGCTTCAGTGCAATACATAAAATTTACTATAAATTATAATAAGAAAATTTATTAAAAATTAAGTTCAGAAAGGAAGCAAACATAGGTAGTGTTCTTGGGTTCATTGTTCATTCAGAAATCTGATGGCTGAGGGGAAGGAGCTGTTTCTAAAGCATCGATGATGTCTCTTCAGGTTCCTGTATCTTCTCTCGGATGGTAATAATGAGTGCTGGGTGGTGTTGGGTCCTTATTGGATGCTATCTTTTTTTTTGAGGCATCGTGTTTTGAAGATGTCCTCGATGGTAGGGAGGTTAGTGGAGTGCCCATGATGGAACTTGCAGTGTTTACAACCCTCTGCAGCTTATCCTGGTCCTGTGCAGTGGTGCTGCCACCCCAGACGGTGATGCAACCGGTTCGAATGCTCTCCACGATACATTGGTAGATCTGTACGTTGGAAACTGCATTGCAAGGTGGGGAACTGCTTTGCTATTCAATGTCAAGGAATGACAGTTCAGTTGTTACGAAGTTCATTCCTGAAAGAGTTTATGAATTAAAAATTACCAAAGGATCCAAATTGCAAATGGAAAATGTGTAGGATGAAGACTTAAAGGGGAGGATGTTGTGGTGGCATTGTGTTCAGCTGATTGCCGATTAGTTGAGCAAGCAGATTCCTGGCACAAACCAGTATGCCACTCTTGACTTTTAAACTTCATTGTTTAAGATCTTCTCTGCAACAAAGACCACGATACTGTTGAGGAGCTACCCAGGAGGCTTTAAAGAACTCGACGGAGGTTTGGGAGCCAAATTGGTGATGCGGCAAATGACGAAGTTGAGAAACAAGTAGAAGCATAGGTCAAACAGGTTCAGTAGACAAGGCAAGGAGTGAGGAAGGTCTGTTAAATCAAAATGCATGTACAGTTGCAAGAAAAAGTTTGTGAACCATTTACATTTACCTGGTTTTCTGCATTCATTACTCATTAAAATGTCTTTTGATCTTCATTTAAGCCACAATAATAGACAAACTAATAACACACAAACAAGTGTACTTTTCATGTCTTTATTGAACACGTTATTTAATTATTCACAGTCAATACAGGAAAACAAATGTGAACCCTTGTATTTATTAACTGGTAGAACCTCCTTTAGCAGCAATAACCTCCACCAAACATTTCCTATAGCTGCTGATCAAACTTGCACAATGGCAAGGAGGAATCTTAAACCATTCCCCATACAAAACCATTTCAGTTCATCAGTATTTCTGGGATACCTTGTATGAACAGCCCTCTTCAGGTCATGCCACAGCATCTGAATTTGGTTAAGGTCTGGACTCTGACTTGGCCATTCCAAACATGAATTTCATTTTTTTAAAACCAGTTTGTTGTTGATTTACAAATAAGAGAAAATCAGCAGGTGCTGGAACTCCAAGCAGCACACACAAAATGCTGGAGAAACTCAGCAGGCCAGGCAGCATCTATGGGGAAAAAAGTACAGTTGACGTTTTGGGCCAAGACTCTTCAGCAGGACTGAAGGGGATCTCAGCCTGAAACATCAACTGTACTTTTTTCCATTGATGCTGCCTGGCCTGCTGAGTTCATCCAGCATTTTGTGTGTGCTGTTTGTTGATTTACACTTGTGTTTTGTATGGTTGTCTTGTTGCATCATTCAACTTCTATTAAGCTTCAGGTGCCAGACTGCTACCATTCTCCAATAAAATGTCAATACAATTTTGAATTCATTGTTCCCTCGCTGATTATAAGCAGTACAAGTCCTGAGGCAGCAAAGTAGCCCCAAGCCATGATACTCCTTTCGCCATGCTTCACAGTTGGGATGAGGTGTTGGTGTGCAGTGCCCTTTTTCCTCCAAACATAGCAAAGCGGATTTCTGCCAGAAAGTTTACCTTTTGTCTCATCTGTCCACAGAACATTGTTGAAGAGTTGTGGAACATCCAAGTGGTCTTTTGCAGACTTGAGACGGGCAGCAATGTCTCTTTTTGGAGAATATTGATTTCCTCTGTGGTGTACTCGCAAGAAAACCATTCTTGTTCAGTGTTTTTCTGTAGTGGACACATGAACAGAGTCTTTGCAAGCTCTAGATGTTTTTGCAGGTCTTTTGCTGTTATCTTTGGGTTCTTTTCACCTTTTTCAGCGTTGCGCATTGTGCTCTTGGTGTGATTTTTGCAGGACGCCCACTCCTAGGGAGAGAAGCAACGGTACTAAATTTCCTCCATTTATAGACAATTGTTCGTACTGTGGACTGATAAAACACTCGGGTCTTTAGAAATGCTTGTGTAGCTTTTTCCAGCTTCATGCATCTCTACACTTTTTTTTAAGGTCCTCTGAAAGTTGTTTTGATCAAGGCATGGTGCACGTAAACAGGTCTTTCTTGAGAAGAGCAGGCACTGTCAGTAACCTGACTTTGTGTGTCTTTTTTTATATATAGGGCAGGGCACCTCTACAACCCACACCTCCAATCTCATTTCATTGATTAGAGCAGCTGACTCCAAATAATTTGTAGAAGGCATTACTCCAGAGGTTCACATACTTTTTCTGAATCTAGACTGCAAATGTTTAAATGGTATACTCAGTATTGATGAGAAGACGTACTATTGATTGTGTGTTTTAATTTAGGCAGATCGTGCTTGATTATTGTGTCATGGATGAAGATCAGACCACATGTTATGAGTAATGAATGTGAAAACCAGGTAATTGCAATGGGTTTGTGGATTTTTTCTTGCAACTGTATTCTGATGCAAGAAGCCTGACAGATGAATTTCGGGCACGTAAAGACACGTGACACGGAGGTCATACAGCTGTGATAGATCCGTGGTTGACGGATGAGCAAGACTGGCAGCTCAGTGTTCCAGGGTGCAGAGGCTAAAGAGTGATAGAGGTGGAAGTAGGAGAAGATGTTGCAACTTTAGATGAAGGAAAACATTACTGCAGTGGAGGAAGCGATATTCTTAATGATCCTCCAGTGGGGCTGTAGGAGAATAAGAAGAGAATGATCACTGATAGGATTATATCAGCAGCCCCACCAAAGTCAGCAAGAATGTGAGGAACAAATACATTGGGGGTATCAAAAATGGCTATAGAATAATAGGATTGTAGTAGCAGATGGTGTTAACTTTCCTCATGTTGATTAGTACTGCCATAGTGCTATGGGCTTGGATAGGATAGAATTTGGTCCACCGAAAGTTTTCTTGAGTAATATGTACGGTACTGTGCAAGTATCTTAGGCACGTATATGTAGCTAGGGTGCCTGCGACTTCTGCACAGTACTGTAGATGTCTGTTAGAGAGCAGCAACACTTGACGTGCTGTTGAAAATGAGGAAGGGCAACCGGCTGAGGTGGTGCTGAAGGAGCAGCCAGTGTCTTTAAGATTATTCATTTAAAATTAGTTATGGAAAGAGAAGGAGTTGGTCCACAAATTGAGCCAAGGCTAATTTTGATTTCATTAGACAGAAACTTGCAAAGATTGATTGGGAGGGAGTGCATGTAGTTTAAAGGTTATCTGACAAGTGGGAGGCTTTTAAGAGTTTGAGGACAATGTGTTTCTGTCAGCGAGAAGAGCAAGGTTGGTAGGATGAGGGATATTGAGGCACTGGCCAGGAAAAAGGCGGTATATGTGGCTGGGATGATTGCTTTTATGGTGGAACATTCAAGTTGAGACTGATAGTGCAAAGTCATTGAAAACCTGAAACAGAAAGTGATGCAGTTTTCAATTTTATTGTTGGCACCTGCAACCAGAAACTTCAAAGTTTAGTATCAAAATTAGTTCAATACTTGGAGGGGGTGGTTTCTGATCCAGGACTGCCACCAGAGGAAACTTGTCTGTCTGGCAACAGCCCTGACTTTCTGGCATGTAATAACAGAAGCTTTCTTACCTCAACCTCTACCCATGCTCCTGGCAAACTATCCCACTCTAAGTACTGGCCAAGCAGCATCTATAGAAAAGAATAAACAGTCGACGTTTTGGGCCAAGACCCTTCATCAGGACTGATTCCCATGTCCTTTAATAATAAGATTCTGGGTTACCATGCTCTTTTTGTTTAAATGCAGGATTGTCACCTTGAAGTCAGGGCTAAAATTCACAAGTAGTTTGGTGTGTATTGGCTTGTACCTATCCTACCCCCAACAAACACACACACACGAAGTTTGCATAATGCTCGTCTTACACATTCATAGAGAAACTTGCATTTATGGGATATTTTTTATGTTCTGAGAGCATTCAGAGCACGTTTCTTCCAATGAAATACTTTGAGTCAAATCATAGGAAACATCTACCAAAGGCAACGTGAAGTGACCTGATCGTCCGTTTCCATGACATTTTTGTGGTACTGACACGGGCGGGAAAATGAGGTTACTTTAAATACATCTGACCGAGAGTGCAGATCTCTAGTAATACAGCATTTCCCTCAGTCCAGCAATGGGGAGTGTCTCTCCAGATCTTCTGTTATCAGGTCTCTGGAGCAGGATTTGAACCCATAGTCTTCTAGAGACAAGAATGCCAACCACTGCCAACTACATTCAGAATGTCACTGTGAGTGAAGTTTATTCCCAGTCACTCATCACCTTAATGATCACAGGGATTAAAACCGCTTGCATCCGTTGAAGCCAAGCTACAAACAAGCTTGCCACTTTGCCCTTCTGCATTTTCTTTGAAGATCCACACCATAGAAACGCACCTTATCACACACAACATGGATCACTTTCCCGCCAATCGTCGTTCCCTCTCCGCTCAGTTACTCTCATTTCACCTCCTGGATATTGATCACTCCTGGTGGGATCCTGTTCCAAACTGATCAGTAATCCCATTGTGTCCCCAAGCATTCACTGTGGGATTGCACAAGCAATTTCATGAAAATACCTGTTAACTAACTAACAAGAGACCAAATCCTGCCCTTTTTCACCACCATCCACAACCTCGCACCGTACTAGTTTTTGGTTCAGCCAGGTGGTGAGGTAACGACAGCGCAGGGAAGCCCTGTTGTGCCCACAGGTGGAGAGTGCAAGTGAGAATTCGGCTTTTCGTTCTTAGTCATCTACTGACCATGAAACACAGTGGGTGACCAGACCTACTTCAAAGGGTTTCAAAATGAGTGCAAGGCTTTTTGTTGACTGCACTGATACCAAATGATGCAGAGGAAAATGCTTTGAACTCAAGAAACCATTGCAGCAATCTGACTGTATGATAAAGGTGACAGAGGTGTCCAAGTCCTTAGCTGAGCACTGAACATAACTTAATTTTCAGAAGCTGACTGGTGACTCAGTTCCCTAGAGTGCAGAACCAAAACCAAATGCAGAATCTTAATAGGCTGAATCCCTTCCCTCAGCCCCAACCTTTGACCTCGTCAAGGCCTTCTGTAATTGCTTAACTACTTCCCTGCTCTTCTCAATCCTCTTGATCACCTCAGTCCAATTCAGTTTCCCCATACACAAGCCTATGCTGGCTATATTGGTCAAATCCTTACCCCTTTCCAAATTCAGATGAATCCTGACTCTCAGATGCCTTCCAGTAACTTTCCCACCACTGATATTAGGTTCACCAGCTTGTACTTCCCTGACATATCTTCGGAACCCTTCTTAAATGAAGGCACAACATTAGCCATCCCTGCAGTTTTCCAGTACCTCACTTGCAGCTAAAGAAGATAGAAAATTCTCCAACAGGTCCCCTGGAATTTCTTCCCTTGCATCCCACAAGGTCCAAGGATAGAAACATAGAAAATAGGTGCAGGAGTAGGCCATTTGGCCCTTCGGGCCTGCACCGCCATTCAGTACGATCATGGCTGATCATCCAACTCAGAACCCTGTACCAGCCTTCCCTCCATACCCCCTGATCCCTTTAGCCACAAGAGCCATATCTAACTCCCTCTTAAATACAGCCAATGAACTGACCTCAACTGTTTCCTGTGGCAGAGAATTCCACAGATTCACCACTCTCTGTGTGAAGAAGTTTTTCCTAATCTCGGTCCTAAAAGGCTTCCCCTTTATCCTCAAACTGTGACCCCTCGTTTTGGACTTCCCCAACATCGGGAACAATCTTCCTGCATCTAGCCCGTCCAATCTCTAGGATTTTATATGTTTCAATAAGATCCCCCCTCAATCTTCTAAATTCCAACGAGTATAAGCCTAGTCGATCCAGTCTTTCATCATATGAAAGTCCTGCCAACCCAGGAATCAATCTGGTGAACCTTCTTTGTACCTCCTCTGTGGCAAGGATGTCTTTCTTCAGGTTAAGGGACCAAAACTGCACACAATACTCCAGGTGTGGTCTCACCAAGGCCTTGTACAACTGCAGTAGTACCTCCCTGCTCCTGTACTCGAATCCTCTCGCTATAAATGCCAGCATACTATTCGCCTTTTTCACCGCCTGCTGTACCTGCATGCCCACTTTCAATGACTGGTGTATAATGACACCCAGGTCTCGTTGCACCTCCCCTTTTCCTAATCGGCCACCATTCAGATAATAATCTGTTTTCCTGTTTTTGCCACCAAAGTGGATAACTTCACATTTATCCACATTAAATTGCATCTGCCATGAATTTGCCCACTCACCTAACCTATCCAAGTCACCCTGCTTCCTCTTAGTATCCTCCTCACAGCTAACACTGCCGCCCAGCTTCGTGTCATCCGCAAACTTGGAGATGCTGCATTTAATTCCCTCATTTAAGTCATTAATATATATTGTAAGCAACTGGGGTCCCAGCACTGAGCCTTGCAGTACCCCACTAGTCACTGCCTGCCATTCTGAAAAGGTCCAGTCTATTCCCACTCTTTGCTTCCTGTCTGTCAACCAATTCTCTATCCACATCAATACCTTACCCCCAATACCGTGTGCTTCAAGTTTGCACACTAATCTCCTGTGTGGGACCTTGTCAAAAGCCTTTTGAAAATCCAAATATACCACATCCACTGGTTCTCCCCTATCCACTCTACTAGTTACATCCTCAAAGAATTCTATGAGATTCGTCAGACATGATTTGCCTTTCACAATTCCATGCTGACTTTGTCGGATGATTTCACTGCTTTCCAAATGTACTGTTATCACATCTTTGATAACTGACTCTAGCATTTTCCCCACCACCGATGTTAGGCTAAGCGGTCTATAATTCCCCGGTTTCTCTCTCCCTCCTTTTTTAAAAAATGTGGTTACATTAGCCACCCTCCAATCCTCAGGAACTAGTCCAGAATCTAAAGAGTTTTGAAAAATTATCACTAATGCATCCACTATTTCTTGGGCTACTTCCTTAAGCACTCTGGGATGCAGACCATCTGGCCCTGGGGATTTATTTGCCTTTAATCCCTTCAATTTACCTAACGCCACTTCCCTACTAACATGTATTTCGCTCAGTTCCTCCATCTCACTGGACCCTCTGTCCCCTACTATTTCTGGAAGATTATTTATGTCCTCCTTAGTGAAGACAGAACCAAAGTAATTATTCAATTGGTCTGCCATGTCCTTGCTCCCCATAGTCAATTCACCTGTTTCTGTCTGTAGGGGACCTACATTTGTCTTAACCAGTCTTTCTTTTCACATATCTATAAAAGCTTTTACGGTCAGTTTTTATGTTCCCTGCCAGTTTTCTCTCATAATCTTTTTTCCCTTTCCTAATTAAGCCCTTTGTCCTCCTCTGCTGGACTCTGAATTTCTCCCAGTCCTCAGGTGAGCCACTTTTTCTGGCTAATTTGTATGCTCCTTCTTTGGAATTGATACCACCCCTAATTTCCCTTGTCAGCCACAGGTGTACTACCTTCCCTGATTTATTCTTTTGCCAAACTGGGATGAACAATTGTTGTAGTTCATCCATGCGATCTTTAAATGCTTGCCATTGCATATCCACCGTCAACCCTTTAAGTGTCATTTGCCAGTCTATCTTAGCTAATTCACATCTCATACCTTCAGAGTTACCCTTCTTTAAGTTCAGAACCTTTGTTTCTGAATTAACTATGTCACTCTCCATCTTAATGAAGAATTCCACCATATTATGGTCACTCTTACCCAAGGGGCCTCTCACGACAAGATTGCTAATTAACCCTTCCTCATTGCTCAATACCCAGTCTAGAATAGCCTGCTCTCTAGTTGGTTCAAAAAACCATCCCGCATACATTCCAAGAAATCCTCTTCCTCAGCACCCTTACCAATTTGGTTCACCCAATCTACATGTAGATTGAAGTCACCCATTATAACTGCTGTTCCTTTATTGCACGTATTTCTAATTTCCTGTTTAATACCATCCCCAACCTCACTACTACTGTTAGGTGGCCTGTACACAACTCCCACCAGTGTTTTCTGCCCCTTAGTGTTATGCAGCTCTACCCATATCGATTCCACATCCTCCCGGATACACTTGTTCAGTCCTTAGGGGAGTTTAATCCACCTTTATGTGTGTCGACACTGCCAGCACCACCTCTTTAGTAACATTGGATATATTTCAGGATATCACTATACTGGTTCCAGCTTTCATAATCTTCAAGATCAGCTTCGACTTCACTGCTATAAGACGATTGAATGCCCCCTAGTACAATAAGATGGACCCTCAATCTACTTCGTTATGACCTTGCATCTTGTCTACCTGCACTGCACTTTGTTTCTCTGAGCTTTTCTCCATTGACCTGGGCACGCGTCAGTCACTCCTGTGACCAGCGTCCAGACAATTTATATTCTAGCTGAAGCAGTGGACTGCAGACTGAACAGAGAAGTGGAATAAGGCTCTTGGTCTTTTGGTTCGCCTTGTAAAACCTGGTTTGATATTGAGTTCAAGTCCCACTGCCGGATATAACTTGTTTAGCAACTTGGAAAATCAGCAACGTTAGAACATAAGAAATAGGAGCAGGAGTCGACCATCTGGCCCATCGAGCCTGCTCCACCATTCAATAAGATCATAGCTGATCTGGCCATGGAATCATCTCTGCCTACCTGCCTTTTCCCCATAACCCTTAATTTCCCCACTATGCAAAAATCTATCCAACCTTGTCTTGAAACTATTTACTGAGGTCGCCTCCCCTGCTTCACTGGGCAGAGAGTTCTGCAGATTCACCACTCCCTGGGAAAAGTAGCTCCTCCTCATCTCTGTCCTAAATCTACTCCCCCGATCCTTGAGGCTATGTCCCCTAGTTCTAGTCTCACCTACCAGTGGAAACAACTTTCCTGTCTCTTACCTTATCTATCCCTTTCATAATTTCTATAAGATCTCCTCTCATTCTTTTGATTTCCAGCGAGTACAGTCCCAGGCGACTCAATCTCTCCTCATGGTCTAACCCTGTTGTCTCCGGAACCAACCTGGTGAAGAGATAGTAGTTGGCTTGGACTGCACGGTAACGTAGGGGGTGACACAGTAGTATAATGGTTAGCACATTGCTTTGTAGTGTCAGCTACCTGGGCTCAATTCCTGCTGCTGCCTGTAAGGAGTTTGTACGTTCTCCCCATGACCATGTGAGTTTCTTCCGAGTGCTCTGGTTTCCTCCCACATCCCAAGACTTGCGAGTTAGTAGGTTAGTTGGCCACTTGGGTGTGTTTGGGCAGCATGGGCTCATTGGACAGGAGGGGCCTGCTACTGTGCTGTATTTCTAAATAACTAAAAGGTTCAAAGGTTCATTTTATTGTATGCATGTACAACACAACTCTGATATCTGTCTTCCCTAGATAGCCATTAAATACAGAAAGGCAATGGGTGTTGATGAAAGATAAAACATCAACCTTTCCTTCCAGCGCCGAAAAGAAAGGAAACAAAACTTGCAGGTGTCAAAAACTCCCCTCCCCCGCAGTGAAAAACAGCCGCGATAACAAACACCGACCCTCGCACTCGCAGAAAACAACATCAATAACACCATTATCCCCAAAGACCCCTACACACAAAAATTGACCGAACACCCACCCACCTACCAATCGTCCACAAGAAAGAAAACATCAAAAATCTGAAGGAAACCGATATAAAGTACATAAATATCAATAAATAAATAAATAAAGTTAAAACCCCTGCAAAAACTACTGGCTTCTTGTTATAAAAGAAATGTGGTTCAGGATCTTCCAGGGGAAGAAATCTGCCACCATTCTCAGAAGATCCTTTATGAGAATCTGTACCCAGGCATCATAGCGGGTGGTTAAATGGCCTCTGGCATGATCTGGCAAGCTACCCGGCTGTGGGCAGCTCACTATCTCCACCCCATGGAAATCAGGAGCGGACAAAAGCTGCTGGCTCTGCTAGTGGTGCCCAAATCCTGAAAAATGAATGAATAACTCAAGAGCCTTTGGTGTGGGTCGGTATCCAGCTGCTCTGTTTCCCAGCAAGGGCCATTGCAGCAAGTGGAAATGGTGCCCGGACATCTTGAAGCCTTCCACCCTGTTATCTGGGGGCATCAAAACAATTGCAGCTCACTCAGATTGAGGTTAGTGACAGTATTGGTAAGATCAGAGTGGCATAATAAGGTACAGTATTTGTTCATCCCAGTTTGTGCAAGTAATCCTGTAATCTCATCAGTAGACCGACTGGGTGTGAAGGTGCTGACGTAAAACAAGCATGCATTTGGTAGAGTTATTTCTGCCCTCCATGTATGAAGAGGAGGAGAATGTAGGGGCACTCCCAATGTTTTGGATCAGCTTGGTTTTGACCTTCATTGACACGAGATTCTGCAAGTGTTGTAAATCCAGAGTAAAGCACTCAAAAGGCTGGAGACATTGACCAGGCATCATCCATGGAGATGAATAAACAGCCGGTGTTTTGGGCCAAGAGCCTTCATCAGCTCGCCAGCATTTTGAGTGTGTTACTCTTTGATCTCCATTGTTACTTGTTGGACGTCTCCATCACACTGGGGACCAGCGATCCATCCTTCCTGTGCTGTGTGGTGAAAGATGATGCTTGTGGTGGATGGTCACCTGTGGTGACCTGTGACCTGCCATCAGGACAAACTTCACGCTGCGTGCCGGCAGCAGCCTGGAATCGGGCCGTGGGTTGAAGTCGTGTCTGATGGGGGTGGGACTAAAAACTCCCAAATGTCCGCTGAAATGAAGTGCAACCGCGTCGAAAATGAACAATAACTGGCAGAAGCCTTAGATGTTTGGAAAAAGTGATTAAATTGTGAAGTGCGCCCCCACAGCCAGACTCAATTAGGTAGCTTTTACCAAAAGCGGTTTCCTTTTTGAATGTGTTGTTCCAGCTTTGTGTAATTTTTTTCTTTTGATCTGATTTTTCTTATTTTAAAAAAAAGTGGAAAATGCTGGGAATACACATCTATCCTGAAGTAGTCATTTTCTTGCAAGATTTGCCTCTCCGAATTCTCTTAAGACTAGTATCCCTTTCTGAAAGGGAGCAGCTTTCTTTGATCTCTCTGTCAGAGCCCTGCCTAAGAATTCCAGTTTGTCAGAGAACTACAGCAAAGAGGCGGGCCTTTTGGCCCGTCTAGCCCATGCTGAAATACTATTCTGCCTCTTCCCATTGACCTGCATCTGGACTGTAACCCTCCCATCCATGTACTTGCCCAAACTTCTCTCTAATGTTGAAATCAGTCCCGCATTCACCACTTCCATGAGCATCTCGTTCCACATTCACACCACCCTCTGAGTGAAGAAGCTCCCCCCCATGATCCCCTTAAACATTTCATCTTTCACTTGTAACCCATGATATCTAGTTCCAGCCTCACCCAGGCTCAGTTGAAAACGCCTGCTTGCATTTACCATGACCAGGTTATAGAGACAGCTTCAGCAATGTGGATGTTTCAATTTATTAAATACAAGAAACCTTACAGACTAATTAACCAGATCACAGCGGCACAGACATTAATTTCCAGAGGTCCAGACCACTAATGCAAAGAGGTTTTGGATTTTGTCACTGCAGCTGAGGAATTTAACTTCAAGTAGTTCAACTCTAGCCACCCAGTGGTGTAGTGGCATCAGCACCAGGCTTTGAGGCAAATGGTCCCGAGTGTGTGCCTGACGTGCAGAGAGGAATAACAACAAAAATTAAACCTTGCGGCGATGAGTGAGCTCTCTAAAGCTTGAGAGTCAGCTCCTGACCAGATGGGGTTTTGCAACTACCTGGTGATGTTGCAAAGAAGGAAATCTGCTATCCTTGCGGTCTGCCCCATGCTCCGTTCCAGCTGAGATGAGAGCTAGAGGTCCAGGGTGAAAGGTGAGACATTTAAGGAGAACATGAGGGGGTACCTCTTCACAGAGGTTGGTGAGAGTGTGGAATGAGCTGCTAGCGCAAGTGGTGGATGTGGGTTCACCACATTTAAGAGATGTTTACATGAGTGCATGGATAGGAGGGGTATGGAGGGCTCTGTGCCAAGTGCAGGTCAATGGGACAAGGCAGAATAATAGTTCAGCATGGACTAGACACGAAGAGCCTGTTTCTGTGATGCAGTGCCTTAAGACTATAACTTGGTCATATTAGTTTTGGGTAGAGACAATATGTTTCGAGCATCCACAGTATTCTGCTTTTGTTTTAGATTTCCAGCATCTGCCGAAATTATTTTTTATTTCCAGACTTGTTCATGCGGTTGACCCTTAAGCACTGTCAGAATTGGTCTATGGTCAAGAAGTAAATAGGGATCAGCAGTACTAGCCTTACCGGTGTCATCCACGTACCATTGACAAAATAAAATTTGACATCAAGTCATTGGAGTTTGGTACAGCAATGACAGCTTGGTTAAGGAGTTGGGTTGAAAGGCGAAGTGAGAAATTTGAGAACTTGGGTCCGTGGCAGATGAAGGCTTGTCGGGGCATCCAGATCAGGGATGTACAGGAGGCAAGGATTGCAGATATGTCTGACAGCAGTATGGATGGAGGAGTTTGGACCTAGGAGCTATTAGCAAGATTGCTTAAGCTTGCAAGCACGAATGATGGGACATGGTTTGGCTGCAGACAGAGTTGATAAACTTGTTTATGAAGGTGGGTAAATGTCCAGTACACTTGAAAGTTGGAGAGAACACTGATGTTTTTTCTTTAGAAAAATGGGCACAGCTGGGCACACAGGAGACTGGATCTCAGCTCCCACTCAATTCCGAGACTTCCTGCTGCCATGACACTTGGCCTGCAGTGTGTTCCTAGTGCTTTCTGCTTTGATCAGCAGATTTTCTTCCCTTTTGAACATAGGTTATTGTAACTTTTATTTTCAAAGCCGGTTTCAGATTGCCATCTGAGCATTAGCCCAACCACTTAGCTTAATTACCTAATAGCCCATTCCAATCTGTGGAGAAAGGGACAGGTTTCAAATGTCACAATGTGAGAAAGTTATTGCAGAAGCATTCTGATTCTTCCCCATTTTTATTTATTTCAATTGCAGTCTTTAGATACCATGTCTGGCTATTTCCATTTCAAGGACGAACTTCCAGTAGTGGTTGGGAGCGACACAGTAGCGCGAAGCTATAACAGTGCCAGTTCAAATCCAGTCTCTGCCTGTAAAGTGTTTGTATGTTCCACTTGTGATCGTGTCGGTTTCCTCTGACATTCCAAAGACGTACGGTTAATTGGTCACATGGGTGTAATTGGGTGGCACAGTCTTGTTGGGCTGGAAGGGCTTGCTACTCTGCTGTATGTTTAAATAATAAATTCCCTGAATTTTATGTATCCCATGATTAAGCATTTCTTGTGCCACTCCTTGACATGTGACCACTGACCACAGCCTCTTGTGCTTCTTAAAAACTTGCTAACTCACCTTCCAGAAAACCATGACCACCCTAACACACAAATGTGCCAACTTCCCAAGCTAAAGATACAGCATTTGATCAGCAGTAGGCCCAGGGGTCTACTATCAGGCTGTTTTAAATCATTCCACACTCTCAAGCACAAAAAGAGGCCCTTCCAGTGCCTTGAACCTTTCTCCCTTCTCAAATTATAATTTGGCTGGCAAGATAGTCTCCTTCTGATAGATAACCTCAAGGTCATCTGGAAACACAGACATCACTTAACAAGAGCTGTCGCCCATTTGCTTAAATCTTTTGAAGGCAACAATATAGCCTGGAAAATGTAACCCATTTAACTTAACAATTGGTCTGAGAAGTAACACACACAAAAAGTGCTGGTGAACGCAGCAGGCCGGGCAGCATCTATAGGAAGAGGTACAGTCAACGTTTCGGGCCGAGACCCTTGGATTCCTATAGATGCTGCCTGGCCTGCTGCGTTCACCAGCATTTTTTGTGTGCGTTGCTTGAAATTCCAGCACCTGCAGATTTCCTCATGTTTGGTCTGAGAAGTTGCTGGTTTGCCAGCGCACCAGGATATTCGTGGAGGAATGCTGCTGACTGGCACTTTCAATGTTGCATTGACTGAGAACGTAAAGAATGAAAAGACATTGCAACACACACAGGGTTGCTGGAGGAACTCAGCAGGCCAGGCAGCATTCATGGAAAAGAGTAAACAGTTAACATTTCGGACCAAGACCCTTCATCAGGACCATAGATGCTGCCTGACCTGAGTTCCTCCAGCATTGTGTGTGTGTGTTGCTTGGATTTCCAGCATCTGCAGATTTTCTTGTGTTAATGAAAAGACATCGCATGGTTTATTCTTGTAAATTTTTTTTATTGCAATTAAAGCTTATTTTGTTAAAATAAATTAATTATTTAATGTTATGCACCATAACCATTTAGGGCTTCTCATTTGCATTCAAGCTTTCCAAAAAGGAAACTATAATCTTGTAGTAAAAACCAAAGAGTAGACACCCTTCTTCACTAATAGCATGTGATGTCAGTGTTCAAATAATGCTTTTTGAAGGGAAGAGAACGTTGGATACCTGACAGACAAGTACTCACCAAAAAAGGCCAGTCTAGTGAATGATTAAGTCAGTACTGGAGGAAGACTGACCAATTCAGCCCACAGTTGCTGATCCTTCAGTGTAGTGCCTTTGAGATTTGCCTCCAGGACGTCAGACCGTGTCAGTGGACCCAAAGGCTGAATTTTCTTGTTTGTACCGTTAGTCAGTGTTCATCATTTTAATGTATTTCCATCTACAGGGTCGATGCCAACGTTGATAAGAAAATTAGTGCAAGCGAGATGCAGCGATGGATTATGGAGAAAACGGAGGAACATTTTCAACAAGCTGCTGAAGAAAACAAGCACTATTTCAAAACAGTGGATCCTGATGGAGATGGTAATGAATTTTTCTCCATGTCTGTTAAACTCCCTTCTGTTCCTCCCTTCTTTGAAACCATCTGCCTATCTATACACTTTTTTTTAAGAAAAGGTGATCTCTGCCTCGACTTGCTCATGCTCTAGATTGATCTATTTTCCCGTCCCTCTGGAGTGCTTTATTTTCTTTTAAATGTTGAAGAGTTAGTATACAGTAGAGTAAGACATACTATTCACTCTCTGTCATTGACACCGCAGATGGTTCCAGGGCCAGTGGTGCAGCCATCCCACAGTGCCAGAGTCCCAGGCTCTTTCCTGACCTTGGGTACTGTCTGTATGGGTTTTGAATGTTCTGGTGACTGTGTGAAACTTCTCCTAGATGCACTAGTTTCCTCCTACGTCCTAAAGATCTGCAGGTTGGTTCGTTATTGGCTGCTGTGAGATACCCCTAGTGTGGTGGGTGGTAAAGTTTGGAACATTTAATGAGAACAGTGGGGGCAGAGAATAAAGATGGAGCATCATAGGAATAGACTCAATGGGTGTTGATGACAGTTGCAGCCTCGCTGGGGCAAAGGGCACGTTTCTGAACTGGATCGCTCTGTGGAAAGTTGTCAGAAAATGCAATCTAAAACATTCAAACATCTCATGTTCTAATAAAAATCGTGTTACTTAAGTTGTCATTTTCGATATTACTTGTTTGGATTGGGACAGGCTGTTTTCTGGCAAAGGTGTACCTGGAAAGTGGGGGGGCTTTCAAAACTGAAATTTCGAGAGTACGAAGTATGTGCCTGTCAGAATAAAAGGTAAAGATAACAAGTGTAGGAACCTTGGTTTTCAAGAGATATTAAGGCCCTGGTTAAGAGAAAAAGGGATGTTCATAGCAGTTATAGGCAAGTCGGAACAAACTAGGTGTTTATGGAGTACAAGAAATGCAAGAGAACACAAGAAAAAAAACCAGGAAAGCCGAAAGAAGGCATGAAGTTGCTCTAGCAGACAAGGTGAAGGAGAATCATGGAGGATTCTGCAGATACGTTAAGAACAAATGGATTGCTAAGAACAAATGGATTGCAAAGGACAAAAATGGTCCCATGGAAGATGAGAATGGTAATTCGTGTGTGGAGCTAAAAGAGATGGAAGAGATCTTAAATGGATTTTTTTTACATCTATATTTACTCAGAAGATAGGCACAGAGTCTATAGAAGTGAAGCAAAGTAGCATCAACTTAATGGACCCTGTACGAATACAGAAGAGGAGATGTTTGCTACCCTGAGGCAAATCAGGGTGGATAAGTTCCCAGGACCTGACACGATGTTCTATCAGACCCTATGGGAGGCAAGTACAGAAATTGCAGGGGCCCTAGCAGAGATACTTAAAACATCTTTAGTGACAGCAGAGGTATTTGAGGATTGGAGGATAGTCGGTGTTGTTCCACTGTTTAAAAAAGGCTCCAAACAGAAATCAGAAAATTATAGGCCAGTGAGTCTGACATCAGTTGTGGGACAGTTATTGGAAGGTATTCTAACGGACTGGTTAGCTAATTGTTTGGATAGACCTGGACTGATGAAGAATATGTGCATGGTAGGTCATATCTAATCAATCTTAGAGTTTTTCAAGGAAGTTATCCAGAAAGTTGATGAATGCAAGGCAGTGGAGGATGTTGTCTACATCGACTTTAGTAAGGTGTTTGACAAGGTCCCACATGGGTGGTTGGTCAAGAAGGTTCAGTAACTTGGCATTCAGGATGAAGTAGTAAATTGAATGAAATATTGCCTTTGTGGGAGAAGCCAGAGAGTGGTAGTAGATTATTCCTCTCCAACTGGAGGCCTGTGACTAATGGAGTGCCACAGGGATCAGTGCTGGGTTTTTTGTTTTTTGTCATGTGTATCAGTGGTCTACATGATAATGTGGTTAACTAGATCAGCAAATTTGCAGATGACGCCAAGATTGGGGGTGTAGTGGACAGTGAGGAAGACTATCAGAGCTTGCAGTGGAATCTGGACCAGCTGCGATAATGGGCTGAAAAATGGCAGATGGAATTTAATGCAGACAAGTACGAGGTTTTGCACTTTGGTAGGACCAACCAGGGTAGGTCTTACACAGTGAACAGTAGTGCACTGTGGTGTATGATAGAACAAAGGGTTCTGGGAATACGTGTATATAATTAATTGAAAGTGGTGTCACAGGGAGTTAGGATCATAAAGAAAGCTTCTGGCCTTCATAAATCAATGTACTGAGTACAGAAGATTGGATGTTATGTTGTTTAAGACAGTGAGGCCTAATTTGGAGTACTGTGTGTAATTCTGGTCACTTACTTACAGTAAAGTGTGCGGAGAAAATTTACAAGGATGTTGCTGGGTCTAGAAGACCTGAGTTACAAGGGAAAATTGAATAGGTTAGGAATGTGTTCTTTACATCGTAGAAGATTGAGAGGAGATTTGATAGATATACAAAATTATGAGGGGTATGGATAGGGTAAGTGCAAGCATGTTTTTTCTACTGAGGTTGGGTGGGACTACAACCAGAGGTCATGGGTTAAGGGTGAAAGGTGAGAAGTTTAAGTGGAACATAAGGGGGAAACTTCTTCATTCAGAGGGTCGTGAGAGTGTGGAATGAGCTACCAGCGTATGTGGTGTATGTGAGCTCAATTTTCACATTTAAGAGGAGTTTGGGTAGGTACTTGGATGGTAGGGATATGGAGGGCAATGATCCTGATGAAGATCAATGAACGTAGGCAGTTTAAATGGCTCAGCACAGACTAGATGGGCAGAAGGGCTTGTTTCTGTGCTGTACTACTCTATAAAGTGCTATGTGGTGACTAAATGGGAGCTTTAAATCACTAGTTGCTGGGAATTAAAGCATTAATATACGGGGGGGGGGGGGCTTTTGATGGTCCTAGGGTTGTACGTGCTAGAATTTGGAAGGATGATGGGGGTGTGGGGTGGTGGGATGTCATTGAACCAAAGCAAGTATTGAAAGGCCTGGATAGAGTGCATGTGGAAAGGATGTTTCCAATAGTGGGAGAGTCTAGGACCAGAGGATACAACCTCAAAATAAAGGAACATTGTTTAGAACAGAAGATAGGAGGGATTTCTTTAGACAGAGGGTGGTGAATCTGTGGAATTCATTGACATATATGACTGTGGTAGCCAAGTCATAGGATCCATTTAAAGCAGGGGGTGATGGTTCTTTAGTAAGGGTGTCGGAGGATAGGGGGAGAAAGCAGGAGAATGGGGTTTAGTGGGAATAATAATACATCTTCCATGATTGAATGGTAGAGCAGACTGGATGGATTGGAATGGCCTAATTCTGCTCCTCTCATTTATGGAGATCCTGAAAGCCAGGAAGGCCTGCTGGTGAAACCTGGCAGTTGAAGTAATCCCTGAGCTATGGACATTCCAAACGTGTCCAGTAAATAATACTGCCCCTGATGCGTCAGAAATGAGGTGCTGCCACAATAATCATCCAAAGCACAAAAATACAGACTGAGAATGGAAACCTTCAGTTCTTCAGGACTCAAAACTCCAAAGTAAGAGAGCTTCGGAAGCAGAGCGCACAGTGCAAATCACTCCATGCTTTTACCTATGACTTGGTGATTTCAGGTAGTTGGGTTCCCTTTCTTTCTCTTCAGAAGGACCTTGTGTTCCCTCAGTTGCTGCAGCTCCTGCGCGCCCGCCCAACGCCTGCAACATTCTCCTAACTGTATCATGCTAAAAGAAAATGAATGGAGCTACAAGTTGTCTGATGTTGGGCCTCTGCTACACCGTGTAGCACCAGTCACATGCAGAACGTGTTTTGTTGCTGCCCTATTCAGTGCCCCTCTTTGACTCTGCTTGTGATGCCAGATGCTTTTCAAGTTGAAGTCCATTGTTTGCCATTGCCTGTGACAACATACCCAGGGTGTAAATACCATGAAGGTTAGCTTTTGGCAGCAGTACCACAGTATATGATGGACAAAAGGTAAAGTAAATATAAACTTAACCTACCTTGCACATCTTTTTCCCTCTGTCTCTATTGGTGGGCTTTCCCAATGTCACATGGATCAGGAATTTTCTCACTCTGCTTCCTGTAAAGTCATCCCCTTTATCTCCTTACTGCGGACTTACGGACTTCATTATCCACACGAAAGCCTAGCCAACTTCTTGTGTAGCCTCAGCAGCAGGGGTAAGAATCCATGATGGTGCATCAGTTGCGGGCTTCATTATCCACGGGGTCTTTTTTTTTGTTAAATTTAAAATGGCTTCTTTGTTATGTTATACTGGGGAATGCTGAGAAAGTCTCTAACTAGACAGTTGCTTGGGTTATTATAGACAGCAGGGTGCTATTAGCCAATGGGTGGTCATGTATCGTTTTGTTTTTGGATACAATGCTGTATCATATGACTGTGGACAGGGTTTTTGGTGGGGGGGGGAGTCGGAGGAGAGATGGGGTTTTTGGGGGGAGTCAGAGGAGAGACGGGGAGGACGGCGGATGTGTGGGTGTTTTTGGCGGGGAGTCGGTGGAGAGACGGGGAGTACGTTGGAGAGACGGGGAGTCGGAGGAGAGACGGGGAGGATGGCGGACGGGGGTTTTTGGTAGAGAGCCGGGGAGGACGGTGTATGGGGTTTTTGGCGGGGAGTCAGAGGAGAGCCGGGGAGGACGGTGGACGGGGTTTTTGGCGGGGAGTCGGAGGAGAGACGGGGAGGACGGTGGAGAGACGGGGGGGTCGGAGGAGAGACGGGGAGGATGGTGGGTGGGGTTTTTGACGGGGAGTCGGTGGAGAGACGGGGAGTCGGAGGAGAGACGGGGAGGACGGTGGAGAGACCGGGAGGACGGAGGAGAGACGGGGAGGACGGAGGAGAGACGGGGAGGACGGAGGAGAGACGGGGGAGAGACGGAGAGACGGTGGAGAGACGGGGAGGACGGGGGAGAGACGGGGAGTCGGGGGAGAGATGGGGCGTCGGAGGAGAGACGGGGAGGATGGCGGACGTGTGGAGAGGCTCCGGTCGATCACTCCGGGTGGTCCCGAGCCGTGAGTCGACAGGATTCCAGTGGTCGTCAGGAATCGATTGAGCTCCAACGGTTGCGCACGAAGAACTTGGACTTTGATAAGCGTTGGCGCCTTTTTTTCATTACTTCCCTCTCTGTATCGAATTTATATTAATGTCATAGAATTAGTAATATCTATAAAGTGTACTTGTTAAAATTTACTGGGTGTGCTGGCTGATGATTGATGTTTGGGATTGATGCAGGCGGCAGCCGACTCCGTGGGAAGCGTTGAGGCAGGTGCTGGTTGGGATTTCCCCTAGACATATACGAGCCAATATAACTGAACGTTACAAGTGGGGGGGTCGTCCGGATCTGGATTTTCGGTAAAGTTGTATAGTCGTCGTGTTAAGTAGTGCGAAGATGGATTGTAAGTTGGTGTGAATGGGAGGAGGTACCGGTGAATCATGCATGCGTGCTAAGTGGGGTCGATTATCGCATTCCGGTAGAGGTACTGGTGCGAGGGTTGAGTTTGATTAAAGGTATCGGGCAGGTAGAACTTACAGCTAGAAGGTGTGGGAAAGAACTGGAGTCCAGCTGGATGTTGGTGCGGACGAGTGCCGACGTCATGACGTTGGAACTAGCAGCGACAGTCCACGTCCAGGGGGAGGCGGGGCCGTGGAGTCTCCACACCCTCCCCGAGGACGCAAGTGTGGAGGTGCCGGAGGAGGAGCTAGCTGAGGCCCCAGGGAAGGTGCCAGTAGCCAGGGGTGGAGGTGTGGAGTGGGAAGGCTTGGCCAGGCCCCGTCCTCCAGTTAGGGCTGAGATCTCCAAGTTAGCGGCTGCCATTACCTCCCTGGCGAGAAGGGTTGAGGGGCTCCGCCCGAAGCTGAGAATTTTCTCGGGAGCCAGGCCCACCCCGGAAGGGGAGGATGAATATGAGACCTGGGTTGAGGATACGTCCCAGTCGTTAGAGGTGTGGCCAGTTTCGGATGAGGAAAAGAGACAGCGATTGATGGAAAGCTTAAGGGGCGGGGCGGCCCGTGTTGTCCGCGATTTGAGAGCGGAACGCCCTTCGGCTTCCCTGTCGGAGTGTTTGGACGCTTTGAAGGAAGTGTTTGGACTGTCAGGAGATCCCTGGCAACATTTAGCAGAGTTTCAAGAGATGGGGCAGAGAAGAGGGGAAAAGCTCTCAGAATACATTTTCCGGCTGGAAGGGAAACTTACGGGGCTGCGGTGCCAAGGGGTAGTGAGGGAGGACGAAGTGGCGAAGTTGAGGATGAGCCAGGTATGTAAAGGTTCCCGGGAGGATGACAGGGTGGCTTGGAGTATCCGGCAGTCATATAAGAGGAGCCCCCTCCATCATTCGGGCAGTTGATTAGAGAGGTACGGGCGGAGGAGAAGGCTTCGGGCCGACCAGGAGGCTCGGACCCCCGGGGACGGTCTTCAGCGGTTCAGGAGGTGGTAGCCGGGGTGAGATCAGAGAAATCCAAGGGGTCCCCGGGAGGAGAGAGGTGGCGGGTAGCGGGTGCTATAACTGTGGGAGGGAGGGGCATTTCCGGTGGGAACGTGCTACAGCTGTGGGGAAGCGGGTCACTTGCGGAGGGATTGTGAGAGACGAGATGCTCCGAGGGGGGAGGGCCTGCGGGCCACTAAGAAGGGAGAGGTGTCGGGAAACTTAGGAGAGGCTCAGTGAGGGAACGGACTGGAGTCTCGGGAGGAACACGTTCCCAGAAAACAGCTATGGAACCCCAGAAAGTACAAGCCCAAATTCCGGATGGACTGGTGCGACCCCGTTCCAGCGTGTCCCTACGGATAGAGGGAGTCTTTGCGAAAGCCATCCTTGACACCAGATCGCAGGTTACCTTTCTGTACCGGTCGTTTTACAACAAATATCCGAAGTATTTGCCAGTAACCCCATTTAATGCACTGGAGATTTGGGGCATAAGTGACGGTGATTACCCATACGATGGGTACTTGTCAGTGAGATTGGAATTCTCGGAGGGCGATGTGGGAGCGTCGGAAGCCTTTGAGACACTGGTGTTGGTCTGTCCGGACCCGGTGGAAACCGGTGGTGCTGCCCTGCTAGTGGGGACTAACTCCCGTCTGGTGCGACTGCTCTTGGAAGCCTGTAAGAAGAAGGCGGGGGAGAACTTTCTGGAGACCCTCTCGGTACACCCAGTGTTCCGAGCGGTGTATGAAGGAGTGGGTGACCCCCAGGGGCTGGATCCTGAGTGCAAACGAGGGACGATGTGGTGCACTCAGGCGAGGCCTAAGGTGATACGGCCAGGGGAGGCGGCCTTAGTGATGGGGACCCCCAGATTCCCCGGAGTACCGGCGGGCGAGGCCCTGCTAGTAGACGCCCCAGATGACCTGGAAAGGGAGTCCCGGTTCCCGGCTGGAGCACTGGTGAGACCTGAGTTGCAGAGGCCCTCAGCTGTACAGGCACGGCAGATGGGGGTGATGGTAAGGAACATAACGGAGTGGGAGATCACCTTTAAGCGCGGGATGCCCCTCGCGCACTTGTTCCCAGTGACCGGTGATGTCTAGCGCCCCCGTGAGGCCCACTGGAGGAGAACTATTGGAGAACGGGGGGGGGGGGGGGGCGGGGCTGACCGAGGAGGCCTTTAATTTTGAAGATTCCCCTGTACCGCCGGTGTATAAGAGCAGGCTGGTGGAGAAGATGCTGAAGTTAGGGGATGTCTTTTCTCAGGGCGAGTTTGATGTAGGGTGTTCCAAGAGCACTCGGCACACCATTCGGGTGACAAATGACACCCCGTTTAGGGAGAGGTCGCGGCGGTTGGCCCCAGCAGATGTGGAAGATGTGTGGCAGTTGAAGGATGCAGGGATTATTGCGGAGTCCCGAAGCCCCTATGCGTCCCCCATAGTGGTGGCAAGGAAGAAAAATGGGAAGGTACGTGTGTGTGTGGACTACAGGACTCTGAACCGGCGCACTGTCCCCAACCAGTATACGGTCCCGAGGGTGGAAGACGCATTGGCCTGTTTAAGTGGGGCGCAGTGGTTTAGTGTATTGGATTTGCGGAGTGGGTATTACCGGATTTCGATAAAGAGAAGACGGCCTTTATCTGCCCCCTGGGGTTTTTCCGGTTCGAACGAATGCCCCAAGGCATATCGGGGGCCCCAGCCACCTTCCAGAGGAAAGTGGGGGACATGAACCTGCTGGAGGTATTGGTGTACCTGGACGACCTGATAGTGTTTGGATCTATGTTGGAGGAGCATGAGGAGCGGCTGCTGAAGGTGCTGAGTCAGCTGAAGGAGGAAGGGTTAAGACTTTCCCTGGATAAATATCAGTTCTGTAAGACGACGGTCGGCTATGTCGGGCACATAATCTCGCGAAATGGAGTGGCCACCAATCCGGGTAAGATAGCCGCAGTCACCACCTGGCCGAGACCTCAGAAGGTGAGCGCATTACGCTCGTTTTTGGGGTTTTGTGGATATTACCAGCAATTCGTGAAAGGATATGTGAAAATGAGTCACCCATTGAACCAGCTGCTGTGTGGCTATCCACCTGTGGGGAGGAGGAGGAAGGGAGACCGAGGGTCGGAGGTAGGAGGATACTTGAACCCAGGAGAGCCTTTGGATTGAGGTGGGATGCTCAATGTGAGGAGGCGTTCCAATCTCTAAAAAGGGCGCTGACTCAGGCCCCAGTGTTGGCTTTTGCTGATCCCCGGAAGCCGTATGTTCTACACACTGATGCCAGTCACGAGGGTCTGGGGGCTGTCCTGTACCAGGAACAGGGAAACGGATTGAGGCCGGTGGCATTTGTCAGTCGGAGCTTGTCGCCATCTGAAAGAAACTATCCCACTCACAAGCTGGAGTTCTTGGCGTTGAAATGGGCGGTGGTCGACAAGTTGAGTGACTGTCTACATGGGACCCAGTTTGAGGTGAGAACTGACAACAAACCCCTCACTTATACCCTGATCTCGGCAAATATGGACGCTACTGGGCACCAGTGGTTAGCAGCCTTGTCTGCCTATGAGTTCAGCCTGAAGTGCCGCCTGGGGAGTCAGAACATCAATGCAGATGCTCTATCTCGTCGGGCGCATGACGAGTCGGGCACGGCTGAGGAGTGGAAGTGTGTCCCTGCCCTGGGAGTAAAGGTCATGTGTCAAGTTGGGAGCGACGGGGAAGTAGGAGCCCCGATGGGAATGGATCGGGCAGTAGATCAACTGGGGGCTGACGATGACGCGCTGCCCACTGTTTACTGTAATGTGACTGCTCTGAGGAACAGGCAGCTGCCGGAATTGAGCCCCCAGGAAGTGGGGGTGGCTCAGCGTGATGACCCGAGCATTGGCACTACCTGGTACGCGGTTAGCCAGGGTGATATGGGGCAGCTGGAGAAGGCGAAGCATGCCTCCGTTCCCCTACTCCTGAAGGAGTGGCCTCGGTTGAAGCTGAAGAACCACGTCTTATACCGGGTCACGTCGCCCCCGGACCACCCCCGGCGCTGGCAGCTGGTCATGCCTGAGAAGTATCGGAAGACTGTGCTCCAGGCTCTACATGATGATTCCGGGCACTTGGGGGTAGAGAAGATCTATGGATTACTCAGGGACTGGTTTTACTGGCCCTGGATGAGGGGGGAGGTGGAAGAATATTGTAAGACCTGTAGCCGTTGCGTCAGGAGGGAGACCTTGCCTGCGCAGGCGACTCCGTTATCCCACTTGCAGAGTGCAGGACCCATGGACCTGGTGTGTATGGATTTCCTGTCTATTGAGCCAGACACCAGCAACACCGCGAATGTCTTGGTCCTCACGGATCACTACACTAGATATGCGCAGGCTTTTCCTACTAAGGACCAGAAAGCGACTACAGTGGCGAAAGTGTTATGGGAGAAGTACTTTGTTCATTATGGCTTTCCCCGGTGGATCCATAGTGATGTCATAGAATTAGTAATATCTATAAAGTGTACGTTAAAATTTACTGGATGTGCTGGCTGATGATTGATGTTTGGGATTGATTCGGGTGCCCACTGACCCCGTGGGAAGTGGTGAGGCAGGCGCTGGGTGGGATTTCCCCTAGACATATACGAGCCAATATAACTGAACGTTACACATGCAAGAGCCTAGTCGACCTCTTGTATAGCCGCAGCAGTAGGGTTAGAAATGCGTGATCCTGCACCATTTTTCAGACCTTCCTGCTGCAGGGAGAGATCTGCTTTCTACCTTGACGCCAGCTACTGTCCTTTCCCTTTGATGGCCTGGCCAACGCTGCATAGTATCTTCACGCCTTCTCTGGCCTGTTTCCCACAATGACTCCAACCTCTTGGGTCGTCCCTGTTCATTTTGGAAGCAGGCGTCCATCACGTGAACTCAGCTTTCCCCCAAGACATAGGTGGCACGGTGTGCTCTGGCCTTGCTGGATATTATTTGAGGGGGACCCAATTGCATGGTTGGGTCTACCCTACTACGCTGCTTAGAAATTTAGCTGTTTAAATGTTGATATTTGTTTAAATATCATCTGCGTAAATTTTTCAAGTCACCTATTCATTTCAAGTTTTTATAATGTGGAGTTTGAAGTCTTGCAGACCATCCTGTGCATACAGCCCGTCAATTTTTTTTACACACATTCAACTCTGTAGTACAACTTAAGTTTTCAATAGTTATTGATGAGAACGATGTTCTTAATTGCTTACTAGGCACTTTCAGAATTTTCACAGGTTCAAAATAATTTGTTTCCTTCCTCTGCCCTTTTGGCCACTGAGGTGTTGTCATTACTCTCAAAAGATCTATATACTACTAAAACTCTCATGCTCTGTCTGTTTGTGACCTCCAATTAACGCAAACGGTGCATTACAGCGGCACTTTTTTTGGCTAAATCGAATTAAAATGTGCTAACTTACAGAATGCAGGCAAAGTTCAGGGTTATATATTTGTATAAAATTGCTCATTCGCCAAAATCAAAAGGCTCCCATTTAACCCGAGAGCCGATCAGCCATCATGGAAATCAGGACGCAACAGCCCAATGCATGCGCATGGCCAGTCTCAGCAGCGACACCTACTGGAGCAAAAGGGCAGGGCAGCTCTATTTCATGGGGTTACATTCTGCTCATCACCATCAGCATGTGCAGGATTGGGACAGATCTAACTGCCACTCATCCATAAGAGGTAATTAAATCTTATTGTAATGACGTACTTTAAGACACCCATAAAACCCTCTGCTGCAGTCAAAGGACAGCGGTGACTATATCATGTCCATTTAGGAGAGTGCCAACCACATCATCAGGAATAATCAGCATGCTTTGGTGTTATATTGCTTCGTACCTTCTATCCAGCATTAGGGTAAAAAAAAATGGTCAGCCTAATTATGTGGCGTGGAAAGGGAAGGGGGACATTATGGTCGTGAGATGACGCCAAACGTTGTCGGGAAGCGGCAAGGAGAGGGAGAGAACTAGAATCGGATGAGGCCAGGGCCGCACGACTCCAGGATCAAAGAGTCAGGGCAAGAAAAGATGAGAGATGAAGAGACAGACGAGGAGAGGCATGCACGTCTCCGGGATCAGAGACAACCAACAAACAGCAGAAGAGATGAAGAGATGGGGGATGAAAGGGCTGCACGTCTCCAGAATGACAACGAGAGGCACAAGGGTGGCAGATAAATCAGAAATGATGCCATCAAAAGTGTCCTTCGTTAAATGAGGAGCAGCTATATTCACTTTGCTACACGTCGTTCTTCTTTAATAAACTGAGGTTTTCTACTTCAGTTTCCAAAGCAAAGCGATACCAATAGCATTCAGGAAAATTTAATGTTCATTCTGGTCACATCAGATTGCACCCTTCTCTCAAAGGGTGCCCCAACGGGTCACCCCGTTGTCCAGTATCAGATAATCCTCTGACGCAATTAATTCATAGCAAGTATAAAGCTCTGCTCCAACTCACAAACTGAGGCCCAGAAATGTGTACTTTTCTCCAGAAGCTGACTAAAACAGATCTGCTTGCGTTCTCAATTATACCAAACTTGTTCAATGGAATTGGGAGAAATTTGAGTCCATTTTCCTCTCTAAGTGATAGCTTTATGAATGTTGCATTCTTTACAAGTTCATCTCTCATGCTTGGCTTGTATTTGTTGCTTGAGCTGGCATTGGCAGCATGCTTATCTTTAAAATATAATTTTGGCTACATTGTGAACTTTTGATAGACTTTGCATTTCAATATTCTATTCTGATTCAATTAAGTTTTGTTCCTCTTAAACTTTTTGATTTTAGTTAGAATCAATTTCATTTCTGGTCTCTGTCAACAATTTCTTAACATCCTTCGTGCTTTTTTTTGCCTTCAATTTTAATGGATTGTCTTTAAGCTGGCCAGTGGTGTCAGCATTGAACTTCAAGCCGACTGGTCCCAGGTTTGAATCCAGCCGGCCCCTTCCACACTTTCCATCAGTGCTGGGTTGAGTGTCGAGCTAGCAAAAAAACAGAGAAATGCTAAAGAAATGGCAAAGTTCTTGCTGGATGTGTCACAACGTGCAGAGAGGAACAAAAGAAATTAATTGTCTGACTACTTGTATACATTTTTCAAAGTTCTTGCTTTTAAATGCTATTACTTTGGTGTAAGTACCCCATTATCCAATCCATTGTGATCGTTTCAGATTAGTAAGCTGTTTATCCATAAAGCTACAACTCATCCTTTGTTGTACAGCTGGGACATTCAACAATAAATGTCTGCCCTTCCAGCTGTATTTCATTTTTTTAATGTTAACCGGTTACTTGCAGTATTACTTAAGTCAGATACTAATTTATTTCATATTCACATTTATGTTTTGTTTATTTCCTGGCTTTGAGGTCTAGTTGGTCCTAGTGTTCTGAGATCATTTCATTCCTCCTGAACCTGCCTTGTTATGTATGTAGTTTCTGGTATTTATTTAAAATAGTACTTTAATAAAACCGGTACATTTCTCAGTTGAATGCTGTCAATCTCACAGAATACTATTTTTGAGCAAAGCCCCCAGATTCTTTCATCTCCTCTGCTGATTATTATCTCCTGCCGGCAGGTTGACCCAGCCCATATTATGTGATCCAGAAGAGGGAGTGATCTAAGGAGTCTGCAGCATCTACTCTAAGCTGCACTAAACCTGAAGGCTTCAGGCTAATTAATCCAAGGAAACCTCATGGTTGTCACTTATCCTTCTTTTTAGCTGAATAATCCATCTTCCTCCAACTCCATCTGCCTCCATATTGGGCGAAAGACAGAAAGTAGAGAGAGTGTGAAGTATTCTTGGACACGAGATTTTGCGGCTACTAGAAATCCAGATTAACACACACAAGATGCTGGAAGAACTTGGCGGGTCAGGCGGATCAGTTGACATTTTGGACCAAGACCCTTCATCAGGGCTCATTAAGGGTCTCGGCCCAAAACGTTGACTGTTTATTCCTCTCCATAGATGCTGCCTGATGTATTCTTGGTTTGATATGTTCTTTACCTTGACTGGATCTGTAGTACAACTGGTTGTGTCCTGAAGGACCTGACCATAAGAGGTCATGAAAGTATTACACCTATACTTTCACCAGGCCAATTAGGGATGGGCGTTGAATATTGGCCACCCAAATTCTTACTGTTTGCATAAAATTTAGAATTGAGCCTGTCCAAGTCAAATAGTCAGTCTGTATTCACCTACAAGTGAGAATTCCTCCCTTAGTAGCACATATGGGGAAAAGGTTTCTTGTCCAATTCTTGTGTGTATGTGTGGAATTGTGGGGGAGATGTACAGCCAGTGTCCTTTCGCAGATTTGGATCAGTGGCATAGTACGTTCACAGGCGATAATAATATTGGGGTGTGGATAGTGTAGAAGATTGCAGGATTTAAGTTAGTTGCAGATATGGACAGAGAAATGGCAGGTAGAGTTTAATCCAGCAAAGTGAGAGGAGATGCACATTGAGAGAAGCAAATATAAAGGGACAATATATAATTAAAGGCAGGACCCTTGCAGTTAGTACATCTTTGGCTTCCAAGTTCATAGTTCCTGTGAAAGTGGCAGCACAGGTTATTAGGGTGGTAAAAAGGTTTTTATGACATTTATGAGGCTGGAATAATACCAGAGGAGATGAAAAAAAAACAGTATTTATCACTCTTCCGAAGAAACCTGGAGCAATAGAATGTGAATTACTTAGGGTCATAAGTTTGATGAGTCATATCACCAAGATACTTCTAAGAATTTTGATGACGAGCTAAAAGTAAGATACTAGCTGAAACAGGTAAAGAACAATGTGGGTTTGTGAAAGGCAAAGGCACAAGAAATGCGATATTGAAGTTAAGGATACTATCAGAACGAGCTATTCAAATGCAAAAAGATTTGTTTGTTTTATCGACTACACAAAAGCATTTGATAAAGTGAAGCATAATAAGTTATTTGAAATATTACAGGAAATTCTAGATCTAGATTCAAAAGACCTCCGCCTTATCAGAAATCTGTACTGGGAACAAACTGCCGCTGTAAGAATAGATGGAGAAGTGAGTCAGTTTACGAAAATCAAGAGAGGCGTTAAGACAAAGGGTGTGTTTTCACCCCGATTTGTTTAATTGTACAGTGAAACAATATTACAAAAAAAAGAGACATCTTGGGAATCAAAGTTGGCGGTAAGAACATCAATAATTTCAGATATGCAGATGACACTGTGCTAAGTGCAAGTACGGAGGAAGAACTACAAAGCTTAATTGATATAGTTGTTGAAGAAAGTGCAAAAATGGGTCTATCTATCAATTGCAAAAAGACAGAATGTATGGTGATATCCAAAAAGAAGGAGAATCCTATCTGCAGGCTGAGAATAAATGGGGAAAACATAAAACAAATACAGAACCTTTGCTACTTAGGAAGCTGGGTGACATCAGATGGCAGGTGCGACATGGACAAAGAAGAATAGGGATGGCAAAAGACACCTTTACGAGAATGAATAGTATAATGACCAACACTAAACTAGGCATGACAACCCGCCTCAGAGTACTGAAATGTTATGTTTATCCAGTTATGTTATATGATTCAGAATGTTGGACAATACCTAGTAACATGAGGAACCGAACTGAACCAACAGAGATGTGGTTTTTTGAGGAGGATGCAATATGGACGAAACGAATATCTAACGGGGACGTCATGAACAGAACAAGTACAAAAAGAGAAATAATGTATGAGAGCACGAAAAGGCAACGTGACATGTGATCAGGAAAGAGGAGTTAGAATGCACGGTAATTATGGGAAAGATTGAAGGGAAGAAAGTAAGAGGAAGGCAAAGACAAATGATGTTGGAGACAGCAGCCAGAGAACTGGAAATGAATACCAATGAATTGATCCACTTGACCCGAAACATGAGTGTGTGGGCCATGGCAGCCAAAGCTCAATCTGGGAATGGCACCTGATGATGATGAAAGAAGGTTTGTCTTTATTAGGGCACTGAGTTCAAGAGTCAGGAAGATGCCTTGCATCTTTATAAAACTGTGGTGAGGCCACATCTGGATTAATGCATTTATTTTTGATCACCCAATTATAGGAAGGCTGTGGAGAGCGTGCAAAAGAGATCTGCCAAGGTGTTGCCTGGATTACAGGGCATGTGCTCTAAGAAGAGGTGTACATACTTGTGTTGTTTTCTCTGGAGCGGCAAAGCCAGAGGGGAAACCTGATAGAAGTTTATAAGATTATGAGAAGAATAGATAAGGCAGTCAGTATCTTTTCTCCCAAGATCAAAACATCTAATACCAATGGGTATACATTTAAGGTGAAGGAAGCGAGTTTTTTTTTTAAGAATGATGGGTGCCTGGAATTCACTGCCAGGGTTGGTAGGTGAGGCAAATATGATAGTTGTTTAAGAGTTTCTAAGATAGGCACATGAATGGAGGGATATGGTCATTCTGTAGGTAAAAGGGATTAGTTTAGTTAGGTGTTTAATTACCAGTTTAATTAGTTCAGGATAACATTGTGAGCCCAAAAGCATTTTTCTATGCTGTACTGTTCTATATGAATGCTCTCCAGTGTCTAATTTCCTCTTAATGTATTAGAATTTCAGGGTTGGGAAGAAATATTGCTGGCTTTTACTTGAATTTCAAGGAAACTTCTAAGAATTTATTTGGCTTTAGTAACAATTCTCCTGAAGTACCATTGTCTCTATCATTCTTATTACTAGCCAAGTCATTTCTTGTGATATTGTGAAATAAGCAAAAAACCACTGACTATAGAATGAGACAGCATCCCAACTGTAGTACTGAAAATCAACAGTCCAGAGCTAGTTGTTTCTTTAGCCAAGCTGTTCTAATACGTTTACAACATTGGCATCCATTTGACAATGGGGAACTTTACTGAAATATGTCTTCACAAAACCAAGACAAACTGGCTAAATCAACCTGTTCTGTATAATCAGCAAACTGATGGAAGAGATCATCAGCAGGACTATGAAGCAGGGTGACACGGTAGTGTAGTGGCTGGCACAGCCCTTTACAGTACCAGCGACCTGGAATCGATCCCCACCACTGCCTGTAAGGAGTTTGTGCATTCTGTCTGTGATGCGTGGGTTTCCTCTTGGTGCTCCAGTTTCCTCCTGTCCAAAGGTGTGCTGGTTGGTGGGTTAATTGGTCATTGGGGAGATTGCTGGGTGGCACGGCTCAGAGGGCCAGAAGGGTGTTTTCCGTGCTGCGTCTCAATAATAATAAGTGGCACCCTGGTTGTCCAAGACCTTTCACCCCAGTCCTCACACATCATTGGTTAATTCCCTTGTTCACAAGGAATTCAACACCACCAGAGGCAAAGCAGCTTGCTTGATTAGCACCCATTCATTTCCTTAAACATTAATCCCATCACTACCAGTGCATACCAGCTGCACCTTCCAAGCCCAAATCACCAAGGAGGACAAAGGCAGTAGGCAGATGTGGACATCTCCAAGGTGCAGCCATACTGATTTGGAAATTGCTTTAATTCTAACAACAGTCTAAATCTTGGAACTCCCACTCCAGTGTCAATGTGATGGCAAGTTTAGGAGAATAAGTGCAGTGCAAGGCAGATGCTCATCACCTTTTTGAAGGCAGTACGGATGGGCAGTATGTGCTACCCTTGCCTATATCCCAAAAATTAAAACTTGCAACTTTATTTTAAAGTTTGGCTGGGTTGACTCATTTCTGATTGCTCATTGTTTGACAGTAATCTTTAGAAAAACTTCTATTTTGAACAAAACAAAATTCATTGGAAACTTTCATTCAGCAGTCTCAATGTTTCAAGTGGCAAATAACATTTGAATCATGCAAGTGCCACAAGAGAGGATATAACCATCGTCCTTTTACATTCCATCGCATCACCATCACTGGATCCCCGACTATCAACATCCTGGGGATTACCCTTGACAGGAAACTGTACTGGTCTAGACATATAAACACCGTGGCTACCAGAGCAGGTCAAAGGCTAGGAATCCTGCAGTGTATTACTCACCTCCTGGCTCCCCAAAGCCTGTCCACCATCTACAAGGCTCGGGTCAGGAGTGTAATGGAATACTCGCCACTCGCCGGGATGAGTGCAGCTCCATCAACACTCAGGAAGCTCGACACCATCCGGTACAGCACAGTCCACTTGATTGGTACCCCTTCCACAAGCATCCAATCCCTCTACCATTGACAAACAGAGGCATGTAATTAATTAAAACTATTTCTGTAAAAAACACCGGAAAGGAGTTCACAGAGAAGCTGACACCACTGGGAAGAGGATTAAGACATTGCAGGTCGTCTCTGTGCAAGAGCACATCCATCTCTGGGTCTGCTCTAGATTTCCTTCCTTTGGTTACACCCTGTTTAATTTGTTTTCCTAAAACTGTATGTATGTGTTGTTTTAAAAAAGACATAATGTACCATCTCTCTGTAGGTCAGGTATCCTGGGATGAATATCGAATCAAGTTTCTAACAAGCAAGGGATTTAATGAGAAAGAAGTGGCAGAGAAAATCAAGAACAACGAAGAGCTGAAGATTGATGAAGAGAGTAAGTACTTGTGTGCAGGTCACCGTCCCATGCTTCCCATGCCTTGTTCCTGCTGATGTCCTGTTGTGTGTGTTTGTGCCGTTGATTTCGTGTTCTGACCCTAGTAAGTAGGAAGCCATTTCAAGAAATGAGATGAGCGTGATTGCTATTCACATCAAAGCAGCCTGTGAATTGAAGGTGGCATTACAGACCCTGTAAAACTGAATTCAGTGGGCAAGAAAGGGAATGAACCGTATCAGCTGGAGTTATACCTCACATAAAGAAAGTAATTCATCCGTTCCTAGGACCAATCATCTTCACCAGTGACCATCCCCCCATCAAATGGTCCAAAGTGAGTCGGAATCATGTTTGTTATCATTGACGTTTGATTTGAAATGAGTTGCTTTGCGGCAGCACTACAAAGCAAGATATCAAAACTATTGTAGGTTATAGTAAATAGTGCAAAAGAGGAATAACGAAGTTGTGTTTATGGGCTGTTCACAAATCTGATGCCGGAGGGAAAGGAGCTGTTCCTAAAATTTTCAGTGTGTGTCTTCAGGCTCCTGTACTTCCTTTGCCAATGGTGGAAATGAGAAGAGTGCATGTCCCAGATTGTGAGGGTCCTTAATGATGGATGCCACCTTCTTGAGGCACTGCTGTTTGAAGATTGTGCAGACGATTTCTAAATGTTCAATTGCAGTTTATAACTCCAGGAATTGAAGCAGTCCGTGCCTGCTCGCACCAAGTTTCAAGCAACGTTCAGGCATTGATCTGCTAAGTGTCCAATTAATATTTTCACCACAAGTGTTACAAGAGTGAAAAATAACCACTTCTTGATGTCGTGGGGTGTAATTATCATCAGGTTACCTATCACCAGCATCCTGGTTGTCACCATTGACCAAAAGGCAACTATTTTGCAGAGCACCTGCTGTCTGCCTGCAGTGGCCATCTTGAGCTTCTGGTTACATGACATTTCAACTCCCCTTCCCATTCCCACACCGACCTCCCTGTCCTCGGCCTTCTGCACTGCCACCTTGTATTGCACTTGGTAACGTACAGCCCAATGCTAGGAACATTGAATTTTCCGATCTCAGGTAACCCTATGTTCCTTTCTCCTTTATGCCAGTCTAGTCTGGATCTCTCATTTTGTTTGCCTTTTTCATCCTTCCTCTACTTGCTTCCGTCTGCCCATCATCCACATAACTATTTACCTGTGTTTCTTCTTCCTTGCTTCACCTTTCCTAATCCCCTCGCCAACATGGCTCCATCTGCCCATCATTCCCCCCCCCCTGCAACCCCCAATCTAGCTCCACCTTTAACCAACCAACCTCTGTCTCAACTGCTCATTGTTATATACTGGCTCTTCCCTCTACCCTCTCAGTCCTGATGCAGGGTCTTGACCGATGCTGCTTGATGTGCTGAGTTCTTCCAGAGGTTTCTGTTTTGCCCCAATTTCCAGCATCTGCAGGCTCTTATCTCTATAGCTACGTGGTTGTAAATTCAGGGCAGGGGCTGGGTATCCTACCATCAATGACTCATCCTCATACTACAAAGTTTTCCACCATCTTCAAGCTCCTTCTCTTTCCCCTTTTGGAGAACTGAGTTTGCAAAAAAAAACTGGGATCAGCCAGCCTTTCCACTCCTTTGCTGCCTTTATCTGCATGAGCCTGGGTAGAATCATATTTCTTTTTCTCTCTCTATGCAAGTACATGAAATTCAATTGTTGCAACGCCCCCTCATGAAAGACAACTGTACATTTACATATATACACACACACTGATGTTATCAGCATTGCCTCCAATCTTAAAAGTCAGGTCTGTCAGAACTTGTTAGAATAGTGGAAAAACTTTAATATGTTAAAGCTGAGTAGAGATTGTGTATTTACGTTTGGGGAAATTTTCAGGTAAGTTAATTTACCAATAAAAGGGTTAAATGTCAGAAAACTGAAAATAAATTCTGTTCCATTTACTTGCCCTTTACACAAACTAGAACGTGCTTCACCCCATGTATTCCATTTAACCCAATCTCCGAGCATAAAGTGCAGTGTAATCATTCTGTGCCATTGTGATTCTTTCTGCACTGAAATCCTTAATTTCGCTTTTGCCAGCAAATTGGTGCTCAAAGGCCTGAATATCACATTTTATGGATAGTGGCTTGACGTTGTTCTGGTGAATCAGCACCGTGTCCTTCCTGAGATGTGGTGCCTTAAATGTTGTCCATCCAAGGTACCTGCAACAGATGCGCCGCATCTCCTCCCCACTTGTTCTCCCACCCTCCTGAATTAGGAGGCCAGTATTCCAATCCCCTTTTAATTTATCCACTAACTATTCATTCATTTTGTCCTTGAGCACCCTCAAATCCACTGAGAGGTCTGTGGGTGGGGATTTGGATCAAAAAAAAATGTTGGTAGCAGTTATAACAAAATATTGATTGGTGCTCAGACTTGTCCCAGACTAAATATCAAACTGGCATATTATAAGTTGTAGCAAGCAGGTCTTTAATTTGACAAAGAACTTGAGTGAACTATAACCATCAAGGGCATGTAGGCTGGCAGAATGGCTAAATGGAATTTAATCCTGAGATGTGAAGTATTTATGTAAGAAGAATGGGATGGACAATATAAACTAGAGGGCATGGGTTTTAAGAGCAGGTACGTAGGGTTTGTCATATGAAGAGCATCTGATGCTCTGGGCCCGTATTCACCAGAATTCAGAAGAATGAGGAGTGACCTCATTCAAACCTTTAGAATGTTGAAAGGCCTTGATAGTGGATGTGGAGAAGGTGTTTCCTATGGTGGGAAAGTCTAAGACCAGAGGACACGGCCTCAATAGAGAGGCAGCCTTTTAGAAAGGAGATGAGGAGGAATTTCTTTAGCCAGAGAGTGGTGAATTTGTGACATTCTTTGCCACAGGCAGCTGTGGAGGCCAAGTCTTTATGTTTATTTAAGACAGGTTGATGGATTCTTGATTTTTCAGTGCATGAAGGGATATGGGGAGAAGGCGGTAGATTGGGGCTGAGGGGAAAATTGGATCAGCCATGATGAAATGGCAGATCAGACTTGATGGAGCAAATGGACTAATTCTGCTCCTATATTTTATGGTCTTGTGGTACATTTTGAAAGAGCAGATCAAATCGAAAGTAGTTGCTAAAGAAAAGCATGTGGAATCCTGGGCTTTATAAACTGAGGCAGAGTACAACAGCAAGGAAGATGTGAACCTTCATCAAATACTCATTTGGCCTCTGCTGGATTACTTGTCCAGTTCTGGAAGTGTGTCTGAAAGCTTTGCAGAAGGGACAGTGTAGACTTGCCAGAGTTGATCTCATGGAGAGGAGAGCTTTAATTCTTAGGGTAAAGTGGAAACACAAAGGTAGAGGGAGAACTGCTAGAGGAAGTAAGGCATACAATGCTCACTCTGAGTGAAGCAGATGGACTTGACAGAGTAGATTGATCAGAATAGTGGAGATTGACAAAGTTGACAGACATTTGACCTATGATGGAAATGAGAGCCATATGGTCAGACGGGTTGGAGGGAAATCTTTATTCCATGTCTCTTGTTCTTAGCCAATGGAGAGGAGAGGTCAAGGTGTGAAATGCACTGGCACAGGTGGTGTGGGAGGAAAATTCAGTCGTGGCATTCAGAAATGAGCTAGTGTTGCAAAGGAACCCAGCATCTTGATTTGCAATCTCTGCAGAGTCTCTTGGATAATCATGAAGTACCCAGGCTCATTTATCTACTGTGAGGCAAGTAGGTGATGAGACCGCTGACTCAGAGTGCAGGACTGTGCACCAGCTACCCAGGTATTGAACCAGATTGTGAAGCGTTCATCTGTAAAAGTCTCGGATAATGTGGAATTTGCAGAGGGGGAGTCGCTTGCCACATACTTCGCAGCATGTCTCTTGGCGATTCTTGGGTCTCATAGCACTTAGCAGAATGCTTTACAGTGCCTGCAATCGGAAAATTGTTTGTAATGTGTTGGTTCTCTGCTTAACCACTTGCCTTTCCTCCGGGTGCTGATTTCCTCCAGTATTCCTAAAAGAAGTACATGTTAGGTTCACAAGTTGTGGGTGTACTGGAAGCTCAGCGACTCTGGAGGGCTGCCCCCAGCACATTGCAAAATGGTGACACAAACAACGCATTTCACTCTGTGTTTCAATATACATGTGACAAATAAAGCTGAGCTCCTATCCTTACCCGAGATCTTGGAAGGAACTAGTTTGAGGAGGTTAAGCTGTGCACGAGGCAGGAGGTAGCGGGCAGTTAAGTGGCAGTAAGGCATACAATGCTCACTCTACTGAGTGAGGCAGATGGACCCGAGGGAGCAGTTAGGCCAGAACAGTGGACATCGACAAAGTTGATAGACACTTGATCTATGAGGAGATGAAGGTTATGGGGTCCGACTGGGAGAGTGGTGCTGAGGCCTAGAATGGATCAGTCATAATCCTTTCGAATAGCAAAACAGTAAGTTTTAAGTGTCTGATTGACCAGCAAATTCTCCTTTTTCTTATAATGCTTAACCCACTAACAAAGCCAGCGGTATCATTCGCTGCTTTACTTTTTGTAAAGCTAGCACTGAAAATAGACTGTTGGTTAGAGTGATTTGCTGCAGGTTTGAATCTAATTGTTATACAGCACAGAAGTACGCTTTTCAGCCCAATTCATCCATGCCAACCAAACAAGTTGCCTACCTGAGCTCGTCCCTTTTGGCCTCTATCCCTATAATCCTCTCCTATCCATGTCACTGTCCAAATGTCTTTTTAAGAATTGTAATTGCACCTGCCTCTGCCATTTCCTCTGGCATAACTACCACCCTTTGTGTGTGTTTGTGGAGGAATCATGCCCTTGGATACCTTTTAAATCCTGGACACTCCCACCATGGAAAACATCCTTTCCACATTCTACTCTCTAGGTCTTTCAACATTCGAAAGGTTTCAATGAGGTCCCCCCTCATCCTTCTAAATTCCAGTGAGTACGGACCCAGAGCCATCAAATGTTCCTTGTATGATAACCCTTTCATTCCCAGAATCGTCCTTGTGAACCTCCTCTAAGCACTCTCTGACGCAGCACATCTTTTCTTAGATGAGGAGCCCAAAACTGTTCGCAATACTCAAGGTGAGGCTTTGCCAGTGCTTTATAAAGCCTCAGCATCACATCCCTGCTCTTGTATTCTAGACCTCGTGAAATGAATACTAACATTGCACTTGCCTTCCTCACCACCAACTCAGCCTGCAAGTTAACTTTAAGGGTGTTCTGCACAAGGACTCCCAAATCCCTTTATATTTCAGTTTTTTAGAGTTTCTCCCCATTTAGAAAATAGTCTACACATTTATTTCTTCTACCGAAGTGCATGACCATTCATTTTCCAACATTGTACTTCATTTGCCACTCTCTTTCCCATTCTCCTAATCTGTCTAAGTCCTTCTGCATCCTATCTGTTTCCTCAACACTACCTGCTCCACCACCAATCTTCGTATCATCTGCAAACTTGGCAACAAAGCCATCTATCCCATCATTTAAATCATTGATATACAGCATAAAAAGAAGTGGTCCCCAGAACGACCCCTGCAGAACACCACCAGCCAACCAGAAAAGGATCCTTTTATTCCCACTCACTGCCTCCTACCAATCAGCCAGTGCTCTAACCATGCCAGTAACTTTCCTGCAATGCCATGGGCTCTTAACTTAGAAAGCAGCCTCATGTTTGGCATCTTATCAAGGGCCTTCTGAAAGTCCAAATATACAACAAACACTGCATCCCCTTTATCTATCCTGCGTGTGATCTCCTCAAAGAATTCCAACAGGTTTGTCAGGCAAGATGAAGGAAACCATGCTGACTTTATCCTATCTTGTCCTGTGTCACCAAGTACTCCATAACCTCATCCTTAACAATTGACTCCAACATCTTCCCAACCACTGAGGTCAGGCTAATTGGTCTATAATTTCCTTACTGCTGCCTTCCTCCTTTCTTAAAGAGTGGAGTGACATTTGCGATCTTCCAGTCCTCTCCCACCATGCCAGAGTCCAGTGAGTTTTGGAAGATCATTACTAATGCCTCCACAATCTCTACCACTACCTCTTTCAGAAGCTTAAGATGCAATTCATCTGGCCCAGGTGACTTACGTACCCTTAGGTCTTTCAGCTTTTTGAGTACCTTCTCTCTAGTAATATGAAGTGCACTCACTTCTCTTCCTTCAACACCTGGCACACTGCTAGTGTTTTCCACAGTGAAGATTGATGCAAAATACTCATTTAGTTCATCTGCCATCTCCTTGGCCCCCTTTGTTACTTCTCCAGCCTCATTTTCTAGCGGTCCTATATCCACTCTCATCCCTCTTTTATTTTTACATACTTGAAAAAGCTTTTACTATCCACTCTGACATTGCTTGCCAGCTTGCTTTCATATTTCATCTTTTCCCTCGTAATAATTACTTTAGTTGCTCTCTGTAGGGTTTTAAAAGCTTTCCAATTCTCTGTCTTCCCACTAATTTTTTGCTTTGTTGTATGCCCTTTCTTTGCTTTTATATTAGCTTTGACTTCCCTTGTCAGCCGCGATTGTAATATTTTGCCATTTGAGTATTTCTTTGTTCTTGGAATACATCTATCCTGCACCTTCCTCATTTTTCCTAGAAACTCACACCATTGCTGCTCTGCTGTCATCCCTGCCAGCAGCTCCTTCCAATTTACTTTGGCCAACTCCTCTTTCGTACCACTGTAATTTCCTTTACTCCACTGAAATACTGCTACGTCAAACTTCACTTTCTCCTTATCTAATTTCAATTTGAATTCAATCATTTTGTGATCACTGCCTCCTAAGGGTTCATTTACCTTAAGCTCCCTAATCACCTCCGGTTCATTACATAAAACCCAATGCAGTATAGCTGGTCCCCTAGTAGGCTCGATGACAAACTGCTCTAAAAAGCATCTGATCGGCATTCAGCAAACTCGCTCTCTTGAGATTCATTTCCAACCTGATTTTCCCAATGTACCTACATCTATAAGGAAAGAAAGGTTGAAGACCCTTGATCAAGAAGTTTCTTTGGGTAACTGGTCAAGGGGAGGTGGATCAGTAATAGAGTAGACTGATGTAGGAACATAGAACAATACAGCACAAGAGCAGGAGCAAGACCGTCAGCTCATAATGTTGTGCCAAACCAGCAAAAAAGGTAAATCAAAAACCCCCAAAAGTTCAAACACGAGGAAATCTGCAGATGCTGGAATTTCAAGTAACACATAAAAGTTGCTGGTGAACGCAGCAGGCCAGGCAGCATCTCTAGGAAGAGGTACAGTTGACATTTTGGGCCGAGACCCTTCATCAGGACTAACTGAAAGAAGAGATAGTAAGAGTAATGTTCCCATTTCCAACCTCACTCCTTCTGAACACTCTGCTCTCCACTCCCTCTGCACTAATCCTAGCCTTACTATAAAACCTGCCGATAAAGGGGGTGCTGTTGTAGTCTGGCGCACTGACCTCTACCTTGCCGAGGCACAGCGACAACTCGCGGATACCTCCTCTTATTTACCCCTCGATCGTGACCCCACTAAGGAGCACCAGGCCATTGTCTCCCACATCATCACCGACTTTATCCGCTCAGAGGATCTCCCATCCACTGCTACCAACCTTATAGTTCCCACACCTGGCACTTCCGATTTCTACCTCCTACCCAAGATCCACAAACCTGCCTGTCCAGGTAGACCCATTGTCTCAGCTTGCTCCTACCCCACCAAACTCATTTCTGCATATTTAACTTTCTTACTATCTCTTCTTTCAGTTAGTTCTGACGAAGGGTCTTGGCCCAAAACGTCATCTGTACCTCTTCCTAAAGATGCTGCATGGCCTGCTGCGTTCACCAGCAACTTTTATGTGTGTTCCCCCAAAAGTCGATCTCTTCCACCTACACCACGTCCATATTCCTCCATCTTCCTCATATTCATGTGCCTATCTAAACGTCTTTTAAGAGCTTCTTATGTGTTTGCCTCTGCCATCATACCAGACAGTGCCTTCCAGGCATCTGCCACTCGCCAGCAGTTTGGAGTGAAGCCTTCTGGCCAAAGAAATAGACACTGAGCCAGAGGTGGCAGAAGATTTTCTGTTTATGTATTGACATAAAAGGCTTTCTTTGAAGTCGTAGCATAAGATTCATTGGCAGCAGCCTGCCAGCTAATGTCCAACATACAGACGCATTGAGCTATGGTTTACAGCTGACCATTTGGATTCTTTTTCTCTAGGAAAGTTAATATTAGTAGGCTTTTCCCATTTTAAAGCATTGTTGGTTGCTGCTTAGTTAATGACTAGTTCGAAAGCAAACTGCTGGAAACAGAAAATGATTCTAATGGTCTGTGGAGAGCATAGGAACTGGCATTTCAGATCTGTTTGTTTTCTCGGTGCTAACTCTCATCAGATGCCATAACTGTATTTCTCCAGCCTGATTTCCTGCATCTAGCTGGACATGAATTGGACATTAGCATGCACGTTGAGGTCCTTAGTGGTAATTAGTAAGAATTTGAGTTAAAATCTGATGTACTTGAAAGAAAAATATTACGCAAGACAATGAATGAAGAACTGAGGTGTGATGGACCGATAGCTTTTTCCCTCGGTTTGGGCTTTATTTTTTCTGAAAGACAGGCGTTTGAAACTGGTTTCTAGTCAGAAAAGAAGAGATTTAAAAACATGATTGTTCAAAGCCAAATCATTAACTATGATAAGAGAATTTGGGCGATAAGTGTGCTGACAATCTGGGCAGACACCTCAACGCGAGGAATGTTTCTGACAGAAGGTTATTGTTCTTTTACAGTGATATCAGTGTGCAGTTTGTGTTGCTGAATAGTTAGAAATAAATAGTTGAAGTCAGAACAGGTGATCCACATTTAACTCGTTTCTTATTGGCTCCACTGCCAGTTGAGGCAATACTCTAGAGATCACTTTTTTTTCTGAATGAGTTGTGTAATTTCTGAACACCAAGTACTCCCAGTACGGGAATTCTTAATGTGAGCGACAAGCTAAGGACTTTTAGATTTCTTTCTGGATACTATTAACGGAAAGAATGTCTTGGAACCCTGAAAGATTGGTGGAAATTTCAATTTTAGTATCTGTGTTTGGACTTAACACTTAAGGGCAGGTTTTTATTTCCAGCTCTCTGTCCTAATTTAATGAAGTGAATGAAAATATGAGATAGTGATCTTACACTTTGTATTTGGTGTCTCCAGAGAAATGGAGAAGGCCAAGGACAGATATTTTAAAACCCTTGACTGAGCTAATGATGCAGGTTAGTCACTAGACAAGCTACTGACAAGCATTTGCTCGGTATTTTATGCTGTGATATATGGAGCCTTGTTTGTTCATCTAGCTCATGTCGGGGAACCACACAAGGTAAGTGTGTTCTACTTTTTTGTAGATCTCTGATGATAATGGGTAAACAGCCCAGAATTTGTTTGGTGGGAAATGATTCTTGCGGCAAAAATATAATCTTGAAATTGCTACTTTGATCAGTAAAATATCCTTTTCCCCTGCCTAGAGAAGTGTTCTTTTTAAAAAAGCGACAATGTAGTAAAATATACTTTTGTTGATTTCAGCTCAGGAAGTTCTGGATAATCTAAAAGATCGTTGGTTTCAAGCTGACGAGCATCCTGCAAATCAGCTCCTGAATGAGGACGAATTCTTGGCTTTTCTCCATCCTGAGCACAGTCGCGGAATGCTTACATTTATGGTTAAAGAAATTATCCGCGATTTAGGTAAGGGATTTCATCCATGCCATTGCTCAAAGTACATCGCTAGAGCGGTTGATTTGTAAGACATACACCATCTCGTTAACAATGTATCAAATCTGTTGAACTGGAACTTCATGTGTATGATGGTATTGACACCTAACTGGTTGTAGGTACACAGCTTAGGACTTGTTTTTTTTGAGAAAGAAATGTTGCAGATTCAAAACTGCTTCCCAATTCAAACTGGAGACTTGCCCTGTTTCAGGATTTTCTGTGCAATGATTAAAGTCCATAAATCAACATTCAAAACTTTATATTCAAATGTAGTACAAGTTTCCCCTCTATCTTAAAATTTTATGTAGAGACTACATATAATTCAGTTCAGTCTGAAAGCAGAGCCATAGTCCTAAGCAAGTATATGTGTCAGGTGTGACGACAAACCAAGTTATCAGACGATTGATGCTAATGAGAGAGAGAGAGATAAGGGAGACAATGGAGAAACGTTCAAAATGTTAATGAGAGAGGAAAGAGAGATAACGAAAAGAGACACAATTCAGAATATTGACAGACTGGTTGCTTTGAACCTGAACTGTTTGAAGTTTGATGGACAGGCGATACCCCAGCAGGATAAAAAGAACAGGTTCACTAAGGCACGAGACACCATGAGATCACGAGATAACGAGACCCCTGGAAAGAGCGGTGTGCCCCCACAAGTGGTGGGAGTTTGGACGTCTGGTTCGTGGGAACCGACCATAGGCTCACAGGGTGTAAAGGTACGATCAGTAGGAACCTGGAGTGTGTGTCCGCCCTTGTCTGGGTGCCGGGTTCACCGCGGAAGAACGGTCGTATTCGGAACGGAGGGGTCACATTCGGTGACCACAGCAGGATAGAAGACGTAAAAGGGTCTGCCCGAATCCACCTGTGAACATCAAAGCTCTGCCTGAATCTCTCTCCTCTCTCTCTCTCCCCTCTACCCCCTCCTCTCCCCTCTACCCCCTCCTCCCCCTCTCTCCCCCTCTCTCCCCCTCTCTCCCCCTCTCTCCCCCTCTCTCCCCCTCTCTCCCCCTCTCTCCCCCCTCTCCCCCCTCTCCCCCCTCTCCCCCCTCTCCCCCTCTCCCCCCTCCCCCCTCTCTCCCCCTCTCTCCCCCTCTCTCCCCCTCTCTCCCCCTCTCTCCCCCCTTCTCCCCCTTCTCCCCCTTCTCCCCCTTCTCCCCCCTCTCCCCCCTCCCCCCCTCCCCCCTCCCCCCCTCCCCCCTCTCCCCCCTCTCTCCCCCTCTCTCCCCCTCTCTCCCCCTCTCCCCCCCTCTCCCCCCTCTCCCCCCTCTCTCTCCCCCCTCCCCCCTCCCCCCTCCCCCCTCCCTCTCCCCCTCTCCCCCCTCCCCCCTCTCCCCCCTCTCCCCACCTCTGAACTGTACTAAGCTGAACTGAACTCTGCATCACTTGAGACTGATCATTTTACCCCCTAGACTGCGATAGAGCTTGGTTGATTCCTATTACCCTAGTTCTGTGTACATGTGTGTTTTATCATTGCTAACCTGTTGCATTTATATCCTTACGATTAGAGTACTGTGTTACTTATTTCTTTAATACAACTTTATTAGTTCCCAGTAATCCAGACTCCAACGAGTGGTCCATTTCTGCTGGTTTGGCAACCCAGTTACGGGGTACGTAACACAGGTGAGACTTGTAATAAATTGGAGCATTACATAAATGGGATGTCTAGGGAGAGGGTAGCACTGCTGGTGAAGGGGCTTGTCATGTCCATTCCTGGGCAGCTCACTCACCTTTGGTACCCACCCAATACTCAGCTCCCACCTGTGGCTCAGCTATTTGCAAGTGACAACAGCCATGCCCCGGTATGGTGCTTTGACAGACCTGGGTTAAACCAGGTGAAGGTAGCTGGCAGGCCCCGAACCCTGGTGAGACAGGGACATGCCTGTCCTACTATGTGAAATCAGCTCCAGTGGACTGGGCGGACGAGATCAACGAGATCCAACGGCCAGAAAGGCAGTTCTGCAATGCTTCGTGGAGGAGTGAAGGGCGCGGCAAGGCACAGGTGAAGTCATGGTCATTCACTGCATCCAAGGAAGACCCCAGTTTGTGATGATGACTCATACCACTGAACCTGGACTTTCAAGGTCAAGAGAGTGGAACTGTCTCAGTGCAGCAGCTTTTCCACTTTAAAAGCTCTCCCACACAGGTCTCCTGCCGCTCTTGGTTACAACAGACAACCAACCACATAAATACGTGTGATTGTGAATTAGGATTGACCAATGTTTGGCATAGTTTATGAGAAAACATGTTTTCCTTTTTTAAAAGAAAAATAAAAGCCCAATGAGCAAAGTGGTCCTGATGTAGCGTTTTGGCGTGAAAAGTCAATATTTCCTTTCTCCCTTCTGATGCTGCTCAGTCTTCAAGTTGTTTGTTTTTTGCTTAATGTTGTCCAAGGAGTTGGCCTGAAGACTAGGTATACCAGAATTCAGCAAAGCTCTATCAGGGTATGGGAAAGTTGTATACAAGAATAACCTGGTAAGAAATATAAACGTAAATGACAGTAAAAACTTCTACAGATATGTTTTAAAATAAAAGAAAATTTGGGTCATTTACAAACGAAACAGAATAAGTTATATTGGGAAAACATGGTGTGGTAGGAGATACTTTGTCTTTCTACAATGAATCTCAAGACCACCTGAAGTAGTGCAAAATGGGTCTAGACTGGGGTTCCCAACTTGAGGTCCACAACCAAAACTCTTGCTTAATGGTATTGGTCCCTGCCATAAAAAAGGTTGGGAACCCCTGGTCTAGAGTAAGGAGCTGAAAGAAATGAGCATTGGTGAAATTAATGGGACTGAAGGATAATAAATTCCCTATCTAAGTTATGGTGCTAATGGAGTCACTAACTATTATAAAATTCCACCATACGGAATGGTTCCCATACATTGGAAGGTTGCAAATTCAACCCCATTTTAAAAAAGGGAGAAAAAGAAAAAAAACATCTGATGTCAGTGGTTTGGAAAGTGTTTCAATCTATTACTAAAGAAGTGGTATTTGGGCACAAATAATAATGTGATTGGGCAGAGTCAGTAAGGATTTATGAAAAGAGAAAGTTTGACAAATCTTAGTTTTTTTTTGCCATTGTACTTAGTGGAATCAATAGAAAGGGAATCCAGTGGAAGTTCAGTATAATTGGATTTTCATATCACCTTCAGCCACATGCCCGATATGTTTAATAAACAATTTAGAGTACAAGGGGTTGGCAGTAATATTTGGTATGAATTGAGATAGGAATATGTGGGACGTACCAGATGGTGCTGGGGCCCTAGCTGTTCATAATCTGCACCAATGTTATTGATAAGGGCACGGGATGTGGTAGATTCTCATTTGTCATGGTGTAGCATGTGAAGAGGACACAGAAAGGTTTCACAGGGATATATACTGCCCAAGTAAGCCATCAAGATGGGCTACAGAATAGAAATTTGCAAGCTCCTTTACATAAGTTCAAAGTTCAAAATAAAATTTTATTATCAGAGTACATACAACCCTGAGATTCTTTTTTCCCTGCAAGCTTACTTACAAATCTAAAGAATGGTAACTGTAAACAGGATCAATAAACAACAAACTTTTTAAATGCGGATGTAAATAAATAGTAATAAATAATGAGAACATGAGATAACAAGATAAAGAGTCCTTAAAGTGAGATCATTGGCTATGGGAACACAAAAAATAGAATGAGATTAGTTATCCCCTTTTGTTCAAAAGCCTGATGGCTGTGGGGTAGTAACTGCTCTTGAACCTGGTGGTGTGAGTCCTGAGGCACCTGTACCGTCTACCTGATGGCAGCAGTGTGAAAAGAGTTGTGAGGATCTTTGATGATGGATGCTACTTTTCCACAGCAACACTTCATGTAGATGTGCTTGATGTGACATTGGTCAGGAAAGTGGGAAAATGTTTTCTTTTGTTAAACATTGGGATGTTGAAAGGTGTTGGTGTTCGGAGGGACCTGGGTGTCCTTGGACATGAAATGCTGCAAGTTAAAATAAGGGGTACTGCAAACAACTAGGAAGGCTAATGGTATGCTGATAGTAAAAAAAATTGTTCTGATGAAAAATTGTTCTGCACCTGAAACATTGACCATTTCTCTTTTTAACAAATGCCTGATTTACTGAGTGTTTCCACATGCTCTGTTTGTATTTCGCTGCGTTGGTATTTCTAACATGAGGAAAACGAGTACAAGAGTAAAAAAAAGACGTAGTTTTATAGAGCCCTGCTGAAATGCAAGAATATTGTGTTCAGTCAGCTCTCCTAATCTAAGAGTAGAGAGGGGCTGCAGAGAAATTTCACAGATTGATTCCGGAACTGGTCTCTCATTCGAGGGATGTGATCCTTGTGGGTTGAGCCATCCCGAGTTGTCCTCGAGAAACTTATCCTTGGATCGTGTTGGTTGTTAACGCAAACAATGCATTCCACTGTGTGTTTTTATTTAGTTTTTAATTCTCAGCTGCGTTAGCACGTGTGTGTGTGTTGGAGGCAGCAACATAACAGACTTGTTCACTGAAACATGCAGGAGAGCATGACTTAAGATACAAAACAGAAAAACATGTACCAATGGCCCCCACCCTACAACATCAACCACCAAACAAAAACCGATCCACAATAAACCCTGGACAGTTTCCCTGATCTCAGGATCCATCTCCCAGAGACTGATTATTAAGATATACAGGTGTGCGCCACTTAACGTCCATTCGAACTACGTCTGTAGTCCCGATCGGAGAACGTGACATGGCGGATGTAACCAATCTCGTGTATCACGCGTCACTTGAGTGTAGTAGTGTTATCTCTCTGTTTAATTTTCTTTCGAAAATATTACCGTGAAGTGCATCATGATTTTCAAACGCAGGTTATTCGACCTGAAACTCTCCCAGTGGAACACTGTGAGGTGGTTGAGATGATGTTGAATCAACCTGATCATCTTTGATAAATTGTGTGTGATATAGGCTAAGAAAGTGTTTACATAAAAGTTTAAAAAGTGAAAAAAATTAAAAAGGTTAAAATGAAATAAAAAAATTATAGTGTATGTATGTATTATAGTGTACAGTAGTGGTCACCAACCTTTTTAAGCCCAAGATCCCCTACCTCGACCTCAGTGAAAGGCAAGATCTACCTACTAAATCATTTAGAGAAAAAACAGCTCAGATTGTAGTTCCAATTTGAGGCCTTTTATTTGGGCAAATTGTATTTGAATTACACAAAATACTTCTGTCAAACTTCCAAATTAATTTGAACAAGAAAACACTGTAACTAGTATATCAAACAGGCCATAGCTAGCTGTCTTTCTTCAAGAATATTACAATACTTCACACCTTTAATTCTAAGTTTCATTATTTAATTTGATTTCAACACGAAAAATAAATGAATAAAAATTGACTGTTGCACTCAGTGTGATGACTGGGACTGAATACTTTCTGCTAGTTCTCTGAAATTTGGCTCATAACTACAGACAGCCAGTCTGAGACAGTCTGTGAGGTGTAGGGTTGCCAACTGTCCCGTATTCCCCCTGCTAAGGTAGAACGTTCCTATGAAACCTTACGTGCCGAAATGCTTTACACCGAAGAAGCAATTACCATTAATTTATATGGAAAAAAATTTTGAGCGTTCCCAGACCCAAATAAAGCCTACCAAATCATACCAAATAACACATAAAACCTAAAATAACACTAACATATAGTAAAAGCAGGAATGATATGACAAATACACAGCCTATATAAAGTAGAAATAATGAAAATTAAGCCAAAACCGATTGGTGGGGTAAGGAGAAGAAATCGGCACGTACGCGCATGCGCACACAGGTGCCTGCGCAAGGCTTCATGGTCATGGTAGTCTTTCTCAGGGTAAACACAAATATCCTGGGATTTGACTGCTACTTTTGTCCGTTATTTGGGAGTGAGAAAGTTGGCAACCCTAGTGAGGTGTCTGTCAGTAAATCAGCTCCTGTACTTAGATTTAATAATTTTCATCTGTGAAAATGCAACTTCACATAGATAAGTTGACCCGAAGTAGGCACTGGCATAATTTACATATTACTATTTATTATTTATGGAGCAATTGTAACGGAAACCAACTTCCCCCGGGGTCAATAAAGTATGACTATGACTATAAAACTAATGCACACACCGCGCATTGCTGGGGCCCCATCAGTAGTAATCTTGCCACCAGTTTATGAATGGGGATGTCATTTTCAGGGACATATTTTTTTAAACTCATTGTAAATATCCTCACCTCTCGTTCTTTCCTTTAATTGCAAAAGAGTGAGGAAGTCCTCCTTTGTTGTAAGATCCTGGAAAGCCATTCTGACAAATACAACAAGCTGAGCTGTTTGCATTACATCCAGGGATTCATCGAACTGTAGTGAAAAATATTCACATCCTCTGACGGTGACTCCACGTTCCTTGTCACTGTTGCAGGGCCAAACAGTATATTACGTATGCAGGTTGTGATGCCGTTTTTGTTTTTAAAGTCATTAAAAACAGTCTCTGCAGTAATAAATCGCCATCTGTAAAAGGCTTCTTGTGTTCAGCCAAAAGGTGACTTACACGAAATGATGCTTCAATAGCAGCCTTATTTTGAGCATCATGTTTTGTGGAAAACGATTGCTGGGCCTTCAACCCCAATTTCAGCTCAACTTTCCAGGCACGAATTGCGCTCTTTGGGGGGTAGGTGTCTTTAAATTCCTTGTGGTTGGTGTTGCGGTGCTGCTCCAGATTCCCTCTTTTAGTCAGTGCTTGTGTTTGGTGGCACAACATACATACACACTTGTCTTTCACCAAGGTAAATAGAAATTCCTCTTCCCATTCTGGATGGAATTTGTATGTTTTTGCCGCCTTTCGTGGAGCCTCCGCTATGCTATCAGAATATCACAAGCGATTGCCTATTGTGTCACCTCTGATCTGAGCTGACATTTACGTGCCGGGCAGCACCTAATTAATTAGTTTGTTTATTTTGGCTTTTTTTCTTAAAAATGTGCTGTGTGCATCCCGACTACCGCTGCACCCCTGCCTGCTTCGCGGCCCGGAGGTTGGGGACACTGCCGTATATTGGTGTTTGCGACAGTCTGTACTCTTATCCCTAATCTGATTGGTCACTTTGCAGCACAGGCTACGCTGAAAATGCGGTGCTTGGTGGGGGAACTACACACATGTGCACGGGGCAGAAAGAATGGAACTAAACCCCCGCAACCCGAACAATCTCTCTTTACAAACAGCTTTTTAGTGAAAATATTGCTGTATTACCATTATCCTAATTAGTATTACTTACTTTTATAATGCTCACATTACAACAGTATTTGTGTATTTATTTTTGATTTTTCTTCGGAATCTACTGGGAAAGTCTGAAAGATCGACCGGTCGATCGCGATCAACAGGTTGGCAACCCCTATTGTACAGTATACAGTTTTAGTCTAAGTTCTTGGCTATTTAGTCAATACAGGTACACTACAGTACTCCATATAGGTTTGCTAAGTATATAATATGGTGTTCACGCAACGTCCAAATCATATAACATCCGATTTCACAGAACGTATGGCGGACGTTAAGCGATGCCTACCTGTATAGAAAATTATTCTTATCACCTTTTGTAGGCAAACCTGTGGTTTCTGTAAATGATCGACATACCGAGATCAGTCACGTAGCCACACAGCATCTGAGTTTTGCAGTTGTAAATTTTGTGTGATACTTTTCAAAGTCCCTTATCCAGAGGAACACTGTGTGCTCCGCTTTGGCAAGTAGCACTTGATGGCGGGTGTAGGGGTGTCTGAGAGGCTTGGGAGGTGTAGAAATTAAGTGTTCCAAAAGGTGGGGGTAGCTGGGGAGTACTTGGATGGTGCACGAAAGCGTCAGTGGTTGGGGCACTATGATTCCATTGGTGGGACTTCTGATAGCCTTGGGCAGGCTATGAGCCATATCTCAATTCCAAGGTGGGCGAAGATTAACACTTGTGGCCCAAACTGATAGAGACATTGGAGAATTCTACCAATCATGTTGGGTGGGTCATGGGAAGCGCCACTCCCTCAAGGAACTGCAGTTATAAATAGACAATAATTCTGTTGTCAACAGGGAACCAAATTTCAAGGTGAATGCACCCCTTTGTTTGAAATGTTTTGAAGCAGATAGTTGAGTGTTGTCACAACAACAACCTTGCACTCAACGTCCGTGAGACCAGAAGGCTGATTGTGAACTTCAGAAAGGGTAAGATGAGGGAACACAAACCAATCCTCGTAGAGAGATCGGAGGTGGAGAGAGTGAACAATTTCTGTGCCTTCTTGAAAATGAAGCAGCTATATTTCATTAGGAGTTTGAGAAGATTTGATATGTCACCAAAAGCACTCAAATTTCTACAGATGTACCTTGGAGGGCCTTCTAACTGGTTGTATTACAGTCTGGGGTGTTGGGGGGGGCGCAGGGCAGTGGTGTGCTACTGCACAGGATCGAAGTAAGCTCCAGAAAGTTATAAAACTAGTCAGCTCCATCTTGGGTACCAGCCTCCCTAGTACACAAAACATCTTCAAGGAGCAGTACCACAGAAAAGCGGCTTCTGTCATCACGGACCCCGACCACCCAGGACATGCCCCCTTCTCATTATTACCATCACGACAGAGGTACACACTCAGCGATTCAGAAACAGCTTCTTGCCCTCTGCCATCCGATTTCTAAATGGACGTTGAACCCATGAAGACTACCTCACTACTTTTTTTTAAATTTCTGCTTTTCACTTCTTAATTTAACTATTTAATGTACATAAATATACTTCTAATTCAGTTTTTTTTCTATACTTACCACATATTAGATTGTGCTGCTGTCACAAAGGTAGAAAATTTCATGACATATTCCGGTGGTATTAAATCTGATTCTGATACTGGGTTTAACTTGTGGGCTGACCATTAAAGCCTAATTGATTAATAAAGAACAGTGACCTACTTTGTTACCATCTGAGTTGGCCTTGCAGTACAGTCTCTAGAATTTAGAAAGAATCCAGTTCTGTCAACTGTTGCACTAATAAAACATCATTTTCACATTCTTCTGCAGATCAAGATGGAGACAAAAAGTTGACTGTATCAGAGTTTATTTCTTTACCTGTCGGTACTGTGGAAAACCAGGAGGCTCAAGACATTGATGATGATTGGGTCAGAGAGAGAAGGAAGGAGTTTGAGGATGTTATTGATGCCAATCGAGACGGTATTGTCACGATGGAAGAATTAGTGGTAGGTACTTTTGTTCAGTCACCCTCTTTTCGTAATTGTAAGAATCTCAAACTACAGCTTTTCCCTTTGAACTCGTATATGTACTTAAATTCAGCTGATTCTGCGTAAGCCTGATTTTTACAGAGGGGAGAATTTAAACATCCTACGCTAGCTGTAACTTTGAGTCACAATTTTACAAGCATTTTAATTTTTGAGTTTTAGTGTACCCTTTGAAATGGGGAGATTCCTTCCTGTCCGATACCCAGACCTAGTCTGACACATTAGTCTAAGATCAGTTCCAGGAGTCCTTCTTGTCATGGTCCGGTCCATGAAATCTGCATTCCGGTTCACGGTCCAGTTCATGTTCCTTATTCCAGGTTTTCCGGTTTTCCCCAGTTTCTGTTGAGGCAGCTGGTTCTCGTTTAGGCTGGCTTCATAAATAGCTTCAGGATTCAGCCTCTGGCTGCTGGATTGTTCCTGTTCAAACCCCCTGTCTGTATCCCTTCCCTTCCCCTTCCTTCTGTTGCCTCGTCTGAAGCCTCGCCTTGCCTGTAACCCTTGCCTGCACCACTGTGTAGTTCAGTCGCCAGAGCAAGATAAGGATATCATTGTTTTGAACTGTCTGTGTCCACGCCTTCACTAGGTAGGTCCAGCCATCTGCCGCTGCCTTGTGTTGGGAACCATCTCGTTGTATTCTGCATTCTGTGTAATGAGTCCCGGGGGCCCTATGTCCTGTACCCAAGGAGGGGTCCCAGCTCTGTGTTCTGTGTATGAGTCCCAGCCCTACGTCTTGTTTCCAAGGAGGGGTCCCGGCTCTGTGTTCCATGTTCCTGTCTTTCCCTCGACTAAAGCTCTGCGTTCCTGTCTCTCCCTCGACCAAGGCTCTGCGTTCCTGTCTCTCTCTCGACCAAGTCAAGGCTTCGGGGTCTCGTCCTAGAACCTCGTCTAGTCCAAGCCACGTCCAAGAAATTCGTCTAGTCCAAGTCCTGTCCAAGCCATGACTTTGTGTTCTCGGCTTGTCCTTGTGTCTCGCCCAGCCCAGGAGCACCTTGCCCAGCCCGGTGCTGGGGTTCCCTCGTCTTGTGCTGGGGTTCCCTTGTCTTGTCCAGGAGTCTCATGTCCAGTCCTGTTGCCACTCCTTTTCCTGTAGCCGCGTCTTGTCCTCACCTAGTTCTGGAGTCCGAGCCCGAGTCAAGTCCCAGGTTCTGGGTCCTTGCCCAGTCTCTGGCTCGGAGTCCATACCCAAGCCTCGAAGAACCCAAGCCTTGTCATGTCTTTGCCTGGATCCGGGGTCCGAGCCCGAGTCAAGACCCAGGTTTCGGGTCCTTGTCCAGTCTCTGGCTCGGAGTCCAAGCCCAGGCTCCTTGTTCCCAGTCCCTCGTCCTGGTCCTGCTTCCATAGCCTAGTCTGTGTTCCTGTCCCTACTCCTAGTCTGCATCCTGTCACGTCCCTAACTCTAGTCCTGTTCCTAGTAGTTCAGTGTCTGTGTCTTGTATTTGGGTCCGCCACCAACGCCCCCCTTATGACACTTCTAGGTACATCTCTGGCAGCTCTACAGAGCAGGAAGCCAGATTAATTTCCAGATGGGCAGTTAAAAGAAAAAGAAAAGTCCCTAATGTTGTGCAACTATAAAGCAACTAATGGAAATACAAAATAAAAATTCTGACTGTTCCATGAACTGTTTGCTGATTCATTGGCTTCCAAGATGGTGTCCAAATATTTCTTGACAGGCTGTCACTGGCTTTACTTTCTACTCCAACAGTGTACCAAAAATGGCTGTGGGTTCCTATGCTCAGCCACACGTCTACAATTGGTTCCTGGCCCCTTGCATGGGGAAGTGACCCTGCTGTTCCACTTTTGTAGTGTCAGCTTTCACGCTCCCCCTCTAGGGTCAGGATAGTTGGACGTTTATATCCCTCCTGACTGACTTGGGCATAATCTAGACTGTGTGTGGTCAGTAAATTCCTAAAGGAATGCCGAGGCTGAAAGGGAACTCGATAGAAGTTTCCGTGTAAACGGAACAAGTGCTACACCGGCCCTTACACTGCCTCCCTCACCACCATTCAGGGCCCCAGACAGCACTTCCTCCCTCGCCACCATTCAGGGCCCCAAACAGCACTGCCTCCCTCACCACCGTTCAGGGCCCCAAACAGCACTTCCTCCCTCACCACCATTCAGGGCCCCAAACAGTCCTTCCAGGTGAGGCGACACTTCACCTGTGAGTCGGCTGGGGTGATATACTGCGTCTGGTGCTCCTGATGTGGCCTTCTATATATTCGCGAGACCCCACGCAGACTGGGAGATCGTTTCACTGAACACCTACACTCTGTCCGCCAGAGAAAGCAGGATCTCCCAGTGGCCACACATTTTAATTCCACATCCCATTCCCATTCTGACATGTCTATCCACGGCCTCCTCTACTGTAAAGATGAAGCCACACTCAGGTTGGAGGAACAACGCCTTATATTCCGTATGGGTAGCCTCCAACCTGATGGAATGAACATTGACTTCTCTAACTTCCGCTAATGCCCCACCTCCCCCTTGTACCCCATCCGTTATTTATATACACACATTCTTTCTCTCACTCTCCTTTTTCTCCCTCTGTCCCTCTGACTATACCCCTTGCCCATCCTCTGGGTTTTCCCCCCACTCCCCCTTTTCTTTCTCCCTGGGCCTCCTGTCCCATGATCCTCTCGTATCCCTTTTGCCAATCACCTGTCCAGCTCTTGGCTCCATCCCTCCCCCTCCTGTCTTCTCCTATCACTTTGGATCCCTCCCTCCCCCTCCCACTTTCAAATCTCTTACTAGCTCTTCCTTCAGTTAGTCCTGACGAAGGGTCTCGGCCTGAAACGTCGACTGTACCTCTTCCTAGAGATGCTGCTTGACCTGCTGCGTTCACCAGCAACTTTGATGTGTGTTGCTTGAATTTCCAGCATCTGCAGAATTCCTCGTGTTTGCCTTGATAGAAGTTTGTCAGATTAAGAGGCATAGACACATTGCATCTTTTTGGGGGGCTCAAAATGCCTAATACTGCAGAGGATGCAAGGTGATGGGAGCTTAATTTCAAAAGAGATGTGTGGGGCATTTTTTTTTAAACTCACAGAATGGTGGACGGTGGGGTGGAGATATGTCTCTACCAAAGGAGTTGTAAGGTCCCTCCATTAGCCTGCAGATCACCCTTGTGTAAGGCTTAGCGCCCCCGTGCCGCCCCCCCCCCTCAGTCAGGGTCACATGAAGACATGGGAGCAGGTGATGGTCGTATGAGCAGCTGGTGCATATCACAAGTCCTGGTTATGCGACCACGTACGCCAGGCAGACATTCTCCAAAGAGTATTGATAATGGTAAAGACAATTGGCCAGAAAAAGCAATGGCAAACCACTTCTGAAGAAAAATTTGGCAAGAACAATCACGGTCACGGAAAGACCATGATCACCCAGATCATACGACACGGTGCGCAATGAACGAACGGTGGACGAATAAAATGCACTACCAGGGCGTGGTGGTGGAGACAGACGTGAGAGACGCATTTCAGATGCTCTTTGAAGGGCATATGGAAGTGCAGAGAATGGAGGGATATGGACATTCTGTAGGCAGAAGGGATCAGTTTACTTAGGCATTTCATTACGAACGCACCATCGAGGGCTGAAGGGCACGTTCCTGTACTGTACCATTCTGTGCTCAGAGCCTGCAGTGTCTGAGGTATTGACATACTGAGGGGACACTCACCTGACATCCCATTTGACAGCTAAGGTGGACACGCAGATTTCTGTTGCAACACATTGAAGAAGAGTAGAAATCAGTGCTGGAGTCTGGGCTCAATGCAGTAAATCTCTAATAATTACAGGTGCCAGACTGGCAGGTTGCCCAGGTGATTGGATGTTATATCCACTAACACCTCAACATACCTTTAATACAGTTTATGTACATGTTATGTATAATTATTAATTTTCCAGTAAACTGGATGAATTTAAAGGGAGCACAGGAGCCATGGTACTGGTGAATCGGGAGTATGACAAAGGTCATCCAGTGAGTCAAACGTCAAACTACCAGCATTTCCAAATAATCAGGTTGAGGATTGTTGCAGCTTCGTTGTACACCTGAAGCAAGATTTTTAGTCACTGTGCACAACTTTACTTGGCATTTCATGCAGTTCCTCAGTGACCCCAATTATGGAGCCATAGAAAAGAAAAGCACGGAAGTAGGCCATTCGACCCATCTACTCTGCTGAAACCATTTAAACTGCCTACTTCCGTCAACTGGCACCAGCACCAGTGCCCTCCATGCCCCTACCATCCATGTATCTATCCAAACTTCACTTAAAAGTTGAAATGGACTCGCGTGCACCTCTTGTGCTGGCAGCTCATTCCACACTCTCTCAACCCTCTGAGTGAAGCAGTTTTCCCCTCGTGTTCTGTAACAGTCAAATGCTACAGAAATGGCAAATGAAATGCCGCCCAGTGTGGCGCAAGGCATGGAAAGGAACGGCGGCAAACTGCGGTTTATAAAATTGAGGCGGTATAGATGGGGCAGACCAGAGAACACTGCAACCCCCAATCATTGAGTACTGTTCCAAGTGTTCATCCCAGGTCGGAGATTCAGAAAGAATATGAGGGACGTATTTTTCATCCAGAGAGAGTTGAGTACCTGAAATGCTGTGGTTGTAGTGGGGCTGACAGCATGCAAGTCTGTATGTTACTTAGACATAGAAGGGTTTGAGCCAAGTGCTGAGAAATGGGATTACTGCAGTTGAGTGTTAGGTGTGTGATGGGCCTGTGCTGTACACCTCTGATTCTCACTTCTACAGAGCTGCATCCTGAACATTTGGAATAGCACTAAACGACCTCTACTTTGGATTGGGGGTTGCGGTGAACAAAAGGTGCAAGATTCCCTCTTAATTACTAACTATGTTAAGGGTGAGAGTGCAATACCCTCCAAAAAGTACTCTGGTCTAAATCTCTGCCTCTGTCCCCGTTGGATTGAATCGTTCTGTCTCCCATGACATTGAAGAACACTGGGCTGTCTCTAACACTTTGCTGTTTCTCTGGCAGGAATACATGGACCCCATGAATGAGTACAGTGCCCTGAATGAGGCCAAGCAGATGATAGCTGTGGCAGACGAGAATCAGGACCACTACCTCGAACTGGAAGAGGTCCTGAAGTACAGCGAGTACTTCACGGGAAGCAAACTGATGAACTACGCCCAGAGTGTCCATGAGGAGTTCTGAGGGACATGGATCCCATGTTAGAAGACGCCATCTGAAATCTCTTCAGCTTTATCAACCAGAAATGCGCTTAACAAAATATGCTTTTTACTTTATTCCCATTGTGTCAATACAATTTCCCTTGCATTTGGATGGAGCTCCTTAACCATCAAGCAGTAACATTACTTTGTGTAAAATCTCCTTGAAAAGCCAGCACAGTGGGAACTCTAATACTCTGCTTTCTGAAGGACCGTGCAGTGTGGTTGCTGGAGCAGAGTTCAGGAACCAGTGGGTATAAGTCTTGCAGTGCTTCACGGAGCTCCACAGAGGACTCCTGCTGCCGAGTTAGAATGACTCCAGCTAAGCTGAGTTGTAACCGTACCCGAGTGAATTTAGTTTAACTTGGCTATTGATGCTTTGTCACTCGTTTGGAATGCTAACCGCCACTAGTCTGAAGTGTAGTGTTTCCACTTGAGTGGCTCTGCTGTCTGTGGCCGGAGCTGAAGTTTGACTACGACTTTTGTTCTTTGTGGGCAAAAGAAATTCTTCAATTCATGCAGTTTCTCTAAAAGTTGCCCTTGGATTTCCACAGTGGATCTCACAATCCACTGTAAAGTCAGCAGGAAGCAAACACTGAATAACTTGTTGAGGCTATGAGACTCCCAATCATGATCGCTAATTATACTGTAATCGCTTGAACTTTCTCATGGCCATCACCTAAAGGCTGGATAATCATTTCCCTGCCCCTTGGTTGGTTGCCTTATTCTGGAATTGTAGAAACTTATCTAGCAGTAAACACAAGGTTAGTTTTACCCAAACTTCTTTACTCAGAGGGTGGTGGGAGTGTGGAACTGGCTGCCAGTGAACACGGGTTCGATTGTAATACTTGAGAGAAGTTTAGATGGAGAATTTGGATGGGAAGAGTGTGGAGGACTGTGGTCAGAAGCAGGAGATGGGACTAGGCAGGATGACAGTTCAGCGGAGGCGAGATGGGCCAAAGGGCCTGTTTCTGTGCCATAGTGCACTGTGGATTCATGATTCCTGGTGGCCTTGGGTGTGGTAGCATGCTAAATTGACCAATCTATGAATAAGCAAAACAATTAACTTCCTATCTGCTTCTGTTGCCAGCTGGGAATTTTGTAATGGTTACTGTAAGCTTATGTGAAGGCTGTTCTTTGAAAAAATACTAATCCAAGTGTTCCTTCGCAGTCAATGCAGCTATCTCAACAAAAATCTTCCTAAACTTTCTGCTGGATGATTTTCTGAATAATCACAATGACTAACTATTTATGCAAGCTTTCCTTCCAAAGAATTATGTTTTGCATCAGCTGCTCACTAATTTTCTCATCTAGCTTTCTAGAATGCTGCTCATTAGGGTTAATCTGGCAAAGGAGCTATTGGTGACTGAATTCCAGCATCATTTGGTGTGACACAATAACGTAACACTGTTACGGTGACGGTGACCCGGGTTCAATTCCCGCTGCTGTCTGTAAGGAGTTTGTACGTTCTTCCATGACCGCAAGGCTTTTCTCCGGGTGCTCTGGTCTCCTCCCACATTCCAAAGATGTACGGGTTAGCAGGTTAATTGGTCACTTGGGTGTAATTGGGCAGTGCGGGCACATTGAGCGGGAAGGACCTGATACTGTGCTGTATCTCTAAAGAATTCTCTCAAAGGAGAATTTGGTGTAGGTGAAAGTTCAGTGATTCTCCCTTTGTAATGACCATTCAATTAACGTGTTAACTAGTCTTCACTTTGGATTCAGTAATTTAAACTTGGTCTTTTTGAGCCTGATTTTGCTTTTGTAGTTGATATTTATTGCTTAAGTGAAATCTGTTTGCTGCAAATGCACTTAATAAAGTCATGAATCGGAGTTACAGTAGAAATCTTGTTTTTAAACAGGTATTTGAAAATTACTTAGTGAAAGTACCTGACTACTGTAGCGCCACATCAAACCCCACTTTAAGATGCTTTTGTCCAGTTTGTCGTTGAAAGAAAACGAATGCTTCCACCATGCATAGTTCTCTTGCTGAACTGTGCTTTCAGAGTGGCTCACCAAACCATTTCAGTGCTAAGGACCCAAACTTGATGGCGGTGGTGTGAATCTATAACTTCTACGTTACTGAAAAGAATTGAAGTACTTGAAATTATAGGATGACTTGATGCTGACTTATTCAGGACCAAAACCAAATATCTTACCAAATTAGCAGAACAAAGCAAGCAAAAGCAGGAGGAGAAACTAAAGAACAAACACACGCATGCAAAAAATGGCAGAGGAACTCGGCAGGCCAGGCAGCATCTAGGGAAAAGAGTACAGTTGACGTTTTGGGCTGAGACCCTTCATCAGGAGTTCTGCTGAAGACTCTCGGTCCAAAATGTCGACTGTACTCTTTTCCGTGGATGCTGCCTGGCCTACTGAGTTCCACCGGCATTTTGTGTGTGTTTGTTGGATTTTCAGCATCTACAGATTTTCTCTTGTTTGTGGAGAAACTAAAGAGTTCATTCAATTATGAAAGGGGTGAACATACCTAATGTTGCTTTTCAAACGTGTAATAATAAAAAGAAAAATCAGGAGGTTTCAGGTAAGTAAACTCGGGAATTAAATATGACAACTCAAGATATTGATGGCTTTTCTTCATGATGGGTTATAGAGATTGCAGTTAATAGACTGGAACAACTACTCTATGAGAGTTGAAATGTACACACAAGAGTGCAATGCTTGAGGAGACTTTTCAATTCATGTGTACAGTCCTATACTTTTTTGGGGAGGGAAACAATCAAATTGTGTTCCATATTTTGTTTCCTTCTCTGACAGCACTCTATTCTACTTTTAATGTAGTCATCTGTCTGGTAGTCCTTCATACAATCAGCACAACCAATTGTAGATCCTGAGCTCTATTTGACTACCTTCATTTTTTTTTCATGTTGAGATTTTCTGATGTAGCCCATCCCAGAGCCTTCAGTTCTCATCCAGCGCATAATTGTTGTGCCTGGCCTAGAAAATCCTCCACGAATGCGTGAGACTCATCCATTGGTGTAGAGGGCAAGGGAGGACTAAAATCTTGAGCTATATGATTGGTCTTGCCCTATCACAGATATTCTTTTTATTCTTTCCATCATCTTCTCTGCAAATTAAACTTTATTTTCTTTCTCTCTCTTAGTTCTGACCAAGGGTCTCTGGCCTGTAGTGTTAATTTTATTTCTCTTTTCACAGGTTTCCAGCATATATAGTTTTTTTAAAAATTTAATTTACTTAAATTCTACAATCCAGACAGGCAGTGCTGAAGATGTTGATGAAGTTTATGTTTAAAAATTAACATAAAAATCCTGAGTTATTTATTACAAAGTCAATGCCACTAGCTGAATCTTGTCCTCGACATGTGCTCTTGTACAAAGAGTGGAAAGCCTGTTGGTGGATGTTTTATAAAATATTATTTTAAATTGAATACTTTGTGCATTTGATGTTCATGCTGATAAATCTATATGAATCCATATAGTGAATATTACATTGAGGTAATGCTATATTGTTTTATATTCACTCAAGAAGCTGCAGACTTTTGTCACTACTTTAAAACGTCCTCAATTTATGACCAGGAACAGCATTTATTTAAGAAGTTTGCTCACACACCTTAGCATCCAATTTGCGGTAAATCTTCTTGGGTAAATCATTCCTTTGCTAGAAAGTTAGCTGAGTATTTTTTCTTTAAGACTAAAGGACCATGCAAGCATTTAAAAATACATAGCTGAGAATTTTGCACTGAAAAGCATTTGTTGTTCTATTATTGTCATATTTCAACCTTAATTGTCATCTATAATGGCAACTGTATGTTGCATTCTTTTAAATGTTGCATTGTTTGTTTCTTTTGTGACGGCTTCTTGAGAATGAACATTACTCTCCAATAATTTAAACCCCATTTCCAGAAAAGTTGGGATATTTTCCAAAATGCAATAAAAACAAAAATCAGTGATATGTTAATTCACGTGAACCTTTATTTAACTGACAAAAGTACAAAGAAAAGATTTTCAATAGTTTTACTGACCAACTTAATTGTATTTTGTAAATATACACAAATTTAGAATTTGATGGCTGCAACACACTCAACAAAAGTTGGGACAGAGTTAAAGTAAGATTGAAAAGTGCACAGAATATTCAAGTAACACCGGTTTGGAAGACTCCACATTAAGCAGGCTAATTGGTAGCAGGTGAGGTATCATGACTGGGTATAAAAGTAGCGTCCATCAAAGGCTCAGTCTTTGCAAGCAAGGATGGGTTGTGGCTCACCCCTTTGTGCCAAATTTGTGAGAGAATTGTTAGTTCAAAAGGAACATTTCTCAACGCAAGATTGCAGAGAATTTAGGTCTTTCAACATCTACAGTACATAATATTGTGAAAAGATTCAGAGAATTCAGAGACATCTCAGTGCGTAAAGGGCAAGGTCGGAAACCACTGTTGAATGCGCGTGATCTTCGACCCCTCAGGCGGCACTGCCTATAAGAAACCGTCATGCTACTGTGACAATTATAGCCACCTGGGCTCGGGAGTACTTCGGAAAACCATTGTCACTCAATACAACCCGTCGCTGCATCCAGAAATGCAACTTGAAACTGTATTACGCAAGGAGGAAGCCATACATAACTCTATGCAGAAACGCCAGCGAGTTCTCTGGGCCCGAGTTCATCTCATATGGTAGAAAGACTGTGGAACCATGTGCTGTGGTCAGATGAGTCCACATTTCAGCTAGTTTTCAGAAAAAACAGGCGTCGAATTCTCCATGCCAAAGATGAAAACGACCATCCAGGTTGTTACAGCAAAAGGTGCAAAAGCCAGCATCTGTGATGGTATGGGGGTGCATCAGGGCCCAAGGCATGGGTAAGTTGCATGTATGTGAAGGTACCATTGACTCTGAGGTGTATATTAGGATTTTAGAGAGACATATGTTGCCATCAAGGCGACGTCTCTTCCTGGGACGGCCATGCTTATTTCAACAGGACAATGCGAGACCACATTCTGCACGGGCTACAACAGTGTGGCTTTGTAGACACAGAGTGCATGTGTTTGACTGGCCTGTTGCCAGTCTGGATCTATCTCCTATTGAAAATGTATGGTGCATCATGAAGAGGAGAATCAGACAATGGAGACCACGGACTGTTGAGCAGCTTAAGTCTTATATCAAGCAAGAATGGACAAAATTTCCAATTGCAAATCTACAATTAGTATCCTCAGTTCCAAAACGATTAAAAAGTGTTATTAAAAGGAAAGGTGATGTAACACAATGGTAAATATGCCTCTGTCCCAACTTTTGTTGAGTGTGTTGCAGCCATCAAATTCTAAATTTGTGTATGTTTACAAAATACAATTAAGTTGGTCAGTAAAACGATTGAAAATCTTTTCTTTATACTTTTGTCAGTTAAATAAAGGTTCACGTGAATTAACATCACAGATTTTTGTTTTTATTACATTTTGGAAAATATCCTAACTTTTCTGGAAATGTGGTTTGTACTTGCATTCTAGGGAAATGGTTACAATGATATTATCTGATGTATCTATTAATCAGTACTTTCATTGACAAGTTTCACTTCTTTGCTTCTTTGCTGTAATATCTGACCAGAAGAATTATTAAAAGTTTCTTCAGGCAATAAAATAGGAATGAGATGGCAAAATGTTCAGCAAGTAGAGTTTTCTTTATTAACCTTTTTTATTAGACTCACTTAACAACTAGACTACCAGCAGATATTTGATGGAGACTGGGAAATGATTACATAGGAAAGAGCTGGTCAGCTGAAGCTTGAGGAAGTTAGGAAAGAATACTTAGAAGTTGGGGTTTGGGGAGAACCTGATCAAAAAAAAAGTGATGGAGATGTAAATATGAGGTTCCATCCACTTAAACCACCTCTAAATTGACCTTTTCTATTTGCTTACCTATTCCTTAAGGTTGTTATAGCTGAGGGTGGTAATGGGGACAAGCTCCCACTACCTATTAAGTGCTCTCAATGGTGTGCACCTCAAGTAGCCTCTGACAACCAAGTCCAGCTCCTGCCCTTCACATAGGGCTGAAATACTAAGCCAGGCTGAACCATTTCTACTGACATGAGAAGGGTCAAAGGCAAGTTACTGGCATCTCAAAACCAGTGGTTTCAGGCAGATGGGGCTCATCTAGGAGAAGAAAAACTCTGATCTCAGACCTCCGCTGCCTTGCGGCTATACCCACTCATGAGGAAGGCTTCGGGAGTAAACCCCGAGGGGAAAAAATCCAAAGCTGGGGTCCCTAAGGCAGACCTATATTGAGTTCAACACTAATGGGAAACTCCTGTGTTGCTGCTGGTGCCAAACTCTATCAGTCTCTACTGTCCCTTTGGGTTCATCAAATGAGTGGAGAGGAAGGACTTGCTACAAGGGCAATGGCTTGCTTTCCATATTGTACTGCCCAGACTTGTGTGTCTAGACAGCCAGGATGCAACATCTGTGGTCAACCTGACTGACAGAGGCCCTTATACTTGTTCTCTATTCCCCCTTTTCCCTTGTCCCATCATACATTCAGTCACTAGTGTCTCCTTTCCACTCATCTCTTCCTTCACACGCCATCACTTTGTTCCTTCCTTTTACCCTGTTTCTTTGCATCATAAAATTGTGAAGAGTTTTTATTCCCATTTCTGCGGAAGAATCTTTGTCCTCAAAGGCCAACTCCATTTCCCTTTTCCACAATACTTTCCTGATCTGCTGACTGTTTCCAACAAGCTTTTTTTAAAAACTCTCTTTCTGGGAATTTGGGGGGTAGGGAACAAAAAAAAAAGGAGAATTGGAGTAAATGTGCGCCTTATTCCCAGGCACATAGGAGATGGAGGGGTGATTTGACAGAAGTTATACAAGATCATGAGGTGTGAAAGGACATGGTCTTTTTTCCCCAGAGAGGAGGCGCCAAAGACAAGAGGGCATAGGATTAAGATTAGACGTGAGAAATTTGAGAGCAGCATCGTGTGCAGCTTCACGTAAAGGGTGGTGCATATTTGGATTGAGCTGCCAGCAATGAAGTAGGATAGTAAGGTTTGTGTATCACCCAGGCATCATCAATAATAATGGGAAGTGAATGGGTCCAAATTTAGCTGAAGACCCCCAATTTGTGGTTTTTGAGGGGTGGGTTCTGTTTGTCAGTGCTGTGGATGCTTGTAATAAAGAGTTAAGTCAACCTATTGTATCCAAGGTCAGGAGGGCATTAGGCCATCTGTTGCATTAAGCAGAAACTGCTAGTGTAAGCAGCCCATGAGCTGGGATAAGTCTCCAACTGATATGTCAAAGGGGCCTTAACACTTAATTCTGCCAGAAAAATGCATCCCATGAAGTTTGCAGGTACACAGTCTTTGGGCAAGTTGAGTGAATACGTGGCTCCCAATTGGTAAAGATGTCTTGATTTTTCTTCCTCCTTCCTCCTCCTCCTCTTGTTTCTTTCATAGTCAGCTGTCCTCTCCTACTAGATTCTTTCTCAGCCCTTTACCTCTTCCACCTATCTCTCACAGCTTCGCCCTTCACCCACCCACATTCCCCCTCACCCCTGGTTTCACCTACCAACTGCCAGCTTGGACTCCTTCACCTCCCTCACCTTATTTTGGTTCTCCCCCCCCCACCCCCTTCCTTTCCAGTTCAGGTGACCAGTAACATCAACTGTTTATTCCCCTCCCCAGCACAGGAAATGGCCCTTTGACCCTCAATGTTGTGTCAAACCAGCTAAAAAGCAAATCAGAAACACCCAAATACTAATCCCTCCACCTCCCTTGCATCCATGTGCTTACCTAAATGTCTCTTAAAAGTTGCTGTTGTATTTGCCTCTACCATTGTATCAGGCAGCACATTCCAGGTATGCACCTCTCTCTGCAATATTCCAGATGTGGCCTAACTAGAGTTTTATAAAATTGTGAGATAACCTTTTGACTTTTGAACTCAGTGCCCCGACTAATAAAAGCAAACATACTATAAGCCACCTTAACCACCTTATTGACCTGTGTAACCACTTTCAAGGAGTGATGAACTTGGATCCCAAGATGTCTCTGCTCAGCAACACTGTTAAGGATCTTGCCCTTAACCGTGTACCGTCTCCTTGCATTTGCCATACCAGGTGCACCATCCCACATTTATCTGGATTAAACTCCATCCGCCATTTCTCTGCCCATATCTGCACTGATCTATATTGCGCTGTATACTTTGCCCATCTTTTACACTATAACTCCACCAGTCTTCATATCTGCAAATTTACTAACCCACCCATCGACATATTCATCCCGGTCATTTAAATACTTCACAAATAGCAGAGGTCCCAGCGCAGATCCCTGTGGAACTCCACTAATTACACACCTCCAGCTCAAATAAGTCCCTTCAACCACTATCCTCTGTCTTATATGCTCAAAGCAGTTCTGAATCCAAACAGCCAATTTGCTGCAGACTTCATGCATCTTAATCTTCTGGATTAGCCTCCCGTGAAGGACTTTGTCAAATGCCTTACTAAGATCCACGTAGACAACATCCACTCCCTTACCCTCACCAATCTCTCTCATCACCTTGTCAAAAAATTAAACCTGGCTGGAAAGGCATGACCTGCCATGCAGAAAGCCACACTGGTTCTCCCTGATTAGGCCGAGGGTTTCCAAATGCTCACATTTTTCCCCAGCAATTTCCCTACAAGTGATGTGAGATAGTTCCCACGATTTTCCCTTGTCTCTTCTTAAATAGAGGTGCAACATTAGCCACTCGCCAGTCCTCTGGGACCTCACCTGTGCCTAGTGAGGACCTGAAGTTATTGGCCAAGGCCCAGCAATCTCATATGTTGCGTCCTTCAGTAACCTGGGATAAATCCTGTCAGGCCCTGAGGACTTATCCGCCGTTCTCATTAGGAGACCCAACACTTCCTCCTCCTTGACCTCAAAATGTCCTTACATATTTACACACTCAGCACTGATCTCCTAGTTCTCCATATCCTTTTGCTTGAGAAATACTGAAGCAGTGTACTTATTAAATACCTCGCTCACATTACCCCCCCCCCAACCTTTTACTCTGTCTTTTCTAAAATTTTGAAAACCTAGTACATTTTTTAGTTCTGGCAAAGGGGTTGGAGAGGTGCAGGTCCTAGAAGTGAATGTCACCCAGTACCCTGTCTTGGTCAAAAACCACATGCCTTGGCCCAGAAAACCCACCAATGCTGCTTCTACCTTAGGATAAACAAGTCAAGTATGTATGCTTTGACCCTTACCAGTTTTTATGCAAAGCTACCTATGCATTACAGCTTGGTGTAGCAACTGTTTTGCCCCTGAGCTACCTGCTCTTCAAGGATTCTGCTGCTTCAAGGACATCTCACTGCTGCAGTAAAACAATTAGTTGTACCAAAGATATCTCCCACCTTACGTGAGTGTTTATGGGGCTTACAGCACAACTTCCTGTGAAAAAAGATAACTGCGGATGAGGTATTGCTGCCTATCTCTTCAGACGGCAGTCTATTGACCACGAAGTTAGGAACCGTCTGCAGTAATCAAAAGTTGATTTATTTTAACCCAGCAGCAATTAATTTACCCTGCGCCAAATTCAACTAAAATCTTGTAAAGGAAACCATTCAGTCCTGGAGGCTTCGACACGTATACCTGCAGTCCCCCTTCCCCCATCAACACGCAGACTACCTTTCCAGCACATGGTTAATTTGCTAAATCTCTTTCTGCTGGCTTTTCAGGCAATGAATACCACATCAGAATAACTACGTAAAAGAGAAAAAAAAACTCGTGCCTCTCTCAGCAAATTTGACAAACATATGATGTGGTTACTGTTGCAGGAGGGAGTGGGGGTAAAGGTTTCTTTTGTTCTCCCTCGCATTTTAGAATTTCTATTTCAATTTGAGTGTGTAAACCTTGTATGCAGAATAGGTGGGAGATTAAAATAGGGAATCAGCAATAGCGGACAGCAAGGATACTCGATAAATGTCAGGAAAAAGTATATTCCAATCAGAAAGAATGTCTCTGTGAGAAGGCTGATTGACCATGGCTGATTTAAAGTTAAGGATAGTAGTTATTTAAAAGAAAAATTGTAAATGTTAGTGCTAATTTTTTTTTAACTGATATGATGTTATTTGTCATCTATATCAATGATCTGGATGATAATGTGGTAAATTGGATCAGCAAATTTGCTGATGATACAAAGATTGGAGGTGTAGCTGACAGTGAGGAAGGTTTTCAGAGCCTGCAGAGGGACTTGGACCAGCTGAAAAATGGCAGATGGAGTTTAATACAGACAAGTGTGAGGTATTGCACGTTGGATGGTCAAACCAAGGTAGAACATACAGGGTTAATGGTAAGGCACTGAGGAGTGCAGTAGAACAGAGGGATCTGGGAATACAGACACAAAATTCCCTAAAAGTGGTGTCACAAGTAGATAGGGTCGTAAAGAGAGCTTTTGGTACATTGGCCTTTATTAAAGTATTGAGTATAAGAGCTGGAATGTTATGATGAGGTTGTATAAGGCATTGGTGAGGCTGAATCTGGAGTATTGTGTTCAGTTTTGGTCACCAAATTACAGGAAGGAGGTTGAAAGAGTGCAGAGAAGGTTTACAAGGATGTTGCTGGGACTTGAGAAACTCTGTTACAGAGAAAGGTTGAATAGGTTAGGACTTTATTCCCTGGAGCGCAGAAGAATGAAGGGAGATTTGATAGAGGTATACAAAATTATGATGGGTATAGATAGAGTGAATGCAAGCAGGCTTTTTCCACTGAGGCAAGGGGAGAAAAAAACCAGAGGACATGGGTTAAGGGTGAGGGGGGAAAAGTTTAAAGGGAACATTAGGGAGGGCTTCTTCACACAGAGAGTGGTGGGAGTATGGAATGAGCTGCCAGACGAGGTGGTAAATGCGGGTTCTTTTTTAACATTTAAGAATAAATTGGACAGATACATGGATGGGAGGAGTATGGAGGGATATGGTCCGCGTGCAGGTCAGTGGGACCTAGGCAGAAAATAGTTCAGCACAGCCAAGAAGGGCCAAAAGGCCTGTTTCTGTGCTGTAGTTTCTATGGTTCTATGAAAAGGTTTAAAAAGAGAAAGAAGATCATGTACAAGTCAGCAATTGAATTAGCCAGGGGCGAGAGGCTGAGTGCAGAAGAGTGGTGGACAACTTTGTTGAGTGGTGTGGGCTAGATCACCTGCTGCTCAACATCATTAAGACAAAGGAGACGGTGGTGGACTTCAAGAAGGTGAAAGCATCTTGCATTCCCATCTCCAGCAGGGGAACAGATGTGGAAGTCGTCCAGGACTTATAAACACCAGGGAACTCACCTGGACAATAAACTGGACTGGCCTAAAAATACAGAGGCTCTGCACAAGAAGAGTCAGAGGCAAATGTATTTCTTGAGGAGGCTCTGGAAGTTCGACGTCTGCGGTGCTTATGCTGCAAATCTTTACGGCTCGGTGGTGGCCAGCATTCCATTCTACGCTGTAGTTAGCTGACACCAAGAAGATCGATAAGCTCGTCAGGAAGGCTGGTTCTGCTCTGGGGGTGGAGCTCGTCTCCCTGCTGACTGTGTTTGAGCGGAGGACGCTGCAGAAGCTGTGGAGCATTATACTTACATTTTGTATTTCGAAGTATATATTTCTGACTAAGCAAGCTTGCAACAATAATTTCCTTTGGAATAAATAAAGTTTTATCTTACCTTTTTTTTTGTCTTAAATAATGTAGAAAATAGCGGAAGCCACAAAGTACATTGCCCAGAACTGCTCGCAATACTGTACTGCAAAGGGGTAAGCTATCAGAGACGCTGATTTCCCCGCGGCCACCCATTTTAATTCCACTTCCCATTCCCATTCCCATTCCCATTCCCATTCCGACATGTCAGTCCATGACCTCCTCTACTAACGTGATGAGGCCACACTCAGGCTGGAGGAGCAACACCTTATATTCCAGCCTGATGGCATAAGCGTCGATTTCTCGAACTTCCGGGCTTCCGGCAATGATCCCCTTCACCAATCCTAATTCCCTCTCTCACCTATCTCCTCATCTGCTGCTCCTCCCATTTACCTTTCTTCCACGGCCTCCTGGTCTCTCCTATCAGATTCCTCCTTCCCCAGTCCTGTATCTCTTTCACCAATCAACATCCCAACTCTTTACTTCACCCCCTCCCTCTCTCCTGGTTTCACCTGTCACCTACCACCTTGCATTTCTTCCTCCCCTCCCCCCTTCTTACTCTAACTTCTCATCTTTTTTCCCTCCAGTCCCCCTCCCCCCTCCCCTCCCCCTCTCCCTCTCCCCTCCCTCTCTCCCCTCCCCCCTCCCTCTCTCCCCTCTCCCCTCCCCTCCTCCCCCTCTCCCCTCCTCCCCCTCCCTTCCTCCCCCTCCCCTCCTCCCTCCTCCCCCTCCCCCTGTCCCCTCCCCTTCCCTCCCCCCTCCCCTCCCCTCCCCTCTCCCCTCCCCCTCCCCTCCCCTCCCCCTCCCCTCCCCCCTCCCCTCCCCCTCCCCCTCCCCTCCTCTCTCCTCCCCCTCTCCCCTCCCCTTTCCCCCTCCCCATCTCCCCTCCCCTCTCCCCTCCCCCTCTCCCCTCCCCTCTCCCCTCCCCCTCTCCCCTCCCCTCTCCCCTCCCCCTCTCCCCTCCTCCCCCTCCCCCTCTCCCCTCCTCCCCCTCCCCCTCTCCCCTCCTCCCCCTCTCCCCTCCTCCCCCTCTCCCCTCCTCCCCCTTTCCCCTCCTCCCCCTCTCCCCTCCTCCCCCTCTCCCCCTCCCCCTCTCCCCTCTCCCCTCCCCTCTCCCCTCTCCTCCCCCTTCCCCTCCCCTCTCCCTCTCCCTCTCTCCCCTCCTCCTCCCCCTCTCCCCTCCTCCCCTCCCCCTCCCCCTCCCCCCTCCCCTCCCCTCCCCTCCCCCCTCCCCTCCCCTCCCCTCCCCTCCCCTCTCCCCCCTCCCCTCCCCCTCCCCTCCCCCTCCCCTCCCCCTCCCCCTCCCCTCCTCTCTCCTCCCCCTCTCCCCTCCCCCTTTCCCCCTCCCCTCCCCCTCTCCCCTCCCCCTCTCCCCTCCCCCTCTCCCCTCCTCCCCCTCTCCCCTCCCCCCTCCCCCTCTCCCCTCCTCCCCCTCCCCCTCTCCCCTCCTCCCCCTCCCCCTCTCCCCTCCTCCCCCTCTCCCCTCCTCCCCCTCCCCCTCTCCCCTCTCCCCTCTCCCCTCCCCTCTCCTCTCCCCTCCCCCTTCCCCTCCCTCTCTCCCCTCCTCCTCCCCCTCTCCCCTCCTCCCCCTCTCCCCTCCCCTCCCCCCTCCCCTCCCCCCTCTCTCCTCCCCCTCCCCTCCCCCCTCTCTCCTCCCCCTCCCCTCCCCCCTCCCCTCCCCTCCCCCTCTCCCCTCCCCTCCCCTCTCCCCCTCTCCCCTCCTCTCTCCCCCTCTCCCCCTCTCCCCTCCTCTCTCCCCCTCTCCCCCTCCCCCTCCCCTCTCCCTCTCCCCCTCCCCTCTCCCCCTCTCCCCCCTCCCCCTCTCCCCCTCTCCCCCCCTCCCCCCTCCCCCTCTCCCCCCCTCCCTCTCCCCCTCTCCCCCCTCCCTCTCCCCCTCTCCCCTCTCCCTCCCTCTCTCTCCCCTCTCCCCTCTCCCTCCCTCTCCCCTCTCCCCTCTCCCCCCTCTCCCCTCTCCCCTCTCTCCCCTCTCCCCCCTCTCCCCCCTCTCCCCTCTCCCCTCTCCTTTCCCCTCCCCCTGTCCCCTTTCCCCTCCCCCCTCTCTCCCTTCTCCCCTCCCCTACCCACGAATGGAATTTCCCGGCATGCTAGACAAAAAGGAACAGCAAGTCTGAATTACTTTATTTTCCTGTGGGGGTTAAGGTTTGGCAGCGCGAACTAACATGTCTCGACGATTTAGCTGTTATCTGACGCTATTGGCATTTGTACCGAACCTCCGGCCGGGGACGTGCTCAGAATGCAAACCCACTGAATACGTGTGGACCCTCAATTCCAAAAAAAGCTGCTGTCCCAAGTGCCCTCCGGGTAAGTACCTCACTGAGTGGGGATCGTTTTCGCATTTGATGGGAAGGACCCGCTGGCTTGGCGTAGATCTCCACCAGCAGCGGGTTGCGCCGGGAAGCTTACATGTATGTAGCGCCTTTTTACTAATCCAAAGCATTTTCCAGTCGATGGATAAGAAAGGTTTGTTCAAAACCGGGAATTTCAGGGCATCAGAATAACCTCAGTAATGCTTGTTACACTGCCCTCATTGTGCCGTCGCCAAGAGACGTGTGGAGGGTTAAGGGATAACGGGAGATCGCCCCTGCATTTCAGGAGCCCATTTCTGAGGTGAACTGGTTACTGTAAGAGGGTTGAGTTACCAAGGTTTGGTTGAAGCGCCTGTAGTTTTAACAGTTCTTACTGCAGATGGAAGGCAGAAGATAAGGCTGATAGAAGCATATCTTCCTGCAATTCTGCCAACTTTGACTTTGTGAATATCAATTATTATTGAAACTGCCTATGTGGTCAATTCATTGCATAAATATCACCCTTCCACTAAACAGTGGAGATGTAGCACATATTTTTCATTGATGTGATCTGCAGAAATGCCAGTACATTGAATTACCAATGTGTTATACATTTTGCTTTATAATAAAGACATAGTTTTACAAGGGCAGCATTGTGTTTTCAATCCTTTTTAGTCGCAAAACTGTTTCTCTGCAACTTTCTTCATTCTTATAGCCTCCAGAATATTTGTGTAATCTCAAATCTGACTTCTTTATCATCCCTGAACTTAATTGCTCTACCAATTATTTATGTGCCTTCAGCTGCATCACCTGTCCACTTCTCCATCTCTTCTGCTTTCCAACCATTGAGCACATCTATGTGAAACACTGTCGCAGGAAAGCAGCATCAGAGATCCTCACCATCCAGGCCATGCTCTTTTCTTGTTGCTGCTACCAGGCACAAGAGCCTCAGTTCTTGCACCGCCAAGTTCAGGAACAGTTACTACCCCTCAACCATCAGGCTCTTGAACCAAAGAGGATAACTACACTCATTCTATTGACGAGTTCCCACAACAAATGATCTCTCTTTAGGACTCTTTGTCTCGTTATTTCGTGCTCTCACTATTTGCATTTGCAAAGTTTGTTGTCTTCTATGCTTTACTTGATCTTTCATTGATCTTGTTTACAATTACCATTCTATAGATTTGCTGAGTATGCCCGCAGGAAAAAGAATCTCGGTTGTATGTTGTGACATACTGTATATGTACTGTGATAATAAAATTTACTTTGAACTTTGTATTTCATGGTTTGAGAATACTCCTGTGGAACTCAAGATTTTTTTCCTACTTTGAGTAAATATAAATTACAAGTCATGTTTTGAATATTTGTGTTCCTTTCAACAAACTACCTTTCTTAATTCACCTCCAATCCAACTGAATGTCAAAAGCCAAATGATGCACCATTTCTTGCCCCTGCATTTGAGCTATGAAGCATGGCGATAGCAGTGCCAGCATTTAGTGTCTATCCCTGATGGAGCTGAGAAAGGGAACTGCAGAGTGACATAGCTGAGGTTTGAGGATACAAGTTATTTGCCATTGAAACTTTGAGCTGTTCTTGCAGACAAGGTGCGTATGCAGCTGGTTGGGTTAGGGTCCTTGTCAACAATAACTCTCCAACTCATGGTGATGCTGGGGAGATTCAATGATGCCAACTAATTGAATGTCAGGGCAAGTTGGCTGGATGCTCTTCTGACATTTTCACCACTAAACGTAGCAGAATCAGGTTTACTATCACTGGCATACGTCATGAAACTTGTTCTGCGGCAGCTATACATTACAATACACAATAATAACCATAAATTACAATAAGTTTATATATATATTTTAAAAATTAAATAAGTAGAGCAAGAAGAGGGCAAAAGAATGGTGAGATAGTGTTCATGGGCTCATTGTCCACTCAGAAATCTGATGGCAGAGGGGAAGAAACTGTTCCTTAAACATTGATTGTGTGACTCCAGGCTCCTGTGCCTCCTTCATAATAGCAATGAGAAGGGCGACGGTGGGGGGGGGGGGTGGTCCTTAATGATGGATATTGCCTTTTTTGAGGCATTGGCTTTTGAAGGTGCCCTTGATGCTGGGGGGGGGGGGGGTGGGCACAGACCATGATGGGGCTGGCTGAGTTTATAACTTCCTGCAGCTTTTTCTGATCCCGTGCAGTGGCCCCTCCATACCAGACAGTAGTGCAACTGGTTAGAATGCTCTCCTTGAAATTTGTGAGGGTCTTTGATGACATACCAAATTCACCTCAAACTCCTAATGAAAAATAGCCATTGTTGTGCCGCCTTTGTAATTCCACCAATATGTTGGGCCCAGGATAGATCTTCAGAGATGTTGACGCTGCTGACCTCTCGATGGGCTCCAGTGTATATTCCCTTGACCTCCCCTTCCTGAAGTCCACTTTCAATTGGTCTTTTTGACTTTGAGGGCAAGGTTGTTGTTCAGAAACCAGCTGATCTATATCATTTCTGTACGCCTTCTTGTCACCTTCTGAAATTCTGCCAAAACTAATGATGTCATTGGCAAATTTATAGATAGCATTTGAGCTGTGGCCAGCCACACAATTATGTGTGCAGAGAGATTAGAGCAGTGGGCTAAGCACGCAAACTTTTGGAGCTTAGGTTTTGGAGCCTGTTGATTAGAACTGAGGGTGTGATTGTGCCTTACTCAAGTACTACTATTGTCCAGTTAGTCCAAGGTGATAGGCAAATTGCAGCCGGTCCAGGTGCTTGCTTAGGCTGGAATTGATTCAAGCTGTGACCAACCTCTCACAGCACTTTCATCACAGTAGATATGGGGGACAGTCATTTAACCAGCTCACTCTGCTCTTCTTGAGCATTGGTATGATTGTTGCCCCTTTGAAGCAGGTGGAACTTCCCAGTGCAGCAATAAGAGATTGAAGATGTCCATGGACGCTCCTGCCAGCTGGTTGGCACAGGTTTTCAGAGCTCTACCAGGTACACCATCAGGTGTTATCCCAGAGGTCACCTGTGTGTTCATACATCTGCATTATGCTTTTGTGTGTATTTGTTGGGCCTGACTAATTGCATAGAGTATTTTCTAAGTGGGGAGAAAATTCAGAAATCAGGGGTGCAAGGGACCTGGGAGTTCTCGTGCAGGATTCCCTGAAGCCTAACTTACCAGTTGAGTTGCTGGCAAAGAAGGCAAACACAATGTTAGCATTCTTTTGGAGAGGACTAGAATATAAAAGCAAGGATGTAATGTTAACGCTTTATTAGGCTTAGGTCAGGCCACACTTGGAGTACTGTGAGTAGTTTTGTGCCCTTATGTAAGAAAGGATGTGCTGATATTGGAGAGGTTCACAAGAATAATTCTGAAATGAAAGTTGCAAAATATTAGGAGCGTTTGATGGCTCTGGGCCTGTACCCAGTGGAATTTTGAAAATAACAAAGTGCTTTGGTGATGGATGGAAAATTTGGAAAAAGATTGAGAATAGTCAAGACTGATTTCTGCCTGACTGTGCTATGCCAAAAGACTGTTGTCATATGCACAAGTACACATATGCAGAAGTGCAATGAAGAACTGAGTTGCAGCAACACCTCCCTACTGTAACCTTGCTGTGCTTGTGAGTAACTCATTAGGGATGGGGGTTTCCAAAGAACTTTCTTTTCCACTGATTGCTTTATTGTCCACAGCCATTTAAAATGGGATGCGGCAGCTTTAAAAGTGCCAGCCACAGCACCCCCACATTTCCCTTTCCAAATGTCAAAATTGAGGCTGACATTTCAGTGCATTTCTGTGGAAGCCTCACATTGTCAGAACGAAAAGAAGGTCAGGTCCCGCCTTTCTTCCAAATGGACTGAAAAGATCCCATGGCACCCTGCATGGAAGTTTCCCCTGGGATTCTGACAACGTGCATTTGACCAACTCATAAACAGGGGTGAAATGGGTTTTTATATCACCTTGTTATTTCTAGGATCTGGCTGTGCTCAGATTGACCCTTGCTGTTCCTACATTATAACAGTGACTACAAAATTGCTTAGCTGCCCAGAAAAGGCTTTGCAAAAAATGTGAATGAATGGTTTCTCTACAAGTCAGAATCTTATTGCTAACTTGTATAATCACACTCTTATTTTCTTACAGTGAACCATCATTTTGAAGATACTTCATTATGCTGTCAGTCATGAATTTCCAGGATTTAGACCAGTCGTGATATATTTCCATTGTATTTCAGTGAGGATCTTGCAGGTGATGATGCTCTTGTGTACCTGCAGCCCTTGGGTTTTAGGGGTGAGGAAATGCTGTTGAAGCAACTTTCACTGCAGCCACTGAGGAGGAAAAGGTGAACGTGTTAGGATAGTGGATGGGGTGCCAGTCAGCCAGACTGCTCTATCCTGGGTGATTGTCGGCTACTTCTGGGTTGCTAGAGCTTCATTCAATACAGCTGGTGTAGGTTATTCCACCCCCAACACTTAGGTGGCAGTGGTTGTTTAGGACATGAGGAGGTGAATCACTTACCGGAGAGTTTGGAGTGACATATCAGCGCTGATGGTAGAAGCAGTTGTATCCTCTGTAGTTGGGGATGGTGCTAGCCTGGTATGATGGGAGACAAGCAGAAGATTACTGACAAGGAAAAAAACCCGCAGATGCTGGAAATCCACGCAACACACACACAAAATGCTGGAGGATCTCAGCAGGCCAGGCAGCATCTATGGAAAAGAGTAAACAGTCGCTTCGGGCCAAGACACTTCATCAGGACTGCAGGAAGAAGGATGAGAGGTCAGTGTTATGAGAACTGTGGAGAAAAAAGATGAGAAGTCAGACTTCTCATGACACTGACCTCTTATCTTCCTTTCTCCAGTCCTGATGAAGGATCTTGGCCCATAACGTCAACCGTTTTTTCTTCTCCATGTATGCCGCCTGCAGAGTTCCTCCAGCATTTTATATGTATTGCAGAAGATTACTGAGTAGACTTTAAAAATTCTACTTAAAGGCTGCTTTTTTTGATGTTCATGCCATCAGGTTGGAGGCTACCCAGACGGAATACAGGGTGTTGCTCCTCCAACCTGAGCGTGGCCTCACCACGACCATGGAATGACAAGTCAGAAAGGGACATGGGAAGTGAAATTAAAATGGGTGGTCACTGGGAGTTCCCGCTTTTTCTGGCAGAGTGCAGGTGCTTGGTGAAGCTGTCTCCCAGTCTACGTCAGGTCTCTCTGATGTGCAGGCGTCCACACTCGGAGCACCAGGTACAGTAGATGATCCCAGCGGACTTGCAGGTGAAATGTTGCCTCACCTGGTAGTGAGGGGGGAGGAGTAGGGGCAGATGTGGCACTTGTTCCGTTTGCAAGGATAAGTGCCAGCAAGGAGATCAGAGGGGAGGGATAAATGGACAAGGGAGTTGCGTAGGGAACGATCCCTGCAGAAAGTTTGGGTAGGGGGAGGAGGGAAAGATGTGCTTGGTGGTGGGATCCCATTGGAGATGGCAGAGTTCCGGGGAATTATGTGCTGGACGCGGAGGCTGGTGGGGTGGTAGATGAGGAGAAGAGGAACCCCATCCCTGATAGGGTGGCATGAGGATGGGTTGAGGGCAGACATGCATGAAATGGAAGAGATGCTTATGATGGTGGAGGAAGAGAAGCCCCTTTCTTTGAAGGAGGCGGAAACCTCCTTTGTTCTGGAATGAAAAGCCTCATCCAGAGAGCAGATGTGGTGGAGACGGAGGAACCAAGAGAAGGGGTGGCATTTTTACAAGTAACGGGGTGGGAAGAGGTATAGTCCAGACTCTGTGAGAATCAGTGGCTTGCTCAGTCAGAAATATATACTTTAAAATACAAAATGTAAGCATTGAAGTACGAACAAGAATACAAAATGTGCATTAAAAAGTAACAGTGCAAAGTACAGATGTGCAATGAAACCGTACTATACTTAAGGAGGAGGAGTTGTAGCGTCTTCTAGCCAAGGGGAGACAGGATCTCCTGTGGCATTCAGTGGTGCACCTACTAAAGGTATGTCATGGAGGGGGTGAGAGGGATTGTCCATAATGCTCCATAGTTTCTGCAGCATCCTTCTCTCAAACACAGTCAGCAGGGAATCCAGTTCCACCACCAGAACAGAACCCGCCTTCCTGGCGAGTTTATTGATCTTCTTGGCATCTGCTGCTCTCACCCTGCTGCCCCATCGGAATGCCAGCCACCACTGAGTTGTAGAAGGTTTGCAGCATAAGCACTGCAGACGTTGAATGACCAGAGCCTCCTCAGGAAGTACAGTTGGCCCTTCTGCACCCCTTCTCTGTCCCTTCCGTCCAGTTTATTGTCCAGGTGAGTTCCCAGGTACTTGTAGTCCCAGACAATTTACACGCCCGTTCCCTTGATGGAGATGGGAATGCAGGGTGTTTTCACCTTCCTAAGGTCCACCACCAACTCCCTTTGTCTTAGTGATTTTGAGGTGCAGATGATTCAGCCCACACCAGTCAATAAAGTTGTCCACCACTGTTCTGTACTCAGCCCCTCAACCCCAGCCCACAACTGCCGAATCGTCTGAAAACTTCTGCAGGTGGCAGGACTCTGAGTTGTATCTGAAGTCCAAGGTGTTGACGGGGAACAGGAAGTGGTGCTGGACAGACCCCTGAAGTGACCCTGTGCTGCGCTAACCACAGTATCCGATACAAAGCTCTGCAGTTTCACATACTGTGTCTGTAACCTGTAATCCAGGACACTGCACAACTTATTTAACTATTATATATATATATGTATTTATTTATTCTACTATAATTCACATTTTTCTCTATTATGTATTACGTTGTACTGCTGCTGCAAAGTTAACAAATTTCATGACAGACGTGGATGATAGTAAACCTGATTCTGATTCTGATCCATCAGCAGGATCACCAATCATTAACACGTTTATTTTACAGTAACTATATAAACATATCACTAGAAGAGCTGGGCAGAGTGATGGCAAGATATTTGGTGTGTAGATGCATCAGTAGAGGAATCATTCCCTGCAGGGAAATGGTGCTCAAGTTGACCTTTTTATGTAAAGCACTAAGACCAATTTACACAGTTAATAGAAATGTCAAATTGTACAATAACTTACTGTTAATAATCTGGTAAATTCTGATTATCTGTACAATGACTAATCACCTCATTGAATCTCGTACAATGTCATGGTTTCAGTTGCTAATAGGGGGAAATAAGAATATTTTTTTCTCTAAAATAAAGGTTAGTCATCTCTGAAGTAAAGGTTAGTCACCTATGTTGAATTTCAAAATGTTAACTGAAGCTCTGAGGTTGCTAAGCTAGCTGGCAACTATGGAAGGAAGTGAGACGTGTGTTGTTTGCAACACCAGAGGCTGGCAAAGGAATGAACAAAATAAAAAAAAATCTGCATCTATTGTCTTTTACTGGAGTAAATAGTGAAAGAGTAAGGTGGGTGAAGGTGGAAAATTTAATTAGGTTAACTGAGTCATTTGCAACAATGGTGTATACTTGGCATTAATGTAAATTCCACTTCAGTAATCATTAAAATGGATATTTCCATTATGTGATAAGAAATTAAAATCAATTTTTTCTGTTAGTACTTTCACTGGTGAGTAAATATGTCCGAAACTTCCCATTGAATGTTTCATTAGGATCAAAGTGAACAACCTCAATTATTTTTCCGCATGTTCAACAATCTTCCAAGCTGCAGCGTCTGAAAGTGTCGACATCCTGCAATGATTTACACTCAAACACTTCCCACTTTCGTCTCAATCTCAAAGGCCTGCAAGGCCCCCACGCTCTGAATTTCTTAGGGTATTGACTAAGGCGGGTTATTTAGCAAACAGAAAATATGATCAAACTTGCTTATTTACAGACGTGCGAAGCTGGCTTTGCTTGCGAGAGAGAAGGAAGTGAAGGCTTTTTAGTCTGCATCCTGTTCTCATCTGCCCAAAGAATTTCGGATGGATAGATGGGAGAAATGGCCCTTGAATGGATCTCTTGATAAACCCTAGACCTTGCAATCTACCTTAACTTTCTTTGCAAGAGTAACCTCCTTCATTCTATTGTTGCTTTTCCCTTTGTACAGCTTTGAGGTACTGATGGTTTGGAATGATCTGTACAGACGGAAGCAAAGTGAAGTTTTTCACTGTATCTTGGTACCTGTAACAACAATACAACCATTAGCCAATCAATCCCCTCCTCTTGATGCTGATTAATCTGTCACCATTGTGCAGGCAGTGAATAGCATGTCAGAAAGAGCTTAAGGTTTCCTTGAGCCAAGGAGGCCAAGGGATGGCCTGCTAGAGGTATGTTTGACTATGAAAAGTAACACTAAGGGGCAGAAGACGCTGGTGGGAGTTGTGTACAGGCCACCTAACAGTAGTAGTGAGGTTGTAGATGGTATTAAACAGGAAATTAGAAATGTATGCAATAAAGGAACAGCAGTTATAATGGGTGACTTCAATCTACATGTAGATTGGGTGAACCAAATTGGTAAAGGTGCTGAGGAAGAGGATTTCTTGGAATGTATGCGGGTTGGTTTTTTGAACCAACATGTCGAGGAACCAACTAGAGAGCAGGCTATTCTGGACTGGGTTTTGAGCAATGAGGAAGGGTTAATTAGCAATCTTGTCGTGAGAGGCCCCTTGGGTAAGAGTGACCATAATATGGTGGAATTCTTCATTAAGATGGAGAGTGACATAGTTAATTCAGAAACAAAGGTTCTGAACTTAAAGAGGGGTATCTTTGAAGGTATGAGACGTGAATTAGTTAAGATAGACTGGCAAATGACACTTAAAGGATTGACGGTGGATATGCAATGGCAAGCATTTAAAGGTTGCATGGATGAACTACAACAATTGTTCATCCCAGTTTGGCAAAAGAATAAATCAAGGAAGGTAGTGCACCTGTGGCTGACAAGAGAAATTAGGGATAGTATCAATTCCAAAGAAGAAGCATACAAATTAGCCAGAGAAAGTGGCTCACCTGAGGACTGGGAGAAATTCAGAGTTCAGCAGAGGAGGACAAAGGGCTTAATTAGGAAGGGGAAAAAAGATTATGAGAGAAAACTGGCAGGGAACATAAAAACGGACTGTAAAAGCTTTTATAGATATGTAAAAAGGAAAAGACTGGTAAAGACAAATGTAGGTCCCCTGCAGACAGAAACAGGTGAATTGATTATGGGGAGCAAGGACATGGCAGACCAATTGAATAATTACTTTGGTTCTGTCTTCACTAAGGAGGACATAAATAATCTTCCAGAAATAGTAGGGGACAGAGGGTCCAGTGAGATGGAGGAACTGAGCGAAATACATGTTAGTAGGGAAGTGGTGTTAGGTAAATTGAAGGGATTGAAGGCAGGTAAATCCCCCGGGCCAGATGGTCTGCATCCTAGAGTGCTTAAGGAAGTAGCCCAAGAAATAGTGGATGCATTAGTGATAATTTTTCAAAACTCGTTAGATTCTGGACTAGTTCCTGAGGATTGGAGGGTGGCTAATGTAACTCCACTTTTTAAAAAAGGAGGGAGAGAGAAACCGGGGAATTATAGACCGGTTAGCCTAACATCGGTGGTGGGGAAACTGCTGGAGTCAGTTATCAAGGATGTGATAACAGCACATTTGGAAAGCAGTGAAATCATTGGGCAAAGTCAGCATGGATTTGTGAAAGGAAAATCATATCTGACGAATCTCATAGAATTTTTTGAGGATGTAACTAGTAGAGCGGATAGGGGAGAACCAGTGGATGTGGTATATTTGGATTTTCAAAAGGCTTTTGACAAGGTCCCACACAGGAGATTAGTGTGCAAACTTAAAGCACACGGTATTGGGGGTAAGGTATTGGTGTGGGTGGAGAATTAGTTAGCAGACAGGAAGCAAAGAGTGGGAATAAACGGGACCTTTTCAGAATGGCAGGCAGTGACTAATGGGGTACCGCAAGGCTCAGTGCTGGGACCCCAGTTGTTTACAATATATATTAATGACTTGGATGAGGGAATTAAATGCAGCATCTCCAAGTTTGCGGATGACACGAAGCTGGGTGGCAGTGTTAGCTGTGAGGAGGATGCTAAGAGGATGTAGGGTGACTTGGATAGGTTGAGTGAGTGGGCAAATTCATGGCAGATGCAATTTAATGTGGATAAATGTGAAGTTATCCACTTTGGTGGCAAAAATAGGAAAACAGATTATTATCTGAATGGTGGCCGATTAGGAAAAGGGGAGGTGCAACGAGACCTGGGTGTCATTATACACCAGTCATTGAAAGTGGGCATGCAGGTACAGCAGGCGGTGAAAAAGGCAAATGGTATGCTGGCATTTATAGCGAGAGGATTCGAGTACAGGAGCAGGGAGGTACTACTGCAGTTGTACAAGGCCTTGGTGAGACCACACCTGGAGTATTGTGTGCAGTTTTGGTCCCCTAATCTGAGGAAAGACATCCTTGCCATAGAGGGATTACAAAGAAGGTTCACCAGATTGATTCCTGGGATGGCAGGACTTTCATATGAAGAAAGACTGGATGAACTGGGCTTGTACTCGTTGGAATTTAGAAGATTGAGGGGGGATCTGATTGAAACGTATAAAATCCTAAAGGGATTGGACAGGCTAGATGCAGGAAGATTGTTCCCGATGTTGGGGAAGTCCAGAACGAGGGGCCACAGTTTGAGGATAGAGGGGAAGCCTTTTAGGACCGAGATTAGGAAAATCTTCTTCACACAGAGAGTGGTGAATCTGTGGAATTCTCTGCCACAGGAAACAGTTGAGGCCAGTTCATTGGCTATATTTAAGAGGGAGTTAGATATGGCCCTTGTGGCTACGGGGGTCAGGGGGTATGGAGGGAAGGCTGGGGCGGGGTTCTGAGTTGGGTGATCAGCCATGATCATAATAAATGGTGGTGCAGGCTCGAAGGGCCGAATGGCCTACACCTGCACCTATTTTCTATGTTTCTATGTATAGATGAGTACAATAGTCAGAATCTTTTTACCATGGTAGGGGCAACAAAAAAGAGGGAGAAGGATTAAGGTTTTAAAGGGCACTTGAGGGGAAGGTTTTTCAGCAGAAAGTGACTGATATCTGGAACGACACCAAGAGAGGAAGTGTAGGCTGATACAGTCCTTATATTTAACAGCTATTCAAACAGGTGCTTGAATAAACAAGGCAAAGCACACAGGCCTATTGCAGGTAACTAGAATTAGTTCAGTTGGGCAAAACAGTCAGCATGGACATTGGGGCTTGATTCTGTCTGTACAACTCTTGTAACTCTGTGATTAAAGGTCTGTGTGACACTCTGACTCACAATATAAAGCTAACTGGCTCCAAGAACGCACTGGAGATGGCCAAAAGCTGGCAAATGCATTTCAACGAATTGCCATGAGGTCAGCATTTGGTGAGATGTTAAAGGTAACATCTTTCTAAAGCCCCTCACCCCTGCCGGTGCACAGGCTGCTCCCCTGTCCTGGACCAAAGGTTGGTTGGGCTCGGCGGCTCCTGCTTTGCCCACACGCCTTCTGGGTGAAGATCCTTCCTGTCCCAGGGACGAGGTCTTTGGAGCTTCTGTTGGGTGTTTCTGTAGCTCTGGGTTTTCATGGGATGAGGTTGCCAGCCCCACGCCAAACCTTTCCTCCTATTGCAGCTGGGCTTGGGACCGTCCATGGCAGAGTTAAGGGTAACACCAGCTAGTCATGAAATCTCGAGTTTGATAGTAAATTGGTTTTGCCTGTTGGTGCCTCGTATGGGAAAGTCACTCAGTTCATTGAGTAAATTTCTGATGATGAGGCCCGTTTTGTTAATGCTTACTTTGTGGTTGTAGCTGCAGTGCAGCTACCTCTTTATCTTCCCTTTGATTACTAGAACTCCGAACCCACCTCTAAGTTACACCCAGTTTTCCCGTAAGCCACAGTTTTTATCATCACTTTAGCTTTTGAGAAGCAGAGTGCATGTTAGTTTAACTGATAAGATGATGTGCTGGCTGATTACACTAAATACTGTAATGAACATTTGATTTTTTTTTTGTGCATGTGAAGAGGGGATAGATGTTTTTCTTTGAACAGGGTTGATAGTTTTCTTTGTTTCTCGGCTGCTTGTGGGGAAGGCGAATCTCAGGGTTATATACCACATATGTGCTTTGAATCTTTGAACAACTCTTTCCTCGAGTATCAGGGCTTTGCAGGACTCAAGGTACATTTATTTTCAAAGTACGTATGCAGTATACAACTCTGAAATTTATCTTCTCGAGACAGACGCAAAACAGAAAACCATGGAAGCTGTTCAAAGAAACCATCAACTACCCCACGCACAAAAATACTTTACAAAGATCTTGCTGAAGTGTCCTGAGATATAAATATATCGCCATGTTGTCAAATAATGAATAATCTAGTCTGTCTTTTCAAACAGTTTAGAGCTTTCAGACTTCATGAGAACATGATTGTTGTCTATTCACCTCTGATTGTGCATTTGAATGTGTATTTAGCTGGTCCCTGTACTACTGGGATACCAAATAAACAGCTTTTTAAAAAAAAAATTCAGTTAAGCAGCTAAAACCAGTGAGGCAACTCTAATAAATTCTAGAAAGCAAGATCAGCTTGCATTTGAGAGGGTAGCAGTGATCTGCTACAGTTGGTCTGGTGGAAGCATTCCCACAGTGCTGTTGGGCAGAGAGTTGCCTGATTTTAGCTCAGTGACAATGGGCGAATCGCAATGTGTCTCCAAGTCAAGAGTGTGCGCAATTCGAAGGGGGAACCTTCTGGTGGCTGGTGCCCTCGTTAAGTTGTTGCTCTGGCCCTTCCAGGTGGTGGCTCATGGGCTTGGCAGGAGCTATTCAAGGAGCCTTGCCTTTGGCAGTTCCTGAGGTAGTGAGTGTTGACTGTTGGCAAGGTATTTTGCTTAACCCTTAACTTTGTATGTAGTGTTGGGCATCAAAATTCATTCTGAGCTGTGGAGCTACAAAATGATATGACACAGAAACAAACTCTTCAGCCCAACTGAATCTGTGCCAAAGTTCAAATATCCGTATGTGCTCCGTGACCATTTTAGATTAGATTAGATTGGATTATGAGGACACGCAGTCCTCTTTATTGTCATTTAGTAATGCATGCATTAAGAAATGTTACAATGTTTTTCCAGAATGATATCACGAAAACAAATGACAAACCGACATAAAAACTAACAAAAACCACATAATTATAACATATAGTTACAACAGTGCAAAGCAATACCGTAATTTGATAAGAACAGACCATGGTAAAGTCTCAGAGTCTCTCGAAAGTCCCATCATCTCACGCAGACAGTAAACCTCCAGCGCCGCCAACTTGCCGATGCAGCATCCAACCACAGTCCAACTCCGAGTCTGTCCGAGCACCGAGCACCATCTCTGCCGAGCACTTCGACCCCAGCCCTGGCAACAAGCAATAGGCAAAGCCGAGGAATTGGGGCCTTCGTCTCAGGAGACTCTCGATCGCACAGCAGCAGCAGCAGTGAAGCAGGCATTTCAGAAGTTACTCCAGGTGTTCCTCCATACTCTCACGGCTGTTTCCATCAAATCCGGATTGTGCACGGGCCCCCTAGTTACACATACGATATTCATTCGGAACGGCCGCGCACGCTGTGTCGTGCCGCCATCTTCTCCTCCCTCCTAGCACCTTCAAATGGTGCTAAGTGGCCATTTTATTAGGTATTGTACCTAATGTTTGTGGTCTTCTGCTGTTGTAGCCCATCCACTTCAAAGTTCAAAGAGTTGTGCATTCAGAGATGCTCTTCTGCACACCACTGTTGAAATGTGTAGTTATTTGAGTTGTTGTTGCCTTCTTGTCACCTTGAACCAGTCTGGCCACTCTCCTCTGACCTTGCTCATTAATGAGCTGTTTTCGCCCTCACAACTCCTGTTCACTGGATGCTTTTTGTTTTATCAAATCATGCTCTGCAAACTCTAAAGCAGGGGTTCCCACGATCAATGGTAAGGCTACATTGCAGAAAGAAGGTTGGGAGCTCTTGCTGTAGATACAGTTTTACATGAAAATCCCAGGGGATCAGCAGTTTCTGAGATACTCAAACCACCCAGTCTGGCACCAATGATCATTCCACTGTCAAAGTCACTTAGGTCACATTCCTTCCCCATTCTGATGTTTGGTCTGAACAACTGAACCTCCTGATCATGTCTGCATGCTTTTATGCATTGAGTTGCCACCATGTGATTGGCTGATTGGATATTTCCATTAACAAGCAGGTGTACAGGTTGTCACGTGACCGGCAACAATGAATATAGACTTGAGTCAGGTTTTATAAAAACAAACAAACAAACATTAAGCTCTGCTCAAAAATAGCAAAATGTATTTAGACAACGAACTTAACCGGAAGTTAACTGCTATACGGCAACTCTGGAAAAGTTCTTAAAAGGGTAAATGCGAAAACAGTTCTTAAAAGGTAAATTCGAACACAGTTCTTAGAATGGTAAATTTGAAAGTCCAAGAGATTTATACAGTCAATTAGGAGAGACTTTCCTGAAGTAAAGAATTCCTCGAAGATGTGACGTTACTGCTGATCTCAGCTGGAACCTGCCTTGTCCGCAGGATTCATGACGACGGAAATAAAACGGTTTAAAGGAACTGACCTTTTGCTCTGGAAAATCGACACTGCACTATCCTTCCTACTTTAGCAGAGGATATCTCAGATGCAGGTCACCTTTTCTTAAACGAAGATTCAATAAAGGTCGATCCTCTCCAAAACCCGCCAAACGATATCAGCTTTACTCGACTTGGCGAATTCCTGCACCTTGGTAAGATCTTCACTCTCCAATACTACTTACAATAGAAAGTAGAACTCCACTTTAAAATGAAACTACATCACAAGATGAATACGCAGCATAACGGAGTATCTGACAAATTAAATAACGAACTAAACTTAAAACTAACTGCGTCACCCCAGGGGTCTCCCTTTTATACCCGTAGTCAACATGTCATCACGTGACCTCACACTGGCAGGAAAATTACATCACCCCACCATCACATGACCATTACCTCATGCTCATAAGATACTCAATTACATCATGGTCATAAGACAATCACAAGACATCCATGAGGTATGTAACAAGGTGCACCTAATTAAATAACCACTAAGTATACACTAATCCCATTAATTCCCACTGATCCATTGATCTAAAATATTGCCATGTAAAATCTATAGGATTGACTTAGTGACGGGGGCAATTATAATCTACTCTGATTTGCTTATGATGTGGTTAGGCAGGAAAATGATTCATGAGAACTCAAAGAGTCTGCAAAGAGGAAGAAGTGGGTTAAATGAAACAGCATGAAGGCGGTGGGTGGAATAGTGAGGTAGGTAATTTTGGTAGGATGAAAATAAGAACAATAAGTTTAAATATTTAGAAAATAGTAAATGTTAGGAGAAACAGTATACAAAGATAGCCTGTAGGTACAACAAGAGTCAAGATATATAGCAGGAAAAGAGACCCTTCAGCTCATCCATGCTAATCAAGGTTACATCAGAACTGTTCCTACCCCTCAACCACCAGGCTCTTGAATAAAAAGGGGTAACTACACTCACCTGCCCCATCATTGAAATGTTCCTACAACCAATGATCTCACTTTAAGGGCTCTTTATTTCATTATCTCATGTTCTCACTATTTATTGCTATTTATTTACATTTGCATTTGCATAGTTTGTTGTCTTCTGCACTCTGGTTGATCTTCCGTTGATCCCCTTCTAGTTACCATTCCATAGATTTGCTGAGTATGCCCACAAGAAAATGAACCTCAGGGTTGTACATGGTGACATATAGGCCATTACATTAGCAGTGAAACCTTTCCCGGGTGTTACAGGTACTTTGGTAATAAAATTTACTTTGAACTTGGTTTTTAATAAAGTAAGAAAGTAATGGCAGAATTGTAAAGGGCTTTAGTGAGACCATACCTGCAGTATTATTTGTTCTAGTTAAAGAAAGGATGTAGTCGGCAAGGAAGTTAACTACATAGATTCACCTCATTGACCCTTGGGAGGAGATGATTGTCCTATGAGGAAGATGATGTGAAAGATGGACGTATACTCTCTGTGCTTTAGAGCAATGAGGGGTCCCATTGCAGTATGCATGTTGTTAATGAAGAACTGAAGGGGTGGATGCCTTTTCTTCTGGCTGGAAATTCAATTACAAAGCCACACAGTATTTATAGCCTTTACTGCAGCAGAAACTGAACGTAAGAGTGAAGATGACTTCATAGGGTTCAAATACGCTCACACTTACAATATGTACTGAGGTCTGGTAGCCCCACTTCAGGAAGGATAAACTTGCATTGGAGGAAGGGTTCGCCAGATTGACAAGGGATTAATCTATATTCTCTAGAGATTACAGAAACAAGGGGCTGATGTTGTAGAAATAATGAAAATTCTTAAGGGATTACGAAGCAAATTCAAAGACAATGTTTCCTCCAATTTCAAAGTTGCCCATCTAGGACTGAGGGGAGAAGAAATTTCTTAATATGGGGTAGTGGTATTTTTGGAATTCACCACCCAAGAGGCCTGTGGAAGCTCCGTTATTGAATATATTTAAAGAACAAATTTTGACATGAAGAGAGTCAAGAGATAATGAATCTTGCAGGTGCGAAAGGGTAAATTTTCTATCCGCTGGGTCTCTTTCTGCATTCCTTCCATTTTTAGCTCTATGAATCTTGTACCTGGTCTCTTTTATTCCTTCAGATCTGCCTTGTTTTGCCACACATCATCATCACTTTTTCCAGATGTTTCTTTGGTATTCCATTGAAACATTTTTCTTTTGTCCTTTATTTCGCCCCTCCCATCCTCTCCACCATCCTCAGCATCTTCAACTTCATTTAGCTCTGCTCTTCAACTTTCCCCACCCGATGTATGTATATGGCTGTTGTACAGAAGCTTTAATTCTTTTCTCTTTCTTCACAGATGCTGTTTGTTCTGATGAGCATTTCCAGTGCAGTTATTGTTCTTTTTATTTCCAATTCAACATCAAACCTTTAATTTTCATACTCTGACAGAAAATGCACTTTATTTTAAACAGGACAGTTCATGAGAAGGCGGTGTGGTTATTTTGGTGCTTCGGCAGATTGTGAGACTTGTCAAAGTGGGCATTTTACGGACACCTGGAATATACACAATCGCTGTGCGCCATGTACAAGTTGTTCTAAAGGTGAGTTTAATAATTACTTTTTGACTAACCAGATACCAAATAATGGAATGGGACTTTGTTCCTTTCCCTTGGCTACCTTGGGCTTGAAATTTTACCACAACTTGTGTGAATGTTGACTTTCCGTTTCTTTGTGCACATTTGAAGTTAATACCTTAAAAATTAAGCACCACCCCCAAAAATGATAACATCCCAGAGTAACACACACAAAACAGTGGAGGAACTCAGCAGGCCAGGCAGCATCTATGGAAAAGAGTAAACCGCCGACGTTTCGGGCTGAGACCCTTCATCGGGACTGGAAAGAAGGAGGGGAAGTCAGAGTAAGAAGATGGGGGGAGGGGAGGAAGAAGTACAGGGTGGCAGGTGATAGGTGAAACCAGGAGAGGGGCAGGGGTGAAGTGAAGAGCTGGGAAGCTGATTGGTGAAAGAGATAAAGGGCTGGAGAAGGGGGTATCTAATAGGTGAGGGCAGAGGACCTTGAAAGGAAGGGAAGGGAGAGGAGCACCAGAGGGAGGTGATGGGCAGATAAGGTGATAGAGGGAAATGGGAATGGGGAACGGTGAAGGAGAGGGGTGGGGGGGACAATTGCCAGAAGTTGGAGAAATCATAGAGTAGTTAGTATGGGGGATTCTGGGTGCTAGTTGGTCACAGATTGCCATTGCCAGTCAGTGGGCTGACACAGAATCATGGTTGGGGTTGGTAGATAGGGTACAGGGGCTACAGCTTGGGACTGGGACCTGCCGTTAGTGACAGGCATTGATTGGAAATAGTGTGCGACGTAGTGAGGGTTAGAACCTAGAAGAGTAGAACAGTGCGGCAGCAGAAACATGCCCTTCAACCAGAATGAGCTTGAGGCCAAACTTAATCAGTCCGTTCTGCTTGGGTTCGAATCTGGCCAGCCCCTTGCACGAGTTCCACCCATGCTGGCTTGAGTGTCGAGCTAGCAATGGCTTGTAAAAAAGACAAATGCTAAAGAAACAGCAAGGTTGTCACCTGATGCACCTAATGGTGCAGGGAGGAGCTTTATCATACGTTTTAACTGCCTGCACATGATCTGTCTTCCTCTGTTCCCTGACACTTTACGTGCCTACCTAGTGTCACGTACCCCGTGACGGGGATAAAGAAACCAGCGGAAATAGAAACCACTTTGGAGTCCAGTATTGCTATAAACTACTAATATTTTTAGTAACTAAGCAAAACAGTAATATAAATGTAGGTAAATCAAACAGGTTAGCAATGATTACATATATAAGTACGTAAATCAGTAAGTGTGGAAAAATATGTATGAAAAGCCAAGCTTCTTTAAGTCTAGGGGTAAAAAGATACAGTCTTACGATGTTGAGTAAAGTTCAGTTCAGTTCAGTTCGTGGTATGTGGTTGAATAGCGATGGGGAGAGAGAGAGTGAGTTGAGTCTTCAGGTGAGCTGTTACCGTCGTCCTCCAAAATCCTTCACAAGTCACCGACTGTGACTTTAACCAGGGGGACCGGTTTTCCTGTGGTGGAGCTATCACCCCGGCAAGGGTGGACACATAAACAACTCCCCACCAGTCAACCCCTTCTCCTTCACTGGAATAGCAATTTGGATCAATCCGCCTGATTGATCCTCCAAAACCCACTTTCTCTGCGGGCACAACAATGCTCATTCAGTGTCCAGATGATGTGTCTGAGGTCTGTATCATCTGACCTCCTATTTATTTCTCTGTGCTGAGCATCACCTGTCATTCAAAGAGTCCCTCCTTCCTTTGTCTGTAAAGGAAATGCACAAGCAGGCAACAAGTCCTTGGAAGTAACATCAACAACTTGCCTTCGGTCACCATAGCAATTTACGAGCTGCTCGGTGCTGTCTCCAAACCCAACTCAGTAGAAATCCAAAGTTACTTCCAATGCCTTAAAGTGACAGTCTAACCGGTAATCTTCATCTCTCTCTCCCTCTCTTTTCAAAAGCAACATTTCGGTGGTAAATAACTCTGTCTCTTCAAAAGCACAGCTAGTAGGAGTACTCCAGGATCTCCTCACACTAGAAACTTCTGGAACACAACCATAGTATCTGCTTCCTCTCTCACCTTCCAAGCAACTGCCACTCTCTGTGCAGATGCAAAACTGTCCCGTACATCCTAGGTTAGGACGAAGATTCTCAGCGGCCTTGAATCATTGGGCCGTCCTGTGTTAACTTGACTTTCTGGTATGACATTTATCCAGAGGTGAAAGCTCCTGTAAAAACCAAGGAAGCCTGCGGGCTGTGGACTGGGAATTCCCAGTACAGCCAAGGCTGCTGATGTTGTCACCCAGTTAACCTTGATGTGTTAGGGCACAGCTCTTGAATTTGTGGTTGGAGATTTAGAAAATTATTCTAAGATCCTTTCCAACCGTCTCCCCTGTCGTCTGCACAGTGATTGAAACCCACCCAGTGCTACGTGCAGAAACCACCCAAGGCAGCAGAAATCTTGCTGATATGACAAACTTTTTTTTTTAAAGAATGCTTCCTGTCTGCTTCAGTCTTTTCTCGATTTCATCAGTAAGCTACGAGTCAGAACTTTTGGGGTTCCCAGATAATGTGACGTGCAGGGTCTGGGGTTTTTGAGGAGACAAGCTATTTGCATAAGGAAGAAATATGCCTAAAATGAGAGGGGATATGCAATCTGTGATTAAATTGCAAATAGCTTGTTGAAAAAAATGTAGTTTATGTTTTGTTTTTCTGAATGGGCTTTAGAATGCAATGGTAATTTTCATTTTACCTTCTAATGAAATTGGATTATGCAGCACAATTACTCAATTATTGACTTTTTTATTTAATCACATGAAATTGCCCACACAGTGACTTTCCAATGTTGACAGGGCATGATTCTTGCATCAAACTAGATCCCACTCTTCATTTTAGCTCATCCACTCTAATTCCATGGGCCCTCTCTTCTTTCATGTCCTTTCTTTTCGGCATCTTAGATTCTTAGGCTTCTTCCTTTTCTTAGGTTTTTAAAAATATATTTAGTTATTTATTTATTGGGATGCAGTGCAGAATTGGCCCTCCCCGGCCCTTCGAACTGCACTGTCCAGCAATGCCCCGATTTAACCCTAGCCTAATCACAGGACAATGTACAATGACCAATTCACCTAAAAACTGTCTCGAGACTGTGGGAGGAAACCAGAACACCCCAAGGAAACTTGTGTGGTCATGGGGAGAACGTGCAAATTCCTTACGTGCAGCGGCAGGAAATGAACTTGGGTTGTCTGTACTGTAAAGCGTTGTCACTGTGATGCCCAATTCCAGTATCTGCATTTGTTTTTTTTTAAATATTTAATATTCCGACATTATATTTTCCAGTCATTTACTTGGTCATAGACATGTCTACTTAGACCATAAGACATAGGAGCAGAATTAGGCCATTCAGCCCATCGAGTCTGCTTTGCCATTCCATCATCGCTGATCCTGGATCCCACTCAATCCCATACACCTGCCCTCTCACCACATCCTTTGATGCCCTGACTGATCAGGAAACGATCAACTTATGCCTTAAATATACCCACGGACTTGGCCTCCACCGCAGTCGGTGGCAGAGCATTCCACATATTCCCTACTCTCTGGCTAAGAAAATTCCTCCTTACCTCTGTTCGAAAGGGTCACTCCTCAATTTTGAGGACTTGCCCTCTAGTTCTGGATATCCCCACCATAAGAAACATCCTCTCCACATCCACCCTATCTAGTCCTTTCAACATTCAGTAGGTTTCAGGTAGATCCCCCCTGCATTCTTCTAAATTCCAATGAGTATAGGCACAAAGCTGCCAAATGCTCCTCATATCTTAACGCCTTCATTCCCGGAATCATCCTCATGAACCTCCTCTGGACTCTCTCCAATGACAACAAATCCTTTCGGAGATACGGGGCCCAAAACTGTTGACAATACTCGAAGTGTAGCCTAACTATTGTCTTATAAAGGCTCAGCATTATCTCCTTGCTTTTATATTCTATTCCCCTTAAAATAAATGCCAGCATTGCATCTGCCTTCTTTACCATGGACTCAACCTGTAAATTAACCTTCTGGGAGTCTTGCATGAGGACTCCTAAGTCCCTCTGCACCTCTGATGTTTGAATCACTTCAGATAAAGATCACAAGGTAAGGCTGGCTGAGTGGTGGGGGAGCATCTTTGAGTTAATGGCAGTAACAAAAATTTTATTAAGGACAAAGGATGCCAGAGGAGAAAGTAACAGAATTAGGCGTGTTGCCAGAAGTGAAAATTAATGTTAACTCTCATGTCTTCACTATTTCAATTTCAAATGACCAGTCTGCTTTTTGCTTTTAAGCTTATTAACTAAGGTAACTGGAAACTCATTTCAAGTTCCCACTTATTAGCATTCAGAGTGGAATCCCATAAGATTACTTCTTATTTCCAGAGGTGTCCTCAAAAATCCCTCACCTGGAAGGAATTACAAATGTGATGTCTCTTTCTTTACAGAAGGTTGTTGACTGCCAATAAGAGTGTGTTTCCAATTATTATTTAAAAACCTTTGTAATAACAGATTATTTTATGAAATGCTTCCTGTTTCCAATCCAGAAAATGGTCTTCAAATTGCAAAGGAATGCAACAAAAAAGCCAATACCAAATGCACCTGTCGGCCAGGTTACTCTTCAGATGGGAATGGAAAATGCTTCAAAATATGTGACAAAGGAGAGCAATTAAAATCAGGTACAAAACTATAAACATTCATGGAGCCATAGTGTAATACTGCATGAAAACAGGCCCATCAGCCCAGCTTGTTTATTCCAACCAAGATGCTAGTCCCGCTTGGCCCATTTCAACAAACAGTTCAAAATAACATTACAGCGAATTTCCTTTGTTTGATCTGGGAACCACTGGTGGCAGCAGCAGTTGCTGCCCATCCCTCATTAGTCTAATTGCTCTTGCAAAGGTAGCGGTGAGCCAACATCCTGAATCACTGGAAACCTGGTGGTGAAGATACTCCTATGGTGTGGCTCAACCGTGGCTTCAGGATTTGGTCTCAGGGATATATTTCCAACTCAAGACAGAGCACAACTTGGAGGCAGAACCTCCTTGTGGCTGCCTTCTTTACCCTTCTGGGCAGTAGAGGTCATGCTTTTTGGGAAGTGCTTTTTTGTAGATGGTAAACACTGCAGTCACTGTGTCCTGGTGATGGTAGGAATGAATTGTTAGCGTAATCAACGGTTTGCTGGTCAAAGAGGCTGCAATGTCCTGGATGAAGTTGACTTACTTCAGATTTATTGGAGCTACATTCATCCAGCAAATGAGTGTTATACCACATTCTTGAGATGGTGGAAAAGTTTTATTGTATCAAGAAGTAAGTGGCATATCTTTTGATAACCAGCACTTCACCTGTGGGTCTGTCAAAATCATCTCCTGTATCCAGTATTCACAGTAAGGCATCCTCTATATCAGTGAGACCTGATGTAGATTGGGGGAGTGCTTTTTCATCTGCAACAGGCAGGATTTCCCACTGGAAAACAATTTTAATTCCACTATTCCCATTCTTACATGTCGATCCATAGCCTCCTCTACTGCCACGATGAGGCCACTCTCAGGTTGGAGGAGCAACACCTCATATTCTGTCTGGGTAGCCTCCAACCCGATGGTATGAACATCAATTTCTCTAATTTCTAGTAATTTCTCCTGCCATTCTCTTCCCTGTTTTTCCATTCCCTATTCTGGCTCCCTTCTTACCCCTTTTCTTCTCCTCACCTTCCCCTTCCTCCTTCCCTTTCTCCCATTGTCCATTCTCCCTTCCTATCAGATTCCTTTTTCTTCAGTCCTTTACTACTTCTTCCACCTATCACCTCCCAGCTTCTCACTTCACCTGCTCTCCGCCTGCCATCTATCTTTCTCCTCACCCAGCTTCACCAATCACCTTCCGGCTTGTACTCTTTCTCCTCCACCCGACTTTATATTCTGTCCTCTTCCCTCTTCCTTTCCAGTCCTGATAAAGGGTCTCAGCCCAGAACATTGACTCTTCATTCTTCTCCATAGACGCTGCTGAGTTCCTCCATCATTTTGTGTGTGTTACTTTGATTTTCTGTTGTGGCTGGCCTGGTTGGTCAAATGGATGTTGATGGGAGGGAACTTCATTGTTAGACATTTTCTTTTTGAAGAAGGTCACAATCTGAGACACAAAGGTTACTTGCCACTTAGTGGCCCATGCCTGAATGTTATCTGGGTCTTGCTGTGTGCATTGTTCTTGGACTGAGATAACAGACCTCAAAAAATTCCCTCCTGGCACTTATCCTTGTAAACGGAACAAATGCTACACATGCCCTTACACTTCCTCCCTTACCACATTCAGGGCCCCAGACAGTCCTTCCAGGTGAGGCGACACTTCAACTGTGAGTCGGCTGGGGTGATATACTGCGTCCGGTGCTCCCGATGTGGCCTTCTATATATTGGCCAGACCTGACGCAGACTGGGAGACCGTTTTGCTGAACACCTACGCTCTGTCTGCCAGAGAAAGCACGCATTTTAATTCCACATCCCATTCCCATTCTGACATGTCTATCCACGGCCTCCTCTACTGTAAAGATGAAGCCACACTCAGGTTGGAGGAACAACACCTTATATTCCGTCTGGGTAGCCTCCAACCTCATGGCATGAACACTGACTTCTCAAACTCCCGATAATGCCCCACTTCCCCCTCGTACCCCATCCATTATTTATTTATATACACACATTCTTTTTCTCTCTCTCCTTTTTCTCCCTCTGTCCCTCTCACTATACCCCTTGCCCATCCTCTGGGTCCCCCCCCCTTTTCTTTCTCCCTGGGCCTCCTGTCCCATGATCCTCTCATATCCCTTTTGCCAATCCACTGTTCAGCTCTTGGCTCCATCTCTCCCCCTCCTGTCTTCTCCTATCATTTCGGATCTCCCCCTCCCTCTCCCACTTTCAAATCTCTTACTAGCTCTTTCTTCAGTTAGTCCTGATGAAGGGTCTCGGACCAAAACTTCAACTGTACCTCTTCCTATAGATGCTGCCGGGCCTGCTGTGTTCACCAGCAACTTTGATGTGTGTTGCACAAAAAATTACAACCTTGTTCCCTTGTGTGAGATGTAAACTTTACAACTGGTTTTGTGGTGATGCTTCCATGTAAGTAAAATCCCCAAGCAGTAGGTAAAGATTTAACATATGTAGTTATTCAAAATGAAAAGTTCTTTGCAGATTCTTGATGAGAGTAGACTTGCTTACTAGTGGCTATAAAATTATCTGTTTACAGTTACCATGGTATCTTCAGTTAACTGACTAGTTTTATTTATACTGTTCGATTTGTAGGCAACATCTATACCTGTGAACCATGTCCAGAAGGATTTTATGCAGATCAAAGAGGAACCAAATCATGCAAACCTTGGACAAGGTAGCTGTAACTTGGAATGGATTTATATTCAATTCCCTGCAGTGTTGATGGATCTTGGTGTTTTAATCCAAAGTTTTTTTTTAGAAGTCAGGAACGAGGCACAAAACTTGTTGCTTCAAGATTGTTTTATTAAGAGTTGATAGAACAGGAAAAAAAACCTAAACGGACAGTGACAGGAAAAGGAAAGAGAATATCTGCAGATGCTGGAAATCCAAGCAACACACAGAAAATGCTGGAGGAACTCAGCAGGCCAGGCAGCATCTGTGGAAAAGAGTACAGTTAATGTTTCGAGCCAAGACCCTTCATCAGGACTGGAAATAAAGATGAGTCAGAGTAAGAAAGTGGGGGTGGGGAGGAAGAACCACAAGGTGAGAGGTGAAATGGCGGGGAGGGAGCAGGGTTGAGGTAAAGAGCTGGGGAGTTGATTGGTGAGAGAGATACAGGGTTGGAGAAAGAGGGAGTCTGATAGGAGAGGACAGAAGGCCAAGGAAGAAGGAAAAAGGGACAGGAGCAACAGAAGGAGGTGACAGGCAGATAAGGAGATAAGGTGACAGTAGAGGAGGCCATAGACTGATGTATCAGAATGGGAATGGGAAGTGGAATTAAACTGGGTGGCCACTGGGAGATCCTGCTTTTTCTGGCGGTCAAACCGTGGCTGCTCGACAAAGCAGTCTCCCAATCTGCGTCAAGTCTCCCCGAGATACAAGAGGCCACACCGGGAGGAGCAACACCTTATGTTCCATCTGGGTAGGCTCCAACCTGATGGCATGAGCATCAATTTCTTGAACTTCTGGTAAAGGCCCCCTCCCCTCCTTCACCATTCCCCATTCCACTCTCTCACCTCATCTCCTTACCTGCCTGTCACCTCTCGCTGGTGCCCTCCCCATTTTCCTTCTTCCATGGCCTCTGTCCTCTCCTATCAAATTCCCCCTTCTCCAGCCCTGTATCTCTCACTAATCAACTTCCCAGAACTTTACTTCAACCCTCCCCCTCTTCCCAGTTTCACCCGTTACCTTCAGGTTCTTCCTCCCCCTCCCCCCCACCATTTTCTAACTCTGATTCCTCACCTTTTTTACTCAGTCCCGGTGAAGGGTCTCGGCTCGAAACGTCTGCGCTCTTTTCCATAGATGCTGCCTGTTCTGCTGAGTTCCTCCAGCATTTTGTGCGTGTTGCTTAAATAAGTACAACAGCTATTTTATACTACTGAGTTAAGGGAAAAGTCCTTTCCAATCTATAGATCAAAATTAACCAATGAGAAAACACTTATTCACTCAATGCAGAACCAAGAAGCATCCAGAGTTGTACTTTGTATAGCCACTACAGGCAAATTAAATTGTTATATGCACACTATAGCCACTAGGAATCATTGTAAGCAATCAGTTGTATACAAGTTATGATATAAAATACAAACATAATTAATTGTTAAACTCAAAGAAAATAATAAATAAACAGTCTAATACTAGAATTAAATGGTCTGATACAATGGTGTGTCCTTCACAAACAAGATAAAGTCTGCAGATGCTGGAAATTTGAGCAACACACACAAAATGCTGGAGGAACTCAGCAGGCCTCCTCCACTGTCCTGATAAGGCCACACATAGGTTGGAGGAACAGCACCTTATATTCCCTTTGTGTAGCCTCCAACCTGACAGCATGAACATCGATTTCTCAAACTTCTGGTAATGCCCCCCCCCTTCACCATTTCCGATCCCCTTTTCCCTCCCTCACCTTATCTCCTTGCCTGCCTATCGCCTCCCTCCGGTGCCCCTCCCCCCCTTTTTCTTTCTTCCATGGCCTTTGTCCCTTTCACCTATGAACTTCACAGCTCCTTACTTCATCCCTCCCCCTCCAGGTTTCACCTACCATCTGGTGTTTCTCTCTCCCCTCCCCACACCTTTTAAATCTACTCCTCAGCTTTTTCTCTCCAGTCCTGCCAAAGGGTTCCGGCCGAAACGTCGACTGTACTTTTTTCCATAGATGCTGCCGGCCTGCTGAGTTCCTCCAGCACTTTGTGTGTGTTGTATGTCCTTTCATACAGATGCAGGGTCGCACTTTCCTCTTGCTCAGTGCAGAAACTAGATCCTGTGAATAAGTACCCTTTTGAAGAGAAAGCCAATGTAACAGGTACACTTGGATGTTAAAGGACCAACATTGTCACCGAATAACACAAACAAAATGTTGGGGAACTCAGCAAGTCAAGCAGCAACTATGGAAAGGATACATTTGTTTTACTCTGTATTTCCAGCAGCTACGTAATCTTTTGTGTTTTAGTATTGTCACTGAGTGAACTTGTAGCATCTCCTCTTTATCCACTCGCTGTGGTACCAGATGTTTGCAGTTTTTATTTTTTTTATTTACAGAATGTTTTATAGTGTAATATAATCTATTGAGAGAAATATGCACCCTTTCTATAGTATGTGCCTAATGCTTTGTTCTGAATGGTGCTGAGGTTCTTGAGGCTAGTTTAAGCTGGACTCATCCAACTTCTCTGGTAGTGGTGATTTTCTCCTCCTTACAATATATACACAGATACAAGCTACAATCCTTGAAGTAGATGTAATATATGCCGGAGATTTTACAGCCCACCTCTAATAGTGAAGATAATGGGAGGCCACTATTTTACAGGATTTTGGCCTGTTTATTCTGTCTGCCTTTGGTCTACATATACTTCCTTCTGTTGGTCAAGCAGATTTTAAGCCAAGCTTTGGACAGGTCCTCATCGAGTTGTCATCAGGAAGGCTGAACGACTGTCCCATCTCTGAGTGCCAATTGCTTGAATTGAGTGCTCTGCTCTTTGGACATATTCCTGTGGAAGCTCAATCCACCACCACACCCCCCTCCCCACTGCTAAGAAATACATATATCCAGTAGCTGTGGCACTGTTGTCTTAGATATACTTGGTATCAGGCCAGTTGAAAGTTTGCATGTGAAGATGATGAAAATTCTCTGAGTATTCTCTCATTACAGAGGAGTGAAAAGTCAGCTTACCACTCTCCACCCTAGTCTTTATTATACGGAAGTGCTCAAATTCTTACTGAGTTTAATTGAGTGCTCTGCTCTCAATTAAAAGTTAATGTATCATTTTGGAAAGTGTTAGGTTTTTAAGTTGATTTTCTCACTTCTTATATTTGATAGAGAGAACTGAGTAGAAATGGCAGCTCTCAACATGTCTAATATGACATTCCTGTTTGGTTCTATGATAGGAAAGCCTCTTCTCAGTAACTGGTCAGTGACAGCGTGTGCACTTTGACCTTATGTTATTTTGATGTGTTTATAGTTTTGTACCTTTAGTCACAGGTTGCAGTGACATGATTAACCCTTTATCACTGTCTTCACAGATACAATGTTTATCATAGATCTTGTTGCTTTTACACAATTTAACTTGGCACAATTTGTAAGTTTTTTTTTGAGTGCGGGTGGGGGATTTGATATTTTTCTTTGAACGACTTCCATGGTTTTCTTTTTTTCATGGCTATCTGGAGAAGACAAATCTCAGAGTTGTATACTGCATACATACCTTGATAATAAATAAAACTCTGAAGCTTTTGAAGTAACATTTTTAAAATGCATTATACATTGGGAGCACACAGCTTCAAATCTCATCGATCAGCCATGCTTACTCACACACTAGATGCACTTCTACTTCTGTGCAGGTGCAATGAGACGTTTCAGCGTGGGTCAGCAACAAAGGATTCGGTATGTGGTTCATTTGAGTCTAATCCAACCACCACCAGCAAAGAGAGGCTCTCTACCCCTGAGACCACATACAGTACGACGCTGCTAAAAATGACAACAGTTGTTTCAGTAATGACAGCAGCTGATTCAGGAACAATAGCAGGTAAGATTTCATAACTTGTTCTTAAACACTATTTCCCATTTTGTTTTTTTAACCATGTCACAAAGAACTGAAGGTATTGAAGCATGGAGCAAAATGTGGGAAAGAGCTGGGAGGTGGGATTAATTCAGGTAACACTCTGTTTTGAAAGGTACGGATGCACTAGGGTGATTGCTCCTCCTTTGACATATAAATTCTACTATTCTGCAATTACCTAGGCCTTTTAATGTGACCACAGGTTCAGTATCTGCGACCCATACCATTTGTGATACATATTAACAACTTAGCCAAAAATGTAGGGAGTATGTTGGTACGACAATAGTTGGTGGTGTTATGGAAAATAAGATTATTGCCAAAGGCCACAGCAGAATATAAATCACACGGGGAGCTGGGTGGAGCACTGGCATGAGGAATTTAATCCAGACAAGTGTGAGGTGCACTTTTTGGGGAAATCAGGTAGGGGTAGAACATAGAGTGCAAATGGTAGAGCACTCAGGAACCTCGATAAGCGCAGGGTTCTTGGCCTTCAAGTTCATAGTTTCCTGAAAGCATTATATAGGGTGGTGAAGGAGGTTTATGGAGTGCTGTAGGGCACAGAATATAAAAGTCGGGACATTACGTTGCAAATTTACAAAACATCGGTTAAGCTGGTCTTGGAGTATGGGATGCAGTTCTGATGGCCGCTCTAGAGGAAGGATGTGATTGCAATGGAGAGGGTGCAGAGGAGGTTGGCCAAGACGCTCCCTCGTTTGGAGGTCTTCAGTAACGGGGAGAGATGCAACACAGAGCATCATAGGAAGTCATTCCTGCCTGTGGCCATCAAACTTTATAACTCCTCCCTTGGAGGGTCAGACACCCTGAGCCAATAGGCTGGTCCTGGACTTATCTCCTGGCATAATTTACATATTACTATTTAATTACTTATAGTTTTATTACTATTTAATTATTTATGGTGCAACTGTAACGAAAACCAATTTCCCCCGGGATCAATAAAGTATGACTATGACTATGAGATAGGTTGGGATATTTTTTCCCTGGAACAAAGTAGGCTGAGATAGTCTGATGGAGGTAAATAAAGTTACATGACACATTGAAAGGGTAGACTTGCAGTATTTTTTCCCCCATGATAGGATAGCATAAACAAGGGAGCATAAGTTCATGCTGAGAGGAAGGAGCTTTAAAATGGATTTGAGGAGAATTTTTTTTTTAACATAGATTTGAAGAGAGTGGTGTCTGGAACTTGCTGGCAGCATATTTTATTCAGTTATTTCTTTATTTAGAAATACAAAATACAGTATGGTAAAAGACCTTCTGGTCCAAAGACCTGCACTACCCAAGTACACCAAAGTGACCAATTAACATACTAAAGTGTAGGCCTTCAGAATGTGGGTGAAACCCACATGGTCATGGGGAAAACGTACAGACTCCTTACACACAGCAGTGGAGTTAACCCTGAATCACTAGCACCGTAATAGGGTTATGCTAGCCGCTACACCACCAAGTCAGATACCATCGTTACTTTTACGACAGGGGGCAGGCAACGCATAGAAGTATACGGATGTAATTCAAACAAATGAGATTAGTCTGGAAGGGCAAAAAAATGGTATGGGTATAGAGCCTTTTTCTGTGCTATGATGCTTCAACTCCTTGTGGTAAGCAAAATTTCAATGTTTATTGCCTCAGTGGCATTAACAATGAATGTTTTGATGTGTTGAAATCAAACACCATCGTTTAACGTCATGTTGCATTTTTCTCTTTATTTTCAATGAAAGACAACTTATTTTTCACATGTGTCATCGTGGTGGCAGTGGTGCTGTTAGTCGGTTTGGTGCTCATGCGGTTTATGCCCTGTAAGGAGCAAAATCAAGGTGAGAACAAAGGCTTTGAAAGAACCATTTATTCTCAATGCCACATGGCTTTTAGATTCATAAATGTAAATGAAATGAGAAACTGAACCAAGTGAAGAAAGTGGGAGAAGATCTGGGTTGTAATTAAAGATGTTCATTGGCTACAGGAGGAAATTAAAGCTTATTTTTTGAGTCTATGATAATTGGATGTTTAATAGCGCAACTAATTTCATTGTTCTAATTACTTTTTCAAAGTTAGGATCTGCATTGAAATCTACTTCTCCCGTAGTATTGTTCTGCTCCTGCCAATCACAGTTTTAATCATAATTTAGAGTGGTAACTAGGATGAGCACAAAGTTCTATTTGGTGAAAATATTATTGGTGGTAAATTGAAAATTCCATCTTGTAATAAATGTGAAATTTTACAGGTTTCCAATGCTGTTTTGGATACAGAAACTACACAAAATCTCCAGTTCCTGTGCAGGAAGAATTCAATGACTTCACATCAGTACAAGTGAAAAACTGATCTATTTTCAGTGTGGACAATCCTCGACTAATTTTCAAGTTCACAAGTAAATACACTTGCCTGAATTGAAATGTAAACATGAAGAAACTGGTTCAACAATCTCTCAGGGATAATATGTTCTATCACTTTTTATCGGACCTCATTAGGAATAAGGATTATACATTGAACTTCTCAGACCATAAAGAGCCTATGTATTTGCTTTAACTTTTGTTTCTTATTTTAATAGACTGAAAACCATTTCAATCCTTTATATATTGTTTATTTTTTGGTAAGTAGGATAAAAGCCAATAAGTACCTCATTCTGGAAAAAAAAGAGAAATAATTGTGTGAAAATGAGAGGCATATATAGAGTGGACAGAGAGTATCTGTTTCCCAGGTTGAAATGTCTAATACCAGAGGGCGTGCATTGAAGGTGAGAGGGGTTAGGTTCAAGGGGGATGTGAGGGGTAAGTTCTTTTACTTGTGTGGAGAATGCCTGGTATAGTGGTAGAGGCAAGCACCTTAGAGGCTTTTAAGAGATGTTTAGAGAGGTGCATGGATGTAAGGAAGATAGAGGGATATGGACATGGTGGTGGTATTAGTATTGGGTGTTTGTGATTTGCTTTTCAGCTGGTTTGGTGCAACATTGCGGGCCAAAGGGTCTGTTCCTGTGCTGTACTGATCTACGTTCTATGTTAAATTTTATGAGCTTTCCTTGAGTGACTGAATCATCATTATCTTGCTTTGTATGACAGAGAATTCTGATATACATTGAAGACTGAACAATGGCTTGCTTTATTTATAATAGTTCCTTTTTTCAAAATGTTGTGTCAATGGTGAGAGCAGTACAGTAATTACTGTCAGTTACTAATTTGTTAAGGTAAGCCAAACTCCTGAACTAGTGTAGTGCTTCTGATTAAGGAACTCTCAAAATGTTGGGAACTAAGTTTAAGAATTTAGACTCAAGCGCTGAAGGAGCAGCAACAGATTTGCAGTTTAGTATGCTCTGCAATTTGCAGTGGAAACCTCAGGCAGGTTCTCCATGGTACGAGAGGTCACGGGATTAAGAGTTTTGGGCCAAGGAACCTCAATGCATTTTTCAGGTAGCACACAATGCGGCTATGCCTTCCTGAAGGTGAAGGGTTTAAATGTTTATACCGGAAAATGCCAATCAAGCAGGCTACTTTGATGTTGATGGTATCAAATTTCTTGAGTCTTGCGCTCATCCAGGGAAGTGAAGAGTATTCCATCATACTCCAGCTATGTGCCTTGTAGATAGTGAAAGGGCTTTGCGGTGTTGAGCAAATCATCAGCAGTTATAGATACAGTATTATACAGATAGTCTCATTAAGAGTAACAAGCAAAATATTGACAGCGGGCCTCGGTGATGATACTAGCACTGAATATCAGGAGTTGGAGATGATATCCCATCACCTTGAGGTGTGAGTGTTATCCATCCATGCCTGAATGTTATCTAGGTCTTGTTACAAGTGAGTTGTGAATGGGATTGAACAATGTTTGCTGATTGTTCCACAATGCTACGTCTGGTAATGGAAAGAAAGTCATTAGAAAAACAGTTGAGGATCATTGGGCCGAACCCAATGCCCAAAGAAACTTCTGCTGTGATGTCCTAGTGCTGGGATGATTGAAACCATTCCTCCTTTGTCTAATTATTGGAGTGCTTTCTCTTTGATATCCATTGACTTTAGTTTCTTCTGGGTCTCTTTAATACCACACATAGATGCTACAATTATGTCAAGGGCAATCACTTGCATTTCACAATATAGTTATGTGAACTAAGGCTGTAGTGAGCTCCAGAGTAGAGTGGATCTGGTATAACCCACAGTGGGTTTGAGGAGGTAAGGTAAGACAAGGGGATAAGATGTTGCCACCTTCCAATACTTTCTCTGTTGACTGGGAGTTAATTTGTGGTTTGTAATTAGCTGGACTGGATTTGTTCTGTGCTTTTTTTCTTCTATGCCTGGGTAATTACAACAATGTTGGTAGGAGCCAGTGTTGTAACTGCATTAAACCAGCTTGGTTTGAGTTAAAGCAGCTAATTCTGGAGCTTGTCTTTGCTGCATCCAATATTTCATTTCCTGATATCACAAAGTGATTTGAATTTCTGAATTCTGGCTTCTATGAAGCTGTAATGGACCTTTAATGCTCACTTGTCTTTGCTGAGGATAGATACTTTTGGAATGTCCTCCCTCATTATCTAATTGTCTATCACCATTCATGGCTAGATATGGCATAAGTGTACAGCCACGGTGAATTGAGGAATTACTCAGCTGTGTCTTGTTCATGCCATGTGTAGTTTCACCAACAGGCAGCTCATTTTCTCTGCTCAGCTGGTACTGATCCCAGAGTGCACTCGGCATTCCTCGTTGTTAGTAATGGGAGAATGAGGGCCACGCTGGGCTACGAAGTTGTGGATTGCACATTCCTGCTGCTGATGATCCGACTTGATGATGCCTACTTCTGAACTGCCAGCTTTGTTCTGAGTCAATCCCGTTTAGCATGATTGTGTTGTCACATATCACAATGCATATGTGTCAACACAATCCACAAGAATTAGCACTTCTATCAGTGCTAAGATAGATCAGTGAGGAAAAGGTCAGAATAGATTTTTCCCCTCCACTTCATTTGTACTCTTGCCACAAATGTAACCTGTCAGCTTTGCTCTTCAGCTCTCATCCAACAGTAGATCAGTGATAGCCCCATCGAGAAAACTTCTTGTGCCCTTGCTCTTTCACTGTTTCTTCCAATTGTTGCTCATTGTTAATTATTTGCTGAGGGATAAGAGGGGATTTCTTACACATGGGTAACCTAGAATATAAAAGCAAGGATGTAATGTTGAAGCTTTATAAAGCACTGGTGAGGCCTCACTTGGAGTATGGGAAGCAGTTCTGGGCCCTTTAGAAAGGATGTGCTGATACTGCAGAGGGTTCAAAGGAAGTTCACAGAAATGATTTCAGGATTGAATAGCTTTGTCATATAAAGAACGCTTTTTTGGCTCTGGGCCTGTATTCACTAGAATTCAGAAGAATGAGGGGTGACCTCATTGAAACCTATCGAATATTGAAAGGCCTTAATAGAGTGGATGTGGAGAGGATGTTTCCTATGGTGGAAGAGTTTAAGAACAGAGGACACAGCTGTGGACAACAACTGATTGGATATATTCAAGGCAGAGGTTGATAATTTTTGCTTGGTCAGGGCATGAAGGGATATGGGGAGAAGGCAGAAGGTTGGGGCTGAGATGAAAAATGGATCAGCCATGATGGAATGGTGGGCCAAATGGTCCAATTCTGCTCCTTTGTCTTACGGTCTTACGTCACGAGGCTTCACAGGGTGTGGAATCAATTTGAGGACTCCAATTTAAACCACTGTGCTGTCACATTTGGTGAGTCTGGACATACCTGTAGACTGTGATGGAAAAGTTTGGGATGCTAGCTGTAAAGTATAATCAGATCAGATTGTGCTTGACTGATCCATAGGAGCTCTCCCAATTAAGATGTAAATTATCAGATGTTTGTGAGGTTGTTTGATCTATATTGTCACATCTGAACAAGGTGCCTCAGTGATAATGGGTGGTCCAGGCAGTCTCTGTGTCAGTATATCTGCTGTTCATTCAATGTTAAAATTATAATGCATGTTGAAAGTATGGGAATATTATCCACCATTCCTTTTGTCTTCTCGAGTCAATAAGATGAAGCTGTAGTTCATAAAACATCTGTACACCTTTAATCTGTAAATGAAGGTCTTAATACCAGAATATGCCTTTGACTGTAAATATCATGGAAATCTGCAGCATGTTGACAAAGATTTACTGTGAAAAAGTAAAAAAGTACAGAAGGTGCCAGTATGCAAATCCAATGGGCTTTCAGCCTTGGGCCCTTGAAATCATAGAGTAATCACTGGATTTGTAACCTAGGGGCCCAGACTAAAGATCTGGAGATGTGAGCTGGGGGATTTAAACTGATAACAAAATATGGAATTAAAAAGTTGTCATTGATGATTGTGACAAGAAAAACTGGAGTGTCTGAATTATTTTGGGAAAACAGTTCTGCTTACTCTCTTTCATTGTGTCTGATTTTTGTGATTCAACAGTACATCACTTGTTGCTTGATTTTGAAGTGGCTTCATTAGCAGTTCATTTTCACCAAACTTAAAGGCCACATCTTTTATTAGGATTCATCACAAAAAATCAATTTTCTCTTTGTGATGGCCCGCACACGCGGGACTCAAATCGCCATCGGGAGCCGCGGGCAGACACACGGTAGCGCGTTTGGAACTACCCACTCAGGGCGGACCTGCCGGGGACAGTCTGATGTCACGTCCGCCCCGCGGGTCGCAAGGGCCCATGGGAGGGGAGATTTAAGCGCACATTTTTGAATCAGTAAAGACATTCTGAGTTCAGCTCTCTCTGCCTCCATGTGTTTCTTTAGTAGCGCGTTTGTGCACGACTACATTAGTGACCCCGACATTCCAGACGGCATCTGAAGCCGGCGACTCAGCGCCCAGCCATGAGTTCGAGCAACTCGCACAGCGCTGTCTCTCTAAAGCTCCTGACTTTCTGGGCCACTCAGCCCCACGTCTGGTTCGAGAAGGCTGAGGCCCAGTTCAATATCAGAGACATTACAGCCCACGCCACGCAGTACTACTATGTGGTCAGCACGCTCGATCAGGAGACAGCAGGCCGGATCATAGACTTCCTATGCCAGCCACCAAAGGAGGACAAGTACACTAAGCTTAAGGCGCTCCTGATCCGCGCCATCTGAGCTCATGAATGATATGCTGGCGCTCATAGACGGCCATGAGCCGTGCCTTTTATTTGAACAGTTGTTCCTCGAACAAATGCCAGAGGACATTCGCCTCCTCCTTGCGAGTGAGGATTTCAGCGACCCATTCGAGGTCGCAGCTAAAGCAGATGTCCTTTGGCAGAGCAAGCAATGTAGAGCAGCTTCCACTGGCCCAGCCACGATCGCGCACCCCAAAGCCCAGGCACTGCAACCGAAGCCGTCAAGACCCATGGGGGAAAAGGATTAAAGTTCGGAACAATGGTGTTTCTATCACCAAAGTTGGGGCTCAGGTGCGCGCCGCTGCCGTCCACCATGTACTTTTCCAGGAAATGCCGGGGCCAGCCGTCGCTAATGGCTACGACGGCTAGCCACCGAGACAGCCTCCTGTACCTCTGGGACCGACACTCTGGGCAGCACTTCCCGGTAGATACCAGGGCCGAAGTCAGCGTACTCCCCCCCTCAAACATGGACACTCGTAACGCGGTCCCAGGACCTGAACTCACCGCTGCAAATGGCACCAGTATTCGGACATACGGCCCATGAACTATCTCACTGCATTTTGGGTCCAGCCGTTTCACTTGGACTTTCACGTTGGCAGCGGTGTCACAGCCACTACCGGGGCAGATTTCCTATGAGCCAACTGCCTCCTGGTCAACCTAAAAGGCCAGCGTTTGGTCCACGCCGAGATGTTCCAGACTTTCCAGCTTGGAGAAGCCAAGCTACCGGTCCTCCACCTGGATTCCGTGACCCTCTCGGGTAATGAATTCGCCAGGGTGTTGGCGGAATTCCCCTCCATAGTCACCCCGCAGTTCTCCACGGCCGACCCCAAGCACGGCGTGCAGCACCACATCCCCACACAAGGACCGCTGCTGCATGCCCGAGCTCGCAGGCTCCCACCCGACAAGCTCCACCTCGCCAAGGAAGAGTTCCGTAAGATGGAAGAGATGGGAATTGCATGCCGCTCAGACAGCCCGTAGGCATCTCTGCTGCACATGGTGCCCAAGTTCACTGGAGGATAGAGGCCCTGCGGCGACTACAGAAGGCTCAACCATGCCCCAACCGCTGACACATACCCAGTATCCCACATCCAGGACTTCACGGCGAACCTGCACGGAGCAACCATCTTCTCGAAAATCGACCTGGTCAGGGGATACCATCAGATGCCAGTGCACCCCAACGATGCGCCCAACACAGCCCTCGTCACCCCGTTCGGCTTGTTCGAATTCCTGAGGATGCCTTTTGGTCTCAAGAATGCAGCCCAAACTTTCCAAAGGCTCATGGACTCGGTGGGACACGGCCTGGATTTCGTTTTCATTTACTTGGACCATATCCTGGTGGCCAGCAGTTCGCACCAAGAGTACGTGGCACATTTGCGCCAGCTCTGCCAACGCCTGAGCGACCACGAACTGGCAATCAATTCAGCAAAGTGCCAGTTCAGGCTGACGGAGATGGATTTCTTGGGCCACAGAGTCAACCGACATGGCACAGTTCCCCCACTGGACGAGGTCCAGGCCATCTGCCAGTTCCCCAAGCCCAGCACGGTCAAGGGCCTGCAGGTGTCTGTAGGGATGGTCAACTTTCATCATTAATTCATGCCGGCGGTGGCACGCATCATGAGACCCTTGTTCAGCCTGATGGCCGGCAAGGCCAAAGAGGTGGCATGGGACGCGGAGTCCATGGAGGCGTTCGAGCAGGCCGAGGAGGCGCTGGCAAAGGCGGCCCTCCTAGTGCACCCGAGAGTCGATGTACCCAGGGCACTCACAGTCGACGCTTCCAACACGGCAGTTGGCAGAGTCCTGGAGCAGCTCGTTGAGGACCAGTGGCCACCACTCGCTTTCTTCAGCCTCCACCTATGGCCACCAGAGGTGAAGTACAGCGCTTTCGACAGAGAGTTGCTAGCGATCTACCTGGCTGTCCGGCATTTCCGGTACTTCCTCAAGGGAAGGAAGTTCACTGTGTATACAGACCACAAGCCCCTCACCTTCGCACTGGCCAAGGTATCGGACCCATGGTCGGCTCGGCAGCAGAGGCACCTGTCCGTTATTTCAGAACTCACCACAGACGTCCGCTACATCGCAGGGAAGAACAATGTCATCGCCGACACACTGTCTCGCCCCTGCCTCCACTCAGTAGGCAAATCGTTCTCAGGAATAGACTACGCAGCACTGGCAGAAGCACAACGGTCGGACACCAAGATCCCGGCTTACCGCACCGCCATTTCGGGGCTCCAGTTGGAGGACGTCTCCATCAGCCCAACAGCGGATCGACTCCTGTGCGACATGTCTACCGGCAAACCCCGACCCGTGGTACCAGCAGCATAGAGGCGCCGGGTGTTCGACACGCTGCACAACCTGGTCCACCCATCCATCAAGCTGGTAGCAGACAGATTCATCTGGCACGGTTTGCGCGAACAGGTCGGACACTGGGCCAGGACCTGCGTACACTGCCAGACCACCAAATTCCAGCAGCATGTGAAGGCTCCCCTCCAGCAGTTCCAGCCGATGCACAGGAGGTTCCAACACATCCACGTGGACATCGTTGGCCCCCTGCCAGGTATATCTTTACCATGGTAGACAGGTTCACCAGGTGGCCGGAAGCTGTACCACTCGCAGACACGTCCACTGAGTCTTGCGCCAGGACGCTCATTGCAAACTGGATCGCCAGGTTCGGCCTCCCAACAGACATCACCGCCGACATCAAGCCTGGTTTGTGGACAGCACTGGTGCAGCTCCTGGGCACCCAGCTGCATCACACCACTGTGTACCATCCCCAGTCCAACGGTTTGGTAGAGTGATTCCACCAGCATCTCAAGTTGGCCCTGATGGCGCACCTCAGGGGCCCCAACTGGACAGATGAGCTTCCCTGGGTCCTTCTGGGCATCCGCACAGCCCCCAAGGAGGACCTGGACACCTCCTCGGCAGAATTGGTCTACGGCGCCCCCCGATGGTCCCAGGCGAGTTCGTACCAGAGGCCCGAGGTTTAGAAGAAACTCCAACAGTAGTGCAAACGAGGCTGCGGGACAAGGTAGGGACCCTGGCACCGGTCCCGACCTCCAGGCATGGTCCCACGCCATCCTTCACCCCTAAAGACCTCTGAGACTGTGAGTATGTTTTTATTCGCAGGGGCATGCACAGGTCATCTCTACAGCGGCCGTACGAGGGACCCTTCAAGGTGATCCAGCACAACAGAACCACGTGTGTCGTGGAGGTGGGTAGCCGGGAAGAGACTTTTACAGTGGACCACCTCAAACCGGCGCACTTGGACATTAAGCAACCAGTGAGGGTACCCGCACCGCGCCGGCAAGGCCGGCCACCCAGGCAAGGCACACAGACTAGGGGCTCCACTCCCCGATGGACGTTTCTGGGGGATGGGGGGGTGTGGCGGCCCGCACACGCCGGACTCGAACCGCCATCGGGGAGCCGCGGGTAGACACGCGGTAGCGCGTTTGGAACTACCTGCTCGGGGCGGAGCTTCTGGGGACAGTCTGACGTCACGTCTGCCCTGCGGGTCGCAGGGGCCCATGGGAGGGGAGATTAAAGCGCACGATTTTGAATCAGTAAAGACATTCTGAGTTCAGCTCTCTCTGCCTCCGTGTGTTTCTTTAGTAGTGCGTTTGCGCGCGACTACATCTTGATATATTTACAAACATATATGGATGGGGTGAGTATAATTGTCAGTCAACAGCAAAGTTTCTGGCTGGAAGTGTGTTACTGATCAAAATGAAGGGAGAGTTCCACATCTTGACCAGTCTGAAAGCTTTCAATGTTGGCACTATGTGACCATGATGGAAAAACAGTACATTTCCTTCTGCCACCTTCTGGTTGTTGAGTGCAAAAAGGAAAACCTCGAGGATGTACCAGGATAAAACATAGAAAACTTGCAGCACAATACAGACTCCTCGGCCCACAAAGCTGTGCCAAACATGTCCCTACCTTAGAAATTACCTAGGGTTACCCATAGCCCTCTATTTTTCTAAGCTCCATGTACCTATCCAGGAGTCTCTTAAAAGACCCTATCGTATCTGCCTCCACCACCATTGTCAGCAGCCCATTCCACACACTGTCCACTCTGCATAAAAAAACTTACCCATGACATCTCCTCTGTACCTACTTCCAAGCACCTTAAAACTGGGTGCTCTTGTGCTAGCCATTTCAGCCCTGGGAAAAAGCCTCTGACTATCCACAATATCAATGCCTCTCATCATCTTATACACGTCTATCAGGTCACCCCTCATCCTCCACCACTCCAAGGAGAAAAGGCCAAGTTCACTCCACCTATTCTCATAAGGCATGCTCCCCAATCCAGGCAACATCCTTGTAAATCTTCTCTGCACCCTTTCCATGGTTTCCACATGCTTCCTGTAGTGAGGCAACCAGAACTGAGCACAGTACTCCAAGTGGTATCTGATCAGGGTCCTATATAGCTGCAACATTACCTCTCGGCTCTTAAACTCAATCCCATGGTTGATGAAGGCCAATGCACCGTATGCCCTCTTAACCACAGAGCCAACCTGCGCAGCAGTTTTGAGTGTCCAATGGACTCGGACCCCGAGGTCCCTCTGATCCTCCACACTGCCAATATACACGTCTATATTAATATTATATTCTGCCATATTTGACCTACCAAAATGAACTACCTCACACTTATCTGGGTTGAACTCCATCTGCAATTTCTCAGCCCAGTTTTGCATCCTATCAATGTGCTGCTGTAACCTCTGACAGCCCTCCACACTATTCACAACACCCCCAACCTTTGTGTCATCAGCAAATTTACTAACCCATCCCTCCACTTCCTCATCCAAGTCATTTATAAAAATCACGAGGAGAAGGGGTGCTGGAATAGATCCCTGAAGCACACCACTGGTCACTGACCTCCATGCAGAATATAACCCATCTACAACCACTCTTTGCCTTCTGTGGGCAAATCAGTTCTGGATCCACAAAGCAATGTCCCCTTGGATCCCATGCCTCCTTACTTTCTCAATAAGCCTTGTAGGTGGTATATTAGCAAATGCCTTCCTGAAATCCATATACACTACATCTACTGCTCTACCTTCAATGTGTTTAGTCACATCCTCAAAAAATCCAATCAGGCTCGTAAAGCATGACTTGCCTTTGACAAAGCCATGCTGACTATTCCTAATCATATTATACCTCTCCAAATGTTCATAAATCCTGCCTCTCAGGATCTTCTCCATCAACTTACCAACAACTGAAGTAAGACTCACTGGTCTATAATTTCCTGGGCTATCTCTACTCCCTTTCTTCAATAAGGGAACAACATCTGCAACCCTCCAGTCCTCTAGAACCTCAGTTGGGATGTAAAATGCAAGAGTAAAATATACAGTGAATGGCAGGACCCTTAGGTTAGATGCACAGAGGGATCTTTCAAGGAGCTATGCGTGTCCATAACTCCCTGAAAGTGGCAACAGTAGTGGAAAAGGTAGTAAAGAAGCATATAGATTACTTGCTTCCATTGGTGTGGGCAAGGGGTATAAAAGTATTACAGCTGTATAAGTTTATGCCACATTTGGAAAATTATGTGTATTTCTGGTCACCATGCCATGGAAAGGAAGTGGAGGCTTTAAAGGCGGCACAAAGGAGGTTAATCAACATTGCCAGGATTGGACTGTATCAGCTATAAGCAAGAGTTTATACTAACTTAGGTTGTTTTCACTGGAGTGTCGGAAAGCTGAGGAATGACATGATAGAAGCATATAAAATTTTGAGCCGCATAGACAAGGTAGATGCCTCCCAAAGGCCGGCTAACAGGGCTCTGGTGAAGCTGTATAGGCCAATTCCCTGTGCAGTGGATAATAAGGTAATGGATTACAGAAACATTGATGAACTCCAACCAGTCCATCGACAGCCTGTGCTCCACTGGGAGCCAAGGGCCTGGGAAGAAGACAGACAAGGTGGATAGTGACAGCCTTTTTCTTCTAAGAGTGGAAATGTTAAAGAACAAATACTACAGGCCATGGCTTTAAAATGAGAGGGGGAGAAGTTTAAAGGTAGTGAGTTTTTCTTTTACACAGAGCAGTCAGTGGCTGAAATGCACTGCCGGGGAGATGGTAGGAGGAGATACGATAGCAACATTTAAGAGGCATTTAATTAGATGCATGAGCAGGCAGGAATTAGAGACTGGATCACATGTAACAAATGGGATTCGTTTAAATTAGCACCATGATTGTTCATTCCTGTATTGTAAATATTTGTACATTTCAATGAGATAATCTCTAATTGCTCAGTTCTGAAGATTTCAGGCCCAGACTGCTCAATCACTCCTCATTCGACAATATGTCTATCCCAGTGATCAAACTGGTGATGCTTTGTAAAATTCCTTTTGTGGCCTCATCTAAATAGAGAGACCAGACTGGGACACGATTATTTTCAGATAGAATAAAAGGAGCCTTTGAGTGACTCAAACAGGAAATTAACCATACACTCCGTGCCTCCTCCCACCATTAGCTTCCTACGCATCATTCATAACCAACTCTGGCTTCAGTTTGCACCCATTTCTCTGTATTTATTTATCATGTATTACATTGTACTGCTGCCGTAAAGTTGACAAACGTCACATCATATGCCTGTGATATTAAACCTGATTCCAATTTTACTAAACTAATCACAGGTTCCGATAACTCAGACTACAGAGCCACTTCAGCAAATGCCAGGAATCAGTACCAGGCTGTGGTGTATAGTTACTATTCGTTGAATCATAAGCAATATGGAGACAGGAATGACAATATTAGCCTAAATAGTTTAACACTCAGCATCTTTTCTTGAAACCTTATTGAGTTACTGGAAAATATATTATAATACTGAAAATACTACTGTAGGAGTTGAGCTTTGAGGAGAAAGTGCACAATAATTTAACAATTTGACTGTGCTACCCACATCCAAAAACAGGGGAAGTTTATGCAAATGCTCAAAAATAATATCAATATATAAGAAAATATCAGCCTCACAAAATGTAAATTATTAGTTCGGTAGCTTTCAGTGGGGAATTTTCACAGCTCTATTTCTTACAAAGAAATTAGGCTTCGTTATTGTAGGTGTATCTATGCAATGAGTAAAGGAAATTTTCAGAAAGAGTTGTTTAAAAATACTCTCTCATTCACCCACTGGAATGGAAGCAGTTATTTCTATTCCTTCAACTGGTGGTGGATATTTATTTTGTACCCATAATTGGTGGGGTGGAGATACATCTCCATCAAAGGAGATGTAAGGCACTCCTTCCCTCCCCTCCGCTAGCCTGCAGGCCACCTTTGGGCAAGGTTAGACCTTAATCCTGGTTATGTGAAGCCATGGGAGCAGGTGGTGCATGGTCATATCACCTGTCCTGGTTATGGAACCACTGACGCCAGGCAGACAATCTCTGAAGAATATTGATAATGATTGGGGGGTCACCTGTCTTGTAAAGACTCTGTCCAGAAGAAGGCAATGGCAAATCACTTTCTGTAGAAAAATTTGCCAAGACCATTCATGATCATCTGCATCATATGACATGGCATATAATGATGATAATGGCCCACAATTGCCAAAGAACAGTAATCTATGGGTTTTACTGATAACCATTTAATGGAAATTATCTGGTAAAATAAAAATAGGTAAAAGTGACTGGATTTGAAAGTATTTCTCATAACTAGAATGTGGACTTACATTCAGACTACAAATGAAGGCAAGTTTACGCAACACAAGGTTTTCTATAAAATATGTTCCCGCAGTTTCACTCTATAACGGAAATGGGACCTGGAACTGATTGACAATGCTCCAAGAGAAGTCTAATGTAGTTGATAATGGAGCTACTTGAGGATAATGATGTGGATGGAGTAAGGTGACCTTTGTACACAGGATATAGTGCCATTTCAGGTAGATCGGTGAACTACAATTTTCCTTTCATTTTATGTTTTCCCTGTGACCACGAGTTTCCTCCAGGTTCCAAAGTCACAGGGGTCAGTAGGTAAATTGGCCAGTGTGCTGTATATTGAGCCTAAGTATAAGTGAGTAGTATAGTATAGAGCGAGTTACTGACAGTGTGAGGGAAAAGTTTTTAAAGGGCTTAATGTAGGATTAGTGTTAATGGGTGGTTTATGATCGACAGACTGAATGGACCAAAAGGCCTACTTCTGAGCTGTATCTTTCTAGGAATCGTCCCAGGATGCAACGTGAAAGTACTGTCACACAAAAATGAGCAACCAAGCCACTTGAGGTATTCAGATCAATAAAGTAGCTTGCAAGAAACATCTTAAAAATTGAAAAGGGCTTTATGCAAAGAACTGAAGCCTCAGGACCTCAATAGCACGGACATCGATGGGCTAACCTCAATTTTATCTTTTACACCCAAGATGGAAACATCTGAAACAGTTCCCACTGAACTCTCATGCACCAAAAACGAAGTATTAACTGACTAGACATGAAGGAGCAAGCACAGGATTGTGGTATACTGTGAGTGAAATGAGCTACCTCACACCAAAATTATCAATGCAGAGAGATGTATAAGACTTTTACTACTTTGATTAAGCATCTGTATTATTTTATTAAGTTGCTTACTAGAGCACTTGGGTTAGAATATTCACTGACAAAATAGGCATCTGGTGAGATCTTAGGAAGTCATATTGCTTCAGTACAACATTCACACATGACTACTTTTCCCTCCCCCAATTAATGTGGCACATCCAGTGTCTTACCTGAAGAGAGCAACAATTTCACTGCAAGAAGTATGATACAGGACAGAAAGTAGCCATTCAACCTATTGTGCCTCCGCCCGAGAAGAGCGATGCATCCCACTCCTCATTTCCTTCCCTGAAGCAGCACCCCAGATGATGCAGCCCAGCTTCTACCCGAAGTATCAGCCAGGATGACCTTGCGTGATGTTTGAACCCCTGATCTCCCGTCTCATGAATGTGACTGCTAATGTTGAGCAATGTCAACACCATGCCAGGGAATGTATCCTTTAACTCAAATTAAAACAAACAGACTACAGTTCACGTCAGCCAAGCAATAGGTCTTCCAAACCACATTATGCAAAAGATTGGCTTGGAGTTGCAAAAAAATGGGATGGTCACTTCAGATTAGTTTTATTAAAGATGTCAAGCCCACATCATTCAACATGCTAATTTTCAGAAGGTAGCAAACTGTTTTATGGAGAAGGAAAGATTGTGCCAAGTTCGTTCATTGAGATGATTCTCACTTGAGGCGATCAAAAAGCAAAGAGCATTTTGTACATGACTCTATCTTAGTAATAAGCTTGGGAGACCCACCTTGATTACTGACTGTGCAAGAGCAGATATCTCACCCACTATTACCATGCTTCTGAGAGACTTATCAAAGCCAGCCTTGAATGTGGAGATAGGACCTCAGGCTTTGGGGTTAGATTTATCTGGATTCGCCCATCCCTGGAAAACATTTCTAACTGGATGACTGTTATGCTGAATGACAGTCCTGCAGCAAAAAATTGAAGAAACTGACCTTATAGGAGGGAATCACAAACAAGAGAAAGTCTGCAAATGCTGGAAATCCAAGCAACACACACAAAATGCTGGAGCAACACAGCAGGCCAGGCAGCATCTATTGAAAGAGTAAACAGTTGAAGTTTTGTGCTGAGACCCTTCATCAGGACTGGAGAAAAAGATGAGGAGTCAGTAAGAAAGTAGAGGGAGGGCAGGAAGAAACACAAGGTGATAGATGAAATGGGGAAGTGGGGAGGAGTAAAGAGCTGGTCAGTTGATTGGTGAAGGAGAGATAGAGCTGGAGGAAAGGGAATCTGATAGGAGAGGACAGAAGGCCATGGAAGAAAGAAAAGGGGGAGGAGCACCAGAGGGAGGTGATGGGCAGGGAAGGAGATGAGGTAAGAGAGGGAAATGGGAATGGGGAATGGTGAAGGAGAAAGTGGGGGAGCAGTACTGGAAGTTTGAGAAATCGATGTTCATGCCATCAGGTTGGTGGCTGCCCAGAAGGAACATAAAGTGTTGCTCCTCCAACCTGAGTGTGGCCTCATCGTGACAGTACAGGAGACCATGGATTGGCATGTCGGAATGGAAATGGGAAGTGGAATTTCAATGGGTGGCTACTAGGAAGGAGATCACGCTTTTTCAGGTGGACAGAGCGTAGGTGCTCAACAAAGCGGTCTCCCAATCTGTCGGATCTCCCCGATATACAGGAGGCCACACTGGGAGCGCCGGATACAGTCAATGACCCCAGTAGACTCACAGGTGAAGTGTCGCCACACCTGGAAGGACTGTTTCGGGGCCTGAACGGTAGTGAGGGAGGAGGTGTAGCACTTCTTCTGTTTGCAAAAATAAGTGCCGGGGGGAGATCGGTGGGGAGGTACAAATGGACAAGACAGTCGTGTAGGGAGCCATCCCTGCAGAAAGTGGGGGGTGGGATCCTATCACCACCCCACCAGGGATAAGTTTCCTCTGGTCCTCACCTACCACCCCACCAGTCTCCGTGTTCAGTACATATTCCCTGTAACTTCCACCATCTCCAACAGGGTCCCACCGCCAAGCACATCTTTCCCTCCACCTCACTTTCTTCTTTCCACAGGGATCGCTCCCTACACGACTCCCTTGTGCATTTATGCCTCCCCAATGATCTCCCTCCCGAAATGATCCTTGCAAGCGGAACAAGTGCTACACCTGCCTCTACACCTCCTCCCTCACCACTATTCAGGGCCCCAAATAGTCCTTCGAAATGAGGCGACACTTCACCTGTGAGTCTACTGGGGTCACCTACTGTATCCAGTGCTCCCGGTGTGGCCTCCCTTATATTGGAGAGACCTGATGCAGATTGGGAGACTACGTCACCGAGCACCTACACTCTGTCCAACAGAAAAAGTGGGATCTTCAAGTGGCAACCCATTTTAATTCCACTTCCCATTCCCCTATGTCAGACCACGGCTTCCTCTACTGTCGCAGTGAGGCCACACTCAGGTTAGAGCAGCAATACTTTATATTCCATCTGGGTAGCCTCCAACCTGATGGCATGAACATTGATTTCTCGAACTCCCAGTAATGGTCAACCCCTTCACCATTCCCTATTCCCATTTCCTTCTCTCACCTTATCTCCTTACTGCCTATCGCCTCCTCTGGTGTTTCTCCCCCTTTTCTTTCTTCCATGGTCTTCTGCCCTCTCCCATTGCATTTCCCCTTCTATAGCCCTGTATCTCTTTCACCAATCAACTTCCCAGCTCTTTACTTCACCCCTTTCCCCCATTTCTGGTTTCACCTATCACCTTGTGTTTCTTCCTCCCTTCCGCCCAGCCTCTCACTCTGACTCCTCATCTTTTTTTCCAGTCCTGAAGAAGGGTCTTGGCGTGAAACGTCGACTACTCTTTTCCATAGAGGCTGCCTGGCCTGCTGAGTTCCTTATAGCAGGGAAGTTGCTAAACCTGTACTGACAGTAGAGAGTCTTAACACTTGTTTATTAAAGAGCTCCTACTTCTCAAGATAAATGCTAAGAGGGTCAAACTCTAACTCAACAACACTAATTACTCAACATTCAGGGACCAGGATGGGGCTCAAAGAAGGAAGTTTTTAATCAGAAAACTTGCTTTTTTAAAAAGGCCATTTTATACTTCATAATACATTAAATTGGTTCACATATCTTGGATTATCTTCATGTTTGATTCCCAAGTATGAATATATGAATGTACCTTGATCTCCAAGCTAAATCTTGCTATCATGCAGCTAAACAATCGGCTAGTCTGAGTGGGAATACTTTACAGCAACAGTAGATCTTAGATAAAAACCAAAAAAAATGTTGAAAACATCTGTGGAGAGAGAAACAGAGTCAACATTTTGGGTGAAAAACGACTGGAACGAAGGAGAGAAAACAAGTCTGCATTAAGATGCAGAGTGAGTGAGTGTCAAGAGAAGAGGGTGAGTCTGTGATGAGGTGCAAACCTAATTTGTCAAACTGACAATTAAAAGGAAAAACATGAAGTTGGATTATAAAGAGATCACCAAATTGAAATAAACGTATAGCCACATCTATGGAGCAGATAAAGGGAATGGTTGGTAAATTGAAATTGTTAAATTCAATGTTCAGGCCCAACAGCATCAATGTGTCCAAATAAAAGGGAGTCTCGTTCGTGGAGCTTACGTTAAACATCATCAGAGCAGTGGAGGAAAGTGATGACATTGGAATTGAAGCAATAGAGGGTGACGGAGAGTGGCTGAAATCACAGAGTTGGTGGCATCCTGGATAGAGGTGTTCTGCTCATCTTTCCATCTTCATTTGGTTTCTCCAGTGTAGAAGAGAGCACAGTATGTACACCAAATGCACAGTACATTCAGATTTCCATCATCTGCAGATTTCACCTTCTCAAAAAATTTGTGCTTACAAACTTAAAATGTGAAGCAATTTTAAATAAATAATCTACATAGACATAGAAATCTACAGCACATTACAGGCCCTTCAGCCCACGATGTTGTACTGACCATGTAACCTACTCTAGAAACTGCCTAGAATTTCCTTACCGCATAGCCCTCTATTTTTCTAAGCTCAAGGTACCAATCTAAGAGCCCCTTAAAAGACCCTATTGTATCCACCTCTACCACCTTCGCTGACAGTGCATTCCACACACCCACCACTCTGTGTGTGGAAAACCTACGTCTGACATTCCCCCTTGTACCTACTTCCAAGCACCTTAAAACAATGCCCCCTCGTGGCATATAAATCTAATGTTCTATCAAATAAAATTGTCAAACTGAAAATAAAGTGGTAGTATCTAAGCCAATCAAATCCATTGCATGTGGCGTATGAAGTATTGCTCCACACTTTTAAAAACATCAACATACATTTCGCTCCATTCTCATTCTCAGTCTCTGCTTTGGAATTTCCCAGCCTCTGTCTGCATCATGGAATGTTCCACAGACCAATTCCAGTTTACAAAGAAACAAATATTTATCTCTCAGTTACCACCAGTAAAACACATTATCTGTTCATTAACACATCACTGTTTGAGGGAGCTAGGTGCCCACATATTGTTTTGCAAGCGACTGCATTAAAAAAATTTTCATTGCAAGGTATTTTGGGGTGTCCTGAAAGGGAACCAAAGAGTGCTACAAAAAACCAAGTCAAGCTTTAAAGTTTCTGGGTACATCACTGTTCTTAAAGCAACACACACAACACGCTGGAAGAACTCAGCAGGTCGGGCAGCATCCGTGGAAACAAACAGTCAACGTTTCAGGCCGAGATCCTTCGTCAGGACTGTAGGGGGAAGGGGCAGAGGCCCTATAAAGAAGGTGGGGGGAGGGTGGGAAGGAGAAGGCTGGTAGGTTCCAGGTGAAAAACCAGTAAGGGGAAAGATAAAGGGGTGGGGGAAGGGAAGCAGGGAGGTGATAGGCAGGAAAGGTGAAGGAGGAATAGGGGAAAACACAATGGGTAGTAGAAGGAGGCGGAACCATGAGGAAGGTGATAGGCAGCTGGAGGAGGGGGCAGAGTGAAATAGGGATAGGGGAAGGGAGGGGGAGGGAATTACTGGAAGTTGGAGAATTCAATGTTTATGCTAAGGGGCTGGAGACTACCCAGACGGTATATGAGGTGTTGCTCCTCCAACCTGAGTTTGGCCTCATCATGGAAGTAGAGGAGGCCATGTATGGACATATCCGAATGGGAATGTGAAGCAGAGTTGAAGTGGGTGGCGACCGGAAGATCCTGTCTGTTGTGGCGGACGGAGCAGAGGTGCTCGACGAAGCAGTCCCCCAATCTGCGTCAGGTTTCACCGATGTAGAGGAGGCCACACCGGAAGCACCGGATACAACAGATGACCCCAACAGACTCACATGTGAAGTGTTGCCTCACCTGGAAGGACTGTTTGGGGTCCTGAATGGTGGCAAGAGAGGAGGTGTAGGGACAGGTGTAGCACTTACGCTTACAGGGATAAGTGCCGGGTGGGAGATCCGTGGGGAGGGATGTGTGGACCAGTGAGTTGCGGAGGGACTGATCCCTGCGGAAAGCGGAGAGGGGTGGAGAGGGAAAGATGTGCTTAGTGGTGGGGTCCTGTTGAAGGTGGCAGAAGTTGTGGAGGATAACGTGCTGAATCCGGAGGCTGGTGGGGTGGTAGGAGAGAACAAGGGGAACTCTGTCCCTGTTGTGGTGGCGGGGGGATGGGGTGAGGGCCGAAGTGTGGGAAATGGAGGAGATGCGGGTGAGGGCGTCATTGATGACGATAGAAGGGAAACCATGACCCTTAAAGAAAGAGGACATTTGAGATGTCCTGGAATGGAAAGCCTCATCCTGGGAGCAGATGTGGCGGAGACGGAGGAACTGGGAATAGGGAATAGCATCTTTGCATGTGGCAGGGTGGGAAGAGATATAGTCGAGGTAGTTTTGAGAGTCAGTGGGCTTATAGAAGATGTCAGTGGACAGTCTGTCTCCAGAGATGGAGACCAAGAGATCGAGAAAGGGGAGAGAAGTGTCCGAGATGGACCAAGTGAATTTGAGGGCTGGGTGAAAGTTAGAAGCAAAGTTGATGAAATTGACAAGCTCAGCATGGGTGCAGGAAGCAGCACCAATGTAGTCGTCAATGTAGCGAAGGAAAAGTTGGGGAGCAGTACCAGTATAGGTTTGGAGCATAGACTGTTCCACATAACCAACGAAGAGGCAGGCATAGCTGGGGCCCATGCGAGTGCCCATGGCTACACCCTTGGTCTGAAGAAAGTGGGAAGAGCTAAAAGAGAAGTTATTAAGTGTGAGTACCAGTTCTGCCAACCAGAGGAGGGTCGTGGTGGTGGGGAACTGGTGAGGTCTATTGTCCAGAAAGTGGCGGAGGGCTTTGAGGCCTTCTTGATGGGGAATGGAAGTATATAAGGATTGGACATCCAATCCTGTTCTTAAAGATGAGACATTCAAAGACTTTCAATCAATTCAAAAAGTTAATGTGTGCTTGAAAGTTGTGCACTAGCCCGTATAGAGAAACATCCTAAGACTGTGCCATCTCACACTTGTTATAAAACTTTGGCTTTAGCTGGCTGTTAATACCCCAAGCTCAATGATTTGAGGGCATCCACTAAATTAAAATGCTCCACCCATGTCATTAGTCACTCAGAAAGTCCTCAGCCAGTGAGTCACTGTCTCTACAATCGCACAGTCCTGCCTGATGAAAATGAGTCCATTACAAGTCAGGCGATGCTCTACCTTCTGTGTACACGATGATGCCCGATCAGATTGGAGGCGCTCTTGAAGCCCTTGCCACACTGCAGGCAGCGGTACGGCCGATCCTCAGAGTGCGTGCGATAGTGCACCTGCATGGTGGAAGTCTGCCGGAACGTCTTGGCGCAGATGGGGCAGGCGTAAGGCTTCTCGCCGGTATGCGTGCGGCGGTGGCGCACCAGCGTGGAGCGCTGGCCAAAGCCTTTGCCACAGGTCTCGCAGCTGTAGGGAGGCTCGCCAGCGTGCGCCCGGCGGTGAGCCAGGAGCTGCTCTGGGTCACCGAAGTGCTGGCCGCAGAGAGGGCAGGAGGCAGGCTGCTCGCCCACGTGGGTGCGGCGGTGCGTGGTCAGGTGGTGGGAGTGCAGAAAGCGGCGGGAGCACACCTCGCAGACGAAGCGCCGCTCGCCCGTGTGGATGCGCCGGTGCTTAGACAGGTTGGACGAGGTCTTGAAGCTCTTGGCACAGTCAGGGCAGCGGTAGGGCCGCTCCTCGCCGTGGATTCGCCGGTGCACCATCATGGTGGAGGACTGGCGGAAGGCTTTGCCACACACCGGGCACGGGTAGGGCTTCTCGCCCGTGTGGGTGCGCTGGTGGGTGACGAGGTGGTGCTGCTGCACGAACTCCCGGCCGCAAGCCCGGCACTTGTACTGCTTCTCACCGCTGTGGATCAGCTGGTGGATCAGCAAGTTGTAGGAGGTGCTGAAGCGCTTGCCGCAGGCCGGGCACCAGTACGGCCGCTCGCCGCTGTGCACCCTGCCGTGTCGCTTCAGGTCGCAGTGCTGCTTGAAGCTCTTGCCGCACTCCCCGCACGTGAAGCGCCTTGGGTCGTGGCTGGGCGTGGCACTCTTGTCCTCAGCACTGGGGTCAGTTTGTGACTGCTGCAACTTCTCCATCGGGCCTGAAACACAGCACGTTGGCATTGATTACACATCACAACCCACACTCCAAGGTAGGCAAACTCATTGTCCCAAGCCCAGCTATCAATGGCAGATCGGTGCACCAGAGAACAGCGTTTCACAAACCCCCTCCTTTTTGGGGGACTCTGTGGACGTACAAAGAGGCACAGGTAGCCAGTACAGAGGAAACTTTTGCTTTATCATTTGCCATTCATGCTCATTACCCTGCAGTACCAGCAAAAGAAACAATCCAGTTCAAAGACAGTGGAACACAGAGAACATGCACAGAGAACCATCCTGCGCAAATTGCAATCTGTGCTCAGTGAGAATGGATATACAGATCCATCTTCCTGTCACCCCACTAGGGATAGGGTTCCCCTGGTCCTCACCTACCACCCCACCAGCCTCCGGGTCCAACATATTATTCTCCGTAACTTCCGCCACCTCCAACAGGATCCCACCACTAAGCACATCTTTCCCTCCCCCCCCCCCGCTTTCCGCAGGGATCGCTCCCTACGCGACTCCCTTGTCCATTCGTCCCCCCCATCCCTCCCCACTGATCTCCCTCCTGGCACTTATCCTTGTAAGTGGAACAAGTGCTACACATGCCCTTACACTTCCTCCCTTACCACCATTCAGGGCCCCAGACAGTCCTTCCAGGTGAGGCAACACTTCACCTGTGAGTCGGCTGGGGTGATATACTGCGTCTGGTGCTCCTGATGTGGCCTTCTATATATTCGCGAGACCCCACGCAGACTGGGAGATCATTTCACTGAACACCTACACTCTGTCCGCCAGAGAAAGCAGGATCTCCCAGTGGCCACACATTTTAATTCCACATCCCATTCCCATTCTGACATGTCTATCCACGGCCTCCTCTACTGTAAAGATGAAACCACACTCAGGTTGGAGGAACAACACTTTACATTCCGTCTGGGTAGCCTCCAAACTGATGGCATGAACATTGACTTCTCAAACTTCTGCTAATGCCCCACCTCCCCCTCGTACCCCATCTGTTGTTTATTTATATACACATTCTTTTTCTCTCTCTCCTTTTTCTCCCTCTGTCCCTCTCACTATACCCCTTGCCCATCCTCTGGGTTTCCCCCCCCTCCCCCTTTTCCTTCTCTCTGGGCCTCCTGTCCCATGATCCTCTCATATCCCTTTTGCCAATCAACTGTCCAGCTCTTGGCTCCATCTCTCCCCCTCCTGTCTTCTCCTATCATTTTGGATCTCCCCTCCCCCTCCCACCTTTGAATCTCTTACTAGCTCTTCTTTTAGTTAGTCCTGATGAAGGGTCTCGGCCTGAAACGTCAACTGTACCTCTTCCTAGAGATGCTGCCTGGGCTGCTGTGTTCACCAGCAACTTTAATGTGTGTGGCATGGATATACAGATGCAGCCTTAGAGAAGAGTTTGTTGTTATTATTCCTCTCCGCACCCTGTAACGCATCGGGTGACAACCTTGCACTTTCTTTAGCATTTTGTGTTTTTTTTTAAATGAGGCCAAGTTGCTAGCTCGATGCTCAACACAGCATGGATGGAAAGTGGGGTATTGGAGCTGGCCGGATTTGAACCTGGGACCACTCACCTTGAAGTCCACCAGCCAGCAGTGAGAAGAGTTTACCCAAGAAATATTTCCACACAATCATTATAAACAGAGTAAATGACAACATGAATGAGGACTGCTTTAAATTCCATAAAATCATTGAGAAATGTTGTGCTACCACTTGAGCATTGCCCGTAATACATTTTCTGCTTGGTGAAGATCTGAAGCAGAATATGAATTTGCATTTAAGGGCTACCCAGACCACACAGCATTGATGACAGATGCCCTCAAGGCAGTTTAATATGCTGGAATTATTCAGTAATGGCACAATAAGCACTTATTACTTGTTCTTTCTTGAAGATACTACCACAATGCTGGTAAGGAATGATAGGATTTAGACCCAAGAACACTTGCACATTTTTTCCTTCCCCTTCTCCTATGGTACACTCTCCTCTCCTATCAGATTCCTCCTTATCCAGCCTTTACCTTTCCCACCCACCTGGCTTCACCTCTCACCTGCCAGCTATTTTCCTTTCCCTCTCCCCACCTTTTTATTCTGGCTTCTTCCCCCTTCCTTTCCAGTCCTGAAGAAGGGTCTTGGCCTGAAACGTTGATTATTTATTCATTTTCACAGATGCTGCCTGACCTGCTGAGTTTCCTCCCCCCCCACCACCTTCTTGCTCTGACTTCTCATCTTTTCCCCCCACATTCCTGATGAAGGGTGTCGACTGTTTATTCGTTTCCATAGATGCCGCCTGGCCTGCTGAGCTTCCTCCAGTGCCCTGTACGTGTGTTGCTTCGGATATCCAGCACCTGCTTATCAATTTTGTAGTGAGGACAGTGAGTGATTCGGAGGGCAACCTGTGGTTGGAGGTGCGTGGCCATGCACCTGCTGCCGTTGCTCTTGGTGGTAGAAGCGTTTGAAATAGCCTGCGTGGCTGCAATGCATTTGTTGGCGGCTCAAACTGCAGCGGATGGAACATTAACGAAGCAGACCTGTTTTAACCGACTGGCATTACGCTCAGAGAGCAGTGTTGCAGCTGCCTTCATCCAGGCAATGGTGAACTATCCAGATCAGCCTTGCAAGTGGCGAAAGTCTTTGAGATATTTGATGGAGAGTCAATCACTGCAGCATATGCTGCCTCCTCTGTGCTTTTGTGACTCTTTGTGTGTGCGTGCGCGCGCGTGGCTGGTCCGAGTGAGGTTTGTGATGACTGGATATACGTGACAAAGAAATAACACAAAGATGATTACATGTTTACTGTCTGCCACTCTTGCGGGATGAGTGTTATTTGCAACATTTCACTTCTTGTCTCAGTTCTGTGTGGGTCATGCTGATGCAGCAATGGGCTGCTTCACGCTGAAGAGTTGCAAATGGAACTGAAAACTGAGTAATCATCAATTAACATCCCCCATATAGTCTTATAATCCAATAGGGGAAGATCATAGACCAAGTTTTGTAGAATACCTTCATGAAGCCCACAAGATCAGCAACTTCCAGTATCGGGTCACTTCCGTTCTTCATCCCACTAACCTGTTTTTTAGTCTCTATCACTCCCTCTCAATACCAATGAAGCCCAATCTTTAACAATGGTGTTTCAGCTACACTCATAGAAACTGATACTCAGATAAACTGTTTTTCCAGTTTGAGACAGCACTGCCAATATTTCCCTCTCCACAGATATCTGGCCTGCTGAGTATTTTCAGCACACTTTCATTTCCAATTCTAGCCATTATAGGTTTTGGTAAATTTACAGTCCCAACTTTGTATTTTTTTTTGTTGTTCCCTTTTCTCCCACATTTTTCATTTACCTTCTCCAAAAAACTTAGCTGCAAGGTCTCATAAACACAGGAGATTCTGCAGATGCTGGAAGTGCAGAGCAACATACACACATACACACTCACACACTCACACACAATGCTGGAGGAACTCAGCAGGCCAGAAATCATCTATGGAGGGGATTTAGTAAGTATGTCTGTAAGAAAATAAGCCTCGGGGATGTATATTGTGACACATATGTACGTTTGTACTTTGATAATAAATTTACTTTGAAGCACTCCACGTTTCAAGTCAAGAACGGACTGGAAAACAAAGGGAAAGAAGCCAGAATAATATAATATAATGGATGGGGGTGGGAGGGAGGTAAGAAGGAGCACATGCTGGCAGGTTATAGCTGCGAAGTTAGAGAGCAGCTTGATCACAGAAAGGGAGCACTGAGAGAGGGTGGAGTGGGTGGCATCACACCCAAGCATCATCCCAACTTTAGGCATTTGAAATATTTGTCACCAAATCAAAAATGGCAAGCTGGACTTTTGCCTTACTTAATCCCAGAGTCGGCGAACTGCAACACAGAAACAGTACATCATGTCTCCTACCAGTAAAACGCAGCTGGCCAGCTCAATCCTAAACGAAAAAGAGAGAGAGAAATAGCACCTCTCCCTGAATGAAATTAGCAAACTGCCTCTTTGGCTCTCGACACCAATGCATAGAGTGGCTCTGGTAGAGACATGCAGAATCTCTTCTGTGTACAACACAAAATCACCCACCCTGTGGACCCGGCACGGCGAGGACAACGCACACGCATTTACAGCAACTAGTAGACGGGGAAAGGCTGCAGCGGGATATAAACAACGTCGGGGACTGCCAGGGCCCAACAGCCCACTTCCCTTCAGCCAATAGTATAAAAATGCACCTACTGATTTTTAATGTCAAACTAAAATAAAGTGTCTTTGAAAATATGTCACTGTTTCCTCTGTAGTAAACTGCACGCTCAGTTTGCATACAACCGAGCCCTGACACCGAAGGCTTTTACCTGCCTTTGTCTGCATCAACCCCGCCAGCCTTCTGTCCGCTTCCTAACGATCTCACCCCTGACAACCGCTCCGCTTCTACTTCCGAACATGCGCAGTGTTCTCGCCTCCAAACCGGCAGAGATAGAGGGCTTTCTGGCTCGATCTGGATTCTGGGTAATTTTTCTTTCACAGAAAGGCGTGGCAGCCGTTTTCTTTTAGATTTGTAATACTGGTGTACATTACGCGGCGAGTCCACATTAATCTTTATTGATGATTTCTGTTATTGAATTTATTTCACGACGCTCGGATTTCCGAACGCCGTTTTCTATTTACATGTGGCTTCTGATGTGTATTAATTGGTTCAAAGTCATACAACACAGAAACAGGCCCTTCACTCCAACTGGTCCATATAGACCAAGATACCCGTTGAATCTGCTCACAATTGTCCAATAACTTTATAACCTTTTGCTATCCGCTTACCTGTCCAACTATGAGGGAGAGGAAGAAGTGGCGAGTCCGTCATCGTGCCCGACGCTGGCCCCCTTGGCCTGAGTCAACGTAGTAGTAGTGTCGAACTATGCTTTAAAAGTTATGATTGCAACTATTTCCTCTGGCAGCTCATTCCCCATACTGATCAACCTTTGTGTTAAAAAAAAAAGTTGCCCATCAAGTTCATATTAAATCTTTCTCCTCTTAACTTAAACCAATGCCCTCTAGTTCTTGATTCCCTAACCCCAAAAAAACGACTGAATGCATTCACCCTATCTTTTCCCCCTCATTATTTTATAAACATCTATAAGATCACATCTTCGTCTCCACCATCTTAGCCTGTCCAATGTCTCCTCATAATTCAGTCCCCAGTGTCTTCAAAACGTCCTTGTAAATCTTTTCTGCACTCTTCCCAGTTTAATAACATTGTTCAAATAGCAGGAGCAAAACCTATGTCTTCTAGTTTATTTATTTAGAGACGCAGCTGAGAACTGGCCCTTCCAGCTCAACAGGTTGCACTGCTCAGCAACCCTCCTATTTAACATTAATCACAGGACATTTGGCAATGATCAATTAAGACCATTAGACATAGGAGCACAATTAGGCCATCCAGCCCATCGAGCCCATTCTGCCATTTCATCCTGACTAATCCATTTCCCCCTCAATGTTCAAAGGAGTAGTCCTAACACAGACCCCTGTGGAACCTACTAGTCACCAGCAGCCAATTCAAAGAAACTTTCTTTTTCCCCACTCTTTGCCTCCTGCCAATCAGCCAATGCTCTATCCATGCTACTATCATTCCTGTATTTCCCTGGACTCTTAATCTTGTTTAGCGGCCTCATGTGCAGCTCCTTATCAAAACCTGCAGAAAATCCAAGTACACAACATCCACCAATTCTCCTTTCTCTATTCTGGCTTGCTATTTCTTCAAAGAATTCTAACAGATTGTTAGGCAAGATATTCCCTTAAGGAAACCATAGCCTATTTTATACTGTGCCTCCAAGTACCCCAAAGCCACATCCTTAACAATTGACTCCAATATCTTCCCAACCACCAACGTTAAATGCTCTTTCTACTGCCTCTGTCCCTTCTTGAAGAGTAGAGTGAAATTTGCAATTTTCCAATCCTCTGGAACCATGCCATAAACTATTGATTCTTGAAAAGTCTTTACTAATGCCTCCACAATCTCTTCAGCTACTTCTTTCTGAACCCTGGAGTATAGTCTATCAGGACCAGGTGACTTATTTACCTTCAGACTTTTCAGTTTCCCTAGCACCATCTCCCTAGTAATACCAACTGCACTCACTTCTGCCCCCTGACACTCTCAAACTTCTGACATACTACTAGTGTCTTCCACAGTGAAGACTGATGCAAAATACTTACACATTTCATCCACCATTTCCTTGTCTATCTCTCCAGCAACATTTTCCAGCAGTCCAATATCTCCCCTCGTCTCTCTTTTACTCTTTATATAATCTGAAAAACTTTTGGCATAATTTTTGATATTATTGGTTAGCTTACCTTCATATTTCACCTTTTCTCCCCTTATTTTTTTTAGTTGCCTTCTGTTGGTTTTTTAAAATTTTCCGATGCTCTAACTTCCCACAAATGTTTGCTGTTATATGCTTTTATGTTGGTTTTGACTTCCCTTATCAGCCACAGATACATCATCCTGCCTTTAGAATACTTCCTCTTCTTTAGGATGTATCTATCCTGTGCTTTCTGAATTGCTCTCAGAAACCCCAGCCATTGCTGCTCTGCTGTCATCCCTGCTAGTGTCCCCTTCCAGTCAACTTTGGCCAGCTCCTCTCTTATGCCTCTGCAATTCCTGTTACTCCACTATAACACTGATACATCTGACTTTAACTTCTCCTTCTCAAACTTCAGGGTGAATTCTAACACACTATGATCACTGTTTCCTACAGGTTCCTGTATCTTAGGTCCCTAATCATATCCAGTCCTTTACTCAACACCCAATCCAGAATTGCTGATCCCCCTAGTGGGATCAACCACAAGCTGCTCCAAAAAGCTATCGCAGAGGCATTCCACAAATTTTCTCTTGGGATCCAGCATCAACTTGATTTCACCAATCTATCTGCATATTGAAATCCCCATGACTAATATAACATTGCCTTTTTGGCATGCTTTTTTCTATCTCCCACTGTAATTTGTAACCCACAACTTGGCTACTGTTTGGAGGCCTGTACGTAACCCCCAGCAGGATCTTCCCATCCTTGCAGTTTCTTAACTCTACCCACAAGGATTCTACATTTTCCAATCCTTTGTCACCCCTTTCTAAGGAATTGATTTCATTTTTACCAGCAGAGCCACCCCTTCTCCTCCACCTACCACTTGTCCTTTCAATGCAATGTGTATCCTTAGATGTTAATCTCCCAACTAAAATCATCCTTCAGTCACTACTCAGTCACACCTACCAATCTCTAAATGAGGTACAAGATCATCAGCTTTATTCTGTACACCACGTGCATTCAAATACAACACCTTTCAGTCCTGCATTTGCCACCCTTCTCGATTTTGTCCCCTTTTACACTGCAACCCAACCCACTGACTGCAATTTTTCCCTATGATCTGTCTGTCCTTCCTCACAGTCTCACTATACACTACCGCTGCTTGTAAACTAACACCCCTATCACTCTGGTTCCCATCCCCCTGCCAAATCAGTTGAAACTTATTAGGCTAAACTGCCAAATGTAGTTTAAGTTAGTTTAACTTAGTCTTTGGATGTGAGAGGAAACTGGAGCATTTGGAAGAAGCACACGGCATCACGGGGAGAACAGACAAACTCCTTACAGATGGCACCGGAATTGGCTCCAAACTCTGGAATGCCAAGCAGCAATAGCATGGTGCTAACTGCTACACTACCAGGATATATTTCTCGATTTCCTAACCCAAGGAAATAAGTCTGAAGGCATTCAGCTGATGGCTGTAGGAAATAATTGTACAAATTTTGGAATCACAAAATAGATTCCGATTTGCTGATGTTTCCCTTATGTGATAAAATAAATGTTTTTTTAAAATCAATTGAGAATCTTGGTTCAGTGTGTACCCTACACTAAAGCTGGCCAGATGGACAGTGCTCTATGATCCCAGACACCCTCTTTCAGCAGTTTCTTGGGAATCATTGATCAATGGAAGAGTTCTTGCCCAAAAGAACCAGGGTGGCAGAAAGTACCAGCGATTAAAGTGACAGCATTCTGCTTCTCAACACACTGAAACTGGGTGATCATAGACATCAAGCCTCCTCCCTTCAATTAACAGCTCCTCCTTGTTACAAAAGACTTTCACATGAGTCACACCAAATAGTGAATGTATTTTCTACACAGATGTGTGCCTTTTTTAGTCCAAAATCTTATCATCATCATCAAGAAGGAGGAATCAATCGGGGGCTGTTAGGCTGGCTCTGCAGGACGAGTTTGGGTTGTTTCAAAGTAGAACTAGTAAAATAATAATACGATTCTTTGTCTACTTTCTCAATTAAAAATTGCGTGCTTGTCCTTCCTCTCTTGGATTGTAAGACCACATGGGAATGTTAAGTGATGAGTTACACAATGTTCAGTTCCATTTGCAACTCTTCAGCAAGTGAAGCAGTCCATTCCTGCGTCAGCATGACCCCGACTGAATTTAGACAAGAGGTGAAAATTCGCAAGTAACATTTGTCCCATAAAAAAGAACTTGTTTAGCAGAGTTAGCTTGAAAGTTTCACTGAGAAACATATAGGGAAGAGGGGAAATGAAAAACCTCAATTCCTAGCCATCTACACTGTTTGCAAACATTTGTTTCTCCTGTTTTAGCTCTGGCATCCAATTTCAAAATAATATGGACATTCTGATAGAAATTTTAACTTTGTGTAGAATTTCTGGTTTACGGAACTAAAGTAAAGTAAAGGCATCCATTAGTCCATGGATCTGCACCTGGAAAGTCTTCACTCTTCAGGGTGCAGGCCTGGGCAAGGTTGTATGGAAGACCAGCAGTTGCCCATGCTGCAAGTCTCCCCCTCCACAACACCGATGTTGTCCAAGGGAAGGGCATTAGGACCCATACAGCTTGGCATCAGTGTCGTCTCAGAGCAATGTGTGATTAAGTGCCTTGCTCAAAGACACAACACGTTGCCTTGGGGGGGCTTGAACTCACAACTTTCAGGTCGCTAGTCCAATGCCTTAACCACTTGGCCACGTGCCCACAAATCATTGATATACAGCATAAAAAGAACCGGTCCCAACATCGACCCCTGCAGAATCTAGTCCTTGGCAGCCAACCAAAAAAGGATCCTTTCATTCCCACTTGCTGCCTCATACCAATCAGCCAATTCCCTAACCATGCCAGTAACTTTCCTACATTACCATCTGTTCTTAATGTGGTAAGCAGCCTTAAGTGTGGCACTTTGTCAAGGGCCTTCTGAAAGTCCAAATATACAACATCCATTACATCCCTTTATGTATCCTACCTGTAATCTCCTCAAAGGATTCCAACAGGTTCATCAGGTCAGATTTTTCCTTAAGGAAACAATGCTGTCTTCATCCCATCTTGCCCTGTGCCACCAAGTACTCCATAACCTCATCCTTAGCAATTGACACCAACATCTTCCCAGCCACTGAGGTCAGCCTAACAAATCTATAGTTTCCTTTCTGCTGCCTTCCTCTTTTCTTAAAGAGTGGACTGACATTTGCAATTTTTCAGTCCTCTGGCACCATGCCAGAGTCCAATAATATTTGAAATGGCTGAAGGATGCTTTGTTCCCAAGCAATAAGATTCCTCCACAATCACCCAGTGTAGGACAATCTCCCTCCTTAGCACGGAGTGCAAGATATTCTTCCCAGTGCTTGAGAGAAGGCTAACTTGTTACTTAATGGAGAACCTCTATATCAACAGATCCATCCTAAAAGGTGGCAGCCCAGGTTTCTCTGGGTACCTTGAACACACCTCAATAATCAGCCAGTTGATCCACCAGGCCAGGCAGAAGAAAGGCAACCGAACAGTCGTCTTTTTAGTCCACATATCCTCATTCAGGTTGGCCTGGACCACTACCATATCTCACCAGTGACACGAAACGTGATCACTAGCTACCTAGGAGGATTCAAGCTATGCTTCACTTCAGCCCACCCCTTTACGACCGGGTGGCAAGTCCTCTAAAAAGGGATTCCACCTGGCTATACCATCTCCCCCATCTTGTTTGTCATGGGTATGAACCTCCTCATATCAGCAGCAGCAGACATAACCTGAGGCCCAGTGTTGTAGCCCTGCAACATGGGGGGTTCATGGATAACATCACAGTAACCCATGTCCAAGCAAGATGGACAACGTGGCTACCTGGGCTAGGATGACCTTCAAGGCCAGGAAGTCCAGGTTCATTGAAACACATTGATGAAGGTAGAGAAATGGATGTAGTGTATATGGAATTCAATAAGGCATTTGATAAGGTTCCCCATACAAGGTTCATTCAGAAAATAATGAAGCATGGGATCCAAGGAGACCTTACTTAGTGGATCCAGAACTGGCTTGCCCACAGAAGGCAAAGAGTGGTTGTAGATGGTTTGTATTCTGCATGGAGGTTGATGATCAGTGATGTTCTGCAGGGATTTGTTCTGGGATCCCTCCTCTTTGTGATTTTTTTTAAGTGACCTGGATGAGGAAGTAGAAGGGTGGGTTAGAAAGTTTGTTGATGACACAGAAGTTTGGAGTGTTGTGGAGTGTCTGGAGTGTTGTCAGAGGTTACATCGGGACATCGATAAGATGCAGAACTGAGCTGAGAAGCGGCAGATGGAGTTCAACCCAGATAAGTGTGAAGTGGTTCACTTGGGTAGCTCAAATTTGAAGACAGAATATAATATTAATGGTAAGACTCTTTGCAGTGTGGAGGATCAACGAGATCTTGGGGTCCATGTCCATAGGAAACTCAAAGCTGCTGCGCAGGTTGACAGTGTTTTTAAGAAGGCGTATGGTATGTTGGCATTCACCAACTGTGGAATTGAGTTCAAAAACCGTGAGGTTAAGTTACAGCTATATAAGAACTAACTTAGACCCCAACTGGAGTACTGTTTTCAGATCATGTCACCTCACTACAGGAAGGATGTGGATACAATAGACAGAGTGCAGAGGGGATTTACAAGGATGTTGTCTGGATTAAAGTTCGTGCCTTGTGAGAGCAGATTGAGTGAACCATATATAACCATATAACAATTACAGCACGGAAACAGGCCATCTCGGCCCTTCTAGTCCGTGCCGAACTCTTACTCTCACCTAGTCCCACCGACCTGCACTCAGCCCATAACCCTCCATTCCTTTCCTGTCCATATAGCTGTCCAATTTAACTTTAAATGACAACATCGAACCTGCCTCAACCACTTCTTTATATCAGAATAGGGAGGGTAAACATTTAATGAAACCCTTTTGCTTAACTACATTTACATCACAGAACTAATTAGATCTTTATATCAGAATTGGGAGGGTAAACATTTATTGAAATGCTTTTTGGAAAGTTATACAAACGTTTGTATTTACATTAGGTATAATAATAGATTGTCAAGTGATGAAAAAAATGAAACAGACATGTTTTCTTAGGAGGCATCACAGCCAAGTTCCATGGAGTTTTCTCCTTATGTGCACACGTACTTTCAGCAGATTAGGAATTCATGTCAATTCTTCAGGCCCTATAGCAGGAGTATCTTGCTTCCCCTGGTAGAAAATGTCAGCTCAGATTGGGTGCCAATGCAAAAGTTTCCGCACAGCACAACTGGAATAAATTAGCATTATAATTTATGTGATTTTATCCATATTTGCAACTAACTAAATAAAGTAATACTATACAAACAAACATTCGGAAGCACATTTCAACCTGTATGTTTCTAACATTTATATTTTTCTGAGTTTTAAAAAAAGTATAATTTGTTTATGAAACAGAATTTGTTGCAAAACCCGCTGACAAGTAGCAGCAAACTTTTTTTAAAACAATCTGATGAATATCTAACTTTCACACTCCAGGGTTATGATCCTGCAGTAGCGAAGCAAAGTCAGTGTAAATGTCTTAAAGGGAACCTGGAAGTGATGTTTCCCATGCTAGAGCAATGTTTTTTTGTCTTCCTTGGATTTTTTTTTTTACTTTCCCAAGGTACAATGTTAATAGGGTAAAATTCTAGTGAAGATGGCAGCTTTGTCCAACTTAACTGCCACATTGGATACACTCAGTTTTAGGGGGAATACAGTTGAGTCCAACACTATCCTTGGTAGCCCACTGTGCTTCTGGTGAGGATCAGTTCAATTTAATTCAAGGATGGAATGTATTTAATTTGCACTGGTGATCAGGGCAACCAGGCTTTGATCAAAACTGAATATAATCTGAGCACTCTTTTTGAAAGATGATCTGTCTTTATTTCCATATTACTATTGTGGCACAGCAAGTTCAGTTGTAGGTACCTCTGGCATTTGAAGTGTTTTATGTTGATGCTGGATTTCACTGGGGGACCAACTTGGAACAAAAAGACAATCTGCAGCTGCTAGTTTTCAGTATGAGGTTAGGGAAGGATGGATAGAGGAAAGGGGCTAATTCTGATGGTGCAAGAATAAATGAGTTCTGTAACATTCAGGGGAGTTAAAATCTGTGTTATTGAAGACCGAATTTTCCCCCTTTCCTTGGTCTGACAGAGGGTTTTCAAACCTGAGACTCTTCCCATTGATGCATCCAGACCTGCTGATCGTTGAACAAAATACTGATGCAGTTACCAAGAGGACACGGCAGTGGCTATAGTTCATTCGGAGTTTGAGGAGATTTGCTGTCACCAGAGACACTCACAAATTTCTCCAGATGTACGGTGGGGTAGAGACCATGCTGACTGGCTGCGCCACCGTCTGGTAAGGAGGCGTCACTGCTCAGGATTGGACAGAGATGCAGGAAGTTGCGAACTCAGACAGTTCCACCTTGGACACTAGCCCTCCCCAACCTGCAGAGGACATCTTCAAAAGGCGGGGCCTCAAAAAGGCAGCATCCGTCATTAAGGACCCCCATCATCAGGACCGCCTTCTTCTCATTGCCATGATCAAGGTGGAGGTACAGGGGCCAACAGCTTCTTCCCCTCTACCATCAGATTTCTGGATGGACATTGAACTCATAAACACTACCTCATCGTTTTTTTCCTTTTTTGCTCTTTGTTTGCACTGCCATTTCATTTAAAACAAATATATATTTCTTAATGCAACTTGTAGTTTATTGTAAAGTAATACTATGCACTGCTACCGGAAAACCTGATTTTGATTCTGATTTTCAGCTTTTCTCGTTTTGTTTTCAAATTCTACCACCTACTGGTTACTTGCCGAATTGCAGGTTGGTTTAAACCAAATCAAAGATTTTTTAAAAAATTGAAGATTAGCGTTATTTGTCATGAACACCAAAACATACAGAGAAATGCGTCATCTGCATCAATTCAAATCAGCGAGGATTGCACTACACTTCCAGTGCCAACATAACATGCCTTCAATTTACTAATCCCAAATGTACGTCTTTGGAATGTGGGAGGAAACCAGAGCTTCTGGAGGAAACTCAGTCATGGGGAGAATGTACAAACTCCTTATAGGCAGCGATAGGAATTGGTGATCACTGGCACTGTAAAGCAATCTTCTACTAGGCGTTTCATTTTGCATCATGATGAACAGAGAAATTTTTAACCCCTGACATCGATAAACTTGCAAATAATTCAATGTGAAATTACATATGTTCCTGTTGACCTAATAACTTCAATGGTTACTCCTTTTGTAGAAGACCAACTTATTTTTTGGAAGCACACCAGGAGGTAGTTTTGGAGCAGGCCCTGTTATTGAGGGTATGCATGAAGATCCTGAAAACACGACGCCAAACATAATAACGCTAAGCAAGGGGAGGCAGTCAGATGTGTTGCTGCTGCCAAGAGCTTCAAGATCTCAGCAAAGTTCCTGGACCAATTAGACATCTTATTCAGGCAATGGCAGTGATCTCCCCAGGATTTTGGGTTAACACCTACTAAATCATTTCACGTTGGCTTTTCATGCTCTTCCACAATGGTCTTGCAACTCCTTCTATTGGTGAGATCAGGGGACCTGGACCTCAAGTAATATTTCAAACCCTTGGGTGTATTTAAAATGTTCTGTTGTCTGGTTGAATGAAAGAAAAAAAAATAGCTTTGTCACATGTACATCAAAAGATACAGTGAAATGCACAGTTTGATTCAAATCAAATCAGTGAAGATGTGATGGGCAGCCCAGAAGTGTCACCATGCTTCCTGTGCCGAGATAGCATGCCTACAACTCACTGACTCTAACCATACGTCTTCTTGGAAAGGAGAATGTAGAAACTTGTTAGACGGCAGCAGGAATTGAACCCTAATCTTACAGCTGGCACTGTAGAGTATTGCACGAACTGCTACACCATTGTGCACCCACCATGAAGCCCTATGCCCTGGTTCCTATTCCAATCACACACTGCATCTGACATTCTATTGATGCACACTGGAAAGTATCTTGGCTGCAGGAAAACAACATCTATCATCCAGGTTATGCAGGAAGGAGGTACAGAAGCTTTAGGTCCCTCCCCACCATGCTCAGGAATAGTTACTGCTCCTCGACCATCAGGGCTCCTAATCCAGCATGAATAACTTTACTCACCTCAATACTGAACCTATTCCACAACCCGTGGACTCAACAACTCACGTTCTCAGGTATTATTTATTTACTTACTTTTTTTTTGTATTTGCACAATTTGCCTTCTTTTGCACATTGGTTGTCAGTGTTTCTAGTTTTTCATTGATTTGTTCCACTGTGAATGCCTGCAAGAAAATGAATCTCAGGGTGGTACATGGTGACATGTGTGTACTTTGATTATAAATTTACTTTGAATGTTCCTTCAAATTGAATCCTGTAGGCTTAATATCTGTTATTGTAGGAGATCTAGAAGCACTATTCCATCTCAGTGTTACAGTATGGAAGTCAGATTTCTCCAATGCAGACAGATCCTGAATTTAACTAAAAAATAATGCAACTGTTGCCGTGTTGTTTGCTTACAGACATCTTCCTGTATTTCATGGCTATCTGGAGAAGATGAATACGAGAGTTGTATTGTACATGCATACTTTGACAATAAAATTAACCTTTGAACATGTATGGCATTAATTTACCACTATTGAGGGCTTTAATGCTGTTCCATTTAATTTTCTCAAAAATGACGGACCTAATTGTTTGTGCAATTACAATAAACTAAGCCAGAATGAACTACATCATAATTTATTGTTTTTATAGAGCAAATAATTACTCACATTGCAAATAAAAAATCTACAAATTACATTTGGTTTTCACCTGAAATATTAAAAATATTTCTGACTTTAAAACCTACAATTCATGACAGAGAAATGTTGCTAATTGTCCATTGATGGTTGTAGATATTTAATGTTTGAAGATTAGAATGGAAGGTCAACAGTACATTGGGGTGGCAGCATTTGACAAGTAATTAGCCACCAAAGACTAATGTTAAAAATGTGAATAGGAAAACAAACACCTAGGGTCTTCAAAGAATTAAAGATAAAATTTACTTCACATTGCAGCTTTCTTTTTCCCTCGTCCCCGGGTAAAATCCTCCAAGAGGACCATAACCTTGTTGTGGTTTGGGGGCTTGTGTGCCTCAATGACCTGGAGAGCTATGCGAGCTGGAGTCAGGGCTTCATGTGTTGGCTCTCGGTACAGTCACCCATACCAAACAGGTCAGAGGGTAGAGGCCAGACTAAGAGTGGTCCACCGGTCCTCCAGGTTCAGGGGTTCAGCTCAGAGCTGGCAACCCTAATTCGTAATACAAAATTGTTACGGAAACAACAATGAAGAATCCTTCTACATCTGAGTGTGACGGTATTCCTGAGTCTCCACCCGGGACTTACATGACTGACAGTAGTGAAAACTGACAGGAAGCTACTACACGACAAAGGAAGCCCTGAACACCGCCAGAGATGGAGGACCTTCATCGCTGCCCTAAACGCCGGTAACAAGCAATGATCAGGGTAAAATGCCTTTGGACCTACATGAAGACATCAGATGACAGCTGAGCTCATTATGGATCCACCCAGCTAGAATGTGACTTCCAACAGGAGGAGCCTGTGGCAGCCGTGGCCACCTTTCCACTCCTTTACCCGCTGACAGACTGTTGTTGGTTACGAAGTTCAGTAACTGCAATACCAGTGTTCTTCTGCCAGCATTAATCCTGCTTAATCTTTTTCAGGGACCAGTCAGTGAAGGGCACTCCCTTCACACAGCCCAATGCAAAATCTATTGTTCTTGGTCAGGACTAAAACTAGATCAAAGCTGATTTGTTAATCAGCAGCTTAAGGAGGTAAACTTGTCTTGCCGAGGTGTAATGTCACTTTGTGTGCAGAATTGTCCTGGCTCACATGAAAATCAGCTGCTGAAATAGGACAGAGAAATTTGTGCCCAAAGAATTCCACCAAAAAGAGGATGCAGCAATGTTTGTTGGGATGGGGGAAAAGACAGAAAGGAAGAGCTCATTTTTGTTAGATAACAAAAAAACATATTGAGTATTAGTGCACTGTAAGCACAATTCCTTTTTGTCTCAGCTGACAGAATTAAATACACCAACATAGTTATACAACAAAGTGTACAGCAGGAACATTATGAGGACCCACACTTTTTAAGCTCCATACATTTCTCTTGCACAAGTCTGAGAGGACGTGTCACAGCAAATTCTTCAAGATGATCTTCTGTGCTTATGCAGTGAGGTCTCTTTCACTTACGCCATTTAAATCTCACAGCAGACAGTGAACAAAATACTGTATATTTAAAGCAGACCTGAACTGGAAAGGGGGTACCTTCTATATAAATAAGATGCTGGAAATACACAGATCAGTCAGTATATGTCAAGAACATTTGGGCAGATAATCTTTATCAGAACATGGTCCTATTCTGATGAATGGCCTTTGATGTTTCTCTTTCCACAGATGCTGCCTGATCAGATTTCCAGCACCTGCAGTGTTTTGATTCTCAACGCTCCTTCAAGCAGGTCACCTAAAACTGCCAGGAGCAATTGAGAAGGAAGCTCTATTAACTTACAAATTGAAAGGCCAACAAATCAAAATCTAGTCACATTTTTGCTCTGCCTTCTCACATTGACCTGCTGAGTTATCACTGTACAGGGAAATGCTCCAACTCATTCACGGCTTACACTGCCATGATAGACCTGATCCTACTGTTTCTGAAGAAGATGCAATAAGACAGACAGACAAAAAACGATCAGCCACGGATCTCAGGCCTGATCATTTCTCCCAGTTCCTAAGTGTGTAAATGCTCAATCTGAAGTCAACTGAGTCAGATAACTCCAGATTCGCACAGGTTCTAAACCCACCCCATCCATACAAACAATAAACACTCGAAGTATGACCTTCTGCCACCCTTGGAAATGGACATCAGTAGGTCTACACCATTAGAAGTACAGAAAATGGGAGAGAGATCCAAATTATTACTTCTCACTTGAACAGCAATTGAATGTGGTCAGTTACAGAGATTAAAGTTTTTTGGTGCATTTCAAATGTAATGTCACTAAAAAAATCTCCTGGAAGGACCATGGTAAAATATTTTAAATTATTTGTTCAACTGTATTTAAACATAAATGCTCCTGAAGAAGCATCCCACCAAAGTGCTGACAGGCCAAATGACTTGTGGAAAAAGGCCATTCCTGACCAAGGTCCTTCCCGAAGGTATTTGCTGAAGATTAGAGATGGTAGTGTTATGGAACTACCATCTTTTGATGCAGAAAAACATGCACCTTGGACACTGCTACCCCCACCTTACAGAGAGCTATCTAATTCGTTCTGTTCTGTGGTGCAGACCCTTCAGCAAGCAGTGTAGCGACTCCACTTCAGCAATTCAAGTACTTGGAAATTGCATCACTCTGCCAATCCTGATTGGACTTGAATCTCCCCCCAAACAGAAAGGCTAATTATTTAAACATATGGATGAAAGACTTACTTTTTAAATAACACTTACAACCTATCCTTTGGTCATGTGATTCTGATAAAATAAAGTTTACTATCTAAAACATTCAAAGGTGCTACTATTGTAGTACTCTTCAAAAAAGAACAGATCTAAGGTAGATCAAGCAGGTCATGTTGAGCATACAGATCTTGTGTGATGTCATAGGTCTTAGAAATGAGTGGGACAGCTTCCTCGAGTGTGGCCACAACCTTTTCTGTTGTGCCCATATTCATAACTTCAAAAAACTCTTCCCGACTTGGCAGTAAATGAAATGCAAGAACTGCAGCTTTGCGCACAATCCAGGGATGATAGTTTGCCAGGGAGTCATTATAGGCGTCTGTACACAAGACTGAAGTTTTGCTGTCATCAGAGGCCACCCGCAGCTTTTCCAAAAAGAGCTGCAGCCACTTGAGGGCACGGTGTAGTCGCAACAGAGTACGGCAGCCAGAATCCCAATGGTCACCTCGCTTCCTCAGGTCCACCAGCTTGTTGTCAACCTCATACTTCACCATTGACTGAATTGTTCTGTATTCCTGGCCCCTTTCACTACATCCGTAGTTTTCCAGAATTTGGATTTTAGTGACCACATCTTTTGAAATAAAGGAAAAGGCTGCACCAAGGCTACTCATGAACCTAAAAAAGAATCAAACAATGAATTTAAAATTGGATTTTCCTACCAAGACAATTCAGACTAGAAATACAAAAGTAAAATTAATATTAGAAATTAAAGATTTTGAAGTGCACAATAAGTTTGAGCAGAATATGGTTCCCAAATTCATAAACTATTTACTTAAGTCTATTACAAGAAATTTCCAAATTTATTTAGTTTCCATTGGTACGTTAGAGAGAAAGTAAATCACATTATGCAAATCATGAAAATTTATTAGGAAAAAACGGTTATGACAATCAACTATTAAAGATGAATCCCTCAGTGATTAATAAGTTTTATTTGTGGGAGCTTGCTGTGGACAGATTTGTTGATGAAATTCTCACATTTCAGCAATGTCCCCTCTCAAATTATTTCGTTAACCACAAATGTTGGCAGATTCGCAAAGAGAAATATTATACAAAAATATAAGCTGTTATATTTTGTTGCTGAAGAAACTAATCAAAAGAAAAAGACTGGTGCCTAGGAGAACAAGTTTTTTTTTACAAACAAGAGAAAATCTGCAGAGGCTGGAAATCCAAGCAACACACACACACACAAAATGCTGGAGGAACTCAGCAGGCCAGGCAGCAACTATTGTATTGTTGACATTTCAGGCCGAAACCATTCGCAGGACCCCAATGGTCACCAATGCTTCTTTTTACTTTTAATGAGCCACATACTTATAATGTGGTGGCAAAATGACGTATGCCATTCACGTAATTTGCATATAACCCCTAATGAATTATTTACACAAAGAGTACTTGACCAATATATTTACAATATTACTGAAATATTAAATACAGAACACACATGACACAGCACAGTAAATTTTAAATTACCACATTCAGGCCTAAAGATTTAATCTCTCTGGAGGATTTCTTATTCTTGTGGATTAAAGTCTTTCCTGATTTTTTATTGCTGGTGGGGGGGGGGCGGTGTTGCTGGGCGGAATCACTCTGCTTAGCAGGAGTGACATGTGGCTGTGATGGTTGTAGGAGTCGACTCTGGGACTTCAGTAAGTGGTTCTAACAGCTCTGGACACCTTTCCTCTCCAACAATTCACTCAGTTGTCCTCAACTGATCAATGTGTGTTCTCCCAATGATATCAAGATGCAATCTCCACTGTGTAGGAGAGTGGTCCAGTTCTGTCCGTAATCTTTTCAGGTACCTACTTTTAATTACCACTGTAGTCCCCCTCCAGGAGTGAAACATTGAACATCCTTGTTCGGGGAGCCTTCAATTTGTCTCAGCTGTTCGTCCTGCATGCTCCTTCTGAGATTGAGGTCGAGGAGAATCCAAGCGTGAACACAAGGGAGGTCCCTGGAACAGCATATCTGGTGAGCTGTTAGTTGTGGAGCGTGCTGCATTGCCATATGCATGGAGGATATTGGCGAGCTTCTGATTTAGTGATAGTGCAGTGTGCTCTGCTGACATCGTTCATAGTGTGTTCTTTAGTCTCCGGGCAATTCTTTCCACCAAGCCATTTGTAGCTGGGTGGTACTGTGTGGATGTAATATGTCTTATTCCATTCATTTTCAGCAATGACTGAAACTGTTCTGCAACAAACTGTGATCCACTGTCACTGCTTAAGTGTTCTGGAACACCAGTCCTTGAAAAGAGGCTTCTCAACACATCAACAGTGTGCGAGGCTGTCATGGAGGTTGTTGGGAATGCTTCTCACCACTTTGTAGCTGTATGTACTACTCTACTCCTGCACCTATTGTCTACTACTAAGAAATTTGTGCCCATGAATCGTCTGGCAAAATCCAGACGAATCCTCTGCCAGGACAATACAAGTCATTTCCAGGATGGAGAGGCACTGCTCTTGGCACCACCTGGATGTTTTTGCATTCCAAACAGTGCATGGCAGGTTCCTCAGTCTGCTGATCTACCTCAGGCCACCAGACAAAGCTTCGAGCTTATACTTTCATTTTTACCATGCCTAGATGACGGCATGTAGCTTCTTCTTCAACATTTTAGCTCTCAGCTTTGGTGGTAGAACAACTCTTAATCCCCACATGAGGCAACCGCTGTCAAAGTTAGGTTCATCCCAGTGCTGGTAAAAATGGGGGAACTGGAGAATCTGATACACTTTCCAGCCATTTTGGGTGGCCATGTAAATCTGAGACAGTGAGGGATCTTTTCTGGTTTCCCTTTGGATCACCTCTGCTGTAATAAAAAGACTTTTGATTTGCATTAGGGAGAATAGAAACATAGAAAACCTTAGCACAATACAGGCCCTTCGGCCCACAGAACTGTGCCGAACATGTCCCTACCTTAGAACTACCTAGGCTTTACCCATAGCCCTCTATTTTACTAAGCTACATGTACCCATCTAGGAGTCTCTTAAAAGACCCTATCATTTCCACCTCCACCACCACCGCCAGCCCATTCCACGCACTCACTACTCTCTGCGTAAAAAACTTACCCCTGACGTCTCCTCTGTACCTACTTCCAAGCACCTTAAAACTGTGCCCTCTCCTGCTAGCCATTTCAGCCCTGACAAGAAGCCTCTGACTATCCACACGATCAATGCCCCTTATTATCTTGTACACCTCTCATCCTCCGTCACTCCAAGGAGAAAAGGCCAAGTTCATTCAACCTATTCTCATAAGGCATGCTCCCCAATCCAGGCAACATCCTTGTAAATCTCCTCTGCACCCTTTCTATGGTTTCCACGTCCTTCCTGTAGTGAGGCAACCAGAACTGAGCACAGTACTCCAAGTGGGGTCTGACCAGGGTCCTATATAGCTGCAACATTACCTCTTGGCTCTTAAACTCAATCCCATGATTGATGAAGGCCAATGCACTGTATGCCTTCTTAACCACAGAGTCAACCTGCGCAGTTCCCATGGACTCCACTCAACCTTGGAAAGAGTTCCTTCAGTCTCCATGCAATCCAGCTGACTGGCTACTTTATCCTGGTTGGTACAAGGAACCCGATGACCTTTGTAAAACTGGGGTGTGGCAGTTTTATTTAACACTATTTCACTCTTGACATGTTTGAGTTTTCCAATGACATCCTTGAACATTGCTGTGGCACCATCCAGTACCTTTATTAATTTGCTTTCAGTTGACACTATTGCAGAGGGTGTGGCATGCAAACAGTGAATGGATCTCCAATCAAGTTGTAGTTGTCACAGCCAATCACAGCCCAACAATGCTGGCTTCCTGTTTTTAACCACATACAAACAAATGTGGCTTGTTGGTTGTAATTCACTGTTAAGAACGTCATTCTCATGGGAGTTACCTTTTCTCTAGACAGGTTCTTAGTTGAATATCTGCAGGCTTCAGTTCAGTCAGTATCTTTGAAATGCTGTTCAAACTCATGTTGTGGAATGATTGAAACAGTTGAGCCAGTGTCCAATTTCATTTAAATTTATGCACTATTCACTTCTGCTGAAATCCATATTGCTTGTCTATAGTTAATTTTCACAATGTAAATTTGAAGGCTACACAGTCCCTTGTCACTCTCATCATCAGATTTTTCATCAATGGCATGTAGATCAGGGCTCTTTTTGAAACTGCAGCTCGACTTTTTCCTCTTCCCTGTGTAGTCCATTTATTTTTGTCCATCCAACACATGCTCTTTGTATGCATTCTACTTTGTTGCATTTTCTGCAATTTCACCTTTAAATCTGCATTGGTTTTGTGTATGGGAGCTTGGTAACAATGGGAACACAACTTGTCTGTCCAGGAAGGTTTCTGTTTAGATGTTGCAATTTTGTTCACTCACTTTCATTCCTGACCACAACACAACTGTATCTCTGGCAGTTGTTTCCATTAATACACCCACTTAATCTGCTGTTTTAAATGTGAGTTGTGCTTTAGTCAGGAACCATCTTTGAATGTTTTCTTGTAAGATTCCACAAACTAAACACTCTCTCTGTGCATCATTAAGCCCATCACTGAACTGGCAATGTTCAATCTCTTCAATTTAACCACATATGGTGAAATAGACTCCCCTTCTTTTTGATTCCATTTATGAAACCTAAAACTTTCTGCAATCAACAATGGTTTCAGGTCTAAATGTTGCTGTATTACTTTCATATCAGCAAAGCTCATTTTGGGTGGTATGGTTGGAGCAGTCAAACTTCTAAGTAAACTGCATGCCTTCCCACCTAATGCACTTACTTTTCATTGGCTATTTCATTTGCTTGAAAATACTGCTCAATTAGCTCAGTATACAATATGCAGTTATCTGTTGTGCAGTCGAACATATCTATCTTTCTGATGTAGCCAGCCATTTCTGCTTTTATTTCTTAGTATCACTATCACCCAGTACTCACTGTTTATGAACACCCTATGAACTTTGTCCGTTTTCTGCCTTTCTTTTATTTGACTACCTTCCCCCCTTGTGGAAAAAAAAGTGCTGCATTTTAAAAAAAACTTGAACGTCTCTTTCCCTTTGCAAAGAAAAAATACGTGCAGCACTTCTACAGGTAGGTAGTTGTCACGAGTTCGTTTTAAAACATACTCGTTGCCACTGTTATGTTTTGTAACTGCAGAAATTAATTGAAAGAAAAAAGCAGGAGCCCAGCAGGATATGTACGCTTGTGCTTTTTACTTTTAGTGAAGCGTGCACATATGACACAGTGGCATAATGACGTATGCCATTCACATACTTTTACATATAACCCTGAATAAATGAATTAAACAAAGAAAGGGTTTCGGCCCAAAATGTCAACAATACCCTTTTCCATAGATGCTGTCTGGCCTGCTGAGTTCCTCCAGCATTTTGTGTGTGTTGCTTGGATTTCCAGCAGCTGCAGATTTTCCCATTTGTAAAAAGAAGCAATGTTACTCAAATATTACTGAGAAAACTTCTCTATTTTATATCTTCATTTAAATGTCTACATTTTAAAAACATTACAACAATTTGTTGCTTCACGGGTTTCAACTGGGAGGAATTCACCTCGGTACTCTTAACTACCTACAGTGAGTAGTCTTGGTTAATGCAGCCTGAACAACACTCAAAATGTTGAACCCCACCTTAGAACGAGACAGCTCACGTGATTAACCTTAATTGGTCATTCTAAACTTTCACACCTCCCATTGCCGGCACACCCTAGTTCCAGTACAGAGAGTACACCACATCTACTCCTTCGGGCTACCCAAACGCTTTCCAAACTTGAAACTTCCATCACCGAGGACGAGGGGAGTAGGCTGGTGGGAACATTATCATCTATATTACCATTAACCGAGGGGTCCGCGGACCACAGGTTGGGAACCCCCTGATCCAGAGCATCTCCGGGTCTGACGAGGAAATAATCGCCGGTCTGTCATTGTCGCTAAATCTGAAAATTGCACTCACTACCTAACAACAGTGAACATACCCCCTTCAACAGAGACTAGCGACTCCCCACTACATTTTTAAATATAGTATAGGCCAGCCATTAAATGTCGATCTTGTTAACGAACCCCGCATCCAAAAATTTAATTCAAGATACTTCAGACACAATCAGAAATGGCATAACCCTCTCACCCTCCTAATAATCGCTCATTGTCATAGTCTGCACGATGAATAACTCGTACTGTACTTTGCCCTGATACCATAAAGCAGCTCCAAGGACAGGATTATTTCAGACAGAAACGGAAAATGCTGGAAAACCTCAGCGGGTGAGTTAGTCCACCTTTGCGGATCGACGTTTCAAGTCAAAGTCAGAGGATTTCCACAGCATTTTCAGGTTTTATTTTAAGATTCCCAGAATCCATAGTTCCTTTGGTTTCAGGATTCTTTTAGATCACTCACTTCACCAGCCCTTTCCATCCGTCCAAGTAATGTTCCTGCACCAGCTCCCCGCTCTCGGTCAGGCAGCTCCTGAATGACTCCAGGACTTCACTCAGCCTGAACGGCTCTACGTCCGCCATCTTCAACCCGGAAGCGGCCCGTCGCCAGGCCCACCCCCCTCCCCTTTGCCCTATCACTAGCGGTCCGACGGAATCGGTGATCCTATTGGCTTTCCAGCGGGTCAATCAGCGTGACGTAACATTCGCCGGGCTTGAGGTAGGCCTGAAGCAGGGGGCTGCCGTAGAGGATGGGAGGGGGATGTTGTCATTGAGTTTGCCCAGTGCGCAGCGGGGAGAGCGGTCCAGAGCCGTGATCCTCCAGTTAACGGGAAAATCTGACGTACCTGTTGCGCTGTTCACAGCTCAAAGCGCCCCGGCCGGCCGGGGAGGTGATGGTGTACATTCTACATTTTCACTGATGGCAGCACGGGGTGGCGGGCAAACTGTGAAGATAAACTTATTTTATTTCCCTGCTTAAGTGCTCTGAATATTAATCTGAAAAACACATTTGTTGTGAATTTTAGGTCGCGTCTGACTTTCTTGGATCACAGAACTGGATTCCTGGATTCCACCACTTTTTACATTTCTCACAAAGTTATTTGATGCCATCAATTATTCCCTAACCTGCAGGTAATGCAATGATTGACAGCATTTCTCTTTATATCCTCCCCATTCCTTGGAACCTAGAATTGGTTTATTATTGTCACGTACAATAGGTTAGGACACTGAAAAGCTTGCATTGCATACTGATCATTACACAGTGCACTGATTAGAAGAAGGTAAAACAATAAAATATGTAGAATAAAGTATGACAGCTACAGGGAAAATGCACTGCAGGTGAACAATAAGCTGCAAGGCAATAAAGTAGATTGTGAGGTCAACAGTCTAATTGTACTGGGGAATCATTTGATAACATTGGACAGAAAATTTTTTTGGAAGTGTTGCATTGTCAGAATTTTTTTGTGGTTATGATAGATTGCTTGAAGCCGAACACATAATTTCAGACCACTTGTATTACATAGAAATTTGGGGAAAAAAGAAATAACTTTTATTGAATATAATGTGTTTAATTGCACAATGATGCTAATGCTTTGCAATAGTTCAGCTAAACTAAAAATGTTTTCATGATGATTTACATTGTACTCAATATCTGAGGCTTCTCGCTTAAGTGGCCAACAATAATCAGCCAGCATTGATGGATTCCAGTTGCCCTGATACTGTTTGTCCATGTCCACGATGTCCTGGTGAAACCTTTCACCATGCATGTCACTGACTGCAAGATTTGCAGGGAAGAAAATGAATCGTTAGTGACATGTTGTGCTTCATGGTTTTGTATGCTTGAAGCATCTTGTCAACCAGCTGCACAAAGTTTGGTGCTCTGTAGTTGCCAAGAACGTTTTCAACATCCTTGAATGCCTTCCATGCGATTTTCTCCAATCCCATTAGAAGTTCTTCAAATTGTCTGTTATTGACCAGTTTGGTTTGTGGACCAGCAAAAATGCCTTCCTTAACCTTGGCATCAGTTATTCTGGACATCTGTCTCAAGTATTGAAATCCTTCACAGAAACACTTGTGTCTGGTGTCAGCAAATTCCACCGTGCAGTCTTGAACCTAGTAATTCTGCTTTTGCCTTTGACAAACCCAATCTTTGACCAGGTCATTCAATTCAGACTGAGTCATCAGATGAGGCTCACTCGACATAAAGGGTTCAAAATCCGTATCAGAATCAGTGTCATTTTCCATTCCTGGCTCGTGCATCATGGCATTTTTGTCTGCCTCCTCTAGACTCCATGTGCCTGGTGGCTTCATTACTGGAAGACTGTTGTCACGTGGCACACGTCTCATGGCTGAAGGGAGACTGGGGTACTCAGGATTTCTTGTTTTTAGTAGAGAAACCAGCTACATTGGTCAGACAGAAGTAACAGTCTGTCACATGATCCTTCTGCTCTCGGAGTGGGACAGCGAACATTATTGACTTCCGAGTACCTCTGAGCCAAACTCTCAGACTGACAGTGCATATTACGCAACAAATGTGAGGAGCCCATGCTTTGTTTTGGTTGCCACCCAAAGTAGAGCTCATAGACTTTCACCATCTTTTGAGATTTAAGCAGATACTCACCACATGTGGCATTCGTACTATGTGCATGAAGGGAGCTTGCAGGAGAACGTAATCGTATTAAGAGTTTTAAATATATAATGCTTCCGATTTGAACAATGCTTATTTCACAGCAATGTAATCAGATAAATATATTTTGGATTGAGAGCTAATAGGCTCAAAAATACATTATAACACAGAATACCGGTTAATCGTTTGACTGGATGCAAGGTTTCAAGATGAAATACTACCAGGCTTTCGTTACTCCAAAGGTTCTGCCTTAACTGTCAACGTTTCCTTTGTCTCAAGCTCTGGGTCTTTTAACCCTCACTGGAACTGAGGAAGTTTGATAGATTCTGACATTTCAGATGATACACAGTCAAAAGATTATCTTCACTGGCTTTCACAAGGTAACAAGACAGTGAAATGTAAAAAGAAGAAGAATGTAGAAAGTTATCACCATTGTTTTCACACTCATATCACACTAGTAATTTTTAAGGTTGGAAACCATCAGTATTTCAAGATTAAATATTTATGAAGTGTATTTGTGAAAAAAAATATGATTAGAATAGTCAGTTCCATTGGAAGCATTGTTGGAATCTCCTGTTCTTTATGCTTTTTAATAAGGTATTAATTGAAGTAATGAGTTTTTAGCAAGACTGAATTTGTAGTTTCACTAACATACAACTTGCATTTTTCACAATATGTGGTGTTAGACTCCACCTACTGGTGGTACTACTGGTCCGCCATTACAGACATTTACACCACACGCTGCATCCGCAAAGCAAACAGCATTATGAAGGACCCCACGCACCCCTCATACAAACTCTTCTCCCTCCTGCCATCTGGAAAAAGGCACCGAAGCATTCGGGCTCTCACGACCAGACTACATAACAGTTTCTTCCCTCAAGCCATCAGACTCCTCAATACCCAGAGCCTGGATTGACACCAACCTACTGCCCTCTACTGTGCCTATTGTCTTGTTTATTATTTATTATTATTTATTGTAGTGCCTGCACTGTTTTGTGCACTTTATGCAGTCCTGGATAGGTCTGTAGTCTAGTGTAGTTTTTGTGTTTTTTTCTTCAGTAGTTCAGTGTAGTTTTTGTATCGTTTCATGTAGCACCATGGTCCTGGAAAACGTCGTCTCATTTTTACTATGTTCTGTGCCAGCAGTTATGGTTGAAATGACAATAAAAAGTCACTTGACTTGACTTGTAAAATGATATAACAGTTTATCATTTTTCATTTTTCATTGGCTGTGTTAAACATGCCATACCTGTGTGCCTTCCAATAGGCCCTCTCTTATCTCAGGAACTTGCTTGTACCTCGTTATAAAAGTGTCAGTTTCTGCAAAAATCACTATCTTTGTGTTAGTTATTTTAGCTCTCTCAGTTCTTTAGTTCCTGTTCATTTGTGCCCTGTGCCTGTTTTTTTTTGTTTTAAACTTTCAGTAAACAATTGTGAAGTAACAAGTTTTTCAACTCATTCTTCACCTCCTAAAATAACCTGAGGATCGGAAATCACACCAGATTTGACAGAATCAAAATAATTTTAAACAAAGACACACTGCGTCTGCAGAATCCCTTGTGTTTGTGAAAATAATTTTGTACTCTTATTAAATTATATTACTTCACCACTTGTTAAGTGCTGTGTTGCAGTTCATAGTTCTGTGGGCCAATTATGTATATACATTTTCATATGCTAAATATGGTTATTAAGTTGTTAAAATATTGAAAAGAAGGTTATAAGAGTGATATGGAGAAACTGTTCTTTCTCTAGTCCTCAGTATATTGACACATCTTCTCCTGTCCAAGTCTGCAAGGAGAGTCACAGCAGGGGAACCAACTGATAGCTCATGTTGTGTTTTGCTTTTATTGTGTTACTTGAACTTTACAATCTTGATTTACAAAATTTAGGATGAGTGGCTGACCTCACTTCGATCTGGCTGAGGGAAACCGGGAATAAAATGCCTGAAATAAAAGTCACGCCCCTGGGTAAGAAATCCCACAATAAGCCAAGTTATGCAATGGAATTCATGGTGCAGTAAGTTCATAAAAACAACTAGCTTTTTTATTTTTCAGGGGCTGGCCAAGATGTGGGCCGTAGCTGCATATTGGTCTCAATCGGTGGGAAAAATGTGATGCTGGATTGCGGAATGCACATGGGGTTTAATGATGATGTAAGTGAATGCAGTTACTGAAGTGGAAAGAAAATACAAGAAAGCTGTAATCGTCTTATACACCGTCTGGTACCTTAACGTGATGGACAGCGTAGAGTTCAAATGGTTTATCTTTCCTTTTGTTATTCTTCCCCAAGAATGAAATTCTTGGACCACTGCACCCCCAGTGGGAAGGTGGGAGGGCAGCGTTTCTAGGTTTAACGTTCCAAGGTACTGGAGACATTATAATTGAGCTGAGTGACCTCTGTGCGCACAAGCCTTTTAAAGCAGCTTGTCCGACTGTGGTGCTGGCAGTCGGGAGAGCACTATGCCTTTCTAACTGGGAGGGTGATCTGAGAAAGACTCTAGTTTTGTTCACTCGGTGGGAGAGGGAGAGTGCAAGAACGAATGAAATAGATCTGTGTGTGTGTGTTTTTTGCTTCTGGTGTGGAGTCTCACTCACTAAGGGAATGTAATGAAAATTCAAGTGTATGTAGAAGTGAACCTTCCGATGTGATATATTGATTGTGGCTGCTCTTCCGTTACTTTACACGGAGCAAGGATGTACGCTGAGAGCCTGATTCAGTTGCCGTGTACAACCAGTTTTACAATACAACAAAGGAAGGGAACTCTGGCTATATCAAAAACACAAGGAAATCTGCAGATGCTGGAAATCCAAAGCAGCGCACGTGCACACACACTCACACTCACACACTCCTGATGAAGGGCCTTGGCCCAAAACGTCGACTGTTTACTCTTTTTCATAGATCTTCCTGGCCTGCTGAGTTCCTCCAGCATATCCTGGGTACATTTTTCCTTTGCTATTGTGACTGATGAAACCAATTTCTTTAGCATTTGTTGATACATATCCTTCTGTGCATGCAGAATGGAGATTGGATTTTTATCAGTTCTAGCTCATTTGGGTCACTTCCTCTGACTTCATTTTGCAAGGAGAAAGTTATTGCCCAGGTATTAGCCAGTATATAGAATCCTACTGAGCGAGAAAATAATTGCCTTTGGGAATAAAAATTAATTTTAACGAGTTTTTTATTTTCAACATGAAGTTTTTATATAAAATGTGGATTTTGAGAGTCCTGTGTTGTTTCTGTATCACAAGATTCAAGGTAGTTCCATGCAGTCTTTTTAAATAAATGTTTCAGTTTTAGATTTTCCACTGCCCAAAATGCTAAGGGGATGTTTTCACATCCTTGGGTGCCTTGTTCCATTTGAAAGTCTGCAAGTGTGAACTTGGAATATTTGAAAACAGAGTACATCTTAGCCATGTCAGGTGGATGTAAGCTTCCAAGTATACTTACTAGGTAATAATGACTTCAAGGAAGTCAACCAAGGACATGTGAGGAACTTGATCATTCCCAGCTACTGCAGTGGCACAGATTTGGTGTTGAACAGGAATTAGCTTGATTTGTCTGGCCATTTCTGGCCTGGGATATCATTACTTGTTGTAGTGACTCCTTCCTGATCTGTCACTTAATTTGAGCACAATTGGTCACCTCCAGTGTCAAATTGGTGGAACGATCAGCTGGATTACATTTGTGTGTTTGTCTACCGGCTGTTTGGAATTGCACCATCAATTTGTGGGACGTGTCACTCAGGGACTTGGGCTGTAAAATATTTTTTGTGTAATTGTGTTCTTGCTATCTTGAATGTGCTGTGTGCCTGATGCTATGCTGTGTATGTTTTTCACCTTGGCCCCAGAGGAACGCTGTTTCATTCAGCTGTATTCAGGTATGGTTGAATGATAATTAAACTTGAATTTGAACTTGAGGGAAGACCAACAGTATTTCCCAACAATAATGTCATTAAAAGAGTAAGGAAAGAGCTCAGAAGGTTTTTAGAATATGAAATGCTTTTTCACAAGAGGTAATGCACTTTCTCAGAATTGTGGATGAACCCTCGAAGCAGAGGAAACAGAGAGTTTAGTGAGATTGCTAAAAAGCCGGACAGAGATCTGATGGGCTAAATGGCCTCATTCCCATCCCCAAACCTCACAAAATGTTTTCCTGATCTATCAGCTTCTGTGAACTACACCATGATTATTTGGTATTTTCACGTTTTTTTCTTCAGAGACGCTTTCCTGATTTCTCTTACATAACCCAGAATGGAAGACTCACAGAATTTCTGGACTGTGTCATTATCAGGTAACTTTTGGTCCCTTGAATTCAAATTTATTGGATTGTTGGAACCATTGTAGAGGTATGAAGGAGAAATAGTTTCTGACTATAGTCCTTTCCACTGCTTCATGTGCTAAGAATTCTACTGCTTTCTAGTTTTTTGTATTTCAGATATATAACAGTGGCAATATTTTGCTTAATGTGATAGCAGTCTGTTTCAGTTAAGGATTTTAGTCCCAGAAGATTTAATTTCAAAAATGTTAGCCTATTTTAGTATGTTGCAGCAGATTTTTAGTTCTATTCAAGTTCTGCTTCTTTTTAACAACCTCTAAGTTGTCCGCTATTTAGACCATACGGTTTGAACAAACTGTTGAATCCTTAAGAAAACCCGGAAATGTGGTTGATTGGCATTAAGAGCAAGCATTTTACTTGGTTGATTAGATATTATTTGACAAAATGCTCCATCATCACAGCTTTCAAAAATGCATTGTGACCTTGTTTGACCATGGTGAGAGGGACCCTCCCTGTCAGATGGTTCGTGCACTCCTGGGGTCTGAATCCCACCGCACGCTATTCTTGAAGTGGCTGCCGTGTGGATGAGGTGGTTCCCCCCCCCCCGCCATCTCCTTATGGTCTGTGTGTTTGCCAAGAAGTTCTGCAAAGGGACGTATTGGTCTTTGTGAAGATTCATCCCAAGCAGCTGAGTAGTTAATGACTGTGCCCTGTGGGCGGTTTCTGGGGATGTTTACTGCTGGAAGGTCATTACATGATGAAAGGCCTACTTTGGTCTGCCCAATGCAAGGCATTATCCAGAACCAAACACTGGCATCTAACGCATTCCAGTTTGCAGGGGTATTTGCTGAGAGACACACTGAACCTTCATGCAGTCACTGCAAAGGCTCTGGGCGGAATGTCTTTATAAAGCCCATCTATCACTGAATCCGAAAGAAAACCCAGAAACATAGTTGATTGGCATATAATAAAAATATTATTGACAAAATGTTTTTGATTGAATCAATGGTTACACTTACACTGTGTCAACAAGTTATAAGCAAATGTAATGTTATGCTCATAAAGTGAATGAAGATGATGCCATATCCCATTTTTACTACTGTATATAATGAATAAAGTGTATTTTTGAAAGGTTTCAAAATACCAATTGGTTACAATGCTCACCAAATGATCTTTGCCTTTTCCAGCCATTTTCACCTAGACCACTGTGGTGCCCTTCCTTACATGAGTGAGATGATTGGTTATGACGGCCCTATTTACATGACTCATCCCACAAAAGCCATTTGTCCAATTCTTTTAGAGGACTATAGGAAGATTACGGTTGATAAGAAAGGAGAGACCAACTTCTTTACTTCTCAGATGATAAAAGACTGCATGAAGAAAGTTGTAGCCATCAACCTCCATCAGACAGTCCAGGTAAGAAATGTATTGTTTCCTTTTGGTGTTGTCGGATCTGGTGATTTTTCAATCTGCGGGTTCTTTTAGGAGTCCAAGAATGAGGGAAAACTTGTTGCTTTATGATCATTTATTTGAAGTTTAAACAAAAGGAGCAGATACAGAGCATATGAAACTAAAGGAAAGAATCTCAGGAAAAGAGAAAGATAAAATGGCAATTTTTGCAGAAACTGACACTTTAATACTGAGATACAGCCACAATCCTGAGATAAGCAAAGGGCCAAGAGAAGGCAAACAGGTCGTAGCCTGTTTAACACTTAGCCAATGAAGCATGGAAAGGTGATAACCGTTATGTAACTGTTATACCACTCTGCCACCACTAGGTAGAGTCTAACACCACATATTGTGAAAAATCCCAGATAAAAATTATAATAAAACTACAAATTCATTCTTGCTAATAACTTATTAATTGAATTAATACCTTATTAAAAGCACAAAGATACAGCCAGTTACAAAAGTATTCACAGTAATGACAGATGCCATAAATCCGTAAGTAAAACAGAAAATGCTGTAAGTGCTCAGGAGGTCAGGCAGGATGAGAAATAGAGTCAACGTGATTCTTTGTCAGACAGAGAAAGAAGTGCAGAGAGGATGAGGGAGAGACAGACAGGTCAGAATAGGATGGAGAATTAATGGAAATCTCAGGGACACCTCTGTGGACATACTGCAGGTGTTCCACATAGTGACTACCCAATCTGTATTCGGTTTCTGCAGAGTAGAGCAGGCCATATTGTGAACATTGACTGCAGTATGCTAAAGATCAGATATATCCTCTTCACACTATCAGCATTTTGAAGGGATTGACTGTTCACTTTGTGACTTCCTGTTCCAATGTTACACCACTTTTCTATTTAGCCGCAGAAAATGTAACCCTTTCCCTCCGCGATCCAAATAGGCTTTCCAGATGGGGCAACAATGTTCTTGTACTCGTTCCATTTTAGTACAGCATTTGGTGTTCACAATGTACTTTGAGGAAACAAATTTGAAGAGCACAAGCGTCAAGTCTGCATGGCAGGCCTTGAGCTTCCCATTGCCCACCTCTTCAGTTCCCTTTCTCATTCCCCTTCTGACCTGTCCATCTGAGATTTGAGGCCCAGTGTAACCTTGAAGATCAGCATCTCATCTTCCGTCTGGCACATTGCAGAGTCCCATATTAAAAACTGAACTCCACAACTGAAGACAGCTTGCCGTCTTTGTCTGTTCAGTACTGACTGATCTATCTATGATATTGACTCTGTTTTTCTCTCTTCCAATACCACAGACTGAACTGCTGGGCTTGTCTTACAGCTCTGACTTGTATATTCATCTATTTATGTTCCCACTTTTGTACGATCCTCAGTTCACTGTTTCTCTGTTCCTGTGTTTGTGTTTTCTCTTTTGCCAACTGTCCTCATGAACCTATTGACTGGATGTCCTTGTATACACATTATGCACTTTATCAGAGATATTCCCTTTGTTCTTTCCGTACCTTCCCAACCCACTCTGCAATTTAAAACCAATTTGTTTTTTCCTATTCCCACTTCTGACAAAAGGGTCTTTGACCTGAAACATTAACTCTGCTTCTTGCACCAGGGAATGCTGGCTGACCTGCTGAGTATTTCTATCATTTAAAATTTTTATTATTGTTTATAATCATTTGCATTCTAGGGGAATGGATTCTCAGGATACATGGTTAATACACTGGTGTCCAGGCTTGCACTGTTTCAGTTCGGCCTTTATGGAGATTTTGTTCTGTTATAAGTAATATTTTTTTTAAAAATCAATTCTACTGCCCCTTCAACCTGAGGTGAATGATTCACATATCCCTGTTCTCTACCCAGTTCCAATAAAACAGTACTGCTGATTTGTCTGAAGTGTCTCAGTTCAAAGGTACATGATTTATATTTTTGGAATGATCCAGGTTGACGATGAACTTGAAATAAAAGCATATTACGCTGGCCACGTGCTGGGTGCAGCCATGGTTCACATCCGGGTGGGCTCAGAGTCTGTGGTGTATACTGTAAGTATGATTAAACCTCAGCAACTACACTATCCATGCATAACTAAAACGGAATACTGGGAGAAGTTGGTTCAAGGATCAGAGCTAATTAGTATGTCATTTGACTTTTATTACCACATTATTTTGAATCCCAAATACGTTATTACAATGTTTCTTATTACATTGAACAACTGATTTAACATAGTGAGATTTGTATCGTAGTTTACCAAGGATATTCACTTGCTGCAGTATTAACTATACTGAATGATCAGATTGCTGCCATTTCTGACCTGTCTGCTTTTGCAACTTGATTGAAGAACGGAAAGGCTATGATGAATAGCCATCGTTTATGCGCTAGTTTACATTGTGAGTTCTGTAGGATATTGAGCCCTAACTATAACACAACTAAATTCAATGATATCTTCATTCATCCATTAGTTGCTGACGTAACAATTGGGAAGGGCTGGTGATAATTGGGAAACAGGTTGCAGGGGCCCCAGGGAATGCTGGAACACACACAAAATGCTGGAGGAACTCAGTGGGCCAGGCAGCATTTGTGGAAAAGAACCCTGAAGAAGGGTCTCAGCCCGAAGCGGTGACTGTTTACTCTTTTCCATAGATGCTACCTGGCCTGCAGAGTTCCTCCAGCATTTTGTGCGTGGTGTATTTTGTCTTGTTTAGGACATGCTGGATTTGTTTTTCTCAGCTTCTGATTCTTGTCTGAATGGGGTTTCAATTCACTTAAATGAGAAGTGCTCTAGGAACAATAGTCCCTAAGAAACTTCGACAATAAAATATAATGTCTTTTTTTTAAAGTTGGCTCGTAATTTTAGTTCTCTTTGGTATTTATTTGGTTTTAAATATCCACAGGGTGACTACAACATGACACCAGATCGACATCTAGGGTAAGAATGTACACTGCGTCTTTTTTTATGCTACTACAGTGCCTGTAAAAAGTATTCACCAACCCTGGAAATTATCATGTCTTATTGTTTTACAACATTGAATCATAGTGTATTTAATTTGGCTTTTTTGACACTGATAACAGAAAAAGACTCTTTCATGTCAAAGTAAAAACATATCTCTACAAAGTGTTCTAAATTAATTACAAATATAACACATAAAATAATTGATTGCATAAGTATTCACGCCCTTTAATATGACACACCAAATCACTCGTGCACCCAGTTGGTTTTAGAAGTCACATAACCAGTTAAATGGCAATCACCTGTGTGCAGTCAAGGTGTTTCAATTGACAGTAGTGAAAATACACCCACATCAGGAAGGTCCAGCTGTTGGTATCAGTATCCTGGCAAAAACTACACCATGACGACAAAGGAAAACTCCAAGCAACTCCGCAAAAAGGTTATTGAAAAGCACAAGTCAGGAGATGGATACAAGAAAATATCCAAGGCACTGTATATTGCTTGGAGTACAGTTAAGTCCATCATCAACAAATGGAAAGAATATAGCACAGCTGTAAATCTGCCTAGAGTAGGCCGTCCTCAAAAAATGAGTGACCATGAAAGAAGGGCATTAGTGAGGGAGGCCAGCAAGAAACCTGTGACAGCTCTGGATGAGTTACAAGCTTCAGTGGCTGAGATGGGAGAGACTGTGTATACAACAACTGTTGCCTGAGTGCTTACCAGTCGCAGCTTTATGGGAGAGTGGCAAAGAGAAAGTCTCTGTTGGAAAAAAAACTCACATGAAATCTCGGTTAGAGTTTGCCAGAGGCATGTGGGAGACTGAAGTCAACTGGAAGAAGGTTCTATGGTCTGATGAAACCAAAATTGAGCATTTTCGCTGTCAGGCTAAAGGCTATGTTTGGCGTAAGCCAAACACCACACATCATCAAAAACACACCATCCCTTCTGTGAAGCATGGTGATGGCTGCATCATGCTGTGGGGATGCTTCACTGCAGCAGGCCCTGGAAGGCTTGTGAAGGGAGAGGGTGAAATGAATGCTGGGAAATCCTGGAGGAAAAACTGATGCAGGAGAACTGCAACTTAGAAGAAGATTTGTTTTCCAGCAAGACAGTGACCCCAAGCATAAAGCCAAAGCTACACAAGATTGGCTTAAAAACAACAAAGTTAATGTCCTGGAGTGGCCAAGTCAGAGTCCAGACCTCAATCCAATTTAGAACTTGTAACTGGATTTGAAAAGGGCTGTTCACTCACGATCCCCACGCAATCTGATAGAACTTGGGCAGTTTTGTAAAGAAGAATGGGGAAAAATTCCAGTGTCCAGATGTGCAAAGCAGATAGAGACCTATCCACAAAGACTGAAGGCTGTAATTGCTGCCAAAGGTGCGTCTGCTAAATACTGACGAAGGGGGTGAGTAATGATGCAATCAATTATTTTGTGTTTAATAATTGTAATAAATTTAGACCAATTTTTCTAAATTTGTTTTCACTTTGACATGAAAGAGTTTTTTTCTGTTGATCAGTGTCAAAAAAGCCAAATTAAATCCACTTTGATTCAATGTTGTAAGACAACAAAAGAAAACTTCAGGGGACGGGGAGGGTGAAAACTTTTTATAGGCACTGTAAACTTATCTGTTTCAATTGTAATTTCCCAGTAAATGCTTATACCTCTTCCAAAAATGTTGCCTCTTGTTGAAGTTAGGTATTGGTTAAAACAGAGTTGTAGTTCTGTTATACTTCTCCGATGTTCTTGAATTTATTCAGAGTAATGATTGTCACCTCTGAAGCTGTTAGATTGTACCACACTAATTTGATTTTTGATGTAGATTTGGATGTTGGTTTTCCCTCATCATTTTCCGTTCATGTTGCTGCACGTCATCAACGCAGGGGGATGAGTCTCAGAATTGGGTTTAATGTCACCAGTGTGTGTTGTGAAATCATTGCCTTTGTGGCAGCAGTCCAATGCAATACATGATAATAGAGAAAAAAATGTGAACTACATTGTGTGTGTGTGTGTGTGTGTGTCTTTGTGTCTGTCTGTATATATACGTATATGTGTGTTTATATGTAGTGTAAAAATAAGGAAGTAGGTGGTGAGATAGTGTTCATTTAGATATCGGATAGCAGAGGTGAAGAAGCTGTTCCTGAATTGCTGAGTGTGTGCCTTCAGGCTCCTGTGCCTCCTTTCTGATGGTAGCGATGAGAAGAGGGCATGTCCTGGGTGAGGCATTGCTTTTGGAGGCATTGCTCCTTGAAGATGTCCTAGATACTACGGAGGCTAGTGCCTATGAAGGAGCTAAGCTTACAACTCTCTGCAGCTTATTTTGATCCTGTATAGTAGCCCCCCCACCCCCCCACCAGATGGTGATGCAGCCTATGAGAATGCTCTCCATGGTACACAATGTAGAAATTTGTTTGCGTCTTTGGTGACATACGAATCCTGCTCCCTATTGAAATATAGCCACTGTTGTGCCTTCTCTGTAACTGCATTGATGTGATGGGCCCAGGATAAGTCCTCAGAGATACTGATGCCCAGGAACTTGAAATTGCTCACTCTTTCCACTTCTGATCTCTGTATGAAGACTGTATCAACTATTATGATATTCTGTGTTTTTAAATTCTGCCATATTGAGACCTGTCGGGTACTTGCTGCGTCTGACCCTGCATAAAGACAACAGAATGTTGCATTTCTATAACAATTGCTTTCTTTTCATCCCCAATGCTGTTCTTGATATGTTCCTGACATTGTAAGCTGTGGCTTACTGAAAATGCTGCAATGTTCAATGATTTATTCCAGTCTCCTATGTGCTGCTTTCATCTTGTTTGTTGTGGTTTATATCTGTCTTTCAGCATTGTTAAGATTGATAGAACATTTTTGGTGTAAATATAGTGCAGCATGAACAGTGTAAATTCTGATTTCCTGTGGAGGTCAGGCTGCTTCAGTACCAATTTGTTAAATATTAGTAATACCACCAATAACCAAAGGGTGTCTCACCAGCACATTTATTAACAAGAATGGCTACATTTGGTACATGGTTCCAAAGCATATTTTAATAATCTTCTATTGCATTGGCAGTAGCTAAGAAGACTATAGCAGTTACTTGGAAATCTGATTCATATTTAAGTATGGATCGTTGGAATAATGAAATGGCTGGTTCTATTCCACTTGAAAAAAAATTACTTATAATTTAAGAGATAATTATGTAACATTCTTGAATATTTGGCGCCCTTATTTACAAAAGATAGGATGTCATATTTAAATGCTCCGACAAAGAATTTGGTTACTTGGGGAAAGTAACGAATAATTATACCAAATTTATTTTGAATCCCATGGAGCATGTGGAAACCTTCCAATACCCAGGCGGCTCTTTTTTTTTTCTCTTTTTTTCTTTTAGGTAGGACTATATATATGGGGGAGGGAGGGTTAAGGGGAGGGGGGGGTGGGTAGATTTTATCTTTTCATGTATTCTTTTTGAAAATTTAATAAAAATTATATAAAAAAAAATAAAAATAATCTTCTATTGGCAGCATATCCAAATCTGACAGCGTTTTTGATTACCGATGCTGCCAGAGGACTCTTAAGTCAGAATCAGAATCAGGTTTATTATCACCAGCATGTGTCGTGAAATTTGTTAATTTGGCAGCAGCAGTTCAATGCAATACATAATATAGAAAGAAATCAATCAATCAGTTACAGTATATGTATATTAGAGATCATGCAAAAAAATATATATATTGAAAAAGTGAGGTAGTGTTCACAGGTTCAATGTCCATTTTGGAATCGGATGGCAGAGGGGAAGAAGCTGTTCCTAAATCGCTGAGTATGTGACTCCAGGCTTCTGTACCTCCTACTTGATGGTAACAATGTGAAAAGGGCATGCCTTGGGTGCTGGGAGTCCTTAATAATGGATGTTGCCTTTCTGAGACACTGCTCCCTGAAGATCTCCTGGGTACTTTGTAGGTTAGTACCCAAGATGGAGCTTCTTTCGGTCCTGTGCAGTAGCCACCCCCCCACCCCCATACCAGACAGTGATGCAGCCTGTCAGAATGCTCTCCACAGTACAACTATAGAAGTTTTTGAGTGTTTTTGTTGACATACCAAATCTCTTCAAACTCCTAATGAAGTACAGTCGCTGTCTTGCCTTCTTTATAGCTCCATCGATATGTTGGGACCAGGTTAGATCCTCAGAGATCTTGACAGCCAGGAACTTGAAGCTGCTCACTCTCTCCACTTCTGATCCCTCTATGAGGATTGGTATGTGTTCCTTAGTCTTGCCCTTCCTGAAGCCCACAATCAGCTCTTTTGTCTTACTGACATTGAGTGCCAGGTTGTTGCTGTGACACCACTCCACTAGTTGGCATATCTCACTCCTGTACACCCTCTCGTCACCACCTGAGATTCTACCAACAATGGTTGTATCGTCAGCAAATTTATAGATGGTAATTGAGCTGTGCCTAGCCACACAGTCTTGGGTATATAGAGAGTAGAGCAGTGGGCTAAGTATACACCCCTGAGGTGTACCAGTGTTGATTGTTCCATCCTACCAAAGGCATAGTGCCACCAGCATTAAATGTAAAAAAAAGCATACCTCTGACTCAGCCAGCTTTTCTTACAGGTCATGGAGAAATAGGACTTTCTCCACTCAATGGTCAGCAATTAAAGTTAAAATGGCAGGTACCTAAATCTATAGATGCACTGGTGTTGGGTAATGCTGCCTTCAACCTTGGTGTGATAGATTTTTGTTCAGTGCAGTTGAGTAGTAAAAAAAACTGAACATCATGACATCAGGGAGATTAGTTATAAATATAGATTTTGACATTTATCTGCTAGCTTTCTATTTTTCGTATAGGGCAGCTCAGAATCTGGTTTAATTTCACTGGCATATGTTGTGAAATTTGTAATCTTTGCAGCATCAGTACAATGCAGTACATAATGAAAAAAATCTGAATTACTGTAAATGTATACCATAGTTAAATTAGATAAGTCGTGCAAAAATAGAAATTAAAAAGTAGTGAGGTAGTGTTCATGGGTTCAATGTCCATTCAGAAGTCAGATAGTAGTTCCTGAATCACTGAGTGTGTTCCTTCAAGCTTCTGTACATCCTTCCTGATGGTAGCAATGAGTTGGTGGTGGGGGTCCTTAATGATCCACACTGCCTTTTGAGGCACTGGTCCTTGAAGATGTCCTGCTTACTACGGAGGCTAGTGCCCATGATGGAGCTGACTAAGTTTATAATTCTCTGCTGCTTATTTTGATCCTGAGCAGTAGGTCCCCCTCCCCTCCCCACCAGACAGTGATGCAGCCAGTTAGAATACTCTCCATAGTACATCTGTAGAACACAGACCACTTAAGCTCGTTATTTTTCCCCTTGCTGCACTTGTCTTTTTTATTGTTGCTTTTGGTTTGGATGTGTGATTCATTTGGTTGGAACACCATTGACCAAAGAAATGGGTCTTTTCAAACCAGGTTTCATAATTTGCAGATAGTTGAAAAGGAGGAATGGATAAAGAATGCCAGGTGTTGCAAGACCATTGTTCTGCAATGGCATAACGTCTTGTGCCATTCTCATGAGCATCAGAACAGCCATCTATGGACATCATTGAGAATGGTGCCCAAGCCTAAGAAATGTGTACAATTTTTCGATATGTGGGATGTGATTATTGTTTTTTCCTAGCATAGCCATGCTGCCAGCCAGAGAGTTGGTGCTGTTTCTTATCCTACTATGAGTTTCATTTCTAATGAAATAATGAAGGCTTTTCTGTTAAATCCAAAGGCTTTAATTACCGCTCTGCCATCAAAATAAAAACAGCACACATGCTATTCTGCAGAAAAAAAATCTGATACTTCAGAGCTACATGTTAGTGTAAATTAATTATAGTTTAAGAGCCTTTCGGGTTTGATTGGAAAGATGGAATTGTAGAGCTTCATTAATAAGCATGGAAGTGGAAACAATTGGCTGATATTTTTCAAAGAGCTGACAAATTTGCAATGGGCAGATTCTCTCCTTCTGATTAAATGCTAGACTGTGCAGAGTTGATGGGCTGTTTGAGATACTTCTATCTTCCAACACTCAGTTATTCTGCGATTAATATTTGATTTCTCAAATCCTTGACTTTTTGTATGTCTTAGAGCTGCTTGGATTGACAAATGTCGCCCTGACTTATTAATCTCAGAATCTACATACGCCACGACCATCCGAGACTCAAAGCGGTGCCGAGAAAGAGATTTTCTGAAGAAAGTGCATGATGCGATAGAGAGGGGTGGAAAGGTACGGCTTAAATATTGTACTCTCTGTAGAAATATATATTAACCATAGAAACTACAGCACAGAAACAGGCCTTTTGGCCCTTCTTGGCTGTGCTGAACCATTTTCTGCCTAGTCTTCTCTGGTTATAACTTTTTCTTTACTAATTATCCATGCAGGCTTGGTGATGGCACAGTAGATTAGGACAGTGAGCATCTGAGTGTTACTGTGCTCTCTGAGCTTTATTCTCATCACACCTGATCTGGTGCTTTTGTATGAAATGTATGGCATAACAATGTATAGCGGGGATGGTATCAACTCATCTGAATGTCAACACTTTGACATTCACTGCTTGAAGTACCAGGTAAGAAGGTGAGCTTCTCGATGTTAAGAGGTGTCCATGGACTCGGGGTGGATATTAGGACAGATGGAGAAAGAGAAAAGAAGAAACAAAAATAGTCTTGGTTTATAGCTAGTCTCCCATGGATAACCAAGACATTGTGAAGTGTTCTGACGAAATAACGTTAGACGATGGATAAGGAGAGGGGTATCAAAACAAGGGTATGCCAATGCAGTGCATTTCTTATCTGACACCTTTACACTGCCTACCTCCGTCTTTGAACTGGAATTGCAAATGTAGATTCAGCATGCGTTGATTTATGGTCTCCTGTCCGTTGTGCTGCACACATTTATGCTACCTGTGTGCTATTCATAATGACAAATGAGCAGGAGTACATTTGGATTCTGTGCTTGCTTGATTCCTCGGCAAAGAACAAGTCCACGCTTGCATGCCGCAAGATTTAGACATGCAATTTTAAGTGACAAGTAACATGCACATCGTGAAAGTGCCAAGCAGTGATGATTTTCAGCAAGAGACATAAGACCATAAATCATGGCTCATCCTTTTTTCCCCTCCCATCATGCCCCAGCTTCTGACATTATTCCTGCCCTCATCTCCTTGTCACTTCCCCCAGACCCCACACCAGCCTAGGTCCACCTATCACCTGCTTGTTCATGCTCCAACCCTTCCCTCCACATTTTTATACCGGCTACCTCACATCCAGATGAACCAGAAATGTTGACTATCCACATCACTCCATAGGTGGGGGCCAGACCCACTGAGTTCCCCCAGTGCCTTTAGTATTATTATATTAGTTCATTTGTTCATGAGAATCAGAAAAGTAGTGGAATTCTGTGTGAGTAACCAGAACTGTAATGAAAAATAACACACTAACCACCTATCCTTGACATTCCCCAACATCAATATTCTCGGGGAAGAAAGGTGAGTCCATTAGCAAGAAATTCAGCAGGATCAGCTACGTAAATCTCATGACTCCAAGAACTGATTTAGGTATTTTGCAGTCAGTGACTCTCCAAAGCTTTCCTCCATTGACAATGCACAAGTCAGGCGGTTGATAAAGTATTCTTCAATTGTCTAGATGAGAACAGCCCAAAAAGTTCTCAAGAAACTTGAACATTATCTAGGACAAAGCAGTCTATTTGAACTGTGCTCAGTCCACCACCTTGAACATTCATTTTCTATAGCACCAGAACACAGCGGTGGCAGTATCTATCATATTAAAAATCCACTACCTAGGTTACATTGACTTTACCTCCCAAACTCAGTCTCTTCAACCTAGAACCGACAGTAGCATGAGAGTGTTGTTCTTTTTGATGGGTTCCCAGAGCTCCTGTGGTACTGGTCCCAGATTCCTAAAGCTGGGATGCCTGGAGTTCTGCACTGGTTTCCAGCAAAGGTAAATTTTGCCGTTGGCATTGATGTTCTTGGCTTCCCAAAAGTAGGTTGCAAGTGGTGTTGCTCCTGTCACATTGGTTTGTGCAGAGAACCATTTTTAGTTTGCCAAATTGGTTCCATTTTCTTTTCCTTCTCCTTCTACCTTGTGCCTTAATTTTTCTACGAGCCTCTTTGAGGACTCCAGGTATCTCTTTCTGCTTGGAATATTGCACTCTGTAGAACTGTGAACTATTCTTTTCCTCTAGAGTGATCCAGCCAAACCCTGCATCTTGATTGCTCTGGAGGTCATCTGCAGCCCCTGAACTGAGTTGGTAACATTGTTGGAGCATTTGGTAACACTACCATACCAACCAGTTGCTCTCTATTTTCTTCTTTTTCTCCTTCCCAACTTGGTTCCCCTCATGTGGGGTGACTTGTGGTATAAGTTTTGATTTCACTGAAGCTCACTGCCTGTCAGTTTCCCCTTGTTTCACTGTCTGGATATAGCTGCACTTATGGTTTGGATGGGTCTTGCAGGGGGCAGGACATCTTCGATAACAATCTTTCCATGTTAATGTGGTTGGTTCAGGTCTTTTCCTCTGTTAAAAACTTTTATTTGTGTCTGTATACATCACCTAGATATAGAAATCAAAAATGAAGTTATTTCACAGTTGATTATTCAGAAGCTAAAGCCCAGTAAAATAATTTTGATTTTGTCAGGTAAACATTTTTATTCAGGGTTATGTTGTTGATTTTCAGATGTACTTTTTTGAGTGGTTTGGTAGGAGCAGAATATTCAGCTTCACTTCCTAGCCTGCGTTAGGTAAACCAAACCTAAGAGTGTTGTCTTAGAGGATAGAATGACTGTGATCAGCCTTGCTATCTTACTTCCAGAACCTTGTGTGTTCAGTCTACTGGTGCAAAGTTTCAGTCAAGGTATAGGCTCCATCAATACATAACCCCTTTCCAAGAAAGATCAGCAACAGGATTTTCCTTCCTCACTGTTCCCCTCTCATACCATGGTTGTTTGGTGAAAGACTTTCAGCATAAATCAGAGGAAACTGGGATCCAATGGTCTGTCCCTGCTACCTCCCTCAGTCTGTACTGAGTAGACAGGCAGTAACGACCTGTGAGTAAACTGTGAATTGCAATAATGTTTCTGAAATGGTTTGTTCAGTATTTTGATGAACTTTCATGTTCATAGGTGCTGATTCCAGTCTTTGCCCTTGGACGAGCCCAGGAACTTTGCATCCTGCTGGAGACCTTCTGGTAAATTTCAGCTTTTCTAAAATAATTAGCACAGTTTAAAAAAAATTGGAAAATTTAGGACAGCTTCTGATTTCCAAGTTTACAAAAAATCTGAAGTCCAATTGTATTTGCTTCGGATTCCTGTTTCAGTCCCTGTTCATTACAATCTCTGTGCTGATCGCTTTTTAAAACAAATTATGAGGCTTTTCAGTTTTATCTTGAGTCAAACAGGAGTAGGTCTTTTAGGACTTCAATGTGGAATTTCTTTATTCAGAGGGTGGTGAATCTCCGCAAGGGCTGTAGAAGCTCAGTCAGTGATTGCGTTCAAAAGTGACAGGTTTTGGAATATTAGATGTGTCTGATAGTAAGTCAGGAAGACGGTAGATGATCAGGTGTGATCATAGTGGTTAGCATGATGCAACTACAGCTTGGGGCATTCTGGAGTTTGGAGTTCAATTCCGGTGCTGTTCTGTAAGGAGTCTCTGTATGTCCTTCCTGTGGAATGTGTGGGTTTCCCACAGTCCAAAGACATACTGGGTAGGTTAATTGGTCATTGTAAATTGTCCTGTAGTTTGCTTGGGGTTGCTAGGGCAGTGTGGATTGAAGGGCTGGAAGGGCCTTCTCCATGCAGTATCACCAAGTAAATAAATATTCTTCGTAGTTTAGGAAAATGAGCGGTAATCTTATTGAAAGATAAGGTCTTTAGGGAGCATGACAGGATAATTGTGGAGATGTTTCCACTAGTGGGAGAATCTTGATCAAGGGGACATTGTTACAAGGGGGGGGGTGTCATTTAAAGCTGAAATGCATAGTGTCGTCACTCTCTGGAATTCCCTACCTCAGAGGGTTGAGGAGAGTAGATCACGGGGATATTTAAGGGTGAAGTAGATGCGTTTTTGAAAGATCAGGGTATTTAGAGCCATAGGGAAATGCCACAAAAGAGGAGCTGAGGCTAAGGGGCAAATGTCAGAATCAGAAGGTGGAGGGGAAGGGTTGGCGACCTGGTTGGCAGGTGAAGATGAGACAAGGTGGGGGAGGGTGGATGACAGATGGAAGAGGTAAAGGGCTGAAGAAGAAGGAATCTAATAGGAGAGGACAATGGAAGGAGGGAAGGAACCAGAGGAAGGTGGTGGGCTGAATATGAGGGCAAGGGAGGGAAAGGGAAGGGTGAGAGGGTAACCAGAATGGGGTAGGAAAAAGAGAGAAGGGTAGGGGAGAAAGCAGGGTGTTTGTTGTTCTTCCAGCCTGGGTTTGGCCTTTTTGTGGCATTAGAGGAGGCCATGGACAGATAAGTTGTTATGGGAATGAGACGTGAAATTGAAAGAGGTGGCCGCAGGGAGAGTCTGGCGGTTGTGGCAGACAGCAAAGATGTTTGATGAAGCAGTCCCCAACCTGCATTGAATCTCACCAAATTAGAGGAGGATGCACCGGGCGTTACTGGAGTGCTTTTGAGAGGTAGCCTTATTACACAGGACATTGGAAGACTTTGTCTATTTATCTTTGAACAACTTTGAGAATCCTGCTAAGTGAGAAGCTAGTACGAAGTAACATTCCATCTGAAATCTGGCGCCTCTGTTAGTGAAGAAGTCCCTTAAACTGACTGACATTTAAACAGATACAGAGGTGAAAGTTATAATGGCAAAACGGTTCAGATTTTGAGATGAATTGAAAAGAAACTTCCAGCAGTACTACCTACACTCTGATGCAGAATGTACAGAAAAGATAATTTAGTTCATTACACTCATTTCTTTTACAAACCACATATAATTCACATATTATGAATTCCACCAAAGGCCTGCAGAAGGGAAATCTCCATGGTTAAATTATCCATGACAATATTGACAAGTCACTGTTGTTTCTGCACACAGGGAGAGAATGAACTTGAAGGCACCAATCTATTTCTCGACTGGACTGACAGAAAAAGCCAACCATTATTATAAATTATTCATTACGTGGACCAATCAAAAAATTAGGAAGACCTTCGTGCAGAGAAACATGTTTGAGTTCAAACACATCAAGGCATTTGATAGGGCGTATGCTGACAACCCTGGACCAATGGTATGTCTCTGCCAAGAAACAAGAGTTGAAAAGATATTGTCTTTATTTCCTATTTTTTTTCCACGAGAGCTAATTTTATTAGGTATGTCAAATTTTTGAGAAGTTATTTGTGAATTCTGTAAGTGCAAATTTCTGTTATTTGAACAGTGCCGACATGGGATTCCTTGTACTGCAAAATTCTGTGATTCATTAGCTGTATCAAAATTATTTTAGCAAAACTATATGTATCCAACCACCTACAAGAGAAAATCTGCAGATGCTAGAAATGCAAGCAACACACACAAAATGCTGGAGGAACACAGCATGCCAGACAGCATCTATAGAAAAAGAGTATAGTTGAAGTTTCGGGCCAAGACCCTTCATGAGGATTGGAGAAAAAAAGGTGAGGATTCAGAGTAAAAAGGTGAGGGGAGGGTCAAAAGAAACACAAGGTGATAGGTGAAAGAGATACAGGGCTGGAGAAGGGAGATTTTGATAGGAGAGGTCAGAAGGCCATGGAAGGAAGTGAAGGGGGAGGGAGCACCATAGGGAGGTATCCAACCACTTCTTATTTTTCTTCATATAAAGTCAGTGACTTCATAATTGTAGTTTGTTGAGTATTGGCAGTGGACTAGAATGAGCACTTTGTATGTGAATGCTGTCAGATTGTTCTGCCATAAAAAGGGATAGTTATCATATCTGTCTAGTACATGCCTAGAAACCATATATTGTTTCCTAGTAGGGGTCACTGAAAAAATTACATCTGTGGGAACACTGTTCGTGGTTGTTTTCTTGTTTATCTGCCTAATGACGCTGAAACTAACTGGCGACCCAGTTTTCACCGTAATGAGATTAGCTAGTATGCAATGGGTCGGAAATAAATTGCTCACTACACTGAGTAAGTAAGGGAGTGAATACTTGTGGATTATAAGCAAGAATTTTTAGCATGTGCTTTTGAAAAGAAAACTAGCAGTTTCCATATGTGCAAAATCTTCAAGTCCATTTCTTCCTTAATTAGAATAATTTTGATTATTCTGATTCAGATATTTTAATCAAATGTTTGTGTTAAAACACAGGGAAATGTGTCTTTTGTATTAACAACACAGCTAAGGATTGCTGGGCAGTCTGCAAGTGTTGCCACACATTCTGGCACTAAAATAGCTTATCGCAAATAAAGTCTATAAATACTGGAAATCCAAAGCAACATACAACACACACACACACACACACACACACACACACACAATGCTGGAGGAACTCAGCAGGTTAGGCAGCATCAATGGGAAACAATAAACAGTTGACATTTCAGGCCAAGACCCTTCTTCAGGACTGAGGGAAGATGCCAGAATAAAAAGGTGGGGAGGCAGTGGGGGAGCCATCTGGAAGGTGATAGGTGAAGCCAGGTGGGTGGGAAGGGTCAAGGACAGGAGAAGAAAGAATGTGATTGGAGAGGAGAGTGGACCATAGGAGAAAGGAAACAGCTTGCCCACAATGCTTGGCAGAACAACACAGAACACAACAAGCAAAAAATTACAACAGAACCAACTCCTTCCTCCCACTCACCCACACACAGTAATTTCTCGAATTACCCTTTGAATATTTATTTTGAATTACTTTCTTGTACTTTGGCAGCTTCTAACATTTTGAATTCTCAAGCAGTTAACCACTTACATAATTTTGCTCTCGCATTGGGATTTGAATTTGTAAAAAAAAATGTTGAAAGTTTTGTGTATAATACATGCCAGAGTAGTTCCAATAAGGATTGTTTTTTTTTTCCAGGTTGTGTTTGCCACACCAGGCATGCTTCACGCTGGGCAGTCCCTGCAGATTTTCAGGAAGTGGGCAGGCAATGACAAAAACATGGTTAGAAATCAAGATCTACTTACACCAAGGATTCAGTACAAATCCTTTCCTTTCAATAAATTCTTCATAATATTTTGTCTGGATTATTAACTGTGTCCTTGTTGTCTCAGGTTATTATGCCAGGATATTGTGTGCAAGGAACAGTGGGACATAAAATTCTTAGTGGACAACGGAAACTTGAAATGGAGGGGAGACAAACTGTAAGCACTGTTTTGCATTCATTAAAGAACTGAGGTTTTTGGCCTTTAGGAAATACTGTTCCCAAGGCAAAAGACTTCATCAAATTGATTCATCGAGTGACACTTGAGAATTAGATACTTCAAATGAAACTGAGATGAATGACTAGTTCATTTAGTTTTGTTTTGGCAGTATTAGTTAAGAAAGGAATTTATGGGAACATCTGATGATCTTCCTGAACTACTTCAGGAAATCTAATTGGATCATTAACATCCTCCAGATGTGGAAGGAGTTGTGTGTAAATGTCTTGTTTGCTGGATGACAGTGCAGCAGTGGTCAGCCCCTCTGTCATTTAACCCCAGAATCCTTCATTATTCTGATATTTCAGTCAATTAGCCCTGGCGATGATTCCACTTTAGAGATTTAGGGATTTCTGGGATGCTTCACTCAACCCCTCCTCCTTCTGTACAATGATCCAAGCTTCATTGTCTCTTTTCATAGCTTCAATATCTAAACTCTGACTTGACAGTCTGCTTGGTATCAGTTCTGACTCAGTGGTTGTAGCACCCTAAACAGAATTGTGTACACTACATGTAATGGGTTAGACTCAGTGCTTATAAACCTGTTATTAGCTTGTGGATCTGCTGTTCTTGCTGTGTACTTTAAGATTTGAGGTTCGGTTTCCATATTACCATCACACATGCTATACTGATAAATTTAATGCACTAAGCACTTGTATCACAAGATTCCTTTTTTTTTTGCAATGTGCCTTGTAATTTTGTAATTCAAAGTCAACTCTCCTACTCAATATTGTCCACATTTGGCATTTGTTTGTCTAAATCTTAAATTTCCCTGTTTTCCAAAAATTGATTTATCCTCTGTTATTTGTAACTTTTATTCCCAATGACCAATTTTATGATGTCATTAACAAATTTAAGCAACACTGTTTGTCTCAGCACTCTGAATTGATTATATCTGTTACTTCAAAGTCTCCACACTGATTCCTCAGGCACTCACTAATCACTTCCCACTCTCTCGCTGTGGTTGTGTATTTGTTTCCTCGGACACAACCAGTATCTTATTTACTGCAGGATCTCTTTAGGGCCCTGCTGTTTGACTAACTAAATGTTTGCTTTAAATATATTTCTAAAAGCTTTTCACAATAATGGTTCCCTATATTCCCTGCAATTTTAATCTCATTATTTTTCAGGACAATCTTTATTTTATATTATTTATGTACTCAATCAATCCATTTCTAGATTCATAGTTCAGAAAGATGTATGCTCTTCCTTTTAGTAGAGGAGGTTGTAATTTTAGTTGGCTTTTTATTTATTAATACTAATTGCATATAATTTAATGCAAACACATTTTTGCTCTGAAATTAGCTGAGAAAGCTCTTTTCCCCTCAAACTGATATTACTGAGGCTGAGCTATTCTTCTTGTGAGCTATTATTAGAGATCCGTATACTGAGAGGCATAAGGAGCTTACGAGATATATTTTGTGCATCTTGGAAATAATGGATTGGTTTCATTATTTCTTTTGCATTATGTATAAATTAGAAATTGAGAATTTGAGTTCTGCTTAAAAAATGTTAATTTCATTTTAATTGAAGATATTTTTTTAACACCGCTTATTCCTTAACTGTACTTCCCAGCTGGAAGTGAAGATGCAGGTGGAGTACATGTCATTCAGTGCACATGCTGATGCTAAAGGCATCATGCAACTCATTCGTCAAGCAGAGCCACAGAATGTGCTGTTGGTTCACGGAGAAGCAAAGAAAATGGGATTTCTCAAACAGAAAATCGAGCAGGAATTTAGTAAGTCTCATTCAATCGCAGGCATTATTGCATCTGCCATGAATAGGTACACTAACAGGGCCTTTACAACTTGAATTTAAGTCTTTCCTTTGAATCAAATTGTTAGGATTATATAAAGATATGAACAGGCCAAGATGTACCCGGTATCTGATAATACTTACAACTTATTACAAAGACTGGGTTTACCATCATTTTTTTTCCCTGAAATAATCCTTCAACAAGAGCCTAAGTAGGTAAACGGGTCCACCATTCTTCTCACAACTAAAACCAAAAGATTCTGGAAACATTCAGTAAGACCAGCAGCAACTGTAGAAAGAGAAATGGCTGATGTTTCAGGTCCAAGACCCCTGATCAGGCTGACCAGATGGAATGGCCGCAATGGCGATCTTGAGCTCCTGGTTACATGCAGTTTCAGTCCCCTTCCCATTCCCACAATTACATGTACGTCCTTGGTCTTCTCCGAAGCCAGAGTAAGGCCAAGAGCAAAGTAGAACGGTACCTCAATAGTATGAACATTGAATTTTCCAACTTCAAGTTACCTGCAACCTTTGTTTTCATTTGTCTCTCCTGCTCTATCCAGTTTCTGTCATCGGTCCTCCCCTTCTCTCCAACTTTGCCCCTCCCCAACTCCCCTAAACCACCTTCTCCTCCTCCTGCCTTGCTCTATCTGCTTATCCTCCACACACTTAACTCTCTGGGTCTCCTGTCCTCTCCCTACTGTTTGAACTGGTCATCCACTCATCACCTGCCTTACTTATCAGGTTCCCACAGTCTGCAAACCTCCGTTGTTACCACCTAACAGCTTCCACCCTCCTCTACCCTCCACGCCCCTGTTCCATCCGCCGATCATACCACACTTCCTCTTCTCTTTCAGCTGTCTCTTTCCTCGCCCCTCCTCCTCACAGGTCATCTTCCCTCTACACTCGATCTAGAACGTCCACCATCCTTCTGCCTCCACAGATGCTGCTTGTCCCCGAGTTCCACCACCAGTTTGGTTTTTGACTCTAGGTCTTGCTCTTGTGCTGTGCTGAATTCAGTTCCATTTTGAGCATTAATATATTTTTAAATAATTTATTTTGTTAACTCTTGGAATGATTTTTTAAATCTTTTACCGATGTTTTGTGTCCAGGTATTAATTGTTACATGCCAGCCAATGGAGAAACAGCTACAATAGTTACCAATCCCAATATTCCGGTGGATATTTCGCTCTGCTTGCTCAAGAGGGATTCAGTTCTTGGTAATAAAAGTACTCTTTCTTTAGAATCCGAATTAAACTTGAAGAACCTACAGTTGTGTTTGTAAGTAAATGAATGATTTATGTCCTTAATTTTAAGTGGATAAACCAGCCAAGGTGAAACCTGGTTTGATCGTTGGTCTGTGGTGAGTTACCAGAACTAAACCAGGACGGGTGCGTGTACGTGTACAATTAGTGGCCACTTTATTGGGTACAGGAGTGTAACTGATGAAGTAGCCACAGGAGTGGAACCTGGTGTGGTCTTTTGCTTCTGTAGCCCATCCACTTAAGTTTTGACATGTTGAGCATTCAGCGATGCCCTTCTGCACATCACTGTTGTAACGTGTGGTTATTTGAGTTATGGTCTCCTTCCTGTCATTTTGAACCAGACTGGCCATTCTCCTCTGACCTCTCTCATTAACAAGGTGTTTTCACCCACAGAGCTGCCGCTCACTGGATGTTTTTGTCTCTCGCACCATTCTCTGTAAACTCTAGAGACTATTGTGTGTGAAAATCCCAGGAGATCAGCAGTTTCTGAGATACTCAAACTATTCTGTCTAGCACCAACAATCATTCCACAGTCAAAGTCACTTAGAGCACATTGCTTCCACAGTCTGATATTTGGTCTGAACAACAGCTGAGCCTCTTGACAATGTCTACATGCTTTTATGCATTGAGTTACTGCCAAGTGATTGGCTGATTAGATATTTGCATAAACGAGCAGGTCTATAGGTGAACCTGATAAAATGGCCACTGAGTGCATAAGCATTTTATGAAATCTAAAGACAGGATGGTGGGTCTGAGTTCCAGTTTGCTGGGATCATTAGTGAAGGAATAATAGATGTATATGAGCAGTTGGGTGTTCATATTTACCCTCTCAAATCCCATGTTACGTTTCATTGAGATTTCCTCAAGTCTAGCACCTTACACTTTAAGATACCCCACATAACATGCAAACCCCACTGAGACAGCACCAGAGGTCGTGATGGAACAAAAGCCACTTGTGTTCTAAGTCAGCAGCTGTACTAGCTGATGTCAAGAAATATTTATTATTTTATTAGCTTGCTAAGTAATTCAATTTATAATGTTGTTTATTATGATAACTACATAACATTTCTCCCAATACTTTAGGCCCACTACCTGATCCAAAGAAACAGAAGCTAATGCACGGCACACTGATTATAAAGGATAATGTGAGTGACACATTTCTCGTACTTTAAGTGTAAAGTTGAGGATCATTCGAAGTGGGGAGGAAGTGTAATTTTTTTTCTGCTTCATCCAGAGCCTTCGTCTAGTTACGCCTGAGCAGGCTGTAAAAGAGTTGGGTCTCAGCGAGCATCACCTTCGCTACACCTGCAAAGTTCAGATGCAAGACCATCACTCCGAACAGGACACCTTAAACCGAATATACAATCATCTCAAAAAGTAAGTGCAGAGCAATAATTGTGACTGTCTTGTTTGTGCTTTTTGCAACTTCGGCAAAATACTTAGACGTACACAAAATAAAATGTCATTTAGAACAGCGTTTATTTATTCATACCAAAGAATCTGGCAGACCTAAGGAACTGTTACAGAACATACAGGAACTTGGCAAGTTAGGCAGCATCAATGGAGGGAAATAAACTGTCAGTATCAGCCTGCTCTGGATCTCTTCATCTTTAACTGCCTGCAAAATATCAACTGTCTCGACTTTTCCTATTCAAACTCACCCTCGCATTGACTGTTTAATCCCCTCCATAGATACTGCCTGACTTGTTCAGTTCCTCCAGCATTTTGTGTGTGTTGGTCAGGATTTTCAGCATCTGCAGGTGTCTCCTGTCTAAACTCTGTTGCAGAACCAGTGACTCTTCTGTTGAGTTGGCAGATGCATTGTGGAACGTATAACAGATATCAGGTATATTTTTACCTTGTGTGCTGGAGTTACCCTGGTGAGATCAAGAACGGCTTCAGGCTGTGTGGTCTGGGTGTATCGCTGTGCCGGAGCCTGGGCCATTAGGCGAGGCACTATTCAGTGCTGGACAAGTTAAATGCTGGTCCAGATAGACTAGAAAGCCTGAGTGCAGAGGCAGGGTTCGGGCTGATTTTGCTCGATCTCTTGTGATGTTCATTCCTTTCTGGTGGCTGTTGTCTCTGCGAGTTTCCTGGTGTCTTTGACCCACTAATATGATGAACCTGAGATCAAGGCTTGGGCCTGCTACTCCAGCTGCTGTGGCGAGCAGATCTAAGGACTTGACCTGGTTCAGAATGCTGTCATTTGCATCTATGGTTTGCGTGGTGTGTGAGTGCTGTTGTTTGCACGGTATTTTTTTTTTCCTCTTTCTATGCAGTGGTTATGGTCTTTCTTTTTTAATTGGATTCTTTGTGTTCTGTGCTTTGTGGCTACCTGTAAGCAAACACATCTCAAGGTGTATAATTTAGACATTCTTTGATAATAAATGTACCTTGACTGATTGAAGCCCTGGTATCCCATTATAATATCTGAGGCATCTTAATGATAACTAAATATAGTGTCTCCAGCATGCATTTTATCATGTGCCTCTGCAATTTTTTGACTGCTTTATACTGAGGCAGTCAAAACTGAAGATTATGTACACTAATTAGTCTCACTTAGATAACGAGTACAGTTTTCCTCCCATAATGCTTGCAACACTCCCACACACCAGTTGTTGCATTAGTCAATTCAAGTAACATCTCTCTTTCTGTCATAGAATTATTCTATATAAACTATCCAAGGCTAGGCCAAAGCAGATTTTTGTTTAACAAGTTATCATTCGATTTGTACGTGTTTGCTTTATGCTTGCGTTTAAAACCCCAATATTTAAGTTCACCTTTATCCTAATACCTATTGAAAGATGTTCAAAAAAATCAAAATGTGAAAAGTATGGTGACTGTGACAAGTACTACATTGGTCAAACGGGAAGAAAACTATCAACCAGGCTACACGAGCATGAGCTAGCAAGCAGGGGGCATGACTCACTCTTGATAGAATTGGCTCATGAAGATGAAGGGGGATACCATTTCAACTGGACAACAGCCAGGGTCTTGACTCAAGCAAGAACAGGAAAACAATGAGAATTTCCTGGAGGGTGGTTCTCTATAGAAGGATCCATCAACAAACACATCGACATAGATCCGGTATATGAACCCTTACAGAGAAAAGAGAAACATTGACGTCAACAATCAACGAATCGCCAATAATCTCAGGATCTGGACAGCAAAGCAAGCTCTTTCAACGGATCTTCCTCAAAGCTAGTCAATCGGAATCTTCTACTACTAAACTGTTCACAGTGTTTTGAACCAACCAACCAAATCACGACGTTTAATCAATATCCATTTGGACTCTGGAAGAGTATTCTGAGGAGACAGCGCTCTCAACAGCACACTGATGGTGGCTTCTTGATTCGAGCTAGAATGTCTGCAATCATTTTGCCAAGCTCAGCAACCAACCAAGCTTCCAAATATGACAAGTGTATTTACTCCAACAGGGGCTTAGTATCCTGTTCTGAACGCTATTAATGCTGTTCCTTAGATGGTGGGAAAAATATGAGAACTCGAATACAACAGAGACATTTCCAATTATCCGCACCCTGCTTTCTTACCAACAACTTATTCTGTGCAATCTCACCTTTCGTTACTGGAGCGACTTTAGCATGAAAAATAATTATTCATATTTCTCATTGCATTGGGGGAAATATTCAATGTCCTCTTGTGAGCAAGTTATTATTTAGTGCTTTAAAATACTGTCTTCCATAATTGGTGGTGTTAAAGTGATAAAATTACCATTGTTGGCTTATTACATCACAGTTAGACTGGTGCACCGTTATTCCTCTCTGTGCCTTGTGCATAATATAGCAACCTTGCTGTAATTGGCATTTTGTCTGCTTTTTACGAGGCTGGGTTGCTAGCTTGAGGCTCAACCCAGCACGGATGGAAAGCGTGAAAGGAGCCGGCCGGATTCGAATCCAGGACCACTTGCCTCGAAGTCCGGTGCTGATGCCGCTACACCACCAGCCGGCAGATTGGTGCAAACTATACCTATATTGATATAGTGCTCCTTGTACATCAAAATTAGGGAAAATCATTTATCTGTACATGTAAAGTTGTGTTGGCGCATGGCCAAGTGGTTAAGGTGTTCGTCTAGCGATCTGAAGGTTGCTAGTTCGAGCCTTGGCTGAGGCAGCGTGTTGTGTCCTTGAGCAAGGCACTTAACCACACATTGCTCTGCGACGACTCTGGTGCCAGGCTGTGTGGGTCCTAATGCCCTTCCCTTGGACAACATCGGTGGCGTGGAGAGGGGAGATTTGCAGCATGGGCAACTGCCGGTCTTCCATACAACCCTGCCCAGGCCTGCACCCTGGAAACCTTCCAAGCACAAATCCATGGTCTCATGAGACTAACGGATGCCTATAAAGTTGAATCAGGTTTGTGGGTCCGGCAAGTGAGACAGGAAATGCATTGACTTCGAATAGGTATGTTAATCGGTTACAGACAATACAAAGCTGAATGTTCAACAAACGTGTACATTCAACAAACATACTTAGTTAAAAGTTCACGTAGAGTATCCCTTCTCAATCATCATGCCTAAAACAAAGGAAGAAGAGAGCAGGCCCCTTCCACGTGCTATTTTATATACCTAGGATATTTGAATCTGGACACTAGGCATCTATCTAATGGGAAAAGCAGCCTCACCTTCTAAACTAACCAATCTCAACGGGAGTGACTTTCGATAATCAGAATCAAGCACAGGCCAGTATGATGGAGATTTGTACGGAATCAGCTGGGAATTATGGTTATGGGAGGATCTGGACTCAGTGTTGCATATCATACGGATGATAAAGTGGCTTTTTTTTTCTTGACTAGAAAATGCTAGAACTAATTAGTTTATGAGACAAACAATTAGTCTAGTTGTGGTAAATGCTGGTGTCACTGGTGCTTATTTTGAGCCCATGGACTGTTGCTGTACAGTTTATAATAAAAATAACAAACACTGTGCTCTCAGACTCCATACTGCTAGCCAGAAATTGCCTTGGTTGAGACCTTCATCATCCGTGTATGGGAAGGTGTCTCATACATTCACAATGGACTTGAAAATTCCTTAAAGCAGTCACTGTTTATGAAGCATAAAGATGTGGTAATGTAATTCAACCGCTCAATTTTTAATGAGTTATTGTTTACCTTTCAAAGCATCTTGAAGGATTATCCTATTCAACACCTCCCTGATGGTTCTGTGATGGTGGAATCGATTCTCATTAAAATCAGTGCAATGTCTGATGACCAGAGCACTAAAGATGTGTTGGTTTCATGGACTTACCAGGTGAGTAAACATTTTGAAAAAGCAATGTCTTTTAGGCAAAATAAAAGTCTGTATAGCTTTCTGTTTAAAATATTCCACAGGCTATTGTGTAACGAGTAAACGCTCTGAGAATATCTGTCAGCCATCTGCTTTTTGGAAGTAGTTGGTCAATGTTCAATTTTGCCACAATTGTCTGAAAGTTTTCCCCTAAGAAGGAGAAGGACACCGCAAATTAAAACTCTGGGACTCCTCAACTGAAGAAGTATGCCTCAAGAGACAGTTGTGGAATTCTGTTGAAGAAAGCAGCAATACCTTGTAATTGCACTGCTAAATTGTGAGATTGGTGTATGTGTGTGTGTTTGGGGTGGGGGGGTGTTTCAAGAGCGTGGATATCTCTCTCCCTTTCTCACACACACACGCTCTCTCTTTCTCACTCTCTCTATTTTTTGAATGAACAAATACATTGATGCACTTGGCAGAGAGGAAGCAGGTGTTCCTGAAACATTGAGTGTGTGTCTTCAGTCTTCTTTGCCTCCACCCTGATGGTAGTAATGGGAAGAGAGCATATTCCCGGATGGAGAGCGTCCTTAATGTTGGATGCTGCCGTCTTGATGCGTGCCTTTGAAGATGTCCTTGGTGGTGGGGGGTTTGTGCCCATGATTGAGTTGGCTGAGTCTATAATCCTCTGCATCTTGTGGATGGAGACTCCATACCAAGCGATGAAGCTACCAGTAAGGATGTTCTCCATATTATATCTGTAGAAATTTGCAAGTCTTTGGTGACATAGCAAATCTCCTCGAACTCCTAATGAAATGTAGCTGCTGGCATGCACCTTTGTGATTGCATCAATATGTTGGACCCAGGATAGATTCTCTGAGATGTTGATGCCCGGAAACTTGAAGCTGTTCTCCCTTTTCACTGCTAACTTCTCAATGAAGATTTGGGTGTGTTCTCCCAACTTCCTGAAGTCCACAATCAATCCCTTGGTCTTGCTGACATTGAGTTCAAGGTTGTTGTGACACCACTCAACAGCCAACCTATCTCACTCCTGTACACCTCATCACCATGTGCGATTCCGCCAACAACAATGGTATTGTCGGCAAATTTATTTATGGTGTTTGAGCTGTGCCAGGCCACGCAGGCATGAGTGTAGTGAGAATAGAGCAGAGGGCTAAGCATACATCCTTGAGGTGCACCTATGTTGACCATCAGCGAGGAGATGTTATTTATGATCTGCACTTACTGTGGTCTTTATATGAGGGTGTCAAGCACCTGGTTGCAGAAGGAGGTACAGAGGCCCAGGTTTTGAAGCTTGTTGATTAGTAATGTTTGGATGAAGCTTTTGAACACAGCTGTTATCAATAAACGGCAGCCTAGGTATTGCTGTTGTCTAGGTAATCCAAGGCCAAGTGGAGTGCCTCTAAGATTGCATCCACCTGTTGTGGTGGTGGTAGGCAAACTGCAGTGGGCCAATGTCCTTGTTTAGGCAGGAGTTAATTCCGGCCATGACCGACCTCTCAAAGCACTTCATCACTGTAGATGTGAGTGCTCGGGGCAAAAGCAGTCCCACCATTAAGTTCTGTGACCAATCTATGGAATGGTGTCAGCAAGAGACTGAGATGGGGAGCTAACTTTTGTGGATTACCCCCCCACCTAATTTTAAACTTCCAGTATAATCCGTGCGTATCCACAACTCTTTGGCATTTTCATTTCCTCTGCAGATTAGTTTTCCTGCAGTCCCAACTGTTGGCATTTAACTAATATGTTGGTGGCTCCGTTTAAACCTTAAAGTTAGAAGCAATTGGCTAACACATTTTTGGATGAATGTAACAGAACTTTGAATACTTGTTCAAGAAGGAAAACAAGTTCTACACTAGCAGTGGTCAAGACCTAAAACTATAAGCAGCAGAGGTGGCAAAACATATGAAAAGGGTTGACAGTTGGCGTGCAAGGGGCACCCCTGCACAGGGTGTCTCACTGTTGGATTAGTATGTTTTCAATGAGCTATGTGTGGTAGAAGCAGTGCAAATTCCTAGATACCTGTCATGGGTTAAATGTTATCAACTAATTAAGTGATTCTATATCTGATAAGCTTCCCTTCTTTTCTTGCTTGCCGGTTACAACATAATAGGAGGCTCTATGGCCCACCTGGCCCAAGCCATCTTACCCTAGAGCAACCCCATGTGATGCATTCTTTACTTGCATGCCCATTAATCCCCTTTGATTCTTTTTCCACTTACCAACATTAAAGTAGCCCTTCGACCCACCAGCACTTCTTTAGGATATGACAGAAAATGGAGCGTGCACAAGTAGTTCACACGGCCCCAGGGGAGCGTGCAGACTCCACAAAGACAGCACCCCAGGTCAGGATCAAACCCTGGTCCCTGGGCTTGTGATATAGCCGCACTAACTACTGCAGCTGATATTCGCAGAATGGAGACTGTTATGTAGGATATAAGGCTAAAATACCAGAAGCTAAAGTAACGTAATTCTGTCCACATGATTAGGTGATTTTGAACTTGGGTGCTTGTGGGTGATAGGTTAGTTTTTGTGCGAGGAGGAGTTGGGGATTTGAGGTCTGATGTTCTTCTTAGTGTCTTTCCATGTGGGGGATCTGTTAGTTTTTAGCGAGGGAGGAGGTTGGGAAGATTTTATGTTCTAACTGCCGTTTTCCAGGTGGGTGATCTGTTATTTGTATGTGGGAGGCGTTTGGGTTTGCCAGGTTTGTTTCTTTTTCTTTTTCGTACGTGGGGGGTTGGTTGATGTCCTTTGTTTCAACAACTTCCATGGTTTTTCTATATTTCATGGCTGTCTGGCGAAGCCGAATCTCAGAGATATTTTTTTAACCTAATCTAGTCAGATGTTTCAGTTTACATTGTGAGAATAGTTTTCTAAGAAATCTCTTTTTTTCCAAATATGGTGAAATTGTCACTTAGTTCTTTATATTTAAGATGTGAGAATACTTACTGTTTGGATATAGTTCATGTTCTTCAGTACATCAACGTAAGAAGCAGCCTCCTGAGGTAAATTAGTAGATTGAAAGTAATTTCAAATCAGTGCAATTAATTTTAAGTGAATATTCCATCTACTGATTAAAACCTGACAGCTATGGTCAAATTGGGATTACAGCAAAATTGAATTGGCACATCTCCCTGGGATTTGTAATTATTAAATACTTGATTATGTAACTAGCTAGTTGTATTTGCAAAATATTCTCTGAAAATAATACCACTATTGTGTTGTTGATGAGTTTTGTGATCTTTGCTTGTTCTCTTCACGTTGAAGTATAACTTGCCCCAATTTGTAATCCATTCAGTTTCCTAAGGAGAGATCCCTGGAACATAGAAGATTGAGGGGAGATCTGATAGGGGTATAGATAGGGAACGTGCAAGCAGGCTTTTTCCACCGAGGTTGGGTGGGACTACAACTAGAGGTGTTGGGTTAAAGGTGAAAGATGAAAAGTTTAAGGGGAACATGAGGGGAATCTTCTTCACTCAGAGAGTTGTGAGAGTATGGAACGAGCTGCCAGTGCAAGTGGTGCATGCGAGCATGAGCTCGACTTCAATGTTTAAGAGAAGTTTGGACAGATACTTGGATGGTTAGAGGTACGGAGGGCAATGGTGCTGGTGCAGTTCGATGGGAGTAGGCAATTTAAATGGTCTGGCACATACTAGATGGATCGAATGGCCTGTTTCTGTACAGTACTTTTCTGTGACTCTAATAGTGACGATCTCTTCCCCATAATCTTTTAGAAGGAATGTAAGAAATTTCAAAAGCTTGGGGTAAAGATATTTTTCCATGACATTGCCAAGCCCTTAGTTAATTTAATTATTGAAGCTGACTGTTACTGTTTTCCTTTTTGATCCTGTCGTGTAGTTAGAAGTAAATTCACAGCTAGCTTTCAAACTGCAGTGGATCCTTTATGAATGTTACAAATAAGTTTTGTAATACAGTACTCTATCTCAATGTGACCTGTGACAAGTTTCTGTACCCAAATGAGAAAAAGTGACATTTCGTAATTAGCAAATGCTCACATCTGAAATTGGTTTAGTATTTGCTTGTTTTATCTATTGTAATCGCGACTGCATGATCTGTTGGGTCTGTTTTATTTTGTCTAGGAGAAGATTGGAAAATTGAAAATTACATTTTGTTTGAAGTATAACTTTGGAAAAAGTTTGACCCAAAGAGCAAGTCAAAATGTCATTACCTCTTTAAAGTTTCAGAATGACTTAAAGCTATTGATAGCAATGGTTTCTATACAATGGAACTAACTGCTTTAATTAACATTTTCTACTTTTTATATGAAATTACATAGTATCTATAACTTACAGTGCGGCGACCATTCAGTCCTTTGAAGCTATTCTATTGCCCAACAGAGAAAAATTAGTTTTTGTATGCCCTTCAGTTTTAAAACATAAGGGGCAAAAAAAATTGACTGATCCGTCAAGCCTGCCCCTGCCTAAAAAATTCCACTCTCAACCCTTCAGGTGCTCAAGTCTTGTACTCCATCTCTTGTAGAAGAGATTTGCTCCCTCCTGAAACAACTCTTAACGCTTGTCAGTAATAGTAAAAGTAACAGGAATTTTTTTCCCATTTTCTTTCAGGATGAGGAGTTGGGCAGTTACCTGATAACACTTTTGAAGAAAGGTCTCCCTCAGTCTATTGCGCTCTGATCTGCAGGCTGTGAAAATAATGAAGTAAAATGGTCCATAAGGATTACTGTTTTGATATTTTTGTATTTGCTCCGTCTAAATAGTCACACACAGCAGGATCCAGTGAGATATGCTAAATATGATGTGGTTCTTGGAAATGTAATGGAAACTTGCCCTGACGGAATTCACAAATCCCAAAAGATCTGGAATATGGAATTAAAAATTCATCCCCACAGAACTTATCTGGAATGAAAACAATTTTTCTTGACACATATGCATGTGCTCTGTGTTATGTAAATCAGGAGACGGACAGCTTTTTAGAAATGCTTCCCAACCCCGTCGTAATGCAGGGTCACCTGCTGTCTGTTGGAAATCAAGAAGAGCTGCCTCATATTCTTGATTTGTTTCAGTTCGCTGTTTTTACCAGAATATGTTTGTAAAATAAATTTTAAAAGTACGACTTGGATGTTATGTTTTATTTAGTGATCCGGTGCAGAGTAGGCCCTTCTGGCTCTTCGAGCCACACCGCCCCAGCAACCTCCAACACACCCGATTAGTCCTGACCTAGCAACACACACAAAATGCTGGGGGAACTCAGCAGGCTCGGCAGCATCTATAGAAAAGAGTAAACGGTCAGTGTTTCAGGCTGAGAGCCTTCATCAGGACTGGGAAAAGAGGATGAGAAGTTAGAACAAGAAGGTGTGGGGGAGAGGAGAAGGAAGTAGGTGATTGGTGAAACTGGGAGGGGAGGGGTGCAGTAAAGAGCTGGGAATCTGATCGGTGAAAGAAATATCTAGCCCTTTATCTCCTTCACCAATCAACTTCCCAGCTCTTTACTTCACTCCTCTCCCTGTCCTGGTTTCACCTATCACCTTCCACCCTGTACTTCTTCCTCCCCTCCCCCCACCTTCTTAATCTAACTTTTTTTTCCAATCCTGATGAAGGGTCTCGTCTGAAACGTCAACTGTTTAATCTTTTCCATAGATGCTGCCTGACCCACTTGAGTTCCTCCAGCATTTTGTGTGTGTTGCGTGGATTTCCAGCATCTGCGGATTTTCTTGTCTTTGTGTAATGACGGGACAATTTACTGTAGGAGGAAACCAGAGGACTTGGAGAAAACCCACACATTCCACGGGGAGAATGTACGGAGACTCCTTACAAAACGGCACTGGAATTCCAAAACCCCTCAGGCTGTATTAGCGTTGTGCTGACCACTAGGCAAGGTGCTCTGTCTATGTGGAAATGAGCTCAATGTCAAGTTGATCCCGGACTCTGATGCGGCTTGGTGAACTCGGAAGTCACAGTGACTTCGAGGCCTGTACTCAACTTCCTCCTGTTTCCCAAGTGGAATATGTTGAAGCTGGTTGCATTCAGGTGACTAATCATCAGCTCACATCTAGATTCGGGTGAATCAGCAGAGTGACTACAGAAAGTGAGGCTTATGGAATGCCTTTGATCATTTCTCATTGGTGAATTTGGAAATAGAAGCTTCAGTGACAATGCAGTTCTAGAAATTTTCAAGCACTTGGAAAGACGGCCAACAAATTTTTATTCCATTCCTGCAAAATTCTGTGATGAAGATTCCAATTAGTTGTACACTATTAAAAGTAAACAAGATGAACACAATTAGTGTGATGAACGATTTCCTTCATTCTGCCTATCCAGAAGATATAGGAGGAAATGGGGTTGAGGTGGTTTGAGAAATTGGGATCTCAATCAGAAGGGCTGGTAGGTGTGGGGTGGATGGACTCCATCAGTTTAAGGAGGTTTGTTTCACAGATGGAAGCTTTGGGAGGCTGAAGAAGGACTGTAGTTGGGTATTTTATTGAAGATGTACTTAAAGTCGGTTCCCGGTACAAGATCCCACAGCCTGCCTCCTTGCGTGATAATGTAACAGACTTCAAGCTCTGTTGTAGCTGTGTATGTTTGAGTGACAGAGCAAACCAGAATCGTGGAAGTGCCATTCTGGAGTCTCGCAGTGCTCTGGGTACCTTCACGTGTTTGCTCGTGAGAGGCATCGAGGATCCAGAAGGGCTATTGAAGACATCACAGATCTTGCAGTAAGTCCCACATTTTTCTAGTTGCTAATTTAAGAAAAAAAATTAAATTGTATACCACACAAAGATTTCTGTGCACTGTTCATTACCTTCTCTTAGGCAAATTAGATTTTGTATAAACCACTGTTGGTGGCATAATGCCATTCAAAATGCACATATGTGTTTAGAAATGACTGGGCCTTCAGGACACAGAACACAGTTCATCAACACAGCCTGTGCAATAAGCACATGTGACAGTAACAACTGCAAGAAGTTTCAGCAACTAATGTGTAATAATTGAAAATAAAGAAGTTTATAGTGTGTTTTCTCTAGCAGAAAGACTTGTATAAAATCATACTTTTCAACTGTTGATGATCTCAGTCACTGTCAGCCAGCCAGGAGTGATCCACAGCATGCTGTTTTATTAGTGGAGTGTGTCCTAAAAAAGCCTCCTCCACAGTTAATGATGTGTTGTGGTTAGTTCATTCTGTATGGAAACTGGTGGTGTTTTTCTTAACAAAATGAGGTTGACAAAAGCTATAGTGCTTTTTTCAGCAAAGACATTATTGAAACAGAACACAGAAACAACCCACTCGTCCCAATGTTTCTGTGCTAACTCTTCTGAAAGCCACATCCAGTTAGTACTTCTCCCTGGCTTTTCCCCAAAAGTACAGATTTTTTTTTTAGTAGATATATTTGTTTAATTCTCTTTCAGATGTTATTATTGGATCTGTTTTTACCAACCTTTAACAGTTTATTCCAGATTTGCAAAGGCCTCTGCTTAACTTCCTTTTTCTCCTTGGATGACCTGTGCGGGCATTAACTGTAAATGTGTCTTCTGCTTCCCCACCTTGCTCCAGTGGAAACTACTTTCCTTAGAAACCAATTCCTGATGCAGGTAACATTTGCGCCAGCCGATGAACGGCTCCAACAAGAGACAGTCTAACCACCTATCTATGATGTTCAGTGGTGTTGCTCCACCAAATGTCCCACCAACAACATTCTGGAGGTCACTTTGACCAGAAGCTCAGCTAATCAAAGTGTTAGGTATTCTGTGGTACTTGACTTCCTTCCAAACACCCCAAGATTTTCTGTCATCTGCAAAGCTCAAACCAGGAGATGAAATAATTCTCCACGTGCCTGGATGGCTGCAGCTCCAATAACTCATAAACTGCAGGACAAAGCACTTAAATGTTCATTACAGGCACAAGGTGGCTACAATATGTATCATTTACAAAAATGTACCCTAGTTACTCACCCAGTCTATCCTAATTCACCTCCCACCCCATGATCTCGACTATCAAGAGGGAAAAGAACAGCAGGCACATCAGAACACCATCTGTAGATAATTTTCCTTCTCAGTCACAACACTATCCTGATATGGAAACATTAGAGAATCATCACCATAACAAAACAGAATTCTTGATGAAGATTGAAAGTGAAGCAGTTCAGTCCAAACCAGAGTCCTAAATTTAAAGAAAGAAAAGTGAAGTTATGAGGAATGAGTTGAGTATAATTGGCAAGCTTCATTAAAACGGCCAGTTGTTAAAGGGCATGATTAAAATGCTGCAGTTGTTAAACATTCTTTCTTGGAGCAAAAAACTCAAAACGAAAAATGACCCAACTATGGTTTACAAAACAATGGTGTCCGATCTGAAGAGGTGCCATATAAATACAAGAGAAGTGTAGCAGGCTTAAGGGAGTACTTTAGAATTCAGCAAAAAGAAGTCTTGATCTTGCAGATGGAAATAAAAGAATTTATAATAGTGAATGAAAAAAGGCAGAACATTTAGACAAAGCGTCGTATTTTTTCATCGTAGAAGAGGATATAAATCACTTTTTAAAAATTCTTGGGGAAACATGAGGCTAATGAAAAGGTTAGAACTAAATAAAATTGTTATCAGTTTAAAAAAAAGTGCTGGAGAAACTAATGATACTAAAAGCTGATAAATCTCAAAGGCCTTCCAATCTACTTGCTAGTGTGTTAAAAGAGGGTAGAAACAGCAGTTCCACGGGCTAATTGTATTAATTAGAGAATAGTTCCTGTAGATTGAAGGAGGCAAATATGAAGGAGCTAGAGTCTAATTAAAGAATTGCGGACCATTTGTCCTTAGATAAGGACTCAATAGGATGTTAGCAAACTAACTTGAAGGATTAGAGGACATGGACTGAAGATTCATTACGGGATAGGATTCTTTATTGGGTTGGAGAGCAGTGATTACTGGGTACCCAGTGATTCACAATGTAGTCATAAAGAGAAACAGCATGGAAACGGGCCCTTTAGATCACCATATACACAACCATCAACCACCCATTTATACTAATTCTATGTTAATCCTAATAGTTTTCTTTCTCCCCTCATTCCCATCAACTCCCCTACACTCTGCGAGCAATTAATCTATCAACCTGAAAACTGACACCTGGAATTGGTGGACAGATACATTGCAGATGCTGTTTAGCATGGATAAATGTAAAAGATATCCCCAACTGGAGTATTTAATTTGGGGCTTTTTATAGTCGACCACCTCATGTTCCTGGGATGTTTCTGTGTTACTAGTCCTTCCGTATTACTGGGTCTGAATCCTGGAACTCCCTACCCAACTGCACCACGAGGGAGCCTTCACCAGAACATCCGCAGAAGGTCAAGGTAGGGTCTTAGCCCCACTTTCTCAAGGGCAATGGAGTATGGGCAACAAATGCTGGCAATGAATAATTAAAATAAAGAAACACCTCTATGAAGTTGCCACTCAATATTCCCTGCAGCCAGAGTAATCACCATTGCTGCTATCCTTCCTCCCTGGAACGATTTTACACACCCCAGTGCCCAGAAATAATTCTACGCCCCAGTGCCCAGAACTATCATGCTTGTTCAGGTAACTCTCAAAGCTTTTGTTCAACACATTACTGCAAAATTTATTTCAAGGTAACTTATTATAACTAAATAATAGGACTAAATTTCATTTCTCAGATTACAAACATGATGTGACAACTTTCAGAATAGATCTTAAGACATTGGGCCAGGTTTATGCTTCTTAGTTTAGAAACTTGGCAGTCTGTGTCTTGGTCTTTAACTTTTCATCTCCTTCTATTCAAAGACAGACAAGGACCAGATGAATTCTGACATATTTCAATCGTGGTATCTTCCAGTATTACAACAGCATTGTGTCCACAACTTTTGAACTGACAATGGAGATCAAGT